>NC_140592.1:727752025-728952025 GCF_964204655.1 Triturus cristatus | reverse complement strand
AGGCGGATGCTGCCGGGGTGGATGTGGGCTGACCTCGTCGTCCTCCAGAACCGCCTCGGCGGAAACCACGTCCGCGACCGCGCGCAGGTTGGTTCTGCGGCTGGTGGCTAGGCGTACGTGAGGAGGCACCCCTTCCTTGGCCACGAAAGGGGCGAAAAGCGGAAGTTTGCGACCGCGGGCCGAAAGGCCCAAGGACTTGGCCGTAGCCCGGGAGTCCTTAAAGCGATTCAGCGCACTGTCCGCTTTCTCACCAAAAAGGCGAGTGCCATCAAAGGGCATGTCCATGAGAGTGCTCTGGACATCACCCGAAAAGGACGTGGACCGCAGCCAGGCATGACGTCTAAGCACCACCGTGGTAGAAATCGCCCTACCCAGCGAGTCCGTAGTGTCAAGCCCACAGCGGATAGCATGCCGTGCTGCATCCCTCCCATCGGCCAGAGCCTGGGTAAGTCGTGTCTGGACCTCCTCCGGACACAGGGGCAGCACGTCCTCCACCATATCCCACAGAGAGTGGGAATAACGGTCCAAGAGACATGCGGTGTTCAAAGACCGCAGGCCCAAACTAAGGGAGGAGAACAGCTTTTTGCCAAACTGTTCCAGTCTCTTGGAATCCCGGTCCGGCGGAGCGGTCGGGAAGGAGGATTGGGAGGTAGAGGCCTGGATAACCAGGCTCTCGGGGGTAGGGTGTTGGGACAGAAAACTGGGGTCGCCCGGAGCAGGGCGGTGGCGCCTGGCGACGTTCCTGTCCACAGGAGGAACTGTGGAGGGCTTGGACCAGGTGCCCTGCTGAACGTCAATGAGGGCCTCATTGAATTGCAGCAGAGGCTCAGTGGAGCTTGCTGCAGACTGAAGCACCTCAGTGAGGACGTTAGTCCTCACAGCCACGGCAGGTAGCTCGAGCCCAAGGGCTGCGGCCGCCTTGCGCAGCACCACAGAGAAAGCAGCACCCTCCTCCGAAGCCACAGTCGGAGGAGAGATGAATCCAGTGTCCGGAGAGGTATCCAGGCCACTGGCCTCCCCCAGTTCATCTGCCCAGTCCTGTGACAGTTGAGCCTGAGCGGCCATAGGATCCTCGGATCCCTCCCAGTTGTCCCCATCATCCTGTGGTAAATAATTTAATTACCGGAACTTAATTTGATGCGGAAAATCTATAACAATAGCTCAGTAAAATAAGAGGCAGAATCCGTGGTATTAGAGGTTCGGAACGGGCTTTATTCCATAATCAATTTAAATCGATGAGCTCCATATTCCATCACCACGAAGGTTCAGGAAGTGAAGACCGTACTTTATTGACATGTAATCATTTTTATACAATAGGCATTACAGTGAAACAAATGGAGGAGGCGTAACAATAGATAGTAAAGATAAAACATACATGCGTAGCAAAAGTGGGTGTAACTGGGTGTAACTAAGGAACGTCATCAGGTATGATGTCATAATAGGGTGGTTCCATGAAAGAATTTCGCAATGTCAGCAGAAATACTTGGCAGAAATGCGCGCGCAGCAGCATGACGTGTGATTGTCGTGCAACTAGGGGGTGAAGGGGACTTGACATTTAGCTCTACATGTGGCGACAGAAGTCTGGAGGGTCAAGTCAACCTAATCCCAAATCATATCTAACATCCTATGTTTAAAGAACTATGTTATCCAAAAGAGAGGCCTTCTTAGAGTAGAATCTTATTCTATACTGACTATACTGACTGTGAGTGCGTGTACAAGCGTCTAAGTGTCTACACTAGATGCGGGGGCAGAAATCTTTCATAGTAACAGGGCTATGAATTACTTGCATAAAGACAGAGAAGCCGGGCCTTTTGCTCGGTAGCTGGAAGAATGTTTACTTAAACTACTAGACAGGAATGCATTGGGTAGGGAGCGGAGCAGATAATTTCGAAGGTGAAATACAGTTTTTGGCAGGCAACAGGCTGATGTCAGGCACCGTTAGCTGCGCAGGGAGTAGGACAAAGTTCATGGATACAGATGCGAGCTCAGACTGGAGCTTTCAGAGGCAGAAGGCAGGAAAAGCTTGATGGCAGAATCAGGGCCTACTTGCCTGGACTGTAAAATGGCATAAGTGAACCATATAAAGCCGGTGGCCTTTCGTACTTAGGAATGGAATATCCGGCCCATTCATGGCGGATCTGAAAGAGGACATGTTGGCGGTGGACGCACATGTGTTTGCGTCTTCATAACTGGAACTGGAGGGAACATACATGTACTTGTGATTTATACATGGAACCGTTGGGGTCCAAGATAGGGGACATAACTGATCATAAAAATCCATATTTCCACATTCCCTCCTTGTCCCCTACTTGCCCGTCAAGAGATATCAATCTTCATCAATCCGTTGATCTGTTCATATAGCATCATTTGTTCTTCTTTTTTCTTCTGGGATGAATGAAATCTTGGTGGTGGAATACACGATGTGGCACACAGACCACAGATCGCTGGTCCACATCGTAGGCATAGACAGCAACTGAATAATATGAGGAAGCCAATACCTAGGAAGGATAGGACCCTCCATCCAAAGGTAGATAATACACTCCAAAACCAACCGGACCAAGTCCAGGTGCCTGGATTCTGGTGTATCTGGCTTACAATCTCATGAAGGCGAGTTATGGCTTTATATACAGATGGCGAATTTTCTGGTATGAAAATGCAACAACTTGATCCGATGACCCTACAAGCTCCGCCCCTATCGGCCAGGATGACGTCAAGGACAAGACGATTTTGAAGCACAACAATCCGCATAGCAGACTGCTCTTCTGTTAAATTGCCTAAGGCGGAAATAGTTTCGTTCACTACTGCTTCAAGGGTTCTTGTTAATCTACGTATCAGCTTACTATTGGTAACTGTACCTATATAGGGAAAGAGACCTTTATTGAAATCTGTGTATTTTTCCCATGCGGTCTCAGTGTAATCGACTATTGGGAGATCTCTCCTTTCTCTATTGTGTACTAAATGAGTATTTCTATAATAATCAGGAGGAGCTAGGAAAACAGGTGGTAAAAGGAATCCGATGTAGCAGGTACCATCCCAATCTAGAGGTAAACGTATGTATGCCGTCTGACCACATATGAAGTAGGAATGGCGGGAAGCTCTAAATGTAGACTTGCCTTGGTCACTAAATTCTATCACAGTGGTGCATCTACTATGGCCCATATATATGGAACCATTCTTTCTTACACATAATTCACCTTTAACTGGAAATACTGACATGGCGGGCAAAATTGGAGTAGCTTCGGATTCGACATTCAGGATCATGAGATTAAGCGTAAAATTACCTAATCCATACACTTCATTTTCTAGATCAGTTCCTGTTATTTTGGGAAGTCCCTCCTTGTTAGGGTGACAGACTTTGAGTAAAACTAAGTTCAGATTTCCCCATACCCAGTTATTCTGGTAAACTGCAGAATTCGAATCTAGGGAATTAATTAAACTAAACCATGCTCCACAGGAGCCGTTGTGTGTGAACGGGTATGGAAAGAGAGGTAGAATTCCTTTATAGTTCTGATAGGGAGGGAGTCGACCACATATCCAACAATTTGTAGCATTGCTAACCTGATGGGAATGATGTAACATACTAATAAACGTGTTATTGCGCAGCGCAAATCTATAAGACAATTCATGCGGAGGTAATTCACTAAAAGAATGTTCAGCAGTAACATTATAAACATGTCTAGAAATAGGATAATATGTGTGCAACAATATACTTGCAATAATTATTAAAAGACTTAAGAAAAACAAAATTAATAACGTCACTGTGCAATGACTACGCAGTGATTTACAGTACGCATGTCGTTTCAACTTTATCCTTCTGTTTCTTTTTCTATACAGGTCCAAGGGATACATGTCAGAGACAAATTCGACCGATTCACCTTGGAGAGGACTTAAACAATCAAATTGCCTGACTTGTTAGACCTAAGTTTTAGTTTATATAGTTCGTGGCTATTCAGTTCAACCAAAGGAAGTTTTGAGTCAATCGGGGAAGACACGCAAGGTGTGTCGTTTACGTCTGACGGTAGTCCATGAAATTTCTTGATATGACTCGAATGTATCCAGCCTTTTCGTCCTTCGATCTTTACGGCTGTCCTCGTCGTTAGCAGTACGAGCTGAGGTGACTTCCACCTAGGATCCAGCTGAGACTTCCGATCAAAGTTCCTCACTAAAACCAAATCCCCTGGAATTACGTCATGGGGTTTCACCTCGGTGTTGTCGGGAAAGGCTGCAGCTACCTGTGAACGACAAGATTGTAGTGCAGACATCAAGGAAGCCAAGTAATCTGTCAGCATATTACAGTCAATATCAGTTATTTTGCGTGGTATAGGCGTCCCCCACATATTTGGTGGTCTACCGAAGATCACCTCATAAGGGGATAGCCCTGTTCGAGAGTGTGCTACCATTCTCATGTAAAAGAGTGCAACCGGTAAGGCTACTACCCAGTCGACACCTTTCTCTCTACAAATTTTGGACAATCTAATTTTCAGGGTCTGGTTATGGCGTTCCACGAGACCTGCTGCCTCGGGGTGTCGGGCACAGTGGAATTTCCACTGATAGCCTAACAAAAGTGAAACGTGTTTCATTAATTCGGATGAGAACGGCTGGCCGTTATCTGAGTAGACAACACGTGGTAAACCGTACCGTGGGAAGAATTCTCGAACTAACTGTTTGGCAGTAGTCGGGGCAGTGTAATCTGAAACCGGGTATGCCTCTGTCCAACGGGAAAGAGCACAGACAACTACGAGAACATATTTGAATCCTCGACATCGTTCCATCTGGATATAATCCATCTGGAGGACTTCAAAAGGGTGATCAGGAGGCTGAAATCCACCCTGCTCTACGGGAATGCTTTTTCCTGGGTTAAACTGACAACAGATCATACAGGTACGAACTTTTTGTTTAGCTGCTGCTCGTAAATGTTTGTTGAACCAAATGTGTTGAATGCTGTCTAGCATAGCTTTTTCTCCTAGATGTGCTGGACTATGTACAGTGTTAATAACGACTTGGACCATTGAATCAGGAAGGAACCACACAGATTTTTCCTTCGTCATCCATCCTTGGTCCGTTTGGATCCCTCCTAATTCAGTCCATTTCTTTATTTCGTCTGGTGTAGCATGTGTCTGTATGTCAATTACGTCAAGAGCGGGATCCTTAACCATCATGCAATGTGTTGGTGTCGGGACTATTGTCTTTGTCATGTCGGATGTTTGAGTTTGAGCGGTCTGTTTAGCTGTTCTGTCAGCTAGATCATTGCCTTGAGAAATGATATCAGTAACTTTCGTATGAGCTTTACATTTCATAATTGATATTGCAGTGGGTAAATGTATTGCATCTAATAAGGCATGAATGAGGGGTCCGTGCTGAATGTGGGCACCGTGAGAAGTTAAATAACCTCTCTCTCGCCACAGCACGCCGAAGTCATGTACAACTCCGAATGCATAACGTGAATCAGTGTATATGTTGACTCTTTTATTTGTGGCTTGAATACAGGCTTGTGTCAGAGCGATGAGCTCTGCGGCTTGAGCGGACAAGGTATTTATGCAATTAGTTTCAACGATTTCAGTGTCTGTTGTGACTGCGTAAGCGGCCACTAGCTCTCCTGTACCTTTTCTCATACATGAACCATCTACATACAACGTCAGGTCTGGGTCTGACAATGGGACGTCTGTCAAATCTTGTCTAGGTTTCGTCGTGATAGTGATAACTTCAATACAATCATGTGCTAGTGGGTCTGTTCCATTTATAGGTAAC
This sequence comes from Triturus cristatus, assembly GCF_964204655.1. Classification (NCBI taxonomy): domain Eukaryota; kingdom Metazoa; phylum Chordata; class Amphibia; order Caudata; family Salamandridae; genus Triturus; species Triturus cristatus. Next base: position 728,946,277 of record NC_140592.1, on the reverse strand, counting down.
AGTGTGGCAGGATTCAATGTACTACAACGTCTGATTTCTATATGTGGCTGAAACAATGTTAATTCGTAACCAGTGAGTCGTGCTATAGTCAAGTGTTGTGTTTGTGTGCGGTTCAAGAGAACCTCTACTGCATGTGGTACTTGTACTGTCAATGGATGTCCTAATACTATGGCATCGCTTTGTCTGATTGCTAAAGCTGTCGCTGCCACTGATTTCAGGCACGCAGGCAAAGCCTGAGCTACGGGATCTAATGTACTAGAAAAATAAGCACATGGTTTGTGTGATCCTGCTTGTTCCTGTGTGAGTACTGACAAGGCAGTACCTTCGCGTTCTGTAACGAAGAGTGTAAACTGTTTATTGTAACATGGTGTTGCTAAAACAGGTGCTTGGCATAAGGCTTTCTTTAGGCTTTCAAAAGCTTGTGTATGTTCCTGAGTCCAAGGGAGAACAGTCGATGTGGCTGCCTCCTGTGTTGTCAATTGAATGAGGGGTTTTGCTAGAAATGCATACTGAGGGATCCACTGCCTACAATATGAAGTGAGGCCTATGAAAGCCCGCACCTCCTTTTGTGTCTTGGGTATTGGCATATTAGCAATTAACTGGATGCGATCTGGTGTAAGCTGCCTTCCCTCCTTGGACAGCGAGTGACCAAGGTAAACAACTCGCTGGACACAGAATTGCAGCTTAGAAGGGGACACCTTGTGCCCCTTTTCGGCCAAAAATTGTAATACCGTCAGTGAGGCTTTTTCACATTCAGGTTCGCTTCTAGCGGTGATCAGCAGATCATCGACATATTGAAGCAGGGCAGTGTTGACTGGCATGTGGATACTGTCGAGTTCTCGTTTCAGTGCTTGGCTATAGATGCTGGGGCTTTCGGTAAATCCCTGAGGTGCGCGTGTGAATTTAAAGCTACGTCCATTTAAACTAAATCCGAACAAGTATTGGCTTTCCGGATCTATTGGGACGCTGAAAAAGGCATTCTTGAGATCAATTACAGTAAAGAATGTTGCTTCGGAATCAATGGCTGTCAGTAATGAAGAAATGTCTGGGACTACGGGGTATTGTGGTACTATGCATTTATTTAATTCGTGCAGATCAATAACCAATCGATATACTGGCGGGGCTGTTGGATCGGTTCGTTTAAGAATCGGAATTATCGGTGAATTACATACATTGGAGTCAGTTTCCACAACCACTCCTTGGGTAATAAGCTCGTCAATGATTTGTAGTAAAGCCACTACAGCATCTGGGGGTAACTTGTATTGTCGCATTCGTGGAAGTACCACTCCTGCCTTTAGTGTGACTCGATATGGGGTAATGTTCATGCAACCAACATCTGTAGGGCCTTGTGCCCATAAATGTGTCGGTAAAGTCTGTAGTCGGTGATCCATGTCTCGGGACACGTAGTGCCCTTTGTAATCACGTAAAAACAATCTTACTCCTTCCGGAGAACAACATATAATAGCTCCTAGAGCTTTCAAAGTTTTTATGCCTAACAAGTTTTCTGGACATGATTTAGTAAGTAATAAATCTGTAGTTCGTGTCAAGGGACCGATCGTAAGTGGGAGAGGCTGTGTTACTTCGTTAATGATAGGTTTTCCTGAAAAGCCAAGGGAAATATTCTGTGTGCCTGAGAGGGGTGCCCCTGGTACTTCACTACGTTTTATTGTTGTTCGGCTTGCCCCTGTATCAAGTAAGAATTTTCTATCTTGACCTAACAGTTCACTATGTACATAAGGTCCTTCTTGATCTACAGGGACCTCAATAAGGGGTAAGCCAACTTCCCTCTCTAGGCTGTTTCATGAGTATCGTTGATAATCAGGATAGTCATACTGTGCGGTCTGATACATCTGTCGGGTCGTTGTTTGTGTGGCAGCAATAGGCTGCGGTGGCGGAGCTGGCATAGACTGTTGCGGAGCTGGCATGGACTGTGCATGCTGCGGGGCTCCTTGTTGGTTCTGATCCTGTCTAATTGGTCGTGGTCTTTCTTTTGCGTTACCTATGGCAATATTATGTTTTAAAACTGGACAATCGTGTACATAATGACCTGGCTGTTTACAATAGTTACATGTCCCTTTTACAGGACCTGTTGAACCACTGGACTGTGTTATACCCTTCTTATGACCGTCAGCTGGCACTGTCTGGGAAACTAGCATTTTCATTTTCGTGTCTTTCATGCGTCTATGTTCATGTTCTTGTTCTTCTCTAATCCTATTGTGATGGTACTGTAGCATTTGTAACATTTGTGACGGAGTGTTACCTTGCCAGGTACTCTCGAACTTCAATATTCTATTCTTAACTTGGGGCAAGGCATTTTCAACCAATTTTGTCACAAACAGGTGTGGATACGACTCGCTACTTGCTTTTATTCCACTATTTATACCAAAACATTTCTCAAATCGGGAATAGAAATCACTAGTGTCTTCATCTGATTTTTGTTTACAGGCTGAGATTGCACCCCAGTCTTCCTTTTTCGTAGTTAATAAACGTGGCAGTACCTATACTAGTAGACCTGGTAGTGCTTTGGTCTTGTCCCCAAGCCCTGAACCTGGACCTCGAGCTTTTTCTTCGTTTTCTAATGCTGTCCAATCTATCTTCTGGTCTCCCACCTCCCAATCCTTTTCCTTGAGTTTTTCGTAAATGCCCGCAGGCATTAATACCTTCAATATTGTCATAATGTCGGGGTAGGTATATTCTCCCATGAGTAACATATCTTTAATTTCACGGTGGAAACCCGCTGGGTCTTTGTCATGACTGGGTACCACTTTCTTCATTTCTAATAGTTCTATTTTGGATATGGGTATGTATACAAACACACGTTTAAACTCATTGTCATCACCCTTTATCGGGTGCACTTCGCGTAAGGGATTCTGTCTATCCATGTAATACGTCGTTCTTTCCTTGATGGGCAGTGAGACATGTTCAGGACATACAAAAAGAATATACTGTCTTCTAGATTCTAGTATTTCTCTAATTAACTTAGTACCGGAACCTCTCCATTTATTCGTGAGTAATTCAGTCAATATATCAGGTAAGGGGCCAGGATCGGAGTGTTGGCTTTTGTATAATATAAGGAGTTGTTGAATCATGTAGATACCAGCTAAACGCTGTTCATCTGGGGCGAGGTTCAAAAACGTATGTGCTAGTGTATCATCACCATATTTTCCAGGACTATCAACCCATTGTACGGCTGACCTGGCTAATTCTTGTTCGTCCATGGAATCGAGTATATGATAACCCCTTCGTTCTCGGAGTAATTTGTCAGCGGCTTGGAATGAATGTTCGGGGGACCTTATATTTATTATAGGAGTTTGGAATTTTCTGTTATTATCTGAACGTATCGGACATATCGGATCAGTAAAGCATCTAGTATCATTGCAAGATCTTCCTCTACCTACATAGGCCATGGTCTCTAACTGTCCTGTGGGCAGTTCTAATTCTTCCTCGTCCTCGGTTTGTTCAGGTTCGTCTACTGCTAATCTTTCCTCGTGTATTCGTTCTATTTCTTTGCGGATCTTTCGGCTCATAGCTACTATACATGATCGTTTATCGTGTCTCCCCTCTGATATATTCTTACCCCATGTGGTAAGAATTTGCATTTCTTCCGGACTTACCCCTGGTTGATCTTGATTTCTGATCACACAGTTTATGAGGAAACGTAACAGTTCCCCCTGTATTTCCACCTTTTGGTACTCCATGGCTCTGGTAATACTCTCAGGGTCTCGCCCTGACTGGACAAAATGATATATATTTTCTAAATGTGCAGTCATTCCTGGTAGCTTCCCTAAGTATATTGCAGCTCGTCGGATACGTAATGATGCCAGCATCATTTCGTCCCCTTTTCCGGGCACAGGGTCATATCTACAATCTATTAGAAGTTCCTTGAGCGTGTTGGGAGTTACTAGTTTGGGTGTACGTTGGTGGGCTAATTCTTGAAAGGAAAGTTTACTTGTTCTGGGTGGCGTAGAAAAAATGCTTGATGTACCTCCGGTAGCACCACCTGGGGTGCTGGATGTGAAAGGATTCGTTGAACGTGATATAGCAACCATAGGTGTGGATGCAGATGTAGAAACAGATGTGCTTGCCGGAACTTGTGTCGGGGTTTGCTGTTGCAGAGGTACAGACGAAGGAGGGTCTTGGCGTTGAACCCCCTCGGCAGACGGTCTATGTGGCGCAGCATTAGCATACTCGGGAGCTGCGCCGTCTAAATAAGAGGAAAGAAAAACATCTTCTGCGGATCTGGGATGCCCTTTGGGATGTACTTTTATCGGAAACAATGGGGGTGGCAAGTCTTTTGGTATTTCCGGAGTAGCCTTAGGTAATCCTTCGGCCAGAAGAGGATACATACCATTCACAAGGGCATTTCTTTGTCTGTTTGTTTGTTCTGACTTTACTCGATTACCTTCTTCAATTAATACACTTTCTCGAACTTTATTTGAATTCTCCTTACTTTTCTCTTCCTGTCTGAGCGCTTTTTCTGTGCGTCTATATGATTCTTTACGCCATAATTCAATGGCATCTTTCTGTGACTGTCTAGCTTTCTTTTTCCACAATTCTTCTTCTACTTTCATAATGCAATCTGCATCCCAGGTCCCAGCTGCGGGCCACCTCTGACTTTCTGGTAATTCCTTGGTGTAGTCTACCCATAGATCAAGAAATAATACGGCGTCTAGGCCATGTTTATGATACATGAAGTACCCTGGAGTGTCCCTAGGAGGAATGGGAACAGCTTCTTCGAGTACCCCTTTTCTAGTTGTGATCTGTCTTAATTTCGAAAAGAGCGGCATATTGAGAACTGAACTGATACCTAATTTTGAACACGTTTAATACCATAAAACACAATAATGAACAGTCATTCACACCACAATATACAGAACATATTTAAAACATTTTAACATTTAACATTTAAATGAAATAGACAATGATGGCCAATTAGGGAACTGGTCACTAGGCATAAAACTCGATACTAACTAGGTAAAACTGAATTATATACTAGACATACTTGATATACTGCTAAACAGTACAGATACACTGCTGAAACAGTGCAGACCGGATTTGTGTACCCAAACCCGTCTTGACCGGCACAACCTATGTGCACGTCAGAACGCCTCCCCGATAATGGTACTCACCGGGTAGCTCGGAACGGAAGGCCTCGGAACTGAACTGAACTTGAACCGGACTGGACTCGACTCGGAACTTCGGAAACTTCGGAAACTGGTGGGCCTCTGTATACCTCGGATCTTGCTCTCTCAGCTAGGCTCTGGTCGGGATACTTCGCACTTCTCACCGCCTCGTCTGGGTGTTGATCGCAGCCTCAGTTACCCCCGCTCGGCAGGAGGGAGATACAGGAAATCCTGTGGGTACGCGTTGTTGTCCGTCCAGCTGTGACAGGAGACCGGGCCTGCAACGCACCGCCGGCGCGTGAGATGAGAAAGCGTCCCTGTTCGGGCGCCATTTATGTGGTAAATAATTTAATTACCGGAACTTAATTTGATGCGGAAAATCTATAACAATAGCTCAGTAAAATAAGAGGCAGAATCCGTGGTATTAGAGGTTCGGAACGGGCTTTATTCCATAATCAATTTAAATCGATGAGCTCCATATTCCATCACCACGAAGGTTCAGGAAGTGAAGACCGTACTTTATTGACATGTAATCATTTTTATACAATAGGCATTACAGTGAAACAAATGGAGGAGGCGTAACAATAGATAGTAAAGATAAAACATACATGCGTAGCAAAAGTGGGTGTAACTGGGTGTAACTAAGGAACGTCATCAGGTATGATGTCATAATAGGGTGGTTCCATGAAAGAATTTCGCAATGTCAGCAGAAATACTTGGCAGAAATGCGCGCGCAGCAGCATGACGTGTGATTGGGGGGTGAAGGGGACTTGACATTTAGCTCTACATGTGGCGACAGAAGTCTGGAGGGTCAAGTCAACCTAATCCCAAATCATATCTAACATCCTATGTTTAAAGAACTATGTTATCCAAAAGAGAGGCCTTCTTAGAGTAGAATCTTATTCTATACTGACTATACTGACTGTGAGTGCGTGTACAAGCGTCTAAGTGTCTACACTAGATGCGGGGGCAGAAATCTTTCATAGTAACAGGGCTATGAATTACTTGCATAAAGACAGAGAAGCCGGGCCTTTTGCTCGGTAGCTGGAAGAATGTTTACTTAAACTACTAGACAGGAATGCATTGGGTAGGGAGCGGAGCAGATAATTTCGAAGGTGAAATACAGTTTTTGGCAGGCAACAGGCTGATGTCAGGCACCGTTAGCTGCGCAGGGAGTAGGACAAAGTTCATGGATACAGATGCGAGCTCAGACTGGAGCTTTCAGAGGCAGAAGGCAGGAAAAGCTTGATGGCAGAATCAGGGCCTACTTGCCTGGACTGTAAAATGGCATAAGTGAACCATATAAAGCCGGTGGCCTTTCGTACTTAGGAATGGAATATCCGGCCCATTCATGGCGGATCTGAAAGAGGACATGTTGGCGGTGGACGCACATGTGTTTGCGTCTTCATAACTGGAACTGGAGGGAACATACATGTACTTGTGATTTATACATGGAACCGTTGGGGTCCAAGATAGGGGACATAACTGATCATAAAAATCCATATTTCCACAATCCGATTCCTGGTATGCAGGAGGAAGGATCGGATTCGGGCGATAGACAAAATGTGTCTCCAGCAGCGCCGAACGCGGCGTCCATCGACGCCGTATCGGCGCCGGGCCCGGAGTGGGGCTGAACCGGGGCTCGACGCCGAGCGGAGTCGGAGGTGGTACCGGTGTCGACGCCGGCGGAGGAGGCGTGACGAGGTCAACCGGCGTCGTCGGGGACTCGGGAACGGGTCCCTCGGGCGCTTGCGGCGTCGAGGCCGGAGCCGTCAACGGCGCCGGGGCCGGAGCCGCCGGCAGGCAAGGTTGCCCAGTCGGGTCCGAGGGGCCCGAAGGCGTGCCAGCGGGCGTCGACGGCGGAGCCAGGTTCCTCATGGCCGAGAGGAAGGCACTGACTCCGGCGTCGCGTCAGTCCCAGGGACCGGTGGGTATGGGGACTTGCGCGGCGCCTGCGGCTCCGCTGGAGCCGCGGGGGTGGAACCACCCTGACCCTCGGCCGAGTCGCGCGACCGGCGAGGGGAGTCCGAAGAGCGGTGTCGCCTCTTGGACTTCTTGGAGTGCTTCGACTTACGCGAAGACTTGGATCCCGACGACCGATGATGACGTCGGCTGCGGCTCCGCGACCGATCCTTGGACCACCTCCTGGACCGGGATCGAGAGGGGCGCGGAGCCGAGTGGCGAATCTCGAGAAGCTTACGGGACCGCTCCCGTCTAGCCTTCGAGGTCAGGGCCTTGCAGTCCGAACACGACTCCGCGTCGTGGTCGAGGCCCAAGCAGTAAAGACACCGGCGGTGATGGTCCGTAACCGACATCAAGCGGCTACCGTCAGCACAGGCTTTAAAACCAGGCATCCTACCGGCACCGGAGTCGAGACAAGATCAAAAAGGATCGAAAAAGTTAGTCAAAAAGTGACTAAAGGGGTAGCTCTCCCGGATCTGCGCTTACTGGCGCGGAAAAAAGAACTGATGTCAGCGCGCGAGGGCGGCGTCTAAGTACTCCGACGACGTCATTCCGGCGCACGATGATGGACGCGGAGCCGCAGACGACGCCTAGCGACGCGCAAGGGGTATTGCGGACGAAAAATCTTCCGGATCCAGTCTGACGCCTGGGGATATTCTAAGGTGAGGAATCTAACTAACGTGTTTCTTTCAGATATAATATATAAAGGGGTCTGGGATGCTAAACCCTCCTCTGGCATAATCTAGTGTCAGTGTGGTCCAGCTCACCCTGGCCTGCTTCCCCCCCCCCATATTAAGCGAAGGAGAGAAGATCGTAATTCCCGGAAGAACTGTTGTGTCAGCTTAATTGGGATATTGCTAAATAAATATAGAAAGCGTGGAAGTATAACCATTTTGATGACCGCTATTCGGTCAGCCAGGGACAGTGGCAGCCTGTTCCATCTGTCTATCTGTTTTTCCATGGAGACACAGGCCCTGCAATAATTTTCTCTAACCACAATGTTGGGGTCGCAGTGTATCCAAACCCCCAGTTATTTCACCGGGTCTGTGGTTCACACCAGAGGTTAGTCCACATTCGGGGAAGGCATATCAGATGTTAGTGGGATAACTATTGATTTGTCCCTGTTGATTTGCAGTCCTGAGAATATTCCAAAGCGGATGTATTCTCTCAGCACTTTTGCTAGGTACCGACTCGGCTCTCTTATAAATAACACCATACCGTCAGCATAGAGGGAGATGCCGACCGGGCGATGTAAGAAATGAATTGGCGAGTTTCTATGTCGCTGGTGTATGATACAAGCCAGAGGTTCAAGTGTCAGCGCAAAGAGCAAGGGTGATAGCGGGAACCCCTGCTGGGTGCCTCTATAAATGCGAAATGGTTGTGATGTCAGGTCCCCCACTCGCACCAGTGCGGAGGGGTAGGCATATAAGAGTCCTACCCACCCAAGGAACAATGGCGGAAATCCCATGCATTCCAGTATGTGAAACATATAACTCAATTCTATAAAGTCGAATGCTTTTGCTGCGTTCAGCAGGACCGCGGCGGCATGCAACTTGGGGTCTAGAACATGACACATGGCAAAAATGGTTCTGAGGTTATGAGACGTAGACCGCTCCGGGATGAAGCCCGATTGGTCCGGAAGGACCAAGTTAGGCATTAGGGGCTGTAGCCTAGTAGCTAATATTTTCGCCAATATCTTGGCATCCAGATTTATTAGCGAAAGTGGCCGGTAAGATTCGCAAGTGTCCGGCGCCTTATCTTTCTTTAAGAATGTGATGATCAGGGCTTGGCGTAACGATGGCGGCAGGACACCGGTTTCATGTGCCTCAGCATACATCTCAAGCATGTGGGGCGTGAGTAGGTCGATATATTCTTTATAAAACTCGGCTGTAAGCCCATCGGGCCCTGGCGCTTTTTGGTTTGGTAGTGCGCGGATTGCCGCTTTGATATCCGCCTCCCCTATTGGTTGACTTAGATATTGGCGATGCTCATCCGCCAGCCATGCACATGCTATGTCAGACAAGTAGGCTTCCAAGCTTGCGGCCGCTGGAGTCCCCCACGATTTGTATAGATCAGAGTAAAATCCGCGGAACTGCTCCACTATCGCCATAGGGGCATAATGCTCCGTCCCCTGTTGGTCTGTGATCTTAGTTATGTGATGGTAGTCCTCTCGGGCCTTAATCTTGGTGGCCAGACTACGGTCATTATTGGACACAACTTATCATGCTTTTGATTTTATTCGTTAAAATGCAACACCGTTATTGGCCCCTATTTTTGGACTGCCTTTTTGCTGATACTACTACCTTTATAAGACTCACACTATGTGCGGGAGTAGAAATATGGAGAAATAAATGAAGGTGGAGCACTGGTTGTGTTCGGACGGGAACTCTCACTCACCCTAGGTGACATGCTTCATCATAGGGTCCCCTCCGCACATTGGGACCGCTAGGTATCCAGTGTGGGCTACGACTTTCCTGAGGATAGGAGCAGAGATGTTCTATAGCACATGTAGTCCTACTACCTATGGGGGCAGAGTGAGGGGCAGGGTGCTAAAGAAAAAGGTGATTAAAACTATCTCAATGGTGGCAGACAAACTTTATTCAAATGCCCCAATGGAGAGGAATTAAAAGCATAGTGAAAATAGGGATGTGGATTTTCCCTATCTTGTAGTCAACATGTTTCTGCCATGTATGAATGTGTAGTGCTAAGGCATTCATCAGGACCAAAGCTGTATGTCACTCTGCTATGTATAGTAGGTGCAAAATTCAATAATAACAATCACATTTAAATAATTAGGCCATACAGTCAGCTAACCAGCTATACATGTAGCACCAGCATCCTGAGCAGGCCAAATGACACCTAATTATGTAGGCAAGGTCTGACTTGACCGTCAGACTCTCTCAGCAAGTAAAACTCTTACTTGCTGCGTATCCTGGCCACGGTGGAGATGTCTGGCGGGACAATTGACCTGGAATCCTTCGCTGCCAAACTACTTGATTTTGTTTTATTTCCCCTTTTTGCTCATGGACTCGCCCTTAGAGGACATTAAAATAGATCCATTTTTTACCCCTTTGCTTGAAAACCTTTAGATGTTGTTAAAAAGGATCTAACTATCCTTCTGCTTTTAATAGTGATCGGGATCTGTTACCTTGTATCTGATGTTTGCTTTAAACCATCCTCTTTGTATTTGAACTTCTGACTAAATGCGTAGTCTTGCACTACATGCTGTAATATTCTTGATCGAGGTGCTTAAGAAATTTCTTATCCTTATCAACTTTGGAATATTAATACAATAACTAAAACTATCTACATTGCCTAAGTCTATTATTGTATTGTGATGTTATTTATTTGAAACTGAGCTAAATTACTCTTTAGATCTAAATGCATTGTTCGGAGAATCAGCTAATTATTTTTAGACTATCAAGTTCTGCTTTGTGTATTCTATGTTACAATAGCAGAGCTCCTAGTTTGTATGATTCTAGTTAGACTAAATTTCTTTCGAAGATTCGGTCTCCCTATTGTGATACTATACTTTAACAGTATGGTTCTGAAGGTAGTGTATTTGAACCTTATTTAAACTCTAGTTAGCCACCCACTGAGAACCATTAATTGGTGGAGTAAAATCCATCAGAGGGCCATTCGCCTCTGTGGTAAGGGTAATGTTGTGATCCGTCTAACTGTAGGGGCCCAGTGCAGCTGGAGGGACAAATAAGTAAGTAGAGAATTGAAAGTTAAACTTAAAAATAATTATACAGCTTACACTAGATCAAGAGAAAACAGGATAACAACGAAATTAGATGTGCGCACGCGCAATGAATTGAAATGCGCTGCAAAACAGGATCTGCGCAGCCACCCATGCGCGCACTTTAAAGGGTGGAAGGTTTCGGTAAGGCCCAAGATAAGTTCCCTCTAGTCACGAGGGCACAGGACCCTCACCCCGGCAGCTTTGACGACAGTTCACATAACTGCAATTGTTTCCAGGCACTCCCACAGCCACCTTACTCCACCAGAGAAGGGGGCAGTTCATGCAGTGCCCCGACAGGGAAGCCAAGGACTTTGGGTGGAGCAGCTCCCAAGACCGAAGGACTAACAACAGGGTCCCAAAACCCAGTCAATGGCACACACACCCCAACCCTCAGAAGCCACCAACAATGCCAAGGGTAGGTGTTGTCCGCATGGGACAGGCCATCGTCCGAGACAGCTGGGCTCAGCCAATGTGGGGTCCCTCCAAGAAGAAAAAAATAGGGAAGGTCTAATGAGAAGTTCAAGCTGCAGCCCCTTGGGGTGTTTTTGTGTTTGGCTCGCATTGGTGGAAGCTCAGGAGAGAAAGAGGTTGAGGTTCACCATGCCGCAGGCCAGTGCAGAAGTAACCAACTGCCACGGCGTGAGATCCAGCGGTCCTTCGAACTCAACCCCCATGCCAGGCTCCAGGAGAAATTCATCTGCACCACTCACGCAGAGGTCTAAGGGTGAGCGAATCGGAAGGCTAAGACTGAGTAGCCGCTGTAATCAGGAGACTGGGCCCATCATGATGTAGTTGCCCCCTTCTGTGCTCATACACCCAGATTGGCTCCGATGGCCATCAAAGAGCTGTGCAACTTCCTTCTTGGGTTCCACTGGGGTCTACCCGTGGGTACTATCCCAGCTGGGAAAGAGTGGTGTAGCCGCTGAATTTGCAGCAGGCCATCAAAATGAAGAGCTGTGCAGCCAGGCCCGCTTGTAGCCCTGCCAGCCCCAGGATAGAAAGTAGGTTAGCCAGGCAGGTATTGCCAGGTATTGCCAGGTCTTTGACAGTCTGGCCACTCCCCCTCGACGTCTCCATAAGTATATAGACAGATATCTGAAACTCTTCAACCTGGGTGTTCAGATTTTGCTGCACCCCTCAGTAACACACCCAGAAATGTGATAATGTCATTCACAGGCGATGGCCTTAAAAGTGAGTAAGTTGGTGTGTGTGTGTGAGGTTTTTGAATCTAAGGAATAGTGCCTTGGAGGAGATACAGACAAATATACTTCCTCTTGTGTTATCTAGGAAAGACTGAAGCAAGAAAGATAAACCTCTGGTAGGAGAAGATTATGGGTCCTAGATGGAGAGAATTAAACTACTACAACAATGGAATCTTCCTGATAGGGGATATCAAAGTGCACCTTGTAACCAAGATTGGTCTTGGTGGTTCAGGGAAAGAAGTGAATCCGCTTAAGGAATCACCATTTTGGAGGCATTATTGGTAAAAACTGGTGATGATAGTGAAAAAGGTAGCCGCCCTGAAGGTAAGAGTGCAGAACTGTATTGACGAAGAACTCCTTGACAGCGAGTATTTTAATGTTGATGTTCTTGAATGAGACAAAGAAGGATGTCTCTATCAAATGTCTTCACAGAGTGGTTCCACATCCACAACTTTCGTGCCGTGAAAGAGGCGTATTTGTCGTACCAGTGTCTCAATTAGCTTTTGACAGAGACATTGATGCAGATCCTCGCTTAGACAGTGAAATACATGTTGAGATGCTATTTTAAGAATGGTGGGAGTGGCCCGAATGGTGGTGGCAACACCGCTTCTTCTCACTGAGGTTTCCTCTTCAGCAATCTTTGCTCAGGTTTGCAGGGAAGCGGAGCAAAAAACGCACTTTCTGTGGCCAGCCTATGCCGCTTCCTTCCTTCCTCTGCCCTGAGATTTTCAGTTTGCCCACAAGGCAGCAGATGCCCTTGTGGTCTTTCAGGGCTCTTTTTGTTATTTTGCACTCCTTCACCGAATGTGAGGGTGATAACCAGACCACACATAAAGGAGGGGCGCTTTGCAAACAGTGAAGCCATATTGTGGAAAATACTCTTTAAAGGAGAAAAAAAGGACGATGAAGAAGCTTCAGGAAAGTGTGTGGTGTGCGTGTATAAGACACTGAATAAAATGCTGTAAAGGAACCCCGAGGTCTTCTTGGATCATGTCAGCTTAAGTCACAACAACAAGCTGAGCCTGTGACACAACTAACACAAAAGGTGTTGGGGGGGGGGGGGTGCTTGTAAATGGCCTAACTATTCACAATTGCTCAGGTTAACATTCCAGTCTGTCGTTTTTCGTCTACTGTGCCCCTCTAGACAGAGGCCCACCTTATCCAAATCAGTGCCGACCCTGCTCCTCAGGGACACAGTCCATCACAAACTGCTGAGCAATGGAATAAGAATAAGCCACTTAACATTGATGGGAAACAAAAAACAGCTCTGCTCAAAAAAGGTGAAGCACCAGATAAAACAATACTACTTGATAGGCTGAGAAAAAAAGAGGAACTGGGTGTGGTGATTGGTGACATCTACAATAGGAAGGTGCTGAGGGTTACAGGGAAAGCTCGCAAGTAGAGGGCTCCACGTACACTGAAAAAGTGCTTTCTGCAAAAACTATTTACAGGCGTACCTGCTGGCACAGGCAATTCTCAGTCCGTTGTGAGAGGGTGGGGGGGGGACGACATTAATTATTTCTTTAACTACTGCGCACTTTTGTTGCACGAGTTTGTATTTTTTTCCATTGTATAATACATGCTCAATTTATAATAAAAAACTAATAAAAGTAACAGTCCAGTAAAATGGGTCTGTTTAACAAAATGTTTGCTTTCGTGGACCTACTATGTAGTAAATGGAAACAAAAGACACTAGAAAACAGTGATACTCAAAGTATGGCCCGGGGGCCGATAGTGGACATGCAGTCCCTTGGTGAACAGCAGCACTAATCTGCTGTTTACTTGACTCCGCACTAACATTCAGAATTGATGTAACGCACAAGTTAGTACTTGTGTCACGATATATCTGTAAGAGACATTAGTTAGTGATAGATTCCTTACCTTAGAATAATCCCCAGCCATCAGACTGGATCCGGAAAGTTTTCTGTAGAAGTACCCCTGCGCATCAGTAGGTGGCGTCGTGCGGCTCCGCGTCCATCACTGGCATCGCAAGCCCCGAGATGACATCACGGAGACTACTTAGGCACCACCCATGCGCGCTGACGTCAGTTCTGTACGCGACTTTCCGCGCCAGGAATGCAGAGCCATGCAAGAAACTGACCACTGGTGTCATAAAACTAGGGCCCGGATAGGGGGATGACCTTAACCCTAGAATCAGTTTGCAGAATGGGGAGGATGGGTGGGGCGGTAAGGAATCTATCACTAATTAATGTCTCTTACAGATATATCGTTACACAAGTAGTAACTTGCGCATCTGAAAATGACACGTTAGTGATAGATTCCTTACCTTAGAATACATACCCCAGCAATACCAACCCCGGCGGTGGGTCTGCGAAAAGATTACACCAGAAAGTCACGGAGAACAGAACGGCCAAAGAAGCCATCTCTCTGGACCTGACTATCAAGGCAGTAATGCTTGGTAAACGTGTGCAGCGAGGCCCACGTAGCTGCCTGACAAATGTCCTGCAAGGGGACGCCACGTCCCAAGGCAGTAGTGGCTGCAGTTGCCCTGGTAGAATGGGCACGCAACCCCACAGGAGGCACCTTCTTAGCCAAGGAGTAACATGCTGTGATACACAGAACGACCCACCAAGAGATTGTCCATTTGTGCACAGCCCGACCTTTCTTGGTGCCCACGTAGCCAACAAAGAGCTGAGCATCCACCCGGAATTGCTGTGTACACTTTAGATAGAATGCGAGCGCACGTTTTGGGTCCAGACGGTGGAGCCTCTGTTCCTCCCTCAAAGGATGCAGAGGCAGAAAGAAGGTAGGCAAAGTGATGGTCTCCCCGATGTGGAAGGGCGTGACCACCTGTGGCAAAAAAGAAGGACGGGTCCTTAACACCACCTTGTCCGGATGAACAGAAAGGAAAGGAGGTTTGGAAGAAAGAGCCTGGAGCTCACTCACTCTTCTGGCAGAGGTGATAGCGACAAAGAAAGCTGTCTGAAGAGTAAGAAGACGCAAAGGACGGGTATGAAGGGGCTCGAACGGAGCACACATCAGATAGGTCAAAACAAGATTCAAGTCCCATTGAGGCATGATTAACAGCATGGGAGGAAACTTGTGCGTAATGCCTTTAAGGAAACGGTTAACAACCGGGGACTTAAAGAGAGACGGCTGATCTGGAAGCCTCAAAAGGCGGAGATGGCCGAAAGATAACCTTTGATAGCGCCCAGAGCAGAGCCCTGCTGGGCCAAAGAAAGAAGGAACAGAAGAACTTCATAAAGAGGGGCAGAAAGGGGATCCACAGCCTTCGCTGTGCACCATGCCACAAACTTGTTCCACCTGCAGGCGTATACCGTTTTAGCAGAGGGATGCCTGGCTGCCAGAAGACATCACAGACTTCGGGAAGAAGATCGAAGGCTGTCAACTGTCGCCGCTCAATCTCGACGCATGGAGGCGGAGGCTGAACAGGTTCGGGTGGAGGACCGTCCCCTGCTGCTGTGACAGAAGATCCTCTCGAAGAGGCAGACGGATCAGGGGATCGATCGCCATGCTGAGTAGCTCAGGATACCAGTATCTTCGTACCCAATCCGGAGCCACAAGGATGACTTGGGCCCGGTCACACCAAATGTTCTTCAGCACTCTGGGCAGAAGTGGTATAGGCGGAAAGGTGTACAATAGACCGCAACTCCAATCGTGAACAAAAGCGTCACCGAGCGAGTGCCGCCTTGGAAATTCCAACGCGCAGAACTGATGACATTGCGCGTTCTCTTCGGTGGCAAACAGAACTAACCAAGGCTCTCACCACTGCAGAAAGAGACCGGGCACCATTCGTGATCCATCAAGCACCGGCGGCTGAGTTCGTCCGCCATGGCGTTCAGAGAACCCGCCAGGTGTTTAACCACCAAGGTAATGCCTTGATGTTCCAGCCACGTCCAGAGGCGCAGAGCCTTCCGACATAGGGTCCAGGACCCCACCCCGCCCTGCTTGTTGCAATACCACATGGTGTTGTCCATGAACACCTGCACCACACTTCCTCAGACAGAGGGAAGGAATGCTTTCAGTGCAAGCCGGATCGCCCGAAGCTCCAAAAGATTGATATGGAGCCGGGACTCCGCCGGAGACCAGAGTCCTCTGATCTCCGCCTCTCCCAAGTGGCCTCCCCATCCCAGGAGGGACGCATCCGTCACCACTGTGTGCTCCGGTTGGGGAAGGGAAAGGGATCTACCATTTGTCCAATCGCGATTCGTGATCCACCACTGCAATTGTCGTGCAGTGTCCTCCGAGATCTAGACATGATCGGACAGGTTGCCCTGATGCTGCGACTAGAGAACAGTCCTATCAGAGTGACCATCAACATTGGTCTAATAAGAAAATTCTCACTTTTTCAGAGTCTTCTGACTCCGATGGGGATATAGGAGCAGGGCCATCCAGAAATACCAACTATAGGAGACCCCCCTATGAGAATTCCAACAGAGGAAATCGTTTTTTAGGGAACAGACAGGGCACTCCACGAACAAGATTCAGGAACCAAACAAGAGGTCAATATCAGCACCAGGACCATCAGTATTTATATCCAGAAAACCAACAACACTTCCTACAGACTCGGAGAAATCAATACTGGCGGGAATGAATACTCCCTCTACCAGTGATTTAATATCTATCTTTAATCTATCCAGTACTCCCATTGACCAACAGGCTCTTGATGTATTATCGCGTGGATTATCCTTTGTTCCCAGTACGGGACTCAATAAATTTGAGTTCCAACGAGATCTTCAATCATTTTTCAGGAAAATCCGACTGAACAAATTCTTTGAAAACCATCATCGACCACAGATTATCAATAGGTCAGGACTTCGCCCTGATTCTTGCTTCACTCCCACTCTTGAGGAAGTGGGTCCCGAGGTGGGCTTTTTTGAAAGGGTTGTCACATCTAAAATCAAGGATATAATGAAGTTTGTCCCTAAGCCCATATATAACCTTAATTATGAGGAATATATGGCCCTCAAAAACCTTTCTACTAATAAGACCATTACTATTAAACCTTGCGATAAAGGAGGGGGCATTGTGGCACTTAATAGTTCTGACTACCAACAACAAATTGAGAACATGCTTAGCATTCCTGAACACTATCTAAAGGTCATCTCTTACCCCAGTAAAAGAATTAAAGAAGACATTCTATGTATTACACAAGGAGCATTGGATAGAGGCTCCATCTGCCAACAAGAGTTCGACTATCTCAATCGACCATACACTACCACCCCTGTTTTATATGGGGTACCTAAAACGCACAAAAGTACCACACAACCGCCCTTTAGACCTATAGTTTCGACTATAGGATCTATCACAGAACCTCTGTCCAAATATGTGGACAAGTTTCTGAGACCTTTAGTAAGTGGACTTCGGGGATACATTAAAGATAACGGCCACCTTATCAGTAGTATTGAAGGACTTCCATTCAACCATCACACAGACGTTCTGGTATCTATGGATATAGAGGCACTATATACCAGCATCATTCAAAAGGGTGCCCTAGAAGCAGTAAAATACGCTTTGGAAGCTAGTGATAACATCGAAGATAAACTGTTTATACTCGAGTGTCTGAGTATTGTTCTCCAAGAAAACTATTTTGAATTTAATAAATCCATCTTCAAACAAATTCAAGGTGTAAGCATGGGGGCAGCCTGTGCCCCAAATGTAGCCAATATCTACATGGGGCAGTTTGAATCCCGATTTATTTTTAACGAGATTGCACCCTTTGCTAAAAACATACTACACTGGCATCGCTTAATTGATTACATCTTTTTTACATGGAGCGGACCAGAAGAACAATTGGTTGAATTTTGTCTATGGCTTAATCTTTGCGATTCCAATCTCAAATTCAGCCCCAATACTAGTAAACTGAAGATTGAATTCCTTGATATCTGGATCCAGGTGGTTGACGGAACTATAGAGGTATCCCTTTATACGAAACCGACAGCTAGGAACACCCTACTTCAGTACCAAAGTTTCCACCCCCGCAGTCAGAAAGACAGTATTCCTTTCAGTCAATTCCTATGACTGCGGAGGAACTGTACCAATCTCAGAAACTTTGAGACCCATGCAGAGGAGCTCCGGAATAAATTGACCAAACGAGGATATCCCTACAGGCTTGTCAAGGATTCCTACAAAAGGGCCAAGTATTTCAATAGGGACACCCTCTTTGAAGACAAACCCATCAAGGAGAACAACAAACTGATTTGCGTCACTAGACACTCCACTCTTAATAACAAACTGCGCCAAGTCATATGCTCGCAATGGCATATCCTTAATTCGGGCATTCATTCTAACCCACTGCCCCGACCCTTGTTTGCTTTCCATAGAAACAGAAATCTGCAAAACATCTTGGTTAGATCTAAACTAGATGATGTTAAACTCCTCAGTCAGAGATCTATCATGGGTACCTCCCCAGTGAAAGGTAACCATAAATGTGGGAATTGTCATTCTTGTAGTTCTGCGTTGGTTTCAACGGAACTACTGTGGGATAAACAAAAATTCCAACTGAAAGAAATGACCAACTGTAGATCAGACAATGTTATCTACCTTATTTTGTGCCCCTGCAACAAGGGATATGTGGGCGAGATGGGTAGAGAGTTCAGAATTCGCTTCAGTGAGCATAACATCAGCGATTGAAAACAAACGAAGAGGGGCCCCTCTTGTACAACATTGGCTTGATCATCAACATTCCGACACGGAGCTTAAATGGACCATTCTAGAAAAAGTCCATAACCCCCTAGATAATAACATCAACGGACTCCGGGGCAAAAGAGAAGTGTTCTGGATTTATACTCTTAGGACCTCACTTACAGGCCTGAATGAATATTGCCCTTGGCAAAATGCCCTATTGTAATTTTCATTTCTATTCTCTTAATAGGCGTTATAAACATACTGATTGACATCTTTTTTTTATGGTGGATGCTTCTAGTCCAATTATTAGTACTTGTTATCGAGTGGGTGCCATGTTTCAGCTTGCACCGACACATCTAGATACATACACTTATGGGTGCCATACCTATACATGTTTATTTATACTTTATATCCTTCATTGCCCTTGGCCCACATTTAGATCTTACGTTTTGTATTTGTGATTCTAGTCATTCAACTGTATTTCCACCATATGTATTTAACCTGCCTTTCTCTCCGCGGGCAGTCCGTTTTTTATTTTTATTACATTAGTGTTAAAACAAATTTTTTGGTCTTTCCATCGGGTTTCTATATGGCCAGTCTGTGTTTCTTATTCATGTCTCCCTAGTGAACAGAGATCACTCCTATATACATTGCACTTCTATGTTATATTGAGTCCCGACAGTAGAGACTGACGCCCACATCCAAGATGGCGCCCTCATAAGTGCGCACTCTAGTAGTTCGCTTCAATGCCCTTCCGCCTTCCAGGTGGTTTCCATCTCATCCGGTATTTATGCACGTGAATACGAGACGCGCATACTGACCTCCCACGCATTAGGGGAACCTCCATGCGAGATTCGATCTTTATCTACTAGGTGAGTGGCCGCGGCAATATTACTTACAACAGATCTTTGATAGCCAATATTCTACAGACCTGTTTTTTTATTGTATTGCCTTTTTATCGTTTTTCAGCCCTCTCCATTTGGCTCACCATATCTGTGACTATGCTGTAACCCTAAGAAGCTATGGACATAGCTTAGTTCTTCTAAATAGCAAATATCTAAATAAGTAAGTCAGTTCCCTTACTAAATTGTTTCCTTTTGTTCTCAGTTATTGTCTTTATTAAAGTAAGAGCTTACCGTATTAATATGCAGCACGTATGAGCCCTTACGTATATCTGTCCCTGTTTTGTATTAGGGCAAATCCAGATTCTAAATCGAGGAATATTCATATATCATGATGCTCATTATTATCACCTCATGCCCGTCATTGCTACACATTTAAGTAAGTCAGTTTTTCCATGACTATATTATTTGTATTAGTACTGGCCCGGAATACTAGAGTTATTTGTTTTTTCATTTTGCATAGCGCCACCCTGTTCTGGACCTACAATTTGAGGTTACGTGCCCTCAATTCGGAATTTTCCTACGTTGTTAGAAATCAGCGGTCTGGTTTTCTAATAGTAGGTATCTTGTCCCCAATATATTTCTCCTACAGTACGCTTAACTGATTTGAACATAGTTAGCCACTACGATTCTTTTCATTCCCTTTATCTCTTTCTGTGATCCTTGTGGCATTCTGATCAAATTGGATTGAAATTACCCTCACACCTCCATTTGGAGTGTGAATCACCACTCTATTGTACTCTCACTACCTTGGTGTTTTTTGGTGGTGGTTAGCTCCAATAGATATATTTTTAACTTGTTGCTGAATATTTATATATATGTGTTTGTGCCTCATTATTGTCCACAGATCATAGCCAGTTGTTATACTGTGTTACTAAGGAGCCCTCCTACCTCGCAGCTTGCATTCATATTGTATTTAAAGAAATTCTGGATTGGATTTATGACCACTTAATGATTGTGATCTCCTGCGCCCTGACGAAGGACTTGTTTGGACCTCGGTCCTTTCCGAAATGCGCGTCGGCGCTTAGTTTGTGTATATATGGACACAAACTATTCCCTTTGTTATGTACAGTTGTATACGTGTTATTTAAATGGTAATGTACATTTTTTTGCAATTGTGTGATGTATTTTGTCTTTCTTTCTCTTTTTCTCATCTTTTTTGTGATTGTGTATTGCCTATTAGGGCTATTTGAATGACTGGCTTGTTTACTTTTCATAGTGTCTTAGACTAATTGAATATATTTTTGCATATTTCTATTTTCCTATATTTGTGTCATTGAATAAACTAAAAATGAAAATATTTTCTGTGACTAAATGAAGTTCACTTATGATTTTTTGGATGCATTACCAATTATAAATTAATAGGGGGGAGTCTCTGTTGTTTCATATTGGTTATTTCCCTGCCCTTCTCCCCCTTGTAAATTAGCTCCCAGGGGCCCTCTTGAGTTTAGGTGCCCTGATGCTGCGGCCACTGAACTTCAGGTCTCACTGCAGAGACCGCATATGCCATCTGGCATGTTGCACCAGCAGGATGCAGCAGGCCATCAAGCCCAGGAGCCGGAGGGTCATCCTGACCGAAACCCGGGACAGAGGCTGAAAGATCGGAATCCTAGCCTGAATATCCCAGACTCGCTGCTCGGGAGGATAAACCCGAAACAGCGTTGAATCCAGAACCGCTCCGATGAAGGGGAGCTTCTGAGAGGGACTCAGGTGCGACTTCGGCATGTTGACGGAGAACCCCAGCAAATGCAGGAGGTCGGCCGTAGCCTGGAGGTGGTTGACGACTGCCTGGGGTTAGCCCACCGTCAACAACCAGTCGTCGAGGTAGGGGAAGACTGACAACCCCGACCGGCACAGGTGAGCTGCGACCACCGCCATCACCTTCGTGAACACCCGAGGGGCACTGGTAAGGCCGAAGGTGAGCACGGCAAACTGAAAAAGCTCCTGGCCTACCGTGAACCGCAGGTAACGCCGGTGGCCCGGCAGGACAGGGATGTGAAAATATGCGTCCCGCAAGTCCAACACTACCATCCAGTCTCCAGGGTCGAGGGCAGCCAGGACCTGAGCCAGAGTCGGCATTTTGAACTTCTTCTGGTGGAAGCCATTGACGTTCCTGAGGTCCAAGATTGGGCACAGGGCCCCTTTGTCCTTCTTGGGGACCAGAAAGTAGTGGGAATAACAACCACATCCTACTTCTAGGCCAGGAACGCACTCGATGGCCCTCTTGGCCAAGAGGGCTGTAACTTCCTGCTGGAGAAGCACAAAGTGATCCCCTGACATGCGGTGGCACCGAGGTGGCATGGTTGGAGGGGAAGACTGAAAGGGAAGAGAATAACCCTTGCGAATGATCTGCAACACCCACTCGTCCAATGTGATATCACGCCAGTGGTGGAGGTGGTGGCGGACCCTGCCACCCACCGGCATGGGGTGCTCCCCAAAGCTCGGATTAGGAAGGTTTGGAGGTAGAAGCAGCAGGGGCGGAGGTGGAGGTGGACTGCCCCCCACCGTGGATTCCCAGAGCCGCCTCTGCGGAAGCCGCGGCCGCGCTGAGGCTGGTTTTGCACAGGCTTGTTGAAAGAACGTGCCATGGCGCCCCTGCCTTGCCCACGAAAGGAACAAAACCCAGGAATGGCTGGGCTCTTAGTGGAAAGACCCAAGGACTTGGGCGTGGCTCACGAGTCCTCAAAGCGCTCCAGCACACTGTCAGCCTTATTGCCAACAGGCGAGTACCATCAAAGGGCATGTCCATGAGCGAGCTCTGGACGTCAGGTGAGAACCGAGTGGACCGCAACCAAGCGTGGCGACGCAGCGCCACAGTGGTAGAAATGGCCCTGCCCGAGTCAGCGGTGTCCAAACCACACCGAATGGCGAACTTACCCGCATCCTTACCCTCAACAACTGCCTGGGAAAGCACAGCCTGGACCTCCTCAGGACACTGAGGCAACACTTGAGCAACCGTGTCCCACACCGCGTGGTAATAGCGGCTCAACAAACAGGCGGTGTTCACCGACCGCAGCCCCAAGCTGGCCGACGAGAACAACCGCTTACCAAACTGCTCCAGCTTCTTAGAGTCCTTATCAGGTGGAGCCGTTGGAAAGGTACTCTGCGACGTTGAGGCCTGAATGACCAGGCTCTCAGGCGTGGGATGAGTGGTCAGAAACGTGGGGTCACCAGGTGACGCCTGGCGACATTTTTATCCACAGGGGCCCCCGTGGCCTGCCGCGACCAAGTGCCCAACAGGACGTCGGTGAGGGCATCGTTGAAGGAAAGCAGTGTCTCTGACTAAGTCGAAGCCGTCTGGAGCACCTCAGTAAGGAGGTTAGTTTTGAGGGCTACCGTAGGAAGATCAAGATTGAGGACCTCAGCAGCCCGACGGAGCACCATCGTGTAGAAAGCGCCCTCCTCCATCGTAGGCGGGGGAGAGGCAAACCCCAGGTCAAAAAAACATCGAGGTCGCCGGCCTCCTCCAGATCGTCCACCCAGTCCTGCTCGGAGTCACATTGACGGGCAAGAGGGTCCTCGGACCCCTCCCAGTCATCCTCCACCTCCGTAGCAGGAGGAACTGTTCGCGGCGGCGGAGCCTGAGAGGGGACAAACTGCATCGGAAACGGTGCCGGGCCAGCGCCGTCTCCCAATGCGGATCCCAGGCAGGGACGAAATGGTCCTAGAATCTGGGAAAGGGCGGAAACAAATGGCACCCACTGCGGCGCCAGAGGCGGAGCCGATGGCGGCGCAGGGGCCGGAGCCGGCGGCGCTGGACCTCGTGGCGCCGGGGCTGGAGCCAACGGCGTAGGATCCTGTGGCACCGAAGCCGGATCCGCCGGCAGTGCCGGCGGGCCAACAGAAACTGGACACGGGACCGCGGGCCGGAAGGCGCGCTGGCGGGAGCCCGAGGCCTAAAAAGGCGGTCCATGGTGGCAAGAAACTCTTGCACCTGTTCGGGAGTCGCCGACGGACCCCGGGAAAAGGCAGGTAGGCCGCGGGACTCCCCGGCTCCAAAGGAGCCGCAGGGGCAGAGCCCCTGTCCCCCTCGTCCGCATCCGAGGGCTGACGGGGGGACGTCAGAGAGCAAACACGCTTCTTTGACTTTTTTTTATGTCGTCACTTACCGGAGTCAGAGGGCGAAGACTTGGAGCCCGAGGAGCGACGACTGTGGCCCCGCGAGCAGTCCCGGGAATGGTCCCTGGAGCGGCCTTGGGACGAGTGCCGGACCTCCAGCAGCTTCCGGCGCCGCTCCCTCAAGGCCTTTGGGGCCATGGCTCGACAGTCCCGGCAAGACCGGGAGTCATGGTCGGTCTCCAGACAGTAGAGGCAAACATCATGGGGGTCCGCCACCGACATGTTGCGACGGCAGGCCCCACAAGACTTAAAGCCAGGCATTCCTACGTGCACCAGGAGAAAAAAGGGGAGACAAAAAGTCTCAAAACAGTAGTCAAAAAGTGACTAAGGTACGTGCTCTATCCGGATCTGCACTTGCTGGTGCGGAAAGGAATATGCTACTTACCAGTATGCATCTGTTCTTGGCATGTAGAGCTGCAGATCTACACACTGTGCATAGATCGCCATTGTAGGAAGGTGGATATCTGACTATGGTTACCCCCAACTTTTTGCCTAGTGTCTAGCTGGTTTTTCGACTTAGTTGGCCTGAGATCCTGCCATTCAGGGTCTCAGGCTGTCTGCTCTCTCTGTAAAATGGACTCCATGTACCCTAGGTACATAACCAATTGGTAAGGATCACCTTATTGGACCCTGTACAGTGTACCCTAGGCCTCCCAGGGGCTGCAGCATGTATTATGCCACCCCTGGTCTGGCCTTCCAATCAGACACAACTGGCTGATCACTCAGCTGGGGCAAGGTCGTGTAATCACCCCTTGCTTAGATATAGTATGCCTATATCTACCCTTATATATAGACACATGTGTACCTATCAGTCACTCCTATGGCAGGCCTTAACAATCCTGGAGGCAGAGTGCTTGGTAACATGTGAGATGGTGCTCTAGCATGAGCTGAGCCTGTCTGCAGCTTTCGGAACCATGTCCTTATAGCTGTTCTATGATATAGCCTACCATATACTCTTAAAGTGCCTTATAATCTTAAACGGTTATGGTAACTATGGTTTGGCTTTATCAAAACATGTCGTGTAAGGTGTCTAACACTTTGGAATAATACCCCCATACCATTTCTGGTGATGAGGATATTATCCCCCCCCTTCTAGAGGGAGAGACATGTTAAAATCCTACTTTGCTGTTTAACTCTAACCAAAGCGTCAGCATCACAAAATGGATGCTGCTGCCACAGACACAAGTCTGACCTCCTGCTGCTGGGAGTGATCCCAGCCAGGGAGGCCTGGACAATAGGTTTCCTGCTTGGGGAGGTGCTAGCACCTCCCCAGACAGCCTTTAGTGTATTGGGGCAGGGTGGGCTGAAAGGAATGAGACATGCCTGGGGCACACAAGGTGTTCCTTGCATAGTCCAGTTCAAACCGGCGCTGGGGCACTCCAGCCCCAGCTCTGGCGCGAAACTGGACAAAGGGAAGTGGGTGTAACCACCCCCTCCCAGGTCCCACCCATAAGGCGTGACCTAGCAGGTATCCCAGCCCCCCAGATTAGTATAAGAGTGGGAGTTGGGCCTCAAGACTTTAGATTATCCTGAACCTGCAACTTGAACAGAAACTCTGGACCTTCGACGAAAGAAGAAGAGTGAAGAATCTCCCTTGTGGCCAAGGAGTGGCTACCCTGTGCAAACAGGCACCATCAAGAGACTACCCTTTGCTTTGCCCAAGTTCTACGAGGAACCGACTGCAGAGCCCGACCAGAGCCTTGACTTCCAGACTTCTCCGACCCTGATCCACATCCACAGCAGAGCTGAGATCCGTGGAGGTGACGAGCGACGTGGGACCGGCTACCTGGGAAAAGTGGCTAGTATCTTCAAGCGCAGCTTCTGAGGCACCCTCGAAGTTGTGCACCGGGGATTGAGAAGCCCCACCCCCAAGCACCATCTGCACCGAAGATCAGCCCCCCACACTCCACGAGTTCTGCATGGGGCCCTTCAGCATTTTCCTGCTTGCCGCGTCTGTCCGGTTGCTTGCCCGCTGGCTAGTGGCCTTTGTGACGACGCACCCTGAAATCTTCTGCGCTGGTTTGGCTCCTCCAGACTGGCTCCTGCTCCTTTGAAAAAGAGAAGCACCCCAGACCTTCCTGGTCTGCACCAGAAGCAAGTCCTCCGTTCTGCGTGGGTTCCGCTTGCCAAGGCTTGGTGAGTCCTAGTCCAACTTCGACGCTGCCGACAGCAAGAGCCTTCGTGGGACAGCTCGCCTCCTGGTCCTGGTCGTCCTCGACGCTTCCTGGTCCTCCTGGCTGCAGCGACAAGCTTCACCTTCACCTGCAATCTTCACAACATCGCCTGGTTCCTTCCTGGTTCCACGTGGTCACTGGCTAGTGACCTTGACTCTGTCCCTTCTGCTTGCAGGTCTCCTCTCTTCTTGATCCCAGCCTTGGGATCCACCGGACACTCTTCACTGAATGCCTGTCAGCATCTTTCTTCAGGCATCCATAGGAGTCGACGACGAAACCCGACGCAACTTCACCCCTATGCACCCGCAGCCTGTGGGCTAGGTAACTTGGGTACTCCGGTGCTCATCAGGATAGTGACTATCCTAGTGTCTAGTTTTCCAGTCTCAACTTCCTAGCCACTCCGGAAGTGTCCTAAATCTATCTATTTCTAAACTGTACTATTGCTAGTGACTTTTACGCATTACGCGTGAGTGTTTCCACTCTGCACGCGAATCCCGTGGGCCTCCCACTTCCTAACCTTTGGTCGTATAGTGTAGCCCCAGCGATTCCCTAGGCCTAGGCCTATTCTATTTCCGTGACAGTGGTCCTTATACCACTTACTTAGTATATGGTTTGCGTGGCCCCTAGGGCCTAACTGTATTACTTTCCTGTGTGACTTAATGTATGCTTAAATAAGACTGTGTTGTACTTACCTCTAATCTCATAAAGAGTGCTGAGGGTTTGACTAGAATAAATACACTTTATTTTATATATATATCTGTTGTGGTGTCCTTTCATTTGGTATTCAAGGGATTATATATGGTATCACAGCTGGCTTCACATGCCATTCAGAGTTTAGCCTAAGACTGCTCTTGTCCATGCTACCACTAGGATAGCTGGTCTATAAGGTTGACTTTACAACCAATCACCATAAGGGTATTTGGACTGATATAAGGTGTACACTAGAACTAGTGACATCATACATCAGGCCGACTTCTCACATTGGTGAGCAGCGGTTGGGATCTGAGCTTGCTGTTGTAATACCATTGTAATCTTGAGATACTAAATTGAAAGATCACACAGATATTGTCTAGGTACATATAACATAGATTATAATACTTAATTCCTACTGGACTTAGTAGTTGTAGGTTGAAGGGAGTAACACACCCTGACTACAACTACCAGAGAGGTTTAGTAGAAACAACTAGTGTAGGTAGGTGCACACACCACACCCTCACTAGAATCATGTCCCTGAATGGAGATCACACTGATGCTCCCTCAGGAGAGGAGAATCCTAGACAGGTTCCCTCTAGATATGATGCATTCACTTTCCAGGAGATGAGACAACTGTGTACCTCCAGGAGATTAAAACAGGGTTCCAACCCTACCCTTAGACAGCTAGTGGAGCTTCTGGAGGCCTATGATGCTGAAAGAGCTGCCAAGTATGGTGCCATAGCTGTAGAGGCTCCCGAGCTGCAGAGCAGTTCTCCTTCGTTTCTCCTACCCGGGATGTGCCCCGGGCTGCCGATGCTGCCTGCTTCTGCCCGTGAAGTCCCGGCGGCCCTGTGGAGCCCGAATTGAGAGCGGGGGCGGCCTCCGACTACGTGCCGCCGCCCTGGTGACTTGCCCGGCGAGAAGAGCGGGACGTGCTGGAGGCGGCGCCCGGCTGCGAGAGTCACTCTGCGCCGCGGCTTGCCACGAGGCGGCTGGGCCGCGCAGCAGATCGGCGGCTGGCTGGCTGGCGACCCGCGAGGGGCTCCCACGCGACGGTGGGACCCGGAGGGGCTGGTGACCGGCTGCACGTTGGCCCTGCCTGATCGAGGGCGCTGAGCCTGGAGGCGCTTGCTGTGGTGGTCGGTGGCAGTGGCTATTACAGGCGGAGGCGATGGTGGCAGACATGGGACCCTACAGCGCCTGAGAGCTCGGTGAGTGAACTGGTGAGAGGCCCCACTCTGGATACGATCTTGTGGACGGGGACCTGGTGAGCGCCTGGCTGCTGCCCTCGGGGGCGAGGGGGATTGCTGCGATGGCGACCCTGGGGAGCGTGCTGTGGCCCTCAGAACAACGACGTTGGAGTAATCGGACGGACCGGCCCAACGTGAGGAGCTTGGTGGACTGGCCGCTTGCCTGCTGCTGGGCGCGTTGCTGTGGTCTGGCCATTGTGGACTGGGCAGTGCGCGGGCTGGGGGATAGCCGTGATCCTGGCACCGGCTGCCGGTTGACCCACAGACCGCGACAACCTTCCCCCGCCAGTGAAGCTGCCCTGCGCCCTGACCCCCTGGCATTTGCTCGACTCGTGGTAGCGGGACTGGGCCCCTTGCTACCGACATCTAGAGGTGCCTGGAGTCCCGGTCAATCTCGACACGCCACTGGACCCTCCGAATGCTGTCGGCGCAGCAACTGGCCATGGGGCGGCTTCGGAACAAACACGCCGAGAGCAGGCTGAGGGCGGAGGGTCCTGACGCAGCACCGGGACGCTCTGCTGGGACTGCGGCACCGCCTGCGTCGACATTGGAAGCCAAGATGGATGCCAGCGGTCGACCGTCTGGGCAACACGCTGGAACAAACCAGAACCTCCCTGGAATCCCGGATCGACAAAGTCACGGTTGACTTCACTTTGCTCCATGCCGACCATCGTAAACTGGTGGACACTGTTGCCAGTCAAAGTCAGGCGTTGCAGGATGTCCAGCCGATAGTGCGCAACCACTCTGCCACTTTGCAGGACCTGATGGACCGCGTTAACACTCTAGAGGACCGTGCAGAAGATGCAGAGGGCCGCTCTCGGCGCCAGAACATACGCGTCGTGGGTCTAGTGGAAGGTGAGAAAGGACGACGGCCGGAGCAGTTCATTGAAGGCTGGTTGCGGGACATACTACCCCCGGGGGTGCTCTCCCCGCAGTTTGTGGTGGAGCGGGCGCACAGAGTGCCGATGCGGAGACCTGTCCCTGGGGCACGGCCACGTCCTTTCCTGTTTCGGCTCCTCAACTACCGTGACAGGGACGTGATCCTCTGGGAAACGAGGAAAATGGGTGCCCCGACGGTAGGGGGTGGCGCAGTGATGCTGTTCCCGGACTATACTGCGACCGTTCAGAAGCGGAGGAGTAACTATCTGGAGGTGAAACGACGACTCCGTGAATTGCAAATCCAATATTCGCTGCTGTTCCCCTCGCGCCTCAGGGTGGTCACGAAGGATGGGACACGTTTTTTCGACGCCCCGTCTGATGTCTGGGACTGGCTGGAGGAAACGGCCCAACATGGTGTCTCGTGGGGCGCCGGGAGAAACGACTGAGACGACGGAGACAGAGGGACCAACGCGGTGGAGCGGGGCCGAGTCCCCCTGCGGCCCCGAGTCCGGAGAGGATGCGCATGGAACGGCTGGAGGCTCTTGAGGAGGTGGCCACCCTGGGATCTGTGAGCAGCCAAGGGGACGTGGCAGCTCGCGCATACAGTGACACTGAGACTGACCAGTCCTCCTTCCCGTCCATCATACTTTCAGAGGACCAGGTGTTACCAGTGGTGACTCCCCAGACGGCCGACCTTCTGGGGTGAACTCTTGTCTGATTGCACTGTGTTCAATACAGGTGCCCTGCGGTGGTGGGTTGAGGGCTGCGGACTACTCTTGAGGGGTGGGGAGGGGGGGGGGGTCCTGCCTCTGTTGCCTCTTGGTTTGTGGTTCTGTGGCTCTTTATGTTTACACGACTGGGCTGGTTGGGGTGCCGCGGGTGTAACGGGGGTCAGAGGGACAGTGTGGGTTCCCTTACACGCAGGACGGGGTAGGGAGTCCACACATGCCTTGGTCGCGGGGGTGCAGGGTGGTGGCGATGCCCACACACACTCCCCTGGGGAGCAATTGCACGACTGGCGGCCCTGCAGGCACACGAGGCTCTGACAGGGGTAACACGGGGCTCTTGCAGACCGGGACCAGCAGTATTGCCCTTTGGCACCCACTAGTACATATTTGGCCTGGTAGTTCACAGGCGATCGAGTCTTACATGTTTGGACGAATGCCCGTTCTGGGGTTTGCCCTTGCAGTTATGGAATTCCTTTTGTTAATCTTACTTTTACCTTTGTTTACCTACACTCTGCAGTGTTCTGCAGTTCTATTGTACACCATGTTATTGCAGCAGGCGGTCTGGGCAACAGTGATCTTGGTCCCCTTCCTCCCCCTGGCTGGCCCGCTCCCGCCCGTGGGCCTCGCGTTGTCCACACCAAACACTGATGGCTGACACTGCGATAGTCACATGGAACATTAGAGGCATGCACACACCGGCCCGCCGATACTCTGTTTTTGCCTACTTGCAGCGACATAGGATAGCGGTGGCCCTTCTCCAGGAGACACACATGACACGGCCAGAATTAGATAAGTTACGCGCTCGGTGGAGGGGGCAGCATTTTGGGACCACATATTCTGCGCATGCTTGGGGTACGTTGATTTGGGTACAGGCAGGTACACCCTTCACATGCACCGAAGTAGTGGTTGATCCTGCTGGACGATACACACTGGTTCGGGGGAGGCTCAACGGGCACTATGCTTCTGGGATCCATCTATGCCCCGAATGTCGACCAACCGTCGTTCCTAGACCAACTCCCGGTGGCCTTAACCCCGTATGTGGGTCTTTCCTGGTTACTGGGTGGAGACTTTAACGCGGTGCTGGACACGAGCCTTGATAGATCCTACCCGCCGCTCCGTAGCACACAGGCAGTCTTGAACGCGAGGAACCTTACTGATTGGCTGTCGCGATGGGCCCTGCATGACTGCCGGCGTACCTTACACCCCACTGACCAACTCTATTCATATTATTCGGCGGTACATGACCTTCACGTCCGCCTTGACAGGGTGGTGGGTTCTCCTTCGCTGGATCCATTGATAGTCCAGGCGGACTACCTGGGCCGGACCCACTCGGATCACAATCCTCTTAGGCTGCGTCTCTGCTGGGACCTGGGGAGGCCCCCCATTCCCACGTGGCGCCTGCAACCGGCCGCTCTTGAAGATGCGGAGTTCCGAGCTTCGCTCGGCACAGCGGTCGAACAGTTCTTTGATCTCAACGAGGGTACGGCAGGGAGCGTGCTGACGGAATGGGACGCGCACAAATCTACCATGCGGGGACACTGCCTAGGGGCGACGGGGAATATTCGTAAGCAGCTTACGTTACTGCTTACCGCTTTGGAATCGCGGCTATTGTCGTGTGAACGCCATGGTGAGGGAGGAGGTCGAGACTCGAGCCGGCTGGCGCGGCTCCGGGCACACCATGCTGAGCTGCTGGAGAGATTGCGCTGCCATAACTACGCTGCACATTCGGCTCGGGTCCACGCCACATCTGATAGGGCGGGCGGTTGTTGGCCTGGTTGATCAGGCAGGAATCGGGCTACGCACCAATAGCCTCCATCCGTGGACCGGACGGGACGCTGGTACACACGCAGCAGGAGATCCATCAGATACTCACAGCGCATTACAAGGCCCTGTACACTTCAACGGGGCGCCGACAGGCACAGGATCTAGACCAGTTTCTAGAGGCTGCCTGCCTGCCCACGGTTCCGGATGGCCACCAGGAAACATTAGAAGGTCCCCTCACGCTGGAGGAGATAGGGGAAGCGGTGGCCTCACTGGCTTCTGGCAAGGCGCCTGGGCCGGATGGTCTCCCGGCGGAGTACTATAAAGCATATCGGGAGTGCCCAGACTGCACGCGTTATATCTCACGGCCCTTGAGGAAACTACCCTGCCCGCCTCCATGAGAGAGGCCTACCTGATCTCTTTACCCAAGCCAGGACGCGTGACCCTACTAACCTGGGGTCCTATCGCCCCCTCGCCCTTCTCAACACAGATTATAAAATTCTGGCCAAGGTCCTGGCGGAGCGGCTGGCCCCCACTGTACCTGTACTGGTGCACAGGGACCAGAATGGGTTTGTGCCGAAGCGCAGCACCTCGCTTAACCTCCGCTGGTTCTTCCTTGTTGCCGCACATGGCGCACAGCATTGGCCGCGAGTGGGCTGTTTAGTATTGGACCTTGAAAAGGCCTTCGATTGCCTTGAATCATTGTCGCACTATGGACTAGGCCTCGGGTTCCTACAAATGGCGGCGCTTCTTTATAGGAATCCTGTGGTCCGGGGGAGAACTGGCCCATACATCTCTGAGGCCATTTCAGTCGGCCGTGGTACCAGGCAGGGGTGCCCTCTTTCGCTTCTCCTTTTTGCGCTTGCCATAGAGCCCTTAGCGGCCACCCTACGGAAGGTTTTGACAGACGGCATTCCCATGGACGATGCAACGCACCAGGTCTCCTTATATGCAGATGACCTCCTGGTCTTCGTTAAGGACGTGACGAACATTTCAGGGGACCTTGAGCAAGTCCTAACTGACTTTGCTGCGCTATCCGG
Organism: Triturus cristatus; assembly: GCF_964204655.1. Taxonomy (NCBI): domain Eukaryota; kingdom Metazoa; phylum Chordata; class Amphibia; order Caudata; family Salamandridae; genus Triturus; species Triturus cristatus. The sequence goes on along the minus strand of NC_140592.1, from coordinate 728,914,090 downwards.
GTTAAGGGTGAATGCGGCCAAATCGTGCCTTTACCCGTTCTGCGCTGACGCTCTGGACCCCCAGTATCATCTGGGGGGTGTGCCTGTCAGGTGGCATCCGGACACCTTCCGATACCTGGGCATCCAGGTGTATAGGCAGCCAGCTGACCTGGTGGAGGGCAACTTGGGCAGGGCGGTAACGTGGATTAGCGGCCAGATGCGTTTTTGGGGTACCCTCCCTCTCGCGGTCACGGGCCGCATTGCCTTGGTCAAAATGGTGGCTCTGCCCAGGCTCCTCTACTATTTTGCCAATCTGCCGATCTACATCCCGGCGTCCTTCTTTGCCTCCCTGGAGCGCTCACTCCGGGATTTTGTATGGGGTAACGCGCGCCACAGAGTGGCACTATCTAAGTTATACCTCCCCACGGGTCAGGGGGGACTCGCGATGCCGTGCTTTGCGCACTATTACCTAGCAGCGCAGCTGCAGTGGGTGGCCAGGTGGTTGGCCGATAGGGAGAGGGATGACACGGCTTCCGCGGAGCCACCTCTTCCCCTGGCGGATATCATTGCGGCGTTCCACCCGACGGCCAGAGTGGTCAAACCGGGTCCCCTCCTTGTGGCAGTGGCCTACAAATGCTACCGGCGTGCCCTTTATTTGACCCGGTCGAATGTCCCTTACGCTCCTGCCATGCCGATTGAGGGCTCGCCTAGTGGACAGGGGATACTACGCTCGACGGAGCTTGCGGAATGGCACGCGGCGGACATCTGCACATTGGGGGACCTCTACCGCGATGGTGCGCTTATCCCATTCGCTCAATTAGCGGAGGAGACGGGGCTACCAGCCGGTCAATTCCTCCGTCACTGCTCGCTGATCGCGACATTGACGAACCGGTGGGGAGCTCTTCAGGAGGAGCCGGCACAGCACCTCATGATGCAATACCTCCATGTCATGGGACGGGGCAGTCACATGATCCGTTGGTTCGCGGCCTCCCTGCGCACACAGGTGGCGACCGACCTGTCTCCTTTGCGCGGTAAATGGGAAGCGGACTTGGATCGCCCCATGGCTGACAAGGAATGGAGGGATGCGCTACGGGGGCCAACGCGGGTTCCCAGGAACTTGCGGTTTCGCCAAATCCAATACTTTATACTACACAGAGCATATCTCACTCCTGACTCCATAAACCGATATTTCCATCGCGTGGATGCAGACTGCCCACGCTGCAGGGCTCTGGATGCTGGACTGGTGCACATGTTATGGAGTTGTCCAGCACTAGAATTGTATTGGCGGACGGTGCATGGAGCGTTAAGTAAATGCGCCGGCCCGCTGGCGCCGCGGGAATGGCCGGCCTGCTTGCTGCACTTGTTTCGTAGAACTCCCCCCACGAAGGTTGCCTCTCGCTTCTTCGACCTGGGTTTGGTGGTGGTGAAGCGGTTGATCACCAAGCGCTGGAAGGCAGCAGAACCCCCCCGAGCGCAAGCATGGGGGAGCTCCCTGCTGGTGTGGGCGGGGGCGGAGGGTACGGCCCTTTTGCGGGAAGAAACGTTGGGCCTCAGGCGCACGCCTATAGCGAACCAGTGGGACACACATTTGCAGACCCTGATGCAGCTAGATGGGGACGCCCTGGGGCTCTGTGGGACAAGCACTGCGGAGGCACTCCCTGAGGGGGGGAACGGAGGTGAGCCCCGGGGGTCTAACCTGGGGACTGATGCGGAGGCCCTCACTGAACCGGGCATGTGTGCGGACACTGAAAATTGCCTTTAATGGAATTGTTTGTACCAGGGAGTGGGGACCGGGTGGGGGGAGGGTCGGGAGAAGTGCCGTGGGGATCATATGGTTAAAGACCGAACCTGCTGCTGCTGTTGTGCTGGGGCTTCTGTTGTTTTGCCCCTTTCTTTTTGTTGTTCCATGGAACTGTTTAGATAAGGGCGGTGGTCCCGAGACCCATAAGTTTTATCTTGCTTAGCACATGGGGGTGGCGTTTGATCTTGTCCGCCACACTCACAACTGGCGGGGACTACTCAGAATGGTTGACTCATTGCCTGTGTGATGCTTCATTTATGACATGTGCTATGTCTATATTAACGAAATGCCAATAAACAGATTTCATAATGAAGTTCCCACTCGTGGATTTGCTGAGTTGGACGGCTCAACAGATCTGCAATGGTGTTTTGGACTCCTGGGACATGTTGTGCTAGGAGAAAAATGTTTTGAGGTATGGCCCACCTCCATATGGTCTGTGCTAGCTGACAGAGCTGCAGAGTGTGTGCCGCCCTGTTTTTGGATATAGTACATTGCTGTCATGTTGTCTGTGCGGACTAAGACAGCCTTACCTGAGACATGTGTTTGAAAGGCTTTTAGGGCTAGTAATATGGCCAGTAACTCCAGATGGTTGATGTGGAGTAACTTTTGTTGAGGTGTCCACCTGCCCTGCATGGTGGAATGTAGTAGATGAGCTCCCCAGCCGGAGAGCGATGCGTCCACAGTTAGAACTATTTGAGGAACCGGCTCTAGGAACGGTCGCCCTTTGGAAAGGTTTTTGGTGGTCCACCACTGCAGAGAGCGATGGGCACGACCGTCTACCAACACCAGATCTGTTAGCTGACCTTGAGCCTGGTGCCATTGGCATGCCAGGCACTCTTAGAGAGGACGCATCTGGAGTCTTGCATGAGGTAGTATGAATATGCAAGAGGCCATCATCCCTATAAGTTGCATAAACACTCGGGCTGGAAGAGTGTTTTGTGGTTGAAATTTGGCGCAAAGAGCTTGTATTCTGCTTGCTATCCTGGCAGGGCTGGGGTAGGCTAACGCTTTTGAGGTGTCTATGGTGGCACCGAGGTATTGTTGTACGTGGGAGGGATGCAGATGGGACTTGGCGTAGTTTACTGTGAAGCCCAGGTCGTGAAGTAGTTGGATAGTGGCGTGAGTGTGTTGTACACACTGGTTGTATGAGCTGGCTTTTATGAGCCAGTCGTCTAGATATGGGAAGACGTGTATGTGTTGTCTTCTCAGGTGTGCTGCCACTACTGCTAGGCACTAGGTAAACACTTGTGGCGCTGTGGTGACTCCGAAGGGGAGTACTTTGAATTGGTAGTGGTGACCGTCCACTACGAATCTGAGAAACTTCCTGTGAGCGGTGTGAACGGGAATGTGGAAATAGGCGTCCTTGAGGTCTATGGTGGTTAGGAAGTCGTTTTGGCAGAGCAGAGGAAGCACCTGCTGGAGTGTGACCATGTGAAAGTGGTTTGAGTGTATGTATTGGTTTAGGGGTCTGAGGTCCAGAATGGGCCTGAGAGAGCCGTCCTTCTTTGGTATGAGAAAATATAGGGAGTAAACTCCCTTGTTTTGTTGGTGGGTAGGAACTGGTTCAATTGCATTTTTTTTGTAGGAGGGAGATTACCTCCTGCTTTAGAAGTGACAAATGTTCCTGTGACATTGGGCGCTGTTTGCGTGGAATGGTTGGGGGGGGGGTAGATGTTTGCTCTAGACAGCAGCCTGATTGAATTATTTGTTGCACCCATCTGTCTGAGGTGATGGTAGCCCAGACAGGAAGGAAACTGTGGAGTCTACCCCTGACTGGAGTGGAATAGTCTGTGGGGGGTGGGGGTGGAGGCAGAGCAGGAGGTGTTAGTTTTGCCTCTGCTGTTGTTACCCCTGTAACTGCTTCTTTGGTAACCCCTAGTGAAGGTGGATTGGGTAGGGGTTTTGTAGGAAGTGGAGGCGCTGTCGGAAGAGTAGCCTCTGGTGTTGCTTCTAAAGGAGGAACGGCGAAAGGAGCGCCTGGGAGCTTCCGGCTGCAAGGCTCCCATAGATTTTGCCGTGTCTGTGTCCTTTTTTATTTTTTCGAGGGCTATATCGACATTAGGGCCAAACAGATGTTTCTCATCAAAGGGGTGGTTGAGGATGGAACTTTGAACCTCAGGTTTGAAACCTGAAATGCGCAGCCAGGCATGCCTACGCAGAAGGGTGCTGGTATTTATTGCCATGGAGGCGGTGTCAGCTGCATCGAGGGCACAGCGGATGGAAGTGTTTGTGATGGTTTTACCCTCTTGAATCAATTCATTGGCCCAATGTTTATATTTGTCAGAGAGGTGTTGCATTATTGACTCCAGCTCATCATAATGTGCCCGGTCATATCTGGCTAGAGGCGCTTGGGTGTTAGCGATACGCTAGATGTTGGCCGCTTGGACGCCGTCCGTTTGCCAGAGGCATCTAGGAGTTCAGACTCCTTATCTGGCGGTGGAGCATCACCCGATGCCTGGGAATTGGCACGTTTCCTTGCATTGGAGACTACCAGGGAGTCTAGTGGTGCGGGGCCTTTAATGTAGGGTGGATCTGTTGTGGCGGCCTTATATTTTTTCTCAATGCGTGGGTTAATGACCCTGGCCCTAACCGGGTCTTTAAAGACCTCTGGTGCGTGCTTAATAACCCCCTTAAGCATCGGCAGAATTGAGGTGGACCTCTGTGCAGTGTCAAATGTATCTAAGAGGAAGTCCTCCTCTACGGGGTCTGTGTGGAGATCAACCCAGTGGTAGTGGGCAGCCCTATGGAGTAGCTGGTTAAAGCCCATGGTGTCCTCTGGGTGGGGTGGGGGGGGGGGGGGGGAGGGTCTAGAAGGGTAAAGATCGTCCTGCAGGACGTCTGAGATGTTGTAGTCGTCCCATGGGTCTGGGGAACCTGTAGGAGTAGGGTCCCCTGTTGGTTGGTTGTCCGCCCCGTCCCCTGTGTCGGAGGAGGAGTCGTCGTCGTTGGATCCTTTACGAGGGTTTTTTGGTAAGGATCGGATCGAAACATTTCGTCTGTAAGGGGCAGATCCTTCGGTGCTGATGGTGTCGGAGCCGTGGGTTTTTTAGGCATCGATTCGGCACTGGTTCTTGGTTTCGAACTGAAGGGGTTTAGAAGTGTCTTTTAACTTCCTGAGTTCCGAGGTGGCCTTCGGCTTCGAGGTTTGGGAGTCGAGGCTTTTCGGCTTCTTGCTCAGCTCTGAGGATGTTATCGGTGCTGAGGAGCCGGTGCTAGTCTCTGGCGCCGAGTGCTTCGGTGTCAAGCTGGGCGCGGACGAGGAAAGGGGCGTTTTCTTTTTCGTGCCGGTGTCGATGAGATTTTTAGGGCACCGAGGGTAGGCTGGCTCGAGCCCGAGCTGCCTGAAGGCTTGATGGGCTTCTTAACCGGGCCCGGAAGCGAGGTATGGGAAGCAGTCTTTTGGTGCATACGTAGGCCCGAAGGAGAAGGCGTGACCGAAGCCTTTTTCAATGGCGTAGAGTGGGTTGTGGGTCGGGGTCGACGTCTGTACTCATGCTCCTCTGTGCCAGAGTGATGTCCTCGACGTCGGAGTCGTCAACTTCGGAGGCGCTGACGAGGCCCTCTTCGGTGTGCTGTTGTTCCGGAACATCGACGCCTTCTTCGAAGATGTCGCCGGGGATCGAAGTCGACGAGTGAGCCATTGTTCTCCTTGCTCGTCGGTCCCGGATCGTCTTCTTCGATCGGAAGGAGGCGCAAGCTGGACAGTCCCTTGCCTCGTGTTCCGGAGAGAGGCAGAGGTTGCACACCTCATGGAGATCAGTGTGGGGAAACTTCGACCCACATCAAGGACACTTCTTAAATGGCGTCCTTTCCATCAGCCAGGACCGGAGCCCAGGTAGGCCCGAAGGCCTTAGTCGACGACCGGAATCGAAGACTTAGATTGTTGAGAGTCGCGTCGAGTGAGGAGAACGCGATCGAGACAATACCGTCGAAGGGGGGAGGATTGCGCGCCGAACAGGAAAACTGGAACGGTTCCGAACTGGAGCGCGAAGAACACATCCAAGCCCGATGGCGGAAAAAAACAATCTGAGGATGGAGCCGAAGCCCATGCGCAATATGATCCAAAGGAGGAGTCACATACCTCGTGACTTCCAAAGACTTTCCAAGAGAAAAACAACTGCAACATCCGGGTCCAACACCAGTTGGCGATCTATGCACAGTGTGTAATCTGCAGCTCATATGCCTCGAACAAGAAAAAACTGACGTCCGCGCGCATGGGTGGCGCCTAAGTAGTCTCCGTGACGTCATCTCGGCGCTTGCGACGCCAGTGACGGACGCAGAGCCGTACGACGCCACCTACTGATGCGCAGGGGTACTGCCACAGAAAACTTTGCGGATCCGGTCTGACACCTGGGGATTATTCTAAGGTAAGAAACCTATCACTAACGTGTCTCTTTCAGATTAAGGTATCCTGCACCACTTAATTTCAGAAACACCTTTATTTCTTAAAGACATCTTACAGCAAATATGTAAAAAATATGATAAAGTCTCTTCAAAATTCAAAGCGTGTATTTCATTAACATGCAGAACGTTTTCCTTTTAGTATATCTATAAGATCACTGCATTGAGAGGTATTATTTTTTAAATGACAGTTTTCAAACATGTATTTAGAAACATTCATGTTTCCACCGACCCGGACCACAATGCCAATAGTGAAGTAAGAGGCAAGTCACTTGTCATGTGCACCATCTTGGTGGCCTGGGTTGCTATTATAAATGGACAACATCATAATTTATCAGAGCAAAAACAAGAGAAGCAAAAGGAGGCAAAGTGAAAGAAGAGCAATTGCATAGGATCACAGTTTGGTCAAGTGGGGAAGCCAAACTGAGCACATGTTTTCTGGTTTCGCATTTGTGCAATTCAACCACCACATGTACATGCTTTGCTTCCCCTACACCCACCTTACAAACCCCATATCACTGAACGCTACCCTGCTGGAATCAATGCGGCCTCCGGTCACACCACAGACCATACTTTGTGGCCCCAGGGAAAATGTTTGAGTACCCATGCTATAAAAAGGTACACCATATACTAACTCTAAAACGCATCCAATAACTGCTTCCTGTAGTCCTATGTAGCAAGAGGACAGCGCCCTCTGGTGACGTTCAGAAAAAAAGAGCACGCAAAAACAAGCTGTGCATTCCAATAGTTGAATACTTTATTGAACAGGAAGAATATAATGATACAGAGTAGTGAAGAGGGCGCACTCATCACCCAAGATTTCAGTGACTTTGGCGCCCTTTTCTTTCAGCAAGGCGGCAGACACCAGCACCCCCAACTTAATCACCAGTCTCCCCACCTCGACCTTGAATGCGAGCTACGGCAAGAGGTGCTGGCAGGTGCCACTTCTCCGTATGAACGGGACAGCTTGTGTAAGCAGGCTCGCTCTTAGCCTCGTGTCTTTGTTGCAGCATTTTGGCTGGCGGATATTTTTGCATATTCGCCCTTCTCCTGAAAACTTCTCCACCACATGACATTCAGCATGCAGGAATGTCCAACACAGGCATGGTCGCGAGGGAGTGGCGGAGAGTCTGGGGCGGGTGGGTTGTACAGGAGAGGGTGATGCCCATACGAAATGCAAGACCGATTCCAGCTTAGGTCCTAGACTTTTGTCTCGTTTTACCAGATAGCATGAAGGAACAAACGCTGCACTTCGTGAGCTAGAGATAACTTAATACAAATGGCACAGGACAGTCATCCCTTCTCGACTAAAATGAATTTTAAAATCAGACATTCCATCTAAACACATACAGCTCACTAGGGCGCCAAGAACAGGAGCACAGAACAGGAGTTTTCCTCCATGCCCTGACACCCCACACAAAAGGGCTCATTCTTAAATAAAGACAGCTCTTCTATCTTGGTTAAAAGGTACTTAAAAAAACATGATTTCAATCGAATCATGATCAGTAGGGTTTTTTGTCCTAGTTGTTCCCATCTGCTTAAGAGGAAATGGATGGAAAACGGGGCCAGGTGGTCTCACTGAGGACCATGCTGAGCAAGATTTCCTCATCTGCAATGAAAGCACCATTTAGGAAATGGATGGCAAATATTGCCACCCACTCTCAATATATAAGCCCCGGCAGGCCCCTTGGCGTCACATAAGGACCGATCCACTGTGACAAGCCAGGCTACTAGCTTTGGGACCTGAATATTTTAGAGTTATGCTCTCAAGCAACTCTTCAAGGGGCGTTTCAACTTGTAGGAAATGATGTAAAGGGGGGCATATTTTCTGTCCTCTGAATACTGCCCCTGCCAACCCTCCGAGTAATTGCTCAAACCGTTCCGCTTCCCACTACACTCAAAGCAAAAGAAACATCAAGCAGCATCACTGAAAGTCTCTAGGAAGCTGGCACTACCCTCCCGTGAACCTGATGCCCCTCATTCTCTCACACCCCTCTCTAATCCTGTGATGATCCACAGTCAGGGCCTGAAGCACCTGGGGCAAAGGAGGTGGCACCGAAGGCAAGATCATCTATTCACGTGGCTCGTTGGGAGGAGGTATTTTGTGGGTGCTGGGTTCGACCCCCCAGATCTCACGGGCATACTGAGCAATGGTGCGGTCGCTGGAGAACTTGCCAGAACCTGCAATGTTCATGATGACCTTCTTGGTCCATTCCTTGGTGTTCTGAGAAATGAGAGGTAAAAATAAAACAATGAGGAACCAGAAAAGAAGACAAAGTAGAGTAAAAGAAGGAGAATCAGTAAAAACAGAGTGGAAGGCTGGAGCTCTACAGCTTGGGCATTTAACCAGTCAGTTCTTCGTAATGGATGCAAGGAACTTGGACCTCCAAGCTGGGGATGGATAGCCTCAGTCTCTATGCAAGAAGTGGCAGAGCTCGAGTTTAGAGAAAGACATCTACGGGGAGGGCGGTAGCTAGTGCTGCCATAGCAGACGTTCGATTCTGTCATGGTGTTGAAAGGTACCAGAACATTGTACCCAAAATGTTGCAAGAAAGGAATATTCAGCAAGTTGCTGCACTGCAGTATGTGAGAGAGAGAGAGAGAGAGAGAGAGAGAGAGAGAGAGAGAGAGAGAGAGAGAGGGGCACTGCTGCATAACTACAAAGATCTGGCACTGCTGCTCTCTCCTGAAGCGCTGGAGCAGTTTCTGACTGCCTCAGGCGAAGCACTAACTGTGTGACTCTACCATTGCTTTTGTCCTAGAGGGGTACCCTTCCATACCAAAACACTATGTTCACACTAACTTTAACAATGTTCCCACTGTGTATGCATGCTGTACAGCTCATGTGCAAAGTTATAAAAGTTTGGATAAAACAAAACTTTTCTCCTTCCATTCACCTGCCTCAAGAAGGTGTAATTACTTGGTGCAAAGCCCAGACTACAAGTAAATGTTAGAAGATGGGGCTTTGTGTCAAAACCCATGGGTGGATTCACAGCAATACCCGTGCACCACTTATGGGACTGAATTTAATGCAAAGCACTGCACTGGTTTACTTCTAAGCAACTGTCCAGTGTTGGGTTGTGCTGGAAAGTAGATATCAAATCAACACTTTGCAATGGTTTGCTTCACTTTTGGCGACTTTGCACCAGCACAAAGTCATGATAAATCTAGTCCTCCTATAGCTGGCCCTCATTCTCCTAAGTATCGTTTAAAAAAACATCACCATCGTTGGAGCCAACAGTGAAAAAACGACATCCAATGGGTCAATATTTTTGTAGACTATATTTAGAAAACAATATTTCGGTCAGATGATGTTTTTGCTGATAATCCGACATATGCCCATCTTCTCATAACTATGCTACCACTACTCTCATACTGGCAGAACTCCCCCGCCATAGCCCATTCTCTGCACTCAATGCATGTGCTCACCTTGTAGAGAGCATTCACTTTCTCCTGTGCGCTCATGTAGTCCTCATAGTCGGCGAACACCTTAAACCTGGAAGGGAAAGAGACTAGTTAAGCAATTGAATGCAAAAGAGGAAGCACATGCCTAGTCTTGATACACATTGCTTTTTTTGGCCGTCCCAGCAAGACACCCACCGGTCATGATGCATCAGCATGTTGACGATGTCTTTAAAGAGGTCAGGCTGCTTGGGCGAGAAGAAACCACTATTGAGCTGGTCAATGACCTGACGGAGCTCGGGGAGTCGGTCGTAATACTCCTTTGCATTATAACTGCAGTAATACAAATCAGCAAGGAACAAAGGGTGAGAGGCAGATTGAAAAAAGAAAGAGAACAGTTTTATCAGAAGCTCAGAGATCAATGAAGCAGGAGACAGCTAGATAGAATAATTCAGTGCAACTCCATGATACAAAGAACCCCTATATAGACTTTTCAGTAATCTGGATTTGGGCAGAAAAAGTAGTTTCCATCCGAATCAGGATTACAAGATATGCAGCAAAAGTGTAATTACGTGTTTTTCCATAGACGTGTTTTAAAGTGAAAGCATGTCAGAACATATCAGGAAAAAACATATCAAATGGGAGAAAAACCAAGAAGACATCAGTCCGCAAACACATTTATGCTATAAATCTCCATTGATAGGCATAACCCTTAACTGTGCTATAATACCCGAAATTGTGGTGTTTCTTATTCCAAATGCTTTAGTACCTGCTCAACATTCAAGCTAGCGAACTGCCCATTTGGTCACCAGTTCGGCTAAATTCTACCAATGCGATTAATATGGGTGCCTTGACACCCTTGGGTAATTGATCGTGCATTACAAATACTGGATGTCAAGGAAATTAAGCGTGTGGAATTAAAGCAAGGGACTGCATTTGCCACACACCGCGACAAACAGTGGGGGAGCACGCATAAAAGTGTTCTGCATAAGGGAAGTGCAATGAATGAAGAGAGAACACAGCTAGACAGATGCACAGAAGCAGCGCAAGAGAGGAGTCAGAGAGAGACTGAAAGGAATGGTAAACAATAGCTTACGAGGGAGGTCATTCTTGTACCATACTCACCCTTTCTTGTCCATCTCGTCCACATCTGGCACTCGCATGCCAAAGATAAAGAGGTTCCCCTCACCGGCCTCCTCGGCCATCTCCACGTTGGCCCCATCCATGGTGCCGATGGTTAAGGCTCCATTCAGCATGAACTTCATGTTCCCTGTTCCAGATGCTTCTGTGCCTGCGGTGGAGATCTGTTCCGACAGATCAGCAGCAGGAACCACTGTTGAGGGAGGTATGAGGGATTGGAGTAAAGAGTAGGGTGTATCAAACACTAAGGAAACCCCAATAGATAACCCTCAGAATTCTCAACATTCAAGCAGGTCATTTTCACCAGCCACCACATGCCCCATGCCACAGGCATAAAAGCTTTAGGAAATTCTGAAATGTCTAAGATGAACACAGGGAGTTGTTGCATTGCCCGCTCATTTTCAGGAACCATCCCAAGTGTGCTAGTACTGCCCTTCAGATTTAAAATGATCACCCTTTAAAAAGTCAATACAAGACTCGCACCAAGGTATCCACTTCTAAACCCAGTCAAACTCTACCGCCACCGCAACAGAACATACTGTGCCTCTCTTACCTTTCTCTGCCAGAGACACACGGTAATTCTCCAGGAACAGGAGCTTCAAGCGGTCTCCTACCACAGGGTCATTGTTGATTACATCCCCAACAGACGTAATTAATTTAATGATCATCTTTGCCATATGGTACCCTGGGGCCGCCTGTGGGGAGGGGGGGGTGGGGGGGGGGGAAGAATATTGAGAAAATAAAGGAAATATAAGGAAAATAAGAAGATAACATGTAGGGCCATCCAAGACACAAAATAAGACTGCTACTGAGTCGGCAAATGCTGAAGGGGGCTCCGGGAAGAGAGATACTCCACCCTGGCAAGACAGGTGGGAACTGTGGGAACCCTCGGACCTTGGGCACCCAAAACTTATCCGCTGCTAGCATAGTCGAATCCCAAAGTAAAGCAGCCTTATGGGTGAAGTTGGCGATACCCAGCCTTGTGTTTGTAGCTTTGTTTCAATGTTTAAACACAATAGCAGAACCTCTCACTACGTTTGCATTTATATTAGCTACAAGTATACAAATATATCATGTTAAGATGTTTATGAACTCCTGTTCGTTATGCATTTACAATAATTTTAAAACGTTTTTTTTTTTTTTTTTAAAGAGGCTAATAAGTATATACTATCTCCACAATCCCTCCGTCGGAGAATAGCAATACAGCGAGGAGCCACAAGAGATGCACCATGCAATAAGAGACAGGGCTCACTCCATTGTTGAAAAAGGGAGTGAAATAAAAAGGCCAGTAAGAGGTCAACAAAGAAATGCACACTCAGAAATAAGCAATTTAACAGTACCATTGTTTAGTTCATTATCTGTCATACATGTTTAGGTTTTGTGTAGTCCTGCAGTCTGGTGTTTAGATCTGACCTTGACATAAACATGCAAATTATCTTAAGCTGTAAAAGGTCCCTGCTGCAATGAACACACACTTTTAACTTTAAGATTAATTTAGCAACATGCTTAAGTGCTTTCAAAAGGGGCTAAACTCCCTCGCAACCACATCCTGCTTCTCACAACAAAGAAGGGCAGAGCCAATGGGAGCCATCATTTTTTCCACACACCTTCAGAAAAGGCTTCTTTTACTGCAGCGTTACCCTTTGAAATGTGAAGTGTGGCAGAGGAGTACAGAATGATTGTGGTTGTCAAATACAACCCCTGTTCAACCATACAACCTAATGACTTACGAGATACCCTCAGGCGCCCTTAAATCATCAACAGAGATCTGCCTCTAGACCTTCTACAGAATCTAAAGAAAAGACCTTCTGCATGAAAGTGCTACACCTTCAACTAGAAGAGATTCAGCAATTGGTGCATTCAGGCAGGGTATGGCTCACTGAGATGTAAAGAAGTTAAACCCCATCTGCTTATCTTGCCAGGTCAGGCATTGGATAGTCTTCAATTTAGGTACATTTATCTGCCAGTACTGAATATAGAAAGAGTCCTGCCTAGAGAACGTTTTCCAAATCCCTGCCAATAATGGTTCTTTATAAGTTCTCTGCAAGTTTTTTTCTGTCAAGTTTATGCCCTCCTTAAGAAATTAACAAGGTGCCTATATATTTGAGCAGCCATACTTTTAAACCTATACAAAGGACATCCTTGCAAGGTATTCCATTAAAGGAATATGCTACTTACCAGTATGCATCTGTTCTTGGCATGTAGAGCTGCAGATCTATACACTGTGCATAAATCGCCATCTGGTGTTGGGCTCGGATGTTTGCAGTTTGTTTTTCTTCTTGGACAGTCTTTGGAAGTCACGAGTTCGGTGACTCCTCCTTCGGTCCGTACTGCGCATGGGCTTCGGCTCCATCCTCAGATTGTTTTTCGCCAGCAGGGAATAGATGGAGCGTAGTGATAATAGTGAAGAAACCCATGTGTGTTGTATCTAAATAAGATTACTGGAACGGATACAGGTAGCCGGGGAGGCGGGTGGGCGTGTATAGATCTGCAGCTCTACATGCCAAGAACAGATTCATACTGGTAAGTAGCATATTCCGTTCGGGGCATATGAGCTGCAGATTATACACTGTGCATAGATTATATAGCAGTACCCAACCCTAGCGGCGACCACCGGTATCCGTTGCAGTGGTTTGAAACAGTGTATTTAGTACAGCCTGGCCCACACTAGCTTGTTGTTTGGAGTGCACGTCTACACAGTAATGTTTTGTGAAGGTGTGCGGTGTTGACCATGTGGCTGCTTTGCAGATGTCATCTAAGGGTATGTTCCCTAGAAAAGCCATAGAAGCCCCTATCTTTCTTGTAGAATGGGCTTTAGGTGGAACAGATAATGTTCTTTTTGCTTTGTGATAACAAATTTGTATGCACTTTACAATCCACCTAGCTATCCCTGATTTTGAGATGGGGTTGCCTTTATGCGGTGGAGAGAAGGAGACGAACAACTGTTTAGTCTTTCTGAAAGGTTGCGTTCTTTGTATGTAGTACAGTAAAGCCCTTTTAACATCAAGTGTATGTAGAGCCCTTTCCGCAACAGATTGAGGTTGCGAGAAAAAAAACGGTAATTCCACCGATTGATTAAGATGGAAGGGGAAATGACCTTAGGCAGAAATTTTGGATTTGTGCGAAGTATCACCTTGCTGTGATGTATCTGTAAAAAGGGTTCTTGTATAGTGAACGCTTGTATCTCGCTAACCCTTCTAAGGGAAGTGATAGCTACGAGGAAAGCTGTTTTCCAAGTCAGGAACTGTAGCTCACATTTATGCATTGGTTCGAAAGGCGGACCCATTAGCCTTGTAAGAACTACGTTTAGATTCCATACAGGTGAGGGTGGTGCCCTGGGCGGAATTACTCTTTTAAGGCCTTCCATAAAGGCTTTAATAGCAGGCACTCTGAACAGTGATAAATGCTGTCTGTTTTGTAGGTAAGCAGCAATTGCTGCTAGGTGTAGACGGATGGATGAGTACGCCAGGTTACACCTTTGAAGATGGAGCAGATAGCATATGATGTGCTGTATGGATACATCTAAAGGGTTGATATTATTGTTACGGCAGTAAACAACAAATCTCTTCCACTTTGCGGCATAGAATGCTCGAGTGGTAGGACGTCTGGCTTCCTTGATAATGTTCATGCAATCAGGGGGAAGGTTAAGGTATCCAAATTCTAAGATTTCAGGAGCCAGATCGCAAGGTTGAGCTGAGCTGGGTCCGGGTGCCTGATTTCTCCATGGTTCTGGGTTAGGAGGCATGGGGACAGGTGCAGTTTTTGATGTGGTACCACCGAGAGCTGTAGTAGTGTGGTGTACCACGGCTGCCTGGCCCATGTTGGGGCTACCAGAATGAGTGTGAGGGAGTGCTGTTGTAGCTTCCTTACCACTAATGGAATTAGCGGGAGAGGTGGAAAGGCGTATGCAAATATGCCTGACCAGTTCATCCATATCGCATTGCCTTTGGACAATGGGTGTGGGTATCTGGCGGCGAAGCTTGGGCATTTTTTGTTTTCGTGGGTGGCGAAGAGGTCTATTTGAGGATGCCCCCACTTGTGAAAGAATGGGTGAAGAACTTGTGGATGCAGTTCCCATTCGTGCATTTGCTGCATTTGTCTGCTGAGCAGATCTGCCATGGTGTTTTGTATGCCTGGGACGTGTTGTGCCAGGAGAAAGATTTTTTGTGGGATTGCCCATCTCCATATGCTCTGTGCTAAGCGAGAGTGCTGGGGAGAGTGTCCCCCCCCCCTGTTTTTGAATATAATACATTGCAGTCATATTGTCTGTGCGAATGAGGACTGCCTTGGCTGAGATTTGTTTCTGAAACGATTTCAGGGCCAGAAAGATCGCCAATATCTCCAGATGGTTGATGTGGAGTAACCTCTGTTGTGGCGTCCATACACCTTGCACTGTGAGGTGTAATAGATGCACTCCCCAGCCGGAGAGCGATGCGTCTGTTGTTAGAATCACCTGAGGAACCGGGTCCAGGAACGGTCGCCCTTTGGAAAGGTTTGTGGTGTTCCACCACTGCAGAGATCGATGGGTGCGGCCGTCCACCAACACCAGATCCGTCAGCTGTCCCTGGGCCTGGTTTCACTGGCGTGCTAGGCACTCTTGGAGTGGACGCATGTGAAGTCTTGCATGAGGCACTATGAAGATGCAAGACGCCATCCTCCCTATTAGTTTCATGAACACTCTTGCTGGGAGAGAGTGTTGAAGAAGGAATTTTTGGCGCAAGGCTTGCATGCTTGCGATTCTGGCTGAGTTGGGATAGGCTATAGCTTTTGAGGTGTCTATAGTGGCACCAAGGTATTGTTTTGTGTCAGACGGTATCAAGTGGGACTTTTGGTGGTTCACCGTAAAGCCTAGCTGGTGGAGTAGTTGGATGGTAGTGTTTGTATGCTGCACACACTGGTGGTAGGACGCGGCTTTTATGAGCCAGTCGTCCAGGTAGGGGAAGACGTGAATGTTTTGTCTTCTGAGGTGTGCCGCCACTACCGCCAGGCATTTGGTAAACACCCGTGGTGCGGTTGTGACCCCGAAGGGGAGAACCTTGAACTGATAATGTTAGCCGTCCACCACAAATCGGAGGTACTTTCTGTGAGCAGGGTGTATTGGAATATGAAAGTATGCGTCTTTCAGGTCCAGTGTAGTGAGAAAGTCGCCCTGACAGAGGAGTGGGAGAACTTGAAGAGTTACCATGTGAAAATGGTCTGAATGGATATATGCATTTAGAGGGCGGAGGTCTAGAATGGGCCGTAGGGTCTCGTCTTTCTTTGATATGCGAAAGTACAGAGAGTAGACCCCTAAATTTTGCTGATTGACAGGGACCTGCTCTATAGCTTGTTTTTGCAGGAGGGAGAGTACCTCTTGTTTCAGAAGTGTGGTATGTTCTTGTGACATCGCACGGTGTCTGGGTGGAATATTTGGGGGGGTAGAAGTTAGTTCGAGACAGTACCCTGACCGAATAATTTGGGTCACCCATTTGTCTGATGTTATGGTCTCCCAGGTTTGAAGGAAGTCTTGTAGTCTGCCCCCGACCGGAGTGGAATGGTCTGGGGGGAGCGGGGGAAAGTCATTGTGTGGGCGGTGTGGCAGAACAGGCGGTGTTGGTTTTGCCCCTGCCTTTATTATTGTTTCCTTGATATCCACCTCTTTGGTAGCCCTTTGTGAAGGTATTCTGAGGAGGGGACTTATAGGACGTGGAGGCGTTATCGGAAGAGTAACCTCTGCCAGAGCCTCGAAAGGAGGAACGGCGAAAGGCGCGTCTAGGGGTGTGTGATTGTAGTGCTCCCATAGACTTCGCCGTATCTGTATCCTTCTTCATTTTTTCCAGGGCTTCGTCTACTTTTGGGCCAAATAAGTGTTGTTGGTCAAAAGGGTGGTTTAATATAGATGCTTGGACCTCTGGTTTAAAGCCTGAGATCCTGAGCCAGGTGTGGCCGCGAAGCAGAACACTGGTGCTTATAGCCCTGGAAGCTGTGTCTGCTGCGTCAAGTGCACATTTAATAGAGGCGTTGGTAATAATCTTTCCCTCTTGTATCAGTTCATGAGCCTTATTTTTATATTTCTCTGAGAGATGTTGCATGAGAGCCTCCAGCTCATCATAGTGCGCTCTGTCGTACCTCGCCAGCAGCACCTGCGTGTTGGCGATGCGCCACATATTGGCAGCTTGCGAGGCAGTGAGTTTGCCTGACGCGTCTAAGAGCTTGGACTCCTTATCAGGTGGTGGAGCCTCACCAGATGACTGAGAATTGGAGCACTTCCTAGATGTGGATACCACTAATGAGTCTAGGGGCGCAGGTCCTTTAATATAGACAGGATCTGTGGGGGCTGCCTTGTACTTCTTTTCTATTCTGGGGTTTAAGACCCTAGCTCTGACGGGGTCTTTGAAAACCTCTGTCGCATGTTTGGTCACCCCTTTAAGCATGGGTAATATAGCGGTGGATTTATCTGCTATGTCAAACGTGTCAAGTAGGAAGTCTTCCTCAACTGGATCACTGTGTAACTCCACCCCATGATAATGTGCCACCCGTTGTAAGAGGTGGTGAAACCCCAGGGAGTCCTCTGGTGGAGATGGCCTGGATGGATAAAGATCATCCTGAGGCACATCTGGGACATCTGGATTGTGATAATCCTCCCATGGGTCAGGTGTTCCCGGAGGAGTGGGGTCCTGCGGGGCATCTGTTGGATCATAGAATGGATCTCCTTGGTCATCAGGGTCTGGAGACGGGGTTGGAGAGCGATGAGGCAAGGGTGGAAAAGGTGGGGGCGGAGATGGAGGGAGTGGAGGAGGTGGAGGAGGTGGAGGTGGTGGGGAGGGTACTCTGAATGGGGATGTGGCAGAGTCCTTCCGTTTTGGTGGTGGAGGAGGAGTTGGCTTGTCTAAATGTCTTTTCTTGGAAGACAAAATTAAATGTCCAGTCCTTGGATCCTTTGTTAAAGTCTTTTGAAGAGGATCTGGCGTGAAAAGCTCCTCCGGCACCGATTCCTCCATCGGTGCCGATGTTTTCGGAACCGACGGCTTCGTTGGTTTATCCGCGCCATTCTTTCTCGGGGCCTCCGATTTTTTGTTCGGCGCCGAGGCAGGCTTCGACACGGAAGCAACGGTGCCGAGGGATTTATGTTTGGTCGGCACCGAGAGGCCAGGTTTCGACACCGATGGCTTCGGAACGGAGCTTGTTTTCTTCGGCGCCGAAGAGTGTTTTTCGGCGTCGCTAGGAGGCTGGCTCGAGCCCGAGCCCGAGCCGCCAGGAGACTTGTGATGCTTTTTCACCGGGCCCGAAGGTGAGGTGATGGAAGCGGTATGCTTGGTTTTCCCTAGGCCCGGAGGCGAAGGGGTAACCGGAGTCTCTTTCGGTATGGGCGCGGGAGTGGGAGGGGGTAGAGTACTCACGACCCTCTGCGCCGGTGTGATCTCCTCCACGTCGGAGTCGTCGGCCTCGGAAGCGCTAACGACATTGTCCTCCTGCTCGGTGTGCTGCTGTCCCGAAGCTCCAGTGTCTTCTCCGAAGATGTCAGGTGGAGCCGAGTTCGATGAGTGCGCCATGGTGCGTCGAGCTAGTCGATCCCGAATAGTCTTTTTCGATCGAAAAGACTTGCAGGCCGGGCAGTCTCGGGCCTCGTGTTCGGGAGAGAGGCAGAGGTTGCACACCTGATGGATATCGGTGTGGGGAAATTTAGACCCACATTTTGGGCACTTCTTGAAGGGAGTCCTTTTCCATCGGCCGAGACCGGAGTCGAGATAGGCCCGAAGGCCGCTGCCGATGCCTGGAATCGAAGAAGTGCCGAAGAGAGAGATGAAGAAGTCAATTTCGTCTAAAGAATCTCGATGGACGAGGATTTTTCGGCGAAGGTCGAACTGGATAGGTTGGAAGCCGGAGCACGAAGTATTACATCCGAGCCCGATGGCGGAAAAAAATAATCTGAGGATGGAGCCGAAGCCCATGCGCAGTACGGACCGAAGGAGGAGTCACCGAACTCATGACTTCCAAAGACTGTCCAAGAAGAAAAACAAACTGCAAACATCCGGGCCCAACACCAGATGGCGATCTATGCACAGTGTATAATCTGCAGCTCATATGCCTCGAACATAATGTTTTAATAACAAAACTTCAGTGCCAATGGTCAACGAAATTCAAGCTTTCTTTGCACGTTTTAAAGGGATGAGCAAGTTACTTGACTTTTGTAACGCCATATCTGGTAGACACTATCTAGCTGCAGATTCCTTACCTTAGAATATTCCCCAGACTGGATCTAGAAGTTTTCGAGCAGTACCCCTGTGACCCAATAGGTGGCATCGTTCAGCTCTGTGTCATTCGCACTGGAAATGAGGTGCGTGGTACCTATATAACCGCCACCCCGGCAAGCTGATGTCAGTTACTTTCGCGACTTCCCACACCAGGAGCGCAGGGCCTCGATGAGAATGGACTACCCGTGGGCAGTGTAAGGGACACCCTTCTCAGGGCCTTAGTATTTTAATCAGCTAGTAGAGTGGGGAGGATAGGAGGGCCGGTAAGGAATCTGCAGCTAGATAAATTATCAGATACGGCGTTAGTTAAGGTAAGTAACTTGTTCATCTGATAGAGACTTCTAGCTGCAGATTCCTTACCTTAGGACAGATCCCCAAGCAATGCCTCCCCATAGGTGGGTATGCGAAGCCAATTTAAACCAGAAAGTCTTGAAGGACCAAACGGGCAAAGTGGCCGTCAGGACGGGCCTGATTGTCTAGTCAGTAGTGTTTGATAAAAGTGTGCAAAGACGCCCACGTTGCTGCCGGACATATGTCCAGGACAGAAACATTGTGGGGTAATACAGTGGTCGCAGCCTTAGCTCTGGTGAAATGAGAACGCAAACTCTCAGGGAGTTGCTGTTTGACAAACTGGTTGCAGATCTTGATGCAGAGAACTATCCATTTTGAGATAGTCCGTTTATGCACAGCCTTCCCTTTCTTGGCTCCTACGTACCGCACAAAGAGTGGATTGTCCACCCAGAACTCTTTTGTAAGATCAAGGGAGAATGACAATGCTCTTTTTAGGGCCAGACAGAGTCGTCTCCTCCTCTTTGGAGGAGAGAGGTGGAGCAAAAAAAGATGGGCATGGTTACGTTCTGGCCTATAAGGAAAGGAGTCACAAACTTCTGAGGAAAGGAGGCACATTTCCAGAGTACCAGCTTGTCTATATAGAAGGCAGTCCGCCGGGCATCATCAGTTGAGTTAATCGCCCTAGCGTTCAGAGAGCCAGCCAGGTGTTGAACTACCAGGGAAATGCCCTGGTGCTCTAGCTAAATCCAGAGGTGCAAAGCCTCTTGACAAAAGGGTCCACAACCCCACCCGCTCGGTCTGGCGCAGTACCACATGGCAGTGGTGTTGTCCATGAACTCCTGCACCAGCCTTCCCCTAATCAAAGGAAGAAAGGCTTTCAAAGCCAAGCAAATTGCAGGAAGTTTAAACCGTTTGATGTGGAGCCCAGACCCTGCAAGAGACCAGAGACCTCTGATCTCCACCTCTCCCAGATGGCCGCCACATCCAAGAAGCGCCACATCTTTCACTACAGTCAGCTCTGCTTGGAGAAGGGAGAGGGGGTCTGCCACTGACCCAATCGTAGTTCGTCAGATACCAATGCAGATCTTTGGCAGTTCCCTCTGAGATCTGGACCATGTTAGAGAGATTTCCGATGCTGCGCCCACTGGGACTTCTGATCCCACTGCAGAGCCTGCATATGCCAACGGGCATGTGTTAGAAGCAGGATGGAGGAGGCAATAAGACCCAACAACCTCAGGGTCATTCTCACTAAAATCCAAAATAGAGGCTGAAACATCGGTATTATAGTCTGAATATCCTGGACAAGCCCCTTGGGAGGATAGGCCTAAAAATGCACTGTGTCCCGAACAGCTCCAAAGAAAGGGAACGTGTGAGAGAGTCAGGTATGCATTCAACATTGTTAGTGAACCCCAGCAAGTGCAGAAGGTTT
Source organism: Triturus cristatus (assembly GCF_964204655.1). Classification (NCBI taxonomy): domain Eukaryota; kingdom Metazoa; phylum Chordata; class Amphibia; order Caudata; family Salamandridae; genus Triturus; species Triturus cristatus. Next base: position 728,893,413 of record NC_140592.1, on the reverse strand, counting down.
GCCATAGTCTGGAGGTGGGAGATGACTGCATGTGGCGAGCCCCCCTTCAACAGCCAATCATTGAGGTAGGGAAAGACTGGAACCCCTAACCTCTACACATGAGCTGCAAACACTGTCATCACTTTTGTGAACACCCAAGGGGGGCTGGTAAGCCCAAAGGGGAACACAGCAAACTGAAAGTGCTCTTGTCCCACCGTGCACCGCAGGCAACACCTGTGGGCAGGCAGGATGGAGATGTGGAAATATGCGTCCTGCAAGTCTTTCACTACCGTCCAGTCTCCCGAATTCAGGGTAGAAAAAACTTGTGCGTTTGTGAGCATTTTGAATTTCGCTTTTTTCAGGAAGAGATAGGACAAAAGCCTCCATCCTTCTTGAGCACAAGAAAGTAGCGGGAAGAGCAACCATGACCTACTTCTGATGATGGCAATCTTTTGACAGCTCCCTTGCTCAAGAGAGCCAGCACTTCCTGACGGAGAAAGGAGAGATGGTACTCCATCAGCCAGCCAGTCGCTAGTGGGTGCCATGGGTGGACACAAAGTGGATGGAGTCGCCCCGATGAACGATTTTTAAACCCAACAGTCCGATGTCACTGATGGTCAGAGGGCAAACTAAAGAGGTTTAGAGGCAGCGGCTGCCGGAGGTGGGGTAGTGGCCGAGCCGGACCTCTGGCTACCTGTCCCACGTGGTCAATGGATCCCACGTTCTCAGCCACATAAAGGCTGGGAAGCCTGTTGGCCGGGGTTGTTGAGAGAGTATAGACATGGTTGGAATCCCCTTCCATGGCCAGAAAAGGGGCAGAAGGAGGAATAGGGTTTGATGAGGGACCACAGCAAGACCAAGGACCTAGCCATAGCTCTGCTGTCCTTAAAGCACTCCAGCACTGAGTACACCTTCTTTCCAAAAAGACGAGAGCCAAAGGACATGTCCATAAACGAGGCTTGGACATCCTCTGAAAAGTCAGTGGTTTTCAGCCAGGTTTTTGGCCCGCAAGGCCATAGACTATGAAATAGCTCCAACCAGCGAGTCGGTCATGCCAGTCCACATCGTATTGAGAACTTTTCTGCATCTCTCAAGTCACCAGTAGCTTGCAAGAGGCTTCCTCTAGGACCACAGGCAACACTTGTGTAACCGAATACTAAAGCGTATTGGAATATCGGCGCATAAGGCACTGGATGTTAACCGCAGCAGTGCAAGACTGGGGGAAGAGAACATTCTCTTGCCAAAGAAAACAAGCCTCCTGGATTCCCTAGCCCATAGAGTGGTAGGGAATGTACCTGGGAAGACTCTAGAAGTGGAGGCTTGGACCACCAAGCTCTCAGTTGTGCCGTGCTGGGTAAGGAAAATGGGGTCCTCCCGAGCAGGGTGATGGCGGCGGGCAATTGTCCTATGCACAGGAGCTCCTGTGCAAGTGTTGAACCAGGCCCCGAATAGGACGTCGGTAGGGGCTTCATTAAAGGGGAGCAAAGGTTCGGAAGGGGCGATTCCCAGCTGAAGCACCTCTGTCAAAATGTTAGTCTTTACGGCGCTGAGGGTAGCTGAAGGTCCATGACCTCAGTCGCCCTAAGCACCACCATAGCAAAAGAGGCTTTCTCCTTCGTTGTCATGGTAGGGGAGAGAGACCTGTGCCAGTTCCTCATACCAGCTGTCCTCATTCTTATCTCTGGGATGCTGCTATCCATAAGGAACCTTAGACCCCTCCCATTCGACTCCCTCTTCAGCAAATGCTGTCAAATCAGGGATGTGGAATTCCTATAGCCCGACGCCCAGGACATATTGTTTGGGGTCAAGGGCAACACGTTTTAATGTGCATTTTGTCCTTGGGACAAGCAGGCCCAACCCCCTGCAGCACAAACCCTTTGGCTGCCAGTTTGCAGTACCCCATTAAGGATCAGGGAAGGGCACTGCCTGCAGTTAAGTTAATATTTGTGTGCATATGTTAATGCTGTTCAAACTTGTATTAATGGTTCATTAATTGAAAGCCTTTATTAGTAGAATGAGCGCTCTCAGTAAATGCAAGTTCCGACTGCACTACTGACAGTGGTTCCAGTATAAAAATGTGTACAAACGGTTTCAAAGTTTAGCAATATGAGGCTATGCATAATGCTCCCAAAATGCTCTCTGATTAGATGCAAATATTTGCAGAATCTTGAAAGCAAGATTAATGATTCTTTGCTTTCAATATAAAATGTTACTAAAAAATGAAAGTAGGAAACATGTTTTTTTGCTAAACTACTGTAAAATTTCAGATTTCAGGTACCATTTCTTTGCAGCATCATTTAGTAAAATTGTGTTGATGTATGCTAGTATTTCCCCAAAATATTCATATTAGAAAATCAGTGTAACCAGTTACAATAAGATTTTGGGAAACAAAAATAAACAAGCATTGGCAAAGCCAATAGGTCTGAAATGGTGGTCAGCTTTTTAGTTTTGGTAATGTGTGACTTGTGTTGGCATGGTTTTTGTAAAACCTTATTGATGTGAGAGCTGCCGGACCCTCACCATTCTAACAAACAATGGCAAAAGCAAAAATTGTTTCTGGTCTCAAAAAAGTACACACTGCCACATTAGTTACTGGCACTGAAAAAAACTAATTTATGTGCTGATATGCTCCTTGTGAAAGAGCAGAATGCGGTCACTCACCGTGAAGCCAGCCGATACAGAGAGAGAATTTTAATAAACACAAAAGGTCATGGTTATCGCCAGACCAAATTAGGGGCCCAATTATTAAAGAGTCTCAAAAGTGCACCCTTGGTATGTCCTTGCATTAAGGGCAGCAATATGGCTTTTGTGAATTCACAAGAATTTACAGCAGTAGGGCAAGAGATAGTACTCCTAGAAAATATTTGTGAACTGCATTTTAGCATGAGCAAATATGCATGTGTAGATTTGCTCATGCGAACACCTGAGTGTTTGCAAGTTTATTTTCCCTCCAACCACTTTTTTCCCATTTCTGGAAGAAGGTTTACTTCTGCCATTGTCAGGAGTAAATTTCCAACATTTCTCAGTATTGGAAAAGATTAGAGAAGAGTTGTTGAAAACCCTTAAAACATGCAAGTTAGTAGGTTCGCACAGACTCAAAAGGACATTCAAACCCTTGAACTATTGTTTACCACTACCTTCAGTCCCAGTATAGTAGATCTGCGGAAACGTAGCAACATAAAGGGATTGCTAGTATTAAAACACTACTATGGTATGAGCCCTGGCATAATCAGAAAGGCTATATAAGAGCTCTTATATAATGCGATTGCTGCCATAATTTGTCGCCACCCAACATGGCACCAATGGGACAAGTGGATTTTGTTACAGGACAAGTAGATTTATGAAGCAACCTGCCCAATGGACAAGTAGATATTTTAATAAATTCCACACCCCTGCAAATGCAAAAGGAACTGGCTCCGCTCCAGAGAGCATGGTCCTGGACAAGGTCTGTCTGGGATCCGTGTCAGAGTCTGTTATGACGGTGGGGATGGGGCCACCGTGGGGCATCTGCAGCGCCATCGGCACTGGAGTGGGCGATGAGGAAAGTCTTGGTATCTCTGATCGCAACGCTTCAAATTCAACATGGGATCCAAAGGTTCGACTAGCACCGACGGTGAACCTGCCAGCGAGGAATCTGTAGAGGCCCCTCCAGAGCCTGTGGGGCCCAAAGGCGCTCCAGGGGAACCAGCCCCTCCAGAGCCGTGGGGCCTGAAGGCGCTCCAGAGGGGTCGGACCCTGCCATAAGTCTCCCTCTTCAGGCCTGTCAAAGGCAAAAGGCACTGGCTTCGATCCGGACAGCATGATCAGGGTCAGCGCCGGTTCCGGCGTGGAATGATAACGATAGGGCCGCCGTGGTACATCAGAGGCATCGGCACAGGAGCGGGAACCAAGGAAGGTCTTTGTTTCTCGTTGGCTCCAGTTCAGATTTCATGAGGGGTCCAACTGTCCCTGAAGGTGATCCCACCAGCAAGGATCCAGTGGGAGTCACTCCGGAGCCCGCAAGGCCAGGCTGCCCAAATAAGAGGTGAATGGCCTCATAAAATTCTTTAAGCTGGGCTGGGTTGCTCCGACAACGTCAGGGTGGCACAGAGGGACAATGACTCAGGCTAGACTGGAGCGCCGGCGCTCCCATGCCTTGTCAGAAGACTTCAACGAGTGCGGTGAAGTTGAAGACCTCTTCGACTTCTTAGGTTTGTGGAGCTTATCCAATTACTTCAAGCAGGAAGACGATTGCCGGGTGCGGCTTCGCCAACAGTCTTGAGACCTTCCATGTGACCGGGATCTTGTGTAACAGGGTGGTCAGACGTCGTGCAGCAAGGAGCTTGAGGGATCGTTCACTCAGCGCCTTACGGTGCATGGCGTGACAGTCCTTGCATGTCTTGGATTCATGGGCTCTCTCCAAGCACCACAAACAAACCAAGCGTGCGTCTGTCTAGACATCCGCCTGTGACAGGCACCACATGGTTTGAAACCAGCACATTTCTCTGGTGTCATCCCCAAAGGGGATCTCCAGTACAGAAAATCTCTTGAAAAAAGCTTTGACAAAAGTCGAGAAAAAGCTAGTCAAAAAACGACTTGGGGTAGCTCTACACGGATCAGTGCTATCTGGCACAAAAAGGAAAGAATGGTCATCAGCACGCCGGGGTGGCACCTATATAGGTACGGCGCACGCGATTTCCGGCATGGACGATGCAGAGCTGAACAACGCCACCTACTGGCGTGCAGGGGTACTGCTATTAAACGCCTGTGTTCAGTCCGACGTCTGGGGGATATTAGAAGGTAAGGAATCTGTAGCTAGAAGTCTCTATCATATAAGGTTGCCCTTTGTGCTTGCTATTATTTACTTATGGCCATCGACAAGCCACAGCTCTCCTATTGATATATAGCACTGGTGACTCATGGAGCAAGAAGCAGAGCTGAGAAACAGGACTGGTACAGGGCATCAGCAGTGCTGCAGGATCTGGGCAAGTAAAATGAGAGAGACCAAAGTCTCTGCATCTATTCTGCTTGTATGTTAAAAACAAACAAAATATTTTTCTTATTTCTTAAAAATCTAAAACATTTTGATTCTAAGTATTTGTTCTAAAAGATTTCCAAGCTCATGGCAGGCCTGCAGGGATTATCCTAATGGCACATTTTTTGAAGATTCCATGAGTGCTGAGCCACAAGTATTAGAGTAAAAGGCGACTTACCTTTGACAACAATATTTCTGGTGGATTTATAATCTTCCTGCAAATTTGTCACCTTAGGAATGCTCCTTCCATGCTTCTAAATGGATGGGAAGAACAAGTTACTTACCTTGAGTAACACTCTCTCTGGTACTGGACACTACTTAGCAGTGGATTCCTAACGTTTTGAATATTCCCGATACGTCAGACCAGATCCAGACATTTTTCGTCAGTACCTCTGCGTGCCGATAGGTGGCAATATGCAGCTCCACACAGACGCTGTTCTACTCCCGAAATAATGTGTGGAGCCTATATAGGTGCCACTCCCGTGCAATGTTATTCGCTTTCCATGTCCCCAGACACAAAGCCCCAAAAACAATTGGTGTGATCAGAGTGCAGATTCATTGACTTATCTTATCAACGGATAGAGGCCAACCACAGAACGGAGAGGAAGGGAGGGTCGGTGAGGTATTCGCAGCTAGATAGCGTCTCTACCAGAAAGAGCATTACTGAAGGTAAGTAACGTATAGTTTCTTACTTGTCGGGGTCGTTTTGCAGCTTGAAGAATTTTCTGGATTCACATGCTGTGCATTATTCTGCCATCTAGTGGTTGGGTCTGGATTTGTAGTATTTTTTTCTCTTTTTTCTTTTTGTTGTTGTTGGTGGGCGTCGACATACCACTTTTGGTGTCCTTCTGTGACGTCGACGAGCTTCCTCCGGAAGCTCCCACCTTTAGTCGCCATCTTCGGATTCTTTTTTTTTTTTTTTCCTTTACTCCCGTCTCATCTTTCTGGGGGAGGAGGGTGGGTTCGCTAGTGAATCCAGAAAATTCTTCAAGCTGCAAAACTACACCGACCGGTAAGAAACTATACATTTTGCAGCATGAATCTTTTCTGGATTCACATGCTGTGCAAAGACTTTTTAGCGGTTTGCTAGTCTTTTGGTGGTTGGGTGGAAGATGAGCGCTGGTTTGTGAATATATGTTGTACGACTTTTTGTCCTACTTGTGCTTCCTTATTCATTTGAATGTCCACACAGTAATGCAACGTGAACGTGTGCACTGAAGACTATGTTGCTGCTAGGCAAATGTCTTGGATGGGAGTATTTGCTAGAAAAGAGTCTGTTGCTCCTTTCTTCCTTGTTGAGTGAGCCCGTGGGGCTCCTTGTAATGTTGGACCTGCCTGTTTGTGGCATAACTGTATGGTATGTGCAATCCATCTTGCAATGGTGTTTTTGGTCACTGGTCGTTCGAGAAATATTGGCAAAAGATACAAAGAATTGCTTTGTTTTCCTGTATTTCTTGGTCTTTTCCATGTAATACAGGACTGCCCTTCTGGCGTCCAGAGTGCGCAATGCTCTTTCTGCTTGAGACTTTGGTTTTTGAAAGAAGCTTGGAATTTATATAGTTTGGTTTATGTGGAACTTTTATACCACCTTTGGCATATAGGTTGAATCTGTTCTCATGACAATTCTGTCATTATGTATTTAGAAGTAGGGCTCTTGTAGTGTTAGTGCTTGTAATTCACTTACTCTACGTACCGATGTAATTGCTACTAAAAATGCCGTTTTTAGTGTGAGCATTTGTAGCGTTGCTTTTTGTAGTGGTTCGAATGGTGCTTTCATCAGCTGTGCGAGCACTATACTGGAGGTTCCATGTGGGTGCTTGCATCCTTTTTGGAGGTGCTATTCTTTTTGCTCCTTCTAGGAACCTTTTGACTAAGTCGGACGTGAAAAAACTTTTCCCTGTAACGCCTCTTGTATACACTACAATTGCCGCTAAGTGTACCCTTATAGATGTGTAGCCTTATTTATTGTGTAGTAAATGGGTAAACTATTTTAGAACTGCTGATTCCCTTGTGATCTTCTTTGAAAGATGTTCTTTAAGGCACCATTGAAAGTACCTTTTCCATTTTGCTGTGTAACATATTCTTGTTGTTGCCGCCAGGCTTAGACTCTCTGGTTCTGGGTGTAGTACCTTTCCGTTTTGCAGTGTTAAGAGCTCTTTCTTTTTGGAAACATGTGCATGGTCACTTGAGTTCTCTCCATTATTTGTGAGAACCAAGTCTGCCTGGCCACTGTGGTGCTATGAGAATCAATGTCATGTGGCAGATTCTGCATTTGTTGATCACCCTGTGGAGTAGTGGTATTGGGGGAAAAGCGTAAGCAAATGTACCTGACCAGCCTATCTATAGCGCATTCCCTAGGGACTGTTTTCAAGGTTGTCTGGATGCGAAATGTTGGCATTTTGCATTGTGGGGAGTTGCAAATAGATCGATTTGCGGAGTTCCCTACTTTTTGAATACTTTGTGGATTTCCAATTGATTCAATTCCCACTCATGGGATGCTGAAGTTTGTCTGCTTAATCTGTCTGCTTCTACATTGTCCTTTCCTGGCAGATGTATTGCTACAATGTCTATCCTCTTTGGGATTGCCCATCTCCACAATTGTTGAGCTAGAGTTGAGAGCGCTAAAGACTGTGTCCCTCCTTGCTTGTTTATGTAAAACACGGTGGTTGTGCGGTCTGTTTGTATGAACACCTTTTTCCCGTAGAGCTCTTTCTGAAAGGCTTTTGAGGAAATTGATGTGCTTTACCACATCATTTTGCGTCCACAAGCCCCTTACTTTGAGGTTCTTCATGTGTGCTTCCCACCCTATCTGGGAAGCATCCGTTGTTATGGTCACTGTTGGAGTTGGCTGTGTGAAAGGTCTGCCCTGTGCTAGGTTTGTTTTGCTCCACCATGCCATCTCTTGATGAACTGTCTGCGAGACACCCACTAGATCTTCCCAACTTCCGGTTGCCTGTGACCATTGCTTTTGAAGCCATTCCTGGAACGGTCTCATGTATAGTCAAATGTTGGGGACTAAAGTAATGCATGAAGCCATCATTCCTAGTAGTTTCCCCACTGTTAGAACTTGCCCCCTGTGGTAAAGATGTGTCTCCTTCAGAAGTGCTAATGTTCTTTTCCTGCTTGGGAATACTTTTCCTAATATTGTATTGATTTCTGCTCCTATGAACACTTTTTCTTGTTCTGGTGACGATTTGTCCCAGTGTATTGAGAAACCGAGTTGAACTAGTGTTTCTATTACTAGCTGTATATGTTGTTTGCAGTGATTTTTGGAGCTTGCTCTTAATAACCAGTCTTCTAGGTACGAGTAAACATGAATTCCTTGTCTTCTCAGATGAGCAGCTAGGCATTTTATGAAGGCTCTTGGTGCTGATTTTAGTCCAAATGCTAGCACCTCGAATTGGTAGAGTGATTTGTTGACCACAAATCTTAAGAGACTCATGTGTCTTTTGTTCATGGAACTGTGCAAGTAGGCATCTTTCAAGTCTACGGTTGCCATGTAGTCTCCTATTTGCAGCTGAGGTTTTACCTCTTGCAGTGTTGTCATTTTGAATCTTTGAGTCTTTATGAATTTGTTGAGGAACCTTAGATCTAGTATTGGGCATAAAGTTCCGTCTACCTTTGGAATGAGGAATTATGTGGAGTTAATGCCCTTGTTTCTTTCCTTGAGTGGTACCTGCTCTATCGCATCTTTGTTTTGAAGTTCTTGCACCACTTGAAGTAATTGAGATACATTTTGTTTCGAATGTATCCCTTTTTTTTTTTTGGTAGGTTGCTTTGCCAGCTCTATGCGGTAACCGTACTATATTATGTTTAATATCCATTTGTCTGAAGGGATTTTCTTTCACTCTTGGAGGAAGTATGTTAACCTGCCTCCTACTTGTATAATATGTTGGAGGAACTGTTTGCTTATAGGACTTTGTTTTTGTATGGTCTTTCTTTTTTGCAGCACACTCCGTGATGTCTTTGGAGGGTTCACAAGCTTTGGAGTGCAGTCACTTGGTTGTGGTTTGCGGTCCCCCTCGTTGCGTCTGGTCTCTTCCCAGAGTGCACCCTCGAAAGCATTGCCTTACCTGTTGGTATTGCCAATTCTGCTGCTGTCCCTGTTGTCGTCCCTGGCTTACTCCTTGGTAAGTTTTTTTAAAAGCTTGGTGCAAGGTTGTAGGTTGGTGGTTAGCTCTGCCCACCGGTCTCCGTGAGGGGGTGCATCTGCGCATGCCTCTGAACTGTAATGCACCCATAGACCTTGCTTTTTCATTGTCTCTTTAATTGGTTGAATATTTCGTCAACAACACTTCCAAACAGTTGTTCACCACTGAACGGTGAGTTTAGAATGTTGTTTTGCACCTCTGGCTTGAAACCTGAGAATTGCAGCCATCATGTGTCTGCTAGATGTTTCTGCAACGTCTAGGGCTGATTTTAAACAGGTGTTTACAATGAATTATTCCGCCAAGTTGCTTGCCCTTCTTTGGAACTGCTCTGGCAGGTGTCTTAGCAGTTCTCCTAACTCCTCCCAAGGTTGATATGCATGACTGTTCATCAATGCATTTGAATTTGCTATGCGCCACTTAATTGCTGCACTTCTCTCTACCTTTCTCCCCATGAGATTCATCCTTTTGCTCTCGTTGTCTGGTGGTGGGCCAACATTGGTTGGTACATTAGCTCTTTTCCGAGCAGTGGAAGTTAGAATTGAGTTGGCTGGCCTTGATGTACACAGCGTCCTTAGAGGAATGCTTGTATTTTTTCTCTCCTCTTGGCGTGACTGCCTTGCATGTGGCAGGCTCTTTAAAAGCTTCCTTACCTTGATCCAAAACATTTGGCAACATGGGAAGGAATTGGCTCCTTGTTTGGGTAGGCAGCAAGGTTTCTAATAGAAGACATGATTGGGGTTTTTCTTCATCCAATTGCACTAAATAAGTGTCTGATGCTTTCTTTATGACTTGGTTGTACATTCCAATGTCATCTGGTGGTGAAGGCCTCGACGGATATATTTTCACCGCTTCTTCTGGTGAATCGGCATCGAGATCTTGCCATTGCAGGTCTTGAGCCTCCGAGGTCGCCGAACCCGCATAGGTTTGCTCCTCTTCGTGTCCCTCGTCTTCGAAGAAGAATTCCTCTTCTCCTTCGTCGAGTGGTTCGGGAGTCGTTGGCAGCTGTAATTCTTTGACCTCTTTTTCCAGTCGAAATTTTCAGCGGAATCTTGAATTGTTTCATCTTTTTGTCCAAATCTTTCTTGCATTGCAAGAAGCTTGCAATTTCTGCTTCCAGACTCTTTTTCTACTTTTCCATCTCAGGACGCGCGAGTTTCGGCTTTCCGCCTTTCTTTTCAAGCTTGATGACGCCGATGCAGCTGTCGAAGCCCGTTTTGACCTCTCTCTTTTCGACGTTGAAGCGTGACGGTCTTTCGAGGTTTTCGATTTTTCGAGGGTACCCTTTAACTATGCCTTGTCGGGCTAAAGAGAAAGTAAAACGTCAGGTAACAATGTTCTCAACCGTAAGAGCAATAATTACTACCAAAAGAAATATCTTTGGATTAAGAAGTCGAATAATGTAACCACGCATCGTCTCGAATGGAGATGCCATCAGGAAAGTCAATACAAGATTCAAATCCCACGAACAATAAACAGAAATAAATAAAAGTAAGTAAAGCAACCCTTTCAGAAACTCTGTCACAAATGGCAATTTAAACAGAGAAGGTTGGTCAGGAAGACTCATAAATGCAGACAGTGCTAGTAGGTGTCCTTTAACTGTAGCCATCACAAGACTCTGCAGAGCAAGTGACTGTGCAAATCAAGACATTAGGCAGATGATATTTAATACCTTCCAACTCACACCTCTGAACAAATTTGGTCCAGAGGCCTCAGTAGATCGATTTGGTAGCACGTTTCCCACAGAAAGTCCCCAACTCATTAGGAAGGCAAAAGGATTCCTACAACCAACTGCTCATGCTCCAAGCACGCAGCCGCAGAAACTGGAGTTTGTGGTGGAGGAAAGGACAATTCTGCACCTAGAGTAGGCCCGCTCAGTGCAGGAATAGATTAGCTGGAAGAGTGCTAACAGAACATCAAAGCAGATCCACCTTGCCAAGTCTGGGACTATCCGATTCAGCTGTGCTAGATCCTCCCTTACGTTCTATAGTACAGAATCAGGATTAGCAGAAGGCGTAAAGCAGGACATGGGACCAGATGAACCTGAAGGTATCCATCTGGTGGGGGAAGTGTATGGCACAAAATTGAGGGTATTTCATGTTCCAAGCCATCGGGAATAGATGCGCAAACAGAAAACCCTCTTGGAGATCGTATCTGTTACTTCAGGGTATAGCTCCCACTCATGGTTGTACATAAATTGAATACTGAGGAAACTTGGTCTTAAATTGAAGGGGGGGGCCTACAAGATGGGCTGCAACTGCGAAGATTCGCCTGTGGAAGTTTACACAGTAACAGAGAATCACCTCCCAGCACAGGATCCACAACCCCACTGCGCTGTATTTGTTCAAAGGTCCTGGTGGTGTCTAGACTTTGCCCCAAGATGGAAAAGAAAAAGACAAGATATACCCCCCCCCACCTCAAGCACATTTATGTGCAGCCATTTCTCCAAAACTGACAAAAGGCCATGTGCAGTCATGTTGTCCAAATGAGCATACCAGCAGTGCAAGAGACATTCAAGACATTGGTAGACTGAGCCTGCATTGTGCTGAATGGGCGAACCCTCAGAAGGAAAGTGTTCCTGTACCAGTGCATATTCTGACCTACTGACTTTAAAACTGACATCGGAGCAGAGAAACGCCCTTGTATTGCAGCCGCTGCCTCTTCAAACAGCACTGGAGGGCTCGCATCTACCGTATGGTGTGAGGTATCAACAGAATGCACAAGGCCCTGAGACCCAACAGACACAAGACCTGCAGAACCTTGATCTGAACTTGAGTCAGGCACATTGAAATCATCCACAATCCTCTCAAGATAGGAGCCCCTCATAAGTGTTGTGTTGAGCACCGCCAAAATAAAGGTCAGTCTGTGGGTGGGAATGAGGTAAAACATCTGGCCATTTAAGGTGATGCCCAGGTTTCGGGAAAAGAGCCATCTTCTGCTGGATATGTAGGTGGACCAGCAAGAGAAACTCTGCCTTCACCAGCTGGTTGTTCAAGAACAGGAGTACATCATTTCCGGCCTCAGCAGCAAAGCTGCCATGACCGCTGGCACCTTTGTAAAGACTAGTGGGGCAATTGCCAGTCCAAACGGAGGGACTGCAAATAGAAAGCGTTTCTATGCATCGAACCCAGCGTGAACGTCAAATAGCACCTATGTAGGGGAGAACTGGAGGATGAAAGCAGGTGTCCTGGAGGTCCAGAGACATCAACCAATCTGCGGAGTTCAAAGCTCAATGAGACCCTGGTTTGGTGACAGCCCTTCGAGCTTTCCCTGTCAAATGAGCAGGTTCAGAAGGGAGACATCCAAGAATGAGATCAAAGACTTAAAAGGGAGTCAAATCATTTTCCCCTCTCTTCTGGAGGCACCATTTCAATGGCTGTTTTTATCAAGCAAGACGTCTATCTCCAGCATCACGGCAGGGGTCAGCTAGCATTATTTGAAGGAAAGCGGGTGGTCTGGGAAAGGATAGGAAGAGAAGAGCACAGCCCCGGAGGGCCAGCTAGATCACCTTGTGGTCCACTGTGTCTGCTTTCCACCAGAAGATGATGATGTGAGAAATGTCAGTGAGGTTTTAAGGAAGAAGAGCCAGCAGAGGATAGCGGGAATGGATCTGCTGGTGTTGCTCCTGTTATCACCTTCCAGATCCACCCATGCCTTGAAAGGAGCAACAGCTGGTGTGGTGTTTGGGTGGGCTGAGAAGGCTGCCATTGTTCAGACTGAACAACCCTGGAATGCACATGACATGATCTGATACTGGTGGTGAAATTGCTGTGCAGGAGAGAGCAGGCTAAGGGCTTAAACCTTAGCACTGCTATTCTTAAAATGTTCTATGTAGCCATCTCTCCAAACAGATGAGTCAAAGGGCTTGTTCATGAGCCTGGACATTTTCCAAGAATCCAAAGACACATGTCCAACCACGCCAAGGCAGTGTTACAGACACACCCATAGATCGAGCCACAATGTCTGCAAAGTCGGAGCTACGCTTCAGGATCTGTTCTGATGCATCTATGCTATCACAAACCAGGCCACATATTGGGTTCTTCATATGGTCTGACAGAATGGCAATTATAAAAAGTGCTCAATCCCTTAAGGCATGCACACATCAGCCAAGCAGGTAGATGTCATTAGACATACACAAAGCCAAGCTACTTCAGGCAAAGCTTTTATGACCCAAGACATCAAGCTTCTTGGATTAAATGCCTGGGGAGCCGTAGAAAAGGCACTGGAGTTCTGCTGTGAAGACTAAGTTTGAACAGTGAGTGGGGAATACAAAAAGAATGAGTCACCTGGACTGGGCTGATGGCAACCGCCTATGGACTGATGGAAATGAACTAGTTTCTTTCAAGCAGACATTAAAGGATATAAAACAGCTCAATGAAAGGAAGCAAGGGTGCCAGAGGGATTGCAAGATTTCCATCAGTATGTTAGATTTTACTTCCACAGAAGGCCCCCTGTAGCCTTCCGAATGACTTGTAAAAGATTAAACCTCGGGGCACTAGAGAGCCACAAGTTAACATTGCCACACTGTAGTGCAGCTCCACTCTACCACCCAACTAATTTGCCAAAACCATTTGCCCAGAGGAGTCCTTCTGCCTGAAAACCAACAACAAACAACTTTGGAATATACCTGCCGACCATGGAGGATTAGAGCATTCAAGCAGAGTCCTTCTGCTGATCTCAGTGAAGGCCGAGCGAGGTGTGGCGTGGCCTGTATCATGGCTCTGGTGAAAGAAGACAGGTGCTGCTGCCTGACTTGGGACTTTGAACCGCCTCCATGGGGTCTCAGAAAAACATGCCTCTGGTGTGGAAGCAAGCTACTGTGGAAGAGGCAGTTGAGTAACTCTGTGGTAGTTGTTGCTTTGCTGTGGGCAAGCAGCAGGCTGGGGCTGTGGTGGTGAAAGCTGTGCTAGATGTTTCACCCTGGGCAATGGTGGTGAAACACTCAGAGGCCCGAGCTACGGGTGATTATAACATGTGCGCATGGTGGTGTAACTGTAGTCTATGCCAACACATGAATTGAGATTTTTTGTTTTTTTAAAATTAGATATCAAACTGGGAATGAGCACCCACACGGACTATATTTGACCCACATTTGTTCTGAGGTTGGCCCAAGGATTGGGTAGTGGCTCTACCTGCATATATTTGAGTAACTGAAAGCTTCCTATGATATGTGTACTCTGCAGTGGGGTCATGGACTCTGCTTACCCATGGACTATGCTTATCCATGGACTCTGCTTACTCCTAAATTACGATTCCATGTATGAGTACTGGAAAGCATGGAATTGGGACTGAGCACATGTATTACACATTAGGGACCGTGTTATCCACATTTGTGCTGTACTTGGAGGTGCTCTGTCTATGAGGATTGTGCCCCTGATCGTGGGGGGGAAATGAATATACCGTAGAGCAGTGTCGAGTGAGCGAGCTCCAGAGAGGTGCCGCACGCCTGGATTTCATGCCTCCAGTAGGTAACGTCGTAATATCGCTATGGTGGGCTAGAGTTAGACAGATGGGTTGGAACGGAAAGCTCACCCGGGCAACCCCACTATGGCAGTGTATGTACCTCCGTCCGGTGGCCGCCTTAAGGGGATTCCGGGGATGCGACCTTGTGGGGATATCGACCCTCGGCGATGTGGTGCGGGCACTTCTTTGAAATCCTACCAGCAACTACAAGCGGAGTATACATTGCACAAAATACAATTCTACAAATTCCTCCAACTCCGCCATGCACTCCCCCCCCTTATCCTCACGCTTGAGACCCTTCCGGAATTCCACCCATTAGAGGGCCGTCTACTGATGGGAGATTTAGGACTCCACAATACTAGGCAAATATACCAGACCTTAACGACCCACACACAGACAACGCTCGACAAGACACGACTAGCGTGGCAAGCCGAAATCCCTGACTTGACAGACGACGACTGGGCTGAGGCCATCATTAGCCCGCGGGGGCGGCTGTCTCTATGAGATACCGCCTGATACAGTTTAAGTATTTGCACCGGGCTTATGATACACGGACTAGACTCTGTCGGATGGGAGTGATCCCATCCCCCACATGTCTGCGGTGTGACCGAGAGGAGGGGACGTTTTTGCACACAGTTTGGAGTTGCACAGAGTTGCAACCCTTTTGGCGTAGAATTAGGTCCTGCCTCCAGGAGGTGTTTACGTGGGAACTCCCGCTCGACCCGCGTCTCTTCCTCTTGCATAGCACAGACGACATTGTGGGAAACATATATAAGCAACACTTACTGTTTTTAGCTCTCACTATTGCTAAGAGAGACATCTCCCCCAATGTTGGGTAAATGGAAGACCGAAATGGACAGGTGTATGGGGGCCGAAATGGCAGTATTTCTAGCTCGCGGTTGCCCAGTTAAACATAGGAAAATTTGGACCCGATGGGCGTCATACCGAGGGATCGAGCTTCCCCCATTGCTGCCTACAGACCCCTGATTGGTGCCACGTTCCTAATGTATGTTATTAGGACTATCCCGCACTGTTTGATAATGGTCTCCTATGCTAATGTATCATGTACTCAAATTTTGAGATTTGACAATGTCTGCAATCTGTTTGAGTTATACCTCCTGCATGTTTGGCAGGTGTTTAAATTTGGTAAAAACTCTGGAATTATTGTGATATCGTGACATTTTCTCCTACAGGTCATTGTAGGGCTGTCGCCCGCCTTTCCAACGAAAAACCAAATAAAATCTGTAGTTAAAAAAAAAAAAAATATGAAAATATTTTGTGTGTAAATTTCTTTTTAATATTTGATCAGGAACAAAATAGTTTTTGTGACTGATATGGGCTTCCATGTAGTGATGTATTGATGGTAGGAATGGCTCTCCCCAATTTCCGTATCTGCTACTCTCTCTTCTTAGTGGAAAGAGCCAATAGATCACTGGCCCAAGACTTGCACCAGTAGCACCACTCAGATCAGTGATAGCAAGAATAGTCAACTATAGACTTGATTTTGAGCCTTGCAAAAGAGAGAGAGGGAGGGAAATTGCCATATTAAGGGATCCAGAATTGCATATTACCCACACCTCATGCTGAAAGAGTAAGAAGTATGCAAGGCATTTGTGTCGATAAACAAACAGCTCCAATGGACCAACATAGAATAAGCCATGCTTTTATCCTCTGCAACTAAAAATCTAATACAGTAGCAAATTACACTTTTTCATCAGACCTAAATACTTAGCATGGCTGGATTATGAAGCAGGGTGTCCTTAGTGTCACAAGCTGCGACCTTTCGGGATCCCTAGCTGTACAGCATTTCGTGTTTGACAGGGCAAGGCCTGTTGTCACTGACAGAGCTACAAAATGACCTACTGTACAAGAACACCCCAAATGGTGAACAGAATGCTTCAAGCGGGATAGCTGGTCAAGATAGGAGACCAATACTGGAGTCATAGCACAGAACAGAAACTCACCCAAGATGTGCATAAGCTTAAATGGAACATTGGGGTCCGCAACAGTCCCAGGATGGTTCAGGCAGGTTCTTGCATATCTTATCAGACATAATATTGACCGCTTTATACAAGAGACCCACCTGACGACTACATCCAAAAAGGTGTCCACAAGAAACTGGGAGCTGCACAGGTTTTTTTCCGCTTAAAATTCCTACTCCAGTGGGGTGGGGATATTGATTAAAAACACAATATATTACAGTCATCTGAAAGCAGACAGATAGAAATATCGAAGAACTCTTTGAAAATTACTTCGGGTACAATACAACTTTATTTTCTCTTGTTGCAGGCATTTGTTAAATGGAAATGCAAGAAAAATCTAAATTGAAAAAAAAGATGATATCTCCTCTGAAGGAGCATCAGAAGGATAGGTGTCCCACGCTAGTGAAGTATCTAGGCCATTGGCATTTTGTAAATGTAATCAGATGCCAGCAACAGTACCGTATGGAGGCATGAGTTGGTCAGCCTTGGAGTCATCATTCCCTTTGTGCCCCTAGTCCTATTCCTCAGTAGCCAAGCCAAAGCTTATGAATCTGAACAAAAAATCTCCTCCAAGACGACACACTTTTGGTCCATCAGGAGGTGTTCCTAATACAGTTAATCTTTAAATTAGTGTTGACTCTACTTTGCCACACAGAGGAGACTCTCCACAGTAGACTCCTTCCTGGCACCGGAGCTGGCTCTGTGGACATCATTATCATCTGCTTTAAAATCAGTGCCGAAAGAGAGCCAGAGGGAATAGCAGACAGCACCCAAGCCTTCTTTAACTCTGCCATAGGGGTCAGGGCCAATGTGTGTGGTAACACAGCGTCCAGAGTGGTTTGGGTGGGAGCCACTGGAGTACCTAAGCCTGCAACAATGTACCAACCCCCAATGGGTGGTAGTCCAGGGGGTCCTTAAAAAAAACAGCATTACTAGTCGGAAGGCCTTGACCTTCAAGAGGGTTGACAGAAATGCAAGGTGGCTTTCCTTGGGAAAGAGAGTCCACTTGGGAGTCTCCCCCCAGCTAGGTTTAGCCAAAAATAAATTAGCATGAAGTTCCTAGTAAACCACTAAGTGTGTGGGGGTGCAGCTGTCACAGGCTGGGGAACTTTGTCTCAACCCCAGACACCACAGAGTATTCATAGGTATCCGAAAGAGGTATCTTCTTGCTGCACCGCCTAAAGGCATGAAGTCTGAAGCCATCTGAGGAGACATATGACCTAATTGTTGTCGAAAGCTGAAGAATGTTTCAGAGATCGGGTTAATGAGTTATGGAACAATAGGAACTGATGTCAGAACCCTAGTTGGTGCTTAATATACTTTAGTGACATCAAGTGGTGGAGTTGTAGTTGGAGTCGAGTGTCGGCACCTGGTAGGATTGGGAGTCACTGCTGTGTAAAATGTTTTTGGGACCAGCATAAAACGAGTATTCATAAGATGAGGACTCTGCAGGGAAATGCATCCATCAGTATATGTTTTGAGAAAAAAATTAAGACATAATTAACCATCATGAATAGCCCCCCTGAAATATTTTGAGTACTTCTTTTGAAGTTAACATTGAGAAATATTTTATCTCCGAGGAGACTTTCTGAAGTAAAAAGTGACACACAGGAATATGCTTCCATTTAGGGGAGGAGAACACTAGTCATAAACCTTACAGGAAACAGAACTTATTTGTTAAATTATATTTAGGCTATTTGGTTTTAGGTTTAAACCTATAATAACTGATAAAACCCCACCGAAAGGGAAATAGCCATCACTGGTGTAATCATATAAACACTGAAAAAACACCTTTGCAAACAAAAACTAAGTGCCATTCAAAGAAAGGAAGAGTGAAAGAGTAATTTTTATTTCGTCCTTAAGGGGCCAATACAATGTAACTTTGATATACAAGGTAGTATCAAGAGAGACGGGGCTAACATTATTCTGCTTGAGTTTTGCTGTTTAGGGATGTAACTGAAATATTGTCTCTTCTTCCTTCTGCTTTTTTTAGGTTTGTGGTCTTTGGTCTAAAGATGCAGTGTTTAGATGCATTTGTAGGTCTTATTTAGTTATTTTATAAACTGTAGAGAATTGGGAAATATCAAAATCATATTTGAAATTTTGGCTACATTTGACTTCACTGATAGGTGAAATGGCTGGATTAATTAGAATCTTTCCTAATATGTAGCATCACATTTACCCATAGACAGAGAATGGGTGAAGTCCTTTGATACATCTGTCCCCCTATCTAGAGAGTCAGTATTGATTGTAAGTGAATTGCCAAACAGCCCAGTTTTCAAACATTCAATGCAAGATGTAGTGACAGGTATGTGTGAAATGAATGTTGTCACCAAGCATCTGAGATAGTGGTGAAAACATGACACCAGGTGTTTGGTAAACATGGAACTGTGTCACTTGGAATGCTGCTGAAAAAAAGTTCCTACCAAGTTCAATTAAGTTTGGAGTGATATTGTTTGTATTTGCAGTAATTCAGCTACGTATATGAACAAGTTGTATGATGGCCTGTCAAAATCAATACCTGAGCTGAAGTGCTTCCCTGTAAGATATCCTTGTCACTTGCTAGAGTGTATGCCGAAGGCATCTTTACAATCTTCAGAGTTAATGAAGAATACTATTGACTTAGTAGTCCATTCTGGTGCAGTAAAAATGTATTTTGTCCTCATATATACCCTGTGCACACACTACCTATACACATGCACTATCTGTGCAGAGAGCAAGCAATAATAAAAATTAAATTAAAACTCCATAAACACCGGAAAAACACTGTTTCTGTTGTTTTTAATGGCGCAAAAATGTGTAACCACTGATAACCACTGTTTTTTAAGGTATTGAAAAAACTGAAAAACCCCCACCAGAATCTACCAAAAATAGAAACTGAAAACAGGAAAGCCTAATTATATTATATCACACATATCTAAATTTCAGTACAAGTAGATTTTAACGCTTATCCACCCTGTGTGATACCTCACGTTATTATTGAAAAACGGACATGATTTCCTCCTCTTGGCATATTTTTTTTGTAATCAGACTTTCATATCCGCTTCTCAAAACAACTCTGTGATGTTTCTGGAATTTTCAAGTTCAATAAACAAAAAGCTTCATCAAATGGCATACAGGATTTTAAACTTGCCCCAGGGGATCTGTAGATGGCAACTCTCCAGAAATGCTACAAAAGAGTTCTATATGCTACCTACTTCTGTGCAAAATGGTGACTTTGTGACTAAAGAAAAGTCAGGAACTGAATACTTGTGTCCAAGCATATTCCCCAAAATGATGCTGGGTGAATCAGAAGTTGCCCTATTTGTTTCTGTCATTAAGTAGCACTGGATACATTACAGCAAAATACTAGAGGTGCCAGGGAGGTAGCAGAAAGTCCTGTCCTTTAGAAGGTCAGTTTATTTTTAAAAGCTTGTAATATTTCTGCTGGCAGTTAAAACAGGTAAAGCTTGAACCTTGCAAGAAGGCATGGCGTCCTAAGGAAGATTTTTAAACTAATTAATAAATATTGTGGAATTACTTAAAGATACTGCTTGTAAGAGTCCCTGCCACCTCTTGCAATATCATGAAATTTGATGCATTATGGAATCTATGCGATTGTAACCAGAGGTCAATATATAGTCACTACAAAATTGGGGTCATGTGAACTTGGGAAATGCAGATTAAGGCAGAGATGCAGAAGGAAAGATTGCGAACTAACACCTCCCTAGTCCCTCCAAAAAATGAAAATTATACTGCAGACATATTCAAACAAACTTATCCTACTGCATTCGGTCCTACTATGGATGGGATCGTTAGGGGGCAGACCGACATCTATCAAAGGTGCTCACCTTTCCGCCAATCATAACAGTGCGAGGTACAAATTTCTTGTTGGGCTCTTTCTTGATGCCTTGGAGGAAAAGAAATAATTGGAGGTTAAACATTGTAATCCCACTGCACTCTAAAGACGCCAAGGAACGCTTTCTTCATCTCGCTCTGCAAGTATGGGTCACAAACCCTAATGTTTCTAAACTAACCAGATTGTTTATTAATCATCAGAGCAGATACTATGAAAGGAAAAAGTTACTTACCCAGTAAGCATTTGCTCGTACCCTGGAGTGCTGTAGATTCACATGCTCTGCATACTCCTGCCACCTAGTGTTGGGCTTGAATATTTACAAGCTGTGTATTAATTTAAACAAGAGTTTCGAGTCAGATGCACAGCGACTCCTAGCTTGGTTGGCATTCCACAAGCGCACTAACTCCATGTTACACTGTTTTCTGCACAGCTGTTGAGCAGAATATGCAGAGTTGAGTAAAGAAAGTATATTGTGAATTTGCATTGGACAAGAAAGTTATTTAGTAAAGAACGAGATCTGTAATCAGAGCCACATGCTTCTGGGGAGGACAGTGGGCAAATGGAAATCCACAGCACTACAAGCTACAAACAGATGCTTACAGGTTAAGAAATATTTTCAGTTCATCGCACGAGTTGCTGTAGATACAAATGCTCTGCATGAACTATAAAGCTGCACCCCCTCCTGCAAGCGGTGGTTAGCGTGTGGCTGATCGAGATGTCTGAAATAGTGCCCAAGGGCCATTTGGCCATCCATTGCCTGCTGTCTGGCTAAAAAGTCCACACAATAATGTTTAGTGAAGGGGGCTGTGGTTGACTCTGTGGTTGACTAAGTGGTTGCTCAGCATAGATCAGCTAATGGAATATTGCCTAGAAAAAAAACATGTTTGCTGCCTTCTTGCCTGTAGAGAGCACACTGGGGATAACAGTGAGAGCTCTTTTAGATTTATGATAGTAATTTTAGATGTATTTAGGTATCAACGTGGCGATGCCTGCTTCGGAAATAGGCTTGATCGTGCGAGATTTGGCAAAGGCTATGAACAACTGGCCAGCTTTGTGAAAGAGCTTGGTCAAGTCAATGAAGTGCATGAGGGTCCGTTTGACATCTAAAGCTTGGAGGTCTCTCACTGCCACGGAGTATGGCTGACGTGAAAGACTGTGAGCTCTATGGTTTGATTGAGGTGAAAGGGGAAAACCACTTTGGGAAGGAACTGTGTTAGTTCTGAGTACCACTCTATCCTTATGAACCTGAATGAAGGGTTCTTCCATTGTGAGGGCTTGCAGCTCACTAATTGTCTGAGAGATGTTATAGGTCCAATAAAAGAAAAAGCTACCTCCCAGGAAAAGGTACTGTAGATGGCAAGAGTGCAAAGCCTCAAAAGAGGGTCCCATGAATCTAGTGAGCACTATATTAAGGTTCTAGCCTGGAGAGGGTGAAACTCTGGCGGGGGCTCTCGTGAGGCCCTCCATTAAGGCTTTAATGACAGGTATGTGGAACAGGGAGGAATATTCCATGTTTTGCATGTACCCAGCTATGGCTGCTAAATGGAGCCATGTGGAAGTGTAGGCAAGCCCTGACTTCAGCAGGTGAAACAAGTAAAGATGATATCCTGGACTGAAATTTTCAAGGGATTCAGATGTTTAGGGATGCAATAATGGACAAATCTCCACCTTGCTGCATAGCAGGGTTTTGTGGTATGTCTGCGGGACTCCCACAGGATGTCTATGCATTCTTGTGGGAGAAGCCAACTCTAGAACTACAGGTGCCAGATCACTAGATTAATTGGTTTGGGGCCTGGATGGCAAATCTCATCTTGGCTCCTGGACAGAAGTTTTTGCCTGTGGAAAAGCTTCTCATGGGCGGTCAAATAACAACTCGAAGAGTGCAGAGTACCAGGGCTGTCTCGCCCAGGTGGGGGCTACAAAGATGATGGTCTGTGAGATTTGTCCAACTTCGGGCCCACAAATGGAAGGAGTGGGAAAGGTAGAAAGCATAGGCAAAAATCCTTGACTGGTTCATCCATAAAGCATTGCGCCTGGATGGTGGGTACCTGTACGCGAGGTTTATGAGTTATGCATTATTGTGGTGGTGAACAGGTCTATTTGTGGAGTGCCCCAGCATTGAAGAGTGTGGTAGAACTTGCAAGAGGAGTTCACACTTGTGGACTTGTTGATATGTCCTACTGAGCAGGTCAGCCAGGTTGTTGTCCACTCCAGAAAGGAATTGCATCATGACTTGAATCCATTAGTAAATTACCCAATGAAACATCTTCTGTGCCAGGAATCACAGGGCAGTACCCACTTCCTCCAGTTTCTGTAGTGACTACATGGCTGACATGTTGTCTGTTTTGTTTGGTACTACCTTTCCCTGGATTGTGGGAAGCTAGGCTTGGAGTGTGAAATGCCAGGCAAGGACCCCTAGGTAACTGAGGTGATGCCCACACTGCCTGTATGGTCGTTAAGTTAAGATGTAACCCCCCAATCCCCAAGTCTCCTTGAGCGGCGTCTGTGGTAATGGTAACTGTGAGAGGCTGGTTCAGCATATACTATACCAAAAAGAGGTATAGTGTGTAGTGAGTCCAGTGGATCTCCAGAGGTTGTACAGAGGCTAAATAGATAGCACTAATGCTCTATTTTGTGGTAGTGTGGCCGAGCAGTTAGGCTTATCAGAGGGTTGTGTTAATGCATTTGTTGTACACACAGTGGCAATGAAACACACACTCAATGAATAAATTGAAGACCAATGTATATCAATAGTACTTTGGTATGTTTATTTACTGAGACCAAAAAACTTTCATAGAAGCAAACACGTTTTTAAATAAAAATATTTTTCAGTTTCAAAAGTGGACACAGTGCTATTTTCAGTCTTTGCAATGTTAACCTATGTGAGGAAACAATAATGAGGTTTCGCAGGTGAGTATACAATTTCCAGTTCTAGCCTGCGGGGTGTAGGGTCAGCAGAGGACAAGGTTCAGGTAAGTACCAACCCTGCACCACAGGGGCGACCAGGTGCAGCGGTCAAACCTGGAGTTAGGGCCCAATGTTAACCAATGGAGACTGGGGGTGCTTGAAAACACGCTGCTTGCAGGTAGGTAAAAGCAGCTGCTGGGTTCAAGCTTCGGAGGTTTAGGCAATCACAGGGCGGCCACAAGACACCACAAAACATACACCACAATCAGCACAGGGGCAGCCGGGTGCAAACACGGTGTTGGGCGCCCAATGCAAGTAAATGGAGGAACTTGGTTTTGAAAACAGGCTGCAGGTGTGAACCGGAGGCTGCACAAAGAACACCAGCAACAGCAGAGGTAAGTTGGGGTGCTGTGGTTCGCAGGGACACAGTTGTCGAGCTCTCCAAGGTCTAGAGGCTTCAGATGCAGGAGTGTCCTTTGATGTCTGATTGCTCTTACTGGAGCCATTCGCGGTTGGAGCAAGCCTTTAGATTCACACTGCAGGCGTCGTCGTAAAGTCAGAAGGGGTCAGCCAATGCTGGACTTTGACTCAGGATCACTGGAGAACCATTTCTGGACCGGTGGGCCACCTGGACTCAGGTCGAAGGTGTCGGGTTCGAGTGGTCAGAAAACTCTAGTCCGGGGGGCACCAGAGTCCTGGGTCTTGGTTTTTGGGGACAGGTCTGCTGTCCTCAGAGTTCTGGTCGTTTTCAAAGGCAATCTTCCCAGGGGTTTTGGAGGTCGCTAGCTGCAGGACAGGCATTGTTTTCTTTGCAGGATCTTCGAAGCTGTAGACAGGCCGGCAGGGCTGGGAACAAGTCAGTCATGATTTAGAGGCGATACAGGGGAGTAGCAGGTTGGGACGAATGAGTTCCTTACATGAGGTGGCTACAACAAATATTATGTCACCCTCATGTGGGAGGGGGCATAGCCCTAGCCCGGATTGGAAATGTTGCACCATCTTTAAGATGGTCGGTGCTGATCTGGGGATTTGGACTACTCTTCTTCCCGAGCTGGGCTGGTCCCTCAATATGGCCCGTTAGTGAAGGCCAAGGAGAACCTCCTTAAATGGAAAACGCTGCCTCTGAACCCCCTGGGGAGGGTGGCCCTGTTTAAAATGATGATCCTCCCCAGATTCCTGTACGTCCTACAGAATACCCCGTTCTGTTTTTCCAGGGCTTGGTTCAGGGAACTGGATAGTCTAATCACCAAGTTTCTCTGGAGCAGAGGTCGGGCCTGCGTGGCTCTGTCGACTTGTCAGATTCCCTCCTACGATGGCAGTATTTGGATGACGCACTTGTATCTGTATTTCCTGGCGGTGCGCCTACTGGTAGTCCACGACTGGTTCAATGGGGGGTTGGTCGGACCCAGCCTACAGGCTTGAACTGAGTGAGTTGGGGCTCATGGACATCCAAGCCATGATGTATGGGGGGCCATTCCGAACCGACTGCCTGATGTGACGCGCTCTGTGTTGTTGGCATGGCGGGCCTCGATCCGTCACACCGGATGGACGGGGAAGTTGACCCAATGTACTCCCCTCTGGCAGGGGACTTGGCTCCGGGAGGTTAGTGGACTGCAGGAGTTCAAAACCTGGGACCTTATTGGTATCTCTCAGCTAGGGGATGTATGGGCAAGGGGCCATATGTTGTCCTTCCAGGAGCTCCAAACTCGCTACTCCCTACACTCATCCCAGTTTTATAAATATTTGCAGTTGAGACATGCCCTCTACACGCATATTACGGAAGACACGAGGCTCCCCAAATACAGCCCCACTGAGGCCCAGACGATGATGGGAGACCTGGGTGTGGGGGAGGGGTTCGGGGGGGGGGGGAGGGGGTGTCTCCCGCATTTACCGTTCCCTAATTAACAACACTCCCGCATCCCTAGATAAGTTGAGGGATCAATGGGTGGATTGGGTGGGCCCCCTTGACGAGGCGGACTGGCGTGATGCCCTTATGGCCCCCAGAATAGTCACCGTCTCCGCCAAACTCAAGCTGATTCAGCTCTACTATTTACACGCTGCGTACCTCACTCCCCTACGCCTGTTTCGAGCGGGTTTGCGCCCAGATGCGGCATGTGCAAGATGTAACCATGCCCCGGCGACTTCTTCCATATGGTTTGGTTGTGCCCCCGCTTGGGACAGTTCTGGGGATCCATTGAAGTGGAGCTAACGGAGGTATTGGGCTGGGAGGTTCCTCATGACCCACGTCACTCCTTGCTGGGGATCACTGATGGGCTGGATGGGTCCAGGAATTAAAAGTTGTTTTTCAGCACAGCTATGATGGTGGCCAAGCGGGACATTGCGGCGGCCTGGATAAGCCCCGACCTGCCAACACTAGAGAGATGGCGCAGAGGTGTTGACTGGTGTGCGACCCAAGAGAAAGCCCTTAACAAAGCTAAGGGGTGCGTTAAGAAATACCGCAGAGTGTGGAGGAAGTGGTTGGGGAATATGGAGGGTCATGATTAACTTGGTTCCCGATTCCGCCTATGTAATTTTATGGGGATCGTGATTGGGGGTACAGTGCTTGTGCGAATGAACTCATACTTGTGATTTCCATGTATTGGCTGAATTGTTTATATGTTTTAAAACCAATAAAATGTGCTTATCAAAAAGATGCTCAGTGCTGAAAAATGTGCTTTACTTCATCTCCTGCACCTGAGGGGTGGAGTTGGCGAAGAAGGCACACCTCCTATTCTTCCTAAGTTTTCCCGCCGTTTCTCCTGCCAAACGTGGGGGTTTGAACTGGGGGCTGCCATCTGCTGCTAGCAATAGAGGCTGGGGTTGCATTACAAAGGCGGCAGGCCTTTAAAGCTTCCCTCTCGAGCACTGTACCCATCCTGGGGGAGGAGGTGTGACACCTTCGCCCAGGATGTGCTTTGTTTCTGGCTACGGAGAGCAGAGGCTCTCCACCCAGGGGTCCAGAAAAATGTCTGGTGGTGGCAGGCAACCTAACATCAGTCAGAGTCCACACCAGGGTTGTTAGGTTTTCAGAGGGCACCTCTGAGGTGCCCTCTGAGTACATGTTTTAATAAATCCAACCCTGGCATCAGTGAGGGATTATTAAGAGGAGTTGTTCGATACCAATCACTCCTGGGTTCAGAAAAGCTATCATAGTGCGGGGGAACTCTAGTTGTCCAGTTTCCAGCTCAAGTACTCTCTATGGCTTCCCTGGCAGTTACAATATCGAAGAATAGACAAATATTGTATGGGAATATCTGCTCATGCAGATATGCCCACTCCTGTGATCTAGTGCACCCTGCCTTAGGGCTGTAAGGCCTGCTAGAGGGGTGACTTACCTATATCTTAGGTAGTGCTGGTTGGCATGGCACACTTCCGTTTGTCGCTGCACCAAGGCATGCAAGCTGCAGTGGAAGTGGCATGGGCTTGTTGAGGAGTCCCTAGGGGACCCTCTTCAGTTCCCATGCCTAGGTACTAAGGGTACCATTTACTAGGGACTAATAGGGAAGCTGAGGTTGTTAATTCTGAAACAGTTTTAGGGAAGAAGCACTGGAACAGGGGGCCTGGTTGGCAGAGTGCCTGCACACTAAAATTGAAAACACATCATTTTCCAGGCAAAAAGTAGGGGCTAACCATGTCAAAAGAGAAACTTTCTTATAGTAACGTGTAGAATGGGAAATAGGAAGGGCCTGCCATGCAGCAGATTGTTGCTGTTCCACCACTGCAGAGAGTGATGGGCACTGGCACTTGCCGATAATAGATCTTCCCACTGACCCCTCTGCTTGGGATTAATTTG
The DNA here is from genome assembly GCF_964204655.1 of Triturus cristatus. Classification (NCBI taxonomy): domain Eukaryota; kingdom Metazoa; phylum Chordata; class Amphibia; order Caudata; family Salamandridae; genus Triturus; species Triturus cristatus. Next base: position 728,866,289 of record NC_140592.1, on the reverse strand, counting down.
CCTCAAAGCAGGGTTGTGGCTGCAGCATGTGGAGGTGGCTGTGGGGATACTGTGGTTATACAGTAAGCCATCATACCCAGCAAGTGCATGAAGGTTCTGACAGAGAATAGACAATTTGGCAGAAAATGAGGTAAATGATGCTGGAATGATAGCACTTTGTGGGCTTGGGTAGGCTTTTTCCTGTGACTAAGTTTAGCACTGCCCCTAGCGAGGGCTGGATTTGCAGGTAGGATTTGGTGGAATGTATTGTAAACTTGAGACTGTATAGGAGTGAGATGGTAGCCTGGTTGTCTGATAGGCAGTAAAACTTGCTAGCGGTCCTGTTCAGATAATATTCGAGGTAGGGGAAAACATGGATACCCCGGCCACCCTTCTTAGGTGGGGAACTACTGCTAAACAATTTGTGAAGACCCTTGGAGCAGTGGTGACACTAAAGGGGAGTACCCTGAACAAGTAGCGATGACCTCTTACCATTAATCATAGTTAGCACTAGTGGGCGGGATGGATAGGGACATGAAAGTTTGCATCTTTGCAGTATACTGCCGCCATGTAATCACCTTGTTGCAGCAGAGGAATGACATCCTGGAGAATGGCCATGTGAATTGTTCAGAGAGGATGGAGAGATTTTGGGGCCGGAGGTCCAAGATTGGTTTGGAGGGAGCCGTCCATCTTGGGGACGAGGAAGTAAAGAGAGTAGATCTTTTGCCCTGCTGGTGAGGAGGCACTGCCTCTCTGGCCCATTTTTGCAGGAGCACTTGTGCTTCTTCCTGTGTAAGTATGTGAGGTCACTGCTGATGGTGTGGGTGCAGGTGGGAGTGAGTATGAGAAGTTCTAGGTAGTAGCCAAGTTGAACCATCGCTTGGCTGATGTGATTTCCTGTCAGCAAGGGAAGAAATCCTGCAGTCTCCCTACGACAAATGCTGTGTGATTTGGGGATTGGGGGGGGGGGGAAATCAATGTTTGGAAGTAGAGGCTCCTTCTGCGGAACCTCCTTTGCCCCCGTCCTGTTGTTGTTGCCCCTGTATGCACCGCTGGTGTACCCTTATGACTGCTGCTGTTTCTGATATGAGGGGGTAGGGTCTGGTAGCAAGGACCCCCTGGGTGATGGCTTCAGCAGTGTTGCTTTCCTTCTTGAGACAAACAGATGTTCTCTATCGAAGGGCAGGTTGAGCAGTTGTTGCTGGACCTCCAGCTTGAGCCCTGAAATGGGGAGCCAGGAGTGGCATCTAATAAGGACACTGATGTTGACCTCACCAGATACAGTGGCTACCGTGTCGAGGGTGCAGCGAATGGTGGCACAGAAAATAGCTGCCCCTTTGCGACGATTTGTTCTCGCCTCTTTTTTAATTTCTCCGAGAGAAGCTGGACTCATTCTTACATCTCGTCCCACTAAGTCTTGTCACAGTGGGAAAGGAGCCCAACAGAGTGGTTATCCTCCAGCCCTACTGCTACCCTTTTACCAGCCTCATCCAGACTCTTGCTCTTCTTATGGGGCGGAGGTGAGTTTCCTGTGGCCAAAGCCCTACTCACTTGCGCGCTGTATGGACAACCAGGGAGTCTTGTAGAACATGACCCCTGATGTAGGTTGAGTCGCTAGGAGAACGTTTGTACTTTTGCTGTACCTGTGGTGTTGATGGGCTCCTCGAATGTGTCAGGAGATGCTCTGAACATACCCTTTAATACTGGGAAGAACTGGACAGTTCTCTTGGAATAGTCTTCTTCGTGGAGGACATGCACATCTACTTTGTGGAAAGTTGCCGCCATTTGAATCACCTCGTGTTATGAAAGGTGTTGTCTGGGGGAGATGCCCTAACATGATACAGATCCAAGTCTGGATCCCTCAGAGGATCAACTTCGTAGTCGTCCCATGGCTCATCTGTGGGTACTGGGTTGAATGGTGCCTGAAAGATTTGGCAGGGCTGAAGGGGCTGCCTTTCTCATAGGATAATGGTTTTGGCAGCAACAGTGGTTTCAGAGTCGATGGAGGCCTGGGGATGAAAGCTGGCCTTAGTGCCAGTGTCGAAGGCTTAAGGCTTATGGATGAAATGATGCATTGACTGCTTTACAGGGTCAATGCCTGAAATCTGGAGCTACGTCTGCTCTGAAGCCCTTGGATGGTGCAGAGCAGAGCTCGAAAACAACAGAGGCCCCTAAAGGCTGGGAAGTGGTTGAAGGGATAAATGCCCGGCACTCTGGAAGACGGTGCCCTGCCTGATGTGGAGGCATTTCTGTGAGGGTCGGAGGTTGTTCTTCTTCCCCTGGTCTGAGTCAAAGGTAAAAAGTCACCTCTGGACTGGGCAACGGTCAATGGGGCGGGATGCTAGAGGGTCAAAGTCCTCACCATCCTCAAAGTGGAGCAGGACTTGTTCTCCAAAGATGTCTGGGTTGTTGTCAGAGGCTTGCCATTGCATTTTCTGATTGGCCCACCTACTTTCCCGTCAATACCAGAGGGTTTTCTTCGAGCAGAAGGTGAGGCAGGTTTGGCATGCGGTGTCGTCTGGGGAGAGGCAGAGGTTGCAAACCTCATGGTGATCAGACCATGGATATTTAGCATTGCATTGGAGACAGTATTGAAAAAGCATAAATTACATCACAGTGAGTGCATTCTTTGTGAGAAACTTTTCAAAGAAGAGGAGCATCCGGCCCCCAAGAAAGTCACAGGCCCTAATGGTCAGAAGTCCATCCAGAGTCGGTCACCGGAGGCAGTAGTCAAGGAGAATGCAGAAAAAAAGGCTTTTTTATACAAATATCAGTAACAAATTACACTGTCTGGGCCCAAGCTGAACCACGGAACGCATCGAAACCTGAAGTGTAGTGCACGTCCGAACCAATGGCGGAAAACAAAACAACCTAACATGGAGTCCGTGCCCAGGTGCATTTCCAACTAAGGGAGTCGCAGTGCATCTTGTGACTTGAAAAACTTTCTTTGAAGAAAAGCAACTTGCAAACATCAGAGCCCTACACTAGATGGCAGAAGTATGCAGAGCAACACATGCTACAAACCATACCTTACCCAGACACACCAAAAATTATTATACACTTTTCTTTTAGATACATCTCTGTGCTACAGAGATAGGGAAACAGCCCATGATTAAGAGAAGACTACAATAACACAGACACTTTCACCACAAAAAAAGCAGTTAAGTCTATTTATCCAGAGCTCCAACGTGTGCTGGCCCATATTGCAAAGAGCAGTGCCCAGAGTCTTTCAACAGTATCCACAGACGGTCAAGGGGTGCAGGCAGGAAGAGATGCACTACAGGGCAGGTAAGAAAAAGGCAATGGAGCCTGAAGTTATTCCTTCATTTTCATGTGTCCAAAGGTTAAGTAGCTGAAGCATGCAACCAGAAATGAGATGCACAGGGCAGAGACAGAGCAGAATTCTGAGGAACTGTCCATGCTGGAAGAAAGCTGGAGAGGACAATTGCAATTCAAGTGGGAAAACTGAACTCCACACATGAGGAATTCATGGGAAGTGGAACATGAGTGTGCAGAAGGGGGCAGATATAGCAGAAGCAAAGGCATATCTGTCACCTGCAAGAAGCTAACATGAACAAAATGTGGTCATATTGCCACCAAAGCCATAAAAGGCAGGTCAAATAATACTATATTTTTGAGAAGGGATAATATGTCTCAACAAAATTACATGCATGCATCAAAAGTGAGCTCACCACTATAAGTGCTGGGTTCAGTCTTGATGGTACTTTGCCACACCTATTTTCTCAGCATACAACTACCTCACTTGTTTTAAAGTAAAGTAGCTCCACTACACCAGGATCCCTCATCACCTAAGGATTAACAATTTCCACCCTCTGGATCTGCAGTCCCCTCACCATGAGGACTGACAGTTTGAGGTTTCATTGAACTATAACTCCATGCCCTTCAAGTAGTAAGATTAGGTCAGAATTACAGCTACCCAGTCCACGCCTGACTCTGTTATTACACCTTCACAATTTATTCAACCTTTTGTGTCACAAATCTACATTTCTTTACTTTGCCTATTGTTACTGATCCACTTTCCTCAAATCCACTCGTGGGCCGATGATCCTTTCCTTCTGGTACCACACTCCCCTCACCTGTCAAGTGTCACCATTCCACAGTCCTCCACATTTCTCCAATATCACCATTCTACAGTCCTCTCTTTCCTCCAAAGACACCATCCCACAGTTCCCTCCTCCATTATGTGCCACGGTTTCCATTCCCATCTTTTGCAAGGTGTCACTCACGATTGTACATGGTAATGACATGGAGACAGTTCAGCAGCTGCCTCTTGTACTCATGGATTCTCTTCACGTGGACATCGAACATGGAATTTGGATTGATCTTCACCTTGTATTCTTTTTCCAGGTAGACTGAGAACTTCAGCTTGTTCTCCTGCAAGAGACAAAGAAGTCATCACTGGCTGTCCAACATTTGCTTAGCCTTTTTTTCCACAACCTTGCTTATCTTTCATACTGGCCTTAGATCCCCAACTTCATACTTTTCACTACTCTAGCCCCATGACTCCACAGATGGTGAACAAGATCTACACCAGGGCTAGAAGGTTCTTAGCTTAATATTACCTTGGCATGCCAGCCTAATACATACCCTCTTTGCTCCCAATTCCTGTATCCCCTCAAACCCCATTCTCACCTGCTTCACTTTGGCAACATCCCGGATCAAGGCTTCATCGTTCACGAAATCCCGTAGTCTCTTTAGCTGTTCAAGATCAGAGATGTACTCCTCACCGATTCGCTGGAGAGGCAATCATACCAAAAAACAAAGTTATAAAGAGACAGACTACCCAGACATGATGCCCACTCTCACCAACTCTGCAAATGCTCCTCCATGGAGTGGCACATTACTAATTAGATTTCAATGAGCAACATTCTTCCTTTTTGCCACTTTCCCTCCTCCAGCATAAAAGATTCAATAATGAGATTGGAACCATATCAATGCACTCCTTGCATGGAAGGGTCACCATATGCCACATTTGGTGTTATCCGGTCTTCTCTTTTCACAAGTCTACAACCAACGTCTTCTTGCTAAACAGTGGAGTCTATAGCAAGGAGTGTTTAAATTAAAACAGAAGGAAGAAGTTGGCTAACATCCCCCAATACCACGTTAACATATGATATCTGTTTGAACAGGAATGTTCTCATTCACGAATGAAGGGAGAGAGAACAAGCATTTGCAATGCAATAGGTCTCGCATTTGCTAGAGTTTGAGCTATTGGCATTATAAATGACAATGCCTTTTATTAATGTATTTAGAAAACCTGCAAGCGTAGCGTAAGCACACACTTTGTACTTCTAGTCATTGCTTATGAGAAGCAAGGCTGGCAGTAACTGCGCCTCTTTTACTGCCAGCCTTGCTTCTCGTAAGCAAGGACTATAAGCCCAAAGTGCACATTAACGCACCGCTTGCAGGTTTTCAAAACAAATAAAAGGCATTGTCATTTACAATGCTAATAGCTCAAACTCTTGTAAATGGGAGACCTATTGCATTGCAAATGCTTGTTAATATTGGAGAGGAGCCAGCAACTCCCCCAAACAATGAAGTCTCACAAAAACCATGACAAAAAGAACATTGGCAAGCCAAAAAGGCTGTAAGTCAATGCCAGACGTATGAACTTTGCCATTGATTGTTTCAATTGCTTGGGCACATTAACTCTGACTACCATCATCTTCTAGAGTCACGACTCTAAGTTTGCCTGAAGTTTGGTAATGGCTTCACTGTACTGTAAGTAGCTGAAGTCCTTCACTCTATTTTATCGTTTCTCTGGTTTCCCACCCAAATAACTCCAGTGAACTTGGGTTTCATGACCGTATCCTATTCATGCCAAGCTGCTATGAGCTTTTTTGCCTAAGCCTTGTAAGGTACTGAACTCAAGATTTTTCTTCCTTGGTTATTTTGATTTTCTTTACCCTAGTATCATAACTACGTTGCCAACCTTCTCACTCATACACTTCTGTGAAGCAGATGTGCATCTGCCTATGTATAGCCCTCCAGAACCTTTCTGTTCTTTAGTGAACAGTTGAACAGAATGGCAAGTGGTGCTTTCACCATCTTTGAAGTTCCTTCCCATTGTTGGATATATGCCACCCAATCTTGGTATATTCAGCGTTAAATGTGTATACTTTCTAGTTCTCACTTATTTTTGGAGTCTACAGTTTTCCTATACAATCATGTTAAGAAATATTGGTTCAATACTTTATTTTTCCTCTGCCAATCTCCTACGTGCACATTTTTTAGGTCGAGCATTCGAGACCTCTTGTATATACTTTAGTATATACTTATACGTGTATGTACTTTGTGGGCTCTGGAGATCAGCCCTAGGACTGGTCTGCTTCCGCTTCTGACCCTAGTGCTTCGATTCCAAGAAATAGGAATGGTTTACATAGAGTGGAGATACCGAGTAAGAGCAGACCAGTTACAAATATATATATATTTTTAAATGCTGCACCTTTAATAAGGTCCAGATCACAGCGATGCATAGACTCTGCATTTTATCCAGAAGTGAAGATCGTTTACTGCTAAGGCAATGGAGAGCCTAGAGCGTGCTGTAGATAATTATTAATACTTTGACATGCCCTAATCTCCTGAGCTCTTAACGGCGCACGTCTTCTTGTGACCCTATCTGCTTCCTTCGCACTAATAGAGACGCTTACTTAAGTCAGGCACCTTTGCAGGTACGCAGACCGTGGAAGAGGCCTAGTCAGCTTTCCATCCTTCCGAGGTTGGTAAAATGACTACCATTAAATTGGTTAACATTCACCCCTGCAATTTACAGCGATTATAAAATGTGTAAATGTAGCAAGAGGGACAAAATAAAAAAAACTAAATCCAACAGCTTCTTTCTGTATGCCCAGCGTGCCAGAGGTTCACTGAAAAACAAACTCGGTCGTTCCCACCTCTTATCTCTAAGGCCGGGGGAGGGGTCGTCAACAGCACACCAACCACTGAAGGAGCATTGTTATGGCAACGCTCCAGCTTAACATACCCAGCACTGTGTAAACTCAACACAAGACAAAAGTTATGACTGTCGAAACCACCATCACAAAAGCAGAGAACAAGTTTACAGTGTGAAAAAAAAAACGGCTGAAACAAAAAAAAACTGCTTGTTGAAGAAACGCACATCAAACTAGTAATTATGCTCCTGAAATGATGCAAAGCCCGAGTACATTAATCATTAAAGGGAAGGGGCCGTATTGACAGAACACATTGTCTGCCCGGAGAACGCTCGTCTTGTGCACAGCAGCTGCCAGGTTGTATTAGCTGGATAAAAAGGCCAACGTAAAAGGCAAACATTTTTTACCCCTTATCACGGCCGCTATTAATTAATGTGTACAAAAAAAAGTTTTTGACGAGCTGCGCAGCCCGTCCCACTAGTGGTGGGTGTGAAAGTAAAAGTGCTGATGTCCGCCTTGGAGTTTACACATTATAGGAGCTTGATGTCAGCGCATGGCCATGTGCCAAGAGGTCTCTCGGTGTGGCGCTGTGCACGTCTGTCTGCACTCACTTTCCTGAAGAGCTGTTGCATGTACAGTCTCAGGCATGCTGTGAGTCCACCCTGCACACCCCACTTCTGAGAAAAATACATATCTTCCAGAATGTCAGTTAGAGATAAGCCGAGACAGAAGGAAAGCCGGCAAGTGCACTGCACACTATAGTTTCAATCAACGTACTCAAACCTTGCAGTGCCAGCCACCGGGCGATTGAGAGTTTGTTTACCACTGCCGCCTGACTCCTACAGAGTCCGGGACGCTGCAACTGCACACTCCGCCTCGGGGGCAATTGAATTTGTGTTGGGGGGGGGGAGGGGTCACATTGATTGGAACACTGATTTTTAACAGCTGAGCCGAACACGGCTGGCGGCCGTTGCAAGCACTCTGGCAGCGCTGCGAGTGTCGTGATTGCCACTCCACAAACTAGTCAGCTGCCCTCTCACAATAAGCTTCGGCACTGTAGCAGGAAAAAAGTGGTGATCAAAGAGAGAAAGATACTGCATGCGATATAAAGAGAGAAAGTTAGAGACCGGGGGAAGAGATCTCACGCTATATACAAAACTGCAAAAATAAAACAAGAAAGACAGGAAAACGAAAGTGGCGCTAATGTGTAATGTGACACCGGGTCGGAGTAGTGTGCTTTAAGGGGGGTGTTGGAAATGGTTCTAATGAAAATGAGATGAGGAGTGAAAGTACGCACGAAGTATGTCAAGGTTCACAGCAAACAAGGTACACAGCCTTGTAACTTGACCCAAAACAGGAGGCAGAACTTTATGCAATCAATAGCAAGAGGAAGGCAAAGGTTATGTACTTGAAAAAGTAAAGTTAAAATAAGAGTAAAGTAGTCAAAATCAGTCTTTACTGGTGAAAGACGCTGTGTCTATCAGCGCTAGGCAGGCAACCAAAAGGTTAATTATTTCTTCTTGAGTCGATGAACGAAGCTGTGTGGGGAAGCTGTGTGTGGAAGACATTATTGATGACGGGCAGCAAGGAGGAGAAACGGCAGCTCAACTTACTGCGTAGACGCCTAAAAGCAGGAAAAATGCTTCCAACGGTGTAATGTAATGTACTTAATACTGTGCCTATCAGCGAAGGAAGGCACCCAGAACGTGAGGGGAATGAACTCTGCGGGACCCTCGCACAGAGTAGCTGACTGGAACGAAGCAAACTAAACGTTGATCAGCTGATAGAGGAAACCTGACACTAGGCAGCTGCGCTGCATTCCTCAACCCGGGAGAGAGACGATAATAGGGAAGATGCAAAAAAAACCAAGACAAGCCCGGCGGAGCGTGGCGCGCGCGCTTGGCGGGGGAGGGGACCTTTTGAAGTGCTCCCAAAAGCGGTGTGCATGGTGGCACGATGCGCGTGATTGTGCGCGTGCTAGCCATGCAATCCGCTTTTGGGAGCACTTTGAAAAGCCCTTTTACAATTAGTCTCGCTTTGCGATCGCTTACGCGATAGCAAGGCAAGACCTAAAAAGGACTAAACCTTTGTCCTCCCAATTGAGACTACACACCACAAATAAAAGGCTAGGCATAAAGCAATTGCTAACATACCAACGTAAACAGAACAATCTCTGGGAAATGCAAGTCCCTCATCCACATAGGCAGGCTCTACCACTATGCGTGGAAGCAAGGGTTTTTGGTAAAATTGTACCGCCAAAAAATTGTCTATCGCCAGAGTACAAGAACCGTTAAAACTATCTAGGGCTATCCAAAAATTCTTTTATTCGCAAATGGCCTGATAAGAGTTAAAAACAGAAAAATGGATGATAACAAAAAGGATCATCTATCACTCTGTTATCCTCATAAACGTCAACATGTTTTGGCCGTTCCTCCTAGTGCACAACAGGTTAGTGGCTTTCGTCAGGACGGGATGGTCCGCAGCAGGGTAAACGGGCATGTACTTCTGCCCAGAGTGCACGACTGCATGTGAAGCTGGAAGCCTGACTTTTTCTTTGACCTTGGGGTCATGCCATCTCGCCTGTGTGCAAAGACCTATTCTGTTCTGTAACCTGGCGGCCGCGCCATATCCTCATAGTGGCCACTGAACTACTGTCCTTGGCCTGAGTGCATCATATAAAGTGGTGATTATAGCACACAGTGTTTTCTGAATATTAAGTGTGACCACACCTTTTTCCTCTGTGTCAGAGAATGCAACCTACTGACCCCTTTCATGCAAAGTGCAGCTTTTATGTGATTTCGCAGAACCCTGCTGCAACCTCCGCATGCATATTGAGTGCATGTGTGTGCAGTGAATGTGAGGCATATATATAATAGAAGGCCTTGGTGTGTGGTATGAGCCTGAGAACTGGGGCCAGCAGGATCGATTTCGAATGGCCCTGGTTTAGCTCGGCACAAGACAGAGGATAAAAGCAGCTTCCACACACAGTGGAAGTGTATTGCCTGCATTCCTGTAGCAGGAGGGTGGAAACCCAGACCGAAACATGAGGGAGGATGGAGACAGGGATTCCCTAAAAAAAAAAACTAAAAAAAAAACCCACAAAAAACACACAACGAGATTCGTTCTTCCTGAGCACTGTTTTGTAGATAGCACAAGTGAGCAGTGGAACTGAAGAGTCTGCTATTAAGGCGAGGACGTTCCTAGCCAATGCCTGCTCTTTAGCCTTTACCTAACTGTTGCGTCAGGAAGGCTGATGACATTTATCTCCAATGGAATTGGCTGTGAGAGCTATCAACCTGCACAAAAGCAATTCCTGAGCAGCAGCCAGGAAATTAGGTTTGAAAGAGAACATCCCCAAACTGGTTCTGAAACCTTAGACAGTGGATCCACTTTCCATCTGGAAATGGATATAAAAGTGCAATCCAAACTACTCACTTTGTTCCAGTTTAAAGTGACTCTTGACCAATGGAGTGTTTCGCAAAGGACTCTGAGAGCTGCTGTCTTACAAAGGCGATGTCTGCCAGACTCCTAGGGGTACAGTGACATTATGCAAAGTCTGTTTGTGTTGGAGGGGCTGAGGAATTGCCTACTACCTACAAGCATGCCTATCTGTTGAGAGAGAAAGGGAGAGTGTCTGGCCCTGCAGCAGTAGAATCCTAGCATGTGCAACACCCAGAGGAAGCAGGCTAAAACAGAAAGCAAAGTCATGGCTGACCTGTGCTGCGAGATGGAGCCCAGTAGAACTTGTCTGTCATGGGACTCCCCAACTAGGGTCTTGCACTATTTGTATTCTATTCAGTGATCCAGATCAGAGTCTAAGCTCCATATTTTGGCCTCCATTGCCAAATTGTTCATGTGAAAATCCAAAAGATGTTCAAGTGAATCTTCAGAAACACTTGTAGTAAACTTGGAAAACATCCAAGATTCTTTGAGGGCACAGCAGCTGAGGTCTGAGCTCCTGGTTTTCGTATGTGGTCTTGAAGAGTGCACTTCTGCCAAAATCACTCAATGGCACCACAATAAATTAGCTGAAAGGATTTCTTTGGAAACAGCTATGTTTCAAGTTGCTCGCTGAAAGAGATTTTGATTCAGTCGTCTAAATAAGATGCAATTATGCATTCTGGAGTTCTGGGGGATGATGTGGAAATACATTAAATGGACCTGTCCAACTTGTACCAATTTAAACAATATCAACCACACATGCTCTACCAGAAACCTGTTAAATCTCTTACTGGGGTCAAAGATCAAGGTTCCTGCATATGACATTTACATCTCTAAAGTAACATCCAACCCGCCAATACACCAACCTCAGCCTCGGAAACCCATCTGCAAACTTGAAAGACCCTCTGCTTATCAGATTACTCATCTAATCAGCAACATATCTAGGGAGTGGGTCCCTAAGTGGTAAGTGTTGGAGCAAGACAGGAAACCAACACTCCATAGATCTAGAAGAAATAAGAACCTCACCTCAGCAATGACGTCTGCCAGGCCTGGGTTGCACAGAACCAGCCAGCGGCGTGGGGTGATACCATTGGTCTTGTTCTGAAACTTTTCTGGATTCATTTCGTAGAAATCCTTAAACCTGCAATGCAAGGAAAAGGGAATAACAATAGTAAAAAGGTCTGACACAAAAATAACTGATAAGTTGGAATAAGGAACCTTTTGGGGTGTACAGCCAATACCAGGAGAACCAGAGCAACAACAAGCACAAAGTGTTGAAAACGTATCTGAATTGGTAATCAATCAGAATTGCTAAACAAGTTGTGTGAGCTGCTAAGTGGTAATTTTGTCACCAAGGGGACTGGAAAGTGTGCTCTCCCATTATCATGGATATTTAATGAGAAGCAATCAAAAGTACATCACATTTGGTGGGCTGACACTATGGTAAAGATACTGAAGTGAGGAAGTATGGGGTATAGAAAGGTTTTCAGTGTATGAAATTAAAATTCAGCGTGTGGCTAACACACATACTGCTGCAAACAAATTTGGGAATCTTGAAGCCTATTTCACAGTAGGTCTGGAATCAAATTCAGGTTTCCCAACTGCAGCAACAATGGGTAAACTGGACACTGGCGCACCCTGAAATACCCATAAAAACTGAAAGGGAAGCAGACTTCAATTCAAAGATATTGTTTGCTTTAGGGCAGCACTTGTTATACAGCACCCCAACACAGAAACTGACTCTACAATTAGGGGCTGATTACGATGTCGGGCGGAAACCCTCGCCTGACACCGACTCGGAATCGGGACCGACCGACTTGCAGTCGGTGGTTCCGACCGCCGGATTACGATTTGACGAAACACTGTTAGCTCAGAGTTCCATTGTTCCCTATAGGAGTTTGTGTTCCACCCGACAAACAGCCGTAACACACGCTCCTATGGGGAAATGGGGTGTTTGCTGAAAACCCTCGACCCTGTCGCAGGCACCACACAGTGCCTGCCACACAGTGCAGGGTTTTACAGGGGGTGGTCTCTCAGGTACCCCCTCGGCCATCAACTGTAGGCTGTGGGGCCTAGGGGGCCCTGCCTGGGGTGTCCGATGCGGTTCCGACCGACACAGATACTTCGCAGGTTGCTCAGAACCGATTCAAAATGACCGCGCAGTTTACATTCTGACCACGAACATCGGAAATCGGGCAGTCGGAATGGAAACTGACAAAGTTGGTCAGAAAGGCTCAGACGCGGTCGAGGAGTTTGACTGTAGGGAGGAGGCTTTCTGCCAGACATCGTAATGAGCCCCATAGTCTGAAAGTGAAAGGGTGCTTGTGGTTAGAAAAAAAGAATTACTCAAGTTTATGACTAAAGGAGCATCTTGCCGAGCGAGAGTCTTAATAGAATTCCAAAGGCGAGAACACAGGCCCTGATAGCTGCCGTCGCTTGCCATTGAGAATTTAAAAGAATCTGGAGAAAAAGGACTTTGGTCAGTGTACTGCAAAGATATGAAGAAACGTGCACAAATTTTGGTGCAGCGGTAGCAGGGAGCAAACCCTTTCAGCTATTAATGTAGAAAGAAGAGACACTGAATTACAGCCCCCAATGGCAACTAATCAGGAAGGCTCAGGCACCAGAGACATGATGTGTCTTACTAAGTCCCAAGTGAGGCAAATCCCCACATTCCGAGTTCTCTGCAGCTGGGCAAATTTACCTTTGGAAAACAGCCAGGGAAGCCAGTTACAATATCCCAGTCAGACATTATGATATGGCATAAGATAATAGGCATGAAGCAGAAAACCTACTAAATGAACGAAAGATAGAACATGATGGATTTACAAAGTGGTTGGCTTTCATAGACAGAGTAAGACGACATAGACACACTTCTCCATTTTGATATTAATGATGGGATGTGGCTGAAGATGTTTCGAGGTGACAGAGCAGACACTGCCTACTAAATATTGGGTTTAATATAAAAACAAAATTGTCATTTTTGCCCTTATCAACCTGCAACCAGTACCAGGCCATCCAAGCATTGATCTCTGTGAGAAATCAAATGATCAAAATTAGGCTTAGCTCCATTCATCTTAAAAAGGAATCGTTTATCGTTTGTGTGTAAGAAGGCTACTGTAGATAGAAAGAAGCAAAAATACATAAAAGTGGAAGATTGCCTCTCAAAGTTAAAAATGCACTGGGACAGAGGCTAACACTATGGGACTCAAAGGGCATAACCCTGTAGTAAGAAAGGAAGGGTCCTAATTTGCTCTGGAGATACACACACATTGTGCACATAACCAAACCCCAACTCAATGGCACCTCTTAACTGTAGCAACACAGAAAAGGTGCTCAAGGAGAATAAAGTATTGTGTTGAAGGCTACCAATATGTCCATATTGATTTCGTCAACAGCGGAAAGAGCTTAACTCATCATATCAACGAGTGCCGATTCAGGACTGTGACCAAGAGGGAAACCAGACTATTGTACAGCTAGAATATGGAAATCAACTAAGTGTTTTTAAACTGCTTAGTTGTCACTATCTTAAGGACCTTACTGATCCCGGGAAGTTCATCAATTGAGCTACAAGACATGGAGCAGTAAACTACAGTTTTCTTAAAGTGGCAGCACAGCATAATCAGTTTGCGAGAGCCATGAATTTCAAGAGAAAGACATGATAGAAGAAAAAGTGTGCAAAGAGATCAGGGAGTTTTCTGTGAAGTCAGTAAGGGTCTGTATCATAAGGTCATTACTTGTAATCTGGTGTAAAAGAGGGTTGATCCTTTAACTCTGACGAAAATAATGTAGTAAGGTGTCCTGGCCAGGAACCGGACAACTTTACTCCACTCTCCCAAGAAAAAAGACATGAGATGAGAAATGACATCATGGACAAAGAATTTTACCTATGTTAGATTTATCAATCACCTGTATGTTCAGACAGATGTACTGTTCTTATGAAACATGTCAACCATTGGGTTGCACAGGTCTTGGGAGACACGGGGGAGGGCTAAAGGGTCATAGGGGGTAAAGAGAAACTTAACAAGACAAAACATTCAATTCTCAAATGACTGATCATAAAATCCAAGAGAGGTCTTTACATCTGCAAGATCAGCTACAAAGTATCTATTTAGCATTTTTTTTTCTAGATTTGATTAATTTTCCTTTAACTATGTAAACTCTGGCATAAATCATTGCCTTAAAGGCTGTGGACACAACATGTTTTCTTAGCAGCAAGACAATTAAGGGTTTCAAAGCAAATGGAGAAACTGCAGAAAAGCAAGGAGCAGCTTTGCTTCTCTAAGGAATTCTTATTTCCAACCCCTTAAAGTCAATGTTATGGCTTTGACAGTTATGAGCTGATTACGGACTTTCTCGAAGTAGAGGGGGGTGTTGATTGTTTACTGCCCTGCGACAGCAAATCCCCGAGACCTAGGCAGTATCCCTGACAAAGATACTATGTCACACAACTCCTTCTTTCATAATAACACTGCAGCTCACTGCGATCTCTGAGGTCTACAGATGGTCTCCAAGAGGCCCCTTCTTGTGACATTTGTTAACCGCTCCTTGTTCCCTTTCAAGCTTACCTCTCAAAAAGACAAGACCTAGGCTCTCGTTCTTTCATCACTGTTTACCCGCCAGTTGCAGTTCTTCCAGCATGCTAACATCCTTAATGCTTAACAAGTAAAAAACTACTTGCAGCAAATAGACCATGATGCGACTCATAAAACGGATAATTGGCACTAAACTGAAGAAACGGTTTTAAAATGGTCTTAAAACAAGAACACCTTTTTTTCTACAGTTCATGTCGAATTCTGAGCTCCTAATCAAGACAAGTAACGTGATTAAAAGTATGCATGACTTTTTGCCCCATGAGCTTTGAGGGAAAAAAAGAGACCTAAAAATGTCAGAGCATGGAATTGGACACTGCAGTCTTGTGGAATTTTGTTAATTAGAACATTTCCTGTGCCAAATACAAAGATAAATGCAAAAAGGCCCTCCCTGATGAAAAAACATTGGAAGGGGTTGGATGAAGAAAGAATCGAATGAGAGGCTTAGTTACGGAATTTTCTGTGTATAAGAATTAGACGGTTGAACGGAAACATCTCATCCAGAACCCATAAAGTTTACCATTCAGTGCGAGAGCGAGGGTAAATACAAATAGCACTGGCCTAAAAAGGGAGGTGCCAATTCTCAGATACTAGGTACTTACACAGTTTCCTTAATGATGTCAGAGTGAATCTGAGCAACACCATTTACAGCGTGAGATCCAACGATGCACAGGTGGGCCATGTTAATCCTCTTCACACCACTCTCTTCCACCAGCGACATTCGGCGCAAGCGGTCAACATCACCGGGGAACGCAGCAGCCACTTTCTGCAGCAGAAAATCAAAAAGAACTCCAGTCATTACCAGAATGCATTAAAAACATCTTGCTGGCTCACTTAAGGTAATACAAAGGTGGAGAACCTAGCAAGGGCAAACTTATAGGAAAATTACAATCTGAAGAATGTTGCAGGTCCAGCACGGTACAGCACGCTCAAGATAGAAAAGTGAAATATGAAAGGAAGGCAGCACATACTGACAAATGTAGCAATAACATAGTGACAGCACATTTAGCTGAGAGAGAGGGAGACTCTGAAGGGAAGGCAACAAGAAATCACATATGTAGAAGAACAGGAACTAGAGCACCATCAGCACAGAGTTCGATTCAGAAAAGAAGGCAGCAGGGAATCGTACATGTAACATGGCCTGCAAAAGTGTAGCAGAGGACAGGTGGTCAGATAAAGAAGGAGGAAGATAGCCCAGACTCGGGCTTCAAAAGACCTTGCACTAGTTAATCACATTCAGCAGGAAAGGGAAACAGAACCCGTAGTCTAGGAATACAGCAGGATGAACATCAGCAGAGCACATTCAGTAAAGAGCAGGGCCAGGCAAGGGCAGAGCAAGGAATGTGACACAGACTCGCCCATAATACCAGGCTAAGCGTTTGCCACAGGAGCCAATGGCTCACAAGGAATATGTTCATGGCCCAAATGGAATATGCTACTTACCAGTATGCATCTGTTCTTGGCATGTAGAGCTGCAGAGTTGTACACTTAGCATAGATCGCCATCTGGTGTTGGGCCCGGATGTTTGCAGTTTGTTTTTGTTCTTTGGAAGTCACGAGTTCGGTGACTCCTCCTTCGGTCCGTACTGCGCATGGGCTTCAGCTCCATCCTCAGATTGTTTTTCGCCAACAGGGAAATGATGGAGCGTAGTAATAACAGTGAGAAACCCACGTGTGTTGTATCTAAATAAGATGGACTGGAACGGATACAGGTAGCCGGGGAGGCGGGTGGGCGTGTACAACTCTGCAGCTCTACATGCCAAGAACAGATGCATACTGGTAAGTAGCATATTCCGTTCGAGGCATATGAGCTGCAGATTGTACACTTAGCATAGATTATATAGCAGTACCCAACCTTAGCGGCGAACACCGGTATCCGTTGCAGTGGTTTGAAAAAGTGTCTTTAGTACAGCCTGGCCCACACTAGCTTGTTGCTTGGAATGCACGTCTACACAGTAATGTTTTGTGAAGGTGTGCGGTGTTGACCATGTGGCTGCTTTGCAGAGGTCATCTAAGGGTATGTTCCCTAGAAAAGCCATAGAAGCCCCTAACTTTCTAGTAGAGTGGGCTTTAGGTGGAACAGATAATGTTCTTTTTGCCTTTTGATAGCAAATTTGTATGCACTTTACAATCCACCTAGCTATCCCCGATTTAGAGATGGGGTTGCTTTTATGTGGTGGAGAGAAGGAAACAAACAATTGTTTAGTTTTCCTGAAAGGTTGTGTTCTCTGTATGTAGTACAGTAAAGCCCTCTTAACATCAAGTGTGTGTAGAGCCCTTTCCGCAACAGATTGAGGTTGCGAGAAAAAGACAGGTAATTCCACCGATTGATTGAGATGGAAGGGGGAAATGACCTTGGGCAGAAACTTTGGATTTGTACGAAGTATCACTTTGCTGTGATGTATTTGTAAGAAGGGTTCCTGTATAGTGAACGCTTGTATTTCACTAACCCTTCTAAGGGAAGTGATAGCTACGAGGAAAGCTGTTTTCCAGGTGAGGAACTGTAGCTCACATTTATGCATTGGTTCGAAGGGCGGACCCATTAGCCTTGTAAGAACTACATTTAGATTCCATACAGGGGAAGGTGGTGCCCTGGGAGGAATTACTCGTTTAAGGCCTTCCATAAAGGCTTTAATAGCGGGCACTCTGAACAGTGATAAATGCTGTCTGTTTTGTAGATAAGCAGCAATCGCTGCTAGGTGTAGGCGTATGGATGAATATGCCAGGTTACACCTGTGAAGATGGAGCAGATAGCATATGATGTGCTGTATGGATGCATCTAAAGGGTTGATTGTATTGTTACGGCAGTAAACCACAAATCTCTTCCACTTTGCGGCATAGCATGCTCGAGTGGTAGGACGTCTGGCTTCCTTGATAATGTTCATGCAATCAGGGGGAAGGTTAAGGTACCCAAATTCTAAGATTTCAGGAGCCAGATCGCAAGGTTGAGCTGAGCTGGGTCCGGGTGCCTGATTTCTCCATGGTTCTGAGTTAGGAGGCATGGGGACAGGTGCAGTTTTTGATGTGGTACCACCGAGAGCTGTAGTAGTGTGGTGTACCACGGCTGCCTGGCCCATGTTGGAGCTACCAGAATGAGTGTGAGGGAGTGCTGTTGTAGCTTCCTTACCACTAATGGAATTAGCGGGAGAGGTGGAAAGGCGTATGCAAATTTGCCTGACCAGTTCATCCATATCGCATTGCCTTTGGACAATGGGTGTGGGTATCTGGTGGCGAAGCTTGGGCATTTTTTGTTTTCGTGGGTGGCGAAGAGGTCTATCTGAGGATGCCCCCACTTTTGGAAGAATGGGCGAAGAACTTGTGGATGCAGTTCCCATTCGTGTAGTTGTTGCGTTTGTCTGCTGAGCAGATCTGCCATGGTGTTTTGTACGCCTGGAACGTGCTGTGCCAGGAGAAAGATGTTTTGAGGAATTGCCCATCTCCATATGCTCTGGGCTAAGCGGGAGAGCTGGGGAGAGTGTGTCCCCCCCTGTTTTTGAATAGAATACATTGCAGTCATATTGTCTGTGCGAATGAGGACTGCTTTGGCCGAAATCTGTTTTTGAAAAGATTTTAGGGCTAGAAAGATCGCCAAGAGCTCCAGATGGTTGATGTGGAGCGACTTTTGCTGTGGCGTCCATAGACCTTGCATTGTGAGGTGTAAGAGGTGCGCTCCCCAGCCGGAGAGCAATGCGTCCGCTGTTAGAATCACCTGAGGAACCGGGTCCAGGAACGGCCACCCTTTGGAAAGGTTTGTGGTGTTCCACCACTGCAGAGAGTGATGGGTGCGGCCGTCCACCAGCACCAGATCCGTCAGCTGTCCCTGGGCCTGGTTCCACTGTCGTGCTAGGCACTCTTGGATTGGACGCATGTGGAGTCTTGCATGGGGCACTATGAAAATGCAAGATGCCATCATTACTATGAGCTTCATAAACACTCTTGCTGGAAGAGAGTGTTGAGGAAGGAACGTTTGGCGCAAGGCTTGTATGCTTGCGATTCTGGCTGAGTTTGGATAGGCAATACCTTTGGAGGTGTCTATAGTGGCCCCGAGATATTGCTTTGTGTGAGATGGTAGGAGGTGGGACTTTTGGTAGTTCACCGTGAAGCCTAGCTGGTGGAGCAGTTGAATGGTGCTGTTGGTATGTTGCACACATTGGTTGTAGGACGCGGCTTTTATGAGCCAGTCGTCTAAGTAAGGGAAGACGTGAATATGTTGACGTCTGAGGTGTGCTGCTACAACTGCTAGGCATTTGGTAAACACCCGTGGTGCGGTGGTGACCCCGAAGGGGAGAACTGTGAACTGGTAATGTTGACCGTCCACCACAAACCTGAGGTACTTCCTGTGGGAAGGGTGTATTGGAATGTGAAAGTATGCGTCTTTCAGATCCAAGGTAGTGAGAAAGTCTCCTTGAGAGAGGAGCGGGAGGACTTGTTGTAGAGTGACCATGTGAAAATGGTCTGAATGTATGTATGCATTTAGAGGCCGGAGGTCCAGAATGGGCCTCAGGGTCCCGTCTTTTTTTGGTATCAGGAAATACAGAGAGTAGACCCCTAGATTTTGCTGATTGACGGGGACCCGCTCTATAGCGTGTTTTTGGAGGAGGGAGAGCACCTCCTGTTTGAGCAGTGTGGAATGTTCCTGAGACATTGGACGGTGCCTTGGTGGGATATTGGGTGGGGTAGATGTTAGCTCGAGACAGTACCCTGACCGAATAATTTGGGTCACCCATTTGTCCGATGTTATAGATTCCCATGCGTGGATAAAGTTTTGTAGTCTGCCCCCGACCGGAGTGGGATGGTCTGGGGGGAGCGGAGGGAAGTCATTGTGCGGGCGGGGTGGCAGAACGGGTGGTGTTGGTTTTGCCCCTGCCCTTATTGTTGTTGCCTCTGTAACCACCCCTTTGGTAGCCCTTTGAGAAGGTATTTTGAGGAGGGGACTTGTAGGAGGTAGAGGCGCTATCGGTGGAGTAGCCTCTGCCTGTGCTACGAAAGGATGAGCGTCGAAAGGAGCGTTTAGGGGTCTGTGATTGTAATGCCCCCATAGACTTTGCTGTGTCTGTGTCCTTTTTCATTTTTTCTAATGCTTCGTCTACCTTTGGCCCGAAGAGATTTTGTTGGTCAAAGGGGTGATTTAGTATGGATGCCTGGACTTCAGGCTTGAACCCTGAGATCCTGAGCCAGGCATGACGACGAAGCAGGACACTAGTATTTATGGCTCTAGAAGCAGTGTCGGCTGCATCGAGGGCACATTTAATGGAGGTGTTAGTAATTAGCTTACCCTCCTGTATCAGGTCATGAGCTTTGCGTTTGTGTTTTTCTGGGAGGTGCTGCATAAGAGCCTCAAGCTCATCGTAGTGTGCTCTGTCATAGCGCGCAAGCAGCGCTTGTGTATTCGCAATGCGCCAGATGTTCGCGGCTTGCGAGGCGGTGCGTTTGCCAGACGCGTCTAGAAGTTTGGATTCCTTTTCTGGCGGTGGGGCCTCTCCTGAGGACTGGGAGTTAGACCGCTTTCTAGCTGTGGACACAACTAGGGAATCTAAGGGAGCAGGGCCCTTAATGTATGTAGGGTCTGTGGGTGCCGCCTTATACTTTTTTTCTATTCTAGGGTTTAAGACCCTGGCCCTTACAGGGTCTTTGAACACCTCTGCAGCATGCTTGGTGACACCCTTAAGCATGGGCAAGATAGCTGTGGACTTATCCTGAATATCAAAGGTATCCAGTAAGAAGTCGTCTTCCACTGGTTCACTATGCATTTCCACCCCATGGTAGTGTGCTGCTCTCTGCACTAAGTGGTGAAACCCTAATGAGTCCTCTGGGGGAGACGGCCTGGATGGGTATAGGTCGTCCTGAGGCACATCCGGTATGTCAGGGTTTTGGTAATCTTCCCATGGGTCTGGGGTCCCCGGTGGAGTGGGGTCCATTGGGGCGTCCGCTGGGTCATAATCTGGATCCCCGTAATCCGGATCTGGGGATGGGGATGGGGAATGATGAGGCAAGGGCGGCGGAGACCTGGGAGGGGGAGGGGGTGGAAGAGGTGGAGGTGGAGGTGGAGGAGGAGGAGGAGGAGGAGGTAGTGGGGAGGGCACTCTGAGAGGAGAAGTAGCAGAGTCCTTCCGCTTGGGCGGTGGAGGAGGAGCCGGTGTGTCAAGACGTCTTTTCTTGACAGCTAAAGTCAATAGCCCAGTCTTTGGATCCTTAAATAAGGTCTTTTGTAAAGGATCTGGTGTAAAGAGGTCCAGTGGCACCGAATCGTCCGCTGGCGCCGATGTTTTCGGAGCCGAGGATTTTGATGGTTTCTCTGCGCTTTTTGGAACCTCCGGTTTTTTCGGCGTCGAAGTAGTTTTCGGCGCCGGAGCGTCGGTGCCGAGGGATTTGTGTTTGTGTTTTGTCGGCACCGAGAGTCCAGGCTTCGGCACCGGTGGCTTCGGAGTCGAGCTGGGCGTCACTTTCTTCGGTGCCGGACGGTGTTTATCGGCACCAGGCGTCGGCTGGCTCGAGCCCGGGCTGCCGTGAGACTTGTGAGGCTTCGACACCGGGCCCGAAGGTGGGGTGATAGAAGCTGTGTGCTTGGTTTTACCCAGGCCTGCAGGCGAGGGTGTAAACTGAGTCTCTTTGGTTTTGGGCACGGGGGTGGGAGGGGGTAGAGTACTCACGACCCTCTGCGCCGGTGTGATGTCCTCCACGTCGGAGTCGTCGGCCTCGGAAGCGCTGACGACGTCTTCCTCCTGCTCGGTGTGTTGTTGCCCCGAAGCTCTGGTGTCGTCTCCGAAGATGTCCGGTGGAGCCGCGGTCGATGAGTGCGCCATGGTGCGTCGAGCTCTTCGATCCCGGATGGTCTTTTTTGATCGAAAAGACTTACAGGCGGGGCAGTCTCTAGCCTCGTGTTCTGGAGAGAGGCAAATGTTACACACCTGATGGAGGTCGGTGTGGGGAAATTTAGACCCACATTTTGGGCACTTTTTGAACGGAGTCCTTTCCATCGGCCGGGACCGAAGTCGAGGAGGGCCCGAAGGCCGGTGCCGATGTGCGGAATGGAGAAAAGTGCCGCTTCGAGAGATGAAGATAGATGAAGAAACTCGAAGAACGAGGATTTTCCGTCGAGGCTGGAACCGTAGAAGTTCGAAGCCGGAGCACGAAGTATCACATCCGAGCCCGATGGCGGAAAAAAACAATCTGAGGATGGAGCCGAAGCCCATGCGCAGTACGGACCGAAGGAGGAGTCACCGAACTCGTGACTTCCAAAGACTGTCCAAAGAACAAAAACAAACTGCAAACATCCAGGCCCAACACCAGATGGCGATCTATGCTAAGTGTACAATCTGCAGCTCATATGCCTCGAACACCTATTTTTATGAGCCATCAATTTCTGATGAGTGTTTCAGATATATAAACCAATTTAGTTGTTATTTATGCAGTTATTTTTTTAACTCCCAGATAGGTCACTTCAGTGGCATTTCTGTCAACTACACTGCTGAATTTAAAAGTTTGTAACTCGAAGATATTACCCCCCTTGTACACCACACATCCTCTCATCACCTGTTTCCTCATGCTGCTGAGCAACCACAAGAACAGCCACTCAGTTGCTCCTCCATCAACTCTTGCGTTGTCCATGTCACCCATCCACTTACTTGCACCTTATCCATTCTTTCACACTGCTATCCTGTACTCCCTTCACCCAATATTGAGGCCTGCAACCAGTTTAGCTACACTCGTCCACTTTCTGCCACATCCTACTGTACTACTTGTTAAAATGAAGAACATAAAACAGAGCAACACCATGTTCTGCTCAAGTAAACATCAGATGAGACATGAGACATTAAGAATCAATACACTTAAGAACGGAATGGTGCATGCGATAGCATGCCTTTTCTTTTACAAATGTTTTGGTGAAAGACAAGATCAGGCCAGATTTATTCGAAGCCAAAGCTGCTTCGACAATACAAAAGGAAAATGTTACTCATCCTGTAAGCATCTGTTTGTGGCATGTAGTACTGTAGATTCACATGCTGTGCAAACTTCTGCCACCTAGTGTTGGGCTGAATTGTTTACAAGCTTGTTTTTCATCAAAGAAAGTGTTTCGAATCAGATGCACTTTGACTCCTACCTTGACTGGCAATGCGTAAGGGCATCAACTCCATGTTGGACTGTTTTCCGCACAGCTGTTGAGTATAATATGGAGTGTTCAGTAGTGTTGGGTTTCGACGTGGGCAGCTTGTTTTTGTTCGAAGAAGTTTTTTTCGAGTCACGAGGTGTGGGGACTCCACCCATTATTGGCAATGCGCATGGGCATCAGCTTCATAGTCAGATTGTTTTTCTCGCCTCGAGGGCAAAGATGTAGCTGAAGCACAGAGATACAGAAGAGATAACCATGCAAAGTGAGGAACTAAGGATGAGAGTATCTGCATCGAACCCCAGGTGGCCAGGGAGGAGGATGGACACATGTTAATCTACAGCACTACATGCCGCAATCAGATGCTTACAGAGTAAGTAACATTTTTTTTGTGGCATGTGTAGCTGTAGATACACGTTATGTTATGTTAAAATAGCTTTATAATGCGCACAGCTACCCAAAAAGGGTATCCCAGCGCAGGACTGAGGGGACCAAGGAAATGAAAAATTATTGATTGAATAACCAAGTTTTTAGTAGTTTACGGAAATTCGTATAAAGTGTTTCTCTACGAATCATTATGGGGAGAGAATTCCATAAGAGTGGGCCAAGATAGGAAAAAGAGCGACCACCCATTCTTGTGAGCTTGACCCTAGGAACCACAAATTTTTCCTGAGTTGTGGAACGCAACAAGCGGGAGGGCTGATAGGGGCGGACTAGTTTTTGCAGGTATTGAGGGGCAGTGCCTGTCTTGATCTTGAACATGTAGTTCAGAGCTTTAAACTTAGTTCGATTTTCCACTCTGAGCCAGTGTAGATCTCTCAAGGCACTAGTAGTGGGAGCCATTCTTGGGAGTTTGCAAAGCAATCTTGTGGCTGAATTCTGCACCACCTGAAGCTTGCGTAATACATCCCTGTTTGCTCCCAAGTAAAGAATATTTCCGTAGTCTAGTCTAGATGTTACAAGTGCCTGGACAACGGTCTTTTGGGTAGCACTAGGGAGCATCCAGATTATTTTCTTCAAGCATTTTAAAATGGTGAAGCAGGTGGCAGCAGTTTTTACCGCATGTTGCTTCATAGATAAATTACTATCAATGATGAATCCCAGGTTGCGGACTTGAGAGGTGGGCACGGGTAAAGGACCCATTATACTGGGCCATAGGTTTTTATTTTTCCCTAGAATAAGGACCTCGGTTTTTTCACCATTGAGCTTGAGTAGATTGATTTGCATCCAAGATGCAATATTACTCAAGCCATCTTGAGCTGTGCATAGACTGTAAAGCAGTCCTTCCCAAGCGAAGCTCAGCCTGAGGAGGTTTCAGAAAATCGAACAAGCATTGTCGAAGCCAAAAGGCTTTGCTTTGTAAGATCTATTGGCTTTGTCAATGTTTTTTAGCCATGTTGTACAGCCGCACATCTGCTGTGCAGTATGGCTGAAAGTAAAACCGCATCATAGAGCTTTTTTTTCTACTTTCAACTATGCTGCACAGCAGCTGTGGTGATGTACACAATGACTAACAAAAATATTGAGAAAGCCTAATAGCTCTCTTGAATGCAAGAGCTATTTGACGGGAGGGACAAGCAACACGGGACGGCTACTGCATTGTTGGTTGCCTCTTCTAACAAACAAACCCATTCTGTTGATGAATGTGCTACCATAGCTGCCAAACAGCTCTATGTGAAGTGAGATACACTCACTAGTCCTGGCTTTTTAATCCACAGCATTTAGCATATTGTGAATTACATGTCCATACTCATATATGGAAATTCAAAACACAAAATACAGAATGCAGAGAGCTCTTGGCTCAACAGCCAGCAATAGCTGTTGGTGTCCCATACTAAATGGGGCCATCTGAGAGCTATGCCAGCTCCTTCGCAAAACTGCAGAACAAGCTAAATAATTTTTTGCAAGTTGAGCGAATGAAATATATAAGCGGAAGTAGAAATTTGTGCGGGGGCCAGGCCGAACTTTTTGCGGACAGTTCAATCTCCGGATTTTACCCATGGCACTTACTAAAATGCAGGGTTTTCATGAGTTATGATTCTTGCCTTGGAGTCCAGTTGATGTTGTATAAGTGCTGGGACTCCGTAGTACTTCACTTCAGAGGCAGCTGCGTGTCAGTACTGTGCTCCCACATTCTCTTCGGTACCTACCTAAAGGGCGAATTCATGTTTTTGGGAGGTTATCTTTCCAATGCAAAATCATAATGATATGTTATATAGGTGGTGTGACATTGCAAACATCACTGTACTTTTCCTTCAAAAAAATATTTACAAAAACCCTCACCAAGCAAAAGGCAACCATTCCAGATGAATGTGAAATAATGGGAGGAATGAGAGAAAATTCAAGTCTCAATGTCTACTTCAGCATCCTGTCATTCTGGGCAAATCACTTAATTGCCCCATGCCAGAAAATGCACTTGTGAAGTGAAACTGGTTCTCATGTAAAGCGTTCCAATGCCACTTTGAAGTCAGCCAAAAGCAAAGTAAACATCAGGCTCCCTTGAAGACACAGCTTGACATTTGACCTCTGTGTTTGAATGCACAGCAAATGTGAAAAAATAAAAACAAGATTTAAAGGCATGTTTGCAGAAAGCAAGTTCGTGGAAGAACACAGTAAACATGGTTTAGGCAATGGACGGGGCAAACTGAACCTGGAGAGCCAAAAGCAAATAAAGCCAGCAAATAGAAAGCCCAAAAATGTGAGTTACAGAGCCAATGGTAAGCAATGGACGGAATGCATTCCTATGTAAACTTTCTGAAAGTCCCCAAGATGTCTTTAGCAAACCAGATAGCTGTGCTGTCTGGTAGACTGCGACCTTAAGAGTGTACTTAAGACAGTATGGCCAACTCTAGCTTGTTGCCTAGCCAGGACATCCACACAGTAATGGACCAAGTTGCCAGCTAGTGGTATGTTCCCTAAAAAAGCCATAGAAGCCCCTTTCTTGCCCATGGAATGGGGTCTCGGAGGGAAAGGTAGGGATCTTTTAGCTTTAGTATAGCAAGTTGGTATACAAATGATAAGCCAACGAGCAATACCTGCTTTGGAAATAGCACGGCCATTATGTCGTTTGGAATAAGACACAATGAGCTGTTTTTTATGAAAAGGTTTTGTTTTATCCACATAATACATTAAAGCTTTTTTGACATTCAGGGAATGGGAATGCAAGGTGAGTTCCGCCACAGACTCTGGATGTGGAAAGACAACTGGCAGCTCAAAAGTTTGATTGAGATGAAAACTGAATACCAACTTGGGGAGACATTTGGGGTTGGTCCTAAAGAGCAGCCTGTCTGGATGGACTTGGAAAAAAGGCTCCTCTAAGGTGAGAGTGGGTGTCTAACTGACTCGACTGAGTGAAGTGATAGCTACAAGGAAGGCCACCTTCCATGTAAGAAACTGAAGCGGGCAAGAGTAAAGGGGCTCAAAAGGAGGGCTCATGAGCCTAGTTAGTACTATGTTCAGGTTCCACACCGGAGCAGGGGGGTGTCTGGGGCGTGAAAACCTGCTTAAGGCCTTCCATTATGGCTTTAATGACTGGTACTCTGAATAGCGAAGTGTGCTGCCTATTCTGTAGGTAAGCCGCCACAGCAGTCCAATGTAACTAAATGGAGGTATAGGCCTGACTGTTGAAAGTGAAGGAGGTAATAAACAATGTCTTGTACCGACGTGCTAAGAGAATGATCGGTTTTGGAAGACAATAGTGCACAAAGCGCTTCCATTTTGCTGCAAAGCAGACCCCTGTAGTAGGTCTACGAATTTCACGATGAATGGACACACATTCCTGTAATAGGCTAAGGTAACCAAACTCTAAGACCTCAGGAGCCATATCGCAGAATTGAGCTTCAGAGGATTAGGGTGTTGGAGGGTACCATGATTTCACGTAAGAAGGTCTGGCCTGTGGGAAAGCTTTTTGTGAGGAACTAGAGAGAATTCCAGCAGAGCGGAATACCACGGCTGGCGAACCCAGGTTGGGGCTACTAGAATGAGTAAGAGATGTCTGCCTCAGCTTGCAAACTACAAACAGTATAAGCAGGAGAGGCAAAAAAGCATAGGCAAATATCCCTGACCAGTTCATCCATATTGCATTGCCCATGGACCACGTATGTAGTAAACTTGCGGTGAAGTTGGTGCATTTTGCATTTTTGGCGGTGGCGAACAGGATGATGTGGGGAAATCACCACCACCAGAAATACAAGAGAAGAATCTAACGGAGGAGTTCCCATTCGTAGACTTGTTGATGCGTCCTGCTGAGCAGGTCTGCCAAGTCATTGTTTGGACCAGAAATGTACTGTATGACCAATTGAACCTTGTGATGTATTGCCCACTTCCAGGTTCTCTGGGCTAAAACAGACAGCTGGGTCAAGTGCGTGGCCCCTTGCTTCTGCAGGTAGAACACGGCTGTGGTATTGCTCGTTCAAACTAGAATGCCTTTGTTGCAAACGAGTTAAAGGAATGCTCGAAGAGCAAACTGAATAACCAGCAATTTCAGTTGGTTGATGTGGAAGCCCAGTCGTGTGGGTGTCCACAAGCCCTGGATTGTGTATTCTTGGAGATGCGCTCCCCATTCAAGGAGTGAGGCATCCGTGGTAATGGTTTCCTGTGGAACTGGGTCTAGAAAGGGCCATAGCTGCAACAGGTTGTTGGAGTTCCAACACTGCGGAGAGAAATGTGTATGGCCCCAAATCAACACTAGATCCTCCCATTGACCCTCTGATCGAGACCACTGTGCTTCTAGGCACTGCTGCAAGGGACGCATGTGTAGCCTTGCATGAGGATCAATTGCAGTGCAGGACGCCATCATGTCTAACAAATGCATTACTGACCTGACCGTTACCGGAGGATCTGACTGAAAAAGAGGTATTAGACTTTGGAAAGCGTTGACCATGACAAGATTTGGGTAAGCCTTTCACCCTCTTGAATCTAGGGCAGCCCCAAGGAAGGGCTGTACCTGCAGCGGTTGGAGGTGGGATTTAGGTAGGCTTATCGTGCAGTCCAACTTGTGAGTAAGGTCTATAGTTGTTTGTATGTGCACCAGTCATTGCTGTTGTGGGGCACTCTTGATCAGCCAGTCAATGGTATGGGTACACGTGGATGCCACCCCGTCTGAGATGAGGGGCTACCACAGTTAGATACTTGGCGAAGACTCTGGGGGGCTCAAATGTAGTGGACAGCTGGAAACCTGCTCCGTGAAGTAACAGAACAAATATTAGTGCCGCATATTCAGCACAGATAGGGGGAGACTATGGGTGAAGAAAAAAGGTAGTGGAGCCACCATTCAGAATAAGAGCTAGGCCTGGGCAAAATTTAACCGCTGGTGTCATCGCTATAATTTTGTGTGACACTTTTTACACAAAATTCCTGAAGTTTCACTTTGGATAATTACACACTATTTGCGGTAAAAAGGGACTGCAAACATGCCATTCACAGTAAAAAAATTAACATGAACATGTGAGGACATCAGAATGCACGCTGCTGTAGTTGTTCATGGTGCTTTTTTTTAAAAAATATTTGACGAAAAATGTGTCTCACATCAAAAATTGCCACGAGGACACATTTTGTGTTAAAATATTGTACAATATGACAGACTTGCATTTCATGTAATTACGAGTATTCTTGCTGAAATTTCACGTAAATACGCTAAAGCAAATTATGCGAATTTTGCACACCCCTAATAAGAACCGGCCTTAGAAACAGATTTCTCAATACAGAGAAGAAAGCTGCATAGGTTGAGGAATATAGCATAACCAGCATCAGTGGAGCACATACAACAGAGACAAAGTCTGAGGGACACTGATGACAGTAGCATGTCCTCCAGACAGAATAAGAACCAGCACGAGTAACAAAATATTCAGGGTATAGAGGAAAACAGCATGGGTAAAGGAATGCAGCAGAACCAGCAGCAGTAGAGCACACAGAGAGGGAGCCTCGAGCGACCAAAGCTAAGAAGGTAGACAGACATCTGGACAGTATCAGAAGCAAAATCACCGAAGAATGTTTAGTACCGGGAGGAAAACTCAGAAAAGAAGACAGTAGAGTATAAGGACCATAACATTGTTACCAACATTAGTGCATCACTGTGAAAGATTCAGAAGAAAATTAATATTATTTAAAGGACTAAAATCTTTACCAAAAATTCAGGGAGTCTCAGAGAAGAAGGATGTAGAGCTTTAGAGCCACAGGAGTAACAGCATTAGTAGAGAACAGATTGAGTCCCAGTGACAAAGGTGGGGTGAGGAGGCTTGCACCACAGGACTGTAACCGAATTAAACGTCACTCATCTCTTCCAATAGTTCTCTAGAACTGGCCCTCTGAAGAGCAACACTTACAATAGATTGTAAGTGGTGGGGTATTGGTTATAACTTCAATGGTCCTCTCCATCTAATCACCTTGCCTGAAGACTCACCGTCAAGTGCCTTTGGTTGATCTCATAGATTATAGCCAGATGGCGCGGTAGCAGGTTCTCTAGAAGATGGACAGGCCAGCGTTCAAGGGCCTCTGGCAACACTGTGTGGTTGGTGTAGGCGCAAGTCCTCACTGTTATTTCCCATGCCTGGGGAGCAGAAAGAAGCAAAGTGAGGATTGGAAAGTTGCTCTGGGAACCTTATTCAGCAGGGTGGAGGAAGAAAGGAGGAGGGCAACTGTGGGAGTTTCAGCATTCAAAACAGGCTACTAACACAATAGCACGGAAGGAGGCGGTGAGCATCACTTGGGACCCATCTACAGTGGGACAGGATACAACCTCGGCACATGGGAGTTCTAAATGAGGGCCATGGCAGGACAAAAAAAAAAAAAAAGAACAAGCAACGTGAGACAATGCAAGAAGCCAAGCGAGGGAGTGCTCTTCACTTGTGGGCCAGGGGAACAAAGAAGAAGAACAGCAGGTGCCAAACACAGATATGCGGATAATGGAGAGGGCGTACATCTTGTGTGAAAGATAGACTACATGTTGGGAGCAGGAAAATTAAAATAAAGTACAATACAGTGGGCTAACGAGGAGCAGAAATTAGCTGTAGGAAGATAGGAGAGGCAGAGTAAGTTCCACACAAAAAGGTAATGGAAAAAGCTAGTAGTGAGGGATTACCATGAAATACCTGGGTGAAGGTTGTGTCACATCTGAAGTTGGATTGAGGTAAGAATTCAACCGCTAAAGGATGAGATGTTCGATGAGAGAGGTAGTGACTGAATGCGCTGACTAGCGGGGTGTGAAAGAGGGAGAGGATGAGGTGCATTTATTGGTTTATGCGCATGGTAGGGTAATTAAGGGCTTCTGCTTCTTTCCTGGGTGGGGAGGGGGTGCGGATGGAAGGGGTCTACATCACAGAATGTGTTCATTGGTCAAATTAAAGTCCATCTGGAGTGATAGGGAAGATAAATCTACTTACCTTGTCCCACTCGACCTTCTCAATGTCAACAAGAATCCTCATTAGCTCTGGGATGGCTAGTGACGGGTGGGTATCATTTAGCTGGATGGCCACCTGCAGAGGGGTCAGAGGTCACACAATAAGCACTAATCAATTACTTTGCTTCTACATTCAACACAGCACTGCCAACGTTCTAAGCCCATACCCCCAAAAAGCTAGCACAACCTGCGACACAGATGTCTGGACCTTAGACCACAATACAATACTCCATTTCAGGTAAATAGAACTGAAACCCCCTGCCAGCTGTGACTAGGGGCAGAGGTTTGTCATTCAAGGAGACTTAATCTTGATCCCCGTCTAAAGTGTTCGCATGCTTATGCTGCTAAACTACCATTAAGGGTCTATCAAGTAAAGATGCAAGTACCCAAACCCTTCTCCCTTTTTTCACTGTGATGTTATGACTCCTGCTTTGGTTTAGTTTTACACAGAGCTTAATTTGTGAAAGAATGAGTGGTGGGGCCCAAAACTCATCTCAGAAGGTATGGCTGGCACTATTAAATGTCAGTGCGCCAAATCCCTAGACTGCATAGTCTTAAATTCACCTCAGGCCTCTTTAATCCACTACCAGATGCTTCCTGGCCCTTCTCTAACTCTTTCTGGTCCCTTCTTTCTCCCTTTGTGATGGTTTTTCGGTCCTTCTCTTCCTCCTTTCCTCTTTGTGTGTTTTTCCTCTCTCTTGCTCTCGGTCAATATCGGATAAGTAACTGCTGGCCACAAAAGAAGAGTGCCAGTGGACCCCAGTAGCTCAAATTAAGCACAGCCCCAAAGCACAAATATATAATAATTCTCATGAAGGAAGCTGCAGTGCCTAACCCAGCCTATGTGAGGATGGATGTAACTCAGTCCAGGGACACAGATTCTTTTACTTGTACCCCTATGGGAAGACTGCTTATTGGCTCCATAATCTAGTTCCCATAACTGGGGTCTCTTGATTTTGTAATTGGGGGGGCAGGGGAAAAGGGGGACATGTAAATTTACAGGCGTTTGATGAATGGTGGGTCGATTGCAACCCCGTCTGCATTCTACACAATACCATGAATTCCTTTAAGAAGGCTGGCTATGTTCATGTTGTCAAGGAGTGTATGCAGGCAGGCACGTCCAAGTCCTCTTCCTGAAACCTGATCTTGATAGTGGGTGCAGTGAGGTCAACTGCTCATTCCTTTGCCTAGAGTAGTTTATTCCCTCCAGAGTGAACCCAGTCTTTCTTCCCCAATTGTTGGGTGTTTTAGGGACTGGAAGTAAAAAGAACGCAGAGAGCTCGATCAGACTGCAATACACAAATCAATAAGAACAACTCTGAACTGGCATGGCCTGTGGCTCTGGGCTTTACAGCCACGAGAACAAGACAGTGGAGGGATACCCTTTTCTAGAATTGGGAAGCTCTTTGAACTTTCAGACAGAAACAAATTTGCTTGGCTTCCGGCTTGGCCATCAGAGTAGGGAAATTAGTGGCCAGCTTGACTGATACTTGGCATATCATCTTGAGGCCTGTATACAGTGTAGGAAGAAGACATCTGCTGATGTATGGAGCCTGTGCAGGGTGGCTGCTCTATGGAGCTTGTGCAGGGTGGCTGCTCTCCCACTAGGATGAGACTAACTCTGGGAAACCTGTATGAAGGCTTGCTGCCAACTGTGGAGAGATGGCCGCCTGATCCCACAAAAATATGCACAATGCCCAGCTGATTCGCAGGTCTGCGTTGAGGCGTCTCTACTGACTGTGTTAATGAGCAACAAGACACCGGTATCCCAGTTGGCCATGTGAAGCCATGCACCAGAAACTACATCATCTTGGTGGTCAAGGTGCATTGTCACATATTTTTGCAGATCCAGTAAGCTAACATCCTTCAAGACCATCCTACACATGGAGAGAAACTTTATCATGGTATAGTCTGCCTTCACACTCCTGGAACCATTTCATGCATCTCTCTAGCCCATGTGGTTCTGGAGATATTAACTTTCAAATGTTGGGAAGCCCTACTCCTAAATTTCAGTTCCCAGAAATAACTGGTAAAGCCACTGGCTGAAGTTAGGAAATCCTGACCACAACGGGTGGAGTAAGAGATTGCGTTTTGAGTTTAGGTGTCCTAGGAATCCAGAGTATGTGCTGGACCACTATTTACTCTGTCCCATTAAACAATATCACAACTATTTGGCTTTCAAACTGGCTATGGGACATCAGTGACGCTGGAATGTGTCCCAAACTAGACATTAGCGACAGGAGCCCTGGTGATAAAGGACTTCATGTCCAGACCTTTGGAGGAACACCACTGACTTCACTATGGCGCAGTCCTGGTTCTTTATGTGAATGGTTTTTGGGCATAGCGAAATATTGGAGGTCACTTTATCCTGATGTTGTGTACAACAGAATGGGATTTCCAGCGAGGTACCCTAGCAAGGTAACCCAAGGTAAGAGCAGTACCAGAATTAGGTTGATTATTTGTATCGCTATCTTCTGCACAAATGAACATCCCCTGTAGGAGAAAATAAAGATGCCAGTTCTATCTCTATATAGCCACATAGGGCAACAGTGGCCATCACGTCAGTGTTCTAGGCAACCTATCACCTAGGAGCAATAATAATGTTTAACATCCCGACTCGGAGACAGAATGTACTAGCCTCCTCTGGTTTTCTGTATGTATCATAGTTATGATTGGTATAACTGCACGCTAAGTAATATTATGTTATTTGTTAAGACAAATTACAGACTAGACGTTGATGTTACTTAGTATTATTTACTGAGTAATACAAAGTTGTAACCCCCAACACCATCCCACAATAAGTATCTACTGTTCGAGCTCAGTAGCTTGAATGCAAAGTTTACAAAGGTGTAAATTGGTTGTTCAAGTGGAGTGGAATAGTATGGAGGGCCCTGCGATAACACTGATAAAGGTTAGTAAAAACTCAATCAAATGCTCGTTAACCACGGATTGCTTCAGGACCCCTAGAAAGGGCCTCACAAGTGGCCTATAAATATAGGTCTATTAAACATTCTAACTTATTTCAACATACGGAAGAATATCCAACCTCAAATCTGGAATGGGTCTTTTCAGCCACTCCAAATGCAATCTCTTTTCCCTCAGCCATTAGCCCCTGTGTGCTGCCCATTCTGGCTCTCTGAATCCGGATTTCATTCTGTTCACTTATCTAGTTTTTAAGCACTGCTTTGTGGTTAAAAGGCGGCAAAACCCCCAAACAAGTAATATCCCTCAAACTGCCACCCAAATATGGAGTACAGTTTCTTGCACTAAGATCCCAAGGAAGACATTCTCTCTAGCCAAACCTTCCTCTCCAAAGCACCCGGCCAAGAGAAACATGTTCTCTTTACAGCACTAACTTTAATGGAAGGAGCATACTCACCTAAAACGTCCCGTCTACAAGGGAGGAAAATGTGGAGCAATGCCCTGGACCAGAGCAGCTGTAGGAAGCTGGCTCTTTATGTGGTGTACAAATAACTAGATATATTGTGTAAAGAGTCCAGAGATTACTCCAGACCTGTACAGGGCTCAATGTAAACCCAAAGTACTCTATTTGTGGTAGTGTGGTCTAGCAGCAGACAGCTGCTCAGGAAAGTTCTGGAGCTAGGGAACATAGGGACACCGTTGGTCAAGCTCCCTAAGGCCCAGGGGCTTCCGGTGCAGGAGTTTCCCCATGGCATCAGGAATAGCTTACAGGGCAAGTCGTGATCGGGGGGGGGGGGGGGGCGGGGGGGGGGGGGGGGTCTTTGGAATGAGGCTGCAGGCGTCTAGGTACAGTCCGGCAGGGGTCAGCCCATGGTAGACTCTTGCTCAGAAGTGCTGGGGAACTTTAGCAGGACTAGTGGGCAAGCTGGACTTGGGCTGTGGACGTCAGGTGCAGAGGTGGGTCCGGAGGCGGATTTGCAGTTCCACAGGACAGAGTTCTTTGTTCTTTAAAGTTGTTTTCTTCTGGGCAGGTCCGCTGTCCACAGGAGTTTCTTGATCTTTATGGAAAGCAGGAAGCTCTTCCCCAGTGTTTCGGAAGTCACTGGGCCTGCAGGAAGGATCAACTTTTGTAGCAAGGGCGAAAGGCAGCAGAAAGGCTGACAGGGCTAGCACAGAGTCAGTCACTTGTCCTTCTTCAGTCTTGACTGGGCGGCTCTTCTGCACTTGGGCTTTGTAGGTCATCAGGAATCTGATTTCAGGGTTTGGGTGTGCCACCTAAATACTAGATATTGGTGCATTACAGGTAGGGACCAATGGGTTTCCTACCTGGGATGTCTACACCCTTGATTATGCCACCCTCCTGTGGAGTTGACGAAGGGGGGCACACCATCTTTCTTCACTATGTTTTTCTGCCGGTTCTCCCGCCAAACGTCGGGGTCTGAACCGGGGGCTGCCGTCTGCTGCTAGCAGCAGAGGCTGGGGTCGCATTACAAACGTGGCAAGGGTTGGAAGCCTCCCTCTCGAGCACTGTGCTCATCTTGGGGGAAGAGGTGTGACACCTCCACCCAGGATGGGCTTGGTTTCTGATCTCAGGGAGCAGAGGCTCTCTACCCAGGGCTCCAGAAGCATGTCTGGTGGTGGCAAGCTGCCTAAAGCCAGTCAGCGAATACACCAGGGTTGGTAGGTTGCCCTCCGAGTATATGTTTTAATAAATCCAACAATGGCATCAGTGTGGGTTTATTAAGAGGATTTGTTTGATACCAAACACTCCCTGGGTTCAGTGAAGCCATTATGGTACCCTCTTCAGTCCCAATGCCCTAGGTACCAGGGGAACCATTTACTAGGGTCTTACAGGGGAGTCTGAGGTTGCCAATTGTGGTACAGTTTTAGGGAAGGAGCTTTGGCACAGGGGACCTGGTTGACAGGGACCCTGTGCACTTTCAATTGAAACCACATCTTGTTCCAGGCACAAAGTGGGGGTCTAACCATGTCAAAAGGGGCAATTTCTTACAGCAGCATTGTGGAAGCACAACCAGCCAGAGTGGTCTGCTTAACGACTCAAGTGATACAGAGGTCTGATAATATCCTGTGTCATGTGCGAGGTGTTTAGTTCACTCTTGATTTCTAGCTGAAATCACATTGAATTTTGTTACGTGTAGCTTGGCATTTGTAATATGTCCAATCAAACTATGAAAGCCAGAAGACAAAGTCAGGACTAATCAAACTCATGGGAAACTTGAGAGCTCAAGACGATTGAAGTGGACAGTGGTAGTCACTAGCTTGGTGTCTGGGATTCTTCCAAACCCCATAGGTGCTGACTGTGAAATAGAGTGCAAAGGAATTTGAGAATCTGGTGTGGGGTAAACTTTCCCCCTAACTATGGGTCAGAAATTTCTAAACTTAAGCTTCCAGAACAAGCCTCTCACTCGAGCTCCAAAATGTGGCAGTAATCCCCCGAGGGAGATGTGGTTCCTACACCAACAGGACGGAAAGACTAATATAGTCTAGAGAAACTGCACCCTAAGAAAACAAATCAAGAAGAATAAAGCTCAGAACCAAAAACGTCCTTTTAGAGAACCTGGAACTCCAGCTTCTACATTCTTTTCCATTTGGTACACCTTGAGGTGATTCCTCCCAACCAGCAGGCAAGGGGTTTATGGCTGTGTGCTGCCAGTTAACCCCTAACCTAGTCTTTTAATGCATATCTACTGTCAAACAGTTCTCATTATACACCCATTTTCAAGTATGCAACACTGCTACAGCAATAACCCCCAAAAAACATCTATTTCATTTCCTCCTGCAGCTGGTGCCCTATGCTTTTCACAACCACAGAGCGAGTGGTCCACCAGCATCATTAAGTGCTTTTACAGCTTCCAGTAGTACATAAGTTACCAAAGGACATGTCACAAGTAAGTAGATTAGTTCACCTTTTCAGGGAAAGCATCAAAGGAGGTGCGGACAGGATCACGGCAGCCAAACTTGGAGGACTTGAAGCGCCGAATTATGTCCTGCAATGTGGCTGCAACCACAAAGTATTCCTGCTTCAATCGAAGCTCTTTCCCCTCAAAGAACTGCAAAGGGACAGAGAAAAATAGTGTACAAGAGTCAAACACTACAACCTCACACCCAGACTACAGTCGCTGGCCAAATTGAATGGAAAAAAGAAGAAACAGCGAAAGTATGCATTACCTCCCCAAATGAAACATCTCCCTCAAAAATGTAATACAAGACCCATAACTTCATACCTCTGAACACGAATGACAAACAAAAGGCATGGGAAAAGGCTCTGTTTCAGAAGTTCAGTGGTGCAAATGAAATGGTGTTCCTAGATCTCGGTTCTAAAAGCATCCCATAAACTTACATTATCATTGGGATACAGCACGCGGGAAATATTCTCAGCAAGATTCCTGTCCAATACAGCCTGGATGTAACCACCAACGTTAACTGTCAACCAAATAGAAAATAAAAGGTTCAATGTAAAAATATTATCAGCTTTTCAACCATTGTACTTATAGGAACTGTTTTTTTTTTAAAAATCTGCAAGAAACTTGATCTCACGGCCTGTGTCTGTATACTCATGTTAATGTACGTACCCTTTGCATGGCATGGGGCTACTTCATAATCTGTAACTGTATGACCAACGTTACTGTACAATTTTTATGGAAAGGAATTTAAACTGCACACCTATATGAACTGAGTTGCAGTAAACCTGCTTAAAACTCACTTTCAACTCCAGTGCCTATATATAGTTCTATAAATGAGGATGTTGTGGGAAGCTAAATTGTACTACCTAAGGTATATACCAGTGATCCTGTGGAGACTACAAATCCGCTTGTTAGGATGCCCCAGAAACAACCTTCATATAATCCAATATTTACACTGTAATACCAAAGGGTATTGC
Source organism: Triturus cristatus (assembly GCF_964204655.1). Taxonomy (NCBI): domain Eukaryota; kingdom Metazoa; phylum Chordata; class Amphibia; order Caudata; family Salamandridae; genus Triturus; species Triturus cristatus. The sequence continues at coordinate 728,829,041 of NC_140592.1, read as the reverse complement.
AATTGGTGGGAAGAGTCATGCTCACAATCACTTACCAACTCTCAAAGATTAAAAAAAAGAAATAAAAATTGTACAATTTATTCAGCAACCAACCTGAAAACAATAACGAATGAATATCCATTCATACAAATAAATATCACTATATAATTCTATCAAATTAAAGGTTTAAAAAAATACAACAAAGATTGTCCCTATTCGTCCTGCACAATTGATCAGTAGCATAAACAGTCTATTTCGGTATTTTTTTCACAGGATAAACAGCCAGAGACTGGTAATAAAGTTGCTTAAAATAGTAAAGTCTCTAGAAATCCTGTGTGACAGATAGTACTGTGTTGTGTAATATACCTATGCTACAACGTACCTTACGACAAGCTAAAAAGCAAAGTTTTTACTTTTTTTTCCAAACTTCAATAAAGTTGGGCTGAGGCGGATTTCTATGGAGATGTTATTCCATAGTTTGGTCGCTGCCTCTCTGAATGCTTTGCCTCCCCATTTCTTCAGTCTAAATCTTGGAGTGGTTATCCATATTGGAAAGATGGAGCGAAGCGGTCTTTAAGGTTTATTTTTAATACATTTCTGCTGGCACAATTGAACTAGACCCTTTTTGGCGGGTCATCAATGGAGCTTGCAGAGATGTTCAGCTTAAGGGTCAAATGTATTCAGTCGGAACAGGAGTGCAGCTGCAGCAGCAGCTTTCTGAAAGTGTTGTAACTTGGCGATAGGGCATACTGGGGGGAAAATACACTTCCATAATCCAGTCTGGAATGGATGATGGCATTGATAATAGCCATCCTTTGGGAAAAACTGAGAAACAGTATTTGCAGGGATCTCAGACGAGAAAATACATGCAATATGGGCTTCTAGTGTTAATTGAGAGCTTGGCTCTATGCAGAGTTTACAGATTTCTGGAATGGGCTTAGCTGGGAATGGAAGGGGGCACCATATTTTGGGGGGAATGTATAGAAGGACCACGTGTTTAGTTTATGGTTTACTTCTAAAACCTTGGCTTTTGAAGGGCTACTTTTTGGACAAGTTGGAGTACATCCAGGTCTAAACTTTGCTCAGTGCTTGAACAATATTGTTGGCTTCTTCTGTTAATCAGTAGAAAAACTGAAGATCATATGTGCATCATCTGCATATTAATATGGGACGATATTGACTAGTTGTATACGTTGGACTAATACCTTCTAAACAGCAGACCTTGTCAATCCATGCACTAGATCAAGAACAACATTTGCAAAACCATCAAGGCCATCCCAACGATGCTCCAATAAAGAAAGCGTTGAAGACGCGAGTCTTTAAAGAACACTACATCGCAATACAGTAACAGTATGCTTCTGCTTCCAGAATCCAGCTACATTGTCTCTGTGCTTACCTTTGACCCTGCACCGCGCTTCACTGCTTTTTGACTAGGTTTGCGCTACACAAATACCACATACATACATTCAATGGCCTCACATACAGATAGGAGGAGGAATAATAGCACGCCTTGAGGTACACCCCATTAAACCAGGATGAAGTAAGATCTGAGGTTCCCTATTTGGACTGCTTGTGTTCTGCATACGAGGGAAGAGATATTAAGTTTACAGATCTCATGTAATGTTAAAGCGTAACATGATTCAGGAGCAGATTCCACTCAATGGTTTCACATGCAGCTCTGGGGTCTAATAATATTGCTGCACCTGTTCCACATATGCTATCTTTCTTAAAACATCAATTGCTAATACAGTCTAACAGACTCAATTCCCATCTAAGGTGCGACACCTTGCCCAGACTGGTTTTAATAACTGTAAATGTTCTACTGTTTGTTGTAGTTGCCCAGTTACTGCCTTCTCTAAGAGTCTGGAAGGATAGGGAGTACAGACATCGGTACAAACTTGGTGGAGTCATTGGTGTCTAAATTAGTTATTTTCAGGATAGGGTGGAATATATATATATATTTTTAAAGGGTCTGGAAATGTTCTGCACAAAATGTTGTGTTTCGGATATCTGCAACTATTGGAGTAATTGACAGTCTGATTTCCTTGTCAGTAGTGTCAGACAGGTATCGAAGGAGGGCGCCGGTGGTTCTCATATACCCCATAACTTCACCTCCTTCTTCTTTGATCGAAAGGTGTTGAAATAAAGTCGAAAGCAGCATAATTGTTGACAGGACTCTCAATACAACGGTGAAATGTGGCATGTTTAAATTCTTGTTCAATCTTTTCCATCCATTCAAAAATAAGGTAGAAGATATCCTTGACCAGGTCTCTCATCTCATTTCCAGTTGCTACAAAGTTCAAGCAAAGCTTAACTCTTTTAAAAAACTTCACTATGATCGTTCCCTGCGGTCAGAATCTTGGAAGAATAATATTTTTAACTACCCAATCAGGTTATATTTACGCATGCACTGGATTTACAGGTTTTTGTCTCCTTCTTAATGTTTCCTCTATTTCTTTTCTGGATTTTTTAACAATTATTCTCCCTCTTCAATTTTTCAGTTAACCATTGACAGTAGAGAAAGGTTTCTTTAAAATGAATAGATTTAGTTGGAACTACTTTATATGAAATTGGAGTGTAGGCGTTTATTGAATTCTGTTAGTTTTACATTTATATTAGCTATTTGTTAATTTGCGATGGGTTAATTTGCAAGTTTCTCAATTTTTTGCTTTAAAATCCCCGAATTAGTATTTACTGTAACACTGTATGCCCAAATTCAGTTGCGATAACAGTAAGACCATAGACTTATAATTGTACAACGAGTGCAGTCATGTCTGATCCGTTTTATTGGTAATGAATCAGAGGAAGAACACAGAGTACCATTAGGTGCCTGAACATTATTAGATGGCGTGACAACTTTGTTTAACCAGTCAAAGCAGTTATTAGATAAGGTAGGTGGCAATATGCCTGAATACAACTAATCTCATCTCTGGTTCCGTCATCTAGTGTTATGAATAGGGCTTAAGAGGCACAGAATTGACCACATAGCTTTTTTCACTGAATCTTGCAAGGTTCTGTCTCAATCAATCAGTAGATTTCTAGAGCGCTTCTCGTCACCCGTGAGGGTATCCAGTCACGGTCTCTAAGCCTGCTTCTTGTCTTTATGACTTATAACTTGTACTGCAAAGTTTAAATGGAGTTCCCTTCCTATGCTTGTATGACTTGTATTACTGTAAAGTCTAATTTTTATATGACTTGCACTTATGTAGTCTCTGAAGAGAGCATCACTTACCCTCGCTTCCCAAGAGCGCACTGCTTGTGTAAATGTCTATCAAGCTCACTCTTGCCTCGTACGAGTATGAATACTGTTGTTTTTAGTTAGGGAACTCACTCTGATCCACATGCTTGTTTTTCATCATTGTATCTACTTGGGCATGTGCAATAAACAAGTCTTTGCAAAAACATAAACTCCAGACAGGTGAAGAGGTGGGCACACTCACAGTCCTTCAAGTTGAACTCATTTGGGGCCTTGGCTGACCACAGCCTCATGGTGTTCACAGTGTTGTTCTTATACCCGGGGATAGGAGTGTCATAAGGGAGGGCAAGGACCACCTGTGGAAGAAAACCAGAAAAGAAGCTGGTTACCGTCAGTTGAGGAGCTAGAGTCACAGGGCGATAACCAGAACTGAAGAACATTTCAGACTAATAAAGGTTTCTGCAGTGTAACTTTCACACAACACATGACTCAATAATCAATACACACATATTGGTTATACATACCAAAACAGACCATTTAGTTTTAAAATACTAGTGCAGCGTTTCGGTCAATAAGAAAAAAAAACACCTTCTTCCAACAATTCTCAAAGTATCCTTTTAAACCAAGATGGAAATCATAGATCATGGCATGATGTAAAGATGGGCCACCTTACCTGTGAACTCCCGAAAGACAGCAAAGCCAGAAAATTCCCAACAAACAAAACAGTGTTATCTGACAGATAAACTTTGAGTCTCAATTCCCATTGAATCTGGGAGAGTTGACCTGCTGCCCATGGCACTAACAGACTTTTCTGTGTCAGAAGAGCTACTTTTCCAAGATAGAAATTTAAATTCACAAGCGGTGTAGAACTCAAAATTCAAGAACACAATATGGAACGTTGAAGTGGGATTTGTTCTGTTTTTTTTGTACTTTTTATTGGCAGGCGTGATAAAAATAAAATACATACCCACTTAATTATATAAAATAACGTATTGCTTGAGTGATTCCGTGTAACGTGACCCAGGTGCGCTCCATACTACTTCAGGAATTGGGGCCATATAAATAGACTTACTTGGGAACTGTTAGCACCAGAGGCATTTTTTAAAACAAATGGCAAAGGTTTAATACCAAAACGTGTCATGCCTGTTTAAATAAATGGTTTTCACAAGCCCCACTGTGTCTCCTCATCAACTTCGACGGAAGGAGGTGGTTTTTGTATATTTTGCGTGATGCCAGTGACACGCGAGGATGGCCCTTCCGCAAGAGTCTTGGGAATCAATGGCGCTTTCCAGGACCACCCCGCATCCCAGAGGGAACAGAGGACATGCGGTCAATGAGCAGTCCATACTTACATGGAGAGACGGTGCTACTTTAACGGCGTCTCTGGACCGGATACCGACGGAATTGCGAGGCGTGAAGTAAAGGATGTAAAGACCATTATTGCCCAGCACAGCGCTAGAGTTTCGACCTGGTCACGTTTCAAGTCGATTTCCTAACTTGGAACGCTAAGAAAACACGGGCTAAACAGAACCACTCACCGGCACGATGGACAAACTGCATGCTGGGTATTGCAGTCCTAAAATAATGTATTGCTTGAGTGATTCCGTGTAACGTGACCCAGGTGTGCTCCAGGAATTGGGTTCATATAAATAGACTTACTTGGGAACTGTCAGCACCAGAGGCATTTTTTAAAACAAATGGCATTTGAAAAAGGTTTAATACCGAAACGCGTCATGCCTGTTTAAATAAATGGTTTTTACAAGCCCCGCTGTGTCTCCTCATCAACTTCGACGGAAGGAGGTTGTTTTTGTGTGTATATAATCTACTGGCGGTCGCCAGTAGATAGTTATAGTTAGGACCGAGTTCCCATAGGAAATCTGAAAATTCTATTTTGAATAACTTTGGCGCCGGTTGACAAATCTTCGCGAAATGTTCAAAACTAATGGGGCGCTCCGCTCAGCTCCTACCCTGAAAGTCTCGGGGTGATTCGTCAAGCGGGGGCTGAGAAAAAAGGGGGGTCCCAAAACGCGTTTTCCCCATGCATTTTCCCATAGGACCTTTAGTCGAAGGTACAGGCTGAACAGAATTACTTGAAATTTGGCAAAGAGGTAGTCCTCAGGTCAGGCATGTGCCTTTTGCATATATGGTGTCAATCTGTTCAGTAGTTCCTGAGAAAATTGCAGTTAAAAGTACATAAATATCTATATGCGTGCACCGTGCGCCCACCAAATGTGCGCGAGCGTAATTCTGATTGGTGGTTAGATGTCAGTCAACATTCGAATCGGTCGAAATCAGGAAGTGTCGGACGCCATTTTGTGTGTGGCAGTGAAAAAGAAAGGTGGAGAACGTGAAAAGGGGGCAGGGTAGAGAGTTCCTGACCCCCTAGCCTTTGTCAAGGGGTCCCTGAAGGACCCCGAAGGGTGAATTTTTTTTTTAATTTTTTTTCAAAAAAAAAAAAAAAAAAACGAGGGGTGCGGTGAAAAACCCTTAAAAAAAACATTTTAAACTGTTTATAAGTTTATAGAAGATATTAACTATGCTGTTCAACTTTATCCAAATTCAAAATAAAAGAGCTGAGCCATTCCATATTAAATGATACAGTCAATCTATAACTATATACATGTTATAGTTAGCTGGACATTTCACTCGTAAAAAACCATTGAAATTCCCCCGTTATAGTTAGTCCAGATAACTATAACTCGCGCGACCGCAATCCACTGCTGATGACGTCGCATATTACATCACTCATGACATCACTGATGACATCATCCAGTGAATATGTGTCTTTCTGAAAAAAAAAAATTTTTTATATATGTATATCTAAAGGTTAATGGAAGAATAAATGGGTAAATAAGTGTCTAAATGGATGTTTTTTTTGGTAAAATTAATTGTATAACTGACTTATTAACAGTATCTTAGTGAATACAGTGATGTAATATATGACGTCATCAGCAGTGGATTGCGGTCGCGCGAGTTATAGTTAGCTGAACTAACTATAACGGGGGAATTTCAATGGTTTTTTACGAGTGAAATGTCCAGCTAACGTGTGAACCCTATGGTTTTTTCAGTGAATTTGCAAGGTTTTTTAAATGCTAATTCCTAACTATAACGTGTGTGAAACCTATGTTTTTTTTAGTGAAATATATATATATATATATATATATATATAAATAAACCACCAGCGGGGGCAGAGGAGGAGGGCTAGAAAACGCAACAACCGCAGGCAACAGCAAGAGACGCGGGAGGGGCTGGTGGAACCGACGATAAATACATTGGAGGAATCTACAAGAACTGTAATCAATCTAATTCTGGCTTTAGGTTTATCATATTGCGCTGAATCCAACTTTGACTACCCTAACACTAGAATGGATATTTACAAATTTGTGCGAAAACTCAAATTGCGGAAATTTCATGCTTTGAAAGATTTTAATGCGGAGTCCAATTCCAGAAACCAACAGGACATACAAAGTACAGAAATGTTGCAATCACAACTATCTTCTGACCATTCTTTACTACAAATATTGACTGAATTGCATCAAGAGAATTATGACATTGATTCCCAAAACTCTTCCCCCAATTTAATTGGAGACCTATCTGACTTACCTGAAACTCAAAAGATTGTTACACCTTTTAAAAATAAATCTAAATTCACTCCCATAATGGCAAGAGATGGCATAGACTTGTTCAGCGAAAATGTAGTTAATGAAATTAAACAACTAAACTACAAGATCTCCAATTCCAAGAACAAAATGACCAACAGGAGAAGACAATATTTCTCTTTGATCAATAAACTGCAAAACGACAAAAGCATCATAATCAGGAATTCTGATAAAGGAGGGAACGTGGTACTATGGGCTAGAAAAGACTATATGGAAGAGGCACATTCCCAGTTGAATGATAGATCTTGCTACAGACTGAGCAATTTAGGGGCCTTAAAAGACACAGCCAAGGAGTGTTATACCAAATTGTTGGCTTGGAAGGGCATGGGTGTATTATCTATGGACGAATATCAATACATTAGAAATGATCACCCCACTGTCCCCAATATATATTTTATTCCAAAAATTCACAAAGATGCTATTAAACCTCCTGGCAGGCCCATTATATCAGCTAGAGGCAGTTTACTTGAGAATGCCTCCAAATACATAGACTATTTTCTGCAAGAATATGTGCAAATACTTCCCTCCTATATAAGAGACACGGGCGATTTCATCTCCAAATTAAGTGACTTTGAATGGGACAACAAATTTTACCTTATAACTTTGGATGCATCTTCCTTATATACTGGTATTAACCACAAAGATGGTCTACGTGCAACAGAATTTTATTTAAACAAAAACAAAGCTACCTTGCCCCAACACAATACTATGCTACTAGGCATGATACATTTTTGTCTTAACAACAACATTTTTCTATTTGATAACTCGTACTATCAACAAATGCGAGGTGTTGCCATGGGAGCCAGCTTCTCCCCCAGCTATGCCTGTTTATTTATGGGCTGGTGGGAGGAGTTGGTTCTCATGTGCAAACATAAGAAACAATTCAATGATCATGTCAAACTGTATTATCGATATATTGATGATCTGTTTATTGTATGGGGAGGCACCAAAGCACAGGCCTTGAATTTTGTTGCAGAAATCAACGAAAATGACATTAATCGAAGTTCACATCCAATATCAACAAAGAGAGCATTAATTTTTTAGAAGTAGAAATCTATGCTAAGGACAATGTACTTCATACTAAATTATACCGAAAGGAAACAGCAGGAAATGCTATTTTGCATTTTTCTAGTTTTCATCCCCGTCACTTAGTACGCAGCATCCCATATGGAGAAATGTTGCGACTTAAAAGGATTTGCAGCAACCCAGATGATTTAGTCGCAGCTCAAGACAGAAGCAAGATGAGACTTTTATCAAGGGGATACCCAATGAATGTCATACAGGGGGCTATCAATAAAACTAACAAATTGGAAAGAAATATTTTATTGATTCCTAACAAAACCAAAAATATGTCTCAAATTCCTGATAAAAACTCTGACGAGTTGAGACTTATTATCACATATAATGCTCAGGAAAAAGCAATAAAAAAAGATCATACACAGAAACTGGGTTTCAGTTAAAAATGACCCCATAATTGGGGACAAGCTCCCCACGAAACCAAGCATTACATACAAAAGAGCACCTTCTAGGTCTAATCGCTTAATTTCCAGTAGACCTGAGTCCTCTAAAACCAGTAACTGGCCAACCTTTCCAAATGGCTTCACCAAATGCAAGACATGTAAAGCTTGTCAATATGGCAGAAATACAAACAGCTACCAAACTGCATTTTGCAAAAAAGAGATTAAAATCAATAAACCCCTCCATTGCAAAACTGAATTTGCCATTTATGTATTAGAATGTGCCTGTCAACTCAGATATGTAGGCAGTACCAAATTGCCTGTCAATAAAAGAATTCTGCAACATATCCGAGCTATTAACAATGGCGATCCAACTTACCCGGTTTCTAGGCACTTTCGAGAATGTCACAATAACAATCTAAAAGATTTATCTTATTTTGTGATAGACGCCATACTTAAAACTAAAAGTGGGGGCAACAGAGAATACCAGCTCAGAAAACTGGAAACCCGATATATCCTTAACCTGAACAGCAAAACACCAGGAGTATTGAATAACACGGAAGATCTTTATACTTGCCTATAATAATGTCCTGCCCCTCTCCAGCTCCCGTGCTACAATTTCTTTCAATGTAAACCTGTCTTTATATAATTTTTTGAAACATATTTACATGACAGACTAGATGAGGTCCTCATAGTTATCTCGTTCTTTCCTTCTTTTATATAATGAACCAAATCTAATAGGCGTAAAAACAATATAAGGAAAGAACTCATGCAAACTATACCTATGCTGCCACCTCACTTTAACCGGTCAACATTCCGGTTTTTTTAGGTTCACTATATGCACTTTAGTATTTTACACTATTTTTCTATTTCATGTTTTATGATGAAAAAGATGGGATAATTTTAACGCTTTTTAGGTAGCACTTGGCACTTTAGATAAGGAATACATGTTTACACTAGGCGAATCTGCTCATTGCTTTAAATAATAGACAACGGGGGGTTGATTCCAATATTTTCTATATGCTAAACCAGCAAATTTAAATTTTCTTTGAACAACTCACGTTTCATGAGGAATATGGTATATTAGATTTTTTGTGATATTTAAATGATATATATTACATATTTATTGACCAAAATTCTTTTACATGACATTTGTTTTGTTTTTTAAATCAGCCAGTTATTTATTAAACCAATTGGGGATTTGTTCATGTCGTGATGTTGAACAAAATGAGTTAATATCACTCATTGTTGATCCACAGTTTTAACATGTATAGCTAAATTGATTGTGAAAGCATTCCCTTGAGAAATGCAACAGTATGTCTTCCAGTTCTATAGCCACTTTCCCATCACGTGATAACCTGTAGCACGTTAAATGGTCTGTTTGCACTATCAGCGCTGTCATGTGATCAAGGTCCGTCAAGGACTGAAACGCGTAATGGCCGACATTGAAATATATCTTTAAAGCACATCAATCTGGGTCCGTGTCTGCTTTTCTCATGAACTGCTCACTGAGAGGTAAAAGCAGCGTATGCTGATATATAAATATATATTAGAAGCAATCCTAGACAATCGCTTTCCCGATGAGTCTTGTAAGGAACGGACCACCAGACGCCAAGGTAATGCAGTGCAAAAGAAGTTCTTTATTTATTTTTCTCGACACATAGTGTAATCCAGGCTAGTGCCTGCCATGACGCGTTTCGACCGTGTAAAAAAAAAAAAAAAAAAAAAAATCAGACTGTCTCACGGTGGTTTTGAAAATAAAATATCTGGATCATGTTTTTTCTATGTTTTGTTCATGTTGCAGATTGCTTTCATATGGAGGGTGAACATTCTACCAATCAAATGATATTAGGACCCCGAACGAAGTATGTCTTTCTTGCAGATGGTGCTAAAAGGTCAATTTATTTTTGAAAGGACATTTGTTCTATTATTAGCTGCAGCTGCTCATGTGTCCTGGGAACACAGGAAATGGGGATGAGCGGAAGGCTAGTGAAGAATAATACAGGAATCTAGCAATTGAGAGACTCTCTGCACTTCAATTACTACATCATCTAGGCTAAATTCCTACATGAAAAGCATTGGCAGATTACAAAGCGTGCAGCATCATGGGGGCCGGCCAACAAAATATATTTTCCAGGTCCTTGTGAGTCAACTCATGCTGTTCCCTTCTCAGCAAATGCTGTTTGTATCGAATTGCCTAAGGCAGGATAGGTGTAAAAAATGCCTCATTTGAAAACACCAGCTAAATATGGAGAAACTGATTGAAGCAGATGTCAGTGCAAACGAACAGCGGAATAGATAGTTCTCATTTTCGGGAGTACTTCTTGAGTTTCTTTCCTGCTAGGATGTGGACATAGGCACTCCTCAGAGGTAATGAGCTATGGGAGTGATCTTGATTGATGAGTAAAATTCCAATTTTCAGTTTTTCTTGTTAACAATTTATTGAGGACCAGCAGATCCAGCATGGGTTTGACACTCGATAATTCTTTTTTTCTCTTTGAATCTTCGAGGAGGCTTTTCCGTCAGTCCAAATGTGAGCATATTTAAAGCACTGGGGTTTTTGGCCAAGCTTAAATTGAACATAGTGATTAAATTAATATGAGCCCTTTTCAAACCATTTCCAATTCCTACAGATGAGGAATCCAAGATGGAGACTAAATGGTTTACTCAGGATCGGACAATTTGGTTAAATGCGAAGCCAGGATTAGGACTTTGGTATAAACACTAAACGATTTGACTAGTAGATGACACCTTTTTCCTACCATACCTCCTGAAGGTTAGAAGTTAGAAGATACGAGGCTGAAACATCTGAAAGTCCTGCTTCTATCAGAATTCACTATGTAGGAATGGAAGAAACTTGGGGAGAAACATTTAAGGGATGTCCTTTTGTTATCATTCTATAAAGGGAGATGTTCCCTTTCTTAATTGTACGATGCAGGTGAATAAGATAGGTGCTATCGCTCGTGAACCTTCCTAGTCTGCTTTACGAGCTGGGCCATTCTAGCGAGGTCCTCTTTTAGTACCTTTTCCCACAGATCCAACAGTTCGTTCTGCTTGAGCATCTGGAAAGAGCATGAAAAACCCTGCCGTGGAGCCATTTTCTGCAGGTTGATAAGTGAAGACAGGAAATCTTTTAAACTTCTTGAATGTTTTCCTCATGGTTGCGCCTTAACGTTCGATCTCGGCCTCAAAGTATTTCCATCGGTCAGTATCAAGGCTGGCTGGAGGGTAAGAAATGCTTGTGTCATTAAGGTGGTTTGCTGCCATAATACAGGAATAAGCACAGTGACCAGAAAAGCACTTTATTTATTTTTAGAGCTTAGCGCAACTTGCATCAAATAGTTGCATCAGTGTGTTCTGATCCTCACTCACTGATGGTTCGCAACGGAGATGAAACCACAAGTCCATTTAGGAGGTTAGTGCTTCCAAAAAAACATTGGATGGTTGTTCCTAGGGGCATTGTAGGTCTTTCATTATTTAGCAAGAGAGAGAGTTTACAACAATCTCCTGGAAAAGGGCCAAACTGTCTGAAATGCATTGAGCTGAAGTAAACAATAATGAATTTGCACAGAATCTATTTTTAAAAGAGAATGATGAAAGAATTGGGATTGATAAAATTGACATTAATAAAGCGCAATACAAACTGAATATTTTTGATGTAGTTTGGATTATTACTTTGGTTTATTAGAGTACCCTCTGGGACATAAGCTTTACACTGGTCATGACCCAAGGAAACCCTCAGTGTTAGCTCATACTAATAGTTGTTCCAGGACTAAAGTTAGTTGTCTTTTCCAGTTGCACACAAGAAACCTTGGCACATGAGAATGTTTTTAATTTAACAGGAGAAGTGTGTTTCAACAAGGACAGAGGAATCTTCTGCATAGCTGGTAAGGAGGCCAGGAGACCCAGTCGGCACTAATTAAATTCCCCAGTTCACTTTACTCGTTCTGGGCTGCCCACACTCTAGGTGTGGCAGCTGGGCTTCGCATCCTGAACGAATCCTGGAGGGTCAGGAACTCCATCCCCTATCTTAGCATGGCAGGCCAAGGACAGACGCACTGCTCTACAGCAAGATCTTCAGACTTCATGTGGTGTACACTCACCTCAGCAAGATCTAAACTACCAGCTCTGTATCACCGCAGCCATTCGAGTACTCGGTCTAGTACTCCCTCCTTTGGACAGGAGAGAACTCAAAACCCGGAACCAAGTGTGATAGTTTGTGTCCCACTTTTATCAACTTTTTCCAGGACATTGATTCCACTGTAACGTCCAGGAATCAGTTTGAAGCAGTTCCTTTTTCATGGTTCATTTTTCCTTTGGCAGAGCAGACACATTCTTTCTGAAAGGCGATAGCTTTCACAGCACGTAATAAGAAGCGGACTCCACCGAAGCACCCAAAAACATATTCACAATGAAGTGTTACGACACTGCACCTAGAGTAGCACACATGTGAGAGACAAAAAGGCCGGCCCTACCTAGAACATACCCTCTCCTGAACCAAAGAACCATCTAGCTCACCTCCCCTTCACCACTTTCAACCTGAACGGCAATCAATCAATCAGGGGTTTGTAAAGCGCAGCTACTCACCCATGAGGCAGCGCTCAAGAAAACAATTGTCAGATCCATGCTATGCTAACAGATCTGAACAACACAGCCCATTCTCCCTTCTCCATTCTCCCAAACTTCACTACTGTGGCTACAACCTCTAAGGCCTCCGAACAATATACTTCGGCATCTGGATAGGTTGTACCTCAGCCTCCACCTTGTGCGGTTTTACCAGTGGTATACAAAATGGAGCACAATTAATTCTGTTGTTACACAGTCACAAACAATATGGAGTCCTACTACTAGTCACTGATCACACAACACACATAGAACAAACTAACACAGAAATGTCAGTGCAGGGTCTGGGCATTACATTCAAGCACAACCTTACACATGTGGAGCCTGCGGGCACTATGCTGACCTCTAACCATAAAAAAGGTTTGGTCAGTTCTAACAATTAGAACAAGCTTCGGCAAAACCAAGAGGTCTTACTTTGGTGACCTATTGTCTGTGCAAATGGTTTTTATCCCTGTTGCACAGCATCCCCAATGTGGCTAGAGTTAAAGAAAAGAAAAAAAGAAAAGAAAAAAAAAAAAAAAAAAAAAAAAAGGAAAAGGCTTTTGACACAGCCACCCGCGTCATTTTGTAGGCATGCACGCGCCTGCATTATGAAGCACAAACTTTACTTCTTCTTGGTTACCCACCCTAGTTGGATCAGTTACAAAAAAAAACTTGAAAAACAGTTTTTTTTATGTTAGTGAGGGGTAAGAGGGTCAAAAGCAACATCGGGGACACAAAGAAACAGAGAGGGTGGGAGCTAGAGGTAAGCAACAGGGGCATGGCAGGTGAAAGAAACACATGAATTGGGGGAAGCAGCACAAAGACGTGGGTGGGTGGGTAGAGAAACAACGGGGCGAGAGGAAGGCACAGGTGGAGTGAAGCAACATGGAGGGAGCAAGGAGGCAATGGGGAGGAGAACATGGATGAGCACAACCGGGAGGGGGAGAAGCACTTGGATGGCAAAGAGCAACACAAGTGCAGGGAAAGAGAAGTTCACAAAGGAGACAGTTCAAAACACATACACTCTCATGGAGAGCTTAACCCAAAAGAAAAAAAGCAGACTTAAAAAGCCAATCAATTTGAAGTAATGCGCGGGCTCCAAGACACTGTGTTCTAGGTAAGTCACAATATGCCTCAAAGACCACACATGAGCCGTCTAGTAGGTTCAACCGAAGAACATTAAGCTGCTGTCACCACTTAGCCATATCCTGGGTCAAATATACGAAAAGTCCCATGTAAACTGGAGAGAACGTTTAGTGCACCCCTCTAGACCACAGGTCTCACAGCCATGATGAAAAGCCTAGAACTAAGCGTGCATGCATGTTTGTCATGTGTGCTGGACATAACAATTATCAGAATACTAGATAAACCACTACTGAGACCACTCAGGGAAGGGGGTGAAAGCCTGTAATACCACAGAAGGGACATTCCTGTTCCCATTAAAGTCAATTGAAGATATGAAGGCACAGAAAAGATCCAGAAAGTCCAAATAGTTTTGCAGTCGTTTTTGTCCAGCCGAATAGCATTCTTCTCAGATAACTTAGGTACACAGTTCATAGTCACGTAATCATAAAAAGATGTAGCCTACTAAGATTTCTATATTCAGAAAAGACCAATGACGGGGTTGTTTTCATAAAGTCTGTTTGTCTGTATACCTACATCAGACAGACAGAATCGTTTGTTAATAGGACTCTCACCTACATCATCATTGTGGCATGCTTCAAAGCAGAGTCTTCATTTGGAATTTGAATACATCCGGATGTGCTCAACCTTACTTAAGGGAGCTCTTTATTATTACAATCAGGGCATCATTAGTCAAAATTGCCTAATGGGTAACCCTATCCTAAATCCTTATAATCTTACAATCCTAAGGAAAAGTTGAAATCAAAAGGAAACGCTTGGAGTGTACTAGAACACCTGTCTCAACAGGTCTACATGTCACAGTGATAATGTGGATGAGAGTCCTTTTAACAAATAATTCTGCCTTTATGATGTAGGTATACAGGGAAACACCCACTGCATAAAAACACCCTAGAATAGGACTGTTCTGAATATATACATGTTTGTAGGCTACATCTTTCTATGATTATGTGATATCTGAAACCATGAAACAGAAGATGACCTAGCCTGTCTAGAAGTCTTCGGCCTACCTCTTAATGAGAAGGTACTTCATATTCTTCATTATTCATTCAACATATTGTTCTTTCCTTTATGTCATATGTACAGTTACAGCCCACATGTATTGTAGGCCCGGGCAGAGTTCACACAAAACTCCGCAAAGTGACCAAAAAACTCCACCGCCAACGTAGAGTTCCGCAAGCGGCAGAGTGCGTTAGGTTGAGCGTTCAAGCTGATTTTGAACACTTTGCGTTTGTCCCGTGCTGGAAAATCAGTGCAAACTGCACCATACGCAGCGCAAGAGGGTGTATCTTCTTTCTGCCACTCCAGTAGATTTTCTACTCAGGCGGCAGCTTCCTCAACGTGAAAAGATGGTTTCTCAACGACCACCTGCGACCACCCGCGTTGAGAAATCTCGCTAGGAGGTGGTCTAGGGTTAGATTTTCCTCGCTCGCGCTCGCCAACTTAATGTTAGCGAGCAAGGAAAAAAACTCTGCTCCGCTTTGTGGAGCAGAGTTTTTCAGAACTCCGCATAGTGCAGAAGACTCTGCGTGCGGAGTTCATCACCCAGGCCTAATGTGTTGCACAGGACAGGTCTGTTTTTGAAAAGCTAAAGCAACACTGATAGCAGACAAGCGATGTTTAGCTGAAGTGTTTAGCTGAAGTGCTGTAATCAGCAATCTACTTTTATCATAAGGTATACCTGGAAACGAGTACCACTTTTACAAACCATACTATCTTAGTAAATGCGGCCAGTGGTATTTCTTATTAAGTCATGGCCAAGACTGGGGCAAAGGTTCACAAGAAGTCCATAATCAGACTTAGAAAAGGAGACAACATTTTTCGTATACATGCTGTGTGTTCTCAAACAGTTTACCTAATGCAACATACAGCACTGGGATGGGAAATTAGATAGTTCCTAGCATGTGACGTTTCCATGGGGAGTAGTCTTAAAATATGGGCCTGCTTCCCCTTCAACTGAGTACTGCACTTGGTCAGCAAAAAGCAGGCCTTAGTTTTGCAATTGATAAGTGGAGGGTGGGTTGCTGCAGGAGGTCAGAAATGCAGTGTTAATTTGTCCATATGATTTAGTTTCATCCCCTTAATATGACTAAACAATTTAGAACAAGGTAATGTTTCCGTCATCTGTTTGGTAAGGTATGTATCATGTACAGGCATCACCTACACTCTTGCACTTGAATTCTGGTGTTCTTTTCACTCATTTTAGCCACAGTCCTCCAACTCTAGTGACCGCAGAACCTCTTAGCTATGACCCGGTTGCTCTTTATGCTGATCGATCACCTATATAATTTAGAGGTCAAACTTCAGGCGTTTAAACAGGAGGCGGTCACTGCAACAAAAGGGAGGAGAATAGAGTTGAATGATGAGAGTAACTCCAAACTACAGCCAAGATAAGCCTAGTCACCACCATGAGCAGAACAACCCCAAAAGGCTACTTGCCACACTTGTGTAATGGCGTGACGAAACGCTCAGACAGCAGCTCATCCTCAACTGAGTGAGTCTTTAGTTCCATGTAACTTACCTACATGCATGAACTTGGCTGGTCAAGGCCATTCAACCTTACGGACATTACCGGGGAATTCGAGCACTTGTGACCTCCTAAAGTATGCCATTTACTGCAAGGTGGCCACTTTGTTTACTGTCTGACGGCTGCTTTGTGCTGGCAAATCCTAATGCTTGGAGAGCCTGCTGACTGGCTCTGCTCACAATGTCCTTCAACATACTTGCACTGACATTTTTCCTTGACAAAAGTGAGATGGTTGGAAACAAAAGCACCTCTAAACAAGATTTATAAAGGGATGTTTTAACAAAGGAGACAGCTAACATGGCCACATAGAAGCAGATCTTAACAACTCGGTATATGGTGAAATACATGCCTACTGGGTTAATTAAAGGAGTTAAACTCCCAATATTAACTGTTTATACCGAGGAGAGATTATTAGGGAAACAATTTCCCTAAAACTCTGGCTTTGTCTTTATTAAGGAAAGAGCTCTTTGCCATACAGAGGACAAGTCTGCTAGCTCCAATCAGTAAACACATCAGTGAAACAGGAAGGTTACTTATCTGTAACAACAGTACTGCAATTTCTGTTTAAAGCAGTCACTTGCTGTATTTCCTGACACCATCTGATGTTGGGGATCAACATTGTATCTTACTTTTCCCTAAATTGAAAAAAATAAATGTCTAGCATGAACCTGTCTCGAGTAACTCACTATGAAGTCAACTGAAGATCTAAAATACCCAAAGTGCAGTCACCATCTTCATTGTTTACCGCCACCTGGTCTCTGCAATCAATTGCATGAGTGGATGCCTTGACCCGATTTTCAAAAGGTTAAGGGGACTGGTAGAAACGAACCCAGAGAGTTTGTTATTAATGTTTGGATCTTTTTTCATCACTACCCTTCTTTTAGTCTGTCTTGTTGATCAGTAATGTAAGCATCTTTTTACCACTACCCAGCTTTAGATCGGTCTATTGATTAGTAAAATAATTCTCTGACTTAGAAGAAAAAAAAAAAAAAAGTGTTTGGCAGGCACATTTACAGTTGCAATGATGAAAGCCAAGAGTCTACTCCATGGGTGAATGTATGCCAAGTTGGGGCTGATCCGACATAATAGTCTCGGCCTGGGCACCCAGCCATCCTCTTCAATGGTCTCTTTTTCTCCCCTGCATTCACACAGTCCATGAAAGCCGAGTAATGCAAAAGCTCCACGTTACCTGGGTGTCGACCCACTTGATGCCTTCATTGGTATGCTCCACACGTCCATAAAAGTGAACAGGCAGCATGTATTCAGGGCGCGCCTTCTCCCAGGGGTTGCCATACCGCAGCCAGTCATCAGCCTCCTCCACCTATGAAAAGCACATACACAAAGGGGCGTTAATAAACCATGCCAGTAAAAAGACATTTAAATAAACATCTTATTGCAGTCTCAGAGATTTTTCACTTCCTAAATAAAACGCTTCAAGTAAATGAAGGCTAAGGTGATATAAAATAAGGATAAGACTAAGAAACTTGCACTAAGTACAACTATCCCCACCTGATGTGGTGCAAAAAAAAAAAAAAAAGAAAAAAAAACACAAAACGGTTCCGATATCCAACAGTGAGACATGGGGGGGGGGGGTCTTTAAGGGTCTTAGAAAGGGAACTGAGCAAGCAAATACCACCACTCCAGTGGGAGAACAAGAAAAAAACAGGAAACGCAATCAGCAACAGTAACGTATCGCTTCCTCAATCAAATCCATACTAGTTTCCCATGGTGGGACACCAATTGGGGCTGAAAGGAATTCAACACACAACCTCTTAAACTCAGGCCTTTAGAGTAACTCAAAACATCTCACATGAAAGAAGGTCCTTCAGCCACAGTGCACTATGAACTACTGCACAAAGTCCCTAAGGCAGACCACCCAAGGTATCTGCTCCTTTCATCCATTATGCCTCAAGACTTTCCTGTACAACATTAACCAGCACTGCTTTAAGTACTACGCCATATTGCTTTCTAGCCAGCAGAAGTCTTAATCTCGCCTGCCACCGAGGAAGCATTTATTGAACAACGACATTCCCACCACCAAAAACATGTTCATGTTTACCTACTATATAGCTACAAACAACCAACAACTCGGCAAATGGTCCCCTCACTGTATAAGGACTATCCTCCCCATTCACCTACTCACATAACACTGCTGCTGTACACACGTGGTTAGCTTTGCAGTCCCGAAAACACAAACACCCCTAGAAACTGCTTATATTACCTGCACCAAACCCTCTGATTGCTTCCAGGCACCCAACTTAATTCACCAAATCCCTTCTCGACATACTACTCTGTCACATCATCCCAGACAGAACCCACACCACTTCTTCCAATACAGGGCCTCCCTTGATGTCCCTCAAAAGCAGCCACTTTACTTACTGTCAATAGATTTCGCCCTCCCCCCCTAATCTCATTATAGGACTGCAAGACCCTTTTCGTCCATAAGGACAAGTCTACCAAGCCAGGTTGCGGACATGGACCCACCTCCCTTTAATATGGATGCCTCAAAATTCCATCTTATAAAGACAGAAAAGGTTTCATCCTACAGCACCCGCTGCAGTGTTTCTTCTTCACTTCTTCTGGAAAGGGACACTTAGGGTGCAATCTTAGTGATGGGAAAACCAGGCCCTGGTACTCACTGGCAGCTGTTAAGTGGCTCCCTCAAGCATGTCAAGGCTGTTGTGCAACATCACTGATTGGCCAATGGCCGTTCCCGTTGTCCCTGGGAAAGGATGCAAGCCGCTATGGAAAAAACATTTTATGCACAGTGAAGCAATGCTTTGGTTCTGCCCTGCCTTATAGGTAGGCAAATCAGCATCACCCTCAAACATAAAGGCCAATAAATGCAAAGAATATCTCCACACCACAGGATAAAGGTAGGAGGGCCATTGCAATTGGCTGATAGTCTCTTAGCTCATATTAAATTTGAAAAATATTTCAACATTTGGCTGAGAAAACCCAGTGGACGTGTGTGGGCACAACTGCTTATGTTCTTGGGTATTTCTTTCGCCTATTTAAGGTAGGAGGGGATGCCCGAAGGGGAAGGTTATCCGTGCCATGTGAAAGAATGGGTGGGAGTGTGGGAATGAAGGCTAAGAGAATGAAAGTGAACCACAGAGAGGAACGAGTTCTAGTTTATCACAGGTTTGACCTTTTTCGATGCTCCCTGAATCACCTGTTTGACTTTTCTCGCATCTTTCTCTCCTTTCTTAATAGAGAAAGTCATGGCAAGTGCTAGGCTTCTAAGAAGCCCTCTTGCACAGAATTGGTGTCAGGGGCAACAAGGAGTAGAACAGGACTGTATGTGCAGTAGTCCGGTCTCTTCCCTTGACTGTGTGTGTGATGAGCAAGAACATATGGATCATGAGATATAGTGCTACATACACTGCCGGTAAAGGAAAATGTGAGGATCTGGATGAATAAACATCTGTCCTGAACTAACATAGCCTGCCCAACACAGTTTCCACTTTTCCCCTGTCCAATAACACAGGCTAGCGTCCATTTGGTCAGCAGCTCCTACTACAGACTCACAAAGGAAGCTGTTCAGTAGGTGGGAGACAAGACCGGCATCTATGATAATCCTGTTCCTACAATACTTCATGCAGGAACACTACTTCCGGAACTGGCAGAGTACATATACAATTAGATACCACCACTCCAGCTACACTTCCTTCAAAAGGTACACACAGGGAAAGAGGGTTAACTTCACTGACTTTCTGCCAGAAACCAACATCAATAATCAACCACCCACTTGCTAGCAAACCACAAAAAACCCTTTCAGTGTCCCACCCCCAGACAACCCTTTGCCTCACCTGCCAGCCACCACAGATCTTCTGGTTGAAGATCCCAAACTCGTAACGGATTCCATATCCGTAGGCAGCTAGACCCAGCGAGGCCATGGAGTCAAGGAAGCAAGCTGCAGCGACAGAAGGAAGGAGAGAGAAAGAGCTTACAGAGGGGGCAGGAAAAGGCAAGCAGAGAAATGTCAGAGGTGAAGGACCATTCAAATAGACACGTGGGCTCCCACTTATGAGTTTGCATCCCTCACCAAGGTGCGTGAAGCACTTGTATGAGCTAGCAGCTTGTTCTTTTGTCCCATGGGCAGTGTCAGTCTAGTGTATGTGTGTTTGTACCATGTATTAATGTTGCAAGCATAGCATATATTAATTAGACACCATTGCAGCAGAATGAAAGCAAGATGGCCTCGACTGCAAGGTGAAACGCACGCAACAAACCCCTCAGGTTCATACCTGCCAGTCGCCCAAGACCTCCATTCCCAAGCCCGGCATCTTCTTCAATCTCCTCCAGGTCCTCCATGTCCAGACCGAGCTGTGAAAGGAGGGGAAAAACAAAATGGGCGGAAAACAATGTGATATTGCAGATCAGGGTTGGAGACTGGGCCTCTTCAAGCACCCGTAATGGACAACTAAACCACGAAAGTATGTGTCCAAAACAGCATCAGGGCTCAGATGCCTCCTGTATAAGTGCTAAGACTACTCCTGGCCCAGTTTCTAAAAAGATCAGCCTACAGAAAAGACCAGCCAGAACAATGAGTAAAACCACAAACAGAGTGGACTTCTCTCTGCAGCAGGAAGCTTTAAACACAGGTGCCTGTGGACTGAACACCAAAGGCTCGATTACGATGTTGGTCGGAGGCAACTCCGATCGACACCGCAATTGCTTTGTGAAACCACATGGTGCGGTAGCATACTCCCATTTCTCTATGGGAGCTTGTGCTGCGACCGCAAACCGGCCGTAGCACAAGCTCCCATTAAGAAATGGGAGATTGTGTTAATCCCTGCACCGCGTGGCAGGCAACTCAAGGTGCTGCCACATGGTGCAGGGATTTACAGGGGGCACCATAGGCGCCCTCTTGGCCCCCAACCAGAGGACGAATGGAGAAATGGGGCCCTGCTAGAGGCCCCCCAAACTCGCTTTCCGACAGGCTTTCCATGTCGGAAAGCCCGGCATGGAAAGCCTGTTGGAAATCGAGCATCATATTCCTTACGGCGGAAACGCCGTCCATAGGGATTACATGCCGGTCTCTGACAGGCCAAAGGGCTCCTTGATCTGGTTGGAATCCAGCCAGAATGACCGTCCGGTTTTAATTCCGACCACCTAGATTGTAAATAGGCGGTCTGATTTGAAACTGCGATGAGGCCCGGAAAACTTCCAACCTATGGTCGGAGGCTTTGCGGGCCTCATCGTAATAAGGCCCAGAATGTCACAAAATATTTGCTCACAGGACAGAACACATGGAAGGAAATGAAACTCTTCTTCAATTCACCCAGATTATCCCAAAAGCAAGCACATGGGTTTTTGGCGTTCATGGAAGCATAATTTCAACTGAGTCAACAGAGTCACTCTTCGCAGCAGACTTTCCCTTGTAAAGATCAGCACAGGTAAAATAACCATCACTCTCCCTTCAACATTGGTACAAACATGAACCATTCACCTAGGTGCGCTATTACCTGGTAGGTGGCTTCATCGCAGGCGTTCTCCAGCCCCAGGTTCACCATGGTATTTTGGAGGGTGCGGCCCATGTAGAACTCCAGTGACAGGTAATAAATGCGCTGTGGAGAGACAGGCAGTGGATAAGTTATGGGACACATGCACAGCACGTGATCAGGCAAACCTGCTGCAAGACAGGAGGAGAAAGGAACTAAAGTCAGGGACACAGCACAGAGCAAAAGGTAGACCAGACTGCTCATTGGGTAAGTGTTGAAAATTGGGAATGGCCTTACACACATTGAACTCATGTTTGGTGATTAAACTGCAGACTATAGTGTCAATGTGGCAACTTTTTGGTCCCCGCATTTCAGAAGATGAGAACATCAGATGCATTACACAATGGGAACAGCATTATTTTTTTAGTTCATCCGATGTGAAAGCAAACAATGGTTCAGTCCTGACACTAACCTTATTGTCGAGGTTACAGCCATTACAAAATGAAGGCATGCAAGCATCCCGTTGAAACTAGACCGTGGCAAATGTAAAACTGTGCAATACACTATGAAACACCAGGAAATGGGATATAACAAAAAATTCAATTTCTAAACCTTAAAATTTAGTATTGGAACTGGGCGGGTCCGTGCAAAAACTGAAACTTTTATAGGTCACACAGATCACGAAGGTGTTATCCCCACAAACAAATCCAATAAAAATATTTACCAAGAAGGCCAAAGACGGGTGCCATAATCATACTAGCAAAACTAAACTGCAGTCTAAATGGCAGAATGGCAAAGTATGTACATCTGGTGGTATCATGCTGATGCATTCCTCCTGGTATGAGTATTATGCTCAATTCTAAACCCTCCCTCTACACTAAATCATCTGCCAAATAAAATGCTCCAACTCTTAGCATCTCTATGGGACAGTGCCCTCACCCTGCCAACTCTTCACATTTTATAGGGTTCCTCACTCTCATACCCTTTTGCAGGCCACTGGAATTCTGTGGAGCTTTCCATATAATTCTGAATTTACAACACTTGCCTCATAATCCAACAACGACTGCATAATTTGCAGATTTCAGCAGAAACAGTTCTTTTTAGCTCAAATAGACCGAAGGCTGCTAAATAAAAGTGTCACATGTAGTCACTCAGTGGTAAACCATTTGGAAAGTTAACTGCTCACCTTTCAGTTGTTGTTTGCTATATTTCCGTCTGTAATTGGTATTACAAACATGAAACTTTGGCCAAGACAACATTAGTGTATGTTAAAATGGCAAAATACCACTTGGATTTATCTCAGGCCCAGAGTCCAGGTATTGTAGGGGCCAAATACCCACTACTGCTTAATGAAATGAAACAGGATTTACATAAATAGACATCCCTCTTCCTATCTTGGATGGTAAAAATTAATGTTATCAAGATGAAAATGTTGTCCAGGCCCACCTGGTCACGATTGAGGAATTTCTTTGTCTACCCACAAACTGCCATAAATAAGTTCATATGGAGGAACTTGAAACGACGAGTCCTACCGAGGTTGCTGAAGCAAAGCAAGCAGCACGGAGGACTAGCCATACCGAATTTTATATTATACTATTGCAACGGCGCAGCTCAGCACCATAGCGGAATGGTCTAAAAGGAGACGGACATATTATGTCCTCATATGGAAAGAGCGGTCATGACACGACCACTTAGAGAAGTGATCTGGCTCCATAAAGCCCACAAACGTTGAGTACACCAGTGGGTACAACCCTTCGAATATGGGACATGGTTAATAGACAAGAAATTCTAACATAGTCTGCTCCATACACACCAATATACGCAAACCCAGATTGTACTCCATCACTGGACAGGACTGACTTTCCCACGATGGCACCTTGGGGGTTGCAGATACATTTCAGGCTTGTTCCACCAGGGTGAAATAAAATCTTTCTCTTAATGTGAACTAGACTTTCAGTTGCCCAAAACAGAAAGACTAAGATATACGCATTGGGTACCCAACTGATAAATATGTAGCAGCAACATGAGGCAAAACAGCATTTGAAAAATTGCTAATCACGCTTACGAAAACAGAGTCTCATATCCAAACTATATACAACACTGAGGGTAGTAATCCTACGCATAAGGGGTCTTACCATAGTACTAAATAGAGCAGTTAATGACAAGAAATGGGACAGGTTGTGGTCAGACCTACACAAATGTTCCATCTCCCTCAAAACCAAGCATACATTACAAATTGCTCTACCACTGGCACCTCTACCCCTCGAAACTCCACAAAAGGTTTCCAAGGTCTAGCCCCATGTGCTGGAGGAAGTGTGGTCAGATAAAGACTTTTGAACAAATCCAGTAGCCCTTCCCACAAATTCTACCTTTTCGGGAAGATGTGCCCAAAGCCTTTCAGGAGATCATATGCTTCCCATAATCTTTCATGCCTGCCTTATTCCTACTGGGGCGGATACCCCGGGAGCTTAAAAACATATAAAGCTTAATGACAAAGTGATACTCTAGAGCGGTCTAGGATCAGTGAAGTTAGCCATAGCAGTATGGTGTAATAATCCAGATCCTCCATCGATTTACCACTTCTATGGGGGGCTCTCAGAAATAGTAGCGATGGCACACTTAATTACAAATATTAAAAAGTAACTCTGAATTCGAGGCCTGTTGGACTCCAATAGTCGACTTTCTCTCGAAGGGCCATCCCACACGGTATACCCACCACGAATGAGAACTTTGAATATTTTCCACTGACTGTGTGAGGAGATGAACAGGAGTGCCTGTGAACTGATCCCGTATGTTTTTGATTTAAGTCGACTCCTGGAGCTAATATTTAGTTACTAATTCCTTTGCCATTCCGTATGGAAGAAGCTGGAAGGGGGTGCGAGGGGGTTCATTTTTCCCCTTTTCGTTCTTCCTGTATCTGTTGTGCAAAACACAGAAAACGTTCTCTTATCGAGATGTGTAAGCACATGCTGAATATCGCGACTATCTACATTTATATGAACCACTGAGCGACAATAAAATTTGTTTTTTAAATTAAAAAAAAAAATATATATATATATATATATATATATAGAGAGAGAAAAATTGTCTTAGAATGTGGTACACAGGGAATCACAATTTGCCTTTTACTGCTCCGTAATTAGACCGCTGCATATTTTGATCTTCTATTGACGCATAATCCCAGTGACCTAGACCCCTGTAAGCCCAACAACATTGCTTGCTCTCCAGCCTGAATTAAGGTTCACTTCAGTGACAAGCGCAAACCACCATCTTGGCCACGCACAACCCAGTATTCTCCACTCCCAATCTGTATCTCTACAAAGTTATTCTCCCTGACCTGGGGGTGACACAGGGAGCCGCCAATAGGTGAGCAATCCATATGCCCTCTGACCTGGTCTCCCAATACTCTCTGGATCCTAGGCCACAGTCCCTCGAAGCGAATTTCCCATCTTTCTGTCCTTCGCCCTATCACCCTCCCTCAGCCCAGAGGACCTCTATCCAGCGCCCCATTGCTCGCGCACCCTCCGTGACCTCCAGCTGCCTCTTGGTCTGCCTCCAAGGTCGACATTTCTCTCCTTTCAGTCTGACCTTTGAAGGGGGTCACTGGAACTATTTCTGACAGGGTCGGTGGTACACCTGCCCCTGTATCTGGTGTCCTGTCAGTTCCCCACGCCGTAAGACGCTCCAGCGTCAAATGCCAGAGGTCACCGAAAATGTCAATCCGAGACATGAATAACTTTCATTGAAGAAACAGCCGGTGTCAGGACAGGGATGAAAGGTGGCAGGCAGGAAGGAACGCGAAGGGCGGTTCTAGGGTACGACCTCTGTAGGGGTGCGGCAAAGGCCGCAGGTCACGAGGGCCTCCGCACGTAGAGAGGGAACCGCGCCGAATCAATGCGCCGTCGGTGAACCAGTGTGACGCACCAAGTCAGGAGGACAGATATGACAGGGGATGTAAGTTGCAGTGACACAGTGTGATAAAAGCCCATAAATGCCTCTCGGCAATCGGTCCACTGCTACATCGCAAAGCAGCACATAAATGTCGGGGAATTTTTTCAACTCGCACAGTGAAAGAGATGTCTTGAGGCGTTTTTATCCCATTCATGTTGAGCGAGAAAGAAATGTCTGGAGATGGTTTTTAATGCCTGCAGTGGTACAGTGTGATAAGAGCCTACAGTGCCTCAGGGTTTCTTTAATTCATGAATGACACACAATGACGCAAAGGGGGACAGAAGGGTCTGGGGGTGTCCTTTATTCCGTGCAGTGGTACAGTGTGACAGAGGCCTAGAGTACCTCGGGTTTTCTTTGATCCATGAAGCCTAGAATGCCCTTTATTCCACGAATGACACACAAAGACAAAGGTCAGTCAGAAAGGTCTGGGAATGTTCTTTATTATGTGCAGTGAGAAAGCAATGCCTGGGGCGTTTTTAAATTCAGCCCCGGGATGCAGTGTACAAGAATGATCTAGGGATGTTCTCCAGTCCATGCGGTGATGCAGAGTGAAAGGGGGGGAAATGCGTGAAGAAATTATTTATGTATTCCCTCCACTGACACAGGTCGAAGGATAGAAACGGGTTGGCGTCTTTTATTCCTTGCAGTGTGTCGATGCAAGAGAAAGCCACAGACAGCTATTCTTTCAATGCAGCAATACATGAAAGGACTGTCCAGGCGTGGTTCGGATTCCATGCTGTAACATACATTTGATGTTCTTTATTCCACGATGTGACGTTGCAGTGTCTGGTAGAGTTCCTCATGCAGGTCAGTACCAGGAAGCGGAAACAGTCTTTATTTCAAGCAGTGATACAGTGAGACAGAAGGGCAGACTTGGGATGTTCTTCAATACATGTGCTGATGCACTCAGAGCACAGGGTGTCCTCCATATCTCCCAGTCATTAGTGAGAAAGGAAACTGTAAAGGGTGCTCTCTATTCTGGGCAGGGAGATGGGATTCTGTGCAGGGAGATGGAAAGGCATGGAGGGGGTTTTACTCCACACAGGGATACAGGCACAGAGACCTGTAAATAGTTTTTGTACTCCTAGTAGCCTCTACAGTCGCAAGGAGTAGGTCCCTTTAAGGCAGAGTTAATTAATGTTATTCAGAGTCGAATGCGCCTCTAAAACTCAGTGCTGTTAACTGCGACAGCGCAACCTCTAGTCAGAGCATATGGATTTCCATGTTAGGATATAGGCTGGAATGTCACCTCTGCAAAGGGACACCTACACGGAGCACAAATAAAAAAATCTGTTGAGAACATTTTGGAACCAGTCCAGATGTGCTGGGCTGGTCAGAGAGGGACAATAAATCTTCCGGCAGAAGGACCACCAGCCTTAACCATGGCTTCAATCTGTCCTGGGGGATTCAAAGGTCAATGGTGCACTGGCTGGTGACAGGTCAAGTAGCCCCAGAACCCCCTTGTTCTTGTCAAATAGAATGAGAAGGTTCTCTCACGCAAACCACATGGCTCAGCAACCCTAATATCAGTTGTGAAACAGCACATGGGTTCCTACGTCTAAAGTGGAGTGCCAAACTCTCCTCCCAGAATGTGGCTGGTGTAAGGAATTTGTACTGGTAGAAGTGTTTGACGCAGGCACTGGCTACTGTCTAAATAGTTTTACAGAGCACTATTGACAAAAATCTAGGATTCTCAGATCCCTGGAGCACAGGTTTTTATGAAGGATGCTGGTCTTCAATACACTGGGATATTTAATGCTTTAAAGACCACCTGGGACCTGAAGTTTTGCATTAAGTGATAAACTAAAAACATTTTATCATGAGGCACTGTTTCACCATTTAAAAGTACTGTAAAATAACAGGTGTATCTTCTAACTCACTAACGGTTGCTCAGTTTATTCATGAAAGGTCCAGGTGATACTAGCGGATTTGCACTCATCATCACAGAGGTCAGCTGCAGGCACATAACTTACCAAGACATTTTGGCAGCATACATTCTATCTAGATGTTGGGTGTTGAAATAAGGGGGGGGGGGGGGGGGAGACGGAAGATGGAGATAAACGGTACCTTGAGTGACAGTTTCTATTGTTATGACCTGTGTCCGCTTAACTGCAACGCCGACAACGTTATTGTAGAAAGCTAAGAGGCCGTCACAGCTTCGGAGAGAATGCAGGGTGTGCTCTTGGTTGACACAGGTTCCATGTGTTCCTGGTAAATCTTAAATGATGCTCCTACTAGTGGACTGTCTTCCAGATATGTGTAACAGCGTGGGCTTTCCGGACTCAACAGTGCTCTATGCAGGTCCCAAATCTGTAATCTGCAGTAGTTTATATTTTCTGGCGTTAGCATCTTTGAGAAACTGCCCGTTTGGCGTTGCAAGCCCCATTTAGAGACATTTGTTGATTAAAGACATTGAAACACCTTTGATGCCCTTTATTCATTGTAGTGATGCATGAAGAGATACACCAAGTTAGTGTTCTTATGGCAGCCATTTTGAAGGACAGAAACGTCTGTCGGTTCTTTTCAAATCACTTAGCGAAACAGGAAGGAATAAAAATCGTGGGGTGTTCTTTATGCCCTACAGTGAAACTGTGAGAAAGAAATGTCTGAAGAAGTTCTTTAATTCATGCAGTGAGAAAGAAAGGAGTGGGCATATTCTTGAATTCATTCAGTGATCCAGTGAGAAAGACATGTGGTATATTATTGAATTCATTCAGTGATACAGTGAAATAAATATGTAGGTATATTCCTTCATTTATGTAGCGATACAGCGAGAAAGGACAGTGTGGGTATATTCTTCAGTTCATGCAGTGATCTAGTGAAAAAGACAGTGGGTATTCTTCAATGCATGCAGAGATACAGTGAGAAATAAGTGTGGGCATATTCTTCCATTCCACCAGTGATACAGTGAGAAAGATTTGCCTCGTTGCAGCAATAAAGTGGGAAAGAACAGCCTGTAATAATCTCCAATTCATGTAGTAATACAGTGTGAAAGAAATGTCTGGTGATGTTCTTTAATCCTTGCAGTGATGCCAAAAAAACGCCTGAACATTCTTTATTCCGGATATATCGAGATAGAAAAACCAAATACTTGTCTATTTCACATGAAGTGTAGGTAAGAGAAAGCAAATAAGTAAATGGTTTAGAAAAATATATAAATTATAATAATAAAAGAATTACAAATAAGATGGCTGAGCACTTAAAAATCAACTTACTAAAAAGGTAAAATAGGCACTTAAAATAATTACACGTGTGATTGAAACTCCTGAGGAGTCACTCAGAGGCATTTGAATGAAAGACTTTTGGAAACGAATAAGAGAAGCCTGAAAATGTCATGAACTTCTGGATAAAATGGTGATTCTTCAGGTAAAGCAGTACTTGGCCGCTTCATGGACAGCTCTAGTGTTGGACACAGTTAATGCTGCCCGCAAATACTTTTTCATTAAATCAAAAAAGGAGGGGCAAAACCATGCGGTGTGATCGACAGACTCATCTTGATAGCCACAACGCCCTCATTTCGTTGTGGGTAAGCACTGCATGTTCCAAGAGCCTTCAAATGGAGTCATCAGAATGTACAGCAGTCCGACACTGAAGTACTTGATTTTGTATGCAGCCTCTAAACTGGAGTGTAGATACTCCTGGTTTATACAGATATAGCTATCCAGTCTTAGCATAAAAAGAATACTGTAAGTTAAAAGCTATTATCACGAGTATAAACAATCTTAGGAATATAGAGCTTGAAAAAGCCCAGTTAAGTGGATACATTAAAAAATAAGGAGAATCATAGACAGAACCTATAACTGAATTACCAGATCATAGGTATACAGGTAGCTTAAGTGTGCAAACAGTGCGTTTAGTCTAAAAACCATGAAAAAGTAAATGTCCAATTACATGCTAAAAGAGGGGCCGTGCAAAAAGATAAAATTTACCAAGCCATTACTATGCAGATAGCTTACTTGTGCAGACAGTGTTATGATCTAAAAACCATGAAAGAGTAATTGTCCAAAAGCATAGTATAAGAGCATCCATTATAGAGAGATAGCTATCAATTATGTAGTCCTAGTACTTCTGCATCTGCATTATGGCAGGCCTCGAAAAATCATAAAAATATTACAAGACCTGCAGGTCTAGTGACTTAAATATTCTACTCAACCTAATTGTAATGCTCTTGCCCCATAAACTGGTTTCAAATGATGCGATTGTGGGCAAATATTTGAATTCGTTAAGCAGCCATTTTCTTCATTATCACATCTGAGAGCACCTCAATATGTGCAAGTTCAGCATGTCTGCTGTACAAAAAAAAAAAAAAAAAAAACTCATGTTATATATATATATATATATATATGTATTAAATCTAGCCACATATAGGATACATGTGACCCCTGACTTTCCTCTTAATTCATTAACGGCATTGTCATCAGGGCGGGGGCACAAATGTTTCTCAAATCTGGTTTAAAATCTATCACTTTTATTAAATACATAACTAAAGCATGAAGTGGTAGCACACGGTCATTTGTATTCAGCAGATTTTACTTTGAAATGGCCACAAACTTTCCCATTGACATGCAGCTTTACTGATAAAACGATATAGTGTACAAAAAATAATGTTTAGTCCCTTCGCTGCTAGGCCTTTTCCCCCCCGTGTGCGAAGCCTTTTTTTGGGGGCTATTTGGGGTAGTTCGCGCTTAGGCCCCTGTAACTTTTTGACCATATAAGGTATCCATCAAGAAATTAGCCTAAAATACAGCTTTTTGGGGGGGGGGGGGGGGGGGGGGCTATAGATTAAAGCATGCGTTTTTTTCCCTGCAAATGGTATCATCAAAGGGGTTGAGGTGCTGAAATCACCATCTTTTCAGATTTCAGGGACAAGCAGGCTTTTGTCAGAAAACCAAACATTTTTGCACAGTTTTGGCATTTTTCTGGGACATAGCCTATTTTTGCTATTTTTTGTGCTTTCAACCTCCTTCCAGTTAATGGTAATAAAAATGGGTATGAAAGCAATGATGGATCCTGGAAAGCTATACATTTCTGAAAAGTAGACAGCATTTGGACTTCAGCAAGGGGTCATTAGTGTAGATGCTTCAAGGTTTTGTATAGAAACTAACAGTTGAAGATAGAAAAAACTGAAAATTAGTTTGAAAAAAAACAGCCATTTCTGCCAACGTTTTTACCTGTAACTTCTACTAAGTACGGCAGATGTTTGAAAGCAACATACCATTACATCCTCTGGACCCTTCTGGTTGTGGGGATATATAGGACTTGTAGGTTCACCAAGAACCCGACGAACCCAGAGCCAATAACTGAGCAGTGTCTTGCAATAGTTTTTAGGTCTCGCCTAGCGACGCAGCGCATGCGCTGCACGCTCCTGGCGAGATCTATTGTCGTCGGTTTGGCTTGCGAAGCGAGGGTGGAAGCTCCACCCACGCTTCTTACTAGCATGCTCGCCAAAACCGTGCTTTCTATTGGGACGGAAGCATGTTTGGTTCCCTCCATTTTCCTTCGGCGTGCCTGTCCGGACAGGGCATGTGCATGCGCCTGGACTCCTCTTTGCCGTGCCTCCACGCACCCGGACAAGAGATGTGCTCGCGTTTGCTGTGCAGGCACGGCGCTTCGGCGCGCTTTCACTTTTACAGCGTTTCAGCAGCGGGTGTAGGTCTGGTGGCCTCGTTTCCGGTCTGCCCCTGAAACAAACAGCATTGTTTTAAATGTAAGCATGCTATATTATCTTTTTTGTTAGTACATTACATAACGCCCTATATCGTCGCTGTTTAAAAATCTTTTATTTATATATATATATATATATATATATATATATATATATATATAGATAGAGAGAGAGAGAGAGAGTGTGTGTGTCTGTCTGTCTGTCTGTCTGTCTGTCTTTACGGCGTTTCAGCAGCAGGTGTAGGTTTGGCGGCCTAGTTTGTTTTTTGCATCGTCCAAACCTTTGGCTGTACATCCAAGCTCTGGTTCCAGATTACCAGGAGTGGTGGGCGTGCCTTAACTGTATATAGAGCGAGGGCCTCCTTGGCTGTCTGGATCAACTCCTTCCAGTCTAGTCTCCGCAAACACATTTGGGCCGCTTCGCTGCACGTCATTGGCTACTACCACCAGCCCCTCTCCCTTCAAGTCATGGGCTAATGCCACCCTCCTACAGCATGACTGGAGAGAAGAGTACTGCCGCAGACGAGTCGTGCACGACAGCTGCTGGGCTCGAACGCTGTGTGTAAACACATGCTACGGAAGCCGCCAGCTCCTTCTTTCATCATGCTCACAGAGTACCACTTCCTTTAGTGTTGCTTGTCCATAGCGCTGTCAGACGAGGGCAGGGCTTCCCAGGTACAGGTGTGTCAGTACACAACGGGGGACAACAGGAGCAGAGTCCGTCTGCGCTCAAAGCTGCCCTCATGGCTGGGTTTATTCGAGGCTATCTCATCTCACTGCCGCCAGTACACGTTACCGCGCAGTAGGGTATCTACGGTGCAGTGCTGCCCTCATGTACCAGTGCCCCAGACTGCCAGGGCATAATGTATGCATGAGGAGCTGCCAGTAGAGAAGGCTACTCGCAGGGCCTCTGTTGTGGAGAACGGCTTGCATGGCTGACTGCCCTGGCCTGCCAGTGCCAACCGAGTCTGCCAATGTGGAAGGCTGCCAGTATTCATGGGGGATCCTGCAGGACTTCAAGTGTGCATGGCTGTCTCTTCACGGGACTACCTGCTGCACTTCCAGTATACATGGTAGGCCTGCTTGCTGGGATTTCACAGACTGCTTGGCTGTCCCTACACAGCGCTACCTGCAAGGCTGCCAAAATGCAGGACTTCCATTAGTCAGGGTTTCACCCAGAAACACAGTCCAGAAATCCCAAGTGATGGTGAACAGAATCTTCCTGGTGAGTTACTTAAGGTAATCAAACAAGCATTTGCAATGCAATAGGTCTCGCTTTTACGCGAGTTGAAACTATTGGCATTGTAAATGACAATTACTTTTATGTATGTTTTAAAAAGCAAAAATAATAGGCCTCGTTTTGGTTTTTGAAACAAATAAAAACGCATTGTTATTTACAATGCCAGTAGCTTAAACTCGCGTAAATGCGAGACCTATTGCATTGCAAATGCTGGTTTATTGTGTACCGGGTATATAGCAATTCATTCGGAAAAATATAAACAGGGAAAAAAAAAGGTATGAAAGTCACCTATTTATTTCTGAAATGGGAACAAAATATAAAGTTTAGAAACAGTAGCTATTTGCACATCTCCGAAATTGTGGGTACCCATAGCAGCATGGGAATAATAGGTCATTTTTTCAAAGTGACATCTTTTTTACACATTGTCTTACATTTGGAAGGCAGAAATGCATTGAAAGTTACTGAATAACGGGATTTGTCCTTAGTTGGCCCTTGCCACTTTACTCAGGTTCCCTTGCAAACCTCAAAATATGTCCCCAAAAACATTTTCCTCACATTTTTGTGGTGGAAAGTTCTTGAATCTGTGTGGATCCACAAAATTACACCCACCCCGCATTCCCCAAAGTCTTCCGAGAACAATGGTACCTCACTTGTGTGGGTAGGTCTAGTGCCCGCA
Organism: Triturus cristatus; assembly: GCF_964204655.1. Taxonomy (NCBI): domain Eukaryota; kingdom Metazoa; phylum Chordata; class Amphibia; order Caudata; family Salamandridae; genus Triturus; species Triturus cristatus. The sequence goes on along the minus strand of NC_140592.1, from coordinate 728,795,500 downwards.
ACGGGAAATGGCCCAAAACACTAATTGGACACACCACATATTCACAGTCAAAACGGACAAAGTGCCTAGCTGTAGATTTTGAACCCTAGCTCTGCCGGCACCTAGGGAAACCTAGCAAACCTATGCATTTTTGAAAAGTAGACACCCAGGGAATCCAGGATGGGGTGACTTGTCTGGCTCGCACCAGGTTCTGTTATCCAGAACCCCTTGCAAATCTCAAACTTTGTAAAAAAAAACTAAAAAAAAAAAACTCATTTTCCTCACATTTCTGTGGTGGAAAGTTCTGGAATCTGCGTGGCACAAATGTCCTACCCCACAGAATTCCCCTCAGTCTCCTGAGTAAAATGATACCTCACTTGTGTCGGTGTCAAATGCATAATTGGCTAAAAACATATTTATTTATTTTTTAAATGTAGCGCTTAGAATTTTCGGAGCTATATCCATAATCCCTATGTTTTGGGCTCTTCCCAGTCACAGGCCTTTGGCCCACCCACACAAGTGAGGTATCATTTTACTCGGTAGACCAAAACGCTGGGTGGTAGGACATTAGCGCCGGCACGGTCATCCCACGAAAATATGCAAGGATAAAGTGATTTTTTCTGCTAAATTTGAGGTTTGCAGGGGATTCTGGGTAGGGAAACGTTTGGAGATCCACGCAAGCCATACCTCATTGGACTCCCCTGGGTGTCTAATTTTCAGAAATGTGTGAGTTGGGTAGGTTTCCCCTAGATGGCGGCGAGCCCGGGGCCAAACAAACGGGTCCCCCCCCCACCCCAGGTAGTTTTGTTATAGGCAATTTTGAAGTCTCCGCAGTACTTTTTGGGCCATTTCCTGTTGCAGCCACTATGCCTACCCACACAAGTGAGGTACCATTTTTAATCGGGAGACCTGGGGGAACGCTGGGTGGTAGGAAATTTGTCTGCCCAGTGATGCTACAACTTTCCCACACATAAATGTGTGAAAATTTTGATTTTTTTCCAGCTAAATTTGAGGTTTGCAGGGGTTTCTGGGTACGGAAACGTTGGGGGATCCACGCAAGCCATACCTTGCTGGACTCCCCCGGGTGTCTAGTTTTCAGAAATGTCTGAGTTTGGTAGTTTTCCAAGATGGCCGCCGAGCCCAGGGCTAATAACCCAGGAGACCCCCCTTGCAAAACCAGGTTGTTTTGTGATAGTTAATTTTGATGTTGCTTCAATAGGTTTTGGGCCCTTGCCTGTCTTGGGTATTTAACCCACCCACACTAGTGAGGTACCATTTTTATCGGGAGATCTGGGGGAACGGTGGGTGGTAGTAAATTTGTGGATACCAGAACATTCCACCACAGAAATGTGAGGAAAATGTGTTTTTTTTGACAAATTTTTAGGCTTGCAAGGGATTCTGTGTAAAGTGGCAAGGGCCAACTAAGGACAAATCCCGTTATTCAGTAGATGTAAACCATGACGGTGGTTCCCAAACCATCCATGGAACGTAATATTCAGGCCCATATGCGTGGCAAGAGTTGGCAGAATGAATCAGGCAATCCGGGGCACAGCGTAATTTATACGACTGGAGACGATCTGATCGACGTCCTTACTCCATCGCGATAGCAGCCCTATGCCACGCACACAGGCCTGAATATTACGTTCCATGGATGATCTGGGCACCACCGTCATGGTTTATATATACTGAATAACGGGATTTGTCCTTAGTTGGCTCTTGCCACTTTACAGGCATTGGTGTAACCAGGTTTTGGACTCCAATGGAGCATTGCAAGATTGAGGAGGGTCACTTCACCTGTCCCCTTGTCCTGAGGAAGATCCGCATGGCTGAGGTATTAAAGTCCTTCGGTTGCCCATAAGCTGGATCGAAACGTCAAAGCTATCCCCCACCTCACCTGGACCAATTTCTCCTTTCCCATTACCCCTGTTTACAGCCTTAAGGAAACTCTCCTTACAACTTTAGAAAATATAATTCAAATTAATATTTTCATGTGGTCAGGTTGCATCTAACTTTTTAATGGATATCAGTTCTGTACAGTCTTGTAAATATATGCCCTTTACTTTTCTACACACTTTGAGCTCTCTTAACTCCTTTATATACACTTGAGCACTCTTTCTTACACGTTCCCTAGAACACTCTCCTACCTTCTGGACCCTCTAGTGATTGTTCCTTTAAATGACTAAATAAATATATTGTAATACTACCTAGTGGATTTTCTACACATTAGTTTGTTTGAATTATTTTCACGATTTACAGACGTTTGTGAGCTGATTAATGTAAGCTCAAATAAATTGATAATTCTGCTAATCTACCTCTTCCTTGAATAACTGGTCCAGGACCATTGTTTCTTTATAATTCCTGCAACATTCAGCACATCATGTGTGCTTTCACTTTCTGAGCAGCCCATGACAATGGCGGCAGCTTCTTTCACATTTACAAAAGTTTGATCTATTGGCATTGTAAATGACAATGCCTTTTATTTGTGTGTTAATTACCAAAACAGATAAATAAAAGGCATTGTCATTTACAATGTCAATAGCTTAAACTCTCGCAAACGTGAGACCTATTGCACTGCAAATACTTGCTTGGTTAAGCCTACCAGACAGTGAAAGCTGTCTGGTTGCAAAAGACATATTGTGGGCTTACTAAATACATACATAGACTTTCAGCCCACCCATTGCTTACCGTTGGTTGACTTTGGGGTCACCCTCTTTCGCACCCTTCTTATTCAATGGCTGTTCGGGTCCCAGCTTGTCAATTTTGTGTTTGTTTCTCTCATGGAGCATAGCCTCTTTACCATCTCTCCTTAGGGGGTTGGCTGCTATGCTTCCACTTCTCACTATTTCCTTTAAGTACTCCAGGGGAGTGCATGTGTTTTCCAGCTGTCTCTCTCATGTGCTTTTCTTTCTGCCCCTCCATATTGCTCTCTCATCCATGTGCTTATCTCCACCCGCCCGTCTGCACTCATGTTGCACTCTTGCCTGTGCCGCCTCCCCGTGCCCCACATTGCCCTTCTTTCTCCCTTGGTGTTACTTCTCCATGCTGCAGCCTGGCTTCCCCCACACACCCTCGCAACACCTGCTCCCTCAACCAGGTTATTAATTTAATATTTTTTCAAAAGCGCTTTCAAGCTAAATTTTTAAAAAAACACTTTCACTATATTTTTTTGCATTTACCGATCCATCTTGAATAAGTAAATAAAAAAAAGTAATAAATGCCTATGCGGTTACAAAATTATGGGACGGGGATCATCATGGTCATTATTTTATTTATTTATTTATCCAGCTGCATGAGCCTGCAGCAGTAGGACTGCTTGAGATTTCAGGGGCACATATTGTAATGTTGAAGAGTCTTAAATGACTGTCATTTTCGGTGTTTGTTTCTCCTCAGACAGTAGCACAGATGGGAGGGGGGCAGTTATGAGGCAGGTATTGCACTCTTAGCATTCCCCATTCTTTCATTAACTTTAGACTTTAGAGTGCAGTTTTGTGTTTGGGAGCAGTATGGGAAGCCCCAGACTGTACTAATCTACATGGATTTTTAGGTTTGGCTTCACAGTGCAACTACCGCCTGACAAAGTGAACAACAAAAGAGAGCTTTCAGAGTACTACTGAGAGAGGGGCTTCGACTCCACCTACATGTTGGTAACCCAGAGTACAGAATTGGATTGGGCTGAATTTGTGATTTTTCACTGGAAAGACTGATTGCATTGTACATTTTGGCTTGAGGTAAAGTTAATTCAGCAGGACTGAGTTGATGATGATGGAAAGCCACTGATTATGACCATCGGCCTGATCGGTTTACTATGAAATGGTATAATAAAAGGCACTATGTCTGATGTATTTACTGTGAAATACATAAATTAAAGTCAAAATGCATTTTAGTGTGAATTAGTATTACTCTATATTGACGCCTATAGATAGGTTTGTTTTACATAGAATCTCACAGATTACTGCAGTAGGCAATGGTTCTGGTGTTGGTTACCCTGCAAAACAAAAGGTGGATATAGCAGGTTTGTTTTGTGATAATCCTGGTTAGGCTCTCTTAGGAGAGATAGTACTATTCCTTAACTAACTAATTTTGTATACCTTTCTAATTTTATGATTGTGTATTTGCAAGCTGCCTTGTGGAAAAGCTTACACTCAAAACTATAGGCCTGTGTTGGTTATGGTGACAAACTGTAGGCCTGATTGGTGCACTGGGAAATGCTATGTCTGATGCCATAGGTCTGCCTGCGTGTGATGAAATGTTGGGACAAATACAGTTGTTGTAGCTTATTGTGAAAAGCATTAGTTAAAGCAAGTTTGCCTTTAACAGCTGTGTTACAGGCTATAGACATATTTTGTTACATGTATTCTCATAGACTACCATAGTAGGCAAGGGTTTTGGTATCGGCCATTCACTCTGACAAACTAGGGTTTTCACTGTGATGATTCTTCTTATTCCCTGTTGACAGGGGTTGTATACTGTTTTTGAAAGTTTTATTGTTTCTACATATTTGTAGTTATAAGTATATACATGAGGGTTGCCAGATATTGTGAACTTGAACAGGCTGGTGTTGGGTAAGGAGTAAATCGAATGGTAACGGCTCCATCAGTTAATTCTGAAAGGTCAAAGCATACTTCATAGGTTTGATCTGTTTGTAATGAAACATTGGGACAAAGCCAGTAGACCTGACCTGTGTTGTATATAGTGTCAATTCACTAGTAAAGGCTAGAGGCCTGATCGGTTCACAGGGAAAAGTTATCAGATTCCTTAGGTATAATCTGTTTAAAATAAAAACCAATGTCAAAGAAGTAGATCTTACTTACTGTGAAAAGGATGTGTTTAAGCTAATAGGCTTTTAAGGCTGGATTGTTAATACACTGTGCTTAAGCCTGTAGGTAGGTACTTTGTTACATGGAATCTCCCAGATTACAGTAGTCGGGAAGGGTTTTGGTGACAAACCCAAACAAACCATGGAGATAGACAATCTGACTATGGTAATCCTTACTAGGCTCTATTGAATGAGGTTTCTTATTGATTTGACAACTATATTTTGTTCATATTTCTAATTGTATTATAATATACTGGATGGTTACCTTGTGGGAAGACTTATGAGCAACACGGTAGGTCTGAGTTGGTTCTGGGGGCAAGCCAGAGATAAAGGTTAATCGGCCTGATTGTTTAGAATTAAGTTATGATAAAGGCAGTAGGCCTGACATATTGGTTGTGAAAAGCTTATATTAAAAGGCATTTAAGGGTGGCTTGTTATTATACTGTTTCAACTGCAAAAGATAAGTATTTTGTTAGTGGAAGCTCACAGATTACCATAGTAGGCTAGGGTTTTGGCGTTGGTTACCCCTTCTTATAAACTGTGGGTCTAAAGGACTTTCACAATATGGGTTAGGCCCTCTCAGGAGAGAGGGTATTTTACTTTTTGCCAGCTGTAATTGTATATACTATGTAATGTTATGACTGTATGCCTGATGGTTGCCTTGTCAGAAAGCCTAAGCTCAGTAAATGAGGCCTCAGTAGGTTATGGTAAGAAGCCTATAACACCAGAGGCCTGATAGGTTCACTAGGCAGGAAAAAAATATTCCCAGTGTCATAGGTAAGATCAGTTCATTATGAAATTATGATAAATGTAATAGAACTGACACAGATTATGTAAAGCATTTGTTAAAAGCAGTAGGCTTTTAAGGGTGGATTGTATTTTCTGCCATTTGTCTGTCCAAGAATAATTCACGCTCTGCTTCCATACATGACAGTGTACTTCATAGGGGAATGGTTTAGTTAAAAAAAATCACTGGCTTGCTTTCCCTATAAATGATGCAATTTTCAGAACACAGTTGTACATTCACCTGAATAGGAGTATGCGTCCATGTCAGGGCTGGTTGGCCAGTCTTGTAGCTTTCAATCTTCTCCTTTTATAGTTACCCTTTAATTTCTTTGCTTCTCCTCTTTTTATTTTAATGTTTCTTAAAAGCATAGCACAGCTGTCCAGGCAGTGGTGAAACATTGATTGTTTGCTGCTCATTTATCTGCATCCCTTGTGGCCACTTCCTCTAAACCAGGAATGCTGCTGTCCATAGTGCATCATCGGTTTACCATGCTAAGATGGCTGGTTCTAAATGGGGCAGCCATGCTGGAACTGTAAAACAACAGACTATTTACACTCCCTCTGCAAGACAGACCCCTGCTATTTTTCCTCCATTAGTGCAAGCATATGCCCACTGCGTTTAGACCGCTGCATAATTTTTTTTCTACCACATTCCTTTACTTTATCTTGCATACTTTGCTCAGTTTGTGTGTGTTTTAGAGAGGTTGTGTCAGTGGGTGAATGTAAAAATTAGTCAATAGATCAATGTATGGGCGAAAAGAGGAGGACGGCTTGAGCGCATAAACAAAACCAAGGACACACAAGGCACTTTCATTCGTAGGCTAGGCCTGATGGCATTACCAATGTTTGTTTCCATTACGGTAAAACAGTAGAAATAAATAAATATTTAAAAAAAACACTGCATGGTGTGCTCCCCAGTGAGATAGAAAAGATGGAGGCATGAAAATGCCAGAGCGGTTGCTAATTTATCAAGTGTCCAGTGAATCAAAACGGAGGGGGCCTTCATTCCATGTGATAAATAATAATGCAGCGAGATCGAGGGGTGAAGGTGCCTGACTAACTCCGGTCCAGGTGTCGAAGACACATATTACATTATCGACTAAATGCTCGAGGGAGACAGCAGGGAAGGACGTGCTAGAGCGCACAGCCTCCCGTCCCCCTCCTAGTATCCGGTTCTGCGCAGGCCTTCGATAACCTCTGCCTTCCCGACCCTCCTCTCTCCCCCAGTGCGGAGTTATTAATGTCGTAGAATTCCATGTAATGCTCCCTTGCTATTTATATACCGTATCTGCAGAGCAGGATCGCTAGCCCGGCCCCCACCCCAGTCCGAGAGTGACAAGCACGGATGGAGGCCTTGCCCCTAACAGGACGTCTCCGGCGCGAGACGTCAGGGGAAACCACACTCTCGCATAGCGATCAGCCCCAAGGACATCTGAGAGACATTCACGAATGGAGCAGGCATCCTCCCGCGACAGGGGCGCAGCTCTAGGGCAGAGGGATGGAGTCCAGACCTGCACAGCTGCCGGTACTGGAACACACACGCCGCTGTACTAGTGTGAACCGGAACCGATGCACCGCCTGTTATTTTAAAATGTGACCCTTGCACACCTCTGTCACCCCCGAGCCGAGGTCCTGACCTGCCAAGACCTGCTACTGCAGTACTGGGAGCCCCACACGGATCTGTTAATGTAACTCTGGTGATCCAGGTCACCCCCTGCTAGACCACTACTGAGACTAGAACATCAGCTGTGACATGGGTGTTCGTCTCAGGTCTCATTCCTTACACTACTACAGGGACTCTAGTAACACATCTCGGCCAATGGGCCCCAATCCTGCCCTGTTGGACAAGCACTGGGGCTCACACAGCGCTCTGCCGATGCACTTCTTACCCGTTCACAGCAATCCTCGATTGCCAGGAGCGAGGCGCCCAACAGCCCTCTTCTAATATCCAACCATCGTGTACTGAAGCAAACCTTCCTGGAGAAGTCCTAACATACCCCTGTCCTTGTCCACTGCTATTCCAGTACTGGGCCCGCATACAGCTCAGTGAGTGTACCTTAACCCTGGCCAGCAACACTGCCCGACATGCTAATGAGGGAGCATACAGAGCCCTCACAAAGCAGTTTAAGTGCAAAATGTAATAACATTGTCTAGACACGGTCGGACGGGACTGCAAGGGATTGGTGATTGAGAGCGAGAGGGAAGGCCTATATGGGTGGTGTTTCAGACTCAAGCTTGAGGACCGGACTTATGCTCTTCTAGTCTTTTGTCCCTGATCAAACCATGAAACAGCAACCAAGTGGGTCTAAGAGAAAAGAATAGATACAGTGACACATGCAGATGCCTTACCATCTTTGGAGCTATCTGCACATCCAGTGAAAACCACACTGAACATGGAGGAGAGAGAGAATACCCAAAGAGGAAGGGTGTCACCTATGAGCGGTCCAATCTTCCATCAATCTGGTAACTTCACATGAGCAATCCACTGGTATAGCCATTATGCGATTAACCACTGTGATTGCGGTTAGGAGTCGATCTAAGAGCGGCAGGTAACATGAACCTTTACAACCGGCCCTAATAGATGCTCTGAAAGGTCCATCGCGAAGCAACAGAAGAGTAACCCTTTTAAGATGAGCTGCAGTCTACGTCCAAGGAGTCCACTCGGTGGTGGTAGGGAGCAACCCTTAGGAACAGATGTTATTCAGGAAGCCCATACAAGGGAGCATTGTTCAATCAGTCTAAAAGAACGGATATTATACAACAGCCACTTATTAATGTTGCATAGGACCAACAAATCAGTGCTGAACATCCTAGCTGTCTGCCCTGAACCTGAAAAGCAGAGACAAGTCCATAAAATACTTATGAACTAATTTTAACAGGCCTAAAATGATACAAGTTCACCGTACGAAGGGCTGTCACATTATCTTTCCCTTGGCTGGAGTCATAGAGAGGGTCACATGTTGTAATGTACATTATTCAAGAATGTAAATGTTATTGACAATGTAACGAACTACACCTTCATGTTCATCTACCCATCACCAAAAAACAGTAAATGCTTGAAGAAAAACAAATAGAAAAGCCTAAACTGAACAAATAATGCAAGCATCTAAAAACTGCCATGCGGGAATGGGGTTGCTGCTTCAGGAAGCTATATACAGCTGTTTTTCTTTATGGTTAGAATGCAGCAAGTTAATCTCTAGGCTTACATATTCTGTCAGAAGCACTGATACACAATACATTACAGACAGCGTGCCATACTACAGGTACAGTTTAATGTGCAGTTTTGCAAGAGGTTTGACATGTTTGTCCTCTGAAGCAGCACCCCGACTGTGCAAGCGCTTCACAAACATAACAAAGAACTGGTTAATATTACAAGCAGAAACGTGAAAAGATTACGTTATTTTACATATTTTAAGTAACTTGCATCTTTTTCACATATCAGGGATAGTTGTACATAAGTTGCAATTTGAACATATGGTCATTTCAGTCTCCTTCCTAACAACGGCACTGGTGACCATAATGCGTATGGCAAGAAGGAATGCACAGTCTAAATTCAGGGTCTCCTGAGAGTGCTGGAGAGCACTTATGGTGAATGAAGAAGTAGATTCCTCCCCCCTGTCTCAATGACAGAATCCAAAAGGGAGGCATTTAAGGTAGTGAGGGACCTGATCCAGAGGTGGGGGGGTGGGGGGCAGGGTCGGAGCTTCCCTACTTACAATAAGTAGGTGACCTACCATATTAGCTGTGCCACTCTTGACTGCTCCAGGTTAGGCAGGGAAGAGGGGTTAGGAGAGGACCCCATGTGTAGTTGACGTGGAACTCCATCCAGTGTGCAGAACCAGTAATTAAATATCAGACTGCTGACACGGCATGGCATCTGTGCACACAGGCAGGTACACCCTTAGCAGAGGATGTGCGTAGGTAACAGGTTATAAGAAAGTGGGGTCAGTAAAGGGTTGCCAGCAAGGCTCTGGAAAGCCTGCACACCAGTCTTGTATTTCTCATAGCAAGCTGTGTTGTTTCTGACCCCTCCCTGGAACCCATAAGCACATACAACAACCATGCCTGTGTGGTAAGGCCTCTCTGTGATATGTAATAAGACCAGAGTGAGTCTCTGCTGTCTGAGGCAGCCTGACAGAGAAGGAACGAGTGCAGGAAACTCCAGGGAAGACTCACTAGATGATACCCCAGAGGACAGTGCTCTGGACACAAGCTATGAGTCCCCAGATGAAATTTCCCCTAGACTGTCACCCACAGTAACCCCAAGATTGTTCTCTGGTGTGTACCAGAGACTGTCTTCTCCACGCATCTCTATACTACCCGATGTCACCTGTCCCATGCATCACAACTTCCAAGTAGGCCACATTTCACTCAGACCCTGAAACTTGAACTAGAGCTCCACAAGGGTAAGAAAGAGCAGGATAGTTATGAAGAATAGCCCTTCAGGAAAAAGGGAGGCAAATAAAAAGACAAGATGAGTGGGCCCAGGAAGAGAGAAAGAATGAGCAAGAGAGGCAGGAAAAGAGACTGGTCTCTGGAGAAGGAGCGGGAAACCCTGAAGAGAAGCACAGGTTAGAAGCTGATAAAGGGCTACCTCTGGGAAAGACTATTCCCCCTCAAAATTCCAGGAATCCACCATTAAGGCACCAAAGAAGCCGATAAACATTTAGGCACTGACATTCTAGTGTGGTTCCATAGTTTTGAGATTGCACGTATGGCACAAAATCGTACTCATACGTCCAAGGTAATCCTCTACTGAAGCTACACTCTTGAGAGGACGGAGACCACTAGAAAGATGCCAACCTGACGTGATTGATTGCACGAAGGATGCTCCAATTAGACTCTTTGGGCCGAAGCCACCCCAGTATTTACAGAGGTTCCACAAATACAAGAAGACTGATAAAATTCTATTTGAGAATTGCGTCCATGACATAGGGGGAGAATGGAACGAGTGAGTTAGAAGGACGAAAGCAAAGGATTAGCAGTTTCTAAAACAGGTAACATTTGCAGCAAGACTCAGGGAAGAATGCTCTATCTAACCCACTTACAGTACTTAACTGACATTCATGGGAAGGATCCATGACATTCTGGGTTTTCATATTTTTTGCTCGCATAGTAAACTGCTAAATTGGTAATCTCAAACATGTCATGTTTGCGCATCACATGAAGCACACCAAAGGTAATGGGAGGAATGCTTACAATTTGTCAAACCACTGGCAATCGCTCGGGGCAGCATCTCAAAACATCATTTTTTTGCTCACCATGCCACGTCGGTCTGGTCCCAGTCATATGCAAATCAGTCGTGACTTGTTCCACATGGGAACATGCCAGTCGGAACTGCCAAGAGAGGGCCTGGCCGCTGGTTATTCAGAACACCAAACGCAGAAAGCAAATTGATTTTGGGTCACATGGCAAACCACTACTAAAGTCTTATGTGGCTATGCATATCCAAAATGCACACAGCAGACAAGCCAGAATAAAAAGAGTCAGCAAATGACTGAATAAAAAAAAACTGAACCAAACATTTTGCTGACTAGAGCTTAAGAATATCACGCATAGGTGGATACTTTTTTACTATACTAATCCAGCGGTCTAGTTTTCACTGTCTTCGGGTTTGATCAATTATTCTGCTTGAAGGCAATCCCCAATTAAAAACATCCGACCCAACAAAAGGAAGGTACACAACGGTGCGTTCCAGCAGCTTAAAAGCACGTTTCTGAGTGCGTGTAACTCTTTTGCAGCTCCTGGCAGTCAGCACCGAGGATCATTTAACATACACAAAGTGATAACTGGAGGTGAACATGTACACTAATGCTTCAGCGTAAGCACCGGTGTAGCTTTCAGTGCACACATGTAAAAGTTACACTGCACAGAAATACGTGGATTTGCGTAGGTATGTTCACAAAAACCATAAATACAAAATGCTGGGACATCACTGTCGGTGAAGGGAGCTACCTACACAATGTCCTGCCAAACTGAAGCATCAATCATATGGTAACACTGCAGTATGAATATCCCACCTTCCCATACTACCCATTACTGCAAACTCTTTCCTCGCGAAACGCACATGTATGATACAATGGGGGTTGCAGTGATCTTGAGCAAACTACCATCTGAGAAGTATTAACTGTTTGCCCTTTTTGTCAAGTCCTTCACTGTCAGGCGGGATCTGTTGACAGCATGTTGAGACTGGAACTTACATGCTGACAGACAACATGTGGGCAATGGCATCAGCATCCTCTTCCCATAAACTCCGCCTTCACAACGTAACAAATATTCATCTACCGTAGCCACTTCATGTCCTTGATTCATACTCTTGTAAACCCTGAATGCAACCTACCAGGAGTAATGAATGGCACCTAGCTGAGCCTTCTGATTTCCCAAACCAAATCCACAACTCCATATATGGTGCTAAATCTCGTTTGTATCCGCGAATGCATACTTGTTCATTTTTTACAACGTGCTCGAGTTGATCTTTGACAAGCAAAGAGCAAAACAGATGCACACCTAGGACCGTGAGTGTGGTACTGGGATGTTAGTAAAATCGGACTGCGATCTATTTAAAAAAAACATCACCACCATGTAGGTGCTGCATCCAAACTGCCTGCTTCGGTGATTTGGCTCTACCTGCTCTTGAAGGATGCCCCCTTCATTTCCTTCTTCTGTGAATCTTGTATCGCAATGGTACTACTTGGACTGCCCTGAAGCCCATTTCCAAACGGGGGATACGCCAAGTAGCCCCCAAGCCTGTGACGTAAAATAAAAAGATGACTCCCTCTGCAAAAACGTAAAGACCCTTCCGAGTCGGGCTCGAGGGGGGGGGGGGGGGTAGGGGCTTTTAGGGTTGGAGGCCCCTGTCTCAAGCTTCTCCAGTGGGTAGAGAAAGAATGAATGGTTTAACCAGAGTGAGTTGAGTACTCTGGTGGCTCAACCCTAGAGATCAGAGTAGTAATTCGTCTCTAGGATGAGTAAGAAGCCCTATAGCCACCACTTGAAAACAGGGGTGTATAGTTTGAAGGGGGGGGGGGGGGCATGCAATACTTTTCCGCGGGTAACTGTTGTATGGTCTTCCTTGAACGAGGTGGGATGACGGCTACTGGGCTTTAGCCATGCTCTAACAGCTGCCATTGCGCCTTACCTAGTGGACCTTCTTGCACCAGCACCGCTCTATGAGAAGGTATGTGCTAAGACGCGATGCGGTCTACAAAAGCAGGTCTCTTAACCTTGCACTTCTCAAGGTTCTTACCTTGGGGTCTTTCTCATAGTAGTACTGCTGGGTGCGGATCCACCTCCCTACCAGGTGATCGCGCACAGTGTGGGCTAGGGCGAAGTAATAGTCGCGGGGGGTGGCTACATTGCGGTCCTTCACCAAGGTGAAATGCAGGTGCCGATTGAAGTTCTTCTTCAGGTCTGTCACGTTCTCCACACCTGCCAGGCCGCGCACGCTGATTTGCTTGCGCTTCTCTTGGTCAGTCAGAGGCCGCGACATGGTGCTGGAGGGTGGAGGACACGGAGGCAGAGGAAAACCGACTGCGGCGGAGGCGCTAAAAGCTGACAACCGAGACAGGGAGAGAAGGGGGTCTAAAGAATACCACCGGCCAGCAAGCCTTGTCCAATTACAGCACAGGCTGCTGCAGGGCAGGAAACACTAGCCAATAGGCACTAAGCCCCGCCTACAACCACTCAGGTCAGACAGCCCTGCGAGCAGCAAGTGCAGACAGATAGACGTTCCCTGCACCAATCATGGTCTAGCATTAACGTAGGATTCCCTGACCAATGACAGCCCTGGTGAGCCCCACTGAAGACCAATGGAGGCTTTGCACGGAAAAAAGTCAGGATATCCACAACAAAATACACATACATCGACGATCAGCACGACAATACAGCTGGCCATTTCTGGCTGCTCACATATCTGCTGCTTCCAGACTGGGAAGCAATAATCAAGAACAGTCGTGGTTTAGTGATATCGGCAAATACTCGCAGTAAAGCGCTACGACGCCTCGCCTGGGGTAGTAAGCGCTGTATACATCCAATTACAATTCAATAGAGGTAGCCCCCGCACTAAAGCACACGCGCACTCTTGTCCGACAGAAATCATTTCTTCAGTCCATGCACACTTCTAGCCAGTTTTCACTTTCTCCAACGCTTCACTATCAAAACAATGCCGTTTCCGAATTTTTTTGCTGCTGTCGCTATTAAATAAAGTCGCTTGGGCAAAAGGGAAGTTTTTACAATTTAACCGCGTATTGCTCATTTTCTACAAAGAAGGCCATTAATCTCACTAAAACGTAATAGGCATAGCTGTGACCAGCCCAGGGTGACAGAAAATTAAATATGCCATTTAACAACCTCTACGGATCTTCTTAAGGTTAGGTAAACAGAAAAATATTCCCGGACTACAAGTGTTCATTCAGCTGAGGACCACGCCTTCAGGTCGCTTACATCGTGGAATCAGTAGTGCGCAAGCGCAGGCGGTCACGGTTTTATGCTGTCAGTTGCGTAAAGTCCCTGTCCAATGCCAGCCAATCCGCTTTCAGCGTTCAATTATTATGCAGAACCAAACGACCCCTCAAGGTCGTTCTAGTTCCGATTCCGAATCTGTTTAAACGCCATCCCTAGGTTTTAAGAAGATATATAACCCAATTGTACGCGAAAAATAAGAATTGTGTAGGTTGTCTTCAGAAAAAGAGACTAATTGGTTTTTTTTAAAACTACAAAACGCCCGCACGGCACATATTTCCGTTAAAAAGAAGTCTATTAAAAAATATCCTTTTTGGCAAATGTATCGGTTTCCCTGGGGGCAGTTGTTTGTCTTCCATATATACTACCATTGAAAACGAACGGCGTGACGAGCAGTTTGGTTGAGTAGGGAACTTTTCAGAATGCAGGAAGGTTTCCAGACAATGTTGTGGTGGTCAGTGTTTTCTTCCATTAAAGGGCCAACAATGGCTATTTCTCTGCAGGCAAAGCTATCACAAGTAAGAGGAGGGAACTGGTATTCTTTTAGTGGTGCGCTTTTTTTCTCTCTATTTTGCAAGTATATATTATATTTGGTCATACGAAAAAAGTAAAATATAGTGACATCTAATTACAATACGGTCAATGAGGAACATTAGAAACTCAAAGTACAAGAGTATTTACTATTATTGCATAGGTATAATAGTTCAGAAGATCAAATATAAAGAGTTCATATGTGTCAAACAGAAGTGTACGACTACCCAGGTAAGAGTTGTATCCGTTAAGTATCTTTTTGCTGGTAGGGCGTTTAGGACTGATAAAGCAGATAAACTGCTGAATCCCTTAACTGACACACTAAACCGACTTTGACACTTTTGAGAGAAAAATGACAAACATGCACCATCTGTGCTAATGATACATTAAACATTTTATGAAACAGGTCATGAAAAGACTTAAGGGGAAATGTAGGGGGCAATCATAAGAAAGACCGACCAAAATGGTCCCGATAGTTGGAAGCATTCTGACCGCCTCGCGAACTGACCTCCATCCTCAGAATGGCGCCAGTGACTGTCAGGCACCGCCGTGGTGATTGCAATATTCCTTTCTGCCAGTTCTGCAGCGGTCAACCCAGCGTGAAATGGCTGGCGCAAACAGATTTGGGGGCCTGTAGCGGGCCGCCCTTACCCCATGGTGCTGGTACATGGGCCCAGGGGGGCACCTAAGGTACATGTCCCTGCACCATGTGGCAGGTACCGCATGGTGCCTGCCACATTGTCCTGGGATATGTAAACACCCTATTTTTTGTGTTGTGGTGGGGGCTGCTGACCGCATCCCTGCCACAATACAAATATAGGCAATGCGACCGCCGTGGTGGCGGGCGCGTTGTAATCCGGGGTGTGGGTAGGTCACCTTGTGGGCGGTCGGTCCCCTGTCCGAGACGATGGCGGGCGGACTTGAGGCCCAATGTCTCAGAGGAAGTGTTGAAGTACTGGGTTTTTAGAACCCAGCGGTGCAGGGGAACACACCCTAAGACTTCGAGTTTTTCCTGTTTCAGACCCACAGAAACACAGAGTCTTCTAGGTGAAGTCAAAGATCTTGTTTATTGGCTGCAGACCAATTACAGGTATCCGAGAAGTACAACACAATGTATGTTCTCAGGAGACTGCTTAAACTTACAGAAACGGGCTTCTCCTTAAATACAAAATATCATGCTTCAGGCACACATTCCTCGTTTTACGATATGGTCATTCACATGTATTCATTACAAACGAAAAGGCAGAGTCATGATGACCATCCCACATTCCAGTTAAGCCAGCCCACAATTATTTACCCAGCGAGGCTCAGATCCCACATCAGATATCAACAGGCCCCAATAAACACGGGCATCTCCTGTTTGTAAAACAAGCCATAAAACAGGAAGAGTCAGGTGTGAAAGAGATTAGCCGGAGGCTTGTGTTCATGAAGAGGCTTTATGGTGTGTCAAACCCTGATGCTAATCACAGGTGGCGTAGGACGGGCAGCTCGTGGGACCAGACTGACCCGGGGCGGTGGAGCCAAGTCGCACAGGTCACAGAGAAGTCAAAGGAAGGCACATGTGTTCTAAAGGCCCGTACTTGTTCGTAATGTGTAGCCTATGTGAGGGCAACCATAAGATGGCCACCGCTCCAAAATGGAACCCACGAAGTCAATGTGTAACATCGTATACATAGTGCATTTATCGATGAAATGTTATACAAAGCACTTGTACATACCACATTGACCATTCGCGGTTCACTAATACCGGAATAGACAGGGGTAGGGCCCTGCCTCCTACGCGGTCCCAAATTGTAAAGTACCACAGACCCTCCTTTTGCCCTTACATAGGCAATACCTATACTCATATCAATCCGCGTCCAGGTCTATATTCATGAAGTCATGGAGATGTTACAGTAGCATCATCCTATTACTTAGCTCGTCCCTCGATACAGGTTTCCTTACACATAATGTAGCACAGAGGCCACATATCGCAGGAGCACACTGTATACACAGACAGAACAGGAAAAGAATGGCTAAGATCATTCCAATGACCGTCAGAATCTTCCAACCCCAGGCAGATATCAGTTCCCAGAACCACCCCATCAGTGACCAATCTCCTTTATCCATGTGTATAGATTCCGATATTTTATGCAGTTTGGAGATAGCTTGATAAACTATTGGAGCGTTATCTGGTATGAAAATGCAACAGCTAGATTGAATAACCTCACATACCCCACCGCGGTCTGCAAGTATGACGTCTAGAACCATACGGTTCTGCAAAGTCATTAGGTGATCCGCTTGGAGCTCAGCTGTCAAATTACCAAGGGCACCGGCCGTTACATTAACAGTGGATTCAACCACACGAGTCAGTTGTCTCAGGTTCCTACTATTGACCATAGGTCCCCAAAACGGCAGGAAACCCAAAAAGAAGTCTCCTGCTTCCTGACCGGCACTATCCTCCTTACTAATCACTCCTCTCACAACTCTGGTCTTGTGATAATCAGAGGCAGCAGTAAATGTTGGCGGTAGCAAATTTGCAATATAACATGTGCCCGAGAAATCAGGGGGCAACCATGTATATGGTCGGTCATTGCAGACAAAATATGTACCCTTGGCAGCCAAAAACGCAGGGGAAAACTGTGATGGAAAAGTGTACGTTTCAGTACAGTCACTTCTCCCCAGTTGAGCCCTTGGATTCTGACCATTACTTTGTAAACAGAACCGACCTATGTGGGGTACGACCCAAATTGGGGATGAGATTTTTCGCTGCCTTTCACCCAGACTAATGCTATACCCCGTCGCGTTCCACCCTACATAAGCTCGCAATTCATCCTTAGGAATAGATGAGTATGCGTCGATATCTCTGCTCATATCGGCAACTCCTTTCATTAAAGCTTTATTATTGGTGCTAGGTCTGATGGAACGCGGTTGTCGCGGGGAGTAGGCATCTAATGCAAAAAGAAACATGGTCTGGAATGCCCATGACGATCCATTATAGCTAAACGGCAGCACTAGATAAGGAATACCTTTGTAAATGGTATGTGGCATTAAACCGCACACCCAGCAATTGGTTGTATTCATGACTAGTTGATGCTGGTGCAGGAGCTGAATAAACGAGTTGTTTATGAACTCTGACCGTCTAGCTTGTTCGTGTTCAGGCAGAGGGTGGAAAGAGTGCAAGGAGACAGTAGGAGGAGGTATAGGCTGTTCAGTGGGTGCAAAGGGCTCTTGAGAGGAGAAGAATACAAATCCTACAGTAAACACCATCATACTACATAGTATAAACAGACATAAAAATACAAAACGTTTGCTCTTCATTATTTTACATATTTTCGTTTTAAAGTTAATTTCCTCAGCGGGTCTCTCCATCTTGAAAAACTCCATCCTCTAATCGTGCCACTCGCGGCGGGTGAGTATCTTCTGCTGAGGAGTACGCCTGTCAGTCCAGGGAACGCCCTAGACCAACCAGAACCGTTGACCTAACGTCTTCGGCCTGTACCCCAAAGTCTTGGCACCGCGACCCTGCGGCTGAACCCGGACGGTGGTTCGAAAAACAAAAATCAAGAAAGTCCTTCAGATGGGAGAGCTATAATATCAAAAAATAGTAAGGGAAAGGAATATTTATTTGTCCATAGGCCTTGGTCTCAAGTTGTATCGGAATCGGCCAGGTACTGTCTGGTCTTGAAACAAGAGTTCAGGCTCTGTGGTGTCCAATCGAATTGACGGTGGCACAGCTTCTTGCAAAATATCGTCACTTTCTTGTGCTGAAGTTGTGCCTCTTACGCGTGCATCACTAAATGGTACAAAACGAGGTACAGTGTCTGTTTCAGAATCAGCGATACCCTTCTGGGCCCACTGGTCATATGGTAGGGGCAAAGGGATCCGTTTACAGTGGGCGCGTGAATCCAATTCTTTTTCCCTTTTACTCGAACCGCTGATCTTGTCGACAAAAGTACGAGGTGAGGGCCAATCCAACGGGGCTCATCGTTGTTCTTTCGCTGGAAGTTCTTCACGAGAACCCACGTGCCAGGGTCGATATGGTGTCCTGGAGCTTCAGAGGCCTGGGGGAGAGTATCATGCACCTGTTGGTGTAAAACACGCAATTTAGCCGTCAATTCATACAAATAGTCAAGCAGTACTGGATGTTCGATTTCGCTGAATTTTGTCGGTCTTGGCACACCCCATACATTGGCTGGGCAGCCAAAAATGATCTCATATGGGCTAAGTCCCACTCGTGAGTGCACAGTCATTCTGGTGGATAGGAGTGCTAAAGGCAGAGCGTCAGGCCATTTAAGACCGGAGCTCGCCTGGATTTTGGCCAGCTTGAGCTTTAGAGTGCCATTGTAGCACTCTACTAATCCAGCTGATTGGGGGTGATTTGCAGCGTGAAAGTTTTGCTTTATCCCTAACCCCTCACACACATTCTTCATCACTCGACCCACAAATTCACTCCCATTATCACTCCACACCATTCTTGGCATTCCAAACCTAGGGAAAAATTCTTTCACAAGGGCTTTGGCTGTGGATAAAGCAATGTTGTCTTTTAGGGGATATGCTTCTATCCATTTCGAAAAGGCGCAAACAACAACCAGTACATATTTCAAGTTGTTGCACCTTTCCATGTGGATAAAATCTAGCTGCAAAACCTCAAATGGATATGATGGAGGCACAAAATGACCAGCTGGAGTTGGGGTTCCCCTACCAGGGTTGTATTTTAAACATACCATACAATTCTTGACCACATTCTCTGCACACTTGGGAATTCCAGCGTTCTGCCATACTGGAGCCAACAACTTACAGATTCCTTTCACACTGATATGTGCCATTCCATGTGCCATAGTAACTACTGGAAGCACATATGCATCAGGTAGCAACCATCGCCGATGTTCTGACAAATCAACCCAATAACCATTCTCATCCAATTTACCCGTACTTTCTCTCCACTTGCTCAACTCTTTCTCTGTGGCTTCAGCTTGAAGGGACTTCACACTCTCTATCGTGTCTTCACACATTCCAACATCACCAACCCATCTTGCAGGGCCTGCAACATACATTCGAGTCTTCACATCTTTTGCTGTTTCTTTCGCGATTTCATCAGCAAATGCATTACCACGACCAACATCATCAGTGACTTTCTTGTGCGCACTGCATTTCATAATCGCAACTTGCAACGGTAGGGTCAGTGACTCAAGGAGATCATTCACCAACTTGCCATTCTGAATTTTAGCTCCATGCGAAGTCAGGAACCCACGTTCCTTCCATAGGCGCCCAAAACTATGGGCCACGCCAAAGGCATACTGGCTGTCAGTATATATGTTCACTTTCATTCCTTCAGACAACATGCATGCTCTTGTAAGGGCAATTAATTCTGCTGCTTGAGCCGAATTATGTGGCACACGTGCAGTTTCAACAATCGTGTGCAAAGTCGTGATAGCATATGCAGCAGTCGTTTCACCATTCGGAAGCTTAAACCACGAACCATCCACCCATAAGGTACCATCACACTCAGTCAGGGGAGTATCTTTAAGATCTATTCTCCCTTTTGTCTCTTCTTCTGTTCTGAACAGACAATCATGTTGTTCAATCTCATCTATGTCTGCTGGAATCGGCAATAATGTAGCTGGGTTCAACGTGTTGCATCTCTTTATGTGTATATGATTTGCCAATAGTGTCAATTCATATCCTGACAATCGAGCACTAGTTAAGTGCTGTGTTTTGTTCCTGTTTAACAATGTGTCCACAGCATGTGGAACCATTACAATCAATGTGTTATCCATTACCAGTCCAGCAGACTGTCGAATAGATATAGCTGCTGCGGCTGTAGCTCTCAGACAACTTGGCAATGCCCTAGCTACCGGGTCCAAGGTTGACGAAAAATATGCGCATGGACGCGGTCTGTCGCCAAAAGGCTGTGTTAACACTGATAATGCGCAACCATCCTTTTCGTGAACATACAATGTAAAAGGCTTACTGTAGTCAGGGGTACCCAACACAGGAGCTGAACATAATGCATTTCACAATTCCCAAAAACTTTTCTGACACTCCTCAGACCATGGGACAGGATTCGGTGTGTCTTTACATGTTAATGCTAACAAAGGTTTTGCCAGCAAAGAAAAATTCGGTATCCAATGCCTACAGTATGAAGTAATGCCCAAGAAAGCACGCACTTCTCTCTGTGTTCTTGGCATGCTCAATTGTGCAATGGCTTGAATTCTTTCTGGGGTCAGTTTCCTTCCCTCCTTCGATAAGAGATGACCTAAGTAGGTCACTTCTTGTCGACAATATTGCATTTTTGAGAGAGACACTTTGTGATGAAAGGCAGACAAATGACGCAACAATGACAATGTAGCTTCTTTGCAAATCTTTTCAGTATCCGCGGCGATTAGTAAATCGCCAACGTACTGAATAAGGATAGCGCCACTAGGTAAAACAAGTGCATCAAGCTGCGCTTTTAAAGCTTGACTGTATATTGATGGACTTTCACAATAGCCCTGTGGAGCGCGTTTAAAACGGAAGCTTCGACCTCCTAAACTGAAGCCAAAAATGTCTCTGCTCTCCTCTGCAATTGGGATGCTAAAGAAGGCATTCTTTAAATCGATCACTGAGAACCATGCAGCGGAGGCTGGAATCATAGTTAACAAGGCAGTTATATCAGGGACAACTGGAAACTGTGGCACAACAATCTTATTAACCTCTCTAAGATCAATCACAAATCTGTAAACAGGTGGCTGTGAAGGGTCCGTTCGTTTTAAGACAGGTAAAACAGGACTATTGCAAATGTTGCCTCTTGTTTCTTCAATTACACCCTTTTTAATCAGATCTCTGACAATTGCTAACAACGCTTTCTGACCTTCATTGGAGATCTTGTACTGGGGAATGCGTGGCAATCTGACATTGGCTTTTAAAGTGACCACGTATGGCGGTATTTCCAAGAGACCCACATCATTGGGACCAGTAGCCCAAAGGACATCCGGAAGGGATGACAATTCAGGCGGCAATGTATTCTTTCACAAATATATTGGGGAAATCACTTCCTTACCCAATGTAAGTTGTACTCCGGAGGGAGAACAATATAGCGTTGCATGCAATCTTTTTAACAAATCCAACCCTAGCAGATTTTCACCACAACCTGTCGTTAGGATGAGGGGTGCTTTTAGCTCACAAGGTCCAACAGAAAGGGGCATAGGACTAGAAATCGGGTTCCTAACTGGGGCGCCAGAAAAACCTACTGAAACATTCATTTCGCCAGACAAAGGCGCGCCAGGGAGTTTTGAATGCATAATTGAACTCTTTGCAGCACCAGTATCCAGCAGAAAGGGCTCTGTTACACCCGCTGTCGTCACCTTAACATACGGTCCACTCTGGTCCACTGGCACTGAAACAACTCCCTCTCTCTGTCTATGGCTGTCCTAGTAATCATTACCTTCCACATTGTCGTCTTCTGCATAATAATCATTATTATAGTACTGAGCTGTGTTACCAGTTGCATTGGCTTGCTGATCAAAGCTATTTATCGTATTTTGAGGCGGAAGAGGACGCGCGTTCTGGGGAACATTTCCACGCCCTCTACCTCTAGGAGCTTGCTGACCACCTCTACCTCTCGCGCCATACGCATTACTGGTACGCTGCATTAATTTAGGACAACTATACTTAAAATGACCTTCCTCTCTGCAATATGAACATTGATTGGGACCTATAGGAATACGTGGTTGATAATACCCATTCATTTGCTGGTTATTCTGAAACTGTTGGGGTTGCTGATAGATACCTTGGGTTTGCCTATAATTATTCTGTCCTCCACGTGGCGGATAAGCCTGCTGTAAAAGGACCTTTGTTTTCAATTCTTTCGTTTTCTTGTCTGTTCTATCCTTCTCGTCCTTATTCCTATTTTCATAATACTGTGCAGTAGCCAGTATTTGCGCTGAAGAGGAAACAGCCCAAGAACTCTCTGAATCTTTTAATTTCTTACACAACTCGGGAAGTAGATTCTGCACAAATTTATCCACAAATAACCGCTGGCCACCTTCAGTACTCATGTCTTGACCACTGTGGTCGATAAACGTTTCTTCAAACCTTGTAAAGAAATCAGACACTGTCTCATCTTTCTTCTGCTTGCATGCAGATAGTTTATCCCAATTCACGCGCATCGCGGGCATTAAAGTTTTCATGTATGTAATAATTCTACCAGGGAGTTCTGCTACCAAAGGGTCAGGCTTGGCACCACCATCTTGTCTAGTGTCTGCGGCAATGATATTAGCCCATGTGCCTCCTAGTTCTGCTACATGATCCGTATTACGGATGGATCCCCATAAAGGCTGTGGAACCACATTCCCGAACAACATATCTATGTCAGCCAGATTCATGACACATGAGTCTGCAGTTTGTGATAACTCCTTATAATATCCTGCAGGGTTTTTATGGGGGTCAGGCAATGTCTGTTTAAGCGCTATTACTTCAGAACACTTCCATGGGACATGTACCCAAACACGCTGAAAATGAGCTGGAACAGCTGGATTAGCATTTGGATCAGCAGGTCTCCAAACTGGGGGAACCTCACGCATCGGATATTGGCGCGCTTTTACCTTCCTCCCCACAGGGAATTCCTGTTCGAACAATGATTGCTGACAATCGCCATTTCTGAAGGACAGTAAAGTCGCAACTGCTCTATCTACCTCGGGACCCACAATTGTACCTGTTTCAAAATCAAATCGCACTCGACACAATTCCTGCGGGATTGTGTTTGAACCATGATCCTCCAATTCCTCACAGAGGAATTCACACATTTTTATCAAACACATACCTCTGTTTCGGGGCATCCCATTGGTGAAAAACGTTAACAACTGATTCCACCTCATAGAGTGAAGGGAAACCAATCCACCTACGCGCCAGATTATCTAACACCTCCTTCTCTTCAGGACCAGGCAGCTGACTGCGCAATTGCTTACGTTGTAAACCAGGGGTCACACTAGATGACCCAAAAAGAGGCGACATTAAACTAGTAACTACATTAGCTAGACGTTGTCGTGCTGAAGGAGAAGTTGAGGCGAAAACGGGGGGAAAGACAGAGGGAAGAAAAGAGGATGCAGATACAGGTACCTGGGTAGTGTAAGAAAAAGCGCCAGGGGAGGCAGCTGATGTACTAGGCAAAGTCGCAGGAAGCGCGGGGGCAACAGGTAACAAAACTGGCGGCCCTTGAGAGGGCTGCGCTATAGGGATAGGAGCCAGCTGAGGAGGAGCTGGCGGCTGTGGGAAGGCTTGCGGCACATTAACTGGAGGCTGCACATTCACAAGCTGTGGAGGCGCTGTGGCATTTTGCACATACGGGGGTGGTGAACTTAGCAAATGGGACATTAGGGAATCCTTTTCTTTCTCTTTTGTCTCATCTTGTACAAGGGGTGACAAAACTGGGTAACATTTATCGATCCCTAGTTTGCGCTGTCTATGTAACTGCTCATTCATTTGTTCCTCCTCATTATCTTTAAATTGCACAGCTGCTTGCATCATTGACATACCTTTTTCTCTCTTATTCCTTTTCGCTAGCTTAATTTCCTTCTGTTTGGCTTCCTTTCGCCATAGGCGGAAAGAATCAAACATCGCCGGCCGGGCTTTCTTTTTAAACAATTTAACTTCCAAATTATCTAAGATATCGGTATCGAAACTACCATTTTGGGGCTATTTTAAAACACCGTCCTTTCTGGTGTATCGGATCCATACTTCATTGTATGCAATGGGGCCCACGCCATGTTTTACATAAAGCTCATAAGTTGGAGTTCCAATTGGAGGAACCGGACATGAATCCTCTAATTGGGAATCCCTTCTACAACCCAAACAAAACAATCTTCCAAATACACTAGAACCAGGCATCTTCACTCACTAGTCTAGTTTCAAACTTCAAAGGATTATCGAATACGATAGTCTCGTGAATACACGAGTCCTCTGGCTTTGGCACTTGCAAGTTCCAAATCAAAGCGATCCCGAAGGATACCAAATTCCCGAAGGATACCAAACAAACTGGGAGACGCTCCACTTATACTTAACTGAATATCGATGATCGATGGCATCACCAGAAGACTCTCTCAATTGTTTTGCTCTACCAAATCGTCAAGGGTCCAAAACAGGGCGATTAATCAGGGCAGCAGTCCTTCGTAGCCGTCGGGACGCGGAGAACCTCGCAGAAAAGGCTTTCGGACCACGTCGACATGCAGGGGTCGATGAAGTGGCGGCCTTCCTCCGGAATTTCCACACGAAGCTCCTCACAAACCTCTGGCTTGGACCAGTACCGCTGAAATCGCCCCGAGTTGGGCGCCAACTGAAGTACTGGGTTTTTAGAACCCAGCGGTGCAGGGGAACACACCCTAAGACTTCGAGTTCTTCCTGTTTCAGACCCACAGAAACACAGAGTCTTCTAGGTGAAGTCAAAGATCTTGTTTATTGGCTGCAGACCAATTACAGGTATCCGAGAAGTACAACACAATGTATGTTCTCAGGAGACTGCTTAAACTTACAGAAATGGGCTTCTCCTTAAATACAAAATATCATGCTTCAGGCACACATTCCTCGTTTTACGATATGGTCATTCACATGTATTCATTACAAACGAAAAGGCAGAGTCATGATGACCATCCCACATTCCAGTTAAGCCAGCCCATCATTATTTACCCAGCGAGGCTCAGATCCCACATCAGATATCAACAGGCCCCAATAAACACGGGCATCTCCTGTTTGTAAAACAAGCCATAAAACAGGAAGAGTCAGGTGTGAAAGAGATTAGCCGGAGGCTTGTGTTCATGAAGAGGCTTTTTGGTGTGTCAAACCCTGATGCTAATCACAGGTGGCGTAGGACGGGCAGCTCGTGGGACCGGACTGACCTGGGGCGGTGGAGCCAAGTCGCACAGGTCACAGAGAAGTCAAAGGAAGGCACATGTGTTCTAAAGGCCCGTACTTGTTCGTAATGTGTAGCCTATGTGAGGGCAACCATAAGATGGCCACCACTCCAAAATGGAACCCACGAAGTCAATGTGTAACATCGTATACATAGTGCATATATCAATGAAATGTTATACAAAGCACTTGTACATACCGCATTGACCATTCGCGGTTCGCTAATACCGGAATAGACAGGGGTAGGGCCCTGCCTCCTACGCGGTCCCAAATTGTAAAGTACCACAGTGTTCCCATGTGCATACTAGGACTCCTCGCAACATTTTCATTACTTTGGGAACATCTGCCGTGAGAAACTGACTTCTTGAACTCGCTCGCTCTATACATACTGGATGGTTCGACAGCTTATGTGATGATCACCACCTTTTTGCTACAACATGTCCCGCTGCATGACAATCACCCTATACGAATTGAGCAATGGACTGAGTGTTCTGGCCACATGAGGAGACCCAGGAGGTGTCACCCCGGAACTTGAGGAATTATATTATCCATTGAAGTGATGGAAAGAACAATAGTTCATTCATTCTGTTTCTTCAGAGAGATATTGTTATTTTGCTGACTGAGAGATGCATCATTCATTTCCTTGCATACTCAATTAGCTTTCCTTTGGCTGACACATACCCTGTGGGCACTATTCCCAGACTTCTTTCCTTATGGGAGATAACTTTTGAGGTGATATGGTTCAGGTCCCTGCCTGGATTCTTCTAGAATTTTGGTAATTGATTTCTTTTAAGAGATTCATTTGATTATCCTGCACTCCTAAACTTAATGCCTGATAGTGATGCATTTACTCTTCTTAATGTTACTGATAAAAATCTAACTTTAACTAAATCCTGTTTCTGTCTCTCCATGATTTGTCTCAAATTATTGATTGTGCATTCCAATTGATTATAGTATTAATGAGGAATGGAAATCTAAATAGAGAGATCTATGGACAGCAGATTCCAATGTTATTATTCTGCATAACTCTAATTGAATTATTTGGTCTGCATGATTCTAGTTTGGCTGAATTTCTTCAGGAAATTTGGTCTAGCTGTGATAATCCTGAACTTTTATAGTGTAATATTGAGAGTCATATTTATGAAACTAATTTTGAGTTTGTAGGTCAG
Organism: Triturus cristatus; assembly: GCF_964204655.1. Lineage (NCBI taxonomy): Eukaryota > Metazoa > Chordata > Amphibia > Caudata > Salamandridae > Triturus > Triturus cristatus. The sequence continues at coordinate 728,768,896 of NC_140592.1, read as the reverse complement.
TTACCCTATTCCTGGTCCTCTCTGGATAACTGGATTGAAACCCCTATATTCGCCCCACTTGGCATGATTCAAGGTCCATCAGAGGAACAATTAAATGAACTAGGGGTGTAGTGTCAGGAGATAAAGTGAGACAAAGTAAATGAGACCAGTGGCGCTACAACAGTTATTCTGGTAGTGTGTCGGGTGGTTTATCCGTGCGATAAAGTTAGGATATAGGGGGGTCCCTTCTGAGATACCCATTGAAGTCCCCTGTCCAAAGATTGCCCACCCCAGCCCAAGCTCAAAGCTCATGTCTGGTTGAAGGAGAACAAATGCCGGTACCGACGAAGGAGTGCGACGAAGATGGTTTAAAGCAGTGGTGTGAGTATCAATAGGGTTGTGCGTTGCAAATGCTTTAAGCTAAGATTGCGTTGTTGTGAAATGGCTGTATGAGGTTATGCGAAGTGGTTAGAGTTGAAGTTGTTATCTGGTCCGTCGTGACCTAATATCCCGGGATATACACCTACGGGTGGTCTCAGTGTGGCATATGCTGAGTAAGTTGTCTGCTGTGCTACGAAGGTGCTGTTCGTGAGACGTTGTCAGTAGTGCTACTAAGTGAAGGCACATTTCTTTGTGCAGGTGAGTGTTGCGGTTGTTACAATTGTTTTCAGTGCACAAGGAACATATTACATCAGCTTGAATGAGACCGCGCTGGTTGAGATCTCAATTGAAGTTTATGGGAAAATAGATTGGATCATTGTACTTGGCTAGACTTCATGTGTTAAAGGATCTATCATTTTTATATTAAAGCAAACAGAGTTTTAAAATAAGCTTGCATTGTGTGAAGTTTTTGCTTACAGAGAACACGCACATAAGATTGTAAAGGAGGGGTAGCCGCTGCGAGGAGGTTGACGGCACAGTGTGCCAAGCTGGTATTGGCTGTAAGGGAGGCAAACAAGGAAGATTAGGGGAAATAGATTGAGGAGAATTTTCTGTACAAGGTGAACTTTTAAAATCTAGAGAAAAATGGAAATTCAGAAAAATTTCAAGAGTTTATTGTAAGGGGATGCACCCATAGCCAGTCAGGGAGGGGTACCCATACAACAGCATTATATATGACCCAAGAGAGAGGCTAGCACACGTGTATCTGGCTTGAAAATTGGATGAAATAACCTGAAAATGATGGACCATTATCTTTCCCGCAATATGGACTGATAATGTCAGAATTCTTGAAAATCTGAGGAGACAATTATATGAGATTAAACTGCCGCCTAACTATGCAGTTCGAGGCACTTAGTGAATGGGAACATGTAGCTCATCAAAAGGAGAAATAGAAATGTCAGGGAAGGTACAAGAATACTCTAAACTGATATGTCGAGGCTAGATGGGATGCTCAACAGAAGGCATAGAGAACAGATATAGCAGATGGCACTAGAATGTATCCCATAAGCATAAGGAAAAGAAAAGCATCTTGAAGAGTCAAGAATACTAGATCCAGCTGGAGATAGTGATCATGAATTTGATGTTGAAGTCTTAAATGAATTATTACTGAGCCGTCCACCACCTTATAATGAAGACTAACCCCAGAGTTCAACAAACTCTTATTCGGGGATAATTCCTGATGCTCCTGCTGTGCCCATGGATCCTGTTCCACACTAGTGGGTTGGAATACAGGGATAGCTGATGTGAACAGTCAGATTGTTTTGAATGCACCAGACGCGTTGACTGTCCCAGTGGCTATAGGTCCTGTAGTTCCTATATATCAACCTGGGAGTAAAGGGAAAAATGTACATACATTGAATGTCCCTACTGCAGTAAATGGTTCAACTTTTACGCCTGCAGATTCGAGATTGAGACAGCCCACCCAGGTGCCTTAAATTCCAAACGAAGCTGCCGATCCATCCAGTGAGGAGGAAGCAGAGCTACCTGCACAGCGGTGACGTCGGAGACAGCGGCTTGAGATCCCAGAAGAAGAGAGGAGCCTCCTGTCCGCTTGGAGCCACACCAATCCCGCCACGCCCCTGGAGGGACATGGCTGTACCAGGTGCGTGAAAAACTCACAACTAAAGGCCGGAGGGCAGTTCTGGGTGAGGGGGGTGGGAAAGGAATAACCAAACCTGACAAATAGAAAAATTACAAAGTAAACCTACAAAGCATATGAGAAACTTCATATACCTGAACCCTTGTTTTGGGACTCCTTTTTTTAATGAAGGAAAAAGCAGGAAAAATCCCCCTTTACTTTACCCTCAACCCAAAGAAACCCCTTCTCTCCCTTTTTCACTTTCTACCACTACCAACACTAGCTATATTCTATAGCAGAGGAAGCTTATCTACTCCACCTAGAATCCTTTACTAACCCACCAGAAGTAAATAAGTATCCCCAAGAACAAATTCTTACCTGCATTTTTATTTCTGCCGAGGGTATTGGTGGACAGGAACTCCAGAGACCCTGCAAAGAAGGAAGACACCTTTAACTCATGTTGTGGACTTCCTCCTATGGACAATACTGTCTGATCCTAAAAGAAAGAGTTTATTTCTTTATTTTGTTGATGAAATAAAGAGACAAAGGACCACAACAGCCCTTCTAGTGTTTTTCTCGGGCGTCTCACCATCTCAACAGCTGGCTAGTGGTGGAAAATGCAGGCAATATAATCCATTAATAAAGAATGTATGCTCTAATTCAACACTTGGTCCAAGGACAACGGAAATTGGAATGGGCCTTAGAACGTCAAATGACCTCAGCAAAAGCTGACATGGAATTGTTTCACGATGCAACGAAGAGTCAGACAGAGCAATTGACTAAACTGGTGCAGGAAGAATTACATACAACCTCAGGGTTTGGGCGTCATAGGGCGATTCCTCCCAGCACCCCTATGATAACTCTACAGAAGCTTATGTCTGGAGAGGATCTTGATGCTTTCCTGATTAATTTCAAATGAACTACGAGGGCAAGTGCATGGCCTATAGATAGGTGGTGCTTTTATTTGGCCCGCTTATTAACTGGCGACGCTTAGGCGACCTATCAAACTGCTAATCGCCAGGGTGAAGCCTCTTATGAAGAAATTAAAAGAGTGATATTATATCGGGCAGGCTTGGATGAAGAAGCCTACCGACTGCAGTTTAGATAGGAAAGGGGTAAGCCAGGAGTTGCCCCAAAAGTACTTTATTTTAAACTCAAAACAGCAGCAGAGAAATGGCTGAAACCCTATGACCATACCAATATTGGAAAAGATCTGCTTAGAACAGTTTTTAGAGGGGCTACCACATCAGACGTAACATTCAGGACTCAGCAGCGAGCAAGCAGTTGAGATGGCCACAACCTTTTTGAGGGTCCAACCCCGACCTGCTTCCATGGAGATAGACAGACACCCAAGGACCTTCCCTAATGCTTGTCATATCGATCGAAAACAGACCAAGACACTGGCTGATAATGAGAGGACCTCATCCCAAACCAGAACTTCAAGCTCCTTCGGGGACTCAATGCTTTGAATGTAGCGAATGGGGCCACATATCTTGTTCCTGCAAAATCAAGAAGACCGCAGACCAACCAATGGAAGTTAATTGTTCACCAAGATCTGTTTTCCTTCACTCAAGAGATGGGACCCATTTTCTTTGTAAGTGTACAAATCAATCAAAAATGGTTGACTGCCTTGCTCGACTCTGGATGTAAACAACCAGTCGTCCGAGCCGACCTGGTCCAGCCTTCTCAGATTTTACCTGGACGATGTGTACAAATTCGGTGTGTACATGGAGATGTCAAAATGTATTCGGTTGCCAGGTTGCTCATCTTCAATTATGAGAGAGAGACCAAAATAGAAGTTGGAGTACGCCCTGATTTACCAGAGAATGTTATTCTGGGAACTGACAACCCACACTTCATAGAGTTGTTTTATGAGACCCTCAGACGGGTAAAAGAACCACAAGATACCAACGAGGACCCAAACCCAAAAATGCCTTATTAACCCCTAAACACTGGATGATAGACCAAATGTTTTGTTTTACTCTGATTAACAATTTTTTGTTGCAGCCTATTTGGGAGAAAGCTCGACAAAACAATACTAAACTGTCTCCCCATTTTCAAATAGGAAACAGACTCCTCTATCAAATTCCAGGGCCCTCTGACTCCATCCAACTAATTGTACCAAAGTATTTCCAAGATCAGATTATGTTCTATGCCCACTCGCATCTATTAGCTGTACATGCTGGACCAGAGAAAACGACCAAAGAAATCCTCACACATTTTTACTGGCCCAGTATCTTTGCCCAGATAAATAAATACTGTCAAGAATGCGAGGTGTGCCAAAAAAATAACCCATACTTACCCCCTAAAGCACCTCTACAACCCCTGCCTATAATAGGTACCCCTTTTGAAAGATTAGGGATGGATGTGATAGGTCCTTTATCGAAATCTTCAAAAGGATACCAGTATGCCCTTGTTATAGTAGATTACGCCACCAGATATCCTGAAGCCTTTCCTATCCGTAGTCCTGATACTAAAACTATTGCACAACACCTTATAGAACTCTTTTCACAGGTTGGTTTTCCCAAAGAAATCATCACAGCTCAGGGTACTCCTTTTGATTCCTGTCTCATGACCCAGATCTGTAAACAGCTAAATATTAAACATATTAAAACCTCTGTTTACCACCCCAGATGGATGGGCTGGTAGAGAGATATAACTGTTCACTAAAACTCCTTCTAAAAAAAATGTTGGTTGGGGAAGGAAGAAATTGGGACAAAATGCTCCCTCTTGCCCTATTTGTATTAAGAAGCCAGGTCCAAAGTAGTTTAGGGTGCTCTCCCTTTGAATTACGTTATGGACGAAAACCGAGAACCCTCATAGAGATAACCCGTGAGGCTTGGGAGAAGGACATAAAACTAGAAGCAGATAACCTTTCAGAGTATACACAGCAACTAAGGACCTGCATCAGGAAGCTCAGAGAACTGGCGGTTAAGAATTTAGAAAAAAGTCGAAACAAACCTAAGCGGATATATATGATAAATGGAAGAAGCTACGGGTATATCAACCTGGTGATTTGGTTTTTGTCTTATTACCCAGTTATCATCATAAAATGAAATCTGAATGGAGAGGCCCCTTTAAAATTACAGAGAAAATTGGGAACCTCTCATATAAATTAAAAAAGGGGGCTCGCAAAGAACAGGTTTTTCACGTCAATCTTTTGAACCAACTCTACCACCCTGATCGACGACCGCCAACCTCGGACTCAGACAACTCGTCACAACACCCACCCACTCCGCCGGCCACACGCTTGACCCCATCTTCTCCGCAAGCCCCCACGTCGCCTTCAACCACACCACCGAACTCCACTGGACCGACCATCGCTGCATCCACTTTACCTTTCGGAAACCCACCACGCACCACCGCACCCTACAGATGCCTCGCCGATGCTGGGGCAAAGTCACCGAAGACCAGCTAACCACCACCCTCGCCCAGAGCCCACCCGCCAACCCAAGCAACCCCGACTTTGCCGCCTGCAACCTCAGACAGTGGATCGACAACTGCGCCAACACCCTCGCCCCCCTCAAGAAACCCTCCAACAGCCACACCAGCAAGAAAGCCAGCTGGTTCACTGAAGACCTCCAGGCCTCTAAGCAAACCTGCCGAAAGCTAGAGAAGAACTGGCACGTGAACGAACACCAGACAGCTACGCAGCCCACAAGGACGCCACCCGCAGACACCATCACCTCATCAGATCTGCCAAAAGGGCCTCCTTGAAAGACCACCTAGACAACAACACACGCAACAGCAAAGAGCTCTTCAGCATCGTGAAGGAACTCTCCAAACCCAGCTCCAACACCAATGACATCCCATCCTCGCAAGACCTGTGCGACGCGCTGGCCACCTTCTTCCATTGCAAGATCGCGGACATCCACGACAGCTTCAACGCTACGACCGCCCCGACAACCACTGAGACCTCCGCCCCCACGACCATCATCCGCACCAACCGCCTGCTCTCCTGGACCAACATAGACAACGACAACACCATCAAGATCATGAACACCGTCCACTCCGGCACTCTGTCAGACCCATGCCCGCACCACATCTTAAACAAAGCCAGCGCCGCCATCGCACCCCATCTCCAGAAGGCCATCAACATTTCCTTCGAGACAGCAACCTTCCCGGAGAGCTGGAAGCACGCCGAGATCAACGCCTTACTCAAGAAACCCATGACGGACCCCAATGATCTCAAGAACTTCCAGCCCATCTCCCTGCTCCCGTTCCCGGCGAAGGTCATCGAGAAAACTATCACCCGCTACCTCGAGGAAAACAGCTTCCTGGATCCACCCCCTCGGCCTAGGACGACTCCTGGTGGCCGACCTCATTGGGAACAGCTCCAACACCCACCGAGCACGCATGCAACCTATGACTAAGCCGGTCAACGCCGTCTCCTCCTCCTGCTTCAACACCCTCCGCATGCTCTGCAAGATCTACAAGTGGATCCCCACCGAAACGAGAAGAACTGTCACCCAGGCCCTCGTCAGCAGCCGTCTGGACTACAGAAACGCCCTCTACGCAGGAGCCTCAGCCAAACTCCTGAAATGGCTGCAACACATCCAGAACCCCTCTGCACGCCTGATCCTTGACATCCCTCGCCGCAGCCACATCACACCCCACTCGAGAGCCCTGCACTGGCTCCCCGTCAACAAGAGGGTAACCTTCAAGCTCCTCACCCACGCACACAAGGCACTCCACAACACCGGGCCAGCGTACCTCAACAGATGACTCAGCTTCTACGCCCCCACCCGCCAGCACCGCTCAGCCGACCTCGCCCTCGCCACAGTCCCACGCATCCGAAGAGTGACCATCGGCAGCAGATCGTTCTCCCACCTCACTGCCAAGACTTGGAACACCCTCCCCATCCACCTACAGCAGACCCAAGACCTGCTGACCTTCAGGAGACTCCTCAAAACCTGGCTTTTCGAGCAGTGGCAGCATTCCCCACCCCCCAGACCTTGAGACCCTCACGGGTGAGTAGTGCGCTTTATAAATGCTATAATTGATTGATTGAAAAAATGGTTAGGACCTCTACCTAAAATTGTGAATATGATAGGCACCCACACTACAACAACCTTAGAACAATTACAAATAAATGACGATCTGCCTGAAGAACAAAAGGAAGAGTTGAGAAATGTGCTAAAACCTTTTTCTTCTATTTTTTCTGATACGCCGGGAAGAACAGATCTAACCCATCATGCCATTCCCACACAGGAAGGGAAAGTGATAAGACAAAAACTGTGAGAAAGTGCCATCTTTCTTTCATGGTATGCCCCCACTTTTTGCTGAATTGCTGAATGTACTTTGACTGAGTGTGCCCTGGGCTCCTGCCAATCAGGTGCCCAGGGCCTATGTTCCTTCCCTAAAGAAAACCAAACCCAAATTGGCAAACCCTGGCCACATGTCAGCCCCTGGTAAATGGTACCCTAGGTACCCAGGGCCTTGTGACCAGGGAAGGCCTCTAAGGGCTGCAGCACTCCCTGTGCCACCCTTAGAGGCCCTGTGCCCTTACACACACACACTGCCTTTGCAGGCTGAGTGTTTGGGTGCAAGACAAAAACAAAGTCGACATGGCACACATCCCTGTGTGCTATGCCCATCACCTACACTGCCATGGCATCCATCAGCCACCCCTCTAGCTGGGTGCCTTATGCCAATGGTGTGGGCACAGGAGCAGGAGCCCTATGCCCCTACAGTGCCCAGGTCCATTCCTGAACACTGTAAGTGCAGTGCTGCCATTTAAGAGTACATGGTGCTGAGAGCCTGTCAAACACGAGCTCCACAGCACCATAATGGCAACACTAAAGACTGAGAAGTTTGGTATCAAACTTCTCAGCACATTAAACCCACACTGATGCCAGTGTGGGATTTAATGTACCCAGCACCCCAGAGGGCATCTTAGAGGTGCCCCCTTAAACCTAACCTACAATCCACGTCTGCTCTGAGGCTGCCTAGGCTGCCACCCAGCAGACATGTTGCTGAACCCCTGGGTAGGAGAGCCCCTGCTCTCCTGGGCCTGCAACAATGCACATCCTGGGCGAGGTGCTAAATCTCCCCCCCCAGGATGGACAGGGGAAAGCTTCAAAGGCATGCCGCCTCTGTGAGCTTCCCCAGGCCACTGCAACCCCCCACTCTGGCGGGAAGCTTTGGCCGGAAACCCCAAATAAGGACAGGGGATGTGCCAGCCTGCCAACCCCACCCCTCAGGTGGGGGAGGCGAGGTGAAGCACATCTCCGGGCTCTCGCCATCTTGAAGATGGGGAGCCCTACCCTATCAGGACTAGGCTACTGCCCCCTCCCACAGGAGAGAGGCAGGATAGGGGGTGTACCCACCCCAGGACAGGGACCCATTGGTCCCTGCCCTTCACCTACCTGTAACGCCCCTAAATCTAGTATTTAGGGGCACCCTGAACCTTCCTTCCCCAGATTCCAGATTCAAAACTACAAAGAAGAGCAAGAAGAAAGAAGACCTGCCCTGCAGCTGCTAAAAAAAGGAAGACACCAACTGCTTTGGCCCCAGCCCTACCGGCCTGTCGACCCTCGAACCTGCTCCTGCTCCAACCTGGCATCTCTTGTGGCCAGCAACCTCCCCAACCCTGGAGGACCTGGCTACCTTTTGGCTCTAAGCCCCCGGGACTCCCATGAGTAGAGGCTCTACTCAAAACCTGCCTCTAATCCCTGGCAGCAGCCCGGAACCGCGAACCCAGCACACTCTGCACCAGCCAAGCCTGGCCAGTGCCGGAGTGAACAAAGACCCCGAGGATGACCCCACGGCGACTGTGACCCCGAGTCCGGCACCCAAGGACCTCCCTCGACACTCCTGAAGAAGCCTGCAGCCTCAGAACAAGGTGCCCCCCCTACCGCGATCAACAGAGGGTAAGATTTCCCGACACCAAAAGGCACCCCTGCACGCGGCGCCCTGCGGCCCCCTGTGCCCAATCCCGGGGTACCTACCTAACCTCCAACTACCCAACTTACCTCTCGAAGTGGTGGTGGCACCTGAAGAGTCCTCGTCCCCGAGCTTGCAGTCTTTTTCTAAACCGGAGATTTCCCATTCAAATCAATTGAGCGCCCGAAGGCTCAAAAGCACCCTGCACCCAGCCGCCCGAGTGGCCCTGGCAGTGAAAACTCTACACCTACCTACTTCCCCACTTGCCCTGAATAAGTAACCAGGAGCCCAGCTCCCACAGCCGCGTGGCTTGCCAGTCAGCAGCCACCAACCAAGGCCCCCCTATCCCTCATAGGATAACATTGGGCCTAACTCTCTCTGCACCCGGCCACCCTAGAGTCGCTGAGGGTGAACCAACTGTACCTAACTGACCCTGGGGGACCCCTGAGTCTATGCCCAGAACCTCAACTCTGCCAGTCGAGTACTTACCCTGAAACCAATAACTCTATTTTCCTCATAGGGTAACATTGACTGGCTTTTTCCTGAAATTTCTTCTAAGTGTGGACTTTTCAAATCTTAAAATATTCACCAAAAATCAGCCGAGTAACGAAAACGAAATTACTCACCTGCTCTTAGGTGAGCTCCCAGTGCTGGATCTTGGTGCCCAGCACTGACTCTGAAAAACACTTACAACTGTACTTACCTGTAACCCAATTTTCTTCCATAGGAAACCATTGACAGTTTTTCTGTGAAATTTCTTCTAAGTGTCGATTTCTGCAATCTTTAAATATTCTTAAAAAATCGTATAATATCTGAAAACGTAATTACTTAAATGTTTTGGATAAAGGTCCCAGTACTGAGTCTAGGCACCCAGTACTGGATTACAAAAGTAACTAGAACATACTGTACCTGCAACTTGAATTTATCATTGAGCTCAATGCATTGTTGTGTTTAAAATAGAGTTGCCTATTGCAACCACTTGTAACTGTTTACAAAAACCAATTGCATATTGCAAAAGTATTTATATGAAACATCTCATCCTGAGAAAGTATATTTTAAATCCAAGTGTTGGTTCTAAAATAAAACAAGCATATATTTTTTTATATATAAACCATTGGCCTAGAGTTCAGTTATTGAGTGTGTGAGACCATTTGCTGACTGAGTGTGTACAACAAATGCTTTACACTGTCCTCTGATACTGCCTTACTGCTCGACCAAGCTACCACTTTAGAGAGTAAGGTTATATCTAACTTTAACCTCTGTCAAACCCTGGGGGACTGTGGACTCTGTACACCCTGTACCTATTAAGGAACAGTATATACAGAGCCACTTTCTCACAAAAACCATATCGAATACCAGTGGCCAGAAGGAAAGCTGTGTTCAAAGAGATAGAATAAATGCTCATAATGAACGTCATAGAGCCTTCCCTAAGCAATTGGTCCTTCCCCATAGTATTGATACCGAAAAACGATAGGAGTATAAGATTGTGTATAGATTTTGGAGCAGTTAACCGAATCTCTGAATTAGACGCATACCCCCTCCCAAGGGTTGATGAGCTAATTGAAAGGATAAGGGATGCTAAATACATCACTACAATAGATCTGACAAAAGGATATTGGCAGGTCCCCCTCAAAACAGAAGACAAAGAAAAAAGTTATTTTTCCACTCCATTTGGCTTGTTTCAATTCACAGTACTTCCTTTCGGGCTTCTTGGAGCCCCAGCCACTTTTCAACAGCTAATGAACTTAATTCTAAAAACCATCATGACTATTCATCTGCATACCTAGATAATATCATTTTATTTAGCCATACCTGGGAAGATCATTTGAAGCACCTAGCACAAATCCTAAATGAGCTGACATGAGCCAATCTCCAAATAAATGCAAAAAAATCAAAAATGGGTTTTAACAAAGTCAAATACCTAGGGTACTTGCTCGGGAAAGGATTAATTGTACCTCAAAAGGAAAAACTTAAAGCGATCACAGAAGTCCCATTCCCAACCAATAAAAAAGTGGTAAGATCCTTTTTAGGGCTGGTAAGGTACTATAGTAGATTACTTCCTCATTACTTCAGCATAGTGGCACCTCTGACGGATCTTCTAAAGAAGGGAACACCTACTATCAGTTTCCGAAACCCCTCTGAAGATGCTATAAATGCTTTTCAAACCCTCAAGAGGATATTTACTTCTGCTCCCATTCTAATTTCCCCAGACTTCGAGAAGGTTTTCATCCTACAGACTGACGCCTCCGATATAGGTATAGGCGCTGTCCTTGCGAAAATGGATAATGAAGGTATAGAAAAAACAGCATTGTATATTAGCAGGAAGTTGTTTCCCAGTGAGACGGCCTACTCCACTATTGAAAAGAATGTTTAGCCTTTAAATGGGCAATCAAAACACTTCGATACTATCTTGAGGGAAAACCTTTTGTCCTTTATACAGACCATGCACCTCTTACTTGGTTAAGCAGAAAATAAAAGGGAACAATCCCCAGGTCCTTAGATAGTGTCTCTCTCTACAACCTTTTCAGTTCGAAGTGTACCATAAATCCGGTAAAGCTCTCACTGGACCAGATTACATGTCACGTTTTCCCTTTTTTCCCAATCAGGAAAATCCTGAGATGGGGATGTGTCACCTACCTGATATCCCCAGCGCACTGGCGACAGGAACTGACCCGATCCTCCTCGTTCACCCCAGAAGTCAGGCGGAATGGAGGAGTCAAGGAACCCTATGTGAGGCCATAAAACTTGAAGAGGATGCGCTAACAACGACCACTGGGACGCGCGAAGAAGAAAAGACGTAAGACGGGGAAGTCGCAGCGGGATAGGTGGAGAGGACCGAAGCTGCCAACCCATCCAGTGAGGAGGAAGCGGAGCTACCCGGTTGAGGGACCAGTGCATCGGTGACGTCGGAGACAGCGTCTCGAGATCCCAGAAGAAGAGAGGAGCCTTCTGCCCGCTCGGAGCCACACCGACCTCGCCACGCCCCTGGAGGGACGTGGCTGCACCAGATGCGCGAAAAACTCACAATTAAAGGCTGGACGGCAGTTCTGGGTGTGGGGGGTGAGAAAGGAATAACCAAACCTGAAAAATTACAAAGTAAACCTACAAAGCATATGAGAAACTTCATATGCCTGAACCCTTGTTTTGGGACTCCTTTTTTTTAATGAAGGAAAAATCAGACAAAATCCCCCTTTAATTTACCCTGAACCCAAAGAAACCCCTTCTCTCCCCTTTTCACTCCCTACCACTAACCAGCACTAGCCATATTCTATAACAGAGGAAGCTAATCTGCTCCACCCAGAATCCTTTACTAATCCACCAGAAGTAATTAAGTATCCCTAAGAACGAATTCTTATCTGCATTTTTATTTCTGCCGAGGGTATTGGCGGACAGGAACTCCGGAGACCCTGCAAAAAAAGAAGACGACTTTAACTCATGTTGTGGCCTTCCTCCTATGGACGACACTGTCTAATCCTAAAAGAAAGAGTTTATTTAATTATTTTGTTGATGAAATAAAGAGACAAAGGACCACAACAGCCCTTCTAGGGTTTTTCTTGGGCGTCTCACCATCTCAACAGCTGACACAGGACAACTCAAGAATTGAAGGAAACAGTTCATGCTTTCCATGAAAGGTTATTGCAGGCATTGAAGCAGTACAATGGGATGGAGAACATGTCCGAAGAAGATATGGGACTTTTTTTTAATCGGTTTGTGTACGGACTGAGACCTAAGATTGGCAGCATGATTCAGCAGCATTTAATTTGTTGGCAAAGTAAACCTATAGATGAAATTCTCCGGTATGCGAAATATTGTAGGGATGAAATTGACTCGAAACACAAGAAGCTCAAGGAAAAGCTGATGACAGCTCAGATAAAGGCAGTTCAGAAAGGTCAGAGTGGGACAGGTGTTGATTTCATGTTTATTGTGCAGGGAGGTTATCAGCAGACCCCGAAGATGCAAAGGGGTAAGTGGAGGACAACAGCAGGGTATGCAGCCCCAAGGTAGAGGTCGAGGTATTCTAATTGATGCATTGAAGAGGACAAATCTGTGTCACATTTGTGGCAAGTTGGGGCACTGCAAGCGCGAATGTCGATTTAATACAAATAATCAAAGAAATAGGGGACAGATTCAGAATGTTACATCAGATTGGTCGCACACTGCTACACCTACCAGTCGTGTTCCCCCAATGAAAATGGTCCCTGAAGGTCAGCGTCGGCGGATACACCTATGCTCAAGAGTGCGTGCAAGTATGCGTGGCGTGTGCCATCCCTGGACACGTGTTTCGAGGTAGTTGCCTCTCGTCAGCAGGGAGTAGGAAAATGAGATTGGGGTTGCTGTGTAAGCTGCTAAAAACATAATCAGGTCTAGTACCTCTCTTAGCGCGCAGGTGCGTAACCATGAGTCCGTCGACTCCACCGGCTCAAGGGAGCCTGAATATAAAGTTACATCAGATTGGTCGCACACTGCTACACCTACCAGGCGTGTTCCCCCAATGAAAATGGTCCCTGAAGGCCAGCGTCGGCGGATACACCTATGCTCGAGTGTGAATGCAAGTATGCGTGGCGTGTGCCATCCCTGGACACGTGTTTCGAGGTAGTTGCCTCTCGTCAGCAGGGAGTAGGAAAATGTGTGGGGTTGCTGTGTAAGCTGCTAAAATCGTTATCAGGTCTAGTACCTCTCGTAGCGCGCAGGTGCGTAACCATGAGTCCGTCGACTCCACCGGCTCAAGGGAGCCTGAATATACAGTTAAACCAGATTGGTCGCACACTGCTACACCTACCAGGCGTGTTCCCCCAATGAAAATGGTCCCTGAAGGCCAGCGTCGGCGGATACACCTATGCTCGAGTGTGAATGCAAGTATGCGTGGCGTGTGCCATCCCTGGACACGTGTTTCGAGGTAGTTGCCTCTCGTCAGCAGGGAGTAGGAAAATGTGTGGGGTTGCTGTGTAAGCTGCTAAAATCGTTATCAGGTCTAGTACCTCTCGTAGCGCGCAGGTGCGTAACCATGAGTCCGTCGACTCCACCGGCTCAAGGGAGCCTGAATATACAGTTAAACCAGATTGGTCGCACACTGCTACACCTACCAGGCGTGTTCCCCCAATGAAAATGGTCCCTGAAGGCCAGCGTCGGCGGATACACCTATGCTCGAGTGTGAATGCAAGTATGCGTGGCGTGTGCCATCCCTGGACACGTGTTTCGAGGTAGTTGCCTCTCGTCAGCAGGGAGTAGGAAAATGTGTGGGGTTGCTGTGTAAGCTGCTAAAATCGTTATCAGGTCTAGTACCTCTCGTAGCGCGCAGGTGCGTAACCATGAGTCCGTCGACTCCACCGGCTCAAGGGAGCCTGAATATACAGTTAAACCAGATTGGTCGCACACTGCTACACCTACCAGGCGTGTTCCCCCAATGAAAATGGTCCCTGAAGGCCAGCGTCGGCGGATACACCTATGCTCGAGTGTGAATGCAAGTATGCGTGGCGTGTGCCATCCCTGGACACGTGTTTCGAGGTAGTTGCCTCTCGTCAGCAGGGAGTAGGAAAATGTGTGGGGTTGCTGTGTAAGCTGCTAAAATCGTTATCAGGTCTAGTACCTCTCGTAGCGCGCAGGTGCGTAACCATGAGTCCGTCGACTCCACCGGCTCAAGGGAGCCTGAATATACAGTTAAACCAGATTGGTCGCACACTGCTACACCTACCAGGCGTGTTCCCCCAATGAAAATGGTCCCTGAAGGCCAGCGTCGGCGGATACACCTATGCTCGAGTGTGAATGCAAGTATGCGTGGCGTGTGCCATCCCTGGACACGTGTTTCGAGGTAGTTGCCTCTCGTCAGCAGGGAGTAGGAAAATGTGTGGGGTTGCTGTGTAAGCTGCTAAAATCGTTATCAGGTCTAGTACCTCTCGTAGCGCGCAGGTGCGTAACCATGAGTCCGTCGACTCCACCGGCTCAAGGGAGCCTGAATATACAGTTAAACCAGATTGGTCGCACACTGCTACACCTACCAGGCGTGTTCCCCCAATGAAAATGGTCCCTGAAGGCCAGCGTCGGCGGATACACCTATGCTCGAGTGTGAATGCAAGTATGCGTGGCGTGTGCCATCCCTGGACACGTGTTTCGAGGTAGTTGCCTCTCGTCAGCAGGGAGTAGGAGAATGTGTGGGGTTGCTGTGTAAGCTGCTAAAATCGTTATCAGGTCTAGTACCTCTCGTAGCGCGCAGGTGCGTAACCATGAGTCCGTCGACTCCACCGGCTCAAGGGAGCCTGAATATACAGTTAAACCAGATTGGTCGCACACTGCTACACCTACCAGGCGTGTTCCCCCAATGAAAATGGTCCCTGAAGGCCAGCGTCGGCGGATACACCTATGCTCGAGTGTGAATGCAAGTATGCGTGGCGTGTGCCATCCCTGGACACGTGTTTCGAGGTAGTTGCCTCTCGTCAGCAGGGAGTAGGAAAATGTGTGGGGTTGCTGTGTAAGCTGCTAAAATCGTTATCAGGTCTAGTACCTCTCGTAGCGCGCAGGTGCGTAACCATGAGTCCGTCGACTCCACCGGCTCAAGGGAGCCTGAATATACAGTTAAACCAGATTGGTCGCACACTGCTACACCTACCAGGCGTGTTCCCCCAATGAAAATGGTCCCTGAAGGCCAGCGTCGGCGGATACACCTATGCTCGAGTGTGAATGCAAGTATGCGTGGCGTGTGCCATCCCTGGACACGTGTTTCGAGGTAGTTGCCTCTCGTCAGCAGGGAGTAGGAAAATGTGTGGGGTTGCTGTGTAAGCTGCTAAAATCGTTATCAGGTCTAGTACCTCTCGTAGCGCGCAGGTGCGTAACCATGAGTCCGTCGACTCCACCGGCTCAAGGGAGCCTGAATATACAGTTAAACCAGATTGGTCGCACACTGCTACACCTACCAGGCGTGTTCCCCCAATGAAAATGGTCCCTGAAGGCCAGCGTCGGCGGATACACCTATGCTCGAGTGTGAATGCAAGTATGCGTGGCGTGTGCCATCCCTGGACACGTGTTTCGAGGTAGTTGCCTCTCGTCAGCAGGGAGTAGGAAAATGTGTGGGGTTGCTGTGTAAGCTGCTAAAATCGTTATCAGGTCTAGTACCTCTCGTAGCGCGCAGGTGCGTAACCATGAGTCCGTCGACTCCACCGGCTCAAGGGAGCCTGAATATACAGTTAAACCAGATTGGTCGCACACTGCTACACCTACCAGGCGTGTTCCCCCAATGAAAATGGTCCCTGAAGGCCAGCGTCGGCGGATACACCTATGCTCGAGTGTGAATGCAAGTATGCGTGGCGTGTGCCATCCCTGGACACGTGTTTCGAGGTAGTTGCCTCTCGTCAGCAGGGAGTAGGAAAATGTGTGGGGTTGCTGTGTAAGCTGCTAAAATCGTTATCAGGTCTAGTACCTCTCGTAGCGCGCAGGTGCGTAACCATGAGTCCGTCGACTCCACCGGCTCAAGGGAGCCTGAATATACAGTTAAACCAGATTGGTCGCACACTGCTACACCTACCAGGCGTGTTCCCCCAATGAAAATGGTCCCTGAAGGCCAGCGTCGGCGGATACACCTATGCTCGAGTGTGAATGCAAGTATGCGTGGCGTGTGCCATCCCTGGACACGTGTTTCGAGGTAGTTGCCTCTCGTCAGCAGGGAGTAGGAAAATGTGTGGGGTTGCTGTGTAAGCTGCTAAAATCGTTATCAGGTCTAGTACCTCTCATAGCGCGCAGGTGCGTAACCATGAGTCCGTCGACTCCACCGGCTCAAGGTGTAGCAGTGTGCGACCAATCTGATGTAACTTTATATTCAGGCTCCCTTGAGCCGGTGGAGTCGACGGACTCATGGTTACGCACCTGCGCGCTAAGAGAGGTACTAGACCTGATTATGTTTTTAGCAGCTTACACAGCAACCCCAATCTCATTTTCCTACTCCCTGCTGACGAGAGGCAACTACCTCGAAACACGTGTCCAGGGATGGCACACGCCACGCATACTTGCACGCACTCTTGAGCATAGGTGTATCCGCCGACGCTGACCTTCAGGGACCATTTTCATTGGGGGAACACGACTGGTAGGTGTAGCAGTGTGCGACCAATCTGATGTAACTTTATATTCAGGCTCCCTTGAGCCGGTGGAGTCGACGGACTCATGGTTACGCACCTGCGCGCTAAGAGAGGTACTAGACCTGATTATGTTTTTAGCAGCTTACACAGCAACCCCAATCTCATTTTCCTACTCCCTGCTGACGAGAGGCAACTACCTCGAAACACGTGTCCAGGGATGGCACACGCCACGCATACTTGCACGCACTCTTGAGCATAGGTGTATCCGCCGACGCTGACCTTCAGGGACCATTTTCATTGGGGGAACACGACTGGTAGGTGTAGCAGTGTGCGACCAATCTGATGTAACTTTATATTCAGGCTCCCTTGAGCCGGTGGAGTCGACGGACTCATGGTTACGCACCTGCGCGCTAAGAGAGGTACTAGACCTGATTATGTTTTTAGCAGCTTACACAGCAACCCCAATCTCATTTTCCTACTCCCTGCTGACGAGAGGCAACTACCTCGAAACACGTGTCCAGGGATGGCACACGCCACGCATACTTGCACGCACTCTTGAGCATAGGTGTATCCGCCGACGCTGACCTTCAGGGACCATTTTCATTGGGGGAACACGACTGGTAGGTGTAGCAGTGTGCGACCAATCTGATGTAACTTTATATTCAGGCTCCCTTGAGCCGGTGGAGTCGACGGACTCATGGTTACGCACCTGCGCGCTAAGAGAGGTACTAGACCTGATTATGTTTTTAGCAGCTTACACAGCAACCCCAATCTCATTTTCCTACTCCCTGCTGACGAGAGGCAACTACCTCGAAACACGTGTCCAGGGATGGCACACGCCACGCATACTTGCACGCACTCTTGAGCATAGGTGTATCCGCCGACGCTGACCTTCAGGGACCATTTTCATTGGGGGAACACGACTGGTAGGTGTAGCAGTGTGCGACCAATCTGATGTAACTTTATATTCAGGCTCCCTTGAGCCGGTGGAGTCGACGGACTCATGGTTACGCACCTGCGCGCTAAGAGAGGTACTAGACCTGATTATGTTTTTAGCAGCTTACACAGCAACCCCAATCTCATTTTCCTACTCCCTGCTGACGAGAGGCAACTACCTCGAAACACGTGTCCAGGGATGGCACACGCCACGCATACTTGCACGCACTCTTGAGCATAGGTGTATCCGCCGACGCTGACCTTCAGGGACCATTTTCATTGGGGGAACACGACTGGTAGGTGTAGCAGTGTGCGACCAATCTGATGTAACTTTATATTCAGGCTCCCTTGAGCCGGTGGAGTCGACGGACTCATGGTTACGCACCTGCGCGCTAAGAGAGGTACTAGACCTGATTATGTTTTTAGCAGCTTACACAGCAACCCCAATCTCATTTTCCTACTCCCTGCTGACGAGAGGCAACTACCTCGAAACACGTGTCCAGGGATGGCACACGCCACGCATACTTGCACGCACTCTTGAGCATAGGTGTATCCGCCGACTCTGACCTTCAGGGACCATTTTCATTGGGGGAACACGACTGGTAGGTGTAGCAGTGTGCGACCAATCTGATGTAACTTTATATTCAGGCTCCCTTGAGCCGGTGGAGTCGACGGACTCATGGTTACGCACCTGCGCGCTAAGAGAGGTACTAGACCTGATTATGTTTTTAGCAGCTTACACAGCAACCCCAATCTCATTTTCCTACTCCCTGCTGACGAGAGGCAACTACCTCGAAACACGTGTCCAGGGATGGCACACGCCACGCATACTTGCACGCACTCTTGAGCATAGGTGTATCCGCCGACGCTGACCTTCAGGGACCATTTTCATTGGGGGAACACGACTGGTAGGTGTAGCAGTGTGCGACCAATCTGATGTAACTTTATATTCAGGCTCCCTTGAGCCGGTGGAGTCGACGGACTCATGGTTACGCACCTGCGCGCTAAGAGAGGTACTAGACCTGATTATGTTTTTAGCAGCTTACACAGCAACCCCAATCTCATTTTCCTACTCCCTGCTGACGAGAGGCAACTACCTCGAAACACGTGTCCAGGGATGGCACACGCCACGCATACTTGCACGCACTCTTGAGCATAGGTGTATCCGCCGACGCTGACCTTCAGGGACCATTTTCATTGGGGGAACACGACTGGTAGGTGTAGCAGTGTGCGACCAATCTGATGTAACTTTATATTCAGGCTCCCTTGAGCCGGTGGAGTCGACGGACTCATGGTTACGCACCTGCGCGCTAAGAGAGGTACTAGACCTGATTATGTTTTTAGCAGCTTACACAGCAACCCCAATCTCATTTTCCTACTCCCTGCTGACGAGAGGCAACTACCTCGAAACACGTGTCCAGGGATGGCACACGCCACGCATACTTGCACGCACTCTTGAGCATAGGTGTATCCGCCGACGCTGACCTTCAGGGACCATTTTCATTGGGGGAACACGACTGGTAGGTGTAGCAGTGTGCGACCAATCTGATGTAACTTTATATTCAGGCTCCCTTGAGCCGGTGGAGTCGACGGACTCATGGTTACGCACCTGCGCGCTAAGAGAGGTACTAGACCTGATTATGTTTTTAGCAGCTTACACAGCAACCCCAATCTCATTTTCCTACTCCCTGCTGACGAGAGGCAACTACCTCGAAACACGTGTCCAGGGATGGCACACGCCACGCATACTTGCACGCACTCTTGAGCATAGGTGTATCCGCCGACGCTGACCTTCAGGGACCATTTTCATTGGGGGAACACGACTGGTAGGTGTAGCAGTGTGCGACCAATCTGATGTAACTTTATATTCAGGCTCCCTTGAGCCGGTGGAGTCGACGGACTCATGGTTACGCACCTGCGCGCTAAGAGAGGTACTAGACCTGATTATGTTTTTAGCAGCTTACACAGCAACCCCAATCTCATTTTCCTACTCCCTGCTGACGAGAGGCAACTACCTCGAAACACGTGTCCAGGGATGGCACACGCCACGCATACTTGCACGCACTCTTGAGCATAGGTGTATCCGCCGACGCTGACCTTCAGGGACCATTTTCATTGGGGGAACACGACTGGTAGGTGTAGCAGTGTGCGACCAATCTGATGTAACTTTATATTCAGGCTCCCTTGAGCCGGTGGAGTCGACGGACTCATGGTTACGCACCTGCGCGCTAAGAGAGGTACTAGACCTGATTATGTTTTTAGCAGCTTACACAGCAACCCCAATCTCATTTTCCTACTCCCTGCTGACGAGAGGCAACTACCTCGAAACACGTGTCCAGGGATGGCACACGCCACGCATACTTGCACGCACTCTTGAGCATAGGTGTATCCGCCGACGCTGACCTTCAGGGACCATTTTCATTGGGGGAACACGACTGGTAGGTGTAGCAGTGTGCGACCAATCTGATGTAACTTTATATTCAGGCTCCCTTGAGCCGGTGGAGTCGACGGACTCATGGTTACGCACCTGCGCGCTAAGAGAGGTACTAGACCTGATTATGTTTTTAGCAGCTTACACAGCAACCCCAATCTCATTTTCCTACTCCCTGCTGACGAGAGGCAACTACCTCGAAACACGTGTCCAGGGATGGCACACGCCACGCATACTTGCACGCACTCTTGAGCATAGGTGTATCCGCCGACGCTGACCTTCAGGGACCATTTTCATTGGGGGAACACGACTGGTAGGTGTAGCAGTGTGCGACCAATCTGATGTAACTTTATATTCAGGCTCCCTTGAGCCGGTGGAGTCGACGGACTCATGGTTACGCACCTGCGCGCTAAGAGAGGTACTAGACCTGATTATGTTTTTAGCAGCTTACACAGCAACCCCAATCTCATTTTCCTACTCCCTGCTGACGAGAGGCAACTACCTCGAAACACGTGTCCAGGGATGGCACACGCCACGCATACTTGCACGCACTCTTGAGCATAGGTGTATCCGCCGACGCTGACCTTCAGGGACCATTTTCATTGGGGGAACACGACTGGTAGGTGTAGCAGTGTGCGACCAATCTGATGTAACTTTATATTCAGGCTCCCTTGAGCCGGTGGAGTCGACGGACTCATGGTTACGCACCTGCGCGCTAAGAGAGGTACTAGACCTGATTATGTTTTTAGCAGCTTACACAGCAACCCCAATCTCATTTTCCTACTCCCTGCTGACGAGAGGCAACTACCTCGAAACACGTGTCCAGGGATGGCACACGCCACGCATACTTGCACGCACTCTTGAGCATAGGTGTATCCGCCGACGCTGACCTTCAGGGACCATTTTCATTGGGGGAACACGACTGGTAGGTGTAGCAGTGTGCGACCAATCTGATGTAACTTTATATTCAGGCTCCCTTGAGCCGGTGGAGTCGACGGACTCATGGTTACGCACCTGCGCGCTAAGAGAGGTACTAGACCTGATTATGTTTTTAGCAGCTTACACAGCAACCCCAATCTCATTTTCCTACTCCCTGCTGACGAGAGGCAACTACCTCGAAACACGTGTCCAGGGATGGCACACGCCACGCATACTTGCACGCACTCTTGAGCATAGGTGTATCCGCCGACGCTGACCTTCAGGGACCATTTTCATTGGGGGAACACGACTGGTAGGTGTAGCAGTGTGCGACCAATCTGATGTAACTTTATATTCAGGCTCCCTTGAGCCGGTGGAGTCGACGGACTCATGGTTACGCACCTGCGCGCTAAGAGAGGTACTAGACCTGATTATGTTTTTAGCAGCTTACACAGCAACCCCAATCTCATTTTCCTACTCCCTGCTGACGAGAGGCAACTACCTCGAAACACGTGTCCAGGGATGGCACACGCCACGCATACTTGCATTCACACTCGAGCATAGGTGTATCCGCCGACGCTGGCCTTCAGGGACCATTTTCATTGGGGGAACACGACTGGTAGGTGTAGCAGTGTGCGACCAATCTGATGTAACTTTATATTCAGGCTCCCTTGAGCCGGTGGAGTCGACGGACTCATGGTTACGCACCTGCGCGCTAAGAGAGGTACTAGACCTGATTATGTTTTTAGCAGCTTACACAGCAACCCCAATCTCATTTTCCTACTCCCTGCTGACGAGAGGCAACTACCTCGAAACACGTGTCCAGGGATGGCACACGCCACGCATACTTGCATTCACACTCGAGCATAGGTGTATCCGCCGACGCTGGCCTTCAGGGACCATTTTCATTGGGGGAACACGCCTGGTAGGTGTAGCAGTGTGCGACCAATCTGGTTTAACTGTATATTCAGGCTCCCTTGAGCCGGTGGAGTCGACGGACTCATGGTTACGCACCTGCGCGCTACGAGAGGTACTAGACCTGATAACGATTTTAGCAGCTTACACAGCAACCCCACACATTTTCCTACTCCCTGCTGACGAGAGGCAACTACCTCGAAACACGTGTCCAGGGATGGCACACGCCACGCATACTTGCATTCACACTCGAGCATAGGTGTATCCGCCGACGCTGGCCTTCAGGGACCATTTTCATTGGGGGAACACGCCTGGTAGGTGTAGCAGTGTGCGACCAATCTGGTTTAACTGTATATTCAGGCTCCCTTGAGCCGGTGGAGTCGACGGACTCATGGTTACGCACCTGCGCGCTACGAGAGGTACTAGACCTGATAACGATTTTAGCAGCTTACACAGCAACCCCACACATTTTCCTACTCCCTGCTGACGAGAGGCAACTACCTCGAAACACGTGTCCAGGGATGGCACACGCCACGCATACTTGCATTCACACTCGAGCATAGGTGTATCCGCCGACGCTGGCCTTCAGGGACCATTTTCATTGGGGGAACACGCCTGGTAGGTGTAGCAGTGTGCGACCAATCTGGTTTAACTGTATATTCAGGCTCCCTTGAGCCGGTGGAGTCGACGGACTCATGGTTACGCACCTGCGCGCTACGAGAGGTACTAGACCTGATAACGATTTTAGCAGCTTACACAGCAACCCCACACATTCTCCTACTCCCTGCTGACGAGAGGCAACTACCTCGAAACACGTGTCCAGGGATGGCACACGCCACGCATACTTGCATTCACACTCGAGCATAGGTGTATCCGCCGACGCTGGCCTTCAGGGACCATTTTCATTGGGGGAACACGCCTGGTAGGTGTAGCAGTGTGCGACCAATCTGGTTTAACTGTATATTCAGGCTCCCTTGAGCCGGTGGAGTCGACGGACTCATGGTTACGCACCTGCGCGCTACGAGAGGTACTAGACCTGATAACGATTTTAGCAGCTTACACAGCAACCCCACACATTTTCCTACTCCCTGCTGACGAGAGGCAACTACCTCGAAACACGTGTCCAGGGATGGCACACGCCACGCATACTTGCATTCACACTCGAGCATAGGTGTATCCGCCGACGCTGGCCTTCAGGGACCATTTTCATTGGGGGAACACGCCTGGTAGGTGTAGCAGTGTGCGACCAATCTGGTTTAACTGTATATTCAGGCTCCCTTGAGCCGGTGGAGTCGACGGACTCATGGTTACGCACCTGCGCGCTACGAGAGGTACTAGACCTGATAACGATTTTAGCAGCTTACACAGCAACCCCACACATTTTCCTACTCCCTGCTGACGAGAGGCAACTACCTCGAAACACGTGTCCAGGGATGGCACACGCCACGCATACTTGCATTCACACTCGAGCATAGGTGTATCCGCCGACGCTGGCCTTCAGGGACCATTTTCATTGGGGGAACACGCCTGGTAGGTGTAGCAGTGTGCGACCAATCTGGTTTAACTGTATATTCAGGCTCCCTTGAGCCGGTGGAGTCGACGGACTCATGGTTACGCACCTGCGCGCTACGAGAGGTACTAGACCTGATAACGATTTTAGCAGCTTACACAGCAACCCCACACATTTTCCTACTCCCTGCTGACGAGAGGCAACTACCTCGAAACACGTGTCCAGGGATGGCACACGCCACGCATACTTGCATTCACACTCGAGCATAGGTGTATCCGCCGACGCTGGCCTTCAGGGACCATTTTCATTGGGGGAACACGCCTGGTAGGTGTAGCAGTGTGCGACCAATCTGGTTTAACTGTATATTCAGGCTCCCTTGAGCCGGTGGAGTCGACGGACTCATGGTTACGCACCTGCGCGCTACGAGAGGTACTAGACCTGATAACGATTTTAGCAGCTTACACAGCAACCCCACACATTTTCCTACTCCCTGCTGACGAGAGGCAACTACCTCGAAACACGTGTCCAGGGATGGCACACGCCACGCATACTTGCATTCACACTCGAGCATAGGTGTATCCGCCGACGCTGGCCTTCAGGGACCATTTTCATTGGGGGAACACGCCTGGTAGGTGTAGCAGTGTGCGACCAATCTGGTTTAACTGTATATTCAGGCTCCCTTGAGCCGGTGGAGTCGACGGACTCATGGTTACGCACCTGCGCGCTACGAGAGGTACTAGACCTGATAACGATTTTAGCAGCTTACACAGCAACCCCACACATTTTCCTACTCCCTGCTGACGAGAGGCAACTACCTCGAAACACGTGTCCAGGGATGGCACACGCCACGCATACTTGCATTCACACTCGAGCATAGGTGTATCCGCCGACGCTGGCCTTCAGGGACCATTTTCATTGGGGGAACACGCCTGGTAGGTGTAGCAGTGTGCGACCAATCTGGTTTAACTGTATATTCAGGCTCCCTTGAGCCGGTGGAGTCGACGGACTCATGGTTACGCACCTGCGCGCTACGAGAGGTACTAGACCTGATAACGATTTTAGCAGCTTACACAGCAACCCCACACATTTTCCTACTCCCTGCTGACGAGAGGCAACTACCTCGAAACACGTGTCCAGGGATGGCACACGCCACGCATACTTGCATTCACACTCGAGCATAGGTGTATCCGCCGACGCTGGCCTTCAGGGACCATTTTCATTGGGGGAACACGCCTGGTAGGTGTAGCAGTGTGCGACCAATCTGGTTTAACTGTATATTCAGGCTCCCTTGAGCCGGTGGAGTCGACGGACTCATGGTTACGCACCTGCGCGCTACGAGAGGTACTAGACCTGATAACGATTTTAGCAGCTTACACAGCAACCCCACACATTTTCCTACTCCCTGCTGACGAGAGGCAACTACCTCGAAACACGTGTCCAGGGATGGCACACGCCACGCATACTTGCATTCACACTCGAGCATAGGTGTATCCGCCGACGCTGGCCTTCAGGGACCATTTTCATTGGGGGAACACGCCTGGTAGGTGTAGCAGTGTGCGACCAATCTGGTTTAACTGTATATTCAGGCTCCCTTGAGCCGGTGGAGTCGACGGACTCATGGTTACGCACCTGCGCGCTACGAGAGGTACTAGACCTGATAACGATTTTAGCAGCTTACACAGCAACCCCACACATTTTCCTACTCCCTGCTGACGAGAGGCAACTACCTCGAAACACGTGTCCAGGGATGGCACACGCCACGCATACTTGCATTCACACTCGAGCATAGGTGTATCCGCCGACGCTGGCCTTCAGGGACCATTTTCATTGGGGGAACACGCCTGGTAGGTGTAGCAGTGTGCGACCAATCTGGTTTAACTGTATATTCAGGCTCCCTTGAGCCGGTGGAGTCGACGGACTCATGGTTACGCACCTGCGCGCTACGAGAGGTACTAGACCTGATAACGATTTTAGCAGCTTACACAGCAACCCCACACATTTTCCTACTCCCTGCTGACGAGAGGCAACTACCTCGAAACACGTGTCCAGGGATGGCACACGCCACGCATACTTGCATTCACACTCGAGCATAGGTGTATCCGCCGACGCTGGCCTTCAGGGACCATTTTCATTGGGGGAACACGCCTGGTAGGTGTAGCAGTGTGCGACCAATCTGGTTTAACTGTATATTCAGGCTCCCTTGAGCCGGTGGAGTCGACGGACTCATGGTTACGCACCTGCGCGCTACGAGAGGTACTAGACCTGATAACGATTTTAGCAGCTTACACAGCAACCCCACACATTTTCCTACTCCCTGCTGACGAGAGGCAACTACCTCGAAACACGTGTCCAGGGATGGCACACGCCACGCATACTTGCATTCACACTCGAGCATAGGTGTATCCGCCGACGCTGGCCTTCAGGGACCATTTTCATTGGGGGAACACGCCTGGTAGGTGTAGCAGTGTGCGACCAATCTGGTTTAACTGTAGATTCAGAATGTTGGTAATGCACACTCACAGGGAGATGGCATGGTACAGACTCAGCAGGTTCACAGGAATCAAACTCAAAATGTGCCCCAAGCCCGATGCCTCATATTCATGGTCAGGTTCAGGGATACAATTTAAATAGGGGATTTCATACAGATACGGAATCCCATGCAAATAAGAATGTGTTTCTTCAATACTCTTTGTTCCAGTTAGATGATGCAGACTCAGACCTGTCACAATGACTGTGTCCATGAGAGGGCAGGAGGAATGCGTGCTAGGCGCATCCTTAGAGAAAGACCAGAGTGGTCCCTATGTGGATGGAAAGGTAAATGGGACTCCTATCTCATTTCTTGTTAATACTGGTGCTACCCATTCCACTTTAAGAACAGCAGAAGTTCCAAACCTACCCCTCTCGAGAGAAAGAATCCAAGTTGTAGAAGTCGCAAACCAACAGATGTCAAACCCAGTAACAAAACATGTACCTGTGAAAATAGATTCTTTTGAGGATTTGTGCAAATTTGTTGTATGTGATTCAAGTCCAGTAAGTTTATTGGGATGAGACCTGTTTAGCAAACTCAACTGCTCAATCTATTGTACCCCAAAGGGAATTTAATATCATATAAACAATGAAGATGTCTTTAAATTGGCTACACAGACTTCAGAAAGCGCAGGATTGTTTCCCATGTTAACCAGAGATGACCTGCCTTTGGAATTGAGGGACACTGTATTTCCAGAGGTCTGGGATTTTACAGGAAAATACATTGGTTTGATCAAAGGTGTGGCTCCAGTAAAAATGACTGTGAAGACTAAAGCTGAATTTCCATGAATCCCGCAATCCATTTTGTGTCTCGAAACTATTGCAGGGATTACTTCCTTGATTGAATCCATGATTGAGCAAGGAATCCTGAAAGTAATAAAGGGATCCCCATGTAACTCTCCTATGGAACAAGTTACTTACCTTCGGTAACAATATATCTGTAAGAAACATTAGTTAGTTATAGAATCCTTACCTTAGAATTACCCCCAGGCATCAGACTGGACTCAGAAAGTTTTTTCGTCAGCAGGACCTCTGCGCGTCGGAAGGTGGCGTCGGTCGGCTCTGCGTCCGTCGTTGGCGTCATGGTCGCCGGAATGATGTCGCGGTAGCTACTTAGACGCTGCCCTTGCACGCTAACGTCAGTTCTGTACACGACTTTCCGCGCCAGAAACGCAGAGACATGCAAGACACTGACCACTGGTGCACAAAACTAGGGCCCTGAAAGGATGTCCTTAAGCCTAGAAATCAGTTCGCAGAACGGGGAGGATAAGTGGGGCGGTAAGGAATCTATAACTAACTAATGTTTCTCACAGATATATTGTTACCGAAAGTAAATAACTTGTTCATCTGAAAGCAAAACGTTAGTTATAGATTCCTTACCTTAGAATAGATACCCCAGCAATACCAACCCCGGTGGTGGGTCTGCGAACCAAGATCCCACCAGAAAGTCCTGGAGAACAGAACGGCCAAAGAAGCCGTCTCTCCGGACTTGGCTGTCCAGGCAGTAGTGTTTTGTAAACGTGTGCAGCAACGCCCACGTAGCTGCCTGACAGATGTTGTTCAGAGGAACTCCTCTTCCCAAAGGCAGTAGTGGCTGCCGTCGCCCTGGTGGAATGGGCTCGTAGCCCCACTGGAGGCTCTTTTTTAGCCAGAGAATAGCATGCTTTTATACACAACACAACCCATCGAGAAATGGTTCGCTTGTGTACGGCCCAACCTTTCTTGGCACCCACGTAGCCAACAAAGAGTTGTTCATCCACCCAGAACTGTTTTGTGCGATCCAGATAGAAAGAAAGCACACGTTTTGGGTCCAGACGGTGGAGCCTCTCTCCTTCTTTCGAAGGATGCGGAGGCGGAAAGAAGGTGGGCAAAGTGATAGTCTGCCTGATGTGGAAGGCAGTGACAACCTTGGGCAGGAAGGATGGATGAGTTCTAAGGACAACTTTGTCCGGATGCACAGAGAGAAAAGGAGGCTTAGAAGAAAGCGCATGTAGCTCACTCACTCGTCTGGCAGATGTGATGGCCACCAGGAACGGAGTTTTGAGAGTCAAAAGCTGTAACGGACAGTTGTGAAGCGGCTCAAAAGGAGCACACATTAAATAAGTTAAAACCAGGTTCAAGTATCACTGAGGCATAATGAAAGGCATAGGAGGAAAGAGATGAGTTATGCCTTCAAGAAGCGGCTTACAACCGAGGACTTGAAAAGGGAAGGCTGATCTGGAAGCCAAAGGAAGGCAGAGATGGCCGAAAGATAGCCCTTGATGGTGCCTGCTGGGCTAGAGACAGAAGAAACAAGAGACCCTCAAAAAGAGGGGCAGAAAGGGGATCCACAGCCTTTGCTGTGTACCATGCCACAAACCTGTTCCACTGGCAGGCGTATACCGCCTAAGGGGAGGGACGCCTGGCTGCCAAGGAAACATCACAGACTTCAGAAGGCACATTGAAAGACGTCAACTGCCGCCGCTGAATCTCCATGCAAGGAGGTGGAGAGTGGACAGGTTCGGGTGGAGGACCGTCCCCTGCTGCTGCGAACTGCGTATGACGTTCCCTCCTCCGTAGCCACGGTAGGAGGAGACAACATGCCAAGGTCAGGGGAGGTGTCCAAACCACTGGCATTCCCCAGTTCCTCTCTCCAGTCCTGTTCACTGTCCAACTGGTCAGTCAGAGGGTCACCTGACCCCTCCCAGTCCTCCTCCTCATCCCCTGGGTGCCATTCTGGTTGAAAAGGGACCCCAGGAGTGAACAGGGGCATAAAAACCCCTTTTGGTGCCGGATCCGGTGTCGGACGACACCGGTCAAGCTCCGGGTCCACGTCGGGATGGAGGCCGGGGTCGATGCTGGCCGGGGGGCCGACCGGCGTCAAACGCTTTAGTGGGGCCGGAGGAAGCGGCGCCGGTGGAGGCGTAATCAGGTCAACCGGCGCTGATCCGGAGCCAGGCCTGGATCCAAGGGGGGCCTGTGGCGCCTTGCTCGGAGCCGTCGGCAGAGAAGGCCTAGGCCCCCCCAACCAAATCCGTGCGGTCCGAAGGCCCGACAGAGGGATGGGTCCGCCCAAAGATGGCATGCATCGCCTCGTAGAACGTACGAAGCTGGGCGGGAGTCGCTCCGGGTCCTGGAAAGGGAGTCGACTCATCGGGCTCAGCGTGCGGAGCCGCGGGAGGGGCACTACCCACGTCCCTCGTCAGATCGGCAGACTGACGAGGAGAAGTCGAAGAGAGATGATGCTTCTTCGACTTCTTCTTATGCTTCGACTTACCCGACCCCGAGTGCGAAGACTTCGACGACTTGGACGAATGATGTCAGGCACGGATGGCCGCAGCGCCTACCACGTCCCTCGTAACCGGACTACATTTCCCATGAGGCCTTGGGTCGAGGCTCATGTGTATTTTAACATGCTACGCACGTCTGCCGGCGTGCGTAATTCTAAACTCCTGCTTTTACGTGATTGTGGTGTCTTTGCTGGGGAGCACTCCCGGAGGAGGGCGAACGTACCATTTCTAGGATCCTGTGAGGTGCATGGCAGGGCTCTGCGTGCAAGCTGGCGTTGTGTGAGGAAGGACATTTTCTCAGGTCTCCGTCTCCAGAATTGGAAGCCAAAGGTATTTCTCGGATGAGTAGGTGGCCTGATACGCAAGGCAGAGTCCGTCTGCACACCCCCTCTGATCCCTCTCTCCTAGGAAAATGAGAAGATAAGAACAACCAAATGTGAAGAAGCAACGAAGGGTCCTGGATACAATTAATGTATTGTACCTGCCCACTACTAAAAGGTGCTCAGATTTGTTAGGTATCACAATACCCTGAGCCAATCTCGTACTATTCATTTCTCATGATTAATGTCTAGACCTCTGTGTGATCCACAACCCACAGTCGATATAAACCTCCTGTGTATGGATCTGTTCTCTGAGGACGTTTCCTGTTTGGCACCAGAAAGATGCCACGGTTCCACAAACAATGACTATGATACTTTACATGCTGTGTCTGCCCCTCAAACAGGTTGCGAGAATACCCTGGAAGAGCCAAGGTGAGGGTTCAATGTACAGCCCTAGTGAGGAGAAGTAGCCACTCGGGGAAGAGCGGTTTGAGTACTCATGCTTGGTTGCCGGGTTCGGTCGGATAGACTTCTTTAATCCTCCCCGCATGAGACCTCAGCAGAGGCCAGTCTCTCCAACAGGGAGATATTAGGCAAAAATGCCCCAGTTAGAAGTGAAAGCACTCCTCTGCAAGAGAGCGCTCGATAGCGGCTCTGGGCCAACAGAGGAGGGAGAAAGAGCGCTAGTGGGGTAACTACCACACCAGCCTCCACAAACACAAGACAGACGGTCTGGAACAGTGCAGGATGCACTCTTACCGCCTGTGGTCCTAGATTCCTCGGAAACGCTGCTGTGGGAATCCACCAGGATAATCGGCAGCGTTTGGTGTTTCTGCCGCCCTATACCAGGTATCCGGCGTCACGCCCGAGTCACGTGGGGTGTGACTCGCACGTAGCTTGCTGGGAGTTATAGTTTAAAGATAGTTCGGTACTTCCTGATTCACGCGCTATGAGCAGTCAGTGCGCAACTAGCGGCCAGTCCCTGACACTCTGAATGCTGATGAGAATTGTGGGGCTTCTCTCTTCTTCAATTCAAGCCATTGTTCCAGGTCTACTTCGTTATCAAGCTCTCCAAAGATTAACGATTTATCACTTACACTGGGGCCTGGCATACTCTGATTTGGTAAGACTAGAATCAGAATCCTTTTCAGAGCTTCAGTGGTGGATATACCATTTAGATGCCTGGAACAACAGAAATTATTTGCGTCAGCCACAGATCTTGTATTAGAATCAGATGCAAGCCTGATGGGTTGGGGTGTCCATTGTTGACAAATCTCGACTGGAGGAAAATGGTCATTCAAGGAGCCCAGTTTGCACATCAATTGTTTAGAGATGCTTGCAGGCTCCTTTGCAATCAAAAGCCTTGCAAAGGACAAGATTTGTTGTTCCATCCTGCTTTGCATGGACAACATTTCAGCCGTACATTATCTCAGTCATCTAGGATGTACAAAGTCTAAGCAAATAGCAGAACTGGTGAAAAGTGTCTGGGAATCCTGCCTCTTCAACAGAATCTCAGTACGAGCAGAATACTTACCCGGAGATCTAAATTTGTTGGCAGACCGGCATTCTCTGTAACCTTCTAGACTCAAGTGATTGGAAACTTTATCCAGTAGTGTTCAAGTCTTTACTTCATGAATGGGGCCCTTTCCAGATAGATCTTTTCGTTTCCAGACTGAACCATCAAGCTCCCTCAATTCTTCTGTTGGCGCCCAGATCCCTTAGCTTTGGCCTCAGATATTGTTCTTCAGAATTAGTCTGTTTCTATAAACTACGCCTTCCCTTCTTTCATCATGATAAACAGAGTACTGGCACAAGTCAGACGCCAACAAGCGGCACTTATCCTAGTGACACCCTTTTGGCAGTCTCAAGTAATGGTTCCCTTTGCTTCAGGAGTTGTCCATAGACATTCCTGTTCTTCTCCCTTCTTTTTCCAATCTTCTTCGCAATCCTTCCGGCAATCCCCACAATCTGGTGTTGGACAATTCCCTTCAGCTTTCTGCTTGAACAATTGCAGGTCTATCAAATCTCAACCTTTTATTTTGTCAGAAGCTTCTCAATACATTACCAAATCATGGGCCCCAGGCGCAACCAAAGCTTACAAATCGTCCTAATCTTTATGGAGAAGCTGGTGTGTGGGGAAAATCTATCAATCCCCTTTCAGCACTTATAGTGTATATGTTTAACTTTCTCGTTGCTGAGGCCAGCAGTGGAAAGACTTACAGAACCATCAACCTGTACAGATCGGTAATTTCTATCCAACATCCTTTCATCAATGGAAAGCCAGTAGTAGAACATCCGCTTGTGTGTCATCTGTTCAAGAGAGTAAAATTTTGTAACCCTCCTGTTCCAAAATACAGTACCATATGAGATGTGAATGTGCTGTTAAATTTGTTTTTGTCATGGCCAAATAATGATGTTCTTTCTCTAAAAATGTTATCTTCTAAGCTCACAATGTTATTATGTCTTATTTCCATCAAAATATTGTCAGATGTTAGAGCGTTAGATATTACTTCTCGTCAGTTTACTCCTTCTGGAGTACTTTATACAATTCACAAACGTATGAAAACATATCTTACGTCTGTTTGTTATCCATATTTTCCTGATCAGCCTAAACTCTGCGTAACTCAATGTTTAAAGGTTTATGAACAACACACCGAAAACCTCAAAATATCCTCCGATTCCCAGCTCCTGTCTTTCAGAAAACCCCATAAGCTTGTTTCCTTCCCTACTTCCTCACTGGATTAGGTAGGTCATGTTCTTTGCGGGTATTGATTCCTCCATTTTTGGTGCTCACTCTGCCCGAGGGGCTATGGCCTCCAAAGACTTTTGGGTTGGCTCCGTTTAGAGGCTATCCTGAGATCGACTGAATGTTTTCAGTATCTTCTACTGTAAAACGATTAATTCTGCTTCTTCTGTAGTAATTATTATGCTTTAAATAAGCATAATAGAAACCTCTGGTTGATATAAAATATTTTAGATTTTCCTAGAACTTTATGAAGGAAAGTATTAATTTTATTAAAGACACAGAGGTGGGTATTATCCCACCACATCTCAAACTTTATTTATTTCACAATTACCCACCCTAACAGAGGGTCCTGCTTGTGAAGAATAGCCTCAATTACGATATTTATATATTTATAATCTTTATTGGAGCTCAGTATATCTGTTACATTAGCCCCTAACTTCTAATCTAAAACTGAACTGATATTCCTTGAAAACCCTCTTCCTTCTTTTCTAGAGCATCTGCCCTTATCATTCTAAATGACATCAAAGTGTCATCACATTGTTACATTCTCCCCCCTCCCCCCTGAAATAAAATGAAAATAAAAATAATTCAACAGTGTTCAATTAGTCTATCCGGTCTTTTCGAAATCCTTTCAGATTTTCTGTGCATCCATTCACTTTGCTGATTATTTGATTGTACACTTTCCTGTTCAATGCTTGGCCTGATTTTTCTAAAGAATGTTTTATTTCTTGTTATTATTCTGTTGCAGCTTCTGCCGTTCCTTGATTCTTTGTTACTTCTAAAGGCGCAGGATGAAATCTACTTTGTGACTTCCTCACTAGCTGTTGTCAAACTAATACAAGCTCACCAATTTGGTAGTCCTGACTTTGACATTTTCTTCCTTTTTCTGCATAATATTAAATTTTTTATTTTGCCTTCTTATCCTTTTCCATTACTTCCTTATGAACTTTTGGAGGAACTGCTGGAAGATGTGGCAAACAAGTTTGTTTTGATTGTCCAAACATTAAGTCTGAAGGACATTTCCCAGTTGATACATGCGGAGTATTTCTATAATCTCTCAAAACTTGACATAATGCTTGATTTATCGATATTTGCGAACGTTTTGCTCTTTGCACAGCTTTTTTAATTGTACCCATCAGTCTTTCCACCATTCCATTAGCTCGAGGCCACATTGGGGTTACTCTTATATGCACTATTCCTAAATAGCTCATATATCTTTTTTAATTCATTTCCATTGAACGGTGGTCCATTGTCTGTTTTTAAAATGTTTGGAATTCCCCATGTTGAGAATATTTCATCCAAAATTGGAAGTACTGCTGACGTAGACGTTGACAATATCAACTTCACGATAGGAAAGCGAGAATACTCGTCTATTATCGCTAGTAAGTAATGCCCAGAGTCTAATGGTCCATAAAAATCTGCTGCTACATTGGACTATCCAGCATCCGGTAACTCAGACATATGCAATTCTTCCATCCCTCTTTCCTT
The DNA here is from genome assembly GCF_964204655.1 of Triturus cristatus. Classification (NCBI taxonomy): domain Eukaryota; kingdom Metazoa; phylum Chordata; class Amphibia; order Caudata; family Salamandridae; genus Triturus; species Triturus cristatus. Next base: position 728,734,890 of record NC_140592.1, on the reverse strand, counting down.
GGAGGTACATTGACATATGTAGCAAGACTGAACAACCTCTTCTACTTGTTTGTCTAATCTTGGGAACCACAATTTGTCTCTCAGAAAATTCTTTGTTGCGGAGATGCCTCGATGACTTTCATGTGCCAAGTCAATTACATGGCGTTGCAGACTCTCTGGTATTATTATTTTGTTTCCTCTAAGTAATATTCCAGAAGAGGTCACTGACATTTCAGGACTTATGTTCTTAAATGCTAATATATCATTTTTTTTATATTTGATTGAAATCAACTCCCATTATTTATTAGTCTCCATTTATTTTCATATACAATTCTTTGTACTTCTCGAAGTGTGTCATCTTTTTGTGTTTCTTCAATTAATTCATTCTCTTTAACAATTCCTGGAACTGCTGACCTGACTATGAAACATATATATTCCTCCACTTCTAATTGTTGCTCAATCTCTGTTTTAGATGGATGTCTTGATAAATAATCTGCCGGGTTATAGTCTTTTCCTGGTTTATGGATAATTCTGAAGTCGTAATCCTTTAGTCTCATTCCCCATCTTTCAATTCTCAGTGGCATCTTTGTTTTTGGATTTCCAAAAATAAGACTAGAGCTTGATGGTCAGTGATAATTACAAATTATTTTCCATCAATAAAATCATGAAAATGTTTGCACGCCCAAACAACAGCTAAACTTTCTTTCTCAGGTTGAGAATATCTCTGTTCTATTTCAGATAGGCTTTTACTAGCATGAGAGACCATATACCTTGGAGTTTATCTTCCAGGTTTATGTCGCACCAAAATTGCTCCCAGGCCTACAGGACTGGCATCTACTACAAGCTCTGTACATAAATATGGATCAAAATATTTAAAGTTTGCTGCATTTGATATTTCTAATTTGATTTCTTTAAATGCTTGTTCACATTGATCATTCCACTGAAATTTCCGTCCTTTCCTTGTTAGCTCTCTAAGTGGAGAACTTACAGTTGCAAAGTTTCTCATATATCATGCGCAATAACTAGCCATACCTAGAAATGAACGTAATTCTGTTATGTCTTTTGGCCTTTGTATTGCATTTAAAGCTGTTATTTTAATAGGATCTGATCTCATTCCTTTTGCCGAGAATATGTGTCCAAAAAATGTTAACTCATTCTTATTTATTTCACATTTTTTTTAATTTAATGTCAATCCAGCCTTTTGAAGTTGTTGGCATACTCCATCTAATGCTTGATCATGTTCTTCCTGTGTTTCTCCAAAGATAAAAATATCATCACTGTAATTCATACAGTTTTGTACTGGTCTTATGATATTTTTTATAATCTCCTGAAAGATTTCAGCCGCTGAACATATCCCAAAATGTAATCATTTATATCTAAACAATCCCAAATGCCAAATTACACTGCTCAACCACAGTCGTTGGCATAAGGATTTCTCGACTGAAAGTACAGATGCGGATCTTGTTTGTTTTACAGTTCCAGCCTCTCCTGCAGTTCAACCTTCTACTTCTTCTGCCTTGTTGGGATCTACATTTATAGACTTTTGTGAAGATGTTTTGGCGTTTTCTCTAGCCATTACAAATGTATTTTAAATGTTACCATTGTTTAATATCTATGTCTGACCTTTCGCACAAGAAGAGAGGACTATTCGCAGTCCAGCTAGGGATTATACTTGGGACTGGATTACTATTGGACATTGAAGTGTCTACGATTTTTCTACCTGTTGGCCACTTTCCCCGTAGCCTGATGGGAGTTATAGTTTCTGTGGTTATCATGACTGCTGTTATTCAAATTAAAGCAAAATTAGAAGGCATAATACCCACCTCTGTGTCTTTAATAAAATTAAACTAGGAAAATCTACATTATAATTCACACACAAGAACAACTAGAATAGATAGAAAAAGAAAAGGTATGGGCCCTGTCCAAAGAGAATTCTGCTACCTATTACCATCTGGGTATCCAAAGATATTGGAGTAGACACCTCACTCCCTTTATTGTGAAATGCTTCATCATTGGTGCCTAGCTACACCCTGGTAGGGTTGTGCCACCAGGGCGGACACAACCAAGAGAATGGGAGTTTCTAGATAAAATCTGGCTGGATTAGAAGGGATCCAGAAAGAGAGTAGAAAGTTAAAAATACCTACAGGTATACCCAAAGAGTTGCTTTTTTGTAGGGTACCTGGGGTATGAATAACAATGTTTTTCAGGGTTTCTTTTGAAACGAATTGTTAAATTAACCCAAATATTTAAAAGCCGACATTTTTCGGCCCACACTAGGAGCCCGTCTGGGTTTGGGGCCTTCGTCAGGGCTGTTTGATGTATCCCTGCCTTGCTAAGCATGCATGCCATGCACACACATAAGGCCTAAGCCTCTCACCTGACTTGGCCTTCCGTCTTTGGGGATTATCTATGAGACAAAAAGGTGTGTCAGCGAAAAGGGAGACAGATCTAAATGTACAATATGTTATACATAAGCACAACCTGTTGTCTCATTCTGAATTTCATGGGGACGTGTAGTGATTTCTTTGTCCATAATGGTATAGGGGTCAAGACAGTCCCACTTCTGGTTAAGGACATCTACCCTAAGTTAAAATAGTGAAAGTTATCCTAAGGTGCTAAGCGATGGTATTGTCCCATATCAATATCATTAGTCTAAACTTATAGCTCTGTATATGGGTGGTAAGCAAAGGCTCTGTACACAAAAAAATCAATTTAAAAGCAAAATCATATTCCAGAAAATGCAATCTTTCATGCGAAATACTTGCTTGGGATCAAGTGTTATGTAGACTGACCATGCACACATTCTGCTTACCCTTATTCTGGGTTTTTCATTGATCATGTGTGTCTGAAGCAAGGTCACACTCTTGCCGGGGGGAGAAGAAGTTGTTTGATATGCAATACAAAAGGATGTTGTCCTACTCTATAAATTGATAGTTGGTGGACTTCATTTGTGGTCGCCTACAGAAAATAAAATTAAAATTCACAGGCACAAGGGTTATCGTTGTCAAATCTAGCTAGGGAAAAGTTGGTGGTTAGGCGGGGTGACTTATAGGAATTGTTTTCTGCAGTGATAGCGACGTCATGCCTATTCGTTACATACGTGAGTGGTTCAAAACTCCCGTCAGAGGCTACGTGTGCCAAGAAGTCATTGAGTATGCCTTGGTGCTTAATTGGGCCCATATTGGACTAATAATATATTTCAAAACCCCCACCAATCTCACACACACACACATATACTATACATATCTCTTGAATCCTGAGGTATTGGGGTGTTAGAGGATGCCATGACACTTAGTTCGGCCCGTTCTGGACCGATAATACATTTCAAAGCTCCAGCCAATCACGCATACATCGTGAAATTGTGTCACTCATTGCTGTTCCACTACACAGCAGCCTCTGCAATCATAATGGCTCCATGCTCTCTGGGGCGAAAAAAACAAAACAAAATAGATGCTCTGTTTCACTTCACCCCGTCATTCTGGGTCGCTCGTGCTAAGTCATGAGCTTGTTTTTAGGTTGAGCCTGTGCAGCTCATGCGCTGCTCTGCAAGGCATGCTGTACTAGAGTATGCACTTGAAGCTCCTCCCGCTCTCTGCCCATATTTTTCATTGGCTTGTGTCATTTTCCTTTGTAAATGCTGACTTCTTATTCGTTCATTGGCTTGTTAGTCCCTCCTTAGTACTGCCTTGTCTTCATTTGTAACCTCCCATGAGGACTGGCCCTTTTACTTCTGTTGTTACGGGTATGTCTTATTTAGTGTGTAAGCACTATTTTCGTTAACGAGTTTCTCCTGCTGCAGGCACCACATGCTTTCCTGCAACATTCAGCAGGCCATGCGCGCTTTCACTTTCCAAGCAGCCCAAGACAACGGCAGCGGTCCCCAAAATCTTAAGCATGTCTAAACACCGTGTTGCGCTCTGAGGTGCTTATTTACAAGCTCCTTGCACCGCCGGTACGTCTCTTTTTCCAAAGTAAAAGTGGCGCAAGGGGCTTGTAAATATGCCCCTGAATTTTTTGAACATGTGTCTCACGTCAGAGCTATATCTTTGGCGAGGATAGCGCAGCATGAGTTCTCTGTCTCACTTCAAGTACCTCGAGCTGCCAAAACAGCCTGAACTCTCTAGCTATGTTTATTTATCATTAACTTTTATATAGCTCAGACTGTGCCGTCACCGATGTCAAAGCGCTTTCCTTACATTAAGGCGTATTCGCAAGGAAACATTTTAAAAATTGCTTCCACGAATTTTAGCAAATATAGAAAAAAATCAAGAGTCCAACATGGGGCTGGCGTATGGGGTTTCTCAACATCAACTTCTTCAAACTTACTGAGGGCAGGAAGGGTGTTTCAATGTAATTGTTGCTGCGCATTTTGTTGCCAACGGTCAGGTCGAATGTGCAAGACTGTGATCCTCGGCAAATTTCAGGGTCTGTTGCTTAATACCGCACTGTTATCTTCTTGTGCTCCCACACATCCTTGATCTTGCAAATCACCGAGGACCGCCAAAGTAGTTGAAATCTTACTCCCGGGGGCAATTCGTTAAACTGCTTCCTTATCAGCTCGTTAAACCCAGGAAGTTCCGCCTCATTCACTCGAGGAACAGTGGAGGCCGAGCCACAGACTTGCGGTACTTGAATCCTGCTAAAGACATTCCGTTGCTGATTCTTCCGAAACAGATGGCGTTGTATCATGTCAAAGTGTTGATCGCATCACAGGTTAGTTGAGAGTCATAGAGTAGAAACGAGCGGTGTTTATTGATAAATGCACTTACTGGTACTCAATAGCCTGGAACCAACCTGTAGGTTTCAATCTCACACAAACGGACTCAGGATTTCATCATTCCAATGTTGATAAAACGAATGAGTGTTCTTTTGTTTTTGTTTTTTGTTAAAGCACACATACTCAGAGGGATTCTTGTCAGATAGGGGAGCTTGTAATAACGCTTGTCTGTAATGTTCTTATAACATTGCAGTTGTGACGTCACTCAGGGCTTTAAGGTGGATGAAAAAACTGGGGGGTCTCTCAAAGGGGAGTGGTCAATGTAATTAAGGGTGTGGCTTTAAAACACGCAAGCTAATCTTTGTTTAGCACAGTGTGCCCCCGACTTCTATTTTGCTGTTCCTGTCATTGCGTCCAAATATATGATACAAGTCACATCATACCTACAAGTCAGGACTATTGGCTTTGTCAATGGTTGCTAGTTGCATACGATAAATAAGCAGCAACTGTGGCTTGTATATAATATTGAACAAACTTCCACTTAAAGCGCTGGTGACACCACGACAATGTTGCTGCTCCTGAGTTTCAAAAAGAGAAGGGAAATCCAGAGAGAAAACGACTCTCTTTAAAGGATTTCCCTTCCTCACCAGGCGCACATCGATGTCACTGCAGTCCGGAAAAAAAAGACAGACTGCCTATACCAGGGCACAAAACGGAGCCCGATAGAGACCCGTTTCGAGGCCCCCTTTAAAAAAACACTGCCGGTGCTCAGACCCGGTGAGACCGGCCCACTTAAAGCCCTGACATCACTACTCTTCTGTAATAAAACAACGACATCGCTGGTGTAACTGTATGTTGAATTGTAAAGACTGCATTACAAGAAGTCAGGCACCCTACCCTCTCCCTACCTTATCTTTCAAGACCCTCATGAGTTCTGTGACCTTTAACCCACTCCCTGCCTGTGTTTCCACGTAGTCCTATACATGTTATGCTATATACGTGTCACAAGGGCGTGCACAGAGTTACAGGAATCCCACCTTCAGCCCTATCATCTAAATGGTCCTGAACTCTTTGGTGACCTTCAATATCCCTATGACATAGAGTGGGGTCATTTTACCCACTTGTTATTAATGCTCTTGTTATTACAATTGTTTGATGTTGGAGGCTCTCATGATAACCATATCATGGGGAAGGGGCACTAATGGCTGTTAAAGGTCCTCTGACCTATAATTCCAGTGTTTGTATTTCTGTTTCTTCAAGTTTAATTGACAACCTTGCACACTTTCACATTCCAAGCAGCCCGGGACATTGGTGGCCACTTCTTTGAAATAAAATAGGTCTTGCATTTACAAGAGTTTGATCAATTGGCATTGTAAATGACAATGCCTTTTATATATGTTTTAATTATCAAAACAGATAAATAAAAGGCGTTGACCCTTACAATGCCAATAGATTAAACTCTCGCAAATGGGAGACCTATTGCAGTGCAAATGCTTGTTTACTTACTTCTTCAAGGTTCGAACACCGCCAGTACACCCATGTGTCGCATTTCAGTCTGCCCCCGTGAACAGGTGTGATTTCCGTGTTCAGTTTTAATAGGATCTACCTAGAGCCAGGGCGGCGCCTTTGATGACTTCTTGTCCTGCGCGACCCTTGGGACGATTGTCCCACTGCAGTTGAGGATGGGAGCTGGTGTTCACACCGGTTATTACCCAGGGTTTTATTATTTTTTCAATCTAGCTTATTTTTGCTTAGTTCAAGAGCTTCCTTCTATGCATTCAACTCAGGGAAAATCCTGGTTCTCTATCTGGCCCCATTATTCTATTTTTGTATTTTCACTGGGAAAACTGTTATTGTGTATGTCTTCCTATCTGTTCCATAGTTTCATGTATGCCATGTGTTAACCTCTAGGCCACTTGTATAGAATATTACAATCTTGGTCCTATATCGTTTTTAGCTAGGTTGTTTCTGTATCCATGGCTTCACTACATTGTATAACTTGTATTCGGGCCACCTCATTCAACTCCAGTTTTATTGTTATTCATTGGTTGTTTATGATTAATTATTCAATAGCAGTTCGTCAAGGGTCAGGTGAAGATACCCCGGTGTCCTATACTCGATAGGGCATAGGTGTATTGCTATTACCCATCTATGCCTGTGATGACCTGAGGAAATCCCATGGACACAACTGATACCTGCAGTGTCATTGATAATCTGTAAATCCATCTCTGCTCATATCGCAATAACTGTTCTGTCACAGACAGACACAGTTTCTCTATGACAAACCAGGTAAAGTAATTTTCAGAGTAGTCAGGACAGAAAATGGCGCCTCATTTTCATGATTCTTTTCTTGCATCGAAAGGGGCTCCTGTTCTCACTGATGCATGTCCTGACCTTCCTTGTGGTCATGCCCACGTATTTTAGTCCACACTTACATATTAGTATGAATACCACATTGGAACTATTGCAGTTTGAAAAAAGTAGCAAAAATATGTACAGATACAAATGCAAGAGTTGCACAACTTGAGGAGCGTATCAGCTTAGTAGAGGATAACCAAGTAAAAAATTCAGATAAAATCAACGGGTTCGAGAAACAGCATACAGACGCTCAATGGAAGCTAGAAGATTTAGAAAATCGACAGCGGCGAAACAACCTAAGAATTATAGGCATTGAAGAAGGAGTTGAAGGAGATAATATCAAGGCTTATGTGTTAAAGCTAATGAAGGGAGCATTCCCAGAACTAAACCACTGGAATTGGGAGAATGAATTACAAAGGGTACACCGTTTCCCGATAGTCAACAGAAAGAAGGGCCCATCGGGAGCTCAAGATGGCACTCATAGACCAAGAGCGATCTTGATATATTTTGGCAACTTTCTACTAAGGGAAGAGGTCTATTCTAAAGCCCAATCTAAAGCGAAGCGTGTGTTCGAAGCACAGTCCTTTTTCACCACGCCCGATTATTGCCATAACACAGTGGAAAGGCGCTGGAGGCTGAGGGAGTTGATTACACCCTGTCAGCAGATGGGGCTGCAAGCTTACCTCATGAACCCTGCAAAATTAAAAATAGTGTACAACAACAGCTCCAGAACCTTCACTTCTGAAATACAAGCAAAGTCTTACATTGACTCTTTAAAAAAAAAACCCTGGATCTGCAACCACTCCTTCCCAGTGAAGTGACTTAAAACATAAAAGTAGCTCTATCTTCTGATCTTTTTTCACGATATTGGGCCTGGGCAAATGGGAATGATAATATAACCAGAGTGGTATGTTAAAGGCAATTCGGTGTGGCATCTGGTCTTGAAGCTCTAGGCTAAATATAAAAGACTAAGTTACTTTTTGGCATCAGCCCTATGAATGTATATGTGTAAAAGTAAAAATTTAAAAAGATTTAAAGTGATTAATGGAGGGTTCACTATGTAATCTATTTTTTTTCTATAGCATATTATATCTAGGAGTAGGCATAAATGGGGCTGACACAAGGGGTAGGGGTAGGGGTGAGAAGCATTGGAGAGAGTGGTAAGGAGATAGTGTACAGGGGGGGGGGGAAATGGGATAGGGAGGCTGAGAGCCAGACTTCATCATAGGGACAACAAGTCCACTTGCTTCAATAGGGGGGGGGGTCTCTGAGGGAGGGGGTTAGAGGGACTAGGGAGGACAGAGGGGGATCGAGGAGGGGGGGAAAAAAAGAATCATCATCAACTTTCAAGTTTACACAATACTGCATTTCCAAGAGGGGGAGAAATAGGAGAATAAATCAAAAATTATGCGGATAGTTACCATAAATATATGTGGGTTAAATAATGCAAAAAAACGCAGAGATTTGAAAGAGTATTTAAAATATGTACACACAGATATTTTATGCCTGCAAGAAACACACATAGAGTGGTCCCAGAAGCATCTATTGGGACAATTGGGATTTCAATTATTAACATGTACAAAACAAGGAGTCAGAACTCGGGGTGTGGCTATATTAATTCGGGCAAATACGATCACATCAATTAGGCAGCAGGCAGATAAATATGGACGGTGGGTTCTAGCTGAGTGTCAAACACAGGGGCATAACTTTACGCTATGCTCCGTATACGCACCAACAGAAGATGATCCAGAGATGATAAATAATATAAATGCCCAATTAACCAGCTGGCCCTTGCCAATCATTCTGTGTGGGGATCTGAATCTAAATGGGCTAGGCGGCCTGTGGCCAAACGAACCTGATAAATTCACTGGAAGGAAAAAAAAAAGCCACAGAGCTCTGATTCAATTAATGCGAGACAACGGATTGATCGACAGGTGGGAGCAGGATAATCCTCCGGGGGGTGGCAGCACCTATTATTCAATACCACATAAGAGGGCGGCACGACTGGATTATTTTCTAATATCACCCTCGCTAATTACTATCACTACAATATCTAGACTGCCGAGGGTGATGTCAGATCATAATCCTTTAATTCTAGACATAGCATGGCCTAATGTCCAAAAGGAAAGAAGAAGCTGGACTTTTGAGAGAACATTGCTATTAGATAATAATTATATTAAACATATGGAAGATTGGCTAAGGGAGTTTCTAGAGATAAACAGAGGCTCCGCTTCATTAGCGGTGGTATGGGACACTATGAAAGCGGGCATCAGGGGAGAGACCACTAGCTACTCTGTCAGACGGAACAAAGTGAATAGGGAAGAGATCCATGGAAAGATCAGAGCCGTTGCCGCCCTAGAAGAAGAATTAACAAAGGCAATTAGCGAAAAAAAATCAGATCTGTCAGAGATAGAACAGAGATTATCGATAGCTAAATCTGCAGTTGGGGAAATATTTGCAACAAGAGCCACTGGGAAATATCTGGCCTGGAGACAAGTTCAATATGAGTTTAGCGAGCAAATTGGGAAACTCTTAGCGATCAGAACTCGTCAAGCAATCACCAAAGGAGATATAAAAAAATTGATATCTAGTACAGGTGCTATCGCTACAACGCCTAAAGAGATTTGCACAGTCATGCACGATTTTTATCAAGCGATATACTCCAATGATCTCAAACCTGACGACGCAGAGATAGTGCGTTACTTAGATTCAGCCCTAGTCGAGGGACTATCAATAGAGGATAAAAATGATCTAGAATTAGGGTTTACTGTAGAAGAAATACAGACAGCGGTCAAAGAACTCCCTGCCGGAAAAGCAGTCGGACCGGATTCAATTCCAATGGAGTTTTATAAAAAATTTCTTCATATTTTACAGTCAGATATCCTCAAGCTAATGGCCGCTTGACAAGGGGGGGCAACACCACCTAGTACTTGGGGGGAGGCAACTATGGTAGTTTTTCTTAAGAAGAATAAGCCCTCTGAAGACCCTGGGTCGTATAGGCCAATCAGCCTCTTGAATAGTGACTCTAAAATATACTCTAAGATTTTAGCTAATAGGCTGAGTATGATTGTCGGCAAGATTGTCTCCCCTCGACAACACGGATTTATACCCGGAAGAGGAACGGCAGATCATATAAGGAGAGTCTGCACTCTGTTTGATGGTACGGCAGTCTCACGGGACCCTATGGCCTTGATACTACTAGATGCTGAGAAAGCGTTTGATAGGGTCTCGTGGGATTTCCTCTGGACAGTACTTCATAAAGCAAAATTGGGAAATGGCTGTATTGAGGCATTGAAAGTTCTATATAAAAAACCCACTATCAGGCTGAGGGTAATGGGGGTAGAGAGCGATTTAATAAAGATCAAACGAAGGACGAGACAAGGCTGCCCCTGCTCTCCACTACTTTTTGCCTTATATATCGATCCATTTATAAGAAGAATAGAGCTAAATGGAAGTATTCCTCCGATAATTTTAAATGGATATGTCACTAAAATATTGGGGTATGCGGATGATCTTGCTATCACTACATCTGATCCTACAACAGCATTAGGAGAAATAGAGAGGGAAGCAAGGTCTTTCGGGTCCTTATCGGGGTATAAATTAAACGCAGGGAAGACCCAGATAGTGGTAAACGAATATGCTGTGTCAACCGACAGTAGAGTAACAAAGGGTGCAACCTACCTTGGAATTACCATAACAGCAGAAATAACTAAGATAGTGGAAGAAAATCTAGGCCCTGTGATAAAGAAAGCTAAGGAAAGTTTAGACAAAATAAATAATTTACATTTAACAACGATAGGCCGATCCAACGTAATAAAAATGAATTTTCTGCCTAAAGTATTGTATCTATTTCGCACTATCCCTTTAAGATTTGGCAATGCATGGTTTAAAGAACTCGATGGGATTGCTAACCGATTTATATGGGCAAAAGGCAAAACACGCAGGGCTATCGCATTTCTCTCCCTATCAAGAGAAAGGGGAGGGTTAGCAACCCCGGACTTTAAGGCTTATTATCTTGCTGCAGCTCTGCAGTACATAAAGGGATTATTGGGAGGGAGTATAAAAGACAAGTGGAGAGATAATGGTGATATCCCAGATATCTACGAATTGATACTGGAGGGATCTAAAGGATCGTTATTGTGCTATGACCCAAACTATTATAAAAAAACCAGGTTTAAGACTTTGGGGGGAGCTTGGTCAGTATGGTCGATGGTCCGGAAAAAGATAGCTATGGGAAGAATGAATTTTTATACCCCTCTTTATAAGAATCCGGCTATGCCAGGAGTGCTCCACGACCCAGTAATGAAACGCTGGGATAATCTAGGGGTCAAAGTAATCGGAGATCTCATTGATAGTACGGGTATTATGGTTTTTGAAAAAATACAACGAGAACATAAAATAGAGAGTAAAGACTTCTTCAAATACTTGCAGATCAGATCAGTATTATCAAAAAAACAAGCAGGCAATATGCATTTTAAGAAAGAAGAAATAATGGAGCTGATCAGAAGCGAAGGGAGCTGCACAATAACTCAGTTATATAAAGTAATCTGTCTGCATAAAAAGGATGATCAAGTAAATACTTATGAGAAATGGAGAAGAAAGTTAAATTTAGAAAAGACCGAACCTGAAAAGTCGTTAAAACTTGCTAACACAATTCTAAGAGTCGCAAACTTGCAAACTCAATATTACAAGACTTTTTTTGAACTATATCATACCCCTTATAGAATAGCTTGCTGGGGCGGAACAAGTGGTATAACCTGTCCTAGATGTCAGAGTACGCAGGCAGACACTATCCATATGTTTGCTGCGTGCCCTAAGCTAGATCTGTATAAACAACTGATAGAACAATTTATGGATAGGGCACTTGGGATCTCTATCAGATTAACAGATGAAGTTATGGTATTAGGGGTGGTTAAAGACGGCACTGACGTAGCATGTTATAAATTTTTATTCTTGGCTATGACTGTAAGTCGACTGTGTATAGCATCTCTATGGAAAGATCCAAATCCACCTACGTTTCATCAGTGGTTATCGCGCATCCTGGCTATATATACTTTAGAAAAAGTACTCTGTGACAAAAGGGGAAGGAAGTTAAAAAAATTGGGAAATCAAATCTGGGCACCAATAGCTGAATGGCAATCAAGGATGGAATGATAAACGATATTAGACGGATTGAAAGATTGGTATACTGATTTCATCATTAAGACTGGGTCGAATTCTTATTTGTCTCTTTGTATGTGCCACGCTTCGGTATCTCTTACTCTCATCTGCGTATCTGTTTCTACTCTCCTTCATTTACCTTTCTTTGTGTTATATGATCAATTTAAGTCTCGAAATATGTATGATTACAGTTGTAAAGATTGATGATGATTCAATAATAAAAAAATTTTTTAAAAAAAAGGAACTATTGCAGTTTGTGTGTTTCTAAAGGACCCAGGGAATACGTAAACCTAGGTCTGTGTCTTTTAGTTGCCTTGGTGACTGGGCAGGTGTTACACTGTCAGCCGGGATATTGGCCAGTTAATTAGGGCAAGTTCCATAAGGTGTGGAGTGTATGACCTGCGGTTTCTTTTTGTTTCAGCCTTGTGTGGACCAAAAAGTCTTTTATCGATCTTCCTCTCTTGAAGGCGAACATAGGGGTCGCAAAATCCAGGAACGCAGATGGCAAGGTTTTCCAGTGTCATAAAATCAATTTCTTCCTTGGGTTTGAATGTGTTTAAAAAGGTGGTGACATACCAGTCAATCTTTGTCTGGCTTCTTGTGGGTTTGTAGAAGGCGAGTCCCTCTGATTGTTGCTTCCTCTCTTCTTGGCCTTCCTGATCAAGTGTCATAGATATAGTCTGTTTTCCAGTTTCTTTGTTAGTAAAGTTGCATGGTCATCATAGGTGGGTTTTTCTGGACAGTTTTTACATAGTCTGAGGAACTGGCCAACTGGCAGATTGTCTCTTAAGGCTATTGGATGGAAACTATCATACCGGAGCAGGTTGTTGATATCTGTGAGTTTGTAAGGTGATTGTTTTCTGCTCAGATTCTAAGGTCCAGGGAAGTGATTGATTCTGTGCTAGTTGTCATAATGAATCCCAGCAAAGTGTCTCCTGAATTCAGCCACTCTGCAAAATCACAGGCTTCCCTCTCTCCCCCTATCGAAATGACCAGAACATCATTGATTAATCTTTTCCATAGTTTCTATGCTGGTAATGAAGGGGTTCGTGTTGTTATATATGTTTTTTTGTTTAAAATCATGAACATACAGACAGGCTATACTTGGGGCGAATGTACTGCCCATTGATGTTCCGTGTGTCTGTGGATAGAGGTCCTCTTCAAACTGGAAGTAGTGTCTAGTCAGTGCCATGTGTGCACAGTCCAGGACAAAGCTCTGTGTTTTTGAATTCCATTCTGTTTCTCCTAGTAGGGCCTCTATTACCTCGAGTGAGGCCTCTTGAGGTATGCTTGTGTACAAGGCCTTTACGTCCAAAGAGACAAACAAATATGTGTCTGGGTTGAACGTGAGGTCTTGTTGCATATATAGTACTTACTACCTATGCAAGGGGTAGTATGCGGTAATAAATACAAAAAAATGGGAGAACCTTTATCCAGTTTTTTAAAATGGTTTTGCACTTATTCATTCCTCGGCTGCTAGTTCAGACATTTCTACCAACAGCATCCTGAATTTGGAGGGGTTGTAATTTTCCCCAAAAAAATTTCAAGTATTCACTAAGAAAATGCAAAGTGAAACTGGCAGAATAGCAGTCGGGCAGTACTTAATTCGTTTTGGTGGTTGCTGGTGGACGGCACTGACCCTTATTAGTGGGGACAGAGACTATTAAAAAGATGGTCTCAAGGGTAGCAGACTCAGGGGCATATGTACAAGGGGCTAACGCCGCCTTAGAGGCATTTTTCCAACGGTTTTGCGGTGATATTTTTATCGCCATATGTACAAGCTGTCGCTAACCTCTGCTAGCAGCAGTTTTCCGGAGAAAACGTCCATTCTAAAGATCGCCACTTCTGTCAGTGATAATGGCATGCAAGGGAGGCATTCCCGTGCAAAAACACCTGCTAACCCCACTTCGCAATATTTACAAGGGGATTCCTGATGTTTGGAGGACCAAAAAAACTGCCTCTAACTGCAGTTAGAGGCAGTTGTTTAAGACCAGAAAATAGCTGGTCTTAAAAATCGAGATAACACTTGGGGCCTCTTTCCAGCAGTGCTGGACAGCGCTGAAAGCAATATACAAGAAACAAACAACGTACGACTGACTGAAGGCTCAGCACCTCAAAATCTTAAATATAAAAGTTCATTTAAAGTCTGTGCAATCGCATCCGGAGTATGTCGCACTTATACCCCACTGGAGACCAGATAGATTCAAATGGAAGAAAGGGACGGTGCACCAGGATAAAGTCAGGTTACTTCGTATGTATTCCAAAATATACTCTTTAATGTTTTTTCAATTTAAAATCTTGGACATCAGCCAACGCGTTTCGTTCCTAATGGAACTTCATCAGGGCTGAAAAGAATACATAAATACAGACTAAATACAACTGCCACATATAAAAAAAACATACAAAATACAAAAAATATATATAAACATATATATTACATATAATCATTAAATAATTAAATAAAGAAGGTGTCAAAGAAAGTCAACAAAAATAAATGACCCTAAATACACAGACATATAATGTTTAAAACATATATAAGTATAGATATAATTCTCATCATATTAATGTCATTGTGTTCAATGATATTAAAAGAGAAAGAAGAGAGCAGTGTTCCTTCATGCCACAACAAAAGAGAAGAGCAAAGAGAACAGGAAGTAAGAAAAGGTGTAAGAATATATGTAGAAAAATGCAAGTATGTAAAAGAATACAACACAATATAAAGACAGAAGCAAAAGAAAATGTAAATATAGAATAAATAAAAATGAAAAAATTTATATGAAAAAATATATTAAAAAAGAAGAGTTAGAGAAACAAATTCCAGAATGTTGTCACTCGAATTAATTGTACTACAAAACTATCCACAAAGATCAATACAAGGTCTCACCGAATATGTCTTTACGTGTCCGAGAATAAAGTAGTCGCTTGAATAGGACAAAAACTTATTGTAAAAGGCCAGGGTTCCGGAACTTTAGGATCAATAATAAATTCTTCAGTATTCCACAGTCAGTAAATTTGTATTAAGTATAAGACCCAAGTCCTAATCCTAATCAGAAAAGACAAAAGGCACATAACGCCGCTTGGCATTAAGTAAATTAACTCACTTATATGATATATGTACAGTATAAGCCATGTCGTTAATGTCCAAATAATGATTAGGACATAAATTTTAAGGCATAAAACTAAGTTTCCACATAATTCGAAGTAGCGGACAATAAAAAGGATAAAAGTCACCTTACCTCAGCGGAGGCCTAAGTAATGGCCAATATTCCTAATAAAAATAAAATAAAGAAAAGTATGAGAAAAAGTTCCCACTAAGGAATGCTATACATTACTATATTGCAGCACCGTAATGAGACACCTTTATTTTGAAAGAATTTTAACTCAAGGGCGGAATACGGATAATATATGCTTAGTAATCGCTCCCAACCGCAAGTTGCAAGTAGTGGCACAGAAAGCTTACTGATTTGCCACAAGTTTTATAAACATGGTGCGTCGCTTGTACATCAACAATCCGCTGACTCCAATATTATTACAAGCCTGCATTGCAATCTATACCAGCTGTATGTTGAAAATAATTGCACAAAACGTATGTCACTTGGTCACCTGTCAAATGATCATGATATATACACGGGCCAGCGGAGTAGCATACGTGCCCCATAAAGGGGGAATACCCGTACAAAACGTTAATTGTACGCCTTACATTCACTATAATTTTAGTACAAGCCTATATAGCAAACTACTAACCGCACGTCCAAACCAGTTTACACAAAAACATTTACTACTTAGTCACCAGTCAAATGATCATGGTGCACAGTTTGTATGCCGACCATCTGCTGACTAAGAAATATAATTATGAACACAACCCATTACCGAATAGCCCCGTGAAAAGAAAACGCCGCAACCAATTTTACCTTAAGAATATTGAAGATCGCGGTCCAAGTACCAGAGCTCTATTCGACGTTTAAACAGGCGCGCCATTTTTCCACTACTTAAATATGGGAATCAATCCTTGTAGTCCGTCTATACTTACCATTGTGAATATCACATGATTACGCACAAGTAGTCAGCGCCATGTTTGAATGGCGTGCTGTGACAAACAGACTCCGTATTTAATAAGGATCTTCTACAATGAAAGTACAAAAGATACACACAAGGATTGTGAATCAATCCATATTATATATTTATGGACCCCAAATTGGGTACACATATTTATATAAGAAATTGAAACCAAAAGGTGCAAAAGTATAAACATTTACATTGTACTGATCACATGATTGCGTACAAGTAGTCAGCGCCATATTTGAATGGCGTGCTGCGAAAGACAGACTCCGTAATTAATAAGGATCTTCTCCAATGAAAGTACAGAAGATAAACACAAAGATTGTAGGTCGTGTTCATGAGTAAAAAAAGGTGGTATTCTCTATCAAAAGCCTAATATATCAATTAAACTATGTAAAGCCACATCACAACATTGACTGAGGGCATATTATACTACACCTCCTTCGATAGACACCGTGGTTTTTTCGGGACAACGATCATGGAATTATATTTAATTTTAAAGATACCACAATATTAAAAGACGTAATAACGACGTGCTTGCTATAGAATATGCTAGCTACACGGTATAAATACATGATCAGAAAATGCATAATAACATATCCGAAGTATGTCAATTGAACTGTGTAAAGCCAAATCACAACCTTGATCAAGGGCATATTATACTGCAACTCCATCGAGAAACACCGTGGTTATAGCGGCACAATAATGATGGAATTTTATTTAATTTTAGCGATACCACAATATTCAGAAATGTAATGACTACGTGCTAGCTAAAGAGTATATTAGCCACGCAGTAGTAAATACATAATCAGAAGATGCATGATGTCAAGCTTTAACACCAATTATTTGATTGTGTGACCCTATAGGGGCCAAAACATACAATCAATAGGTTAGTATTCTTATGGATATTACATTTATTGTATCAAAATTAGATGCAAAAAGAGAGAAGAGGAAAAAGGGGGGAGAAGGAATAGCGATAGCTTTTAAAAGAGTGAAAAGATGTTTTATATATAGAGACAACGTCAACAGAAATATTTGTTCATATCAAATAAACAAGCTGATAATTGTTACCCTCTAGTCCTATCACCCATGTTATACATGCTTGGTCAGAAGAGTTTAAGATGTTCAAATCCTAACTAAGCCGTATTTCTAAAGGAAGTAACGCATTTCCCCATCAGTATTATGACCCAGCCGGGTCACTTTTAATCTACAGATCCATCTTGCCTCCATTTGTCTTAGTAACAGGTCCCTGTTACCTCCTCTGATTGGGACAGGCACATGATCTATTGTGTGAAACCAGAAAGTTGAATCATCTGAATGTTCAAGAGAGAAGTGATTTGTAATAGGATATCTATTATCTTTGGACTTTATGGCTCGGCGGTGCTCCTGAATCCTCATTTTTAGGCAGCGAATAGTGCTGCCAACATAAATGATATCACATTTACACCCCAATATATACACTACATGTGTCGTATTGCAGTTTATAAAGTGGCCTATTTCGAACCTTTTAGATATATTGTAACTAAAGGAAAGAGTCTTATTTCTACCAAAGGGGCAAACATTACACATCCCACAAACATAAAAGCTCTTTCGTTTCGGCGGTAACCCTGAGTGTGTTGTCTTTGGTGTCGTTACATAACTGGGGCAAAGGGAGTTTCTTAACGAAACACCCCTCCTGTATGTGATGGCTGGTCTGGTTCCAATCGAGTCCTTAAGACCTGGTATTTCCGTTAATAGGTGCCAATGCCTACGAAAGACATTAAAAATTGCACCACTTTGTGCCGTGTATTGTGTTATAAATCTCGCCTTGGAATCGGTTCTATCTCTGGGGGGTTTGTCTTTAAGTGTGTCATCCCTATTCAAGTTTAAGGCTCTAAATTTAGCCTTATCAAGAACTCTCTGCGTGTATCCCCTCTTTGTGAACCTGTTCTTCACATCCCTAATGTTGGTCTGAAATGTTTCTTCCTCACTGCAGGCTCTCCGTATCCGTGTCATTTCCCCAAAGGGTATGTTATTCTTAACCGAGCTGGGGTGTGCACTCGTAGCATGTAACACTGAGTTACATGACGTTTCCTGTCTGAATAATGTGCTATGTATCTGACCCTGCTGGATGTAGAACTGTATATCAAGGAAGTTGATGCGTTCCCTATTATACATCATGGTGAATCTAACATTATACATGTTGTCATTCAGAAACCTGACATATTGTTCAAGTTCTTCCACCGAACCAGACCATAAACAAATAACATCATCGATGTACCTCCCCCAGTATACAATACAATTGGTCCAAGGGGAGGCACCTCTGCCCCAGGCATGCTTCCTCTCAAACCACCCCATAAAGAGGCAAGCGTAAGAGGTAGCAAACCTGGAGCCCATCGCAGGACCGTGGACCTGCTGATACCAACAGTTATCAAAGAGGAAAAAGTTGTTAGACAGTATAATGTCGATCATAGACATAATCATTTCATTATAGCTCAACAGTCCTGCGTCATCTTTATCCAGAAAGGTTTGAACCGCTTTCATTCCAAAGTCCTTACTTATACAAGTATAAAGACTCTCTACATCGAGAGTGACAAACAAAAGATCATCAGCCCAATCAAAATCCTTAAATTTTGCGAGGATATCTTTGCTGTCCCTAATGTAAGATGGTAAGTTAGGGACATGTCTTTGAAGTCTCAGATCTACATATTGGGATAGTTTCGCAGTTGGTGATCCCACCCCAGAAATGATGGGTCGTCCTGGGGGAAATTCTCCACCCTTGTGTATTTTATGCAGGGCATAAATGCACGGAGAAGTTGGACAGTCAACCCCCAGGTACCTGTATTCATCCTCTGTCAGAAGACCTATTTCCTTCCACTCTGTCAATCTCGCATTAATCATGTTGGTAACGGTTTGAATCGGATTATTATGGATTTTCTGATAATACATGTTGTTACCAAGTTGTCTAGAAATCTCCTGCATGTAATCACTATGGTTCATAATGACTGTGAGAAGTTGGCCTGATATGTAGTGCTCACTATTCTAGTGATCACTGTGTATCATTCCAAACGACCCTTATTGATGATTGGTTGTAAGTCAACCTTATAGACCAGCTATCCTAGTAGCGTGGACAAGAGCAGTCTTCAGGCTAAACTCTAGAGGGCGTGTTAAGTCAGCTGTTTACCATCACATATACCCCTTGAACGCCAAGTGAAAGGACACCACACAAGTTGTTATGAAAATAAAGGATATTTATTTATAACAAGACTACCCTGGCTCTTTATGAGTCAGGGAGCTAAGCACAATACAAAACTCTTAGGAGAATACTTCTAGTCGCACAATTTACACAAATGCCCGAAGGGCACGAAACCATTTACACTGCAAGTGGAATGGGAGAGGTTAAAGAGTCTAAAGTTACTGATTCCGGAGGAATCCGATCAGTTGGACTAAACGGGAAAGGAGCTGGACACTTGTAGAGTGAACCTACGATGGAGCACCGAGATGCTCGAGTTACCTAGCCCAGAAGCTGCGGCTGCGTGGGGTTCAGCAAGATGTCGGGAGTCCTCGTTGTAGTCTCGGGAGCCTGAAAGAAGAAGTTGCTGGCAGGCGACCAGTGTCGATGTTCAGCGAGATCCAAACCTGGATCGGTGATGAAGGAAACCTGAAAGCAGAGGGGACTCAGTTCTCAACCGCTAGCCAGCGATCGGGGGGGGTACCAGGAAGGTACCGGCTGAAGTCACCTCGACCAGGTGAGTGGATGACGTCGGACTCGGCTGTTCCTCGGACCAGGAGGCGCGGCGGCGACCAGGATGGAGGGCGAGCTGTCCCACGAAGGTGTCTGCTGTCGATGATGCTGGGCCCAAGAATGGGGCAGCGGATCTTGGCAGTGGCAAGCCCACGCGGTGGAGTCAAGATGGCGTCTGGAGTGGACCAGGAGGGTCCGAGGTACTCCTCTGTTGAAGGGGAGCAAGAGCCAGTCTGGACCAACCAGACCAGTGATGAAAACTGTCGTGGTGCGTCGTGAAGAGGGCCACAAGCCGGTCGGCGAGTGGTCGGACAACGCGGTGAGCAGCAAGGAGCAGAAGGGCCCCCCCCGTAGATCTCGTGGATGCTGGGGAGGCAGACTTCGGTGCTGGAGCCGCTCAGGGTTAGGGCTTCTCAAACCCTAGGTGCACTCACTCGAGGGTCCCTCGGTGGGCGCGCTAGATAAGCGTCGTGCAGGTTCTGAAGATGGCCGGTCCCGCAGGTCTCGTCACACCTACGAATCTCAGCTGGGCTGACGATGTAGGTAGAGGTCAGAGATGGCAGGGAACCCGGGTCTCGTCGAGCTGGGCAGTCTTGTTCCGTAGGAGAGACGTACAGCAAACCGCAAGCGCTTAGGTGGTGCCTGCTGGTGCAGGGTGGCTACTCCTTAGCCACAAGGGAGAGTCTTCAGAAAAAGTCAAGAGTTCCTTTCGTGGAAAGTAGTTCAAGATTCAGAATTATCCAATTTGGGAAGGGGACCCGCTCCCACCTTTATTCTAGGAAAAGGGGCTGGCCCGTGACTAGGTCCTACCTATGGGTGGGGCCAGAAGGGGGGTGGTTACACCCCTATCCTTTGTCCGGCTTCGCCCCAGCTCAGGGGCCGGTGTGCCCCCGAAACTGGTTTGAGCCGGGCTATGCACAGTGAGCACCGGGGTGCCACTTGCAATCACCTTCCTTTCAGCCTTGCCTACCTGGGATACACAAACCCTGTCTGGGATGGTGCTAACACCGCCCTCGACAGGAAACCCTTTGTCCAAGCTCCCCTCGCTGGAAGGTCTCCCAGCAGCAGGAGGTCAGACTTGTGTCTGGTGGCAGCATCCATTTTGTGATGCTGAGGCTTGAGTCAACTTTAACCGGGGTTCAAGGTTACTTCCATGTCGTGTCCCTCTAGAAGGGTGGAATGCTAACCCCGTCGCCAGAATTGGCGAGGGGTTCGTATTCCAATTTGTATGACACCTTACTCGACATGTGTGGGTGATGCGATGCCAAAGTTAGCAAATAACCGCGAGGATTATAATGCATTTTAAGGTAGTTGGCCCGCGTCACCATGGAACGGCTATTAGGACTTGGTTCCGCAAGCCGTCGACGGGCTCAGCTCACGCCAGAGCACCATCCCACATGATTCCCCGCACTCTGCCTTCAGGATTGATAAGGCCTACCATAGGAGTGACTGATAGGAATCCATGTGTCCATTTTAGGGTTAGGTATAGGAATACTACATGTACAGCATCGGGTGATTACACCACCTTGCCCCAGCTGTCGTGCAGCCAGTTGTGTCAGATTTGGGTGGCCATCCAGGGGTGGCATAATACATGCTGCAGCCCCTGGTAGGCCCTGGGTACACCGATGCCCTGGATACCTGTGGTATGCTGATACAGGGACTGATAAGCGGCCCAGTTCCAATTGGTGGATGCACCTAATGTACATGTGTGTTAATTTCGAGAGAGAACAGCTAGGCTGTGGGTCTGATTGGCAGGCCCACAGCCGGGGAAAGTCGTAAACCAATGAAGCAAAAGCAAAAAATCTGGGTGATCATAGGATTGCAGACCCTACTCTCCTACATGACCCCCCCCCAAACTTTGGGACAATAAGCTAACCTTGACCAGGTGAGTCTTCTTGCTCTAAGTGGAAATACCTGGAGAGCCCATCTGCATTGCCATGATCAGTGCCAGGTCTATGCTCCACTGTGAAGTCCATCCCCTGTAGGGAAATGGACCACCTAAGTAGTTTGGGGTTTTCACCCTTCATTTGATTTAGCCACAAGAGGGGCTTATGGTCGGTCTGAATCTTGAAGTGAGTGCCAAACAAGTATGGCCTCAACTTCTTCAGGGCCCAAACCACAGCAAAGGCCTCCCTCTCAATAGCTGACCAATTCTTCTCTCTGGGGGTCAGCCTCCTGCTAATAAAAGCTATGGGCTGGTCATGACCATCAAAATTCAGCTGAGATAGAACAGCTCCCACACCCAACTCCGAAGCGTCTGTTTGGACAATGAATGTTTTGGAGTAGTCTGGACTCTTTAGGATAGGTGCTGTGCACATGGCCTGCTTTAGGTCATCGAATGCCTTTTGACAGCTCGCTGTCCACTGAACTTTTTTTGGCATCTTTTTACTTGTCAGATCGTTTAGCAGGGTCACAATGGATCCATAATTTCTGACAAATTTCCGGTAATAACCAGTCAGGCCCAAGAAAGCTCGAACCTGAGTCTGGGTGGTTGGAGGAGCCCAGTCCTGGATGGCCTGTATTTTGCTCTCCAATGGCTGAACCTGGCCTCCACCTACAAGGTGGCCCAGGTATACAACCTGTGTCTGCCCTATCTGGCACTTGGTGGCCTTGATAGTGAGGCCTGCCTTCTGCAGAGCCTCTAACACTTTCCTCAGGTGGACCAGGTGATCCTCCCAGGTGGAGCTAAAGACAGCGATATCGTCCAGATACGCCGCACAGAAGTCGTCCAACCCAGTGAGAACTCGATTCACCAGCCTTTGGAAGGTGGCAGGTGCATTTTTCAAACCAAAGGGCATTACCACGAACTGATAATGCCCACCCGGGGTAGAAAATGCTGTTTTGGGTTTGGCCTCCTCAGCTAACCTGATTTGCCAATACCCGGCTGTCAGGTCAAATGTACTTAAGTAGTTGGCCGAAGCCAACCGGTCTATAAGTTCATCTGCTCTTGGTATCGGGTGGGCGTCAGTCTTAGTGACTGCATTGAGGCCTCTGTAGTCCACGCAAAACCTCATCTCTTTCTTACCGCCCTGGGTGTGAGGTTTCGGCACGAGAACTACTGGACTAGCCCAGGGGCTGTCCGAGGGCCCAATGACTCCCAGCTCCAACATTTTCTGCACCTCTGTCTTGATGCAGTCTCTGACATGATCAGGCTGTCGATAGATTTTACTCTTTACGGGCAGACTGTCCCCAGTGTCGACCTCATGGGTACACCAATTGGTCTGACTGGGTGTCAGAGAGAACATATGTCGGAAGGATTGAAGAACCTGTTTACAATCCTGTTGTTGATGTCCAGAGAGGCTGCCACAAAAGACAACACCATCTACTGACCCATCGTCAGGGTTCTGAGAGAGCAGGTCAGGGAGAGGGTCACTCTCCTCCTCCTGTCCCTCATCTGTGGCCATGAGCAAGCCCATTCCCTCCCTGTCGACATATGCCTTGAGCCTGTTTACATGGAGCACCCGGTGGGGGCTCCGGGGAGTTCCCAGGTCTACCAAGTAGGTGACCTCTCCCTTTTGCTCAATGATTGTGTGGGGCCCAGACCATTTGTCTTTGAGTGCTGCTGGGGCCACTGGCTCCAGCACCCACACCTTCTGTCCAGGCTGATACACAGTCAGGACAGCCTTTTGGTCGTGCCAAGCTTTCTGTAATTCTTGGCTCGCCTCAAGGTTTTTAGATGCCTTTTCCATGTACTCAGCCATCCGCGAGCGGAGACCGAGCACATAGTCCACAATGTTTGATGCCGGCTTTTTGAGAGGTCTCTCCCATCCTTCCTTTACCAAACAAAGGGGTCTCCTTACAGGATGTCCGAACAGAAGTTCAAAAGGGCTGTAGCCAACCCCCTTCTGCGGGACCTCTCTGTAGGCGAACAAGAGGCAGGGTATCAGGACATCCCATCTCCGCCGAAGCTTTTCAGGTAGTCCATGAATCATCCCTTTTAGGGTCCTGTTGAATCTCTCAACAAGCCCATTGCATTGTGGGTGATAGGGTGTGGTGAATTTGTAGTTGACACCACACTCCTTCCACATAGCAGTCAGATATCCCGACATGAAGTTTGCACCTCTGTCAGAGACAACCTCCTTAGGGAAGCCCACTCTGGAGAACACTCCAACTAGGGCTCGTGCCACAACAGGTGCTGTAGTGGTCCTAAGGGGAATAGCTTCAGGATACCTGGTGGCGTGGTCCACCACCACCAGTATAAACTTGTGCCCTGATGCTGTCTGGGGTTCCATTGGTCCGACAATGTCGATCCCCACTCGTTCAAAGGGTACCCCCACCACCGGCAGTGGTATGAGGGGGGCCTTTGTCGTGCCACCTGATTTACCACTGGCTTGGCAAGTGACACAGGAGCGGCAAAACTCCTTCGTATCTTCGGACATGTGGGGCCAGTGAAAGTGTGGAACAATTCTGTCCCAAGTCTTATTCTGGCCTAAGTGACCTGCAAGGGGAATCTCGTGGGCCAAGGTAAGAAGGAAACCTCTCAGAGACAAGGGGACGACCAGCCTCCTGGTCGCGCCAGGCTTGGGGTCTCTTGCCTCGGAGTACAGGAGTCCATCGTCCCAGTACACTTTGTGGGTACCTGTGGCGTTCCCTGCAGCCTCAGCAGCAGCCTGCTGTCTCAGGGGTTCAAGTGAGGGGCAGTCTAACTGTGCCTTCCCCAGGTCTTCCCTAGAGGGTCCCCCTGAGCCCAGAAACTCAACCTGACCAGGTTCAAGCTC
The DNA here is from genome assembly GCF_964204655.1 of Triturus cristatus. Taxonomy (NCBI): domain Eukaryota; kingdom Metazoa; phylum Chordata; class Amphibia; order Caudata; family Salamandridae; genus Triturus; species Triturus cristatus. The sequence continues at coordinate 728,710,175 of NC_140592.1, read as the reverse complement.
TTTTGGCTCAGTTTCCCTCAGTTCCTTAAGGTCAGCCTCCTCAGAGACTTGATCCACGACCTGGGGCAAGGGGGAAGGCGAGGCCTTACCCTTACTGCTCCTTTTCTTGGATGGTGTCTGGTCCGTTCTTCCAGGATCCAGCACCTGTTCAGTGGGGCATCTTTTGGCCTGTGACCTGGTCACAACAAGGACATGTGCTGGCAAGCCTAACATTTCCATGTGAGTCCTCTGCTCCACTTCTGACCATTGTGACGTTTCCAAATCATTGCCCAACAGACATTCTACGGGGAGGTCTGAACTAACCACAACTTTCTTTGGACCACTTACCCCTCCCCAGGAGAAATCAACAACTGCCATACTGTGATTGGTAGTGACATTGCTGGCATTGGTCACTAGGTAATCGGTACCTAGCATGATCTGTCCAGGGTCCACAAAGTTAGGCGTCACCATGGTGACACTGGCACAAGTGTCCCTGTAGGCCTGAGCCACTTTTCCATTGATCAGAGGCGTCTGCCTGTATTTGCCCAAAGTATTGGGACTGGCATCAGGGGACATATCCATATCCCCTGTACAGACAAGGACGGCCAGAGTGAGTGTGCCAACTAAGTCGTCACACCCCTCAGTTCCCAAGGTTAACCCAACTAATGCCTTGGGAGGCGCACTACCACTGCTGACTGTACTAGGGGGTGCAGGTGCCTTAGGGGCTGCAGTGGCAGGAGTTTGCCCTCCTTTCTTGGTGCACTCACTAAACCAGTGAGTCTTACTTTTACAGTATTGGCACCACCTTTTTGACTGGCCTTCTGGAGTCTTCTTTTTCTGCTGTGAAGCCTGACCCCCACCCTCTTTGGTTTGTTGGGGGCCTGTCGAAGACTTCTGGTCATTTTGTTCGTTCTTGTTACTACCCTTTTGGTCTGCTTTCTTCTGACCACCCTGGTTCTGAGTCTGGTTCTGCTTGACCCTTGTTCTGACCCATCTGTCTGCCTTCTTTCCCAATTCTTGGGGAGAGGTCAGCTCCGAGTCGACAAGGTGCTGATGCAACAATTGGTTCTGACAGTTGTTTAAAATCTGTTCTCTCATGATAAGATTGTACAATCCTGTGTAATCAGTAACCTTGCTACCCAGTAACCAGCCTTCTAAAGCCTTAGTGGCACAATCGACAAAGTCAGTCCAATCCTGAGACTGAATTTTCTGGGTGTTTCGGAACAGCACCCGGTACTGCTCCGTGGTTAAGCCGAACCCATCAATCAGTGTATTCTTCAGGACTTGGTAGTTGTTAGCATCCTCAGCTCTCGTAGTGAGGAGCTTGTCTCGTCCTTTACCTTCAAGGGAGAGCCACAGTATAGCTGCCCACTGACTTGGGGGGACGCACTGGACAGTGCAGGCCCTCTCCAAAGCAGTGATCCACTTGTGGATCTCGTCCCTTTGTTTAAAGGGGGGCACTATTTTACTCAGGTGTCTAGTGTCTATACCCCTGTCTTTCTCTCTAATGAGAATGCTGCCACCAGTGGGATCTAACCCACTCAATTTCTGTTCTCGGGCCAAGGCAAGTCTTTCTTTGGCGAGGGCAAGTTCTTCCCGCTCGATCCTCAGATTGACTTCCCTCATCTTCGCTTTGTGCTCCCTTCTCTGAGGGGACGTCATTCCTCTCTGAGAAGATGCCTGAGAAACATGTGTTCGAACAGATCTGTTAGAGCCTCTCGAGAGAGACCTAACTCGTCCGTTCCCAAGGTTAAGCCTGCTTAAGCGTGGGCCCGGGGCTCCCCCAGTTCCATTCTCATGCCTGCTTAAGTTGGTCCTTGTGAGCCTACTGACTACTACTGGACCTCCGTCTGCCTCATCCCCTGCTAGCTCTTCTTCCTCTTCCTCCTCACCATGGAGGTCAAGGTCAGGGTCACCAAGGGTTCCCTCTAAGGGAGGCATGTCCCCATCAGGATTAGGGGGGCCTGTGTTAGAAGCCCTCCTAGCATCATAAGTCTCTAAGAGACCTATCAAAAACGTGATGGTAGGGTTAGAACCCTGGTTTAGCTTCCTGGAGGCACACAATTGTCTCATCTCCGTGAAGCTAAGAGCTGCATATCGTGACACGACCTGTGGAGGGTCGATGACCACTAAGGGAGTCTCTGCAGACTCTCCGTGGCCCGACATGCTTTCTAGTGAGGTGTAAGTGATGCACCTACCTACACTATGTGTTTCCCTACTGATCCCTTGCTAAGAGTTATAGTCAGGGTGTGCTAGTCCCTGTTTCACTATAACAGCTGGTTCAGTAGAACTCAGAGTATTCTAAGTTAAGTTATATGTACCTGGGTACTTATGTGATCTTTCAACTTGATATTCTTAGGATACGTGTGTGGCAAAACAACAGCAAGCTCAAATCCCAACCGCTGCTCACCAATGTGAGAAGTTGGCCTGATATGTAGTGCTCACTATTCTAGTGATCACTGTGTATCATTCCAAACGACCCTTATTGATGATTGGTTGTAAGTCAACCTTATAGACTAGCTATCCTAGTAGCGTGGACAAGAGCAGTCTTCAGGCTAAACTCTAGAGGGCGTGTTAAGCCAGCTGTTTACCATCACATATACCCCTTGAACGCCAAGTGAAAGGACACCACACAAGTTGTTATGAAAATAAAGGATATTTATTTATAACAAGACTACCCTGGCTCTTTATGAGTCAGGGAGCTAAGCACAATACAAAACTCTTAGGAGAATACTTCTAGTCGCACAATTTACACAAATGCCCGAAGGGCACGAAACCATTTACACTGCAAGTGGAATGGGAGAGGTTAAAGAGTCTAAAGTTACTGATTCCGGAGGAATCCGATCAGTTGGACTAAACGGGAAAGGAGCTGGACACTTGTAGAGTGAACCTACGATGGAGCACCGAGATGCTCGAGTTACCTAGCCCAGAAGCTGCGGCTGCGTGGGGTTGAGCAAGATGTCAGGAGTCCTCGTTGTAGTCTCGGGAGCCTGAAAGAAGAAGTTGCTGGCAGGCGACCAGTGTCGATGTTCAGCGAGATCCAAACCTGGATCGGTGATGAAGGAAACCTGAAAGCAGAGGGGACTCAGTTCTCAACCGCTAGCCAGCGATCGGGGGGGTACCAGGAAGGTACCGGCTGAAGTCACCTCGACCAGGTGAGTGGATGACGTCGGACTCGGCTGTTCCTCGGACCAGGAGGCGCGGCGGCGACCAGGATGGAGGGCGAGCTGTCCCACGAAGGTGTCTGCTGTCGATGATGCTGGGCCCAAGAATGGGGCAGCGGATCTTGGCAGTGGCAAGCCCACGCGGTGGAGTCAAGATGGCGTCTGGAGTGGACCAGGAGGGTCCGAGGTACTCCTCTGTTGAAGGGGAGCAAGAGCCAGTCTGGAGCAACCAGACCAGTGATGAAAACTGTCGTGGTGCGTCGTGAAGAGGGCCACAAGCCGGTCGGCGAGTGGTCGGACAACGCGGTGAGCAGCAAGGAGCAGAAGGGCCCCCCCGTAGATCTCGTGGATGCTGGGGAGGCAGACTTCGGTGCTGGAGCCGCTCAGGGTTAGGGCTTCTCAAACCCTAGGTGCACTCACTCGAGGGTCCCTCGGTGGGCGCGCTAGATAAGCGTCGTGCAGGTTCTGAAGATGGCCGGTCCCGCAGGTCTCGTCACACCTACGAATCTCAGCTGGGCTGACGATGTAGGTAGAGGTCAGAGATGGCAGGGAACCCGGGTCTCGTCGAGCTGGGCAGTCTTGTTCCGTAGGAGAGACGTACAGCAAACCGCAAGCGCTTAGGTGGTGCCTGCTGGTGCAGGGTGGCTACTCCTTAGCCACAAGGGAGAGTCTTCAGAAAAAGTCAAGAGTTCCTTTCGTGGAAGATTCAGAATTATCCAATTTGGGAAGGGGACCCGCTCCCACCTTTATTCTAGGAAAAGGGGCTGGCCCGTGACTAGGTCCTACCTATGGGTGGGGCCAGGAGGGGGGTGGTTACACCCCTATCCTTTGTCCGGCTTCGCCCCAGCTCAGGGGCCGGTGTGCCCCCGAAACTGGTTTGAGCCGGGCTATGCACAGTGAGCACCGGGGTGCCACTTGCAATCACCTTCCTTTCAGCCCTGCCTACCTGGGATACACAAACCCTGTCTGGGATGGTGCTAACACCGCCCTCGACAGGAAACCCTTTGTCCAAGCTCCCCTCGCTGGAAGGTCTCCCAGCAGCAGGAGGTCAGACTTGTGTCTGGTGGCAGCATCCATTTTGTGATGCTGAGGCTTGAGTCAACTTTAACCGGGGTTCAAGGTTACTTCCATGTCGTGTCCCTCTAGAAGGGTGGAATGCTAACCCGTCGCCAGAATTGGCGAGGGGTTCATATTCCAATTCGTATGACACCTTACTCGACATGTGTGGGTGATGCGATGCCAAAGTTAGCAAATAACCGCGAGGATTATAATGCATTTTAAGGTAGTTGGCCCGCGTCACCATGGAACGGCTATTAGGACTTGGTTCCGCAAGCCGTCGACGGGCTCAGCTCGCGCCAGAGCACCATCCCACATGATTCCCCGCACTCTGCCTTCAGGATTGATAAGGCCTGCCATAGGAGTGACTGATAGGAATCCATGTGTCCATTTTAGGGTTAGGTATAGGAATACTACACCTACAGCAACGGGTGATTACACCACCTTGCCCCAGCTGTCGTGCAGCCAGTTGTGTCAGATTTGGGTGGCCATCCAGGGGTGGCATAATACATGCTGCAGCCCCTGGTAGGCCCTGGGTACACCGATGCCCTGGATACCTGTGGTATGCTGATACAGGGACTGATAAGGCGGCCCAGTTCCAATTGGTGGATGCACCTAATGTACATGTGTGTTAATTTCGAGAGAGAACAGCTAGGCTGTGGGTCTGATTGGCAGGCCCACAGCCGGGGAAAGTCGTAAACCAATGAAGCAAATGCAAAAAATCTGGGTGATCATAGGATTGCAGACCCTACTCTCCTACAATGACCACATTCCCCCCCTTATCAGCTTCTCTTATTACAATGTTTGAATCCTTGTTTAATCTTTTGAGGGCCATCCTTTCAGGGGCTGTGATGTTTTGGGGGGCCTTAGGTACATATTTTTTAGGAATTTCCAGATCATATAGGTCTTCAGTAACTTTAGTATAGAATACATCGATGTTATGATAAGAATGCATAGGAACAAAATTCCGTTTAGGACGAAGTCCACTGTCTGCACCTAGATTTTGAGGAATATTAAATTCCCAAAGAATAGAAGTTAGATCGTGTTCCTCCTCGTTGTCAAGGGTCATAAGGCAGTGTATATTCCTGATATCATGAATGGTATGTATCACATCAGGCTCGGTGTTGGATTTCACCCCCGGATCATATGGTCTATTCGAAAAGTAATCCATTCAAATATGGCGCTGACTACTTGTACGCAATCATGTGATCAGTACAATGTAAATGTTTATACTTTTGCACCTTTTGGTTTCAATTTCTTATATAAATATGTGTACCCAATTTGGGGTCCATAAATATATAACATGGATTGATTCACAATCCTTGTGTGTATCTTTGTACTTTCATTGTAGAAGATCCTTATTAAATACGGAGTCTTTTTGTCACAGCACGCCATTCAAACATGGCGCTGACTACTTGTGCGTAATCATGTGATATTCACAATGGTAAGTATAGACGGACTACAAGGATTGATTCCCATATTTAAATAGTGGAAAAATGGCGTGCCTGTTCAAACGTCGGAATAGAGCTCTGGTACCCGGACCGTGATCTTCGATATTTTTAAGATAAAATTGGTTGCGGCGTTTTCTTTTCACGGGGCTATTCGGTAATGGGTTGTGTTCGTAATTATATTTCTTAGTCAGCAGATGGTCGGCATACAAACTGTGCACCATGATCATTTGACTGGTGACTAAGTAGTAAATGTTTTTGTGTAAACTGGTTTGGACTTGCAGTTAGTAGTTTGCTATATAGGCTTGTACTAAAATTATAGTGAGTGTAAGGCGTACAGTTAACGTTTTGTACGGGTATTCCCCCTTTATGTGGCACGTATGCTACTCCGCTGGCCCGTGTATATATCATGATCATTTGACAGGTGACCAAGTGACATAAGTTTTGTGCAATTATTTTCAACATACAGCTGGTATAGATTGCAATGCAGGCTTGTAATAATATTGGAGTCAGCGGATTGTTGATGTACAAGCGACGCACCATGTTTATAAAACTTGTGACAAATCATTAAGCTTTCTGTGCCACTACTTGCAACTTGCGGTTGGGAGCGATTACTAAGCATATATTATCCGTATTCCGCCCTTGAGTTAAAATTCTTTCAAAATAAAGGTGTCTCATTACGGTGCTGCAATATAGTAATGTATAGCATTCCTTAGTGGGAACTTTTTCTCATACTTTTCTTTATTTTATTTTTATTAGGAATATTGGCCATTACTTAGGCCTCCGCTGAGGTAAGGCGATTTTTATCCTTTTTATTGTCCGCTACTTCGAATTATGTGGAAACTTAGTTTTATGCCTTAAAATTTATGTCCAATCATTATTTGGACATTAACGACATGGCTTATACTGTACATATATCATATAAGTGAGTTAATTTACTTAATGCCAAGCGGCGTTATGTGCCTTCTGTCTTTTCTGATTAGGATTAGGACTTGGGTCTTATACTTAATACAAATTTACTGACCGTGGAATACTGAAGAATTTATTATTGATCCTAAAGTTCCGGAACCCTGGCCTTTTACAATAAGTTTTTGTCCTATTCAAGCGACTACTTTATTCTCGGACACTTAAAGACATATTCGGTGAGACCTTGTATTGATCTTTGTGGATAATTTTGTAGTACAATTAATTCGAGTGACAACATTCTGGAATTTGTTTCTCTAACTCTTCTTTTTTAATATATTTTTTCATATACATTTTTTCATTTTTATTTATTCTATATTTACATTTTCTTTTGCTTCTGTCTTTATATTGTGTTGTATTCTTTTACATACTTGCATTTTTCTATATATATTCTTACACCTTTTCTTACTTCCTGTTCTCTTTGCTCTTCTCTTTTGTTGTGGCATGAAGGAACACTGCTCTCTTCTTTCTCTTTTAATATCATTGAACACAATGACATTAATATGATGAGAATTATATCTATACTTATATATGTTTTAAACATTATATGTCTGTGTATTTAGGGTCATTTATTTTTGTTGACTTTCTTTGCCACCTTCTTTATTTAATTATTTAATGATTATATGTAGTATATAGGTTATATGTTTATATATATTTTTTGTATTTTGCATGTTTTTCTTATATGTGGCAGTTGTATTTAGTCTGTATTTATGTATTCTTTTCAGCCCTGATGAAGTTCCATTAGGAACTAAACGCGTTGGCTGATGTCCAAGATTTTAAATTGAAAAAAACATTAAAGAGTATATTTTGGAATACATACGAAGTAACCTGACTTTATCCTGGTGCACCAGCGCTGCAAGCAATGTTGCACCGCTGCCCTGCGACAAAACTACATGGCGGGAATGCGCACCATCAAAAAGATAGTGCACATTCCTGGGCCTCAGTCATGAAAGTGTTGCAGCGCTGCGACAAGAAAGCGTTGCAACACTTTTCACTATGCCCTTTTTGAGACACCACGGATGCGCAGTATTAACTGGACAGCGCTCTATGATGCAAGTAATGACAGATATGTCTGGAATCCTGACGTATCGCTCTGCGCTAAAGTCACGCTTTGCTGCAGTCGTGTCACAACCATGACGCAACTCCAGCAATGCATGGGGACAGCCTATACCTGTGGTACTGCATCACCCTAACGCCTGCCATCAGGCAGGCGTCAGGTACTGACGCAGTGCCGTCCTACAATTGTCGCAGTGAAATCTGAGGGATTTCACTGTGCCACTCCTATGAAGCCTTGTCGCGTGGGAACGCACACCCTGGGTACATCATACCTGATACAGGTATGATGTGGCACAGGGCTTTTCACAAGGTCACACATATGCCTAAATGCATCACTTTGCAAATACGGCGCTACGTGGTGCTAGTTTTGCCAGGTCCGTTCTAGAGGGGTGCCAGGGTGTTGGTGCAGTTGGAGATCCATCGGTGGCCGTTGCGTGCTGTGATGTCATTGTCTGTAAGCGTTGGCGGAGTGGTGGTGCTGAGGAAGTTGACGAGACGTTCTTTGGTGGCCTTGATCCAGCTTCGAGGGGGGGCGGGGGCGATGATGGCGGTGGTGTATGGTGGGCATGGTGAAGACGTGATGTATACAATGATGGTTGGTCCAGGAAAGTCTGGTGGTGTGGCTGTAGTTGAAATTCCTGCTGGCGGAGGGGACGTGCTCGACAATGTGTCCTGCAGTGTGGCTTGCTGCAGTGACTAGCTGCTTGAGTCTGATGTTGGGGAGCTTCCCCAGCAGGGGCTGGTGTTCTGGTCAATGGAGTTGTCCAGGTGGAACTTGAGTTCACCGAGTAGCATCTCAGTGGATGGGAGAGCCTGGTGTGCAATGAGGTCTACAATAGTATCGGAGAATGGGTGTCCATGGCCCGGGGGACCTGCAGATGAGGGTGCCTCAGAGGATGGGGTTGGAATTGGTCCGGATCTGGAAGTTGATGTGTTCCATGGTCACTGTTGGGTCATTAGAGTGCATGGTCAGTTAGACTGTGCTTGTGTAGGTGATGGCAATGCCTCCTCCTAGACGGACGGGTCGGTCCTTGCGGGTGATTTGATAGCCGTCAGTGATGGCGAAGGCGATGTCCGGTCCGGAGCAGATGTTGGTCCCAGTAGGCGATGTGGCGTCCAGGGTTGATGGCGAGGAGGGTGCTGGCACCGTAGTGGTGGAGTGTCCGAGAGGAAGGTTCCTTGGTGCTGAGCGCTGTCCAGGGCGAGACAGGCTTGCCTATGGAACGGAAGACGTCTATTACAACGCAGGCATTACATCGTAATGCCTTTACAATGCAACTCCAACAATGCAGGTGCCTTTACATCGCATTCCATTACAAGGCAATGTGAGGTCAGTAATGGGGTATTTTTAAGTTTTAGGGTGGGTATGGGTTTCGGGTGTGGGGTGTCTTATGGGGTAAAATTTGAAAATAATGTGTGTTTTGGGGTCAATCATGTAAATTGGGGTGAGCATTTGGGTCAAATATGATTTTTAGGGTGTGTTTTGGGGGCTCAAAGATGAATTTTAGGGTTGAGGGTTTGCTTTGGGGTGCAAGGGTTCGTTTTAGGGATGCGCTCACTGAAGTGGGAATAGTAAGGTTTACATCACCGCAATCTAACACCATCCTTACTGTTGCAATATGCCTAGTATTAGTATGCATTGTAATGGAATGCAATGTAATGGTATACGTCGTAACTCCATATATACCCTTGGCACACCAGTGGTACGCCCGCTGCGCATGGCCACACAGTGGCTGCCATTTAGAAGTGCTGCGGGGGGGGCTGGACAGCTGGAAGGTGGGAAACACGGAAAGAACACTGGGTGGTGCATGGACGCGTGTGTGTGTGTGTGTGTGTGAGAGCGGGTGTTGTAAATATTTAAATGAGAGAAATCTTACCTGGAGGCCGTGTCCCATGTCTTCGTTGCTTCTGCCCTCCTGAGTCTGCTTCCAGGAACAGGAAGTAGGCAGTCAGGCTCCCTCCCCTAAGCCAATCACAACGCTGCAATGCGGCGTTGGGATTGGTCTTTGGCGCCGGGACGAGGCGTACAGCCAGGAGCTGGAGGGGTGGGCATGTTCTCCATGCAGAATGTAATGCAGCCTGCATTGTGAACAGGACAGTGCGCATGACTGCTTTGGGCAGCCTGAAAGGGCCAACCAAACAGTCACTGGGCACTTGAGTGGGTATGTCACTCTTCCCCTGCCCTTCTCCATGAGTGGAGCAGCCCTACATAATGGAAACATGGCACGATCACATCAGGAAGTTGTCATCATGTGATGATTGTTCCTCTTCTTGCACTGCTTGAAAGCAGTGGGGTGACGCTCTTCCGCCATTGCGGATGAGCCCCACTGGGGGTGCGTCATCTACAAGTGCTAGGCCTGGGCAACTCGACCCCCGAGCCTCCTCCACTACACGTCCCACCTTCTCCTTACCTGGACATTGACACCGTGGCGCCATCCATTGCACTCTCTCCAAATCTGTGACTCAGCCAGCAGCAGCCTCAGCCAGGTGGGATTTCACAAGCATGGGTAAAGCAGTCACCGCCAAGTCAGCTGGTAAACCTCCCGATGCAGTTGATGCAGCAGGACTCCCTTAGGCATGAAGTTGCAGCGCTCCCGCCACACAAGTTCGGCGCAGCTCAGGGGCCTCACCCTCCACAGCGCCCGGCCAGTGCAACATCATGCAGCCTGTGATGCAGAGAAGCGCCGCCCAACATTGGTGAACCCCTCCGTGCACCCCGGTGTAGTGGTGGATCATAGTATGCGATGCAGACCTCCATACGTTGGTGCGCAGGAGCGCCTCTACCATTTACAGCTCCAAGGGGCGCATGGTGGTCTTCTCACACAGGTCAGCAACGTGTCTCCATGCAACCTGCCAGACTTCTCCACCAAGTACGGGCGATCGCAGCACCTTGATGTCTACCGCCACGGCCCATCGACTCCACAGCCCCCAGCATCCCACTCCAGGCGCAGGTCCAGTAAGGCATCCAGGCTCCAGACACAGGCTCAGCGAGGCATCCAGGCTCCAGGCGCAGGTCCAGCGAGGCATCCAGGCTCTCATCCTGGACGTTGGGTGGCTTGAGGGGGTTGTTGATGTGTGCTGCACTTGGCCCTGGCTGCTTCATTCTGCATTTCATTGTTTTTTTGGCCTATTTTCTATTGGAGGTCGACTGATAGGCTATTTTTTCCAATAAAGGCAAAAATAAATCACGTTGGGCTAACGTGTGTTTTTTTGCTGCTAATGGGCCTTTAGTTGGTTTTCGCCCACTAACACCGGAATTCCTATCACCATCACGCTGATGTTAGCGGCAGTTTTCACCGCTAATCCCTGAAGCGATCGCCATGTAGCGACGTTTTGTACATACGTCGCTAACAAGGCGATAGTTTTCAGCGGTACACAGCGGTAAGAAAACTGTTTTCGCCAGTTCTTGTACATATGGCTTTCAGTCTTCTGTGTAAACAGTTCCTTGATGCTTGTCCTATCCCAGCAGGAAAGCCAGCTAAGGCCCCCTGCACTGATGTTGCCTGTCAGTCTGTCAGGAGGTACGGGCGTCAGGGTGGAGGCTTGAAAGTGAAAGCACGTCACGCAGTTATTTTAACGATCTGTACACACGCAGTAGCGTAGAGAAGCCTGTCACTATACTCCTCTGCCTCATGCTTGCTCTGTAGCTCAGTTTGGACAGCTTGTAGAGTGACCAGGCTTGAAAAACCCAAAACCCAGAACATTTCAAAAACCTAGAATTCATACTACAACCCTGCATTGGCTCAGGAACATAGAATTCATTCTCTAACAGCGCTTACCAACACAGACAATGTAGCGCTAAGGAGAATTAAATGCAACTTTAAAAAACAAAATCTTGTGATAACCAAATCTCTTTCTGCTACTGGCTTCTAGTAAGTTTAAACTGCTGCACATACAATGTTGTCTCCCTTTGTGCTCAGTCAAACCTTTCTGAAAACAGTGACATACTGTAGGAAGGTAGGATCCTTCTAGCATGGTTACACCCACTTTTTGCCTGGTGTCAGTCTGTTTTTGACTAGTTTGTAAGGGATCCTGCTAATCAGGACTCCAGTCACTTTGCTTCCTCCCTAAATTTGACAAGGTAAGGACTTCTGGGCTTTGGATTTCTATTTGCACATTTGCTGCGTTCATGTCCATTCTTCCCTGGAGTGATTCCATATTTGGTAAATAAGTGTAGAGGCAGACAGTATTGGGCTTTGCCCTGTACCCTGGGGACGGTCGTGATCACCATTTATATTCCTCATTTCAACCGTTCCCATCGACCCATCTGTAATTTGTATTCTGCAGAGTATCTTGAGGATGATTCCTGAGTGCTCTCAGGATCTAAGCTTCATACAGAACGGTTTATTACTGGATCTTTAGACAGTTTGCATATAGTCCTTCGCGATCAGCTCCATTTGTGTAAAAGCCTGTCCACCTCCTCAAAGCGTATTCATTGCTCTTCCAGCAGTGCAATAGCTTTTTACTCTGTACATGCCAACACAGTTGTTAAGGTTTTCATTTCACATAATTTGTGGGTTTTCCTGAAGAGGGCGTGCCCGTGTGTGAGACACGCATAGAAAATGAAAGTAATAGGATTATTGGGAAACAATATTGTAGCCACTAAGTCTGCAAACATATTGTGAAGTAGTTAGCAATGACGATTTAAAACCATTACCAGTGTTTTCAATTGTATATATTCTATGTATTTACATGTTGGTTATGAGATTAAGCATGTTATGTCCTGTCTGTTTATTTTGTCATTATGTGGATAGTGAACACTGGTAGTCCTTACTCTTGTTGAGATATACTTTCGATCTATTAATGTTGTGTTGAGACGCTACTAGAATATCATTTTGGAGGTTCTGATACCCCATTTAGTTAAAAGGGATAACACCTGATTTTTTATATTATCTTTGAATATTAATAAAGTATATACATTTATTTACATGTTCTTTTTGCCTACATCCTTACATTGAAAACGTAATAACTTATTGGTTGCCAAGGAGTAGTTTTTTTGCATTGTTGTATTTTCCCTGCCCTTGGAACCGTGATTTTCATACAGCGGGTCCTTTTTTCTGTACCCGGAAGTACTTCTGTACCTCAACAATAGGCTACTGATGTACCCCTATAAGTCCCTAGTATATGGTACTGAGGTAGCCAGAGCATAGGTACACCAGGGGGTCTCACATGGGCTGCACCATGCATTATGCCACCCATGAGAGACCACTCAAACTGTGACTACAGGCTTGCCATTGTAGCCTGTGTAAGCTGATGCTAGCACCACTTACAACAGATATACGTTTTCTTATATCTGAGGTCACTACACCGAAAACCTTTAAGTCACACCTAAGGCAGGCCTTTCAACCCTGAAGGCAGTGTGCTAGGTTACAAGTGTGTAGGTGCCCCTGCATGAGCAGGACACCCCTACAAACCCTGGAGTCGATTCTCCAAGCTTTATAAGTGCGGGCAGCCGTTTTTATACATATAGTGGCCATCCATCATGACGCAATGGCTAACTATATAGTGGCTGTGCCAATCCTGGGTTTGTTTGGTATCAAATATGTTGGAATCATACCCCAACACCGTTATTGGTGTTGGAGGTATGATTCCATGCACTGGGGGGCTCTTCAGGGATGCCCCCAGTACTCCTGGTAACAGCCTTCCAGGGTCTGCGAGCAAGCTAGTGCTGCTCAGACCCCAGACACGATCCTGCCTTCCTGCTGCTGAGCTCAAGCAGGGGAAGGTAGAACAATAGGTTTCCTGTCACAGGGAAGTGTGATCACCTCCCAGCCAGGACTTAGTGTATTGGGCATGGGCGGGGCACTTCCCAGCAACACCAGAATGCTTTGAAGGGCACATTTGGCGCCCTCCTTGCATACTCCAATTGGAACCAGTCCTGGGAGCCCTTGGCTCCCGCTCTGGTGCGAAAATGGACAAAGGCAATGAGAGTATCCTCCGCTCTGTCCAGCCCCTCCTCTGGGAGGGACCCCCGAGTTGCCTAACCCCTTTCTTAGGGTATAAAAGGGCTTACCTGTGGGTGGGTCCTCAGATTCATCGTGGGACAAGATTCAAGCCTAAAACCATGTCACTTTTTGACCGTCTGGACACTTGGACTTCGCCTGGAACCAAGACTGCATCACGTAAGACTCCTGCTGCTCCTGGTCTTGTTGTTCTGCAAGTCTTCTTCGTCCTCTGTATCTGTGCTTCTTCCAGGATCTTCATCAGACCTGCGGGCATCAAGGACACCCAAAGTATTTTCCCTTGGAGTGACGGAGTCACACCCCTGCATCCGCGGGCACCACAACAAAGTTGCCAAGTCTGCTGCTCCTGATGTCCCACGGACTTTGGAGTGCAGAGCCAACAAGCCTTGTTGCTGAGCCTTTCAGAGATCTTCAGGCTACAAGAATATCCAGCCTCCAGCATCTCTTCCTGCCAAGATCAGCGTCTTCACCACATCCTGTGCACCATGGGCCTTCATCTTTACTGAGCTGCTCGAGGTCCTCTTGCGACTCCTGTGCCTTTGTCCTGTGGGTCCTCTTGAGGGTCTTCTCCGGTATCAGTGGATTCCTCTACTTGCTTGGGGCCTGCTCTGACTCTCCTGCATGTGGCGAGTCCTTGGACCTCGCTGGACCCAAAGTTGCTCCTTCTTCGCTTTCCATGCCTGTTGCAGCTGCCAGGGATTGGTGTTCCCGCCGGACACCGACCCCCTGGTTCTCGACTTCCAATGTGGGACAGCTTGTGCACAGCTCCTGGTCTTCCTCAGGGTTGCCTGGTCCTCACAGCTGCAGCAACAAGGTCACCGTCATCACTCCTGCATCATCCGACATCGGTGGGCATTGCTCTTCCATGCCTCCTGGTCACCTCTAAGTGGCATAGATTCTGTCCCCTCTGCTTGCAGATTCTTCTCTTCAAGAATCCTCCCTTGGATTCCACCGGACTCTTGCACAGCTTCGCCAGGGGCATCTTTACTGAAGTCCTCCATTGTGGTCTACGGTTGTTTCCGACATCACTTTGCACCTGTGCACCGGCTTCCCTGGTGTAGGTATCCTGGGGTATCCACAGGCGAGGTGACTCTCCAACCTTCTGTTGTCCACTGGATTTCTTCAGGGTCCACTGGGAAGGGTCCTTCTTCAAAACTGCAAACACGACTTTCCCATTGACTTCTATTGAGTACGTGCCTTTGTTTCCACTCCGCTCACAGCCTCTGTGGGGTTCCTGGGTACTTACCTTGGGTGGTTCCTTGTGTGCCCAGGTCTTCTGAGTCTCCTGGTCCAAGTCCCAACTTCCGTCGCAGTTCGCATTCCACTTTATAGTATATGGTTTGGTCTCCCTCTGGAGACCACTGTGTATTGTGCTTACTTACCTATTTGAAATTGAAGTATTGTGTGTATTTGTGTTTATATCTCCGGGTGGGAGATATACCAATGTGTTAGTGAGTGTTGTGTAATAAATAGACATAGTTATATATACACTGTGTGGTTCTTTTTTTGTTTAACCTACACCATAAGATTAGATCTGGTAAAACAAGCTGCTTAGCACTCCTTCTGGATAAGCCTAAAGGCTCTTCTCCACAGCTACCACTTAGAGAGCTTTCCAAGGTTGTCTAAGACTATTAAAATCACCATAAGGGTTCTCTGGATTAGTGCAAGGTGCTTCACTTAAATAAGTGTGCACCATATATTAAGCCAGCCTCCTAGATTTATGCTAAGTTTAATTCAATTTGTCGGGGCAAGGAGTGAAAAACCGAGACATTTGGTCACCCTAGTAGGATGGAGCATGTGCACCACAGCAAGGGCCCACAATTGGTGCGCTCTTCCCTTGTGCTCACCTCCGACAGTCTACCGGACAGAAGGCCCTAGTGCAGAGGTCTTCAATCCATGGGGCGTGAATCCCAGGGGGGTCATGGAGTCATGGGAAAGGGGTCACGCTCTTCATTTTGCACAAAGACAACCATTCCAGTAGTTAAAATGCTTTGGCCGGAGTGTTATTCATGGACTCTCCTGTGTTGTGAAATCAAAGCCAGGCAGACAGCTAAACACGCCTTTCTGCCAGTGTGCTGCTGGCCTGAAAGAAATGCAAATGTGCGTAACGAGTTAATCTGCAAATGTAAAGGATGCTTGATACTGGATTTAATTGATCGAATCTCTTGAAGCTTTTTGAGAAGTAGTGCACAGAGTTAACTGAGTTGTGAAGTGCTTGCTTTTAATTGTTATTGTATTTACATAGCGCTTACTATCCCTGAGAAGGTGTTGAAGGAACAGTTATGTAAAATAATTGCATTACATAGGGTCTTGATATTAATAAAATCTTTGGGCCTCATTCACAATAAAATGGTGTAGAAGAGGGCCGCAAGTATTTTTGCTGTGCTGCCCTACGCCAATTTGAAAGGGCAGGAATTGACCGTACTTATAAGATACTGTGCATTCCTATACTTTCTACGGGTGCACAATTTGGTGCCTAGTGCCAACGCAGGCTCCCTTGCAACATGGCGCAAGGGTGTCTGCATTGTTGACAGGATTGTTTTTGTGCAGGAAGGCACACCTTCCTGCACAAAAGAGAATCCATGGAGACTTTTTACTCTTTCTATGTCTGCAGCACACATAGAAAGAGGAAAAAAATGAGGAAGAATTAAGATATTTCTCCTCGTTATGCATCCCCTGGGACAGCCTACAGTTTTGATGCATCCCCTGGTTTACAGACCCGTGTAAATTTGGGAATGTGTCAAAGCCTATGGATGTTGCCCGGGAAAAACCACTGCAATGCCCACGGAGTAAACCTCCTGACGCAGTGTAAGCCAACGCAGCGGCATCATATCTAGGAGGCCATGAAAAGCTGCGCTGTCATAATTAGTGACAAACCAGCAGTGCAAGGGGCTTGTAAATAAGCCCCTATATTTTGGAAGCACCATTTTATCATAAGATATTTTGTGCATTTTGTAGCAGTCTAATCTTATACTGTGTGTAATGCAAGTATAAAATAAAGACTTACATTTTCACAGTGCATTCTCCACTGCACCAACCACGATTTAATTCTGAGGCTCTCTGGTTTCCCACCGACCTTTGCAGTGGATTAACTAATATAGGTTTCATAATGTACCAGAGTGCATTTCCCAGTAACAACTTTTTATTTATTTATTATTCATTGAAGCTGCCCGTTATTTTATATGTCACTACCTCAGGGTAAAAGACCTAAAAAACGTACAAAATGTTTAATTTGTAGCCACACCTTTGACCCAGCCCCCATGTTCAGACTCTCAAGGCCCTCCAGCCCCCCAAAACATAACTGAAGTCAACAGCAGCAAATTAATATACACAGGAGTCAGTTTTTGCTAAAATAGAAGCATTTATTTTCATAATTCTAAAAATAAAAACATTTTCAGAAAAACATTATGAAGGAAGATTAAGGGACCACTTCCTACTCTGGAATTAAAGCATACTACTTGGACCTTACAGTTCATCATAAACCATTGCAAATGGTATGTTTTAATTATGATCAGCTACCTCAAGTTACATGCAGCTGTAAATGCAAAGCCGTCAGCATTCCATGAAATATATAGTATGGTTTTCCTCAGATGTCATGCAATAAAGTTGCAGCCCATGAATTCCGCTATTTTACCAAGGTCCACTGGAATTATGTGATTGTGCGGACGCAGTGATTTTTTGCATAATTATAGATTTTCTGCATTTGCCATATAATCCATCATCTACCGCATAATCTGCTGTTTTAGCAACAATTTTTGTTTTTATTACTCAAAAGATTCAAAAGTTATTAAAAAGCAGCGACAGGTATTGCCGCTCAGTACAGGCCCTTGGTTAAGCTGCACTGATCACCTTTTTTTGCTTATTGCTATATTTGGGTGTTAAACTGGTACTAATGAGATGCAACCACAGATTGACCGTTTCTCTGGAGAACGTTTATGGTTAACAATGATAAGGAGTGCCAGGTTCTAGAAATTTTAGCCAGGAGGGGGTTCTTACGCCTAAAACATTTTGACCGGGGGTCTCAGCATCAAAAAGTTTGAAGACCACTGCCCTAGTGTATCTCCTGCCCAGCAGGTTTAGTGGTTGGACATATAATAGATGTGAAGAGGCAGATCCGTATGGCGCTGTGATAGTCTGCACCTAGGACTGTCCCTCCCCAAAGCTTTCTGCCACAGTAGCATGCTGTGTCCCGGACCAGCCATTGTGGGATCTACCTCTTGGCCCTTCTTACTATCTCAGTGAGAGGGAATTTAGGATTGTTAAATCTCAAGCTGAAGGGTGCCTTACTCCAAATCAGAGACATAAACTCATTCCAAAGGCTCAATTTATTAGCATACGGTCTGTGACCCACTTGTAAAAGCCAGCTGGTGCCTTCTCTGCTATCTACAACGTTTTGCCAGTTTCAAACCGGTAAGTGTAATCCTGTGGGTAAACACACCTATTGCTGAGACACAATCCAGGTGACTCCCTTCTTGTCAAATTCTTCCTGAAGAGTGGACATTTAATCTCAAGCTTGGTTCCCAGATGAGAGTTCACATTTTACATATTTTTTTTCATTGCCTTTTGTTTTTATGTCCAGGGTCATTCTTTCCATCCCATGTGCTATAGTGTATTTTAACTTCTATTGCATTGCCCATAGACCACCACATGGACATCAGCCCTGTTCATCTTGCCCTCAGTCTATGTAGTCAACCTCTCCACATGTCATTGCATCCTTTCCTGCTCCCTGTCATCCTCTGTTTTCATTTTTCTCCGGCTGCTGATTACCACGCCTCAAATTTCACCTTCGTCTCATTTTTATTCACCATTGCCTCCTTGCCTCTACCTATTTTTCCATGCTCTTTGTAAATTTCCATGCTACAAATGTAGACCAAAAGGAAGCAATGACTGATAAGCATTTGTTCACAACAAAGTGCACTTGAGGGTCATAAGAGTTTCAAAGCACTACATATCACCGAACTATTGCAGTGTTAAGTACTAATCAAAGGGTCAGGACTGCTCTGTATCGAGAAGGTTATTTCAATTCAAAGGCACTAAGCACCTCATTACACTTCTGCCTTTGCCACTGGTCGTCCTGCGAGAGAGCACCAGGCATCTGTTAAGAAGGAACATGAGCTGCACGCTGGTTGAGGGTGCAGGCGTTGTCCAACCGGCTGGAGCCACAGGAGCCCGATGAGAGGGGTGCGGCTTACACATGCATGGATCTCCAGCCAGTTTTTTATCGGACTATCCTCATGTGCCTCATTCTAATCCTGCAGAAGTGTATTGTGCTGCCGATGCTCACCATAACAATAATACATCTAATTTTGCACAACTTATGCTCCTTTACAAACATGGCTGCAAACATTACTACCAATGGTGAATTTATGATACAGCATATGCACATTTAAATCTCAGTATCTTTCTCCATTTCATTCAGAGAGAAAGAAACTGTGAATGAGTGCAAGTGCACATGTTGGTGCTTTCACTGCAGAAAATCAGTGGTCTAAAAACTCATGTATTACAAGGAACCGTGAATTATGGAAAATATGTAATGGTTGCCTGTGAAATATGGAGTTTCTCTTTTTTTATAGCCCCCAATTCACTCTGCATAGTTTTGAAATTATCCTGGCTAGTAGGATTATGCAGCATTGAAGACTAAATTATGCTCAAGGTTACCAAAATTATGTAACAAAAAATAAAAAATGTGTCGCACCTTCTCTGGAAGTATTTTTCCACCCATTTGTGCTAGAAACAATATTTTTAGTGAAATATACACATTTTTGAAATTATGTAGCAAACTCAGTAAATCCATAATTATGCGATAAACTCAGCAGTTATAGAATTGCATACATTTCCTGACTTTACCATTACCCATTGTTTTGTTAAGAATCTATTTGTGACAGGTAAACAAAACACAAACATTCTCATTCTGTTCATTGCCCGTTGTTAGCTGCACTTTGAAGAAAACAGATTTTTCAACCTAACTACCCCTAAATAAACGTGTAATATATGGAAATGCATACCATGTGTAAAAGGGTACTATATTGCCAACATGGAGCTATAGTGACATTTACAAACGACTTGATCTTTGGCTTTGTGATTTATGATGTCATCAGGCCCACCTCATTGGTAATATTCGAATATATTACAGTTATTCGTATTGTGTCCCCCTCCCACTCTCTTAATATAAACATGAGTTTAACCCATTGTAATATGCAGATAGATGGTCCTGAACCTTAAGCAAGAGACAGTGCAATTAAGGTGCTGTCCATGCATAATACCTACATTACACAATCATTTGCATTTGAGCTTGTGTCAGGTCTGTCAGTTAGAGGTGCCACTGACCTTCGTGAATGCCCAGCGGGGGTGATGAGAAGCTAGGTCTCCTGTTCCCTTTTTTAGGTCTCGCCTTGCTATCGCGTAAGCGATCGCAAAGCGAGACTATAGAGAGCGGGTTTGAAAAGTGCTCCCAAAAAGCGGATTGCATGGCTAGCACGCGCACAATCACGCGCATCGTGCCGCCATGCAATCCGCCTTTTGGGAGCACTTCAAAGGGTCCGCTCCCCCGCCCCCAAGCGCGCGCGCGCCACGCTCCGCCGGGCTTGTCTCGCGCGCCACGCTCCGCCGGGCTTGTCTTTTTTTTTTTTTTTGTAACTTTCGTGCGGCCAATGCTTGTTTTATGTTATTATCAAATCGGTATGTAGAAGTTGGCCTCACCACAACCCCACGTCTATCCCAAACTTCTATTCTGCTTAGACCGTTAATCTCCCCCGCTGAATGAGTACAAGTCTCAGTGGTGCATGTTATCTTCCCCATCTCTCTCCAACCCACATCCTCCCATATTGTTCCTATACCAGGGTCCCCACAGCACTCCACCTTAACCCACAACATGTTCCCTCTGCTCCATCCCAATCCTACACAGTGGACTACTCCAGGTAAATTCAATTTTCGTCACATACTCCGCACTTGATCAAGGAGACTCACAGAAAATGCAAGTCACCTTAACATCCACAGGACGCACAACGCTGAACACCACAAATCTCTGAATTAACAATACAGTCACGTACTGTGGAGGAACCAGAAAGCAAGCACCACATCTCCTACCAAAATGCTTCAAACAAACAACACACCAACATACCTAGAGCACTCTGGAACCCCCCTCCAACCCCCGCTAAGTTGTGAACGACAACGAACTATCACCCACACATGGCAACATACTCGAACTTAACTTCACAGTCACCTACAACTAAAAGCACAGAAGTCGAACTCCCACTTGCCAGTGTAACAGGGCCCGCCAAATCACTCCCACTTAGTTGAGACTTCAATAAAAGGCTTTCTACCCACGTAACAAGACGCACACTCCCAGAAACGTGTTCTCCCTCCCTGATCCCCTACCCCTAAAAAACTGCCCACATCAAAGAGAACCAAATCTCAAAGAAGAAACTTTTAC
This sequence comes from Triturus cristatus, assembly GCF_964204655.1. Lineage (NCBI taxonomy): Eukaryota > Metazoa > Chordata > Amphibia > Caudata > Salamandridae > Triturus > Triturus cristatus. The sequence continues at coordinate 728,689,114 of NC_140592.1, read as the reverse complement.
ATTTGTACAAAACTTTTAGCACTTCAAGACATCATCCCTTCACCAGGGGTGAAGACCTTTCGAAGTAAATTCCTGAAACAAACAAGCAATGGTCATTACCTCAGCCTTTGCCGCCAGGCAACTATTGCATCACGGAGTAGCGTTCTACATCGGCACTATACTGTGTCTTTTGTACTCGGGGCCTGCCTTTAGCATGTGCGCGCTGGGCCCACGAGGGTGCAGGAGCTGCCTGCAGTATGCTTCTTCTGACGTGGGTCCGCTCCCCCGCCCCCAAGCCGGGCTTGTCTCGCTCCCCCGCCCCCAAGCGCGCGCGCCACGCTCCGCCGGGCTTGTCTTTTCTTTTTTTTTAACTTTAAGCGCGAGGCGCGCGTGCGGCCAATGCTTGTTCTATGTTATTATCAAATCGGCACGAAGAAGTTGGCCTCACCACAACCCCACGTCTATCCCAAACTTCTATTCTGCTTAGTCCGTTAATCTCCCCCGCTGAATGAGTACAAGTCTCAGTGGTGCATATGCATGCTTGCTTACAACGGCTTTCAGTGACCCCTCTTCATCCATTGTTCTGCCAAAGTCTCTCTCACAGTCTCTGCCCACTCACCATAGTTTGGGGACACCGCCCAGGGACTACTTTTGCAATAGGTGGCTTTAGATAAGTAATACTTATATATTTTAGATTATACACAATGCTTCTTCTATCTGTAACAATACGCAATATCTCCGGTGCAGCTTTGGAGCGAGTGCATAATCAAAGCTCCATACTTTGAAACCGATTTAGGCTCAACATCCTGTGATTCTCGGCTAATCACTTAACCTCAAGTGCCTAAAAAGGAATCGGACCTTGGAGCTCAGGTAAAGCGATCAAATACCTTCGGTTTGAGCTTGCTGTATATAAAATTGCAAAAAATAAAAGGGGAGGGGCTCCAGTCTTTGACATCATAAGGTAACTTCCTGCACCTTTGCATGTTCACATAATAAATAGCCTATGCCGGTTGGAACGTGGCATTTTATTATTGTATTTATATACTACCCTTATAAGCCATTTAACACCTTAAAATTGGGTTTCACATACAGGGTATTGTGTAAGGCTGAATAATTGTGCAGTTTGATGGCCAGTCTCAAACTTTATCACTTACTAGGGATACGCAAAATGCTTCTTGAGAAATTGCAGAGAAAATGATGCAGCATGATGTACCATCAATTAAACGAGGCTGAAAAAACACCCATCCTGTAACCCAGCAGTGTGAAATGTTTCTCTTTCTTACAATGGATTTCTACAGTAGCTGCAGACGTATCTCATTTTTATGTAACAGGACTAGGTAGCAGCTTTTCTTCTTAAAACTATGTGTCATGCATTATCACAAGTAGAACACCAGCACCCCTCCCCCGCCAGCAACTGTTTTCAAAACACGTAAATAAAAGACACCTTCAGCTCAAACACGTGCTATGCTTATGAGAAAAATTGTTGGGGCTTTGCTTAAAGAGAGACCTTGGGGGTCTTTTGAACAATAGTCGACCCAGCAGGAGAGTTACTTCCCTACTATGTAACTCCCTGGCATACGAAACATTCATAGAAGCACCAAATACCGCTTATGGCTGGCTGAAAAGCGAGCCTTTTTTTGCATGCAGCACAATTACAACACGGCCCAGATACAGCTAACATCTAAGAAGCTTCTAGCAGGCGACTGTGAAGGCCAGAAACCACCCCCCTTTCAGTGCGAACACAAGGCATTGTAAACATCAAGGGGACTTCATGTGGAGCTCAAAGACCTCATAAATCAGGTGCTTATCTCTGGGAAGCTCATTCCTTAGCTGCCCGCTAAGCAGGGACAGGAAGGCAGGATTACGGTTCCAGCAACAAACAAGCATTTGCAATGCAATAGGTCTCGTATTTACACGAGTTTAAGCTATTGGCATTGTAAATGACAATGCCTTTTATTTAGGTTTTAAAAACAAAAATAAAAGGCATTGTCATTTGCAATGTCAATATCTCAAACTTGCGTAAATGCGAGACCTATTGCATTGCAAATGCTTGTTTTCGTTGCCTCCCAAAGAGTGTTTCTATGATCACTGCCTTGCAAGGAAATGCATCGGGAACAGGGGAAAGGGAGAAAACAATAAAGGCTGTGATGTGCTTCGGAAAGGCGCTGTTAGGAAGCCCTCTTGGACGGTGCGGACAGCTAAGGTGTCATCATAGACCCTCCGACCATACAGGACAGAACCTATGTGTAATACAGGAAACAGAAGGTAAGAAGACCAATACACACAAAAAACACAGTCATAACACTGCACTCCCCTCTAGTTATTATTATTATTATTATTATTAAGCATTTATAAAGCGCGACAGCTACCTCCAACGGAGGTGTCCCGGCGCTGGCATCCGTAGAGAGATGGGGAGATACTGGGAGAGAGATCGAGGAGTTAAAGGGTAGAGGATAGGCCAAACAGCCATGTTTTGAGGGCCTTTCTAAATGGCAATTCCGCTTTTATCTGACGCAGGGGGTTTGGCATCATATTCCACAGCGTGGCAGTTTTTACTGCAAAGGCTCTTCCTCCTAGCCTTGCTTTTCTAAAGCGTGGAATGGCTAGGAGGTTCAAGTTGCTGGATCGTAGAGTTCTGGCATTCTGATATTTTTGGAGCCTACGTCTCAGATAGAGAGGGCCAACCTCTCTGAGCGCTTTGTGGGCTAGGACCAGAGCCTTAATCATCACTCTTTTTTTAACCGGAAGCCAGTGTAAGCTTTGCAGATGGGGTGTAATGTGATACCGTAGTGGCACATTTCTGATCAGTCTAGCAGCAGCATTTTGGATTCTTTGAAGTCTCCTCAAAAGATAGTCAGGGAGACCAATGAAAAGGCTGTTGGCATAGTCTAACTGAGAGGTGATGAGCGCATGAACCACCGTCTTTCTGCATTCCATAGGAAGGAATTGAAGACACCTGCGCAGTGCCTTCAATTTCCAAAAGCATTGTGAGGATATGTAGGATATTTGGGCCTTGCCTGTTAATTGGGTATTAATTCTAAAACCCAGGTTCCTGGCTGAGTTGACCGGAATTGGTGGGGGGTTTAGTTCTACTGGCCACCAGAGCTCAGATTGAGGAGGGAGCGGCTGATTAAAAAACAATATCTCGGTCTTGTCAGTATTTAATTTCAGGCAGTTATCAGTCATCCAAGAAGAGATATTAAGAAGACACTGCCTGAAGTTAGTAAAAGCATTCTCATTTTGCTCTTTGAAGGAGAAGATAAGTTGGGTGTCGTCAGCATACGAAACAACACGCACACCCAAACCTTCTACGATAGATGCCAGGGGAGACAGATATACGTTAAACAAGGATGGACTCAGGGCGGATCCCTGAGGGACCCCCTGCTATAGTGTCCTGGAACTGGAAACATGTGGGTGAAGGAAGACTTGTTGAGATCTGTCTTCCAAAAACGACTGGAACCAACGTAGCACGGTCCCTGTAACGCCTAGTGAGTGGAGCCTATTGAGCAGAATCTTATGGGAGACCGTGTCGAAAGCTGCCGACAAATCAAGCAGCACAAGCATGGCACAGCTTCCTGTATCCATCGTCTCACGAATTGACTCTGCCACCTTCAGCAGTGCAGTCTCAGTGCTATAGCCCGCCCTAAAACCCGATTGTGAGTCATGTAGGCAGCTATTGGATTCAAGAAAGTCCGACAGCTGCCTCTGGACCTCCTTTTCCAGAATCTTAGCTGGGGCGGGGAGCAGGGAGATTGGTCTAAAATTCTTCAGCTCCGTAGGATCAGCGTCTTCTTTTTTAAGAATAGGACGGACAAAGGCTTTCTTCCATTCAGTAGGGAAAATTCCTGTGTCGAGTGAGGTGTTCCAAACATTGTTCAACGTGTTGTTCACTGCGGGGGCTAGGAGTTTGAGAATTCTAGCTGGGCAGGGATCAGAGGGGCAGCCAGACTTGACTTTCATAAGATCCCTCAGGGAAGCGTCCTTTTCATACCGACGGAAGTCTGACCATTTGACTGAATGGCAAGCCAAAGGCATCTACTGCTCATCCGTAATCGGGAAGGTAGAGTAAATGGCCGCAATCTTGTCATGGAAAAAAGAGGCTAATTCATCACACAGCGGAAGAGATGTCAGGATGGTGCTTTTAAGGGGCTGAGGTTTCAAGAAACTCTCTACTATCTTAAAGATCTCCCTAGGGGAGTTCTCTGCCTCCATGATTTGTTTGGCCATAAAATCTCTCATGGTTTTACGTTTGAGGGTATGAAATTTTCTCAGTGCCTCCTTATAAGTCTCCTTAGCTGAGATTTCATATTTTTTCCTCCAAATGCATTCCAGCTTTTTACAGTGACTTTTTGCCATTTGGAGTTCGGTATTAAACCAAGGCGCTGATGGCCTGCTCCTAGCTACTTTACAGGATCTGATCGGAGCAATCTTGTCTAGGGCAGAGGTTAGCCATGCATTGAAGAGGGAGGATCTCTGTTGGGGTTTCCGGAGGGGATTGGAGTGGTATTGGCTAATTCACTTCTCATTGAATCAGGAGTAACTTTCCTCCAGTTTCTTCTATTTTCTATAGTAGGTCCATAGTGCTTAGCAGGGAGCATTAGTCCCAGCTTAAATGTGACTAGCATGTGGTCTGACCAGGTTACTGGCAGCGGCTTTTCCACAATAATGGCCCTGTCATTAGAAAAAATGAGATCTAATGTGTGTCCAGCTGAATGAGTGGGGGATTGAACTAGTTGCACAAGATTTAAACTTTTTAGTGCATCGTCTACTAAAGAGGTTTGAGGGCAATTAGCCAGGTCCATATGCACGTTGAAATCTCCTAGTACAGTATAGCTGGAATAGCGTAACGATAGATTGGCGATGCAATCAAATAGTAGCGACCAGTAAGAAGTCAGAGTGCTAGGGGGTCTATAGATCAGAAGTCCTGCCATTGACAGATTTTTGGTGAATTTAATTTGGAAGGACAAGGCCTCAATGGGACCCAGCTTTTTTATATGAAATTTCCCAGTCTTCTTTCAAAATTATTGCCAGACCACCTCCAAGTCTGTTGTCAGCTCTGTTGGCTATAACCATTCTGTAGCCTATGGGAACAGTCAGGCAGATGTCTGGATTCGATCCTTCTCGCAGCCAAGTTTCAGTCAAAAATAGCAGATCTAGTTCTGGTGTACTCGTGTCCACCTCTCTCACAGCGTGCTTGGAGCAACTCAGCTGGAACTTCCAGGTCAAATGAGTCGTACTCTCCTCCAGGAGATACAATATGGAGAAAGCAAGGTAAGAGAACTGAAACCAATGCAGGAAAGGGTACATCCAGAGCGCAGAAGGGGAAACTCTTCGGTCTTCTGCGCACAGTATCCCCAAGAGCGTTCCTGTTGTGTCATAGGAGCGGTCGGGAAATCCACAAGGTTAGGGGTTCACGTGAAGCACATCACCTCTGCGTCCTCGTACTGTTCCCATTAAGGAGTAGTAGCCAGAGATGCTAAACTGCTAGTAATCCGGGCGCCGCCCGGTGTCGATACTGTGGATGTCCAGTTTGCAGTCCTGCAAGGACAAAACGGCTTTTTCTGCTGAGTCTCGGGTAAGAACCGTATGGCTGAAGGCAGCCGCGGAGAACAGCAGGCACTAAAGGACAACAGCATGTCCGATGCGGTATCCGTAGACCCAGGAAGGCGCAGACACGATACTGCGCTGGAAACGGTCACAGGAAGCGAGCGTTGAGCACCAACTCGATAATCCTTAAAGAACTAGGGGCATATTTACAAGCCTCTTGCGCCACTTTTCCCATGTTAAAAGTGGCGCAAGGGGCTTGTCAATCTGACCCCAAGTATCTCAGGAGGCGCCAGGAAGCAGAGCTCCCAGCACGGCCAGCAAACACAGGAATCAGGTTGTCAAGCACGTGACCGGTATTCAGGAGGGTGACCAGGCGCGCAACACCCATTGGACTCACAGGGCTTCAGCCCCCCCCCCCCCAACGCCCCCCGTCGTGTGTGGCAGCCCGGGATGAGACAGATTCCAGGCGCGCACACAGCCGCACCCGAGCACTTCACAGGTCTTTAAAAGACCATTTGCATGTTAATGAGGCCTCGCTGTTCTTTCACCTCTTCTAAGAGCCCCTGCAGCTCCACTCTGCCTATGGCTTAAAATATTCAGCCCCCCCCCCGAAATTTGGCTCTAGTTGCGCCTCTGGGAGGGTCTAATATCATGCACTCGATCAGTGATTGTTTGCCAGTGTGTCTTCCCATCTTGATCCCTGGGGCTGTTGGGAGTTGTAGTTTTTCTTGCATACACGCCTCCCAGTCGTTCCACAGTACAAGACAGGGGGAAAGGGCTTGCTATGTGTACCCCTTACATACGTGAACCTTCTGCCAGAGACTACCATGACAGCTTCTAATAAGATAGCATGAGGAACACGGCCTAAGGTAAAATATCAATAGAATATGAGTGATCACAAGGTTTGATGAAGGCCAACATATTAAGCATTTCAACTACATTCTGAACTCCTAACCTTTTAAAAAAATGTTTTATTACATGAACTACTGAAGGAGTGGTCTAGTAGCTAAGCTGTCGATCTGAGGACTTCGGTTTGAATCCAGCAAGGCACTTGTAGGAAGCCGGCTCTGTATATACTATATCAAAAAGAGGTATAGAGTGCACAGAGCTCAGTGTGTCCCCAAATATATGGCAGAAGTGAAAATAGATTATACCTTACTCTCAATTTAGTGGTAGCTGGGCTGAGCAGTTGGGCTTATCAGAGGGTAGTGTGAATGCATCTGTTGTACATACTCATTCAGGGCAGGAACCCACACTCAATGAGTTAACTCCAGGCCAATGGTGGTAAAAATATTACTTTAGTTACTTTTATTGTAGGAACCAAGTTACAGACAAGTAGACTTTCAAATATAACATTAGTTCAGTTAAAAATACTTTATTCGGATACAGCCATATCCATAAAAGCACAGCAGACATAACAATTTAAAACATTAGTACATATCACAATAAAATTTCATTAGCATTAAGCATGTATACACAATATATAAAGCATATATGTTGAATAAAAACTCTTAAGTAAGTAGAAAGAAACTACTCATGGGTTGCACATCATATTGGGGGCCCGCACGGCAATTCTCAGAAAAGTGCAGAGGCGGAAAACTAACTATTGAGCTGCCAATGTGAATATCCTCCTGTAAGTATCTACCAAACTGATGGGCATGTTTAAAAAAAAAAACGAAATTAAGAGCCAATTACCATATTTTTTATAAAATTTACAAAAGAATAAAAAGTGTAAAATAGTTTGGCCACTCTGTCCGTGGCACGGGCAGGGTAGGGAGTCTAGGTTTGCTTTATAACCGAGAGGGAAACACAACAACATTTTTACAATGCCTGCCCTTAGACAGGAAAGAAGGCTCCTCTCCCATGACTCATGGGCAGGGTGAGATAGCCGGCCAAGGGATACGCAACATGTTCAATTCTCATAAAATTGGAAACAGAGGATTTCTTGGATTTCCTCTCCATCCTTTCCGTGCCATAAAGTGTATAGAGTGCATTCCTAAGGGCATTTTTGTGTATAGTCTTAGCTGTACTTGGGCTTAAGAAGAGCCTTCCTAAGATGACACTGCATAGGCTCCGAGTCACTCCAAGCAGCCACGGGATGTCCTGCCCTTTTTTTGCAGCCAATGCAATCACCTATGATCTCTCTCGTGAGTGACGCTGACAGATTTTTCCATATAGAGAGCCAAAATAGGGCAGGACGAGCCCTTATGAAGTCCTCTATATAGTTCAAATTAAATTCTTTATGGCAGATGTACTGGGCAGTGGAGATCGGTACACCTAAAAGTTTCCTGCAGAATCTGTTTTCTTCTTGTTGGATGCTATGACTGCTAGCGATGCCCCATACCTCTGCACCATAAGAGGCAGTTGGTATGCATTGAGATGTAAAAAAAACAAATGTAAGATAGCTAAAATGGCACCTGTTCTCTTGGGCTGAGGGAGGCTAAGAATGGAATTAGAGGCTTTTGGAAACTTGCTCCTGCAGAACGCCATATGTTCAGACTAGGAGTCGTTCGCAGCAAAGACCAACCCGAAGTAGGGAAAAGTGCTAGTGCTTTTTAATTTCTAATCTCCCACAGATATAACATTTAGTTGGTGTTTCCTTGGCCCGCAGGACATTATAAAAGATTTTTTTAAATTAGTGCTTAGGTCCAAACTGGCCATAAAGTCAACAAAGACTTGCACTAGAATGCGTAGGGCGTTGGGTGTGCAGCCCATAGGGACCGCATCGTCGACATATAATAGCATGAGGAGTGTTTTATCATTTACTTTAGGAACATCGTAGGTGAATGTGGACAGAGATTTATGCAGACCATTAATATAAATAATAAAAAGAAGAGGGGCTGGAACGCATCCCTGTCTGACCCCTCGATTTACTTTGATGTAATCAGAGACTTCACCCCCGCTGCTAATCCTGACCCGGGCCTTTAGATCTTTGTGTAAGTGCGCTAGGAAGTGCACCAATGTCTCGTCCAGGCCTTAGGATAAGAGAATGGACCATAGTCTTGACCTATTGACAAAGTCAAAGGCAGATGTCAGATCCATAAAGGCCAGGTATATTGGCGAGCGCTGAGCTTTGGTATATTTGCCGATGATTAAATTGAGGTTTAGGCATTGTTTGTTAGTGCCTACTTTGCTCCTAAAGCCCAATTGGCAGGGCTCTAAGGTACCACTGACCTCAGCCCAATCTAAGATTTTATTGTATAAAACTCTGCTCAGGATTTTTATGGTATTGTCTATTAAGGAAATAGGCCTGTAGCAGTTGGGTTGGGAGTGATCGCCCTTTTTAAAAATTGGGACATGTTTCTGGTATCGGGACATGCACTAGGTTATTAAAAATGTTTTAAAGAAGAGGCACCTAAAAGTCTGGCTTGCGTTTGATAAGGTTGATAGGTAACCCATCTGGGACCGGAGCTTTATTGCCTACACTCTGATGGATAACTTCCTCCACCTCGGGCAGTATAATCTGGATCCTGGTTAGGATCCTGTGTTTGAAATTATCTACTTCTTGTATAGGGGCAGTGTCGCTCTTTGAAAAATGATTTTCCCATACCTTGCTTATCATGGTGCAGCTTATGTTAGATTGGGGCTCACAGCTTCTTTATGCGTTTCCTCCCATGCCCCTGATTCCTCGAGTTCTGAAGAAGATTCACCAAGACCGGGCCCAAATCATATTTATCAAGCAGAACTCCATCCTTCTCTCTGGGCAGCAAAGGCTGAGAGAGCTTGCTGAGGAGCTCGAGAGGGCAGAGGCCACGAGTGTCTTAGCCAAGCAAAAGGAAATTTGTGTAGCTCAGGAACTGAGCTTGGCTGGGCTGGAAGTGGAAGCCATGAGGGCAAAGTCCGGCTCAGATGGTGGCAGTAAAAATGTGATGTCTAGAGCTGAGGGAGAAGTGCAGGCACCCAGAGATGTGGCGCCTGACTTGAAGGAGGGGGTAGACATACACCCAGGGGTTCAGGGTTTATGAGGTAGATCCAGTGGTGTGCAGGATCCCTGAAGTGGATTGGGGAACTGGCACAGGGGATCATATTCCTAGTGGTGGAAGAGCCACACTACTGACCCTAGATGAGGTGCAGGGAGAGGGGTCCCACCATGGTAGAAGCCCTGGTATGTGAGTATGGAGACCGCCCAGAAGAGTGTGGGTTGAGTGACAGAAACAGACACTGTCTCACCAGTCTCAGGAGGGTGATGTGGGGTACTTTTGCAAGGCACTGGATGGTGATGTGAAGGGTAGCGTTGTTAACACAGGTGAGGGACTGTGTGGCTCAATTGTTAGAGAGCTTATGTTCAGTCCCTGTCTTCCAGAGCTATGCCAACACCCGGTGGAGTGAGAGTTCTCTGACCCCAGGGAACTTGCACTGGAGCAGACCTTTTGGTGGATTCCAGAGAATCTGAAGAAGCTTTAGGGAGTGATCCTGAAGGAAGTGGCTCAGGTTTTCCCTAACCAATTTAGGAAGGGGAGTTTTGTAGTGACCCAAACAGGTCCCAGTGTAGTGGGATGGGTAAGGCATCCCATGTTCTATCTCAGAGTAGAGGGAGTCGGGGGGGCTGAGTCCCCAGGTAGCCAAAACCCAGTCCCAGAGCCTGGTTGGTTCCATGAGTGAGCACCAGAAGGTGGACCTAGTCTGTACCAGGAGGCAAACCTCTGAGGGGAATCCCAGGGTGTCAGGTGAGCTGGGGGTGCGGTTACACAAGCGTCCCACCAGTTCTGGTGTTGGTAGCACCACATGAGTCCAGAGAGAGGGGTGAGGGGGGGAGATGGTCCCCATTGGAAGGACCAGTGGGTTAGTGTTGCCAGCTCTGAGCCCCAGAGAGGAGGACCAGATGTGGGAGAGGCCACTGTGGCTTGCTGTCCTGGTGGACAGAGTTGCAGCTGGGAGGGGGACAGGAGTCACACTCCAGAGGTGGACCGGGCCATACCACTGTGTTGGCCATGCGAGTACTGTCTGCCTGCTGGGACACATCTGTGAGGAAAGTAAGTTTAGGAGCTGCACATATGGGGTCTGCAGGAGAAGGGTTCCCCATGGGATAGCTTAGTGGGCCCTGAGTATGGACCGAGGAATCCAACTGGGTTCAGGAAGGCATGGAAGGCTTGCTGAACTCAGAAATTAATAAAAGGTGGCTTTTAAATTGCGAGTTTGAAAATGACACTTTTAGGAAGTGGGCATTTTATTGCTTTACCATTCTGTGTGCCAATGCCTATTTGTGTATTAACCATCTGGTTTTGGAGCGACAGGAGCTGGGGCATGTGCATTTACTCTAGACAGTCACAAGGGAGGGTTGAGGCCTGCCTTTCCTGGATGACCCATAGCCAGGCTGAATAGACCTTTCTGACTTTAAAGTGGTGGGAGGAGTTTTCACTACCACCTGAATAGGCTGTGTCTCCTTTACAAAATGCTGTCTCCACCCCTGTGGTCAAGCAGGATCAGGGAGGACAGAACTGGTTTGTACTAAGCTCAGGGAGTCGGAAACAAAGACAATGAGAAATGTGGGTATAAGATTTGGACCTAAAACCCCAGGACATTAGATTCATTCTGGAAACAAGAGGACCCTGCCAAGAAGAAGAGATGAGCTGTGTGAGGAATACTACCCTTTCTATGTATGAGGGGTAGGTTGGCCTGCTGTTGCTGCTTCTATCTGTAGGCAGATAAAAAGGACTGACTTTTTGCCTTGCTGTGGTATCCTGCTTGAGAAGATCTCTAAGGGCTTGTGTGTGCATACCTCCTGTTCGAAGACTCAGGGAGATGAAAGACTTCACCAGATCCTTGCTGTATCTAAAAGGAACCTGCCTAGAAGGAGAGCTAGGAGAGCTGTGTCAGGAGCGCTGTCCCTGCTGTGACTGGGGTGGGTCGGCCTGTAGTTGCTGCTCCTGTTTAGAACAGGAGAAAAACTAGACTGTCTTATACCTTTTTCCAAAGTAAGCGTGTGGAGAGTGCTGCCTTGTTTTTGGCCCAACAGTAGAAGTGCGTGGTAAGTGCTTAATTTTCTGTCAGCGGAGGCCAAAAGAACAGCGTGTGGGTGCTGCAACCGCACTATGACCGATCCAAAAAAAAAGAAAATGCAAGCTGGTCTCCCGCGTTACCGGGTTAACGCCACAGGCATGGTCTGTGCTTGGGAAGAGCAGAAAAGAAAAGCTTGAAGGGCATCCCCGGATTGCTGGAGCCACCCACCAGGCAATGCTGAAGAGGGAGCCCAGCCTCACTCTGTCCCAGCTCCGAGGAAGACGGGCAGTCATCGACTTGGCCGCCATGAGAGACAATAGCCGCATACCCGAACTGAAGCACCATGGAGAGCTGTGAATTTGCCTACCGGTTGCCCTGGCAATTAAAACAAGCTGGGTGAGCATGTATCAGTCGCTATGGGGCCTGCGGGCCAAACAATAACAGACCGGCCCTACAAGAGAGCACACTGTCACTGTGCCCGCTGCACTGTGTGGACGTGGGCAGCCGCCTTGTGCATTCGAGGTAGGGGGACCCAGTGAGGACTCTTCATTGCTTTGGGGCATTCTAGGTGAAGCAGCAGCCCAGTGCGATCGCGGACTGCTACACTTTACACATGGGGTACCGAGCGAGATCTCCCCATTGATTTTACCTTCAGGGGAATTCTTTGCTGATGAATGCGGGGAGTGTACTCGACAGAGGAACCACATTTTGTTGATTATAAGTTTCTGGTGACCACGGGTATTACTAGATGAACTGTAATTGGCGAGCAGATGCTCCCGTCACCTACTGTTGGCCCAAAATTACTGTATACCTATAAGAGAAGCGCAGAAGTGCTGTGGCTTCGTGCTTAGGGTGCAAATTGGTGATTCATGCGTTTTCTTTTCTCCTAACCTGGTCTGCATTTTATGCCCTGATTTATGATGCATGTTGTACTCATACTTTATACAGACAGAATAACGAATATCATTTCAGGATCTGCATATGATGAACAGTGATGGTGTTATGACGTGCAACTTATACGTCTACTTTATTGCACTACCTGTGATGTTATGACAATTGCCAAGTTGGTTTATGTAATTGTGGTCTGTGCCTATATAAAATATAAGAGATTTTTTATATAACCTGGTGTGGAGTCTCTTTTGTGTTGTATCTATTGTGTCACTGGTTTGTGTGTGTTGCCCAAATGCTTTACACATTGCCACTGGTATAAGCCTGACTGCTCTGCCAAGCTACCAAGGAGTGAGCAGGGGTTATCTTGGGTGTTTAACTCCCGTAACCTGACTAGAGTGGTGGATTCTGCCTGGCTTAGGTGCATACCCTAGCCAACCAGAACCCCCATCTATAACACTTGTACATATGTTCCTCATCAAAGTTGCTGAACATTGAATGAACCCACTCTGTAATTAAGCCTCATGGCTCATTAGAACACTTCTGGTCGCCCTATGGAATCAGGAGAATGTTAAGGTTTTTGATTAAACTATGCTGCAATGGTTATGTTGCTGTTTTTTGTTTTTTTAACAAATGGGGTTGGGGTACTCAATCGAGTAGTTGGGGTTCGAAATGGGTGTGGGCGAGAGGGAAGGGGACTCAAGGCAGCAATTAGGTACAAGATATATTAGGCTGGGTACACACTAAACAAGGGCTACAGCACACATCACAGGGACCGATAGCCTGGGGCGTGGACCCATACTCACAACCCATCTTATGGGAGAGAGACAATCCAAAACGCTAAAGTTAGTGACCTGGAATGTCTGTGGGATAAATAATCCCCGCAAGGCGTATTTGCTCCTATTGTACTACAGTAGGCATAGTGTTGACATAATATCATTGCAAGAGACTCACAATGCACACCCCTCGATGAGTAGCTTCGCTGGCAGATGGAACTCATCCAGATATGTTTATAATACTCAAACTATGCAAGAGGGGTTGCGATACTGATTAAACGTGGCACTTGGTTTCAGCCACTGTGGTCAAATGTAGACGCTCAAGATAGATACTTAAGAGTACAGCGTAAGATAGGGGAAGACACATATGACCTTACTAAATACTTATGTAGATGATCCTGACTACTTTTTGGAGATGGATACCAACCTAACAACGGTGCCCCTCATGCAGTTTTATGAGGCAGAGACTTCAACATACTTATACACCAGGGACTGGGCACACTGGCGCAGCATCTGGCACACATAACCAGACATGCGCTACATTGCTAGACATACTGGCATGGTTTGAATTGCTGGACCTACACAACACACAAAGTTTCACCACCACAGACTTATCTTACTACTTGTCGGTCCACGGATCCCTCTCCAGACTTAATTACTGCCTGGACTCCAGGGACATATTGGGGTGGAGGACTTCAGTTATATATGTGCCCAGAACACTATCAGACCTTTCACCAGTTTTGCTGACACTACAAATACCTTTGGCTCTCAAGGCTTATAGACTGTGGCGACTGCAACCAACAGAGCTACTAGATCCAGTCCTAATAACAGACATACAGCAGGCTATCCTAACAAACCCTGAACGTAAGAACTCGGTTGCAACAACAGCGTTCCTGAGGAAGGCATGCAAAGTAGTGGTGCAGGGGGAATGTATCTCCAAGGCACATAGTAATCTCAAATCTATACTCGCTACACTTGCACAGTTAGAGACCAAGATAGGTGCCCTGGGACGGCCAGACAGCAGCAAGGCCGGACCTGCCAGACTTGCAACCCTGAACCTTAAGTGGGTGGAGTTTTGACAAGAAGCGGAGTGAGAAATTAAATATCTTAGTGAATTTGTAATGGCCATATGATATGGTGAAGGAGACAAGCCAAGAAAAACCCTGAAGGGCATGATTCAACCTCTGTAGGCAGCATCAGATGTAGCATAGATTGATTCCTCTGATGGTGCAGCACACTATAGCTCCACAGATATCCTTGCTCAGTTTACGCACAGCTTTACTAAGCTGTACACATCTAAATGTAAAGTATGACGGAAGTTTTATCCTTTGGAAAAAAAATCACTACTTAGATCAATCTGTTCACTCATTCTTAGTCAAGCATGCCACCTGCATTCATTGGAAGTGAGACCATATATTCCCAATAGATAATCCTGACAACATCAGATGCAATAAAGTACAAAATCGATTTATTGGTTTAAAAAACAATTAAAATACATAAATGATCCTAAAGACCAAAGTACATGATAGCATTCTTGTTCAACAAACAATTCTAACAACACATAAAGACAGACCTAATAGCATTTTTTGTTAAGCACCAATATGACACAATAAAAATAAATATAAAACAGAGAGAGAGTACGTATCACAAGACACACAACCCTATGTCATAAGTAGCATACACATCCGTAAGGAAAAACTTTCAGGGCTAGTACCAGGTATTATTCAATTCGTAAAATACTCATTTGTTTCTAGCCACTTGTCAGATTCTGTACTTTTCAACGAAGCGTTGACGCGTTTCGATGGACTCTTATGTCGCCATCTTTTTCAAGACAAAGACTTTTGTGGACTCTCAATACATTATATATAAAAATATTACACATGTAATCAGTTAAAAACCTTAAATAAGGTAATGATGAATACTCATGTATCCCTGAGCGTATGCTTCTCGGGGGGTACAGGTCAAAAGCTTCCTATTCCTTGACTGGAAATTCAATTCTATACTTAAACCTGGTAACGGAAGGTGAAAGTAGACTCCTCTGGTTCAAGCTGATTGTTGTGAGGAAGTCACTCTATCCCACAACTATGGCGTACAAGGTTATGGCCCAGTCGCTGTTTCTGAAAATGACCAAACGTGTGTCTCTGCTCTACAACCAAGGATGATTATTGATATCCTCTATCCCTTTGAATCGAATTGACTGGTTCAGGTCCCCCTTTAATAATTAGGGTTTGTATAGTTGTACGCTCCTGCGTGAAGTCGAATACTGTTTGTCTTTGAAAAGTACACCATCTGACAAGTGGCTAGACAAATGAGTATTTTACTACTTGAATAATACCTGGTACTAGCCCTGAAAGTTTTTCCTTATGGATGTGTACGCTACTTATGACACAGGGTTGTGTGTCTTGTGATATGTACTCTCTCTCTGTTTTATATTTATTTTTAATGTGTCATATTGGTGCTTAACAAAAAATGCTATTAGGTCTGTCTTTATGTGTTAGAATTGTTTGTTGAACAATAAAGCTATCATGTACTTTAGCACTTAGGATCATTTATGTATTGTAATTGTTTTTTAAACCAATAAATCGATTTTGTACTTTACTGCATCTGATGTTGTCAGGATTATCTATTGGGAGCATATGGTCTCACTTCCAATGAATGCAGGTGGCATGCTTGACTAAGAATGAGTGGAACAGATTGATCTAAGTAGTGATTTTTTTTCAAAGCATAAAAACTTCTGTGATACTTTGGTATATTATCCTATTCCTTTGGATGTAAGGGGGTCCCTCTTTATTTCTGAATACACATCGAAAAGTATTCAAACTGCAACAAATGTCCAAAAATGTCTTAATAAGGCAACCCTGGCCTGGCTAGATCAACGAAAGCAATGGATATGACCATGACGGGTGCAGATTTCTCGCCAAATTCTATGAAGCATTTGCAGATGAGCTGGCCTCTCTACTAGCTGAAATATATAATGAAGCATTTGAAACTGGTAGGTTGCCTCCTACATTAGGGAAGCAATACTAATCTCTCTCCTTAATACTGCAAAAAAAAAAACAATCTGCAACTCCTACCATCCTCTGTCCCTACCAAATGAAGATAATAAAATCTTCGCCAAGGTCCTTGCCAATCGCCTACATCCACTGTTACCTAACCTACTGTGACCAGACCAATCAAGCTTTATTCCAGGCGGGTCCACTATAGATAATCTGCAGACGCTCTTTGCGCTCACACCAAATTGATCCTGAAATCACAACCGTAGCCGTTTTCTTAGATGCTGTGACAGCCTTTGTTTCCATTCAATAGCCATATCTGCTGACAGTGGTGGAGAGAATGCGAGTGGGCAGGGCATTCTTACAGTGTATATCCCTTCTATACAACCAACCGTTAGCCAGAATCTGAGATAATTCTCTGATATCCACACATATCCCCATTTGTAGGGGAACAAGAAAAGATTGACCCCTGTACCCACCCCATAAATGCAACTACAATGGAACAGCTAGAATGCATAACACAAGAGCATCATTACTAAAGGGAATTGCGCTTGAAAACTTACAGATTATTAATATCAATGTATGCTGACGATATTTGATCTATTGTGATAAACCTTAAACCACTCATTACTGAGCTTATAAGATTCAGCACTTGGTTGGGCCTGCAAATTAATTGGGCGAAATCGCTCACAATGCCCATGACACCTGTCACTCAGAAGCCCACATTGACACACCTCAGTCAGTGGCAAACAGCGCCAATAAGATACCTAGGAATCAGATACCATATAGATATGGAAATGATAATTAAGAGAAAATTATGGTTGCTGTATTTCTCGGATTGCCTAGCAGATTGAGAGCTGGATCAGATGACTTTTATCGGTGGCGGGTAGGCTGGCACTCACGAAGATGGTTAGCCTCGCCAAGTTACTACAAAAAATATCCCTATATCCAGTAGCGGCTGCTACCGGACGGGGGAGTGTTTGAAAAAAGAAAAAAACGGACTTACCTGGAACAGTCAGCTGCCACCTCTCCTCCATCCTCTTCCTGTCTTCAGTCCCGGCGGGCAGCAAGAAGCATCCGGGCACACAGGCTCCCGTGAGCCAATCACAATGTGGCAATGCAGCATTGTGATTGGCCTGAGCGCAGTGGTTCTGCGCTCAGACGGAGGAAGGGGGGCCGGAAGCATGAGCATGTTCCTCAACAGTCTTGTAATGCAGCCTGGTGAGGAACATGCAAAGTGCGCATGACTGTTGGGCCGGCCAAACAGTCATGCACACTTAGGGAGTGCAAACCACTCCTCCCCCTGCTCTGGCCAGCCCGCTGCGCCACTGACTGCAATAGGAAAAAGAAAATGATACTGATATGTTATAATCATTTTATTTTTTATTTTGAGCACTGGGGCAACACTCCTTAGCCTTAGCAGAGGAGCCGCCCCTGCAAACAAACAGATGAAAATGAGGCACTTGCGGGTAGAGGAAAAACACTTTTAAAGTTTCAGGAAACAGACAGCACAAAGTCTGTCTTCTTACCACCTCCTGGTCCTTGGTTCACTGCAATATTGGGCTCAGGGAAGCTGCAGCTAACAAAATGGCGGTTGCTGTTTTGGGGATCACCCAAACTTAAAGGGCCTGGGCAGGTGTGAGAGGAGGTCTCAGGGTTTCTTGGGAGTTAGAGAGCCAATCAGCAAGCTCAGGCTGCTGGGCGCTGCTCTTCATTTCAGAATCTCCTTGGAGAGTTCTGCAGAGAAGGGCCTAAACTAGGCCTCTAACAATACTGCTTTTCCCCACACTTCAACAAATCCCTCTCATAGCCAAACGAGTACTACATACAGTTTCCAAACATAGTTTAAACACTAAGAGCAGATTACTTCAGTCTCAGAGCACACTCTGCTTAGCCTCTGAGGTATGTCTGTTTCTTTGGGGATGGGGTGGGGGTAGTTTTGTTTCACTTACTTGCTGATACAAAAGGGAGCTGGGGTAGACAACTAACACACAGTTCTGAGCACAGATTGAGGGAGAAATTAGGAGGGACAATTAAGCAATCACAGGCAGGTAAAACAGCAGATTTTAATCTATAAAGCCCACAAACCAGCAAGTAAATTGAGGCAGTAAAGGGTACAGCAAAACGCTTTTAAAGTTTCAGGAAATAGACAGCACAAAGTCGGTCTTTTTTCCACCTCCATGTCTTTGGTTCACTGCAATATTGGCCACAAGGAAGCTGCAGCTAACAAAATGGAGATTGCTGTTTTGGTGGTTCACCAAACAAACCTTAAGGGGCCTTGGAAGGTGTGAGAGGAGGGCTCGGTTTGCTTGGGAGATGGAGATCCAAACAGCAAGCTCAGGCTGCTGGGCAGGGGTTTAGGAGCTGCTCGTCAATTCAGAACTTCCTTGGAGATAGACCGGTTCAATCCACACTCTGGAGTTCGGAAGGAAAGGGCCTAAACAAGTCCTCTAACAATATTGCTTTTCCCACACTTAACTCACTCGCCTAGCCAAAAAACCGGGTGCTACATACACTTTCCAAACACAGTTTAAATACTAAGGGCAGATTACTGCAGTCTCAGAGCACACTGTGCTTAGCCTCTGAGGTATATGTCTCTTTTGGTGATAATCTTGTTTGACTCACTTGCTAAAACAAGAGGGAGCTGGGGGTGGATAGTTTACACACAGGTCTCAGCACGGATTAGTGGAGAATCTAGGAGGGAAAAGTAAGCAATCATAGGCAGGTAAAGAACAAGTTACTTACCTTCGGTAACGATGTATCTGTAAGAAACATTAGTTAGTTAGATTCCTCACCTTAGAATATCCCCAGGCGTCAGACTGGATCCGGAAGATTTTTCGTCAGCAATACCCCTTGCGCGTCGCGAGGCGTCATCTGCGGCTCCGCGTCCGTCGTCGGCGTCGTGCGCCGGAATGACGTCGTCGGAGTACTTAGACGCCGCCCTCGCGCGCTGACGTTAGTTCTTGTACATAGCTTTCCGCGCCAGGAACGCAGAGCCATGCAAAAACCGACACTGGTGCCAAAAATAAAATCTAGGGGCCTGAAAAGGATAACCTTAACCCTAGATGTCAGTTCGCAGAACGGGGAGGATGGGTGGGTCGGTGAGGAATCTAACTAACTAATGTTTCTTACAGATACATCGTTACCGAAGGTAAGTAACTTGTTCATCTGAAAGAAACACGTTAGTTAGATTCCTCACCTTAGAATAGATACCCAAGCAATACCATCCCCGGTGGTGGGTCTGCGAACCAAGATCACACCAGAAAGTCCTGGAGGACAGAACGGCCAAAGAAGCCATCCCTCCGGACTTGGCTGTCAAGGCAATAAATGCCTGGCAAACGTGTGTAGCGAAGCCCACGTCGCCGCCTGACAGATGTCCTGCAAAGGGACACCCCGTCCCAAGGCAGTAGTAGCCGCTGTGGCCCGAGTAGAATGGGCGCGCAGCCCAACAGGAGGGTCCTTTTTTGCCAAGGAATAACAAATTTTGATGCACAAAACGACCCACCGAGAGATGGTCCGTTTGCGCACAGCTTTCCCCTTCTTAGCACCCACGTATCCAATGAGAAGTTGGTCGTCCAACCGGAACTGCTTTGTGCGGTCCAGATAAAAGGAGAGCGCACGTTTTGGGTCCAGACGGTGGAGCCTTTCTTCCTCTTTGGAAGGATGCGGAGGAGGAAAGAAGGTGGGCAAGGTGACAGACTGCCCAAGATGAAATGGAGTCACCACTTTCGGAAGAAAGGAGGGACGAGGCCGAAGGACAACCTTGTCCGGATGAACAGAGAGAAAAGGAGGCTTTGAAGATAAAGCCTGGAGCTCACTCACCCGTCTAGCCGAGGTGATGGCTACCAGAAAAGCAGTCTTAAGCGTCAGCAGACGAAGAGGACAATTATGAAGAGGCTCAAAGGGAGCGCACATTAGAAATGTGAGAACAAGATTCAAGTCCCACTGAGGCATTACAAAAGGGACAGGAGGGAACGTGTGAGTAATGCCCTTTAGAAAGCGTGTAACTACAGGGGACTTGAAAAGAGAAGGCTGATCAGGAAGCCGCAAGAAGGCAGAGATGGCAGCAAGATAACCTTTCAGGGTGCCCAGGGCAGAGCCCTGCCGGGCCAAAGAAAGAAGAAACAGTAGAACCTCAGAAAGAGGGGTGGAAAGGGGATTCACAGCCTTTGCTGTGCACCATGCCACAAATTTGTTCCACCGGCAGGCGTATACCGTCTTTGTGGAGGGACGCCTGGCTGCCAGAATGATATCACAGACTTCAGGAGGCAAGTCAAATGGCATCAACTGCCGCCGCTCAATCTCCACGCATGGAGGTGGAGGCTGGACAGGTTCGGGTGGAGGACCGTCCCCTGCTGCTGCGACAGAAGATCCTCCCGAAGGGGCAGACGTATCGGAGGATCGGTCAACATACTGAGTAGCTCGGGATACCAGTACCTTCGTGCCCAATCCGGAGCCACCAAGATGACTTGGGCCCGGTCGTGCCTGATCTTCTTCAGCACTCTGGGCAGAAGTGGTATAGGCGGAAAGGCGTACAACAGACCGCAACTCCACTCGTGACGAAAAGCGTCGCCGAGCGAGTGCCGCCTTGGAAATTCCAACGCGCAGAACTGCTGACATTGCGCGTTCTCTTCGGTGGCGAATAGATCTAACCAAGGCTCTCCCCACTGCTGAAAGAGACCTTGCGCCACTTCGGAGTTCAGACGCCATTCGTGATCCATCATGCACCGGCGGCTGAGTTTGTCTGCTCTGGCGTTCAGAGAGCCCGCCAGATGTTGAACCACTAGGGTGACGCCCTGGTGTTCCAGCCACGTCCAGAGGCGCAGAGCCTCCTGACAAAGGGTCCACGACCCTACCCCGCCCTGTTTGTTGCAATACCACATGGCGGTGGTGTTGTCTGTGAACACCTGCACAACACTTCCCCTGACAGAGGGAAGGAAGGCTTTCAGTGCAAGCCGGATCGCTCTCAACTCCAACAGGTTGATGTGGAGACGAGACTCCGCCGGAGACCAGAGGCCTCTGATCTCCGCCTCTCCCATATGGCCACCCCATCCCAGGAGGGACGCATCCGTCACTACGACATGCTCCGGTTGGGGAAGGGAGAGGCTTCTGCCCATGACCCAATCGCGGTCCGTGAGCCACCACTGCAACTGCTGTGCAGTGCCCTCCGAGATCAAGACATGGTCGGACAGGTTGCCGTGATGCTGGGCCCACTGAAACTTCAGGTCCCACTGCCGAGCCCGCATGCGCCGTCTGGCGTGATGCACTAGTAGGATGCAGGAGGCCATCAGCCCCAGAAGCCGCAACACTAGCCTGACCGAAACCCAGGATAGAGGCCGAAAGATGGGAATCGGGGCCTGAATATCCCAGACCCGCTGTTCCGGTGCATAGACCCGGAACTGCGCCGAATCGAGAACCGCTCCGATGAAGAGGAGCTTCTGAGAGGGACTCAGGTGTGACTTCGGCACGTTGATGGAAAACCCCAGCAAATGCAGGAGATCCGCCGTAGTCTGGAGGTGGGAGACGACTGCCTGGGGCGAGCCCGCCTTCAGCAACCAGTCGTCGAGATAGGGGAAGACTGGAACCCCTGATCTGCGCAGATGAGCTGCGACCACCGCCATCACTTTCGTGAACACCCGAGGGGCACTGGTGAGGCCGAAGGGGAGCACGGTAAACTGAAAGTGCAATTGACCCACCGTGAACCGCAGGTAACGCCGGTGGGCCGGCAGGACGGGGATGTGGAAATATGCGTCCTGCAAGTCCAAAGCCACCATCCAGTCTCCAGGGTCGAGAGCAGCTAGAACCTGAGCCAAAGTTAACATCTTGAACCTCTCCTTCCGGAGGAAGGTATTGACGTTCCGGAGGTCCAAGATAGGGCGTAGGCCCCCTTTGCCCTTCTTGGGAACCAGAAAGTAGTGGGAATAACAACCACGACCTACTTCTGGGCTCGGAACGCGCTCGACGGCCCCCTTGGCCAAGAGGGCCGAAACTTCCTCGTGGAGAAGATTCAAATGATCCCCCGAGATACGGTGGTGCTGCGGTGGCATGGCTGGAGGGGTCGTCTCGAAGGGGAGGGAGTAGCCCCTTCGGACGATTTGCAGCACCCACCTGTCCGATGTGATGGACCGCCAGTGGAGCTGGTGATGGCGAACTCTGCCGCCCACTGGCGTGGAATGGGCCTGAAAGCTCGGACTAGGAAGGCTTTGAGGCGGATGCTGCCGGGGTGGATGTGGGCTGACCGCGTCGTCCTCCAGAACCGCCTCGGCGGAAACCACGTCCGCGACCGCACGCAGGTTGGTTCTGCGGCTGGTGGCTAGGCGTACGTGAGGAGGCACCCCTTCCTTGGCCACGAAAGGGGCGAAAGGCGGAAGTTTGCGATCGCGGGGCCGAGAGGCCCAAGGACTTGGCCGTAGCCCGGGAGTCCTTAAAGCGATTCAGCGCACTGTCCGATTTCTCGCCAAAAAGGCGAGTGCCATCAAAGGGCATGTCCATGAGAGTGCTCTGGACATCGCCCAAAAATGACGTGGACCGCAGCCAGGCGTGACGTCTAAGCGCCACTGTGGTAGAAATTGCCCTACCCAGCGAGTCCGTCGTGTCAAGCCCACATTTGCATGTCGTGCTGCATCCCTCCCATCGGCCAGAGCCTGGGAAAGTCGTGTTCGGGCCTCCTCCGGGCACAGGGGCAGCACGTCCTCCACCGTATCCCACAGAGAGTGGGAATAACGGTCCAAAAGACAGGCGGTGTTTAAAGACCGCAGACCCAAGCTAAGGGAGGAGAACAGCTTTTTGCCAAACTGTTCCAGTCTCTTGGAATCCCGGTCCGGCGGAGCGGTCGGGAAGGAGGATTGGGAGGTAGAAGCCTGGATAACCAGGCTCTCGGGGGTGGGGTGTTGGGACAGAAAACTGGGGTCGCCCGGAGCAGGGCGGTGGCGCCTGGCGACGTTCCTGTCCACAGGAGGAACTGTGGAGGGCTTGGACCAGGTTCCTTGTAGAATGTCAAGGAGGGCCTCATTGAATTGCAGCAGAGGCTCAGTGGAGCTTGCTGCAGACTGAAGCACCTCAGTGAGGACGTTAGTCCTCACAGCCACGGCAGGTAGCTCGAGCCCAAGGGCTGCGGCCGCCTTGCGCAGCACCACAGAGAAAGCAGCACCCTCCTCCGAAGCCACAGTCGGAGGAGAGATGAATCCAGTGTCCGGAGAGGTATCCAGACCACTGGCCTCCCCCAGTTCATCTGCCCAGTCCTGTGACATTTGAGCCTGAGCGGCCATAGGATCCTCGGATCCCTCCCAGTTGTCCCCATCATCCGATTCCTGGTATACAGGAGGAAGGATCGGAGCCGCGCGATAGACAAAATGTGTCTCCAGCGGCGCCGAACGCGGCGTCCATCGACGCCGTATCGGCGCCGGGCCCGGAGCGGGGCTGAACTGGGGCTCGACGTCGAGCGGAGTCGGCGTCGGAGGTGGTACCGGTGTCGATGCCGGCAGAGGAGGCGTGACGAGGTCGACCGGCGTCGGCGGGGACTCGGGAACGGGTCCCTCGGGCGCTTGCGGCGTCGAGGCTGGAGCCGTCAGCGGCGCCGGGGCCGGAGCCGCCGGCAGGCAAGGTAGCCCAGTCGGGTCCGCGGGGCCCGAAGGCGCGCCAGCGGGCGTCGACGGCGGAGCCAGGCTCCTCATGGCCGAGAGGAAGGCACTGACTTCCGCCGGCGTCGCATCAGTCCCAGGGACCGGTGGGTATGGGGACTTGCGCGGCGCCTGCGGCTCCGCCGGAGCCGCGGGGGTGGAACCACCCTGACCCTCGGCCGAGTCGCGCGACCGGCGAGGGGAGTCCGAAGAGCGGTGTCGCCTCTTGGACTTCTTGGAGTGCTTCGACTTACCCGAAGACTTGGATCCCGACGACCGATGATGACGTCAGCTGCGGCTCCGCGACCGATCCTTGGACCTCCTCCTGGACCGGGATCGAGAGGGGCGCGGAGCCGAGTGGCGAATCTCGAGAAGCTTACGGGACCGCTCCCGTCTAGCCTTCGAGGTCAGGGCCTTGCAGTCCGAACACGACTCCGCGTCGTGGTCGAGGCCCAAGCAGTAAAGGCACCGGCGGTGATGGTCCGTAACCGACATCAAGCGGCTACAGTCAGCACAGGCTTTAACACCAGGCATACTACCGGCACCGAAGTCGAGATAAGATCAAAAAGGATCGAAAAAGTTAGTCAAAAAATGACTAAAGGGGTAGCTCTCCCGGATCTGCGCTTACTGGCGCGGAAAAAAGAAGAACTGACGTCAGCGCGCGAGGGCGGTGTCTAAGTACTCCGACGACGTCATTCCGGCGCACGACGCCGACGACGGACGCGGAGCCGCAGACGACGCCTAGCGACGCGCAAGGGGTATTGCTGACGAAAAATCTTCCGGATCCAGTCTGACGCCTGGGGATATTCTAAGGTGAGGAATCTAACTAACGTGTTTCTTTCAGATGGACAAGTTACTTACCTTCGGTAATGCCTTATCTGGTAGAGACTTGATCTATTCACAGATTCCTTACCTTTGAACTTCCAGGCGTTAGGCTGGATCTGGAAGGTTTGCCGCAGCAGTACGCTGGTAGGTGGACGTCGTCAGAGTCGTGTTTGTAGTTGTCATAACGTCAGTTAACTGCCACAAACATGCACGGACGTCAATAGTTTCCACGACTTTCCACGCCAGAAGCGCAGAGTCATGAAATAACTGACAATGGTGTGTTAAAAAGAGACTAGGGCCCTGAAAGGTAACAGCCCTGACACTGAAAGACAATTCTGCAGTTTGGGGAGGATGGATGGGTCAGTAAGGAATCTGCAGCTAAATCATGTCTTTACCATTTTAGGCATTACCGAAGGAAAGAAACTTGTCCATCTGATAGGGACATCTAGCCGCAGATTTCTTACCTT
The DNA here is from genome assembly GCF_964204655.1 of Triturus cristatus. NCBI lineage: Eukaryota > Metazoa > Chordata > Amphibia > Caudata > Salamandridae > Triturus > Triturus cristatus. The sequence continues at coordinate 728,664,080 of NC_140592.1, read as the reverse complement.
TGAACAGATACCCAAGCAATACCTCCCCCAGAGGCAGGACTGGCGAAAAGCTTTAAATACAGAGCAGTCAAACGGGCCCTCCCTGCGGATCAGTTAATAGTGTCTGGCGAATGTGTGCAGGGATGCCCACATGGCCGCTTGACAGATGTCAGAAATAGGAACACCACGCTGAAGAGCCGTGGTGGCTCCTTTTGCGCTGGTGGAGTGGGTCCTAGGCTTTCGGGAGGTTGCTTCTTTGCCAAGGCATAACATTTTAATACAGAGGATAACCAAGCGTGATATGGTCCTCTTTTGGACAGCACATCCCTTCTTTGCTCCCACATATCCTAGAAAGAGTTGGTCATCCACCCGAAACTCATTTCTGCGATCGAGGTAGAACGAGAACGCTCTTTTTGGGTCCAGACAGTGGAGATGCTCCTCTTCCTTGGAAGGATGGGGAGGTGCATAGAAAGTGGGCAGAGTAACTGACTGTCCAAGATGAAAGGGAGTTACAACCTTGGGTTAAAGGGATGCCCCAGTTCTCAGTACCACTTTGTCTGGGAAAACTGTCAGGTAAGGAGGATGTGATGACAGTACCTGTAGTTCGCTCACCCTCCTATCAGAGGTAATTGCCACCAAAAAAGCTGTTTTGATGGTGAGCAACCGTAGAGGACAGTTGTGCATCAGCTCAAATGAGGCGCACATCAAGAAGGTGAGGACCAAATTAAGATCACATTGTGGCATAAGAAAAGGAGAAGGGGAAAACAAGTGGGTTAACCACTTCAAAAACCTCTGCACCAGAGGGGACATAAAAAGTAAAGTCTGATCTGGCAGCCGAAGAAAAGCTGAAAGGTAGCCCTTCAAAGTGCCTAAGACAGAGCCCTGCTGGGCCAAGGAAAGGATAAACAGGAAGATATCTATCAGGGAGGCAGATAAGGGGTCAATGGACCTTCCTGTACAATATTTACAAAACGTGTTCCATCAGCAGGCGTATATGGATTTTGTGGAGTGATGCTGGGCTGCCAGAATAACCATGCGAGGAAGGTCAAAAGAAGTCAACTTTTGCTGCTCAATCTCCACGCAAGCAGGTGGAGAGTGGACAGGTCCAGGTGGAGGACCTTCCCCTGCTGCTGAGACAGAATATCCTCCTGAAGGGGCAGCCTGATCGGAGGTTCGATGCTCATATCTAGAAGCTTGGGATACCAAACTCTCAGGAGCCACAAGAATGACTTGTGCCCGGTCGCACCTGATCTACTTGAGCACTCAGGGCAGAAGTGGTATGGGCGGAAAGGAGTACATGATGTCTGAGCTTCACTCGTAACTAAAAGCTTCGCCGAGCGAGAACCGCCTTGGAAAACTTCAACGTGCAAAACTGCTGACATTGCACGTTTTCTTTGGAGGCGAACAGATCTAGCCAAGGCTCTCCCCACCTCTGAAAGAGACCTTGTGCCACCACCAGATGGAGACGCCACTCTTAATCCGCAAGGAACCTTTGGATGAGCTAGTCTGCTCTGGTGTTCAGAGAACCGGCCAGATGTTGAACCAGCCAAGTCCTGAGGTGCAGGGCTTCTTCATAAAGAGTCCACAACCCCACTCCGCCCTCTTTGTTGCAGTAACACATGGCGGTAGTGTTGCCCGTGAACACCTCAACTAGCTTTTCCTTTATGGACAGTAAAAAGGCTTTCAGTGGCAATCGGATCACCTGAAGCTCCAAAAAGTTGATATGGAGCCTGGCTACCGCCAGAAACCAGAATCCTCTGATCTCCACCTACCCCCAGATGGCCGCCCCATCCCAGAAGAGACGCATCCGTCACTACTGTGAGATCTGTGTGGGGAAGGGAGAGGGGTCTGCCTCCGACACAATCGTGGTTTGTTACCCACCACTGCAGGTCTTTCACAGTGTTCTCCGAGATCTGAACCTGGTCTATGAGATTTCCTTGATGCTGTGCCCATTGGAACTTCAAGTCCCACTGTAGAGCCCGCATGTGCCACCATGCATGGTTCACCAGCAGGTTGCAGGAGACCCAACAGCCTGAGTCATTCTCACTGAAATCCAGGATAGAGGCTGAAACATCGGTATCATAGCCTGAATCTCCTGGACTCCGCTTTCAGGAGGATTAGCACAAAACTGTACTGTGTCCAGAACCACCCCAATGAGAGGGAGCAAATGAGAGGGAGCATCTGAGAGTGAGTCAGGTCTGACTTTGGCATGTTGATAGCGAACCCAAACAAATGCAGGCGGCTCGACGTAGCCTGGAGGTGCATGACGACTGCTTGGGACGAGCCCGCCTTCAACATCCAGCTGTCGAGATCGTAGATGGGCTGCGACCACCGCCATCACCTTTGTGAACACCCGAGGAGCACTGGTGAGGCCAAAATGGAGCACGGCAAACAAAGTGCTTGTGACCCACCATAAACACAGGTTGCGACTATGGTCAGGCAGGACAGGGATATGAAATAGGCATCCTGCAAGTTCAGCGCTACCATTCAGTCCCCCCGGTCCAGGGCAGACAGGACCTGAGCTGAGGATCTTGAACTTCTCCTTTTTGAGGAAGTTGTTGGGAGCTCCGAGGTCGAGGATAGAACAAAGGCCTCTGTCCTCCTTTGGGACCAGAAAATAGCGGGAATATAAGCCACAGCCTATTTCTGGCCTGGAAACCGTCTCTATAGCTCCCTTGCCAAGAGAGTCTTGACTTCATCACGGAGCAGAGTAAGGTTACCCTCCGTCAGCCGATCGTACACTGGAGGTATAGATGGAGGGGTAGTCTCGAAGGGGAGGGACTAGCCCCTTTGGACTATTTGCAATACCCACTTGTTCATCGTGATGTTTTGTCAGTGGTGGTGATGATGGCGTATTCTGCCACCGACAGGACGTAAATGATCCTAGGGGATTGGACTTGGAAGAATTTGCGGTGGAGGAGGGGTTCGTGACTTGGCTCGACTTCTGGCCTCCCGACCCACAGGGTCAAGGTGAACCGCGTCCACAGCTCCGCAGAAGCAGCTGAGCTTGCGGGGCCCTCTGGCTGAAATAGGATTGGCGAGGTAGGTAGCCCTTTCCGTAGCCACAAAAGGAGCGAAAAGCAGATACAGGCCGGAATGTTTTGGTGAGGCTCAAGGACTAGGCTGTAGCCCACAAGTCCTTGAAACGCTCAGGGGCGGCATCTGCTTTATCTCCGAAGAGATAGGAGCCATCAAAGGGCATTGCCATAATGTCAGCTTGGACATGCCCTGAAAAATCAGCCAGGTGTGGGACGTATGTCCACCGTCGTGGAGATCGCTCTGGCCAGCAAGTCGGTCATGTCCAAGTCACATCTTATGGCGAACTTGGCTGCATCTTTTCCGTCTCATATAGCTTGGGAAAGCGGGGCCTGGTCCTCCTCCGAGACCGTGGGCAGCACCTGTGCAACCGTGTCCCATATTGAATGGGAAGAATGTCCCAAAAGGAATGTGGTGTTCACTGAACGCAATGCCAGAATGAAGGAAGAATTTTTTTTCTTCCCAAAGCTTGCCAGTCTCTTGGATTTCCTGTCCGGGGGTGCGGACGGGAACACGCCACAGGAAGTAGAAGCCTGGAACACCAAACTTGGTGGGGTGGGCAGTGAGGAAAGCTGGGTCACCCGGTGCTGGACAATGACGGCGGGCAATCGTCCAATTCACAGGAGCCCCTGTGCTGGGCTTGGACCAGGTGCCCAGAAGGAGGTCTGTTAAGGGGTCATTAAAAGGAGGAAAGGGTTCTGAGCTGGAGACACCAAGCTTCAGGGCCTCTGTTAAAGACGTTAGTCTTGACTGCCACTGTAGGGAGCTGCAGGCCCAAGCCCTCTGCAGCCCTACCCACCACAGTAGCAAACGATGATCCCTCCTCCACAGCCAAGTTAGGTGGAGACAGCAAGCCAGAATCTGGGGAGGTGTCCAGATCACTGGCATCACCCAGTTCCTTATACCAGTCCATGTCTTGTGGTTGCGGGATTTCTAAGGGACCCTGCTCACCCTCCCAATCCTCCTCATCCATCCCTAACCTTTCAGAAAAGGGGAGGTTGAATGGCATAGAGTACGGCTCCATCGGCGCCAGCCTCAGAGAACACCCAACCGGCTCTGTGTCGTCGGGAATGAGGATTGGGGAGGTGCCGGTGTCGCAGAGGACCTTGGCAGTGGACGCGCCGCAGGGGAAGGTCGCTGCGGAGGCGCGCCTGCCGCCAGTCTGGATCCGGGAATTGGTCCAGTTGCAGGCCCTGGTGCCAGGGGCAGGAGCCGAAGGCGCAGAACCCATGGGGACTCTGTCATCTGAGCCTGCAGGGTCTGAAGGAGTGCCGGCAGGGTCAGGCCACCCAAATATGGCACACATGGTGTCATAAAACTCCTTAAGCTGGGCGGGGGTCGCTCCCAGACTCTGACAGGGAGGGAACGCAGAGCCGACCCAGGCACCTGCCCTGCGGAGCGGGTCCTTGAACGCCGAGGTTCATCCGCCTCGTCACAAGATGGGCGGGGCGAAGTCGTATCACGCATCGACTTCTTGTGTTTTTTGTGGTGCCTCTTACCGGACTTCAATGACTTCGACGAAGAGGACTTCAATTCACCAGAGCGGTGCTCAGACCTTCCTCTTGACCATACCTGGACCGGTAGCGACGAGGCGACCGCCGTGGTGCCTGACACTGGGTAACGATTAGCTTCTGGGACCGCTCCCTCAAAGCCTTCGGCGTCATGGCCCTGCAATCTGAGCACGACTTTGTGTCATGGTCATGCTCCAGTGATACACTAAGTGGGGGCCCATGACCGATATAGAGCGGTGACAGGCACCGCATGGTTTGAACCCGGAGGTGGTCTTACTGGACATCCTACACACCAAAAGGAGTCGACAAAAGGTCAAAAAGTCTGCCAAAAAATTACAGGGGGTAGCTCTCTTCAACGGATCTGCACTGGATGGCGCGGAAAGTAAAGAACGGACGTCAGCGCGCCGGAGTGGCAGTTATATTGACGATGTGGATATCACACATACGTCACGCGTAGTTGACCTTTACCACCTAGTGGCACACAGGGGTACTGCTGAGAAAAATCTTCCCGATACAGCCGACACCTGGAAGTTCAAAGGTAAGAAATCTGCGGCTAAATGTCTGTCAGATCCAGCAGATTTTAAGGTATAAAACCCACAAAAACACAAATAAATCGAGGTAGTCAGGGGCAGGTGAAAACCTCAAATTTTTACCTACAAAGACCACAATGCAACAGGTAAATTGAGGCAGTCATAGGCAGGAAAAACAGCAGATATGAAACTACAAGGCCCAAAAACAAACAGATGAAAAAGAGGCACTCATGGGTAGAGGAAAGGGATTACCAATTTGATAGCTTTCAGGAAGGTACTTAAAACATGGTTATTTAATCTCTAATTTTATTCTCTTCCTCTACGCAGTTTACCTATATGAGGCCAGCACCTAGACACCTTCGGGCAATAGCGCGCTTAATAAATCCCTTTTTAATTTCAGGAAAAACGCTTTTAAAGTTTCAAGAAATAGACAGCACAACGTCTGTCTTACCACCTCCTGGGCTTGATTCACTGCAATGTTGCCACCAGGGAAGCTGCAGCTAACACATTGAAGGTTGCTGTTTTGTGGTTCACCTAACAAATCTTAAGTGGCCTGGACATGTGTGAGAAGAGGGCTCAGGGTTGCTTGGGAGCTAGAGAACCAATCAGTAAGCTCAGGCTGGCGGGCTGGGAGCTACTCCTCAATTCAAGGCCTAAACTAGGCATTCAACAATACTGCTTTTCCCACACTTAACTCACTCTCCTAGCCAGAAAACAGCGGCCCTCATCCTCCTAGACCTCTCCGCGGCCTTCGACACAGTCTGCCACCGAACCCTAGTGCAGCGCCTCAGCAACGTCGGAATCCAGGAGAAGGCACTGGAATGGATCACCTCGTTCCTCGCCGGAAGGACACAGAGAGTCCGCCTCCCCCCGTTCAGATCAGAAGCCACCGAAGTCATCTGCGGCGTTCCTCAAGGCTCCTCGCTCAGCCCAACCCTCTTCAACGTCTACATGAGCCCCCTCGCAGCCATCGCACGCCAACACAACCTCATCATCATCTCCTACGCCGACGACACCCAGCTGATCCTCTCCCTCACCAACGACCCCGCCACCGCCAGAGCCAACCTACACGAAGGGATGACAGACGTAGCCAAGTGGATGATGAGCAGCCGCCTGAAACTGAACTCGGACAAGATGGAAGTCCTCATCCTGGGATCTTCACCCTCCGCCTGGGACGACTCCTGGTGGCCCCCCACCCTGGGCAGCGCACCCAAACCAACAGACCACGCACGCAACCTGGGCTTCATCCTAGACTCCTCCCTCTCCATGACCAGACAAGTCAACGCCGTCTCCTCGTCATGCTTCAACATCCTGCGCATGCTACGCAAGATCTTCCGGTGGATCCCCAACGAGGCTAGGAAGACGGTCACCCAGGCCCTCGTCACCAGCCGTCTGGACTACGGCAACTCTCTCTACGCCGGAACCACCGCCAAACTCCAGAAGAGACTCCAGCGGATCCAGAACGCCTCAGCACAACTCATCCTGGACATCCCCCGTCGCAGCCACATCTCCAGACACCTGAGAGATCTGCACTGGCTCCCGGTCAACAAGAGAATCACCTTCCGCCTCCTCACCCACGCACACAAGGCCCTACACAACCAAGGCCCAGGATACCTCAACAACCGCCTCAACTTCTACGCTCCCTCACGCCAACTTCGATCGACCGACCACGCCCTCGCCGCCGTCCCCCGGATCCGAAGAGCCACCACAGGAGGAAGGTCCTTCTCCTACCTGGCTGCCAAGACGTGGAACTCCCTCCCGACCCACCTCCGCCTGACCCAGGACCACCTCGCCTTCAGGAAGCAGCTCAAGACCTGGCTGTTCGAGCAGTAGCGGACCCCCCTCCCCCAGCGCCTTGAGACCCTCCGGGTGAGTAGTGCGCTACATAAATGCTGTGATTGATTGATTGATACACTTTCCAAACACAGCATAAACACTAAGAACAGATTACCTCATTCTCAAAGCACACACACTGATTAGCCTCTGAGGTATGTCTGTTTCTTTGAGGATAGGATATGGGCAGGAGGGGTAGTCGTGTTTCACTCATTAGCTAATACAAAAGGTAGCTGGGGTAGACAGCTTACACACAGGTCTGAGTACAGATTAGGGGAGAAATTAGGAGGGAAAATAAGCAATCGCAGGCAGGTGAAACCGCAGATTTTGAGCTACAAACACATTAATGCAACAGGTAAATTGAGGCAGTTGCAGGCAGGTACAACAGCAGATATTAAGCTACAAGACCCACAAGGAAACAGGTGAAAATGAGGCACTCATGGGTACCTCCGACTTGACTGAACCTCTTGATTAAAGCCAGAAATATGGAGCCAGGCATGCCTGCAGAGTCTGGAGTTCACTCCTTTGGCAGCTGTTTGCAGACATCTAATGAACATCGGATAGTGGTGCTAGAGACAATCTAATAACCTCTTTTCTTGTGCTCCTCTGGAAAATGTTGGAGGAGCTCCATTTCTTCCCAGTGGGCACGGTCATACCTGGAGAGTAGTCAGATGGAATTAGTAAAGTGCCAATGATTGGCTGATTGCACGTCTACCCTCTTCCCCAAAGCATCTATACACTTAACTCTGTCTGATTGAGGCTATCACGAGTAGCCAGGGAGTTGACCCTCTTACAGGCTGTGTGGACAACCAGAGAGTCAGGTGGGAGCTGCCCGTAAATGGGGTCACTATGGAAGGAATTTACTTTTTGTCCACCCTTAAGAGTTGTGACCCTAGCGCCAATGGGGTCTTGAAATGTCAGTCGTGTGGTGAAGCATGCATTTGAGCATGGGTGGAGGAGTGGTTTCAAAGAGAAAGTCCCCTTCCAAAGGCTCTGAGTGAAGTTTCATCTTATGGAAGGAGGTAGCCCGACCAATAAGTTCCTGATAAGATGTGGATTCGACCAGCGGTCAAGGTATAAGCTGGAGTGTAATGCCAAGGAGGACCCCCTAGAGAAGCAGGTGGGGGAAGGTGAAAGCTAAATAAGAGGTTGGGGTGATGTATGTGGGAACGAGCTAGTAGCTTTTTGTGCTTTCTTGCGTTGCTTCGATGGGGTTGGAATGTGTCCAAAGCCTCCTCGGACAACTGAGGTTTGTAAGATTGAGCAGCTGTTGACCCCAAAGGATCAGCGAGGATCCGGTCCGTGTGGGGATGGATGACCAAGTGTCTTTGCCAGCATCGACCTCCTCCTAAAGTTTGTGGAGAATCTGCTGCACAGTGCCAGAGTAGAGGTCGAACTTGCTAGAGGACGCAGAGGGGTTTTGCTCCGGATGTGCCTTAGGCTTTGGCGCTGATGGACTGGTCAGCGCCGAAGGTACAGCCGGCACCTGTGTGGTCAATGCAGAAGCAGCCGGTCTCACCAATTTCTTCCAAGATTGTAGCGGGCCGACAAAAAAAAATATAAGATTACGATATGCCTACAAGAAATTTGGCAGCTCAGTTTATTTTTGAATGGTAATGCTCTTATCTTTTGAGAGATCAAAGGGGGGGGCCTGTTGGTATTAATTTCACTAAGCACTAACTAATATCCAAAAGATACACTGACTCATGTTTTGCAGTTTGCTTGCCTTTTTCTAAAGAACAAGTTACTTACCTTCGGTAATGCTTTTTCTGGTGGATACAGTTTCTGCCTGTGGATTCCTCACCTTGTGAATATCCCCTGCGCCAGCAACATTCGGAAACTAATGTAGCAGTCCACGCCGATAAGGTCGAAGACGACGTCACAGAGGCACGGCTCCGCTCGCGACTCCACTGACGTCACCGGCTCCATAACAAGACCTCGTCGGCGTGATGACGTCAGTTCCGCCCTTTTTTCCATGCCAACGAGGCACACGGACGGACTGACAGCAATATATACACAGTACATAATATACAAATCCTGTTGTCTCCTGAGGGAATCGCCCGGACATTGTTGTTGTCTCCTCCCTTGCCCTGCTGCTGCCCATTGTGCTGGTCTCCCCTCGCCGCCGCCACTCCATCAACACGGCTGACGAGAGGGGTGGACCACAGGACCCAGAAGGCTTAGCGGCGCTCAGCCGTTAGCGGGACTTTCGCGCCAGGCGGCGCTTGAAATTGACGAGCGCCCCGGCAGAGCGGGTGCTCCTGTTGTCTCCTGAGGGAATCGCCCGGACATTGTTGTTGTCTCCTCCCTTGCCCTGCTGCTGCCCATTGTGCTGGTCTCCCCTCGCCGCCGCCACCCCATCAACGCGGCTGACGAGAGGGGTGGACCACAGGACGCAGAAGGCTTAGCGGCGCTCAGCCGTTAGCGGGACTTTCGCGCCAGGCGGCGCTTGAAATTGACGAGCGCCCCGGCAGAGCGGGTGCTCCTGTTGTCTCCTGAGGGAATCGCCCGGACATTGTTGTTGTCTCCTCCCTTGCCCTGCTGCTGCCCATTGTGCTGGTCTCCCCTCGCCGCCGCCACCCCATCAACGCGGCTGACGAGAGGGGTGGACCACAGGACCCAGAAGGCTTAGCGGCGCTCTGCCGTTAGCAGGACTTTCGCGCCAGGCGGCGCTTGAAATTGACGAGCGCCCCGGCAGAGCGGGTGCTCCTGTTGTCTCCTGAGGGAATCGCCCGGACATTGTTGTTGTCTCCTCCCTTGCCCTGCTGCTGCCCATTGTGCTGGTCTCCCCTCGCCGCCGCCACCCCATCAACGCGGCTGACGAGAGGGGTGGACCACAGGACCCAGAAGGCTTAGCGGCGCTCAGCCGCTAGCGGGACTTTCGCGCCAGGCGGCGCTTGAAATTGACGAGCGCCCCCGCTTCGCGGGCACGAGCGCAGGCACCGCCGGGCTAAGCCCGGGACAAGGGCGGGACCGTCTGTGGCCGTCAGGGGCAGGAAGAGGCAGGGCTGGGCCACACGCTGTTCAAATTGGGTTCTAGTCACTGGGTTGGTGAGTGGTCCTTTTGTTTGATCTATAGTGAAGCACGCCATCAGTGCACAGATTTCTAAAATGTCTAAGTGGAAACCTGGGGACAAATTGGTGGGTACTCTGGATGCATTTCTGGTAAGAGCAGAATCCGTGCTGGTGCACGAAATTGAGGCCACTGAGCGGAGACTGTCTCTAGACCCTAGGTTGCTAGGGGGGGGGGGGGGTTAATCCTGTCACCCCACTATATGCCTCTAGATCACCATCGGTAGCCATTGACTCCACCGACAAGAGCACGACTCCTACCCATAGCCTGAATCACACGCTTATCGAGCATTCCCCTATTCCCACTATTCAGACCAACCGGGTTAGCCCAGCCAGGGTAAAGACTAGGGGGATGAAAGCTGCGGGAAGATCTGCCAAGGATCCCCAGAACAAAATAAAGAAGGGACGTAGTACAACTAAAGCTAAATCTACGCCCGTTAAAGCCCCGATCAAGGCTCCTGTTCACGATGGTCTTAATCCCCCTCGTATAGATATCCACTCTAGTGACCCCTCTGTTATTAACTCCTCTTTGTCTAACAAGGAATTTACCATTCTTTCAAAAGAAAACCTTTCTGTCATTCTGGAGCCATTCTACAAACGCCTGGATTTGGTCGATCGCAGGTTGGCTAAGATGGAGGAGGCCCTGGTTCGTATGCCCCCAGTATCCATACCACAGCCTCCTCTGCAAACTTCAGTAGGGGTTATTCCATCACCGGTTGACGACTATTGTAGTATTCAGATGGGTGCCACGACACGTTCTAACAACTTGGTGGACGTGGCAAGGAATGCGTGAGATGTAAGAACTCTCGCACCAACTGATAGATCCAATGTAGAGGTACTTCCCAATAAATCATCTCTGGCCTCTAGGAGTAGTTGTGGTCAAATATCTAGTTACAACTCAGGTGACCACACGAGGCATCCCTTCTTACATTTGCCCCCCCAAGCGACTCCCTATACCATTGTCTTGGCAAATGTCCCTCCCTTATCAACGGATTCCCATGAACATTGGTCATCTCTCAGGAAGAAGGCTCTACACTATTTGAATAAAAAGACCGGCATTGGGGACAGGCTGTATATGGATTTCAAAATGGCTAGACGGATCGACTGGGTTGGTTACTCGGATAAAAACCTAGCCGGGGACTATGTGGTCCTAAGCTTTAGGTCGCCAGGACTGGTTAAACATATACTCGAGATTGCTGCCAATGCCCCCTATGACTGGCTGCCCATTAACATCCTACCACTAGGCTATTTCTACAAACAGGAGGTGGCTATGCGATATAGAGGTGTCCAATTACACAAGGGAGCTTCTCATAGACCAGATTCCCGAATTAGGCTTAGCAATCGGTTTGAGGTCCTATCTTCCTTAGAAGACATTGATTGACAGAGGTGGGGTGGTTTGGGGTATCCTGTGGATGGTGGTACTGCTACTGTTGTTGACTTTGTCGCACCTCTACAAGTCGACTCGTGGAGTGTGATGTTCCAACGGGGATCCCTACTTCATCCACAACGCAGCCAGGCAGCCCATATGTAGAGCCATTAACGCCTGTTGGGCGCTCGATGAATCCTGGACCCAAGGAATCCATGACCATTGCTTCCTGGAATATTGCGGGGTTGGAATCCAAGACTGGCCTAGCAGATTGGTCATTATCAATCGATGAAGTTGACATCTGGGCATTTCAAGAAACGTGGGCAGTGGAAAACATCTTCCATGCAGGTTATTTAAATTTCTCGAAACCTGCAATTAGGGGGTACAGAGGAAGACCGGCGGGGGGTTTAACATTTTGGGTTAGGCAAACTAGGGGGGTGAGTATTGAAATGATTCCCCTCGATAACCCGGACATTCTGGGAATTAAAGTCAAATTCCAGTTTGGCCCAAGTTTATTTATTTTCAATATATATGCTAGGGGCCAAGTGGGTGGCAGGAGCTCCCAGGTTATCTCTGCACTTGAGACCTTTCTAGCGGAAGGCCTCACTAGTGATAACACCATCATTATGGGGGATTTCAACACTTGTTTTGAACCCCTGGGCAGTGAGGATGGTATGCTGAGTGAGGAGGAAGACACCTTCTGGGGCGTCCCCCAGCTGAATTTACCACCCGTAAAGAAATGGACGGAGGCAGCGCTTCAAGTTAAAGGGTTGTGTTTGGAAAGGGGCTACAGAGCAGTTAATGGTAGGACCAAATCGGATGCCCTGGGTGCTGCGACGTTTGACAACGGTCGTACAAAAAGAAGGATTGACCACATATTGGTCAATTTGGTAATCTAGCACACTGTGCTAGACATGGTTGTTCAAACTCGCATCGAAAGTGACCACAATCCATTGGTCCTCACTCTAGATATTCAAGGTTTTAACCCCCCAGCTGCTGGGAATACAGCTAGCTGCAGAGTCCCATTAACATTGGGTAACGATTTTAGGCGAGTCAAATGGGCTAAGGTGGCCCTTGATGAGATAAAAGTGTTCGAGATTAGGGCCCTGGTTGCAAAAGCTCTTGGAGAAATCAACGAATGCAGCTCACAGGATATCCTGAATATCAAAGTGCCATTGATTCACAAGGAGCTCACTAGTAAGCTGAAGACCTACTTTATTAATACCAAGCCTATGAGGGCCAATCAAAAATTTGAACCAACATCTTGGTATAATGAGCTATGCAGGTCCGCACATAAAGCCCTCTTGTCCGCTATTAAATCTAGAATTTATCCTACAATTAAACAGGCTCGGCTCTTGTATAAATCCACACTAAAGCAGGCTAAAAGAGAGTGGGACGAGAGTCGTTGGAAGGATCTGCTTGAAGCCTGTAAAGGTAGGAATATGTCCCACTTTTGGGATTTAATAAAGTGGGGGAATGGACAGAGGTCGCTAGTCCCTAACAACAATGTGGAACCACATCATTGGGTTGCCCACTTCGAAGCCCAATACCAGCAGGGCTCTGAGCGGGTGCCATTCGCTCCTGTTATAGCCATAGACGTTCCTCTAAGGTTTGGTATTAAGGAAGTGGAGGCGGTCCTGAAGAACATCCCGAGTGGCAAAGCTCCCGGCCCCGACTGCATCCCAGCGGACCTGTTTAGGCAGGATCACGATCTTTGGGCCCCATATATAACAAATCTGATTAACTCATTGGCAGGGGGAACCCCATTCCCCAATTCTTGGTCCGGTGCAGAAATAATCCCAATTTTTAAAAAGGGAGATCGTTCTGCACCGGGCAAATATAGGCCAATCAGTCTCATCGATGCGTTGCAAAAAATCATTGTTCGTGTCGTGTCATTCTTGGGAGAATCCATACCTGGATGGTTGAAGGAGACATACTATCTAATCTCCAAGTAGGGTTTCGGGCCTGCATGGGAACATTGGACCAGGTTTTTAAGTTCGTCTTACTGTACTGGAAGGAGGTCTTCTTGGGCAAGGGGCTCATCTTTGCAGCATTCGTGGACTTAAAATCCGCATTTGATCTTGTCCCAAGATCAAAACTTTGGGACGTGCTGTTAAGGTTAGGGATGCCTAAGGAACTACTTGATTTTGTGATCAAGCTTCATAGCTCTAATTTTGCCCAGGTTTGTTGGGGGAACCCGGGAGAGGTCACAGAACAATTCAAGGTAGAGAAAGGAGTACGCCAGGGGTGTGTTCTTGCCCCAACATTGTTCTCATTGTTTATAAATGGGGTCGTCCAGTTTTTTGAAGACTACCCCACTGATGCTCCAAAGCTGGATGGCCAAAGGGTGCCCTTGCTCATGTTCGCTGATGACACCCTGATTTTATTTAAAACACGGCAGGGTCTGCAGCGGGCTTTATCCCGCTTTGAGGCCTTTTGTAGCGAACATGAGCTTGAGGTAAACGTAGAGAAAACAAAATTTATGGTTCTCCATGGGGCAGGAGATGTCTGGGCTAAAGTCTCAATGGGTGGGAAGCATCTAGAACAGACCAAAGTTTTTACTTACCTAGGTATTACCCTGGGTGAAAAGTTGAGTTGGACCCCACAGATGAAGCTCCTAGCTCTGAAACACTCTCAGCTCGCAGGAGCCCTCTTAAGGGAGCATAGGCTCTCATTATCCAAGCCAGTGGCCCCCGTTATGAAGCTGTATTCTTTGAAAATTGTTCTTGCCATCTTATACGGCGCTGAGATTTGGGGGTGTTGCAATCTGTCCGATCTAGTTCTAGCTCAAAATAAATTTTTAAGATCAATCGTAGGCCTCCCACAGTGGACTCCACGAATACCTCTATTGTTTGATCTAGGGTGTAATCCCATCGAGGATATTGTTCAGCTTAGAATGGTCCTCTTTTGGAGAAGGTTGTGGTCTACCCCAGAACTACATCACTTCGCTAAGGCATTACTTGAAGTAAGGGGGTTGGACCACTTAAACAAGATTCCATGGCTAAAAAATGTCAAAAACCTCCTTATAGATATGGGAATGAGGGAGTTCTGGGTATCCCCGGACATCGTTACCCCCCCATCTAAGACCGATTTAAGAGCAGCCTATTGGAGTCTAGTAAAAAGTAGGAGATATTCTACTCTGGTGGGCTCCCCGCTGACTAGAGCCTTTTGGGATTTTAAGGATGAACCAACCCTTGAAATATATTGGGATTTGATCACTAAACCTCGAGACCGTAGGCTGTACCATCAGTTTAGGGTAGAAACGCTCCCACTTAGGAAATTCACCAGTAAATGGAAAACTGGTACGGGAGACAGGTGTCCATTCTGCTCTGACTGTATTGAAGACATAAACCACTTTCTCTATGTTTGTCCAGCATACCATTCAGCTAGGGGCATGTGGCTCAAACCCCTGTGCAGATCTTTCTGTACAACCTCTGCTATGATTGCTAAACGTCTCTTGAAAATTGGAGACAATGAAACCATTATAATAGGGGCTGCTAAATTCTTAAGCTGGTCTTGGGCTATCCGTGAAAGAAATGGTGGGATACAGTAAATGTGTCAATTTTATTCTTTTAGACGGAGTTTTTTGGTTTTATGGTTATTTATATTTTTAAATGAATCATTGTTGTGTATAAATTATGTATCTCGTGATTCCTATTAGGGCCACTGTATCCTTTATTGTTTTATTGTATACATGTCTTTTAAGATGAATAATCGTAATAAAGACTTTGTGACTGACAATATACAAATCAACACACACAGTGTGGATAATAAAATAGAAAGGCAAAATAAACAACACAATGCCTTTGACAGCAACAAATACATATACTAAAGGTATACAAGGGTGGACAACGGGGAGGCGGGTGGATCAGTGAGGAATCCACAGGCAGATACTGTAGCCACCAGAAAAAGCGTTACCGAAGGTAAGTAACTTGTTCTTCTGATGGATACATTAGCCAGTGGATTCCTCACCTTGTGAATAGATTCCCACAGCAGTCCCCACTCCCGGAGGAGGGTGTCCACCCTTCTATACCAAAAAGTCCTGAATGACGGAACGAGCAAAGTGTCCGTCCCTCCTCACCCCGGAGTCTAAACAATAATGTTTCGCAAAAATGTGGAGGGAGGCCCAAGTTGCCACCCTACAAATGTTCTCCACAGGAACACCCCTAGACAAAGCAGAAGTGGAAGACTTCGCTCTAGTGGAATGGGCTCTTAAACCCTCTGGAGGTTTCTTACCAGCCAAAGAGTAGCATATCTTGATGCACAAGACAATCCATCTGGAAAGGGTGCGCTTGTGCACCGCTCTGCCTTTCCTGCAGCCAACAAAGCCCACGAAGAGCTGGTCGTCAACTCGAAAGTCTTTTGTCCTGTCAAGGTAGAAGCTCACCGCCCTCTTAGGGTCCAAGCGGTGAAGTCTCTCCTCCTCCTTGGAAGGGTGAGGGGGAGGATAGAAGGTAGGGAGGGTAATGGACTGCCCCAGATGGAAGGGAGTTACCACTTTAGGCAGAAATGCAGCCCTGGTCCCGAGTACCATTCATTCAGCATGAATGGTCAAGAACGGGGGTTTTGAACTCAGAGCTTGAAGCTCACTTACCCTCCTTGCCGAGGTGATTGCAATAAGAAAAACCGTCTTAAAAGACAACAGTCTCAAAGGACACTTGTGTAAGGGCTCGAAGGGAGAACCCATAAGATAAGTTAAGACAAGGTTTAAGTCCCATTGAGGCACAATAAAGGGAGTAGGAGGAAACCTGTTTGTAAGGCCCTTAAGAAATCGTAGAACAATAGGTGATTTGAACAATGACGGCTGATCTGGCAAGCAAAGGAAAGCCGACAAAGCCGATAAGTATCCCTTAACAGTAGCCACAGCAAAACTTGCTGATCAAGAGAAAGGGCAAACTTCAGAATGTCAGATAAACGAGCCTTCAAAGGATTAATTGACTTCTCTCCACACCAGAGTACAAATTTAGTCCACCTATAGGAATAGATAGACTTGGTGGAATGACGTCTGGTAGACAAAATTACATCTACCACATCTGGTGGGAGAGAAAAAGAATTCAGGTTGCCCCGTTCAATCTCCAGGCATGAAGGTGTAAGCTCTGGAGGTGGGGGTGTAGAACTTGCCCCTCAGATTGCGAGAGGAGGTCTGCCCTGAGAGGGAGACGGAGCGGAGGGCACGAGGAGAGGTGGAGAAGATCTGTATACCACACCCTTTCTTGGCCAATCCGGGGCGATCAATATGACTTGGGCCCGGTCTTGGTGAATCTTCCTCAGAACCCGAGGAATCAAGGGTATGGGGGGAAACGCGTAAAGGAGTTGTGAGCTCCAACTCAACTGAAACGCGTCCCCCAACGCTCCCTGCATCGGATACTGGAGACTGCAGAATGACGGGCAGTGAGCGTTCTCGTGAGTGGCAAACAGGTCCACCCGAGGAGTTCCCCACGTCCGAAAGACGTGACGAACCACCTCTGGCTGGAGCCTCCACTCGTGGTCGGCGGAGAACTGCCGACTGAGACTGTCTGCACGCACGTTCAGAACTCCGGCCAGATGATATGCCATCAGACAAATCTGATGATCCTGAGCCCAGGACCAGAGACGCAAAGCCTCTCTGCAGAGACGAAGAGACCCCACTCCTCCCTGCTTGTTGACATACCACATCGCGGTAGTGTTGTCTGTCAGGACTTGAACCGACTGACCGCGAAGAGAGGAAGACCTTGAGTGCCAAATGTATCGCACGCAATTCCAGAAGGTTGTTGTGAAGCAACCTTTCCTCTGGAGACCAAAGACCTTTGATCTCCAGATCCCCCAGATGCGCACCCCACCCTAAAGTGGATGCATCCGTTATCACTGTGGCCACCGATGGAGGCAGATGGAAGGGCTTTCCTGAGACTGATTGCCCTCCATGCTCCACCAAGACAGATCCGCCGCAGCTTCTCTGGAGATCCTCACAGACTCCCTGAGATCTCCTTTGTGCTGATACCACTGCCTGCGGAGGCACCACTGGAGTGCCCTCATGTGCCAGCGTGCATGGTTGACCAACAGAATGCAGGAAACAAACAGACCGAGCAGACGAAGGACCTTCAGGACTGGAACGACCGCTCCATTGTAAAATAAAGGAATAATTTCCTGTATGTCAAGAATCCTTTGTGGTGGTGGGAATGCTCGACACACAGTAGTGTCCAGTATCGCCCCTATGAACAGGTTGCGCTGAGAGGTCACCAGGTGAGATTTGGGCACATTTATCGAGAAACCCAATTTGTAAAACAGCTGAGTTGTTATTTGCAGATGATGTAGCACCTTCTCCGGCGACTCCGCTTTGATTAGCCAGTCGTCCAGATAGGGGAAAACCGAAATCCCAGACCTCCTGAGATGTGCTGCCACCACTGCCATCACCTGATAATGTTGCGATCCTACCGTAAACCGGAGATACTTCCTGTGCGACTTCAGGATGGGGATGTGGAAATACGCATCCTGCAATTCGGTCTACACCATCCAGTCCTCCTGATTCAGCGCCTGAAGAACCTGCGCAAGGGTGAGCATCTTGAACTTTTCTTGCTTCAGATAAAGATTCAAGATCCTAAGGTCCAATATCGAACGCAGTCTGCCGTCCTTTTTTGGAATCAGGAAATACCGGGAGTAGCATCTCTGACCCCTCTCCTGCTCTGGAACCACCTCTATCGCGCCTTTTTGTAATAATTTCAGGACTTCCTCCTGTAGGAGAAGACAGTGGTTCTCTGAGCAAACCCCTTGACAAGGAGGGTAATTTGGAGGGAAGGGCATACCCATTTTCTACAAGATCCAGAACCCAAAGGTCTGTAGTAACTGAATCCCAATCTTGTAGAAAATGGGTAAGCCGGCCCCCCACAGGACCAGCATGATCCAGAATGGCGGATCTAGGGCTGCTTTGCGGTGGTGGGAGGGGCTGAGGAAGAGGAAGAGGAGGAGGAGGAGAGCTGACGGCCACGTGTGCGACCCCTGATTCTGCCTCTATACCCCTTTATACAGAGAGCTCTGCTGTTGTTGCTGCTGTTGGATCTGCCTGTAGGGCCGAAAGGTTGCCCTTCCGAAACCCCTATATCTCTTAAACGATCCTCTTGACTGGGATTGAAGGCCCAAAGACTTAGCCGTAGCCTTACTTTCCTTAAAACGTTCAAGTGCAGCATCTGCCTTTTTGCCAAGTCCAGAGCCATCAAAAGGCAAGTCCAACAGCGTTGATTGCACATCAGGGGAAAACTCTTAAGACTTAAGCCACGCACCCCTCCTAGTGGCAACAGAAGACCCCATGACTCTTGCTACGGAGTCCGCTGTGTCCAGCCCACTTTGTATCACCTGACGTGCTGCTGCCTGGGCATCCGTCAAGACCTCATTATAAACCAACCCTATCCTCCTCAGATAGTTTTGGAGCCAATTTCTTTGCAGAATCCATGAGCGCATGAATATAGCATCCCAAAAGGCAAGTAGCATTTGTAGATTTAAGGGCCATGCTGGCCGATGAAAAGACCTTTTTGGCCGACTGATCTAGTTTTTTAGCTTCTCTGTCACTTGGGACCTGAGGAAACGCACCCTTAGATTTCCATGAACAAGCAGCCTGAACCACCAGGCTCTCAGGCGACGGATGTGAAGTTAAAAACTCTGGGTCCCCTGGAGCTGCCCTATACCTCCTGGCAACTGTTTTAGAAACTGCGGGAGCAGAAAAAGGCTTACGCCACACCTCCATTACAGGATCTATAATGGCCTCATTAAAGGGCAACAATGGTTCTGAAACCGTAGTAGGAGAATGCAGTACCTCTGTTAGAATGTTTGACTTGAATTCGGTAGAAGGCAACTGCAGATCTAACAGCTCAGCTGCCTTCCTTATGACTACAGGATATGGAGCCACATCCTTTGAGGGTTCATCAGAAGGTGGAGTAATTTCCCATTCAGGAGATAAATCCAAGCCACTAGCCTCCTTAAGTTCTTCAAAAAGGTCATCAGACTCCACAAGCTCTCCTTCTTCTGCCTCTTCCAAAAGGTACCTTTGCTCATCAAGCACCCTTTGAGCCTCCCTCCAAGACCGGATCCGTACAACCGGCGTTGGCGGCGCCGTGATTGAATCCGACGGCGCCGGTGTCGAACGTGGTTCCACAGGAGCAGCCGGCGTCGAGTGAGGTCGAGTCGGCGCCGGTGAAGAAGGAAGCGTCAATGTCCTCGGTGCCGGCAGAGGCCAAGACGGCGTCGCCGGGAAAAATAGCATGAAGGGGGCCTGCGGATATGCCTGAGGCACTCCCAAACTGAAGGCCATAGGACCCATCAGACCCGAAGGTGCACCAGTGGAGTACATGGCTCTTGAAAATACCCCGTACATTGCATTTAGATAATGCGTGGGGTCCTGACCTGGTCCAGGGAACGCAGGGTACTGATCAGGCATCACCGGACTCGCGCCAACCGGCGCCGACGGTGGAATTTGCGGGGTCGAAGGCTCACCCGGTGCTGGAAGCTCCTCAACTGGAGACGGAGCTGGAGATGGAGCTGGAGATGAAGCCGGAGCCGGGGATGGAACCGGCGTCGGAGATGGAGCCGGAGAATGAACCTGTGAAGCCACTGGAGAAGAAGGACCAGCAGGTGAATCCGGAACGGGTGAGGGAGAGACAGAGTCCTTACGGCATCGAGAAGGGGACTTCGACTTTGGAGCCGTACTCGTCAGAGTGACGTCGAGAAGAATGTCTCCTCTTCTTTTTGTGCTTCTTAGATCTTGAAGCATGCCCCGAAGTCTACTTCGACGCCGACCTCGATCTCAACTTCCTCATTCCTCTCTTCTCTTCTTTCATCCCCGCGATGAAGAGTTTTGCCTCTCTTTCCTTGAGAGCCTTGGAGCTCATCTTGCGACAGCAAGAGCATCCATCCACATCATGGTCCGAAGATAAACACCATACACAGTCGTCATGTGGATCCGTGATGTTTTCCACATTCACGACAGGGCTTGAACCCCGATTTCTTTGTCGGCATTTTCACAAAAAAAAAAAGGACAGAGAAATCCAGTAGAAACACAAAGTAACAGTGAAGCTACAGATAGAGATTCCCAAAATCCGTTGGCGTCGATGGCGCAGAAAAAAAGGGAACTGAGGTCATCACGCCGACGAGGTCTTCTTATGGAGCCGGTGACGTCAGTGGAGTCGCGAGCGGAGCTGTGCCTCTGTGGCGTCGTCTTCGACCTCATCGGCGTGGACTGCTACAAAAGTTTCCGAATGTTGCTGGCGCAGGGGATATTCACAAGGTGAGGAATCCACTGGCAGATGTATCCATCAGAAGAAAAAGTTACTTACCTTTGTTAACGCCTATCTGGTAGAGACTATATCTAGATGAATATTCCTTACTGTTTTAGATTCCTTACCTTTAGAATTTCACCAAGTGTCAGACTAGATCTAGAAGATTTTCCATGCACAGTACTCCTGTGCACTAATAGGTGGCGTTGATCGGCTCCGCATCAGTCATCCACGCCAGAAGTGACGTTGCCGTACCTATATAGGTGCCACCAAGGAATGCGTATGTCAGTTTCTTTTCACAACTTTCCAAGCTGGAAGCGAGGAGCCATTAAGAACATTGACCACTGGTGTGTCAAAACTAGGGCCTTAAAAGGGGCCATTCCTGTCCCTAGAAATCGGTTTGTAGAGCAGGGAGGATCAGTAAGGAATCGGCAGCTAGATATAGTCTATCAGATAAGGCATTACAGAAGGTAAGTAACTTGTTCATCTGATGGAGACTTCTAGCAGCAGATTGCTTACCTTTTGAATATATATCCAAGAAATACAATCCCTGGAGGGTCTGCGAACTAATTTAAAACAGAAAAGTCCTGTAGGACTGATCGGGCATAGTGCTCATCCTTGTGCACCCGACTGCCCAGGCAGTAGTGTTTAGCAAAAGTGCGCAAGGAAGCCCAGATGTCCAGGACTGGAACTTTGCGAGCTAACGCAGTGGTCGCAGCTTTAGCTCTGGTGGAATGAGCTCAAAGCCCCTCAGGAGGTTGCTTCTTGGCCAGCGAGCAGCAAATTTTGATGCAGAGCATTACCCATTTGGAAATTGTGCAAAGACAGTTCGGGCAGTGCAGAAGCAACCCAACATACCCCACAAAGAGTTGGTCATCCACTCAGAACTCTCGTGTGTGGTCAAGATATGCAGACAACGCTCTTTTTAGACCCAGACAGTGGAGTCGCTCCTCTTCTTTAGAGGGATGTGGAGGACCAGAAAAGGTAGGCAAGATGAGAGATTGGCATACATGAAAAAGGAGTGACCACTTTGTCAGGATAGACAGAGGTATGGCAGCTTAGATATGGCCTGCAGCTCACTCACTCTACAGCAGAGGTCTTCAAACTTTTGGATGCCGAGACTCCCCTGTCAACATTTTGAGGCGTAAGGACCCCCTCCTGACAAAAATTTCTAAACCTGTTGACTAAATTGTGTGGGATGAAAATGTAAATGAGGTTATGTGATGCAACGTATTTTGGGAATGCATTGCTTCATTATTTTGACATTTGTTACACACAGTAACACCGAGGAAAGATTTCACCCAATCAGTACCCATTTATAGCCAAAATACAGCAATTATCATCAGAAAGATTTCAAGTCAACCTTTGTGAAGGGCATTCCACTCTGCAGCAATACGTGCTGCCACATTAGAAGCTCACCTGGCCCTGACCGGGAGAAGCAGGGGTCCCTTAAAACCCTGGCAGTTTTGTGCAGAGTTAAACAGTTTACCCATGCAGCTTTCCTCTCAACCCTCCCTTCCATCCCTCTCTCCTCTCCTAACCCCGGATCCCTCTCTCACTTTGCAGGCCATTTTCTTTCACCTCTTTTTACAACTTCTACATTCTCCCCATTCAACCTCTCACTTCACCTTTAATCACCTCTTGCCATTCTGTCTTTTCACTGCCCTCATCTCTAACAGTCTCTCACATTTATCTCATGGCCTCTCTGGCCCTGTCACCTCCCGTGCCCCTCAGCATTTCTCATTCACCTCGCCTCTCCATTCAAATTTTTGTCTACTTGTATCTTACACCTCTCCAGTCCCCCCATTCCTCTTTCACATCTCCCCTTTGTTCTAACAGAAGCCCTCACCTTTGGCTCACACTCACTTCTTGCGTGTCCACACTTCTCTTCGGCAATTCACATTTCTCCTCATCCCTGACCTCTTCAATCAAATTCTCTCACTCCCTTGCTGTCCTCTCTCATCCGCTCATCTCTCCTCACCAAGCATACGGGTCGGACCCGTATGCTCCTCTTAGCATATGCCACTCTGCTTATTGTTCCCTAATTCAAGAAGGCATGAGTTGTCTGTCTCGCGGTTTTGATGCAGGCCACGCAGTAATGGAGCGTGCACCCTCCTTTGCTTCGCTCCACCAAAAATCTATTATCCTTTAGGAAGATATAACAACCTCTCTCCATGCTCTGTAGGCTGGTTCTCCTTCTGTGTGTTTCTCATTTGCCTTCAGGCAGTAGATGGTTATTAGCCCCAGGACATCTTTTGGTAACAGTAGTGCATTACAAATGTAAATAATAATAGGCAGAAGCAGGGGAGCCACTAGACCAGAACTTGGGGGGGGGGGGGGGGGGGGGGAGGGCGGCTAACACTCGCAGTCAGGACTGGTCCTAACACTTGTCGCACCCGGTGCAACAGTCTTTTTTGATGCCCCACCCCCGTTTCCTCCTTCTCCATGTATTCCTTCACTGCCACTCACCAACAATGCACCGCATCTCTCTATAGCACCTTTCTGACAAACATTTCATTTTTTATAGCACTACTCATAGTTTACTCACACATTTCTGTGATCTGCATGGTACATATTCTTTGTAGCAGGCACATTAACCCTCTGCACTGTGTGGGTGACAAGAGTGCCCATGTGAGTGCACGTGAGCGATGCTACAGTGTGAGTAGGGCAAGAGGAGACTGCAGGGTGAGTGAGGTGGCGTATGAATTTAGGTGCGGATGCAAGTTCAGAATGGAATGAAGGATTACTGATGGGCTTGTTTGAGTGAGTTGTATATTGAGTAGTGAGGGGGACAGGTGAGTATGGTGTCACATGAGTGCAGGATGTGTAGTGTGACTGCAGGGTGAGGTATAGGGTGAGCAGCACAAGTGCATTGTGAGTGCAGAGTGATCACTGTGAGTGCAAGGTGAGCGGGTGAATGGTGAGAGTGCATGGTGATCAGTGTGAGTGCATTGTGATCGCTGTGTGTGCAGGGTGAGCGTGAAAGTGATGGGCGAGAATGAGGAATGAGTTGTCTGAATGCAGGGTGCATTCCCAGACCCATGAAGAAACTCAGCATGTTATTGACGGCGGCGCAGGGTTTAAGATCTAAGTTAAACTACTGCGGCATTAATCGAGGGTGAAGGAAATAAATAATGTGCTGATCCTGCAACAAACTTCCAGTCCTATGGTTAGGGTTGCCAACAGATTATTTTGATGGCCCAGTCGGTACAAAAAAAGCAGTCACCTAAAGCTGTATTTTCAGCACTTATCTGTGCATACTTCGAATAGCAAATATAAATAGAAAGCACTTTTAATTGTGTTCTAGGGCTGCCTCAATGATCCATGACTGATAATTAAAGAGAACAAAGACAGAAAAGTCATATAACAAATGCATACATACTTTTTTATTTCTAAGTCTATTTAGTGCCAAGAGGAGATCTTTGCAGGCTCTTTAAACAAAACACG
Source organism: Triturus cristatus (assembly GCF_964204655.1). NCBI lineage: Eukaryota > Metazoa > Chordata > Amphibia > Caudata > Salamandridae > Triturus > Triturus cristatus. The sequence goes on along the minus strand of NC_140592.1, from coordinate 728,640,067 downwards.
GCAGGCATTTTTCTTTTGGCAAGCCTACTTTATATTCCTTTCCATGAAATGCATTCTCACACTACAGCAATAAATGTAAAATACAAATGTAAGGAATAGGCTGAGTGGGGACCCAGGGGGTACTGGAACCAGGGAAAAAACCTAAGCCTCTGTAACCAGTTTGCAAAGGCATGTAAATATGCAAATGGTCTTTAAAGACCTGTGAAAAACACGGGAGTGCTGGAGATAAGACTCCAGACACTGCCCAGCTGAGCCCCCAGCAGCTCGATTTTCACTGTAGCAGTTTGGACTGAGACACAGGACGGGGGAAGACGGGGGGGGGGGGGGGCTGAAGCCCTTGGGCCTGGGCATAAGTGTGACTGGGAAGGCGCGACCCCCTTTGCATCACTCCACGACCACCCTGGGGGTCGCGCCCCACAGTTTGAAGACCCCTGCTCTACAGGCATATGTAATTACCATAAGGAAGGCTGTTTTCAATGTGAGAAGCCCGGGGGGAGGGGGGGGGACAACTGTATAGAGGCTCTAAGGGAATGCACATGAAAAACGTCAAAACAAAATTAAGGTGCCACTCAACAACCAGGGATATGCCCTGCTGTCCAAGCCATGTCAAGACGGGGGGCGGCTTGGCAACGTGTCCACAATCCCACCCTGCCCAGTTTGTTGTAGTACCACATGGAGGTGGTGGTGTTGGAACACTTGTACCAGCCTTCCCTTGATGGAGGGCAGGAAGGCTCTAAATGTCAGTTTGATTGCACAGAGCTCCAACAGGTTGATGTGGAGTCTGGATTTTGCCAGAGACCAGAGTTCTCTGATCTCCACCTCTCCCAGATAGCTGCCCTACCACAGGAGTGACATCTGTCACTACTGTGAGATCTGGTTGGGGAAGGGAGAGGGGTCTGCCTCTGACCAATTCGCGGTTTGTTGGCCCCCACTGCTGATCGTTCACAGTTCCCTCAGAGATCTGGACCAGGTCACAGAGATTCCCCTGATGCTGCTCCCAGTGGAACTTCAGGTCCTACTGCAGAGCCTGCATGTGTCATCTGGCATGTGTCATCAGCAAGATGCAGGAAGCCATGAGGCCCAGCAGCCTCAGTCAGTCTCACCGAACCCAGAATAGAGGCAGAAGTATCGGTATCATAGCTTGAATATCTTGGACTCGCCGATAGGGATGATAAACCCGAAACTGCACTCTCCAGAACAGCACAGATGAAAGGGAGAATCTGAGAGGGAGTCAGGTGTGACTTTGGCACGTTGATAGTGAACCCCAGCGAGCGCAGATGGTTAGCCATAGTCTGGAGGTGGGAGACAACAGCCTGGGGCGAGCCTGCCTTCAGCGGCCAGTGGAGGTAGGGGAAGACTGGCACCCCTGAACTCCACAGATGCAACCACCAATATCACCTTGGAAAACACCCGAGGCGTGCTGGTAAGGCCAAAGGAAGCACAGTGAACTGAAAGTGTTCGTTATCACAGATAGCTGCTGTGGACAGGCAGGACAGGAATATGAAAATAAGCTTCCTTCAAGTCCAATGCTACAATCCAGTTTCCTCTGTCCAGGGCAGACGAGACCTGAGCCAATGCGAGCATTCTGAATTTCTCCTTTTTGAGGATGAGATTGAGGGTACAGAGATGAAGGATAGGATGAAGGCAATTGTCCTTTCTGGGAAGCTGAAAGTAGTGGGAACAACAACTACAGCCTACTTCTGGCACTGGAACCCTTTCTATGGCTCCCTCGGCAAAAAGCTGTGAGCTCCTCGCGGAGAACAATGATCGTCCGTCAGCCGATCCTGAGATGGTGGCATATGGAGAGGGGTAGTCCCGAAGGGGAGGAAGTAGCCCCTTTGGACAATCTGCAAAATCCCACATTTCCGATATTACAGACTGCCAGTTGGGCAGGTGATGGCGAATCCTGTCACCAACTGAGTGCCGATGGTGGTAAAAGGGGCAGATGAGGAGGGGTTGGAGGCTGTAGCAGTTGAAGGGGGGGGGGGGATTGAGGGGGATTCGGACTGTCTAGACTGCTGGTCACCCGACTCACGAGGTCTGTGGGTACCATGCCCACATCCACGCAGAGGCTGGGGAGCATGTGCAGCGCTGTGGCTGGCTGGAAATTGGCGCTACTGGAAGCCCCTTCCCTAGCCACGAACAATCTTTAAAGGACTCTAGCGGCAAATCTGCCTGGTCTGCCAAGAGACGGGTGCCATCAAAGGACATATCCATAAGGGAAGCTTGGACATCCTCCCCGAGAAGCCAGTTGCCCTCAGCCAGGCATGGCGCTTAAGGGCCACTGTTGTGGAAGCCGCTCTGCCTAGCAAATTGGTTGTGTCGATTCGGGAGAGATCCAGCAAAGTTCACTATTCAATGCTATCGGTGACAAATTGGGAGAGTACAGCCCAGGCCTCCTCCGGGACCTGTGGCAGCACTTGCGAACAGCATCCTAAAAAGTATGGGAATAACGCCTCAAGAGTCATGCGGTGTCCACAGACTGCAATGCCACTCTGCGATAGAAAACATCTTCCCAAATGAATCCAGCCTCTTGGATTCCCTATCCAGAGGTGTAGTAGGGGAAGCAACTTGGGAGGTGGAAGCTTGGACCTCCAAGCTCTCAGGGGTTGGGTGTTGCTTGAGTAAGTTTGTCCCCAGGTGCGGAATGATTATGGCGGCAGGCAATAGTCAACCCGGAGCCCCGGTGCTAGTTTTGGACAAGGTACCCAAAAGGACGTTAGTCACTAAATGAGAGTAAGGCTTCCAACGTGGAGGCTCCCAGTTGTCTCAGTCAATAGATCAGTCTTGACAGCAACCGAGGGAAGCTGAAGGTCAACGACCACAGCCGCCCTTCACACCACCACTGTGTAGGAAGTTCCCTCCTGCGTAGCCACAGTAGGGTGAGAAAGCAGACAAGCATCCCAAGAAGTATCCGGGCTGCTGACTTCACCCAATTCCTCACACCAGTCCGTACTGTTCTTCCTCATACAGCTGGTATTCTAAAAGGTCCAGTGACCCACTCCTAGTCTTCCAATGCCTAGCCCACGAGAATTATGCTTAGGCTCAGATATAGGAGCCAAGGCTGCTGATGGTTAGAGTCATTGTGAGAAGTTGGCCTGATGTATGATGTCACTAGTTCTAGTGTACACCTTATATCAGTCCAAACAACCCTTATGGTGATTGGTTGTAAAGTCAACCTTATAGACCAGCTATCCTAGTGGTAGCATGGACAAGAGCAGTCTTAGGCTAAACTCTGAATGGCATGTGAAGCCAGCTGTGATACCATATATAATCCCTTGAATACCAAATGAAAGGACACCACAACAGATATATATATAAAAAATAAAGTGTATTTATTCTAGTCAAACCCTCAGCACTCGTTATGAGATTAGAGGCAAGTACAACACAGTCTTATTTAAGCATACATTAAGTCACACAGGTAAGTAATACAGTTAGGCCCTAGGGGCCACGCAAACCATATACTAAAGAAGTGGTATAAGGACCACTGTCACGGAAATAGGATAGGCCTAGGCCTAGGGAATCGCTGGGGCTACACTACACTAGCAACAGTTAGGAAGTGGGAGGCCCACGGGATTCAGGTGCAGAGTGGAAACACTCACACGTAATGCGTAAAAGTCGATAGAATTACTAGCAGTTCGAAATTAACAGTTTAAGGACACTTCTGAAGCAGCTAGAGAGTCGAGACTCGGAAACTAGACCCTAGGATCGTCACTACCCTTGTGAGCACCGAAGTACCCAAGTTACCTAGCCCACGGACTGCGGGTGCATAGGTGTGAACTTGCGTCGGGTTTCGTCGTGGACTTCTATGGATGCCTGAAGGAACGTTGCTGACAAGCAGTCAGTGAAGAGTGTCCGGTGGATCCCAAGGCTGGGATCAAGAAGAGAGGATACCTGCAAGCAGAAGGGACAGAGTCAAGGTCACTAGCCAGTGACCACGTGGAGCCAGGCGATGTCATGAAGATTGCAGGTGAAGGTGAAGCTTGTCGCTGCAGCCACGGGGACCAGGAGACGTCGAGGACGACCATGACCAGGAGGTGAGCTGTCCCACGAAGGCTCTTGCTGTCGGCGGCGTCGAAGTCGAACTAGGACTCACCAAGCCTTGGCTAGCGGAACCCACGAAGAACGGAGGACTTGCTTCTGGTGCAGACCAGGAAGGTCTGGGGTGCTTCTCTTTTGCAGGGAAGCGGAAGCCAGTCTGGAGGAGCCAAACCAGCAGTGAAGATTTCAGGGAGCGTCGTCACAAAGGCCACTAGCCAACGGGCAAGCAACCGGCCAGACGCGGCAAGCAGGAAAATGCAGAAGGGCCCCACGCAGGACTCGTGGAGTGTGGGGGACTGGTCTTCGGTGCAGATGGTGCTTGGGGTTGGGGCTTCTCAATCCCTGGTGCACAACTTCGAGGGTGCCTCAGAAGCTGCGCTGGAAGATACTCACCACTTTTCCCAGGTAGCCGGTCCCACGTCTCTCGTCGCCTCCACGGATCTCAGCTCGGCTGTGGATGTGGATCAGGGTCGGAGAAGTCTGGAAGTCAAGGCTCTGGTCGGGCTCTGCAGTCGGTCCCTCGTAGAACTTCAGCAAAGCAAAGGGTAGTCTCTTGATGGTGCCTGTTTGCACAGGGTAGCCACTCCTTGGCCACAAGGGAGATTCTTCAGTCTTCTTCTTTCGTCGAATGTCGAAGGTCCAGAGTTTCTGTTCAAGTTGCAGGTTCAGGATAATCTAATCTCCTGGGGCCCAGCTACCACTCTTATCCAAATCTGGGGGGCTGGGTTACCTGCTAGGTCACGCCTTATGGGTGGGACCTGGGAGGGGGGTGGTTACACCCCCTTCCCTTTGTCCAGTTTCACGCCAGGACTGGGGCTGGAGTGCCCCAGCACCGGTTTGAACTGGACTATGCACGGGACACCTTGTGTGCCCCAGGCATGTCTCATTCTTTTCATCCCTCCCTGCCCCAATACACTAAGGCCTGTCTGGGGTGGTGCTCGCACCTCCTAAGGCAGGAAACCTATTGTCCAAGCCTCTCTTGCCGGGATCACTCCCAGCAGCAGGAGGTCAGACTCGTGTCTGTGGCAGCAGCATCCATTTTGTGATGCTGGGCCTCTGGTTAACTTTAACCGGGTAAGTAGGTTACAACATGTCTTCTCCCTCTAGAAGGGAGGGATAATATCCTCATCCCCAGAAATGGTATGGGGGTATTATTCCAAAGTGTTAGACACCTTACACGACATGTTTTGATAAAGCCAAACCATAGTTACCATAACCGTTTAAGATTATAAGGCACTTTAAGAGTATATGGTAGGCTATATCATAGAACAGCTATAAGGACATGGTTCCGAAAGCTGCAGACAGGCTCAGCTCATGCTAGAGCACCATCTCACATGTTACCAAGCACTCTGCCTCCAGGATTGTTAAGGCCTGCCATAGGAGTGGCTGATAGGTACACATGTGTCTATTTTAAGGGTAGATATAGGTATACTATATCTAAGCAAGGGGTGATTACACGACCTTGCCCCAGCTGAGTGATCAGCCAGTTGTGTCTGATTGGAAGGCCAGACCAGGGGTGGCATAATACATGCTGCAGCCCCTGGGAGGCCTAGGGTACACCTATGCCCTGGGTACCTAGGGTACACTGTACAGGGTCCAATAAGGTGATCCTTACCAATTGGGAATGTACCTAGGGTACATGGAGTCCATTTTAAAGAGAGAGCAGACAGCCTGAGACCCTGAATGGCAGGATCTCAGGACAACTAAGTCGAAAAACCAGCTAGACACTAGGCAAAAAGTTGGGGGTAACCATAGTCAGATATCCACCTTCCTACACAACCCCCCCCCCCCCCCCCAAACGAAAGGAGATAAGGCTGTCCTTGACCAGGTAAGCCTATATTGCCTAAGTGGCCATATAAGGAAGAACCAGCACTGGCATGGTTACCCCCTGTCTCATGGTCCACTAAGCAATCCCTCATCCTAAAGGTATCATAGGGTCTCCACCATAGGGAATCTCTACCTTGGGTGTGTCTTTGCAAAGTAAAAGGCTGGCGTTGAGATGGAGTACTGAAGTGAGTGTCCTCAAAGTGAGGCCTCAGCTTCCTCCAATCATCCTCCACCATGGATGCCTTTCTTTCTTTCACTGAGTTGCACTGTGCTCTCAGGGTCAGCCTCTGGCTTCCTAAAGCTGGAGGCTGGGTCCCTTTTGTGGACTTACTGGAGGGACAGGTCAGGTTTGGGGCCCTAAGGTCCCATGTTTGCCTGTGCCCAACAGAATCCCTCTGGGGGAGGTCCCTAACTACCTGTAAAGGGGATCCCTCCGGAATGTTTTTACCCATCACCTGGCTAGGGCTACTAGCCAGGCAATCCTCATTCTTTTGATGGGGGGGGTTCTTGTGGACAGGGGCCCTCTTGGGGTCCACTGGCCTCCCTGACCTCTGCAGCCCTGGGCTGACTGAGGCAGGGTAGAGAGAGGCAGGCTACCTGCACCAGACTGGGTCCCACCTTGGAAGGGGCCACCGACATCAGAGGCTCTGCCAGGCCAGGCCTGGCTACCTCTGGGGCAGTTCCTTCACAAGGGGTGAGGTCAGATCCCTGAGGAGGCTGACCTTTTCCTAATGTCTAGGGAGAGGGAGACTTTTCTTCCTTCCCACTACTCTCTGTTTGTGTGGAGTGATCCATAGTTTCAGGCTTCACTACACCTATGTCAGTCTGAGTATGGGCTGAGACCATTACAGCCTTGCCAACCTTTTCAGGGAGGCACTCAGTTTGGGTTTGAGCTGTGACTGTCACAGCTCTGCCAATCTCTACAGGGAAGTCTGTCTTTGCCTGGGCTGTGGCTACCACTGCCCTTCCAACCTTTTCAGGAAGGAAATCTATTTGGACAGGGGATGTGACTGGCACAACCCCACTACCCTTTTTTGAAAGGCCTACCATTTTAGAATGGGTGTCTTGTTCAACTCCAGCCCAAGCTGAGAGTTCTAAGTCATTCCCCAGTAAGCAGTCCACAGGCAAGGTTGGAGACACTACCACCCTTTTAGGGCCAGTGACACCTCCCCAGCTGAGACATACCTCTGCCATGGGATGACTGTTCTGTTTGCCATCAATGTTAGTTACCTGGTATGAGAAACCAGGCAAAAGCTGCTCAGAGGGAACTAGCCTATGGGCCACCATAGTGATGCTAGCTCCAGTGTCTCTGTAGGCCTCAGCTTTTCTACCATTGATGTAGGGCTCCTGTCTGTACCTACCCAAAGTGTTGGGACAGGCAGTGAAGTTGGCAAACCCCATGCCACCATCACAGACAAGAGTGGCTGCTGTAGGGGAATTGGCTAAGCCAGGGTCCCCCTGTGTCCCCCAAGAAAACCCAACCAAATTTTTGGGGGCACTCCCACCACCTGGGGGATTACTGCTGAGAGTAATAGGTGGTGTGACAGGAGTAGTTGGAGGAACAGTTTTGTTTTTAGCCTTTGGGCAACTGCTGTCAGTCTTCCAATGCCCAGGAGTTTTACACTCATGGCAGTAAGGCTTTTTAACTGTGGTAGAGGAGGGAGCTTGGGACCCACCACCCTGTGTGGAGTTTTGGGGCCCTGAGGAAGATTTCTCTTTTGTTTTATCCCCACCCTTCTCTTGAGGCTTGGTGGTATCTTTCTTTTGGTCACCACCCTGATTTTTAGGCCTAATCCTGGCCCTGACCCATTTATCTGCCCTCTTTCCCAATTCTTGGGGAGAGGTCAAATCTGAGTCTACCAGGTGTTGATGGAGAAGCTGGTTCTGACAATTACTAAGGATCTGCTCCCTCATAATCAAGTTGTACAATCCTGTATAGTCCTGCACCTTGCTGCCAGTTAACCATCCTTCCAAAGCCTTAGTGGCACAATCCACAAAATCCGACCAGTCCTGTGTCTGTGTCTTCTGGGTGTCTCTGAACAACAACCTATATTGCTCAGTGGTTAAGCCAAACCCATCTATCAGAGCACTCTTCAGGACTTTGTAATTGTTAGCATCCTCATCACTGACTGTGAGGAGCTTGTCTCTACCTTTGTCAGAAAAGGAGAGCCACAAGATAGCTGCCCACTGACTCTGGGGTACCTGCTGTACTTTGCAGGCCCTCTCCAAAGCAGTCATCCACTTGTGGATGTCATCCCCATTCTGATATGGGGGACTATCTTTCTTAGGTTTCAATGGTCATAAGACCTATCCCTATCTCTAGGAATGTTGCTGCCACCAATGGGTTCTGACCCACACAATTTTTGCTCTCTAGCCAGAGCAAGCTTCTCCTTGGCAAGGGCAAGTTCTTCCCTCTGAATCCTCAGATTAGCTTCCCTCATTCTGGCTTCATGCTCCTTTCTCTCAGGGGAAGTCATTCCCCTGCGAGAGGAAGCATTAGAGATGCTAGAGACATGGGAGTGGATGGATTACCTTGAAGGGGATCTGTCTCTCCTGCTTCTCTGGGTAAGCCCACTTGGGGGTCTGTATGGGGGGACCCCATGCAAACTCCCATGTAAGCTTAGGTTAGCCTGGCTAAGTCTTCCTACTTGGCCCTGGCTGTCTACCTCTTCATCTGAAGTCCCATCTGACTCATCTGTGGTGGGTAGACCCTTATCTACAGCTATGGCACCATATTTGGCAGCTCTTTCAGCATCATAGGCCTCCAGAAACTCCACTAGCTGTCTAAGGGTAGGGTTAGAACCCCGTTTTAATCTCCTGGAGGTACACAGTTGTCTCATCTCCTGGAAAGCGAATACATCATATCTATAGGGAATCGGTCTACGATTCTCCTCTCCTGAGGGAGTATCAGTGTGATCTCCATTCAGGGACATGATTCTAGTGAGGGTGTGGAGTGTGCACCTACCTACACTAGTTGTTTCTACTAAACCTCTCTGGTAGTTGTAGTCAGGGTGTGTTACTCCCTTCAACCTACGACCACTAAGTCCAGTAGGACTTAAGTATTATAATCTATGTTATATGTACCTAAACAATATCTGTGTGATCTTTCAATTTAGTATCTCAGGATTACAATGGTATTACAACAGCAAGCTCAGATCCCAACCGCTGCTCACCAATGTGAGAAGTTGGCCTGATGTATGATGTCACTAGTTCTAGTGTACACCTTATATCAGTCCAAACAACACTTATGGTGATTGGTTGTAAAGTTAACCTTATAGACCAGCTATCCTAGTGGTAGCATGGACAAGAGCAGTCTTAGGCTAAACTCTGAATGGCATGTGAAGCCAGCTGTGATACCATATATAATCCCTTGAATACCAAATGAAAGGACACCACAACAGATATATATATATATAAAATAAAGTGTATTTATTCTAGTCAAACCCTCAGCACTCTTTATGAGATTAGAGGTAAGTACAACACAGTCTTATTTAAGCATACATTAAGTCACACAGGTAAGTAATACAGTTAGGCCCTAGGGGCCACGCAAACCATATACTAAAGAAGTGGTATAAGGACCACTGTCACGGAAATAGGATAGGCCTAGGCCTAGGGAATCGCTGGGGCTACACTACACTAGCAACAGTTAGGAAGTGGGAGGCCCACGGGATTCAGGTGCAGAGTGGAAACACTCACGCGTAATGCGTAAAAGTCGATTGAATTACTAGCAGTTAGAAATTAACAGTTTAAGGACACTTCTGAAGCAGCTAGAGAGTCGAGACTCGGAAACTAGACCCTAGGATGGTCACTACCCTTGTGAGCACCGAAGTACCCAAGTTACCTAGCCCACGGACTGCGGGTGCATCGGTGTGAACTTGCGTCGGGTTTCGTCGTGGACTTCTATGGATGCCTGAAGGAAAGTTGCTGACAGGCAGTCAGTGAAGAGTGTCCGGTGGATCCCAAGACTGGGATCAAGAAGAGAGGATACCTGCAAGCAGAAGGGACAGAGTCAAGGTCACTAGCCAGTGACCACGTGGAACCAGGAAGGAACCAGGTGATGTCGTGAAGATTGCAGGTGAAGGTGAAGCTTGTCGCTGCAGCCACGGGGACCAGGAGACGTCGAGGACGACCAGGACCAGGAGGCGAGCTGTCCCACGAAGGCTCTTGCTGTCGGCGGCGTCGAAGTCGAACTAGGACTCACCAAGCCTTGGCAAGCGGAACCCACGAAGAACGGAGGACTTGCTTCTGGTGCAGACCAGGAAGGTCTGGGGTGCTTCTCTTTTGCAGGGAAGCGGAAGCCAGTCTGGAGGAGCCAAACCAGCAGTGAAGATTTCAGGGAGCGTCGTCACAAAGGCCACTAGCCAACGGGAAAGCAACCGGACAGACGCGGCAAGCAGGAAAATGCAGAAGGGCCCCACGCAGGACTCGTGGAGTGTGGGGGGCTGGTCTTCGGTGCAGATGGTGCTTGGGGTTGGGGCTTCTCAATCCCTGGTGCACAACTTCGAGGGTGCCTCAGAAGCTGCGCTGGAAGATACTCGCCACTTTTCCCAGGTAGCCGGTCCCACGTCTCTCGTCGCCTCCACGGATCTCAGCTCGGCTGTGGATGTGGATCAGGGTCGGAGAAGTCTGGAAGTCAAGGCTCTGGTCGGGCTCTGCAGTCGGTCCCTCGTAGAACTTCAGCAAAGCAAAGGGTAGTCTCTTGATGGTGCCCGTTTGCACAGGGTAGCCACTCCTTGGCCACAAGGGAGATTCTTCAGTCTTCTTCTTTCGTCGAAGGTCCAGAGTTTCTGTTCAAGTTGCAGGTTCAGGATAATCTAATCTCCTGGGGCCCAGCTACCACTCTTATCCAAATCTGGGGGGCTGGGTTACCTGCTAGGTCACGCCTTATGGGTGGGACCTGGGAGGGGGGTGGTTACACCCCCTTCCCTTTGTCCAGTTTCGCGCCAGGACTGGGGCTGGAGTGCCCCAGCACCAGTTTGAACTGGACTATGCACGGGACACCTTGTGTGCCCCAGGCATGTCTCATTCTTTTCATCCCTCCCTGCCCCAATACACTAAGGCCTGTCTGGGGTGGTGCTCGCACCTCCCAAGGCAGGAAACCTATTGTCCAAGCCTCCCTTGCCGGGATCACTCCCAGCAGCAGGAGGTCAGACTCGTGTCTGTGGCAGCAGCATCCATTTTGTGATGCTGGGGCTCTGGTTAACTTTAACCGGGTAAGTAGGTTACAACATGTCTTCTCCCTCTAGAAGGGAGGGATAATATCCTCATCCCCAGAAATGGTATGGGGGTATTATTCCAAAGTGTTAGACACCTTACACGACATGTTTTGATAAAGCCAAACCATAGTTACCATAACCGTTTAAGATTATAAGGCACTTTAAGAGTATATGGTAGGCTATATCATAGAACAGCTATAAGGACATGGTTCTGAAAGCTGCAGACAGGCTCAGCTCATGCTAGAGCACCATCTCACATGTTACCAAGCACTCTGCCTCCAGGATTGTTAAGGCCTGCCATAGGAGTGGCTGATAGGTACACATGTGTCTATTTTAAGGGTAGATATAGGTATACTATATCTAAGCAAGGGGTGATTACACGACCTTGCCCCAGCTGAGTGATCAGCCAGTTGTGTCTGATTGGAAGGCCAGACCAGGGTTGGCATAATACATGCTGCAGCCCCTGGGAGGCCTAGGGTACACCTATGCCCTGGGTACCTAGGGTACACTGTACAGGGTCCAATAAGGTGATCCTTACCAATTGGGAATGTACCTAGGGTACATGGAGTCCATTTTAAAGAGAGAGCAGGCAGCCTGAGACCCTGAATGGCAGGATCTCAGGCCAACTAAGTCGAAAAACCAGCTAGACACTAGGCAAAAAGTTGGGGGTAACCATAGTCAGATATCCACCTTCCTACAGTCATGCAACACCATCCGGCTCTGTGTCGGAGTTGGGGTTGACCATAGGGATGGCAGATCCAGGAGCATCGGCACTGGGGAAAGAGGAGATGGCACTGGGGAAAGAGGAGATGGCATGGCCAGCCCTGTAGGATTCCTGGGGCCCCTTCTGACCCCAAGGCGGGTCAACTGGGTCAGGTAACCCAAATAGGGGGCACATGGCCTCATAGAAATCATTTAGTTGGGCTGGGATCGCTCCGGTCTTCGGGAAACTCAGGAGGCAAATAGCCAGCTCCGATGCAGGTTCTAGGAAGCGAGGCCGATAATGCAGAGGCTCCCTTGTCTCATCGGCCGATGGACAAGAAGTTAAAGAGTGCTTCGACTTCTTGCACTTAATGACAAGTTACTTACCTTCGGTAACATTTTTTCTGGTAGATAAAGTATCTGTCTGTGGATCACCTTTTGAATTACCCCCAATGCGCAGCATTCCACGGACACTTTTCTCCTCCGCTCTCCCACGTCGACGAGGACATCACAATGGAACGTTTCCGTACGAGATTCCGCATAGCGTCATCGGAGCCATAAGACCTCGTTAGCGTGCTGACATCAGTTCAAGACATTTTTTCTGTGCATTCAAGGCAAACAGGTGAACCGACAACATTTTCACAGTATACAAACACAACAAAATTCTAAATCAAAGACTTTCCTAGTGCCAAGTATCCCATGATTCCAACAATATATCACATAAAATACACATTAACTACTTTTCGGCATAAGCAAATGACGAGGAGGCGGGTGGGTCAGTGAAGGATCCACAAGCAGATACTGTATCTACCAAAAAAAAGCGTTACCGAAGGTAAGTAACTTGTTCTTCTGATGGATACATCTGCCTGTGGATTCCTCACCTTTTGAATTGAATTCCCAAGCCTGCCTGCCTAAACTAAAAAAATCCTGGAGCACCCAACGAGCAAAATGGCCATCCCTCCTCACCACCGAATCCATGCAATAGTGCATAGAAAAAGTGTGGAGGGAGGCCCAAGTTGCCCCCTTGCAGATGTCTACCACAGGGACACCTCTAGCCTAAGCGGAAGAAGACTGGTAGAATGAGTGCAAATACCTTCAGGAGGATCCTTCTTGGCCAAGGTGTAGCAGATCTTGATACAGAGGATAAGCCACCTGGACAGCATTCTCTTGTGGACAGCCTTGTCCTTCATCTGGTCCCACATAACCAATGAAGAGTTGATCATCTAACCTGTAGTCCTTGGTTCTGTCCAAGTAGAAGCTGACCGCCCTCTTGGGATCCAGGTGATGAAGTCTCTCCTCCTTAGAATGGTGAGCGAGAGGGTAGACAGTGGGTAAGGTGATGGACTGCCCAAGTGGAAAGGAGTGACCACAGGCAGGAAAGCAGCGCTGGTCCTAAAAACCATCTTATCCGCATGGAATGATGTAAAAGGAGGCTTGGAGCCAAGAAACTGCAATTAACTCACCTTCCTAGTGGAAGTGATTGCAACCAAAAATATAGTTTTAAAGCTAGAAACCTTAAGGGACAACTATGTAATGGTTCAAAGGTTGAACCCATCAAGAATGTGAGAACCAAATTCAAATCCCACTGAGGCATGATGAAAGGAGTGGGTGGAAACCTATTAGTGAGACCGTTAATGAAACTCCTAACTATTGGAGATTTAAACAAGGGCTGATGTGGAAAACAGAGAAAAGCAGACAAGTAGCCCTTAACAGTAGCTGCTGCACAACCCTGTGGTGCTAGGGAAAGAGAGAAACTCAGACAAACGGACCTGCAAAGGATCAATTGATATCTTTCCACATAATTTAATAAACTTTGCCCACCTACCAGAATAGAACGATTTGGTGGTGTCCTCTGGCTGTTGATATAGCCTCCACCACATCCGGTGGGAGAGAGATAGTACTCAGGTTGCCCCGTTCAATCTCCAGGTATGAAGGTGCAGGCTCTGGAGGTGGGAGTTTAGAACCTGCCCCTGCAAGGGGTGGGGGTTTAGAACCGGCCCCTGCAACTGCAAGAGGTCTGCCTTGAGAGGGAGATGGAGCGGAGGGTACAATGAGAGGCAAAAGAGGTCTGTGTACCTTCGCGGTCAATCTGGGTCGATAAATATGATACTGCCCAGAGATACAGTTGATACTATGTCCGGACACTGGGGCAGCACGTCCTCCACCGTATCCCACAAGGAGTGGGTGTAACGGTCCAAAAGGCACGCGGTGTTGATAGACCGCAACCCCAAACTAAGGGAGGAGAACAGTTTCTTCCCAAACTGTTCTAACCTTTTGTATTCCCGATCCGGGGGAGCGGACGGGAAGGAGGTCTGGGAGGTAGAGGCCTGGATAACCAGGCTCTCAGGCGTGGGGTGCACCGACAGAAAACTGGGGTCGCCCGGTGCAGGGCGGTGGTGCCGGTACACGTTCCGGTCCACTGGAGGGACTGTGGAGGGCTTGGACCAGGTGCCCATCAGAAAGTCGGTCAGTGCTTCATTGAACCGCAGCAGAGGCTCCGAGGAGCTTACCGGGCACTTCAGTGAGGAGACTAGTTCTCACGGCCACAGCAGGCAGCTCCAACCCGAGTGCTTTGGCCGCCTTGCGCAGCACCACAGAGTACGTAGCACCCTCCTCCGTAGCCACGGAAGGAGGAGAGATGAAGCCAGTGTCAGGGGAGGTATCAAGACCACTGGCATCCCCCAGTTCGTCTGCCCAGTCCTGAGATAACTGTGCCAGAGGGTCCTCAGACTGCTCCCAGTCGTCTCCGTCATCCGACTCCTGTTCTACAGGTGGCAGGGTAGGAGCCGGGCGGTAGATGAATCTGTCATCCATAAGCACCGGATACGGCGCCGCTCCGACGCCGGGCACGGACCGGGACTGAATCTGAGAACGTCGTCATCCGAAGGGGGCGGCACCGGAGGGGACGGCGCCAGCGGAGGGGTCGCAAGGTCGACCGGGATCCAGGCCTGGATCCCGCGGGGGCCTGCGGCGTCGTGACCGAAGTCGACGACGGGGCCGGAGCTGCTGGCTCGCTAGGTCTCCCAGTCGAGCCTGCGGGGCCCAAAGGCGCGTCGGCAGGCGTCGACGGTGGAACCAGGCTCCTCATGGCCACGAGGAAGTCTCTGATCTCCGCTGGAGTCGCGTCAGACCCAGGGACCGGAGGGTATGGGGTCGGACGGGACTCCTGTTGCTCCGACGGAGCCGCGCGGGCGGTGCCATCCGAACCCTCAGCCGAATCACGCGACCGGCGAGGGGAGTAAGAAGAGCGATGTCGCCTCTTCGACGACTTCTTACTGTGCCTCGACTTACCTGAATGCGAGGACTTAGACCCCGACGAGCGGTGATGGCTGCGGCTCTGCGACCGGTCCCTCGACCTCCTCCTCGACCGGGACCGTGAGCAGCGCGGAGCCAACTGCCGGATCTCGAGCAGCTTGCGGGACCGCTCCAGCTTAGCCTTCAAGGTCAAGGCCCGGCAGTCGAGGCACGGCTCGGCATCGTTGTCGGCCCCAAGGCAATAGAGACACCGGAGGTGGTGATCCGTGACCGACTTCAGTCGGTGACAGGCGTCACAAGGCTTGAATCCAGGAATCCCTACCGGCACCAGAGTAGAGGTCGAAATGGAACCAAAAGAGTTCAAAAAGTTTAGTCAAAAAGTGACTAAAAGGGTATGCTCTTCCCGGATCGGCGCTTACTGGCGCGGAAAAAAGAACGGACGCCAACGCGCGAGGGCGGCGTCTAAGTACTCCGACGACGTCATCCCGGCGATCACGACGCCGACGACTGACGCGGAGCCACAGACGCCTAGCGACGCGCAAGGGTATTGCGGACGAAAAATCTTTCCGGATCCAGCCTGACGCCTGAGGATATTCTAAGGTGAGGAATCTAACTAACGTGTTTCTTTCAGATGGATACGTTTCCACAACGTCCTCAGGCGATTCAGCGTTTAGGTCTTGCCATTGGAGCTCTTGACTCTCAGAATTCGCCGATTCAGCATATGCTTGTTGGTCTTCGGCGTCTTCCCTGAAGTATGACCCTTTTTTCGATTTGTTCGGGGGTTCTTGCTGGTATTGGTTCTTCTGCAACCCTTTCGGCTTCGGTTTCTCTTGTTTTTGTCGGTATATTGAATTGCTTCAAGCTTTCATCATAGTCTTTTTTACGTTTAAGGATATTCGCGATTTCAGCTCTCTCTTTTTCTCAATCTCAGCCGCATGCGTTTCTGCATCGAGATTTTCCGCTTTCCGTTTTTCAGGTGACGACGCGGAACCGGTCGTCGAGGTTTGTTTCGGTCGCTCTTTCTTTGATGCTGAGACGTCCTTTTCAAGACTGTCCTTCCACGTCTTTATTTTTTCGAGGACCTTTGCCGTTCCGGAGTCCTTATCCAAGGATCCTACGGTCTGTTTTTGTTTGCATGCAGCTACGGTTGCCGAATGCTTCGATGTCGAAGTCTGATTTTTGAGACTTTTCTAGTTTTTTTTTTTAGGTCGACGACTCTTACCTCCTGCAAAGTCTTCTTCTCGACTTCCACGACTTCTTTCCTCGTCGCCTTCTGGTCCTTCTGCCACATTATCTTCCTCACCATTGGAGAGGCCCAGGTTTTGCAACGATGGCGGTGGTCCATGGTCTTGCATGTTTTAATTGGCTTGTCACTGCCTTTCTCTTACCCTCAACGTCTTCGGGTTGAAGACGGAGCAGGCGTTGCAGTCGTCACTTTGATGATCCAGCGGCAGGCACAGGTTACAGAGCGGGTTCTGATCCTTTTGAGCGCATTTGTGGTGGCAGTTCTTACAGAACTTGAACGGCGTCTTGTCCATTAATGCGCCCAGGGAGTCCCCTGCATGCGCATTCTCCGATCGTTGACTAAGGTCTTGATTTAGTTTGTTCGAACTGCAGTCCTCTTAGATTTAAAGTTGAAACTGGAAGATCCCGTTCTACCGATTTTCTTCAATTCTTCTCTCCAGTTTTCCACATTCTTCTCTCCAATCTTAGAAGCTTCTCCATATTCATCACAGAAGGACACCCAATGATACTACGTCATCCGTGCCGACCAACAGCAACAAAAAAAGATGCACACTGCAAAACTGCGTGCTTCATTCCTGTGCCTCGCTGCGGTTCGCATACTGCACCAGAAGCTTCATCTCAGTCGCCATGTTTGTATCAGGCGTCTGTTACTTTGTCAGGTTCTCTCGCGGAGACTGCTCTATCCCGGTTTCGGAGACGGATTCTGGATGCAGGGCTCGCAGTAATGTTATGCCTAACTTACTGTATGAAATTTAGCGCTTTGGGTGCCAGGATTTTGTTCAGTTGGTGGTTGGGTTGTCTGAGCGCTACTATGTTGCAGCTATCTTGGAGCCAGGCAAGCTCCACAACCCCAAAACCCCCCCCCCCCCCCCCCCCCCCGAACTTGTGTAAGTCCAACATTCAATTATGGGCTCTATCACCAACTATATTAACAAGGCCATTAGAGATGAACTACAGGCAGAATGGGCCAATTCTATTATCCCAGTTTTTTTTTAAAAAGGGCTCTTGAGATGATTACTGAGTTGCCAGAGGTACAGTATGGGTTCTGAAGTGGTAGAGGAACGGTGGAACAGTGTTTAAACTTGTATCTTCTAACCAATAAATACACTGTGGCAAAAGAAGGAGCTTTACATCTATCCTTTATGGACTTAAGCTCCGCTTTTGACAGGTTTAACAGGGACAAGCTGGGATCTCTTATGTTGGAAATGGGAATAGACAACATTGTTCTCTTCCTGAGGGATCTACACACCGATTTGTCAGCCTCTGAAAGATACAGGAAGAGTGGTGAATGTACCGAGCATTTACTCTAAAAGAGGGGGTCAGACAGGGATGCTCCTGGCCTTTCTTGTTTACTTTATATGTTAATAAACTGGAGCAGGTCTTGGTAAGAGGGGGATGCGATACACCAACCATAAGTGGACAAACTGTGCTGGTCTTCCTCTACGTAGATGATGCTTTCTTCTTTCCAGAACAACACAGGGATTGCATTTGCTAATAGATAACTTAATTACATGGACAGTTTGGATTATTACCCTTGAGGCATAGTGGATCAAGAGACTGAAATAGGCCCCAAAGAGAGGCCCTGGAGGGTCCAGGGTCGACCCGATCCCCGCTCGATCGAAATCACAAACGTCAACCTGAGATGGAGAAAGAAAGGGATGAGCAACGCATTACAATACTGACAGGGAAAGAACCGATGTGGACCGAAACTGTGTTGAACCGGAGCACACATCTGAACCAGACTGTGGAAAGAAAACAATCTAACAGTGGAATCAATGACTATGCACATTACAAGCAAGAGGAGTGTCGGTACCTAGTGACCCAAAGAAACACTAGATGACAGGAGTATGTGCATCTATAGCCACACATGCTTCCAACAAAGGGTTTCGCATTAGAGTATTCCAAGGTTCCACACTTGTGCTGTCTAGGGCATCATGGATTTTTTTTTTTTTTTAAATTAACTTTACACTAATCATTTAAGACCTCATCTTTGTAAACAGACTTAGGCAGATTTAAATGTGTTGCAATGTAGTTTAAGCAATGGTTTGTAATTGGGAATAGTGATAATTATTGGGAGTAGTGACTAATCATCCTAGGGTTGGCTTTGTAAGGCGCACTAAAGCATTGGACATGCTAGACCACACGGTAAATGTGCTCTGGTGTACAGGAGCACTGCCCAAAAAAATGCTTTTGATTAACAATGAAGATCCTATGATGAATATGAAAACAAGTTACTTACCTGTAACTTTGGTTCTCCAGTATTGGTAGCTTTCATCGATTCCCATAGCTTGCATCATTCCCCGTCGTCGGAATGGGAGTTTTGGTAAATAAAAAAATACGATTGCAGTAGGTACAAAAGAGAAAGAAAGGCCTAGGCCTCATCTCATTTTGTAGCATATCCACCTCTTTTTGTACAAGAGACTAAAACAATGCAACAACCAATCAGATTAGCCTCACCCCATAGAACACTCCTGAGAGACCCTCAGATTTTCGTAGCCGTTGTGTAACAGTATAACCGAATATGCTGAAGGCTGAGCTTTCCCAGGGGAGGAGGGTGGGCGCATGGGAATCTATGAAAGTTACCAATACTGGAGAACCAAAGTTACAGGTAAGTAACTTGTTATCTTACTCCAGTATTGGAACTTTCATAGATTCCCATAGCTTGTATCTGAATAGCTAGCAGTTAGAAAAAACGCACATTGTGTAATAATCATAGAATAACCGTGAATCTATAACCTCATTAGAAAAATCAGTTACCACAACATTAGTCAGTAATCATCATCAGATACAAAATGTGCGAACCAATAACAGGAAGGAGGGTTAGAAGGGAAAAGCTCACCGCTCACTGGAAGAGATCCTTTGCGAGGGCACTGAAAGCGACAAAGCTGTGTAGATCTCTTAAAGTCCTTCGTGCGTTGGAGATAAAAATTCAAACACCTTTGAACATCCAAAGAATGAAGAGACCTCTCTGCTGGAGTAGTCGGTCGAGGGAAAAAAGATTTCAGGATGACTTTCATTCAAATGAAAATCCGAAGGGACCTTCTGGATGAATTTTGGATTTGTCCTCAGGATGAGAGTGTCCCTTTTAAACTGTAAGAACGGTTCCTGAATAGTGAGAGCCTGAAGTTCTCCAACCCTCCTGGTTGATGTTAAAGCGAGAAGGAGGGCTACCTTCCATGAGAGAAATTTAAGGTCCGCCTTATGAATTGGCTCAAAAGGAAGTCTCATGAGCTGAGTAAGGACTTAGTTGAGCTGCCACATGGGTGGCGGAGATCTAACTGGAGGAAAAACCCTAAAAAGTCCTTTTAAAAATTGTTTCACAATTCTTGCAGACCAAAGGGAAGGGCCAGAAGATGTGCGCCAAAATCTAGAGATCGCTGCCAGGTGCACCTTAATAGAAGAGTGGGCGAGCCCTGACTTGGCCAGAGATAAAATGTATGGCAAGATTTGATGAGGAGCAGAAGACAAAGGAAGAATGTCCTCTTGGCGGCACCACAGGCAGAAACGTTTCCATTTCGAATGATAGGTCTTATTCGTACTAGGTGCACGGAACTGAGCTAGCACCTCTCAACATTCTTGAGGAATATTCAAGCTCTGAAATTCTCTGTGCTCAGGAGCCACGCTGTCAACTGAAGCGAGCTCAGGTCCAGATGTACCACTTGGCCCTGGGACATCGTCAATAGAGAGGGAATTGGACGTAGGTGAATTGGATGGTCCTGGGAGAGCAGGAGAAGCTCTGTAAACCAAAACTAGCGGGCCACTAGAATCTTTCTGCAGGGTTCTGCTTTGAGCTTGCTGAGCAATCTTGGAATTAGTGGAATTGGAGGAACGGCGTAAACAAAGGCGCCTGAGCAGGCCATCAAAAGCACATTCCCCAGTGATCCCTGATGCTGTTCCCTGCTTGCGTAGAACCGGCATTTCCTGTTCTCTGGAGTGGCAAACAGGTCTATGGACGGAGTGCCCCAAAGATTGATAACTCTCTGACCATCTACCAGCTGGCCGCCTTTTTCATAAGAGATGAGTACTTCGTCGTCGAAAGAGCCTTCTGTTTGGCGCCACTACAAGTCCAATTGCACTTGGAGCGGGTGCATTCGAAGTCCGCAATGCGGAATTAAGGGAATGCAGGATGAAATCGATCCTAGAAGGGACTTGTAAAGGCGAACAGACAGCGACCGTCTCATTTGCAATAGACGGGCGGAGGTGATCAATTGTTGCTGTCTTTCCTCTGATGGAAAAGCTTTGCAACATATTGTGTCCAGAATAGCCCCCAGAAACTTGGCCGACCTGGGAGGAGAGCGGACCAACTTTTCCCTGTTGAGTTGAAGTCCCTGATGACTGAAGAGTTGAATGCAGCTTGCGACTGCTTCTGATGCTGTCTGAGAAGACTGTGCTTTCACCAACCAGTCGTCTAGATAAGGAAAAAGGAGTAGTTTCTTTTCTGTAACTTCACTTCTGTGGTAGGGGTATCTCTGTGATTGTCATAATCTAGTGAATAGTCCCGCCCATGTGCGGGGACCCCGGAGCAATAAAAAATAATCTCTTAAGGTGTCAAATCATGCAGACCTGCATCCACCTTTAACAGAGAATTTAATTTAAAGACAGCTAATGCAGCCTATACCCCCAGGCTACACTGTCCAGTACTTCAACTAGAATTCCACCAACATCCACAAACAGCACTGCCTGTCCAGCTTTTCTCCACAAGGGAAAACACCCTGCCTCTCCCAGCAAAAGCCTCTGGAATGATAGAGAGGAAGGAATGGACAGACAAGCCCCATAGGCTGCCATTATGTGGCTCAGAACAGGATACTGTGCCTTTAAGAAAACTTTCCAGAACTTTCCCAGTATCCCAGAATGCACAGCAGGTCCCTTTTACTTTCAGTTCTCTTTGAAGGCGTAGCACACCAGACCTGTAGCATTCCTTACATGAATATTCATCTCTCCACCGGGGAGGAGGGCGGGCGCTTATGACTATCACAGAGATACCCCTACTACAGAACTGGAGTTACAGGAAAAAAAACTACTTCTTCTGTAGTAGGGGATCTCTGTGTATAGTCAATCTAGTGAATAGAATGGCAAGCCCATCCCCACACATCAACGGCGGTGGAGAATACACAAGACAATACCACTACTGTGCGAACAAATTTCGCAGCAAAGCCTGCCCAACCTGAGCCTCTGCCCTGGCATCCGTGTCCAGACAGTAATGCGCAGCAAAGGTATGGACCGACTTCCAAGTGGCCGCCTGGCAGATTTCCGCAATCTGAACATTACGCAGCAAAGCCGTCGTGGCAGCTTTGCCCCTGGTGGAATGAGCCTTAGGTTTACCCCCTAAGGTCTTATTAGCCTTTTGATAACACAATTGTATGCAGGACACAATCCACCGAGAAATGGACTGCTTAGAGGTCGCGAGACCGGTCCTGACTGATCCATAATTAACAAACAATTGGTCTGACCTACGAATATCCTTGGTCTTATCCAGATAAAATTTCAACACCCTCTGAACATCCAGGGAATGGAGAGACCTTTCCGCTGGCGAAGAGGGATTCTGAAAGAACGTAGGTAAAGTTATGGTCTGGTTGACATGAAAATCAGAGATAACCTTAGGAAGAAATTTAGGGTGAGTACGCATCACAACCTTAGCAGCGTGAAATACAGTATAAGGTTCTTGACAACATAATGCCTGAAGTTCACTCACCCTGCGGTCCGATGTAATGGCCACTAGGAACGCCGCCTTCCAGGATAGATGCTGCAATGAAGCCTTGTGAATGGGTTCAAAAGGCTCCTTCATCAGTCTGGACAGCACCACATTCAAGTCCCAGGAAGGCGCGAGGAGTCTGACAGGAGGAAACACTTTCAAGCCTTCCAAAAAATCCTTGACCACAGGAATCTGAAAGAAGGAAGTCTGTGAAGGGCATTTCCTGTAAGCAGTCAAAGCAGCCAGATGAACCTTAATGGAATGGAAATTAAGGCCAGACTGCGCCAAATGTAAAAGATATGGAAGGATGACATCTTCCTTACATGTCGTAGGATCAAAGTTCTTGGACTTACACCAGATACAGAACCTCTTCCACTTATAGGCATAGGACGTCCTAGTGGAAGGCCGTTTAGACTCCTTCAGTATGTCCATACAATCTTCTGGTAGATTCAGATGGCCATATTGCACTATTTCAGGAGCCATGCCGCCAAACTCAAAGACGAGAGGTTGGGGTGCACCATCCACCCCCTGAACTTCGTGAGAAGGTCCGGCCTGCACGGCAACCGTATGTGAGGAAGGAGAGACCGGTGAAGTATGTCCGTGAACCACCACTGTCTGGGCCATTCCGGGGCGATCAGGATCATCCGCGCCCTGGACTGGGACAGCTTGATGAGCACTGCCGGAATCAGGGGAATGGGTGGAAAAGCGTACAGAAAGCTGTTCGACCAATCGATCCATAGCGCATTCCCCAGCGTCCCCCGCTGGTAGTACCTGGATGCGAAGTCTCGGCATTTTCTGTTTTCGGCGGTGGCGAACAAATCTACGTCTGGAGTCCCCCACCTTGCGAAGACTTCTAGTACTTCGTCGTTTATGACCCATTCGTGGTTTTCCTGAATCAGTCTGCTCAGTGCGTCCGCCTGAGCATTCTGTACCCCTGGCAGATGCGTGGCCGTAATAGTCAGTCCTCGGGCCAGAAGCCAGTGCCAGATCGCCTGCGCCTCCTGCGACAGAGTGCGCGATCTCGACCCCCCCTGCTTGTTGAGGTAATACATAGTGGTTGTATTGTCCGTCTGTATCAGCAGGGAGTTGGTCTGGAAGGACGGAAGGAATGCCTTCAGCGCCAGGAAGACAGCTCTTAGTTCCAGGAAATTGATGTGGTATGTCGATTCCAACTGGGACCACTTTCCCTGAATCTGCAATTCCCCGGAATGCGCTCCCCAGCCTTGGAGAGACGCATCCGTCACGACACTGTACGTGGTAATGTCCTTGTGGAAGGGAACCCCCCTGAGGAGGTTCTCCGCCGAGCACCACCACTTCAGAGACTGAAGAGCATGTAGAGACAGCCGTATCTTGTCGTCCCAAGAACCTGTCCTCTGATCCCACTGATCCTCCATGCACTCCTGCAGTGGTCTCATGTGCAGCCGTGCGCGAGGAAGATACAGGAGGCCATCGATCCCAGCAGTGAAGATACCTTCCTCACTGTCGTCGATGGAGCAATCCTGAGTTCCTGGGCCTTCCGAAGGAGTGATAACCGTCTCTCCTCCGAAGGAGACACGCTTGCTGACCGCGTATCGATGGAGGCTCCCAGGTACTGAATGCACTGGACCGGAGTCGGAACCGATTTGGACATGTTGACGTGTAACCCCAATTTGCGCAAAAGAACGCACGTCCACCGGAAGTGTTCTTCTGCTTCCGAGAAGGATGAGGCCTTGATCAGCCAATCGTCCAGATACGGGTAGACTAACACCATGTTCCTCCGCAGGTGTGCCGCCACCACCGCCATGCACTTCGAGAAGGTCCTGGGCGCAGACTTTAGCCCAAATGGCAGTACTGTGTATTGATAGTGATTGGCGCCGACTTGGAATCGCAGGAACTTCCTGTGCTTCCGTGCGATGGGCACATGGAAGTACGCATCCTGTAGATCTATGGCACAGAGCCAGTTGGCCCGTTGCAGCTGAGGGTAAATCTGATGCAACGATAGCATGCGAAACTTCTCTCTGCGAATCCATTTGTTTGCCTGTCGCAAATCCAGAATGGGCCTGAACTCGTTCTTGTCCTTCTTGCGAACGAGGAAGAACCGAGAGTACAGACCTCTTCCCCTTTGAGACAGAGGTACCTCTTCTACCGCCTTTTTTCTCAACAAGATGTCTGCCTCCGCCTGGAGCTCTCGCAGCTGAAATTGAGAGCTTACCGGCGGAATCGCTGGAGGCGGGCTGATAAACCGAAGACTGTATCCATTGCAAACGATATTCAGCACCCACTTGTCCTGAGTAATATTTCTCCACTCTGTCGGAAAAAATTGAATGCTTCCCCCCACTGGAGTGGGTAACGGTTGAGGGGGAAGTAGTCGCTCAGGGCCGAGACCCGGCCGGGCCCTTGGTAGTGGTAGTAGCCTGCTGGCCTCCTCTACCCCTCTGGCGTTTCTGGAAGGGCTTCCGGAACTGCTGCTGTTGGTGCTCCTGCAGTCCCGAACCCTGCCCACGCCCTCTTTCCGTAGACCCGAATCGCCTCTGGAACGGGCGCTTCTTCTTCTCGGCCTTCTCCAACCTGACAGCCGTCAGGGTCTCCGCCTCCGCCTTCATGCGGGCCATCTCATCATCCGCATGTTTTCCAAACAGGGTTTCCCCCGAGAAGGGAAGATTGGCTACTCTGTGCTGAGCCTCTGGCTTGAGCGACGTCAGGCGCAGCCAAGAGTGACGCCTTTGATGGACGCCATGACAGTAGGAGTGCGCCGCCAACAAGGAGACATCCGCTGCCGCACTGATGACCTGGTTCGAAACCAGCATGCCCTCTCGCACAGTTTCCAGGAAGTCCTCCTTCCTGTCCCGGGGCAGCAGATCCGCATACTGTTGGAGGGACTCCCACAGGGCCCGGTCGTAACATCCCAACAGCGCCCCCACACTTGCCGCCTTCATGGTGGTAGACGCGGTCCCACACACATTCCTGCCCGCCGAATCCAGCCAGCGGCTTTCCTTGTCAGGCGGGACCATCGATGAAGGTGCAGTCGCATGCTGCTTCCTCGCTGCCGTCATGATGACAGAGTCCGGCTTCGGGTCCATCCGTAAAAAGGCAGGGTCCGAGTCCGGGGCCCGATACTTTTTCATGAGCCGTGAGGGAGCGGATTTCGTCACCGCGGGGGTGAGGAACAACTCCAACGCGGGCTCCACCAGTCCCGGCACTAGAGGTAGCAGGGGGCGAGACACGTGCTTTTTGTGTAGAGTCTCGAATATCACGGACGTCGTGGGTGTCGGTACCGTCACGCCCAACTTGGCTGCCCCCCTCAGCAGCACCTCCTGGAAGGAGACCAGATCATCCACCGGAGACACCCTAGTCCCCGGTGAGTCCGACAGCGTCGGGTGAGAAATCCCTGGCCGAGAACCTTGTGCGCGACCTGGACCTGTGCCTCCTATGGCGTCGTCCCGATGTCGACGACCACGACTCCGCGACCTTCACCTCCTGAAGGAGCGGGAGCGCGCCCTCCACGGTTTTGGCCTGTCCGCCGGTCTAGCCTGGCCTGGCGACCGTGGGTGTCGCGGCCTTGGCGTCCCCTGCGGTGGAGTCAGATACCTGGGCAGGGAGACCGACCGTGGTGGAACCGCAGGTGGCCCCAACGGCGTGCAAGGTGGTATAGGCGGCGATGGGGGCGGTGACACCGGCGGCAGTGGTGGCGGCGGTGGTGATGGAGGAGGAGGCATCGGTGGCGGCAGAGGCGGAGGAGGCGGAGGTGTATACACCACAGAGTACACCGATCCCGGCGACTCCGTTCCTCTCTTACTCCTGGCGTCAGGGCTCCCCCTGCGCAGTCTCGACCTCGACCTCCTCGACGTCGATCTCGACGGCGATCTTCGCGACGTCGATCTCCGTGACGTCCTTCTCGACGTCGACCGCCGCCTTGACGCCGGGTGTCGGCTGGCTCGCGACCTCTAGGAGCAACCTTCTTCTCTTCGCCGACGGCGAACAGCGACCTCCCCTCGACGGCGAGCGCCGACGCCGGGTCCGATCCCGACTCCGATGGCTTGATGGCGACGTAGACGTCGCAAATGCCGACGGTCTGTTCAGCTCCTTCGACGTCGATGCCGCTTCTCCCCAGAGCCCTGGGGAGATGGCGAACAGACTGTAGTCATCCCCCTCGACGCCGCCGTCGACGGGGAGTGGGGACGCTTGCTGGTCTTCCTGCCCCTGGGGAGCCCCCCAGAGGCCTCAGCATGGGCAGAATCAGCCCCTCCAGACCCACCTCGTGCCTTCAGTCTTCTGTCCTCCAGGACCTGGAGCCTGATTTTCATCCTGTCTCTCAGGGTCCTGGCTGAAAAAGAGCG
The DNA here is from genome assembly GCF_964204655.1 of Triturus cristatus. Classification (NCBI taxonomy): domain Eukaryota; kingdom Metazoa; phylum Chordata; class Amphibia; order Caudata; family Salamandridae; genus Triturus; species Triturus cristatus. The sequence continues at coordinate 728,613,773 of NC_140592.1, read as the reverse complement.
GCAAATCTCACACTCCTCCGGCACGTGGGACTGGGGAAGGCAGACGATGCACACCCTGTGTGGGTCTGACTTAGCCTTTTTCCTTTCACAATCAGGACACTTGTTAAACAAGCCAGGCATGCTGACAACACCAGAAGGAAAGGACTTTACTAACTACTCTTACTTGAAAAGTCACCAATAAACCCTTGAAAAGGGAGAGCTCAATGCTCCAGGGTCCTGCTAGCAGGAGCCGGAAAAAAGAACTGGAAGTAAAAGGGACCTGCTGTGCATTCTGGGAAAGTTCTTAAAGGCACAGTATCCTGTTCTGAGCCACATAATGGCAGCCTATGGGGCTTGTCTGTCCATTCCTTACTCTCTATCATTCCAGAGGCTTTTGCTGGGAGAGGCAGGGTGTTTTCCCTTGTGGAGAAAAGCTGGACAGGCAGTGCTGTTTGTGGATCTTGGTGGAATTCTAGTTGAAGTACTGGACAGTGTAGCCTGGGGGTATAGGCTGCATTATCCGTCTTTAAATTAAATTCTCTCTTAAAGGTGGATGCAGGTCTGCATGATTTGACACCTTAAGAGATTATTTTTTATTGCTCCGGGGTCCCTGCACATGGGCGGGACTATTCACTAGATTATGACTATACACAGAGATCCCCTACTACAGAACCCCTTACGTTTGTTTTCTGAGAAACACTGCGACTGGGGCTAAGACCTTCATGAATATCCGCGGTGCGGATCGGAGTCTGAAATGCAGGACCTTGAATTGGAAGTAGCTCTTGGCTACTGTAAAGTGTAAAAACCTCCTGTGGGCAGGGTGGATGGGGACATGGAAGTATGCGTCCTCAAGATCCAGGGTGGCCATGTAATCTCCTGGATTGAGGAGCCGCAAAATGTCCTGCAGGGATACCATCCGAAACCAGAGTTTTATGAGATAGGTGTTGAGCTCCCTAAGGTCTAAAATTGGGCACCATTTGTCTACGGTCTTGCGAACGAAGAAGAACCGGGAATATAATCCTTTGCCTTGTTGGGACAGAGGTACCGGCTCTATCGCTCCTTTGAGAAGTAGTTGGTTAGCTTCTAGACGTAGAAGGTGCAGATGGTTGGATTTGGTGGCACGAGGGGCTCTGGATGGTGGCTGGTGTTGAAACTCCAGTGTATGGCCAAATCGGATGAAATTGAGGACCCACTGATCTGATGTTATGAGTTGCCAGTTGTGGAGGCATTGTGATATCCTGCCCCCCCCCCACTGGTGTTACAGGGCGTGAAGGAACAGTAGACAGAGCCGGGAAGTCGCTACTGGCGCTTAGATGAATCTCTCCCCTGTTTGCATGCAGCTACGGTTGCCGAATGCTTCGATGTCGAAGTCTGATTTTTGAGACTTTTCTAGTTTTTTTTTTAGGTCGACGACTCTTACCTCCTTCAAAGTCTTCTTCTCAGCTTCCACGACTTCTCTTTCCTCGTCGCCTTCTGGTCCTTCTGCCACATTATCTTCCTCATCATTGGAGAGGCCCAGGTTTTGCAACGATGGCGTGGTCCATGGTCTTGCATGTTTTAATTGGCTCGTCACTGCCTTTCTCTTACCCTCGTCTTCGGGTTGAAGACTGAGCAGGCGCTACAGTCGTCACTTTGATGATCCAGCGGCAGGCACAGGTTACAGAGCGGGTTCTGATCCTTTTGAGCGTATTTGTGGTGGCGGTTCTTACAGAACTTGAATGGCGTCTTGTCCATTACTGCGCCCAGGGAGCCCCCTGCATGCGCATTTTCCGATCGTTGACTAAGGTCTTGATTTCGTTTGTTCGAACTGCAGTCCTCAGATTTAAAGGTGAAACTGGAAGATCCCGTTCTACCGATTTTCTTCAATTCTTCTCTCCAGTTTTCCACATTCTTCTCTCGAATCTTAGAAGCTTCTCCGTATTCATCACAGAAGGACACCAAATGATACTACGTCATCCGCGCCGACCAACAGCAACAAAAAAAAAAATACAATTCCGGACCCAACCACTAGATGGCGGAATAATGCACAGCATAGTGAATCCAGACTGCTCTATCCCAGTTTCGGAGCCGGATTCTGGATGCAGGGCTCGCAGTAATGTTATGCCTTGCTTACTGTATGAAATTTAGCGCTTTGAGTGCCAGGATTTTGTTCAGTTGGTGGTTGGATTGTCTGAGCGCTACTATGTTGCAGCCATCTTGGAGCCAGGCAAGCTCTACCCTCCCCCCCCGAAATTGTTTAAGTCCAACATTTAATTGTGGGCTCTATCACCAACTATATTAACAAGGCCATTCGAGATGAACTACAGGCAGAATGGGCCAATTCTATTATCCCAGGTTTTTTTTTAAAAAGGGCTCTTGAGATGATTACTGAGTTGCCAGAGGTACAGTATGGGTTCTGAAGTGGTATAGGAACGGTAGAACAGTGTTTAAACTTGTATATTCTAACCAATAAATACACTGTGGCAGAAGGAGCTTTACATCTATCCTTTATGGACTTAAGCTCCGCTTTTGACAGGTTTAACAGGGACAAGCTGGGATCTCTTATGTTGGAAATGGGAATAGACAACATTGTTCTCTTCCTGAGAATCTACACACCGATTTGTCAGCCTCTGTAAGATACGGGAAGAGTGGTGAATGTACCGAGCATTTTCTCTAAAAGAGGGTCAGACGGGGATGCTCCTGGCCTTTTTTTTTTTTTTTTTTTTTGAAACCGTTTATTGCATTTTGAAAAAGTTACAGGTATGGGCCTACAACCACCCGGCCGGCCGCTAGAGTGACAAAAGCATATGACATACATACAGTAAGAGTCTCTTGGCGGTGCAGATTGGTAAAGCAGGAGACATCAATAGCGCAGGCCGCATAACTCCAAGCCCACAATACGGTTTCCTTTTATCAAAAACAGAACAACACAAAAAACCACACCCGCAAGGCAACCCGCAATCCAAAGTGACGGCACGTGCTCCGTAAGTGGGGGATCCCAACCAGCAGCAAAACTCTGAAGAGGGGAATGGGAGTAGATCAGGGACTGGGGAACCACGTGCCCACGGCTGAGGGAGGGGGGTCGGCTAGGGGGACGGAGCTGGCGAGGCAGCCGGTAGCAGTGGTGGCTCACAAATACCCCCGCGGTAGGCGTTCCAGGGGCCCCAGACTTTCACCCACGCCCCAGGCTTACCCCTCGCCACATACACTACCTTTTCACGGAACATACACCAATCCATATGTTCTTTCCAGGCCAACACCGCCGGGGGCCTCTGGGATCCCCACAATTGGGCAATGTCACGCTTAGCTATCATGTATCCCAGAGTCACCCACCGCGTCTGCGGGACCGAATAGTCATTTGGTTCCCACACATTCAGCAAGCATCTCCTCGCTTCGGGCAACAGCGCGACACGCGTAACCACACGCAGAACCTCATGCACACCACGCCAGAATCGCTCCACCTTTGGGCACTCCCACAGTATATGCATGAAAGTTGCCAAAGCACCACAGCCACGCTTACACAATCCGTCACCAGCAAAGCCCATACGTAGAAGCCTTGGCCCCGTCACGTAAACCCGGTGAAGGATCTTAAGCTGGACGAAGCGAAGGCGAGCCGGGATGGCCACCTCCTTCGGAGAGGCCACCGCGGAAATCCAATCCTCGTCGTCCAGTTCCAGCCCGTCGGCAACCCAGGCCTCGCGGAGACTAATCAGCAGGCACGATCTGTCGTTGATCAGTTTTTTATATATAAGGGAGATTGTGCTGTCTGGAACATGGCCATCCAGCACTCTGTCCTCCAGGGGGGAAGACTCCGGGATGGACGCGACATCCGGAAAGACGGAGCCCAGCGCGTGGCGGACTTGTAGGTACCGAAAGTACTCACTGCCTTGCAGCTGAAACTCCGTCTGCAGCGTCTCAAAAGTTTTGAATCCCCCCCTCGTCCAGAGATCTCCCACCGTGCTGATTCCGATCGTGTCCCACTTCTCGAAGCCCTTCGATGTCCACAGGGAGCCCAACCTCTCAGACGCATATAGCGGTGACGCCCGGGTCAAACGGTCCTTCCACCCCATAGCTGCATTAGCCGCGTGCGTCAGACGGGAGTCGGGCGCGCCAGAGTAGAGCGCTCGATTGTAATCGCCACCGGGCAGGAGCATCTTGTCCATTTCAAATGCCGGGTTCAAGGCGGGCCCGTAAAGGCCATGATTAATTGCAGCTAGTTGGGAGGCCCAGTAATACCGTTTAATGTCCGGGAGGGCGACCCCCCCGTCGTACCACGGGAGCGTCAATTTAGCCAGAGCAATGCGCGGCCTCCCGTCCCAGAACAGGCGCCGCTGGAGGCCCTCCACCTCACGGAAGTAGCGCGCCGGAACCAAGTCCATAGTGTTCTGGAGGGCGTACAGAAAGCGCGGCAAGGACATCATCTTAAACAAGGCCGCTCGGCCAAGCGGCGAAAGCGGAAGACGCCGCCAACGCGCAACGTCCTCCTTCAGGCGCTGGAGGGGGGGTAGCAAGTTCCGCTCATAGCGGGCCTCCGGGTCTAGAGTAATATATATACCCAGGTACCGGAACCCCTGGGAGGCAATCTGGATCGGGCAGTCCCGTGGTAGGGCCGGAGCCTCCCCGGAAAGCACATATACGCAGGATTTCGCCCAGTTGATGACGAGGCCTGAGTTACGACCGAAGGAGCGCAAAACATCAACCAGGACAATCAGCGATTTACGCGGGGAGGCGAGATACAAAAGGATATCATCGGCGTAAAGGGACACGCGGTCCTCATGCTCGGGGGTCCAGCGGAGACCACGGATAGAAGGGTGCCACCGTAGCCACTCCGCCAAGGGCTCCAAGGCCAGTGCAAACAGGAGCGGCGACAAGGGGCAACCCTGACGCGTGCCCCGACCCAGCGCGAATGGGGCCGAGACTCGCCCATTCACCACCACCTGCGCCAATGGGCCCGAATACAACAATTTGACCCAGCTAATGAATCCCGGTCCAAATCCAAATTTCGCCAGCATAGCCCAGATGTATGGCCATTCAAGCGTATCAAACGCCATGGTGGCGTCCAAGGACGCCAAGATGGCCGGCTCCCGCACAAACGGGACACGCGCGAGCACTCCGTGCAAGCGTCGCAGATTAAGAGCCGTGTTGCGGTGGGGTATAAAGCCAGATTGGTCTTGGTGGACCAAATCGCCCACCACGCCGACCAACCGGTTGGCCAACACCTTGGCGAGGATTTTGGGCTCCGCGTTCAAGAGCGAGATCGGCCTATAGGATGTGACCCGCTCACGGGGCTTCCCCTCCTTGTGGATCACCACGATTGTGGCCAGACGCTGGTCCGGCGGGAGGGAACCCTGCGAGTGGGCCGCCAGGAACATCGCGCGCAGGTGGGGCGCTAGTACATCCGGGCGTAGCTTATAAAGCTCGATGGGGATACCATTGGGGCCCATGGCCTTGCCGGATGCAACCGAGCGAATAGCCAGAGCAATTTCGTCCGAGGTGGGAGGAGCGTCCAGCAAATCCCTGTCCTCCACCGTAAGGGAGGGCAGCGCGATGTCCCGAAGCAGGGCATGGGAATCTTCCTCCGAGCAGGGGGAGACCGGGGAGTACACCTCGCGGAAGTAATCCGCGAAGCAGGAGACAATGGCTTCCGGCTCGGTGACACACGCACCATCCATCCTCTCAATCAACGGAACCACACGACTCGCTCTCTCCCTCTTATCCAACCACGCAATCAATTTGCCAGCCTTATCACCCACATCATACAATCGCCCCTGCTGCTCTCTACTGAGGCCCCTGGCCGCCTCCGTGACGAGGGCCCTATAGGCCGCCTGCTTGAGGTGTAGAACATGCAGCTTGGCATCCGTTACCCCGCTCCCCAGGTCACCCTCCAGTTCCGCAATCTCAGCCTCCACCCGGGTCACTTCCTCCCGCTCGCGCCTCCGGGCATGGGAGATAAAGGAGAGGGCCTCCCCTCTGAGAAATACCTTAAAAGCCTCCCACAGGGAGATGGCCGAAGGGACAGACCCCACATTCTCGTCAAAATATCGCAGTAAGGATTTGATCAAGTCGGCACGAATGGTGGGGTCGCGCAAATACCAAGCATTGATTGGAGCCACCCTGCCCTCCCCCCTCGGGAAGACATCGAAATGTAACAGCAATGGGGAGTGATCTGAAATACCCCGCGCCAGATGGCACACCTCCCCCACCCTCCCAGCATAGGCCGCCGGGACAAGGATGTAATCAAGCCGCGAGAGGCTACCATGGGCACCCGAGTGGAAGGTGTATTGCAGCTGTGCGGGATGCTTTAGTCGCCAGCAATCCACCAGGCCCAGTGTGTCTAAAAGGCCGGACAGCCACGCCTGTGCCCGGGGGAGGTCCCTAGGGGGATGACGATCCATAGACCCAGAAGCTACCGCATTAAAGTCCCCCCCAACCACCAGCAGGCCACCCGGAAGGTCCAGGAGGAGGCGCCCCAGGTCCGCAAATGTAGTAGCTTGTAACCCAGGCGGGACGTACACTGATATAAAAATAAACACTCTACCCTCCATTCTACCCACCAGGACAGTGTAGCGTCCCCTCTCATCATGGCGCACCTCATCAATCTCCAACGGGAGCGAGTTCTTGATCATGATACCCACCCCCCGCGAGCCCGAAGTGAAGCCCGAATGGGCCACCAAACGATAGCCCCGCCGATTCATTGCATGAAAGGAGTTACCTATAAGGTGTGTCTCCTGCAGGAAGACAACATCTGGTGAAATACGTTTCAAGTACTGCAGGACCACACCACGCTTAATCCTATCCCCCAGGCCGTTAACATTCCATGACAACACAGTCAAATCCCTACCCCCCATCGTACGTAGAAGCAATCAGTCGTCCCCCACAGAGCATCTTGAGAGCAACAATACAGTAGCGGGTTTGCCTTGCGGTGCAAACAAACAACACACCCCCCCCACCCCCCCATCCCAACAGAACTCCCCCCTCCCTGCACCCCTGCATGAGCCCAGACAGCCCCCCCAAAGTGCAGTGTGCCTGTCGCCCCATAGATGAAAACTAACTAGTCCCCCAGAGGAGGAGGGAAGCCCCCAACAGACCCCGAACGACCTCCATAGGAGGGGAAAATATACGATCAATAAATGGTAAAGGAATGTTGTCCAGAGCAAGGCCTATTATTCACCCCTCAATTCTGATCCGGCGGGCCCTCCCCGCTGACCGCACCCCCCCCACCCCCTCGGCCCCGATCTCCAGGCAGAGTGTCCAACCAGTCCCCAGCCGCCTCGGGCCGGTCAAAGAAGTGCGTGCGACCATCCACCTCCACCCTCAGCTTAGCTGGAAAAAGCATTGAGTACTTAAGGTTCAGGTCACGTAAGCGACGTTTAACACCGAGAAAACTCAGTCTCTGCTTTTGGACCGCCGGAGTAAAGTCTGGGTAGAAATGCACATCCATGTTATAAAGCTTGACCGGTCCCTGTTGCCTGGAGGTCTGCAGGATAGCGTCTCTGTCCCGAAAGTAAAAAATCCGGGCAATGAGAGGCCGTGGCGGGGCACCGGCCTTAGGTCTGCCCCCAGGGACCCGGTGAGCACGTTCCACCGCAAAAAGCTTACTCAGCCCCCGGGGCTGGAGATGGGTAAGGATCAGTTCTTCCACAAAAAGATCTGCCGCCTCCGCCTCTCGTCCCTCCGGCACCCCCACAATATGAACATTATTCCTCCGGGCCCGACCCTCGGAATCCTCCAGTCGCCGGTCCATCAGGGCGCTCGCCTGGCCGAGCCGGCGCACCTCCTTCTGGAGGGCCACCACATCCGTCGTGAGGCTCGTTGTAGTGTGGGCCAGGGAATCGACCCTGTCGTTCGTTTTGGACAAGTCACCCCTCACGAGGCTCACATCCACAAGGACCGAGTCTATTTTTTGCGCTAGGGTGTCGAAGCGCTGGTCCACCGAGGCCTTCATCTCTGCGATGGCGCCCATGACGTCCCGGAGGGTCAGATCCACCGGCTGAGCAGATGCCTCCGTCGGGCCCGCCGGGGATGTGCGCGATGTCTCCGGAGATCCCTTCTGGAGAGTGTAGCAGTCCATACTGTTGGATTGGTGCGCCGGGCCACGGCGGGTCTTCACCTTCGCCCGGTCGCCATCTTGTTTGGTGGACATGCTTGCTCTCCCACCGTCGTGCCAATCTCCTCGAACGGGCCGATAAACCAGTTCACGGGTTCCGGGGGGGGGGGGGGGGAGGGCGACCACTGGACCGCAGGACGACCCACAGCCGGCGGGCCAGCCGGGCACCTGGACAAGGCCACACCACCGCACCCCGCTCCGCAGCCCTACCTCGCTTGAGGGCAAGGAGGGCGCAAAAGCGAAAGTGAAAGCGCGGGGTACGCGAGTCGCCCAGCCCTGCCCGCCGCTGTTGTTCACTTTGTCCCCGGATCGCCCCACTACTCCAATCCGGGGGGCCGGCGCGGAGAAGGCCGCAACCTTCGATCGGTGCTCCCACCGGTGTCCGGGGTCCGATTCGAACCCAAAAAACGGGTGGCGCCTCAGCTCGGGTTTACCGACACAGTCCCCTCAACAAGGACAGGATATCGCCAGGATTAATTCAGGAGGTCGCGGAGGTCCTCGGGAGCCTCGCACCTACGCGGCCATCTTGGTTGCGCGCTCCTCCTGGCCTTTCTTGTTTACTTTATAGGTTAATAAACTGGAGCAGGTCTTGGTAAGAGGGGGATGCGATACACCAACCATAAGTGGACAAACTGTGCTGGTCTTACTCTACGCAGACGATGCTTTTTTCTTTCCAGAACAGCACAGGGATGGCATTTGCTAATAGATAACTTAATTACATGGACAGTTTGGATTATTACCTTTGAGGCATAGTGGAGAGATGCGATCAAGAGACTGAAATAGGCCCCAAAGAGAGTGGCCCTGGAAGGTCCAGGGTCGACCCGATCCCCGCTCGATCGAAAACACAAACGTCAACCTGAGATGGAGAAAGAAAGGGATGAGCAACGCATTACAATACTGACAGGGAAAGAACCGATGTGGACCGAAACTGTGTTGAACCGGAGCACACATCCGAACCAGACTGTGGAAAGAAAATATAACAGTGGAATCAAGGACTATGCAAATTACAAGCAAGAGGAGTGTCAGTACCTAGTGACCCAAAGAAACACTAGATGACATGAGTATGTGTATCTACAGCCACACATGCTTCTAAAACAAAGGGTTTCGCATTAGAGTATTCCAAGGTTCCACACTTGTGCTGTGTAGGGCATCATGGATTTTAATTTTTTTTTAAATTAACTTTACACTAATCATTTAAGACCTCATCTTTGTAGACAGACTTAGGCAGATTTAAATGTGTTGCAATGTAGTTTAAGGAATGGTTTGTAATTGGGAATAGTGATAATTATTGGGAATGGTGACTAATCATCCTAGGGTTGGCTTTGTAAGGTGCACTAAAGCATTGGACATGCTAGACCACACAGTAAATGTGCTCTGGTGTACAGGAGCACTGCCCAAAAAAATGCTTTAGATTAACAATGAAGATCCTATGATGAATATGAAAACAAGTTACTTACCTGTAACTTTGGTTCTCCAGTATTGGTAGCTTTCATCGATTCCCATAGCTTGCATCGTTCCCCGTCGTCGGAATGGGAGTCTTGGTAAATAAAAAAATACGATTGCAGTAGGTACAAAAGAGAAAGAAAGGCCTAGGCCTCATCTCATTTTGTAGCATATCCACCTCTTTTTGTAAAAGAGACTAAAACAATGCAACCAATCAGATTAGTCTCACCCCATAGAACACTCCTGAGAGACCCTCAGATTTTCATAGCCGTGTAACAGTATAACCGAATATGCTGAAGGCTGAGCTTTCCCAGGGGAGGAGGGTGGGCGCATGGGAATCTATGAAAGTTACTAATACCGGAGAACCAAAGTTACAGGTAAGTAACTTGTTTTCTTACTCCAGTATTGGAACTTTCATAGATTCCCATAGCTTGTATCTGAATAGCTAGCAGTTAGAAAAAACGCACATTGTGTAATAATCATAGAAAAATCAGATACCACAACATTAGTTAGTAATCATCATCAGATACAAAATGTGCGAACCAATAACAGGAAGGAGGGTTAGAATGGAAAAGCTCACCGCTCACTGGAAGAGATTCCTCAGGACTGCCTGTCGCACTGCAGCATCACTCCGCATGGAAGAATCCAAGCAGTAATGTCTCGTGAAAGTATCGGCACTGCTCCATGTAGCTGCCCTGCAAATGTCTTTGATCGGAACTCCAGCAAAAAGAGCAGCAGAAGATGACTGATCTAGTAGAGTGCGCCTCGACCCGCCCTTCTAAGGGCTTACCAGCTGCTTGGTGACAGCAGTGTATTGCGCTGGCTATCCATCGTGCAACCCCTTGTTTTGAAAGGGGAAAACCTTTGCGAGGGCACTGAAAGCGACAAAGAGCTGTGTAGATCTACATCTGACTTGACGCACTTTACAGAGCGGCTGACTCGGGGGTCGCTGCTGATCTGCTGCGGGCTGCTTCACTGCTGCTAAATATTGACGATTGAATCTGTTTTTACTGTGTATAATTTGCTGCTAGACCGATTCCGGTCTTATTGTGTGTATTTTTTAAACCCCCACCCGGCCTCATTCCCCGCATACTCGCACTATAAAATACAGTCTCTCTCACCTGCTGTCTCGAGCGGGACCCTTTCCTCATTCGCGCTGTGTCATCGCCATTTTGGGACAGTCTTGGGGCTGTAGTCAGGCGCCATATTGGTGTGGGTGCCAGGACTACAAGGCGAGTGACTATAAAAATAGACCAAATGCAAGCGCGCAGTGTGTGCGCACAGCTCGCGCAGTGTGTGCGCACAGCTCGCGCAGCGGGCGCGCCAGAGGCAAGCCCGCCTGGCCCGTCCGCGTCCCGGACGAGTATAGGACGGTACACGACGCCCCTAACATTACTAAGGTATGTCGCTCCTATTCTAGAATGCAGCTGCTAGAGATAGGTAGCAGGTTAGATCCTGCTGTTACCGCCCATACTGAGCTGGTTGCAAAGGCCACCCATCTCGGATTGGGTACAGGTAAAAGGAGTACGAAAGCGTTGAACAACCTTAACTGTGGGCTGTTAAATAGCAGATTAGTAAAGCATCATACTGAAATCGCACTACTGATCGAAGATTTGAAGCTTGATGCTTTATTCCTCACAGAAACCTGGATTAGAGCAGAATCAGTAGTGGAGATTGGCCTTGCCTGCCCAGAGGGATTCAAGATTATACATAAACCCAGGAAGGGGGGTAAAGGAGGAGGGGTGGGATTGATTTACAGGGAAGAACTTCATCTCACCCTGCTACAGATGGACAAGCTAGAGGGAATTGAAGTAATGGGCTTTTCATTTCTTGCAGCCAGAGGCAACTAACTCACAGGTCTGCTTTGTTATCGCCCCCCCGGGAGTAAGACTCCACTGCAGCCTCTCCTGAATACTATTACTAACCTTTCTCTGTCACATTCTAAAATGGATATTCTAGGTGACTTTAATTGGTGGGAGAGTGCCAGCATGAAGAACCAGTTCAGGGACCTGACGTATACATGCAAAAATCTCGGCCTCCAACAATTAGTCACCTCCTCCACTCATCGGGGAGGTCACATACTCTCTCTCTTTGCAAATGAGTCTGAGGTAGAACTTTTAAATATTTCACCCCAAATTTGGACAGACCATTACCTTATCCATTTTAAATTACAGTTAGTCGACACTCTGGCCCATTCCAAAACTGCAGTACTGTATCGGAAAGGCAGAAATTGGACTAAACTAGCAAGGACGGGCGCCCTTTTAACTCCTCCCACAGTGAGCCTATTTCAGGCCTCTGGTACGGTGGAGGCGAATTATAACGCCTATCATGAGTTTATTACTGCTGATTTAGACCATTTAATCCCGATGAAAAAGACAAAAATTAAGAATAAAACTTCAGCGCCCTGGTACAGTGAAGATCTGAGAACGCTAAGACAACAATGCAGAAGGGCCGAAAGGAAATGGTGGAAGGGATACCTGGACAGGGACAAGCTTGCGCTACAATCAGCACAGAGCAGGTACAAGCTGCTTATTGTGGAACATAAGGCTAAATTCTATGCTGACTCCATAGTGCATGCATCAAATGGGGTTAAGGAACTGTTAAAATTGTAAGAACCATCTCAGCCCCGCGCAGCCTGGAGAATAAAGTAGTAGCCTCACAAAAACTGTGTAATGAGATTGCCACTCATTTCAAGGATAAAGTGGCAAAGATAGTTGATCTTTTCAAGAGCAATGAAGTAGCTGCTCAGGATTTAGATAAGGAGGCGACCAGCGAAAGGTTGGGTCGCCATTGCTCCTTGGCTACTTTCAACGGCTCACAGTATCTCCTCTGGTTCACCCCTTGACCCCCTGCCTCAGAAGGCGTGGAAGTCCTATGGCCACCTGACCTTCCCCTGGTTGCGCCAGATCTGCAACCAATCTTTGGAAGTGGGTCTGGTTCCAGAGGGATGGAAACTGGCGGTGGTCTCTCCCCGTATAAAAAAAACACTGGATCCAACTAATCCGGCTAATTTCCGGCCTCTCTCCTGCCTTTTCCTATTAAAATCTTGGAAAAGGTCGTGAGCAGGTCCCTCTCAGACTACTTAGAGGAACACCATCTACTGGACAGGGACCAGTTTGGCTTCCGTCCCGGTCACGGAACGGAGTCAGCTCTGGTCACCATGTTGGACAACATACGAATGCGGGATGACAACGGGAGCACCGCTGTTTTGGTGCTCCTGGATATGTCAGCCGCATTCGATACAGTGAGTCACTATCTTGCTGGGGCATCTGGAGGAGTTTGGGGTGAGGGGATCGAGCACTGCAGTGGCTTCGTTCCTATCTGGCGGGAAGACATCAAGTGGTGACTGGGGCCTTTCTCTTCAGAAAAACCCCCCGTAGCTTTTGGAGTGCCGCAGGGTTCTAGTATCAGCCCCATCCTATTTAACATATATTTACAGCCGTTATTTGCGATCATCAAGGCGTTTGGGGTTGAGCTAGTCAACTACGCAGATGATACGCAACTGGCCTTCTCACTGGAAGGAAAACAGGCGGTCCCTCTAGAACAATTCCAAAACTGCATGAGGTTGACTATCGACTGGCTACAGAGAAATTGCCTGCAGTTTAATGGAGATAAAACAGAGCTATTGTACTACTCGCCGTTAAGGCGGATTCAACATCTGCCGGTGGACCTCAGGTTCGCTCTGGATGAGGCTCCACTGGCTCCAGCCAGTACAATACGGAATCTCGGTTTTCTGTCCGACAGTTATCTCCAGCTAGACTCGCAGGCAAATAAAACAGCCAGCGTATGTTTTGGGTTACTACGGCTCGAAGTACGGTTGTAAGGAGTACGGTATTGGGTAGAATGGATTACTGCAACTCCTTGTATTTAGGAGCCCCCCCAATACATTCTGCAGGGGCTACAGAGAGTTCAGTCAGCTGCAGCGAAGCTGGCGTTAAATCGCAAGAACAACTTTTCTTCTACTCAAGCGCTACAAGAGCTCCACTGACTGCCAATCAGAGAAAGGGCTCTTTGTAAGTCCCTCTGCTTAGTTTATAAAGCAACTCACGGGATGGGCCCGGTCCCTCTTCAGGAAAGATTTATGCGTTATCTTCCCTCGAGACAGCTGCGCTCCGCCAACGCTTGCTTGTTGGCACAACCCAGGTTCAAACGAACAAGGATGGGCGGAAGAGCCTTCAGTGTTGTGGGTGCTCGGATGTGGAACGTGCTCCCACAGGGGATTAGACAGACGAATTCTCTAATGGAATTTAGAAAGAGCCTTAAGACCTGGCTCTTTCCAGCAGCCTGATGGCCCCTGATCAATCTCTCCCCTCAGCACTAGTGATTCCGTTTTGTCAGAACGCCTGGATACCCGTAGGGTTACAGCTTGCGCTAATCAAATAATACAATACAAGATCACCTAAAGTCCTTCGTGCGTTGGAGATAAAAATTCAAATATCTTTGAACATCCAAAGAATGAAGAGACCTCTCTGCTGGAGTAGTCGGTCGAGGGAAAAAAGATTTCAGAATGACAGTTTCATTCAAATGAAAATCCGAAGGGACCTTCTGGATGAATTTTGGATTTGTCCTCAGGATGAGAGAGTCCCTTTTAAACTGTAAGAACGGTTCCTGAATAGTGAGCCTGAAGTTCTCCAACCGTCCTGGCTGATGTTAAAGCGAGAAGGAGGGCTACCTTCCATGAGAGAAATTTAAGGTCCGCCTTATGAATTGGCTCAAAAGGAAGTCTCATGAGCTGAGTAAGGACTTGGTTGAGCTGCCACATGGGTGGCGGAGATCTAACTGGAGGAAAAACCCTAAAAAGTCCTTTTAAAAATTGTTTCACAATTCTTGCAGACCAAAGGGAAGGGCCAGAAGATGTGCGCCAAAATCTAGAGATCGCTGCCAGGTGCACCTTAATAGAAGAGTGGGCGAGCCCTGACTTGGCCAGAGATAAAATGTATGGCAAGATTTGATGAGGAGCAGAAGAGAAAGGAAGAATGTCCTCTTGGCGGCACCACAGGCAGAAACGTTTCCATTTTGAACAATAGGTCTTATTCGTACTAGGTGCACGAAACTGAGCTAGCACCTCTCAACATTCTTGAGGGATATTCAAGCTCTGAAATTCTCTGTGCTCAGGAGCCACGCTGTCAACTGAAGCGAGCTCAGGTCCAGATGTACTACTTGGCCCTGGGACATCGTCAAAAGAGAGGGAATTGGACGTAGGTGAATTGGATGGTCCTGGGAGAGCAGGAGAAGCTCTGTAAACCAAAACTGGCGGGGCCACTAGAATCATTCTGCAGGGTTCTGCTTTGAGCTTCCTGAGCAATCTTGGAATTAGTGGAATTGGAGGAAAGACGTAAACAAAGGCGCCTGAGCAGGCCATCGAAAGCACATTCCCCAGTGATCCCCGATGCTGTTCCCTGCTTGCGTAGAACCGGCATTTCCTGTTCTCTGGAGTGGCAAACAGGTCTATGGACAGAGTGCCCCAAAGATTGATAACTCTCTGACCATCTATCAGCTGGCCGCCTCTTTCATAAGCGATGAGTACTTTGTCGTCGAAAGAGCCTTCTGTTTGGCGCCACTGCAAGTCCAATTGCACTTGGAGCGGGTGCATTCGAAGTCTGCAATGCGGAATTAAGGGAATGCAGGAGGACATCGATCCTAGAAGGGACTTGTAAAGGCGAACAGACAGCGACCGTCTCATTTGCAATAGACAGGCGGAGGTGATCAATTGTTGCTGTCTTTCCTCTGATGGAAAAGCGTTGCAACAAGTTGTGTCCAGAATAGCCTCCAGAAACTTGGCCGACCAGGGAGGAGAGCGGACCGACTTTTCCCTGTTGAGTTGAAGTCCCTGATGACTGAAGAGTTGAATGCAGCGTGCGACTGCTTCTGATACTGTCTGAGAAGACTGCTTTCACCAACCAGTAGTCTAGATAAGGAAAAACCCCTAACGTTTGTTTTCTGAGAAACGCTGTGACTGGGGCGAAGACCTTCGTGAATATCCGCGGTGCGGATCTGAGTCCGAAAGGCAGGACCTTGAATTGGAAGTAGCTCTTGGCTACTGTAAAGTGTAAAAGCCTCCTGTGGGCAGGGTGGATGGGGACATGAAAGTATGCGTCCTCAAGAACTAGGGTGGCCATGTAATCTCCTGGATTGAGGAGCCGCAAAATGTCCTGCAGGGATACCATCCGAAACCAGAGTTTTATGAGATAGGTGTTGAGCTCCCTAAGGTCTAAAATTGGGCACCATTTGTCTACGGTCTTGCGAACGAGGAAGAACCGGGAATATAATCCGTTGCCTTGTTGGAACAGAAATACCGGCTCTATCGCTCCTTTGAGAAGTAGTTGGTGAGCTTCTAGACGTAGAAGGTGCAGATGGTTGGATTCGGTGGCACGAGGGGTTCTGGATGGTGGCTGGTGTTGAAACTCCAGTGTATGGCCAAATCGGATGATATTGAGGACCCACTGATCTGATGTCATGAGTTGCCAGTTGTGGAGGCATTGTGATATCCTGCCCCCCCACTGGTGTTACAGGGGGCGAAGGAACATTAGACCGAGCCGGGAAGTCGCTACTGGCGCTTAGATGAATCTCTCCCCTGGCGCCCTTGTCATCCTCTAGAAGATTAGCGAGAGAAAGACGATTGGCCCTGACGTTGTGAATACTGGGGCATGTAAGACTGAGATGGCTGCGAATAGGAGCAGTAGCGCTGCTGCTGTCCACCCCTGTATGAAGAAAAGCCTCTTCTTCTCGCTCCACGGAAAGGCACTTTGCGGTATTGCCAAGTCCCAAGGGACATCGCCGTCTGTGTCCTTTTTTATATCCTGCAGCGCATCGTCCACGTGCTTCCCAAAAAGCATCTCCACATGGAACAGCAGATCCAGGATTTTATTCTGGACTTCCGGGCGAAACCAGGTGGCCCGAAGCCAGCCTTGCCGTCTAAGGACTGCCACTCCTGCAAGAGTGGAAAGCTGTAGTAGCAATGTCCATTGCGCAATCAATTTCCGAAGAGGAACGTTCTCCCTCCTCCAGGATTTTCTTGGCGTCGGCCTTAGAGTCTACTGGTAATTGGTCTAAATACGGGGATAGGTCGCACCACATCTGGCGATCATATCGTCCAAGAATTGCCAAGGCATTAGCAGCCCTGACCAGGAGGATGGACATAAAAGAGAACCTCTTCCCCACATTATCTAGTCGTCTACCCTCCTTATCCGGTGGTGTGGTGAGGGGCGCCGACTGATTCTTCGACTTCCTTTGGGCCGCTTGAGAAATTACAGTCTGGATTCGGCTGGCTGACCAGATAGGCGGGGCTGTCCTCTGGAGCTTTGTACTTTTTCGAGGAAGAACAGGCATGGCAGTTGCTGGAGACTTCATAACTTTTACCCCCTCATCCCAGACATGGCTCACAATTGGAATAGAACAGACAGACTTTTTATAAGGTTCTTTGAAATCATAAAGAAAACATTACAAATGTACTGATGGAAGGAGAAGCGGGATCCGGAATAATGTCATCTCATTCCCTATCTGGATCCAGGACGGAGACTGTGCCCTGGTCATCATCTGATGAGTGATCTTGAATTGTGACCACATTTTGTGGAGGTTCCGGAGACTCCGGAACCGGAGCTTGGGGAAGCGGAGGAACCACTGGACCAGGAGATCGAGGAGGAGGTTGAGACACTTGAACTGACTGTTGGCCGGAAGATTGAGCTGAAAATCTTTCTGTAATCATGCATGAGTTGGAGATCAGCAATGAGTGAAGACGGCATGGCCACCATGCCATGTTGCGACTGTTCCGGACACCTAGATTGTGGCAGATATTTCTGTTGCTCCATATAATAGTCCTCAGAGTTGGAGTCCTGATATTTTCCATGTAACTGGGATGGGCTATATGCATCCCTGTAAGGACCATCATCCTCCTCTGAAACCTCTTCCTCCAAAAGGAGAGCCGGAGGCAGTGGTATCACTCAGACGAGATGTCATGTCCGGGGCAACCCTGCGTCTAATCGAAATTGCCACTTTTATCATCGACGAAGTCATCGCCGACGAAGATTGAACCGTCAATGACGAAAAGGCAATCGTCGACGTCAAGGTAGTCATCATAAGCGATGACATAGTAACAGGTACCTCAGGTTGCAGCGTCGACGAAGCGGTCGTCGACGAAGGCAATGGAGGCGATTGAATTTTTGATGCTGTCGTCGACATTCCTGATGTTGTCGTCGGACGGATTTTCCGGTCAGCTTTCCCCTCAGGAGGGACGGAAGCTGTTTTGTTTTTTTAAGCAGTTCTGGTTTCTCAGAGGGTGGAGGAGAAACCGAAGGCCCCAGGCTCATTTTCTTAACAGATTGCACCTCAGAAACCAGTCCTTCACTCTCCTTTACACCTTGGTGAGATTTGATGGGACTACGCCTGTCAGACCTATCAGAGGTCTTTCTTAAAGCCTTGGCAGGGAAGTTAGTAGAAGTTGAAGGAGAAGACCTACCCCGTTTTTGAGATCTCCTCAAAGATGTCGTTGAGGAGGCATCATCACTGTCACTCAAAACAGGGTCTTTCCGTGACTAACTTTTGCAGCCAGGTGAGAAGACGTCCCTCACGGTCTCTTAAGGTCTTTGAAGAAAAGGTTCGACAGATCTTGCAGTAAGTAGCCTTGTGGTCAGGGTACAAACAATAAATACAGTCTTTATGTTAGTCCTCCACATAAAGCCTCTTTTTTGAACAGGTGGTACAGGCTTTGAATAAAGCTTTCTTCTCCTTGACAGACATCTGAAGAATGGAAGTTGAAAAGTAACTGTTGAAACACAGAAGTTGGAAGAGAAATCTGAGCAGAGCTCAGTGGAGACTCCCTTGCACAACGTGCAGTAGAAAATCTGAGGCTCTCAGGAGGGTTCTATGGGGTGAGGCTAATCTGATTGGTTGTTGCATTGTTTTTGGTCTCTTTTACAAAAAGAGGTGGATATGCTACAAAATGAGATGAGGCCTAGGCCCTTCTTTCTCTTTTGTACCTACTGCTATGGTATTTTTTTTTACTTACCGAGACTCCCATTCCGACGACGGGGAATGATGCAAGCTATGGGAACCTATGAAAGTTCCAATACTGGAGTAACTACATATATACATATAAACACACACACAGGGTCCAGTTTTACAGCAGGCCTATACAAAGTTAATCTACACCTCACTGAACTGATGGTCCACAGGTCAACTCTGGCTGTATAGTCTGAAAGTTGAAAATGCTAGATTGGCTTTACGGTCCGTGTGGCTAAAATTTTGAATGTCTTGCCACTGATCAACAGTGGACCCACTTACTTTTAGGATTAAATTAAAAAATAAAATGGAGGTTGCATACAGTACTTGAGACTTACAGTATGTTGTATTCTCTATGGCAGCACTGTTTCCCAGTGCCAAGAGACCACTACTATGGTGCAGGATCACTATACTAAAACATTAGGCCAAAGAAACTAGAGATGCAATAACTGTTTAAATTATGTAAGAAGTCTTGGGGTTGTCACGAAAGGAAAATGCTACTTACCAGTATGCCTCTGTTCTTGGCATGTAGAGCTGTATACTTTAGCATAGATCGCCATCTGGTGTTGGGCTCGGATGTTTGCAGTTTGTTTTGGTCAGAGAAGTTTTTGTTAGTCACGAGATAGGGGACTCCTCCTTATGGGGACAGTGCGCAAGGGCATCGACTCCATCCCCAGATTGTATTTCGCCGTAATGATTGAGTTAGTAGGAAAGGATGTCCATGTGTGATGTATCCAAGTTAGATAATACTGCAATGGATACAGGTATCAGGGGAGGTGGGTGGGCATATACAACTCTACATGCCAAGAACAGATGCATACAGGTAAGTAGCATTTTCTGTTTGAGGAATATGAGCTGTAGATTGTATACTTTAGCATAGACTATATAGCAGTTTTCCTCTTTAGCGGTGGCAACTTGTATCCGTTGAAGTGGTCTGAAAAGGTGTGGTCAATACAGCTTGGCCCACACTAGCTTGTTGTTTTGCTTGCACATCTACACAATAGTGTTTAGTGAAAGTGTGTGGTGTAGACCAAGTTGCTGCTTTGCAGATGTCATCTAGGAGAATGTTCCCTAAGAATGCCATAGAAGCCCCTAGTTTGCATGTGGAATGGTCAGCGTGCGTTTAGCTTTGAGATAGCACATTTGGATGCACTTAATCCATCTTGCAATTCCTGTTTTTGAAACGGGATTGCGCTTGTGAGGTGGGGAGAAAGATGCAAAGAGTGGTTTAGTCTTTCTAAAAGGTTTAGTTCTTTCTATGTAGTATACTAACGCCCTTTTTGACGTCTAGCGTGTGAAGAGCACGTTGTGCCACTGAGTCTGGTTGAGGGGAAAAAACTGGGAGTTCAACAGACTGATTAAGGTAGAAGGCAGAAACTACCTTGGGATAAATTTTGGGTTAAGTTTAAGAACCACTTTACTATGATGCATTTGCAAAAATGGTTCTTGTATGGTTAATGCCCGGAGTTCACTAGTTATTCTGAGGGATGGGATAGCTACCAGGAAGGCTACCTTCCAAGTGAGGAACTGTAACTCACATTTGTGTAGAGGTTCAAATGGGGGACCCATGAGCCTGGTAAGGACAATATGGAGGTTCCAGGCTGGGGAAGGTGGAACTCTAGGTGGAATTATTCTTTAAGTCCTTCCATAAATGCTTTGATAGTAGGAACTCAAAATAAAGACAAGTGTTGTCTGTTTTGGAGGTAAGCGGCTATTGCAGCTAGATGTAGCCGTATAGATGTATTTGCCAAATTACATTGTTGTAGATGCAAGAGATAACAGATACTGTTTTGAATGGAAGCATCTAGTGGGTTTATTTTGTTATTTGTACAATAAACAAGAAATCGCTTCCACTTTGCTGCATAGCATGCTCTTGGGGTAGGACGTTTAGCCTCTTTGATGACGTTCATACAATCTATTGGGAGATTGAGGTAGCCAAACTCAAGGACTTCAGTAGCCAGATCGCAAGATTGAGTTGATTAAAATCTGGATGTCTTATCTCTCCATGGTTCTGTGTAAGAAGTTTGGGTCAGAGGCGTAGCTTTTGATGCGCAACTACTGATAGTTCCAAGAGGGTTGTGAACCATGGTTGTCGGGCCCATGTTGCAGCAACCAGGATCATTGTGAGGGAATGCTGTTTGAATTGCCGAACCACTTTTGGAATGAGCGGAAGCAAATTTGTCTGACCAGTTCATCCATAGTGCACTGCCTTTGGACAATGGTTGTGGATACCTGGAGGCGAAGCTTGGGCATTTTGCGTTGTGATTTGTGGCGAACAGATCTATGTCTGGGTCTACCAACATTTGAAAGAATAACTTGAGGATGAAGTTCCCATTCGTGGATGTGTTGCGTTTGTCGACTGAGCAGATCCGCGATCTGATTGTGTACTCCCGGGAGATGTCCTGCGAGGAGGTATGTTTTTTGAGGAATAGCTCATCTCCATATAGTTTGCAGTAGGCATGAAAGTTGGTGTGTCCCCCCTGCTTTTGAATGTAATACATTGCTGTCATGTTGTCCGCACATATTAGGACAGCTTTGCCTAGTAGCAAGAGGTGATTTATGTGGAGTTG
Organism: Triturus cristatus; assembly: GCF_964204655.1. NCBI lineage: Eukaryota > Metazoa > Chordata > Amphibia > Caudata > Salamandridae > Triturus > Triturus cristatus. The sequence continues at coordinate 728,592,698 of NC_140592.1, read as the reverse complement.
TTTCTGTCGAGGGGTCCATAAGCCCTGAGCAGTTTGACTTTGTAGATGAGTTTCCCAGCTGGTGAGCAACGCGTCTGTTAGTACTATCTGTGGAACCGGGTCGAGGAACGGCTGCCCATTGGAAGGGTTTTGTGTATTCCACCACTGCAGTGAGCGATGTGTGCGGCTGTCCACCAACACCATATCAGTTAGCTGACCTTGAGCCTGGTTCCACTGATGAGCTAAGCATTCTTGCAATGGACTCATCTGGAGTCTTGCATAAGGGACGAGGAGGATGCAAGAAGACATCATCCCGATTAACTGCGTAAACACTTGAGCTGGCAATGAGTGTTTAGGCCGGAATTGTAATATTAGAGCCTGCATGGAGTGAATCCTGCCTGGATTGGGGTATGCTAGAGCTCTTGAGGTGTCTAGAGTAGCCCTAGATACTGTTGTATCTTGGATGGTTGAAGGCGAGACTTGGTGAGATTTAATGTGAAACCTAAGTCGTGAAGTAGATGGATAGTCTTGTGTGTGTGCTGTACACAACTGTTGTGAGATTTGCCTTTTATGAGCAAGTTGTCCAGATAAGGGAACACATGGATGTGTTGCCTTCTTAAATGTGATGCTACCCCTGCAAGGCATTTGGTAAAGGCTCTGGGTGCTGTGGTTACCCCGAATGGGAGGACTTTGAACTGATAATGTTATCTGTCCACCCCGAACCTGAGATACTTTCTGTGAGAGGGGTTCCCAGGAATAAGAAAGTAGGCATCCTTTAGATCTAGAGTGGAGAGGAAGTTGCCTTGTTAAAGTAGTGGGGGCACCTGTTGGAGAGTGACCATGTGGAAGTGGTTTGATTGGATGTAGAAGTTTAGGGGTCTAATGTATAATATTGGCCTGAGAGAGCGGTCCTTTTTTGGAATCGAAAAGTAGAGTGAGAATACCCCTGTGCCCTGATGGGGTAAGGGGACTGGTTCCATTGTGTAGTAGAGAAAGAACCTCTTGTTTGAGGAGAGTCCAATGTTCTGTGGACATTGGACTGTGTTTGGGGGGACTTCGGTGTAGGTTGTTTCCGCTCCGAAGGCTTGTCTTTTAGGTGTTTAGGCACCGAAGGTTTAGCCTTGGATTGTTTCGGCTCCGAGGTTTTCGGTGTCAGTTTTTTTTATCCTTTTGCTTCGGCTCAGAGGGTTCGTCCTTCGGGTTTTCTGGTGCCGATGGAGGAGGGCGTGGCATATTCGAAGGCTTGGATTTCGATGCCGGAAGTGTTTTTTCGGGACCAGTGTGGTTGTCTCGAGCCAGAGCTGGAAGGCTGGTCTTTAATTTTCATAGCCGGCCAGAGGGAGAGGCATCTGAAATGTTCGACTGGTGTGGGCCTGTGGCAAAGGTGTTAACGGAGCCTTCGGTATGGGCTTGGGTGGGGCAGGGATCTCTGTACTCACAGACCGCTGAGCTGGAGTGACTGCGTCCGCGCCGGAGTCATCTGCTTCAGAGACAGACCTGTTTCTCCTGGGCTTGTTCCGGAAAGCAGTCGGGCCTGGACGGAAGATGTCTGGAATGGAGCCGCTTCCTCTGGACATTTCGTGACATCGAGCCAGACTATCATGAATGGTCTTCTTGGACTTGAAAAATAGTCCAGCCTCACAGGTATCCTCTCGGTGTTCTGGAGAGGCGCAAAATTACACACCGGGTGTAGGTCCGAGTGTGGGAATTGAGCACCACACTGTCGACATTTCTTGAAGGGAGTCTGTTCCATCGACTTCCGTTGTGATCGACGCAGGCCGTTGGGCCTACCCGTGTCGTAGTTTATCGAAGTTTTTCGATTGTAGAGGATGCGCGTCGCAAAGGGAAACACGATTGTGACAATACCGTTGAGTGGTAAGTGATCGCGCTAAGGGGGTTTTAATAACTACACCGTCCCGGAGCGCTGCAAGTCACATCCGAATCCGATGGCGGAAAAAAAATCTGGGTATGGAGTCGATGCCCATGCGCACTGTCACCATAAGGAGGAGTCACCTATCTCTTGACTAACAGACTTCTCAGACAAAAACAAACTGCAAACATCCGAGCCCAACACCAGATGGCGATCTATGCTAAAGTATACAATCTACAGCTGATGCGCCTCAAACACAGTCTTTTACTGATACCTGTAGAGTCCTCTTCACAATGAGATGGGGATATTCTGAATGTATAAGATTAGATTGAAGAAGCAATTTCAGACATTCCAACTTTAAAAAAATAGGAGAGAATCTCATGGTAAAGGACAGAGAAAGTCACTGAGCAAATGTATTGTGAAAGCATATTGTAAAAACGATAACACTGTACCAGCCATAGTTGTCTGAAAGGAGATCCCCATGCAACACCAGAAAGCAATTAAAAATGCCCCTCACCTACAATTCCTCATATTTCTTTTGGTTTAATAAAGCACACATATTTAAAAACAAAATTTATTTTTTGCAACATCCCATTTAATGTGGTTTAATACATAAAAAGCAAAATAACTTCCGTCTAGATAAACTGAAATAAAGAGCATTCACACATTATTGTTAACATTAATCACTGGGCTTTAACAGCGGAGTAATCAGTGCACCTGGATGGCCCACTGGCAAACCAACTAAGCAAAACACTGACTTCAGGGAAGGAACTTGAAAATGGAGCTCAGTCCATTCTCTCGACCACCTCCTCCATATACATGAGAACTTTCCTAGGATATCACTACTCCACACCGGAGCAATTTAAAAAGGTGCGCCTTCACTTCTACCATAACTGTTAGGTTGTGGCACCTTGCCATCATAAATAGAAAAATGTTGACTACACCTCATCAAATTATCTACTGAGGAATAAGCAGCGTTACATTTTTATTTAGTTTCAAGAGGGGGAGGGAATTTCCTAATTTACAAAAATAGAATAAGGTTGAAAACTGTGCAAATTAGACTAGCATGTGCTTCCATTGCAGATCCAACAGCATGAAAGCAGAGCTAGAATTTAAACAAGGGTGCCAAGTGTTGAGACTGTACATATATTAAGTATCTATTACAAGTCAATGCACCAGTCTGATCCGTTATTTAGGTGCTTGTACACAAGCCATATATTCACCAATGGCCATTGGACTATTCTGTGACAAAGGATTTTACCTATATTTTGAGCAGGTTTCCTATGACCAGATCAATCCACAATGTACTAGAACCTACACAAACTACACTAGAAATGGAACTTTAGAGCATATATTATATATATACACATATATATATATATATATATATATATATATATATACATGGCACTGATGCTCACTAAATTATTTGGACGACATTAAACGGTCAATAAGAGTCTCAGTACCCTGGTAAGGTTGTCCCACATTAATTAACCAAATCCATATTTTCCATGAGCATTTCAGTTCACAGCGAGTCCATATCATGGAAGTATGCTCATACCAAATATCAAGTCCAGTAATGGGAATGCCACATCTTGAGGTGCTATAATATTGTGTGAGGTAATTACAGTCACAAGTCCTACTACTGAACATTACCTGCAGGATGTTGCATGGATTGCCAAATGTGTATCAGAACTTCGAGTAAGTCTCTGATAAAGTAGCGCCATGGGAGGAGGCAGTTTGTTACAAATATACGGAGGCAAACAAAAGGACAAAGCAAGATCCATTGTAATCAAAATGAAGAAAGCAGAGGACACTTGTGTGGAAACTTCAAAATTTTCAGCATGGTTGAACTCATCACTTCAATGTCCTGCTTCGGTCATAAGACTGGCCTTCGTCCTTCAAAAAAGCTGTTTTCTCTTCAGAAAACCATTGTCTAGTTCTGCGGTGGGGGAGGTGGTGGAGCAGGCATTCCAAACTGAGGTATACCTATTCCCATCATGGTGACAAAGTTGGGATGATCTGCTGGTGGTGGCGGAGGTGGTGGTGGAGGCGTTGCATACATCATGCCCGTGGTGCCAGGTGGGGGTGGAGGCAGAGAAGGTGGCACAACTGATGGTAGGGGAGGTTGAATACCAGGAGGTACTAAGGGCAGATTTCCTGGCATCTGAGATGCAGAAGTGGAGGCTGCAGTGGATCCCGGTTGCTGCTGCCATGGTGGAATGGTTGTGGCGACTGTGGATGTGCTAGTAGTGTCTACAGAGCAGAGAAAACAAAAGGATTAAAATTACAGCCTAAAACAAATAAACCTATGGGACTTTAAGGTCACATCAGGCTGTTATGCTAGCAAAACAGTACCCAGATTAACTGCACAGTGACAATGGAAGAGATACTCCTATTGGAATTCTGCATCATCAAAATTGTTAATCAGGAGCAGAATCCAAAACCCCCAGAGAAACAATTCCTTGTGGACAAACATGCGCGTTATCCCAGCCTTCGGAGAATCCAAGTTGCGCATGCGCAAATTTACCTACAAATAATCGTGAGGCAGCTGAGGTAGGAAGAAGAGGTGCTGCCTGCCTTCTGGGGCCCCGCCATGCTGTTCCGGCCGCACCCGATGCTCAAGAATAGGACCAGAGTCTCGGACTGTAAGCAATAAATTACACAACCTAAAAATGCAGTGAAACTGTGTTCTTTATACACCCAACCATTTCCCCCAGACAAGCAAAGCAGCACAACATTTAATTTCTGCAAAATAACTAGAAAGCAATAAAGTAGGTTATAATCAGGGCTTTATATTCTGGGATTCTAACAGCAATATAGCCTGCAAAAAAAGATATATATATCTCACTGCTGTATAAAGAGATACTATGTAAAGCAGGGACCAGAGTGAGCAAGACCGGAAGAGATGCCTCGTTACGATCTACAGAAAGTGCGCCTTAAGTATTAAGATAGAAACATACCTCATTTAAGAGTTCTAAGCAAAATATAGAATTACATGAATTCCTTCCTTCTGGTTTGAAAGTGTAAAAACAATTCTACACCGACTCAAACCTGCCCCAATACACTAGTAGGTTTTAAAACATGAACCAAACAGATGACCTGATATCGGTCATTTGCAATGAAGTTCTAATTACAGCACAGAATCATCTGAAATTGTCTTTTTTATGGCCAACATTAATGCCAATTCTAGTGCTTGAATTTGCTTATATCACATCATTGTCCTTCGCTGACTGAGAATGCTACCAGTCAAAAAACATTTAACTAACCTACCCTTAAGACAATGACAGAAATAGCAGAAAACTTAAAAATTGTATGCTTTTGCTCAAAGGTAACTCAAGTCACTCAATGAGCCTACAGCTCTTATGGCAAACACTACCTTATTTACAGAACACAAAAGCGTAGGAAGTCATAAACACTACAGAGCTGACAGATTATTTACTTTTTCGTACACAACTCTCCGGAACCCAGTCATGCTTTCAAGAGTTAGTCAGCTACCAAGTTCGAAATATGAAAGCTTAAGCACTTTAAACACAAGATTGTACAAACCAATGTTAATAAATGATGCAGACCTGAAAAGCAAGTTAATGAACTACAATCTTAATTCATTATGGACACCCTGAATTAAAAAAAAATGTGTGTATATGACTTTTCACATCGGTCACTGAAGATAACGTCAATCACTAGTACACAAAAAAAAAAACAATTAGCAAATTATCACTTTATTTTCAAATGTTCATTCACAGGTACAGAGCTTTGTTGCGATCACCTACAATGCAAATGGAACCCCGATCATTTAAAAACTAGGATGGCAACCACCCTTATTTAAAAAAAAAAAAAAAAAAAGGTAGTTACCTGTAACCGCTTTTCATAAGCGTTGGTATAGGACAGGTTTATTCGCTTCAAATAATCCTCCTCAGGCTAAGAATCTTTAGTGCACAAAATAATTTAGGAAGCACTAAATATTACTGCCCATACAAATTATCTGATTTTTCAACTTAAGTGTGGATGGGCTATAAGTTCTATGACAGTGGCAATTTAGATATGACAAAATTCCTTTGACCCATCAGGGAGGATGGTTGGTTGCATGCAACACCGTTAAACAGTTTAATGCCACTCAATTAAAGTTCTAGTTGTATAATTGTTCTCTAGCACAGAACCTCTCATTGATTCACACTTTGAAAACATAAAACTCTATGGGACCTCGGGATGGGGAGGCTTCAAAAGAAGTGTTCAATATAACCTACACATGTCCGCTCTAACAGCCATTTCCAAGCAGCAATGCCTAACGAAAATATGTGGATAGTTTCACATTTACAAAGAAGTAATGGGTAAGCACAGAAGGCAGCAACCCTTCCATACACCTAGAGTAGTGAACTCAGACAGCTCTCTGCAATAGGCATTTTGCTTTGATCATTTATTAATGTTGCCACCATATCTTGATAAAGTCTGTTTTAGCTTAAGACCAAAATATCAGGAAAGGGTTGTCCTGATGTCATATTTTCTTATTCTATCAAGCATTCTCCTGACATCCCACATGTGTCAAGTATTAAGTTACTTAAAATGGATGGGGGGAAACATAGTTGTATTTGCCACAAGGTGGAAAGAAAATGTAAACCTCCATTTTTATAGTCTTTTGTGCCAGTCAATGCCAAAGAGGTACTGAACACATGATCTTATTAGCCAAAGAACGTCTTGTCAAACTACAATAATGTTCAGAACAATAAAGTTGCATGTCAAAATGACAATTATGGTGTTTCAGGGATGTTTCAGTTGTGCTACATGTGTTAAATGGAATCGTTGAAAATTGAGATGAAACACCGTATGGGACTTGCAGCACTGAGTTGTCCAAGTTTTGAGATTAACAAAACTTTTTTCCTTGGGTAGACTGCCACTGAGAACATGGATTTTTAGAAGACAATTGGAGCCATCGGACTTAAATCTGCCAATTGCAGGGATTTTTGGGAATTCAAAGGAATTTGAGACAGACATTCTCTAGAACCAAGGTGCAAAACAAGCTGCCTGAATTAGAACGATTATTTTTACGCTGCAAGGAAACTTCAGAATGCTTTCATGTGTTCAAGCTTCCAGAACTCCAATAAGCAACGCTCGCCAACTGTTTTCTTCCATGAGCACACACATACATTTTTGGGGAGTATTACATAGCGTGAACTTGACCTGAAGGTATCAGAGCAATTTACACTTGTGTTAGACACATTCATTCTGTTCGGCATGGGGAGAGTAAGTGATTTGCTAAGACTCACAGGATAGCGAGCGTCCTTGCTGAGACTCAAACCCGGTTCCCCAGCTTCGAGATAGACTGCTCTAGCCGTTAGGACACATACCTACTTATACCTCTACTACACAGTAGAGCACTGCTTCTGAACCCTATCAATTACAGTCCACTGATGTCTGCAAACAATTTTCAAAGATAGGCTTTTGGAAGTATAACAAGATAGCCTGAAAGAATAGTTCTGAGCAACCATTAGTTGTTCAGACTTTTCAATGACTCTCCAGTGCTATTCTTCCTTCAGGAGCAGCACAAAAAGGAGCAGCAATAAAGGTTTCAGAAATTCCAGAACCACCACATTAAACCATTTGTACATATGAAATACTTATGCCTACAGTGAGTGTAAAAGTTAACTGAAGGACACAGGTTGCTCTCTGTATTAGAGGATTTTTGCCTACAGTCACAAAAGTACCTCAATGATTTATTTTGAGGAAGAACGGACTTTGCAACATACGTGGATGATATAAGACTATTGGTGCCCATATGCCACTTAATTGCTGACCAACGGAACAGGCGTGCACAGTATATATTTTTCTAAAACCAACTCTTCAAACTAAACTTCACAATACTACCTCGCAAGCTGTTAGAATCCGGACTATTCAACACTTGCGGTTTTAAATGGATGAATGGCATCTTTCGGTTATCGCTGCAATGTAACTGGAGCCTGCAGCTGAAAGGACCAACAGGGCCAGCTGATCTTTTCCCCTTGTTTGATAGAGTGTATGTCATCATTACTGGAGTAGATAGCTTTTTTTTGCACCTGTTTAACCAGCTACTCTGCTTGCCTGATTGCAGAAAAAGAGCAAAATATAAAACAAAAGGCTCTAGAATTAAAAGTTTTAGGATGGTCTGTGGAGGGTTCTCCTTAGTCATAAAAACAGGTGCTCTTCTAGGTAAAGTAAATAGAAGGCCAGTTTGAGGTTTAATCTACAGTGGCAAAAACGCAATCTCATTTGCTGGCCATTTCTTTGTTGGTATAACACCGGTGACACCTCGTGTTACACCGGTCCTAACTTCTAATGCTCAAGAATTCTTATCAGGGTGTGATCAGAATAGTACTCCCATGTCAGATGAGGAATATTTCTAAAGTTTAGTTTTCTAGGAAGACACCGAGATGGAGCAGGAGAAAAGTTTAGGTCACTGGCCAGGAAACGCCAACATTGATCTAGGCATGGTGACTTTATATTATCACGTCTTGCAGACCAGTTGTAGGCAAATGGCAATCCAGGTTCTATTTGCATTATCTAGTGACAGGGAAGATGGGCAAGTTTTCTATAAAACCCTTCTTGTAAAGTTACGTGTGTAGCATTTAGATTGCATTACTTTGGCAAGGACTGTCTTTGGACTTTGTGTGCCCCTCTATCCCCATAACTTTACGTAAAAAAAAAAATTCAAAACTTACGTGAAAACGTCTGTGGTATTATTTATTAGAATTAGAAAAAAGGTTAGAATACCAACTTATTTACACAGGAGGGTCTTAACATTTTATTTTCCACTTTAGGACAAAGGAAGGTAGTGTGGACAGTAGGGTGACTCTAGCCCACCTAATTATTTGCCAGAGCAGCTTCCCACCAATTCGTTTTTGAGTTTCGCCATGGACGAATGAGAACATTCTACATTGCTAATCATCAATTGCAATAAACAATAAGACACCTTATTCAAGCAGACACCACAAATTCTCAACACCATCTATGTGCAGGCCAATGATGATAAAAGACTTAGCAAAAGAGACATCACCTCAATAATACAGTACAGCTAAAAAAAACAATGGCTACTCCAGGGGGGAGGGGGGGGGGGGGATGGGGGAGAGAGGAGCCATCTTGGCTGAGAATATGAGAATTTCTCAGAGATAAGAGATGCAAACCTACGCCGGATGCAATACTAGACAAAGTAGCTCCTGTGTGGACCACTTGAATTTCTACATATTAACCCCCAGATACAAGATAAATGATTTAGGTGTCTTAAGCAGAGCGAAGTTAAGTGGCGGCATATTTGTGATTATCCCAAAATAGTTGGATACTGGTGACTCCATTAACAAATTCTGTATCCGTAAGCTCAATATTTACTTTGCCAATGATACCCAGCCATCCCACTGGGAGTCTCCGCGAATCCTAGAATGCAGATGGCAGATAAAAAGATATTTCTGGTCACACTGACAGCCAGATGCCTAATCCTCCAAAACTGGAAGTCTGTGTTTCTCTCCAACTTTTGTATACTGGCGGGCAAAAATGGAAAAGATTGAGGGCCTAGAACCCCGTTATACTTTAATATCCAGATCCTATAAGACATTTAGGAAGCTATGAACAGGATTATGAAGTAAGGCGGTCTGTGCAAGTTAGGGAGCCTAAGCCAGGAACAGGGGAATGTTTAACAGGGTCCATTGTGGTAGTGCCATATTTAATCTATGTACTGAAATGAACTTTCGTATTGTCTCAGATTGGTGATGTATTCATATGAACTCTGTGGAACTAATCTGTATTATGGGGCCAACAAACCAAATTAACATTTCTAAAATACAGGAAACTATTTCAACAAATCAGTGTACATTCCATCCAGTAGCACCCCAAACAATCATACTTTCTCTAAGGGAAGACACAGACATTACAACAAACTGCATTAAGGCCACCTCAAGGGCTAAGGCATGCCATAGTTAACATACAGATTTTGAGTACAGAAATTGGAATATAATAACACAATCAGCACAAACACGAAAGAATAAGAAAAGCTCTAGGTCATTTAATCATACTGTATTAGAGGGTTACGAGCAACCGCTCATAAGGACCGCTTTCTTATCTCTCGGGCAATCAATATCTTTTTATGACTAACAGTTTTATATAGCGCGAACTTGACCCGAATCGGGTATCAGAGTGCTTTACATAGCACCAGTTGCATTACAAAACGGTATATTCATTTTTTTTTTGTTAGGCACGGGGAGATTAAGTGATTCGCCCAGAATCACAGGATGTTCAGTCGTTGCCGAGACTCAAATCCAGTTCCCAGATTCGAGGTCGACCGCCCTAGCCGTTAGGCCAACTCCTCTCCCAGAGAAGTTGCAGTGCTGACTAACCACACATTTCACCTCTTCAAATCATAGAAACGACCCAGCTTGCTATTAAACCATTCATTTCAGAGAGATTTAACTTAAGGATTGCTTGCAAATTCATGGTCAACTTAGCTGACTCTGCTCATGTACTAGGTGAGTCACAGTGGTCTAGCAATTTTCATTCAAATTAGATAGGTAAGTAGAATGCTTATTCTTATAGACTGTATTCAGGTATAGACTTAAAACTGACCATTTTCCGACAATCTTTTCAATTGGCTCCCGTTACTGTCCTTCCTAAATGGCTGCTTTTGATTTGTAAGTAGGCTTAGTAATCCCTCCTTAGTACAGTCTTTTCTAGGCCACGCACCTTCCTTTTTCACAGCACAGCATGCACGCTTTAACTATAGCAACCACGCACCTTCCTTTTCCTCGGAGTTCTTATCAATGGTGGCAGCATGCCTTTATTTCCGCTCTCGTCTCGCCCCTCGCAATTCACTTAATCTCCTGTGCTTTTTCCAAGAACATCTCCCGTCTCAGCTTCTTTGCAGTGTCATTGTTCTTCGATCGCACCACGTCCTGCCCCTCGCTGCTCGAACAGCGCTTTCCACTCCCACCAAACAATATTTTTTTAGTGGCTTATAGCGTAGTGGTGCACTTTACATGAGCACCACTTAAACCATTAGTTTACATCTTGCACAGCAAATCCAGTGATTCGCCCTGAATCGGATGTTGAGTAGACATCGACACAAACTGTTCCTCAGCTCCAAAGCAGGCAGCTCTTGCCGTTACGCCATATGGTCTTCAGTTCTGTGTTGCTGCTTTTAACAGATGTAGGCGTTTTAAGTTCAGGATCAGATGACGGCATTCATTTTCAACTCACAAAGATTCCGGTAATTGCATTTTTTAAAACATTAATATTGGGATTCGCTCAATCACAGGATGTTGAGCTGCTGCGAAGACTCGAACCTGGTCCCCAAGCACCAAAGTTGGCAGCTCTAGCCATAACACCACATCCTCCCCATTGCAAGACGGGTGTTTGCAGCTGGATGCATAGGCACCCCCTTATTTCAGACAACCTGCCCCAAACAAAAGATTCCAGGTTCTTGCTGTGAGCAGCATATGCCCTTCCCTGTGCTGCGGTCCTCTCGTTTTGAAATCTTGCTCTCGTCTTTTGAGTTTGAGATGTACCAGTACTGTGCTCCCTTCAACAGCAGCTTTGAGCTTTCCATACACATTCTTTTACGCACAGAGTTTCATTCCTGCAGACCTTTCATGGCTCAGAGGCACACCCGCTCACTGGAAAACGTACCCTTTATAGCCAAGAAACGTTAATTTGTGGCTTCCTTTCAAAATGGGTGATATTTGTAGTATGTAAGATGAAGCTATTGCCATGTGTGCATTTTTTCTTTACATCACTCTTTCAAATGTCTCCTTGGATTTAAATAGAGGTGGGTATAGTTGAGAACACTTGCTATACCATTGTACTTATTAGTTTCAGTGATTTCTTTCTTTTTCTGCTAAGAGTGAGGGAGGATTGGCTCAATGCCATCTCCCTCCTCCCCATCCCTCTTGCACTTCCTTGTCAAATGGATGGCTTCCTATTGGCAGGGAAAAAAGACAATTTACTGCATTAGAGACTATGAAGATTTTATGGGGACGTTTTGGTGGAAGGAACGAGCAGTCTGGTTATCCTTGCTAATCTGTTCACCTATGCATCGTGCTGCTGTACTACATGAACACAGCAACGTTTGCAGACAATATTAAAATTATACGTTTTTATGTAGCATCGACTGGGCCTAAAGAACACCTGAGCGCTGTGCAGAAAACAGGTAACCTATCGGCTTCCTAAACGGAAAAAGCAGGCATTTGCAATGCAATCAGTCTCGCATTTGTGAAACTTTGAGCTATTGGCGTTGCAAATGCGGTTAGTTTTATTTTTGGGGTAAAAAAAAATATATACCAGCAGTAGCCCGAGTACTAATAGATATTCCACAAAGCTAGGAAAAGGTGCAGCACCACAGACTGTTACCAGGTGTCTGTGGAGTTGTAAAGGGACCTCTATTAGCCACATAAGATACTGCACTCTCAATGCAATTATAAAGAGAAAGATTGCAGCTTAGCAAACGTTTTGCTAGGAAGTGAGATTTTTGTTAGCTTGGTTTTAAACATGCACCATTGTTTATTTAAATAACAGCCCGTGACAAATTCTTAAAGCTGCAAATCTACTCCTGCAGACAAGTTACCATCTTGTTTTGCATCGCAAAACAGGCTATGCATTGACTTCATAGCAGTTATCTTATTACGGTGGCTGGCTTGGAGACGAGGTTGAACTTGTAAACAGATGCTTTGGTGGATACATCAGCCTGTATATCCCTCACTTTTTGAATATACCCCTCGCGCAGCATTCCACAAAAACTTTTCTATATAGTACCCCAACTCTACGAGGGCGTCATAATGCTGCGACTCCACGTGAGGACATTGGAGCCATAAGACCACCTAGCCCGCGGGCTGACCTCAGTTTCCACCTATTTTTCCCTGCCAGAGGCAAATTGGTGAACCAACATTTCCAACAAACCAGGTAGTATACAGTATATCCCACATTAATGAAATAATGTGATCTGTAAAGCGGCAACTTGGCCCCCTTCCACACTTTTGGTAAAGTTAGGCACCCTCCTCAGATTGGAGGAATGCTTGGGGATTATATTCAAATGGCGAGGAATCCACAGGCAGATGTACCATCAGAAGACCTTCACTGGTAGATACAGCATCTGCCTGTGGATTCCTCATGGACCTACCCACGTTGCCCATCTGCTTATATGATATATAATATTTGTAGAGCGCACAGCTACTGTTGCGGACCCTGTAAAGGGGAGAGAGCATCTTTAAGGTTGTTGCTGGAACACGTTTTCAACATCTTCCTAATGGTGAGTATCTCAGGCACCTGTTTAATAGTCACTGGTAAGATGTTCCAGACACAGGCCACTTGAACTTGCAAAGAACAGCCTCCAATTCGAGTGAGGGAGAACTTAGGAAGAAAAGGGGACCGTGTTAGAGATGGACCCTCAACAGGAGTGCCTGGTGTTAGATATTTTGTGATCCTTCCCTCTACCATGAGGGTCTCCGCGAAGGAGTCTTAGATGGTCTTAATTTTGACGTTGAAAAATGAGGCAAGTAGGTTAGTCTATCCCATAGTGGGAGTGAAAGGTCTGGCTGCCGCCTTCGGAGAGGAAAAATCTTTTACAATTTAAAACATTTCTTTGCTTTTAATTCCAGATAACTATACTCGATACTGGAAATAAGTTTGTATACACATGGAATGTTTCTTATGAGATTTTCTATATAATTTATGAGTATGCTATGGACTTTGAAATTCAAGTGCATGTGGTTATTTCATTAATGTGGCATATACTGCATACTACGTGTTTGTAGGAAATGTTGGTTCACCCGATCGCCTCAAAGGCATGGAAAACATGGGTGGAAACGGACCATCAGCACACCGACGAGGTCTTATGGCTCAGATGAAGTCACAGAGTCGCGTGCAGAGCTGTGAAATAAAGTCCTTGCCGACATAGGAGAGCTATTGAGAATCTTTGTGGAACACTGCGCATGAGGTATATTCAAAAGGTGAACAATCAACAAGCAGATACTGTACCACCAGAAGAACAAGTTACTTACCTTCGGTAACGATGCATCTGTAAGAAACATTAGTTAGATTCCTCACCTTAGAATATCCCCAGGCGTCAGGCTGGATCCGGAAAGATGTGTCAGCAATACCCTTGCGCGTCGCTAGGCGTCATCTGCGGCTCCGCGTCCGTCGTGCGCCGGAATGACGTCTGAGTACTTAGACGCCACCCTCGCGCACGGACGTCAGTTCTTGTACATAGCTTTCCGCGCCAGGAACAAAATCTAGGGCCCTGAAAAGGATAGCCTTAACCCTAGATGTCAGTTCGCAGAACGGGGAGGATGGGTGGGGCGGTGAGGAATCTAAGGAATATGCTACTTACCAGTATGCATCTGTTCTTGGCATGTAGAGCTGCAGAGTTGTACACTTAGCATAGGTCGCCATCTGGTGTTGGGCCCGGATGTTTGCAGTTTGTTTTTCTTCTTGGACCGTGCTTGGAAGTCACGAGTTTGGTGACTCCTCCTTCGGTCCGTACTGCGCATGGGCTTCGGCTCCATCCTCAGATTGTTTTTCGCCAACAGGGAAATGATGGAGCGTAGTAATAACAGTGAGAAACCCATGTGTGTTGTATCTAAATAAGATGGACTGGAACGGATACAGGTAGCCGGGGAGGCGGGTGGGCGTGTACAACTCTGCAGCTCTACATGCCAAGAACAGATGCATACTGGTAAGTAGCATATTCCGTTCGAGGCATATGAGCTGCAGATTGTACACTTAGCATAGATTATATAGCAGTACCCAACCTTAGCGGCGACCACCGGTATCCGTTGCAGCTGTTTGAAAGAGTGTTTTTAGTACAGCCTGGCCCACCCTAGCTTGCTGCTGGGAATGCACATCTACACAGTAGTGTTTTGTGAATGTGTGCGGTGTAGACCATGTGGCTGCCTTGCATATGTCATCTAAGGGTATATTCCCTAGAAAAGCCATAGAAGCCCCTAACTTTCTTGTAGAGTGGGCTTTAGGGGGAACAGATAATGTTCTCTTTGCCTTCTGATAGCAAATTTGTATGCATTTTACAATCCACCTAGCTATCCCTGATTTTGAGATGGGGTTGCCTTTATGTGGTGGAGAAAAGGAAACGAACAACTGTTTGGTCTTCCTGAAGGGTTGCATTCTTTGCATGTAATATAGCAACGCTCTTTTCACATCTAGTGTGTGTAAGGCCCTTTCCGCAACAGATTGGGGTTGCGAAAAGAAGACAGGTAATTCCACTGATTGATTGAGGTGGAAGGGGGTAATGACTTTGGGCAGGAACTTCGGATTAGTTCGAAGTATGACCTTGCTGTGATGCATTTGTATGTAAGGTTCCTGTATGGTGAACGCTTGTATTTCACCAACCCTTCTAAGGGAAGTGATAGCTACAAGGAAAGCTGTTTTCCAGGTGAGAAATTGTAGCTCACATTTGTGCATTGGTTCGAAGGGCGGACCCATTAGTCGTGTAAGGACCAAATTTAGATTCCATACAGGGGAGGGTGGTGCCCTGGGAGGAATTACTCGTTTAAGGCCTTCCATGAAGGCTTTAATAGCGGGCACTCTGAAGAGTGACAAATGCTGTCTGTTTTGTAGATAGGCAGCGATCGCTGCTAGGTGTAGGCGTATGGATGAATACGCTAGGTTACACCTGTGAAGATGGAGCAGATAGCATATGATGTGTTGTATGGATGCATCTAGAGGGTTGATTGTATTGTTACGGCAGTACATTACAAATCTTTTCCACTTTGCGGCATAGCATGCTCTAGTGGTAGGACGTCTGGCTTCCATGATGATGTTCATGCAATCAGGGGGAAGGTTAAGGTACCCGAATTCTAAGATTTCAGGAGCCAGATCGCCAGGTTGAGCTGAGCTGGGTCCGGGTGCCTGATTTCTCCATGGTTCTGGGTTAGGAGGCATGGGGAAAGGTGCAGTTTTTGATGTGGTACCACTGATAGTTGTAGTAGCGTGGTGTACCACGGCTGTCTGGCCCACGTCGGAGCTACCAGAATGAGTGTGAGGGAGTGCTGTTGTAGTTTCCTGACCACTAATGGAATTAGTGGGAGAGGTGGAAAGGCGTATGCAAATCTGCCTGACCAGTTCATCCATATCGCATTGCCCTTGGACAATGGGTGTGGGTATCTGGCGGCGAAGCTTGGGCATTTTTTGTTTTCGTGGGTGGCGAAGAGGTCTATTTGAGGATGCCCCCACTGTTGGAAGAATGGGTGAAGAACTTGTGGATGCAGTTCCCATTCGTGTAGTTGTTGAGTCTGTCTGCTGAGCAGATCTGCTATGGTGTTTTGTACGCCTGGAACATGTTGTGCCAGGAGAAAAATGTTTTGGGGAATTGCCCATCTCCATATGCTCTGGGCTAAGCGGGAGAGCTGGGGAGAGTGTGTCCCCCCCTGTTTCTGTATATAATACATCGCAGTCATGTTGTCTGTGCGAATGAGGACTGCTTTGCCTGAAATCTGCTTTTGGAAAGATTTTAGGGCTAGAAAGATCGCCAAAAGCTCCAGATGGTTGATGTGGAGCGTTTTTTGCTGTGGCGTCCATAGACCTTGCATTGTGAGGTGTAAGAGGTGCGCTCCCCAGCCGGAGAGCGATGCGTCCGCTGTTAGAGTCACTTGGGGAACCGGGTCCAGGAACGGCCGTCCCTTGGAAAGGTTTGTGGTGTTCCACCACTGCAGAGAGTGATGTGTGCGGCCGTCCACCAACACCAGATCCGTTAGCTGACCCTGGGCCTGGTTCCACTGTTGTGCTAGGCACTCCTGAAGTGGACGCATGTGGAGTCTTGCATGGGGCACTATGAAGATGCAAGACGCCATCATCCCTATGAGCTTCATAAACACTCTTGCTGGTAGAGAGTGTTGAGGAAGGAATATTTTGCGTAAGGCTAGAATGCCTGTGATTCTGGCTGGGTTTGGATAGGCAATACCTTTTGAGGTGTCTATGGTGGCCCCGAGATATTGCTTTGTGTGAGATGGTATGAGGTGGGACTTTTGGTAGTTCACCGTGAAGCCTAGCTGATGAAGCAGTTGGATGGTGCTGTTTGTATGTTGCACGCATTGGTGGTAGGACGCGGCTTTTATGAGCCAGTCGTCTAAGTAAGGGAAGACGTGAACATGTTGACGTCTGAGGTGTGCTGCTACTACTGCTAGGCATTTGGTAAACACCCGTGGTGCAGTGGTGACCCCGAAGGGGAGAACCTTGAATTGGTAATGTTGCCCGTCCACCACGAACCTGAGGTATTTTCTGTGAGAGGGGTGTATTGGAATGTGAAAGTACGCGTCTTTCAGATCCAGTGTTGTGAGAAAGTCTCCCTGGCAGAGGAGTGGGAGGACTTGTTGTAAGGTGACCATGTGAAAGTGGTCTGAATGTATGTAGGCATTTAGAGGCCGGAGATCCAGAATGGGTCTGAGGGTCTCGTCTTTCTTTGGGATTAAGAAATATAGGGAGTAGACCCCTAGATTTCGTTGATTGTCGGGTACCTGCTCTATGGCGTGTTTCTGGAGGAGCGAGAGTACCTCTTGTTTGAGCAGTGTGGAATGCTCTTGGGACATTGGACGGTGCCTTGGTGGGATATTGGGTGGGGTAGATGTTAGCTCGAGGCAGTACCCTGACCGAATGATTTGGGTCACCCATTTGTCCGATGTTATGGACTCCCATACGTGGATAAAATCTTGTAGTCTGCCCCCGACCGGAGTGGAATGGTCTGGGGGGAGGGAAGGGGAGTCATTGTGCGGGTGGGGTGGCAGAACGGGTATTGTTGGTTTTGCCCCTGCCCTTATTGTTGTTGCCTCTGTAGCCACCTCTTTGGTTGCCCTTTGAAAAGGTATTTTGAGGAGGGGATTTGTAGGAGGTAGAGGCATTATCAGTGGAGGAGCCTCTACCTGTGCCACGAAAGGACGAGCGTCGAAAGGAACGCTTAGAGGCTTGGGTCTGGAGCGCTCCCATAGACTTCGCTGTGTCTGTATCTTTCTTCATTTTTTCGAGCGCTTCGTCTACCTTTGGGCCAAAGAGTGTTTGCTGGTCAAAGGTGTGATTAAGTATTGATGTCTGGACCTCAGGCTTGAACCCTGATATCCTGAGCCAGGCATGGCGGCGAAGCAGGACACTGGTGTTTATGGCTCTAGAAGCAGTGTCTGCTGCATCGAGGGCACACTTAATGGAGGTGTTTGTGATTAGTTTGCCCTCCTGTATCAAGTCATGAGCTTGGCGTTTGTATTTCTCTGGAAGGTGCTGCATAAGAGCCTCTAATTCATCATAGTGTGCTCTATCATATCGCGCAAGCAGTGCTTGTGTATTTGCAATGCGCCACATGTTTGCAGCCTGGTAGGCGGTGCGTTTACCAGACGCGTCCAGAAGTTTAGATTCCTTGTCTGGTGGTGGGGCATCTCCTGAGGATTGGGAGTTAGCCCGCTTTCTAGCTGTGGAGACAACTAGGGAATCTAGAGGAGCAGGGCCCTTGATGTATGCAGGGTCTGTGGGTGCCGCCTTGTACTTCTTCTCTATTCTAGGGTTTAGTACTCT
Organism: Triturus cristatus; assembly: GCF_964204655.1. NCBI lineage: Eukaryota > Metazoa > Chordata > Amphibia > Caudata > Salamandridae > Triturus > Triturus cristatus. The sequence goes on along the minus strand of NC_140592.1, from coordinate 728,574,331 downwards.
GGCTCTGACAGGGTCTTTGAATACCTCTGTAGCGTGCTTGGTGACACCCTTAAGCATGGGTAAAATAGCAGTGGAACGATCTTGTAAATCAAATGTATCCAGTAGGAAGTCTTCTTCCACTGGTTCCGTGTGCATGTCCACCCCATGGTAGTGTGCTGCTCTCTGCACTAAATGGTGAAACCCTAAAGAGTCCTCTGGAGGAGACGGCCTTGATGGGTATAGGTCGTCTTGAGGTACATTGGGTACATCAGGGTTATTATAATCCTCCCATGGATCTGGGGTCCCTGGTGGGGTGGGATCCATTGGGGCGTCCCCTGGGTCATTGTCCGGGTCCCCGTCATCCGGATCTGGGGATGGGGCCGGATCGTAGTGAGGTAAAGGTGGAGGGGGTGGTGGTGGGAGGGGGGGTGGCAGTGGGGAGGGTACTCTAAGGGGAGAAGTGGCTGAGTCCCTCTTTTTGGGTGGAGGAGGAGGAGCCGGAGCCTCAAGGCGACGCTTCTTAGTAATCACAGTCAAAAGGCCAGTCTTTGGATCTCTGGACAAAGTCTTTTGTAAAGGGTCTGGTGTAAACAGAGCCAATGGCGCCGAGTCGTCTGTCGGCACCGGCGATTTCGGAACCGGAGGTTTCGATGTTCTGTGTACGCCTTGCTTTTTGGAGGTCTCCGTGTGTTTCGGCGTGGAATGCTGTTTCGGCGCCGGAGCGTCGGTGCCGACCGATTTCTGTTTGGTCGGCGCCGAGTGTCCAGGTTTCGGCACCGGTGGTTTCGGAGTCGAGCTGGATTTTGCAGGCTTCGGTGCCGAGTGGTGTTTATCGGCACCGGGCGTCGGCTGGCTCGATCCCGAGCTGCCGTGAGACTTTGAGTGCTTCGACACCGGGCCCGAAGGTGGGGTGATCGAGGCTTTGGTTTTGGTTTTGCCCAGGCCGGCAGGCGAGGGAGTAACCGGAGTCTCTTTGGTTTTCGGTGCGGGGCTGGGAGGGGGCATTGTACTCACGGCCCGCTGTCCTGGTGTTACGTCCTCCAGGTCGGAGTCGTCGGCCTCGGAAGCGCTGACGATGTCTTCTCCCAGTTCGGTGTGTGTCTGCCCCGAAGCTTCGGCGTCGTCTCCGAAGATGTCCGGTGGAACTGTCGAGGATGAGTGCGCCATGGTGCGTCGAGCCCTTCGATCTCGGATCGTTTTCTTCGATCGAAAAGACTTGCAGGCGGGGCAGTCTCGAGCCTCGTGTTCCGGAGAGAGGCAAAGGTTACACACCTGATGGAGGTCGGTGTGGGGAAATTTAGACCCACATTCTGGGCACTTTTTAAACGGAGTCCTTTCCATCGGCCGGGACCGGAGTCGCGGAGGGCCCGAAGGCCGGTGTCGATGTACGGGATGGAAAAAGTGCCGCTTCGAGAGATGAAGATGATGAAGGAACTCGAAGAATCGAGGATTTTCCGTCGAGGCTGGAACCGTAGAAGTTCGAAGCCGGAGCACGAAGTATCACATCCGAGCCCGATGGCGGAAAAAAACAATCTGAGGATGGAGCCGAAGCCCATGCGCAGTACGGACCGAAGGAGGAGTCACCAAACTCGTGACTTCCAAGCACGGTCCAAGAAGAAAAACAAACTGCAAACATCCGGGCCCAACACCAGATGGCGACCTATGCTAAGTGTACAATCTGCAGCTCATATGCCTCGAACCTAATGTTCCTTACAGATACATCGTTACCGAAGGTAAGTAACTTGTTCATCTGAAAGAAACACGTTAGTTAGATTCCTCACCTTAGAATAGATACCCCAGCAATACCAACCCCGGTGGTGGGTCTGCGAGCCAAGATCACACCAGAAAGTCCTGGAGAACAGAATGGCCAAAGTAGCCATCTCTCCGGACTTGGCTGTCCAGGCAATAGTGCTTGGCAAACGTGTGCAGTGAAGCCCACGTCGCCGCCTGACAGATGTCCTGCAAGGGAGCTCCCCGGCCCAGGACAGTAGTAGCCGCTGTGGCCCGGGTGGAATGGGCCCTCAGCCCAACAGGAGGGTCCTTTTTCGCCAAGGAGTAACAAAGTTTAATACACAACACGACCCACCGTGAGATGGTCCGTTTGTGTACCGCTTTCCCCTTCTTAGCTCCTACGTATCCAACAAAAAGTTGGTCGTCCACCCGGAACAGTTTGGTGCGGTCCAAATAAAAGGACAGCGCCCGTTTTGGGTCCAGACGGTGGAGCCTCTCTTCCTCTTTTGAAGGATGCGGAGGCGGAAAGGTGGGCAACGTGACAGATTGCCCGATGTGAAAGGGGGTCACCACTTTTGGCAGAAAGGAAGGACGAGTCCGGAGGACAACCTTGTCCGGATGAACAGAAAGAAAGGGAGGCTTAGATGACAGAGCCTGGAGCTCACTCACCCGTCTAGCCGAGGCGATAGCTACCAGGAAAGCAATTTTCAGGGTCAGAAGACGAATGGGACAATTGTGAAGAGGCTCAAAAGGAGCGCACATCAGAAAGGTCAGAACAAGATTCAAGTTCCACTGAGGCATTACGAAAGGGACAGGAGGGAACATGCGAGTAATGCCTTTGAGAAAACGTGAAACAGGGGACCGGAAAAGAGAAGGCTGATCAGGAAGCCGTAAGAAAGCAGAGATTGCAGCAAGATAACCTTTCAAGGTGCCCAAAGCAGAGCCCTGCTGGGGCAAAGAAAGAAGAAAGAGTAGAACCTCAGAAAGAGGGGCGGAAAGGGGATCCACAGCCTTTGCTGTGCACCATGCCACAAATTTGTTCCACCGGCAGGCGTATACAGTCTTTGTGGAGGGACGCCTGGCTGCCAGAATGATATCACAGACTTCAGGAGGTAAGTCAAATGGCATCAACTGCCGCCGCTCAATCTCCACGCATGGAGGTGGAGGCTGGGCAGGTTCGGGTGGAGGACCGTCCCCTGCTGCTGCGACAGAACATCCTCCCGAAGAGGCAGTCGGATCGGGGGACCCACACTCATACGGAGTAGCTTGGGATACCAAACTCTTCTAGTCCAGTCCCGAGCCACAAGAATGACTTGGGCCCGGTCGTGCCTGATCTTCTCTGGGTAGAAGTGTTATAGGCGGAAAGACATGCAATAGACCGCAACTCCACTCGTGACGAAAAGCTTTGCCGAGTGCCGCCTTGGAAATTCCAACACGCAGAACTGTTGACATTGAGTGTTCTCTTCGGTGGTGAATAGATCTAACCAGGGCTCTCCCCACTGCAGAAAGAGACCTTGCGCCACGTCCGAGTTCAGACGCCATTTGTGATCCATCATGCAACGGTGGCTGAATTAGTCTGCTCTGGCGTTCAGAGAGCCCGCCAGATGTTGAACCACCAGGGTGATGCCCTGGTGTTCCAGCCATGTCCAGAGGCGCAGAGCCTCCTGACAAAGGGTCCACGACCCCACCCCGCCCTGTTTGTTGCAATACCACATGGCGGTGGTGTTGTCCGTGAACACCTGCACGACACTTCCCCGGACCGAGGGAAGAAAGGCTTTCAGTGCAAGCCGGATCGCTCTCAGCTCCAAAAGGTTGATATGGAGTTGAGCCTCCGCCGGAGACCAGAGTCCTCTGATCTCTGCCTCTCCCATGTGGCCTCCCCCATCCCAGGAGGGACGCGTCCGTCACTACTACGTGCTCCGGTTGGGGTAGGGAGAGGCATTTGCCGCTGACCCCAATCGCGGTCCGTGAGCCACCACTGCAAAAGTTTTGCAGTGCCCTCCGAGATCAAGACATGGTCGGAGAGGTTGCCTCGATGCTGGGCCCACTGAAACTTCAGGTCCCACTGCAGAGCCTGCATTCGCCACCTGGCGTAATGCACCAACTGGATGCAGGAGGCCATCAGCACCAGAAGCCGCAGCACCAACCTGACCGAAACCCAGGATAGAGGCCGAAAGATGGGAATCAGAGCCTGAATATCCCGGACCCGCTGTTCCGGAGGATAAGCCCGGAACTGCGCCGAATCGAGAACCGCTCCGATGAAGAGGAGCTTCTGGGAGGGACTCAGGTGTGACTTCGGCACGTTGATGGAGAACCCCAGCAAATGCAGGAGGTCGGCCGTATCTTGAGGTGGGAGAAGACTTGCTGGGGTGAGCCCGCCTTCAACAGCCAGTCGTCGAGATAGGGGAAGACTGGAACCCCTGATCTGCGCAGATGAGCTGCGACCACCGCCATCACTTTCGTGAACACCCGAGGGGCACTGGTGAGGCCGAAGGGGAGCACGGTGAACTGAAAGTGCTCCTGACCCACCGTGAACCGCAGGTAACGCCGGTGGGCCGGCAGGACGGGGATGTGAAAATAGGCGTCCTGCAAGTCCAACGCTACCATCCAGTCTCCAGGGTCGAGGGCAGCCAGAACCTGAGCTACAATTAGCATCTTGAACCGTTCCTTCCGGGAGGAAGGTGTTGACGCTCCTGAGGCCCAAGATAGGGCGTAGGCCCCCTTTGCCCTTCTTGGGAACCAGAAAGTAGTGGGAATAGCAACCACGGCCTACTTCTGGACCAGGAACGCGCTCGACGGCCTCTTTGGCCAAGAGGGCCGTAACTTCCTCCCGCAGAAGATTCAAGTGATCCTCCGATATACGGTGGCACTGCGGTGGCATGGCTGGAGGGGTCGTCTCGAAGGGGAGGGAGTAGCCCCTTCGGACGATTTGCAGCACCCACCTGTCCGAAGTGATGGAGCGCCAGTGGAGCAGGTGATGGCGAACTCTGCCGCCCACTGGCGTGGAATGGGCCTGAAAGCTCGGACTAGGAGGGCTTTGAGGCGGATGCTGCTGGGGTGGATGTGGACTGACCGGCACGTTGTCCTCTAGTACCGCCACGGCGGAACCCATGTCCGCGTGCAGGTTTGTTCTGCGGCCGGTGGCTAGGCGGACGTGAGGAGGCACCCATTCCTTGGCCACGAAAGGCGGAAGTTTGCGGCCGTGGGGCCGAGAGACCCAAGGACGTGGCCGTAGCCCGGGAGTCCTTAAAACGAGCCAGCGCACTATCCGCCTTCTCACCAAAAAGGCACGCGCCATCAAAGGGCATATCCATGAGGGTACTCTGGACATCCCCCGAAAAAGACGTGGACCGCAGCCAGGCGTGGCGCCAGAGCGCCACCGTGGTGGAAATCGCCCTACCCAGCGAGTCCGTGGTGTCCAGTCCACACCGTATGGCATGTCGCGCTGCATCTCGCCCGTCAGCAAGTGCCTGGGAGAGACGTGTCCGGGCCTCCTCCGGACACAGGGGCAGCACGTCCTCCACCGCATCCCACAGAGAGTGGGAGAAACGGTCCAAGAGGCAAGCGGTGTTCAAAGACCGCAGGCCCAAACTCAGGGAAGAACACAGTTTCTTTCCGAACTGTTCCAGCCTCTTGGATTCCCGCTCCGGAGGAGCGGACGGGATGGAGGATTGGGAAGTGGAGGCCTGGATAACCAGGCTCTCGGGGGTGGGGTGTTGGGACAGGAAACTGGGGTCGCCCGGAGAAGGGCGGTGGCGCCGGGCCACGTTCCGATCCACAGGGGGAACTGTGGAGGGCTTGGACCAAGTGCCCTGCAGAACGTCGACAAGGGCCTCATTGAACTGCAGCAGAGGCTCTGTGGAGCTTGCTGACGGTTGAAGCACCTCTGTGAGGATATTAGTCCTCACGGCCACAGCAGGCAACTCGAGCCCCAGGGCTTCGGCCGCCTTGCGCAGCACCACTGAGAAAGCTGCACCTTCCTCCAAGGCCACAGTCGGAGGAGAGATGAAACCAGCGTATGGTGAAGTGTCCAGACTACTGGCATCCCCCAGTTAGTCTGCCCAGTCCTGTGAAAGTTGGCCCTGGATGGCCATAGGGTCCTCAGACCCCTCCCAGTCACCCCCGTCATCCAATTCCTGATAAACAGGAGGAATGATCGGAGCCGGACAGTAGATGAAACGCTCATCCATCGGCGTCGGGTGGCGCCGCGCCCGGACAGGGGCTAAACCGGGGAACGGCGGCGTCCGGAGACGGCGCCGGAGGTGGAACCGGTGGAGGAGGCGTCGTGAGGTCGACCGGCGCCGACAGAGATCCAGGCCTGGATCCCTCAGGGACCTGCGGCGTCGGGACCGAAGTAGTCGACGGCGCCGGAGCTGCCGGCACGCGAGGTCGCCCAGTCGAGCCCGAAGGCACGCCGGCAGAGCCAGGCTGGCCGAGAGGAAGGCACTGACCTCCGCCGGAGTCGCGTCAGTCCCAGGGACCGGCAGGTATGGAGACTGAAGCGGCTCCTGCTGCGGTGGGACCACCCTGACCCTTGGCAGAGTCGCGCCACTAGCGAGGGGAGTCCTAAGAGCGGTGTCGCCTCGTGGACTGCTTTGATCGCTTCGACTTACCCGAAGACTTCGAGCGATTATGGTGACTGCGGCTCCGCGACCGGTCCTTGGACCTCCTCCTGGACCGGGACTGTGAGCAGCACGGAGCAGTGCGCCGAAGCTCGAGAAGCTTACGGGACCGCTCCTGCCTAGCCTTCGAGGTCAAGGCCTGACAATCGGGGCACGACTCCGCGTCGTGGTCGGCCCCCAGGCAGTAAAGGCACCGGCGATGGTGGTCCGTCACCGACATCAGTCAATGACAGGAGTCACAGGCTTTAAACCCAGGCATCTTACCGGCACCAGAGTCGAGAGAAGACCAAAAAGAGTCAAAAAGTTTAGTCAAAAATTGACTGAGGGGTAAGTTCTTCCAGGATCGGCGCTGTCTGGCACGGAAAAAAGAAGAACTGATGTCAGCGCGCGAGGGCGGGTCTAAGTTCCCAGACGACGTCATTCCGGCGCACGACGCCAACGACGGACGCGGAGCCGCAGACTACGCCTAGAGACGCGCAAGGGGTATTGCTACAAAAATCTTTCCGGATCCAGCCTGACGCCTAGGGATATTCTAAGGCGAGGAATCTAACTAACGTGTTTCTTTCAGATAAGCAGTTACCAACGGTAACCTATTCTTCAGTACTCTTGTGCCTCTGTTCACCTGTGCATCAATACAGTAGTGTTTTGTGAAAGAGTGGACAGACTACCATGTAGCAGCAATACATGTGTCTTTATAGAAACGTTGGCCAGAAACAATATTGTAGCTCCCTTCTTTCTTAACGAATGTACCCTTGGTTTAATTGTCTGTTATCCACCTTGCGATTGTGTTTTTGGTGGCTGATTTCCTATGTTATTGTCTGAAAAGGTTAACAAGTCGCTTCCCCTTCCAGACAAATATTGTTCTCTCCATATAATACATAATCGCCCTGTGGGGATCCACTGCGTGAAATGCTCTTTCTGCTTGAGCATTTGGCTCTTGGAAAAAAACTCTGTATCGGATTAGCTTATTTTATGTGAAAGTAGGATAGGACCTTCAGAAGGAAGCTTGGGTGTGGTCCTCACGACTATCCTGTCCTTGTGTATTTGGACATGGGGTTCCTGTAGGAGTGCTTGCATCTCCCTTACTCTGTGGAGTGATATCAAAGCAATTACAAACACTGTTTCAACTGTGCTGAATGTCAAGGTGGCCAAGTAGAGTGGTTCGAATTGATCTTTTATCAGTTGCGTCATCATGTCAAGGTGCCACTTGTGTGTAGGTGCAGTTCTTGGTGGGGACCCTCTTTTAGTCTGCTTTCAGAAACCCTTTAATCACTGGTGCAGTGAAGATTATTCCTATGCATCCCCATGTTAGCCACTATGGCTGCCAGATGTACTTTTAATGGCACATGTCACGTTTTCCCTAACAGATGTGTAAGATGACTGTGATATCATGCGTCTTATCCTGAAAAAGACAAGATCTTTGGCACCATTGTGTGCATCTCTCCCACATGGCTGGGAAACATTTCGTAGTTGTCAGTGTTCTTGCCTCCCTGAGGACTGCCATTGCTTTCTCTGGTTATCTGAGATTACTGATTTCTAGGTCTTCAGGAGCCATGCCGCTAAACTAGGAGTGCTTGATTCTGGATGAAGAACTCCCATGTATGAAAAGGAGGCATTGTGGCACAGGCAGTCTCACTATGTTGAGTGTCATCTTGATCAGGGCCGAGAACCAAGTTTGTCTTGCCCACTGTGGAGCAATGAGTATCCGAGTCATCCGCAACTGTGAACACCACTGATTATAGCGGGTTTGGAGGAAAGCGCAAGAAAAGAAAACAAGTTACTTATCTGTAACTTTGGTTCTCCAGTATTGGAAACTTTCATAGATTCCCATGCTTGGATCATTCCCAGTCGTCGGAATGGGAGTCCCTGGTATACATAAAATAGCAATAGAAACCATTACAAAAACAGAACCTAGACCCATTCTTGATTTGCAAAATCAGAATAGCCTCACCTCTTGGAGCCCTCCTGAGAGAATCTCAGAAGTATTAGTTACTTACCTGTAATCCTAGTTCTCTTCCAGGGGTATCCTCATCAAAGTCATAAGCACTAGAATATTCCTGCCCATGCGCGGGACCCGGGAAACATAATCTTATATCTAATATAAACAATATCTTACAAAAACAGGGAAGAAACAGCAAAGCATATACTAAAGGAGGCAAAGAGACCTTCCACAAGGGCTTCGTACTCCTTCAAGTGGAAACGGTTCTACTTGTGGTGCACTCAATCATTTTAATCCAACCACAGGGCAGGGGGGGGGGGGGGGAGGTTATTCTTCCTTACCTCCTGTACTTGGCTAAATCAGGGTTGAAGTATTCATCGATCAGAGTACATTTAGCGGCCATTACGGCCTACAGAAAGTCTCCAAACCAGCCTTCCTTTTTTCAACTACAGGTGGTCAAGGATTTCCTTCAGGGGTTGAAAAAAGTGTATCCCCCTGTTTGGCCTCCTTCTCCTTGGGAGTTAAATCTAGTCCTCTCTAGATTGATGGGTCCTCGTTTTGAGCCCATCCATAAAGCCACGCTGCAGCATGAGACATGGAAGACCGCTTTCTTAGTCGCGATTACATCAGCGCGTAGAGTAAGCGAAATCCAAGCGTTGTCTTCCAAAGAGCTATATACTATCTTTCACCACAACAGAGTAGTATTAAGGACTCACCCTGCTTTTCTGCCGAAAGTTGTATCTGATTTTCATATTAATCAGTCAATTTCTTTGCCGTCCTTTTTCCCCAATCCCGCAACTTCTGCGGAGAGGTCACTCCACTCCTTAGACCATAAGCAACCCTCCTGCCTCCCCGGGCAAAGGATCCTTGTTCTTAAGGAATTGTAAATTCTTCGTGTCATGGCTTTGTGTCACCGCAAAGAACTGACCTGTCACCCCTGAGGCATGATGGGAAGCTAGGGGTCATGGCTGCCTTAAAGGCACGGTGCCAGTTTTTCTATGTTGCTATGAGTTCGTTTTCTAGCCTTTCTAGGCTGTAGTTTTCTACAATGCAGCCTGTGAGCCGTCAATGCTTTCAGTCCTATCTGAGGTTTTGGGCTAAATGCTAAGCATTAAAACAGTTTTCAAACATGCTTTGCTGTTGTTTAACTGTTTTTGTGAGATATTGTTTATATTAGATATATTATTTATAAATATACAGGGGAGTCCTGACAGCATTACCCAGCTCTGGTTATGAAAGGCTGCATTTACATATACATAGATAGATAGATCTATATATATATATATATATATATATATATAGATATATCTATCTATCTATCTATCTCTCTATATATAGATAGATATCTATATAGATATATATAGATATATATATACATATACATACATACATGTTTATCACATATATGATTATGTTTCCGGTGTCCCGCGCATGGGCGGGAATATTCTAGTGCTTATGACTTTGATGAGGATTCCCTGGAAGAGAACGAAAAGTTTCTTACCTGTCGGTGTAGTTTTGCAGCTTGAAGATCTTTCTGGATTCACTATGCTGTGCATTATTCCGCGATCTTGTGGTTGGGTCCGGATTCGTAGTCTTTTCTTTGTTTTTTTTTTTTTTTTTCTCGTAGCCCAGGTGGGCGTCGACGTCCACCATTTGGTGCACCTCCCGTGACGTCGTCGTGCTTCCTGCGGAAGTCCCACCTTTGGGGCGCCATCTTCGGGTTCTTTTTTCCCTGGTTTTATTTTTTTTTTTTAACCCTAGGCGATTGATTCATCCTTTTGTCCATATTTCTGTACGTATCCACTTATTTGATCCTATCCATTTCACCCCCTCTTCCTCCAGCCTCATCTTCCTGGCGGAGGTGGGTGGGTTCGCTAGTGAATCCAGAAAGATCTTCAAGCTGCAAAACTACACCGACAGGTAAGAAACTTTTCGTTTTGCAGCGTGAATCTTTCTGGATTCACTATGCTGTGCATAGACTTTGTAGCGGTTTTCCTATTTTTGTGGTGGCTGTAGCACCTTCTGTCCGACCTGTGCTTCCTTATTCATTTGAATGTCCACGCAGTAGTGCTTTGTGAACGTGTGCACAGATGCCCAAGTTGCTGCGAGACAAATGTCTTGGATGGGCGTGTTTGCCAGGAAGGCAACTGTGGCCCCCTTCTTCCTTGTGGAGTGAGCTTGGGGCCCCTCCGTTAGCTCCTGCCCAGCCTGTTTGTGACAGAATTGAATAGTGAGGGCAATCCACCTAGCGATGGTGCCCTTGGTCACTGGTCTACCCATGAAGCTAGTAGCAAAGGACACAAACAGCTGCTTCGACTTCCTGAGTACCTTGGTTCTTTCAATGTAGTGCATCACCGCTCTTCTGGCATCGAGGGTGTGCAGGGCCTTCTCTGCGTTTGTAGTCGGGTTTTGGAAGAAACTCGGTATCTGGATACTCTGATTCATGTGGAACGCCGACACTACCTTGGGCATGAAGTGTGGGTCCGTCCTCAGGACTACCCTGTCCTTGTGAATTTGAATGTAGGGCTCCTGTAGCGTTAGTGCTTGAAGCTCGCTCACCCTGCGTAGTGAGGTTATGGCCACTAGAAAGGCAGTTTTCATCGTCAACATTTGTAGATTGGCCTTGTGAATGGGTTCAAACGGCGCCTTCATGAGCTCCGTCAGAACCACGTTTAAATTCCATGCCGGCGGCGGCAACCTTTTCGGGGGTGCCATTCTTTTGGCTCCCTCCATGAATCTCTTCACCACCTGCGAGCTGAAGAAACTTCCACCCTTCTCACCTCTGGTGTAGGCAACGATCGCTGCTAGGTGCACCCTTAGGGAGCTCGAGCAGAGGTTACTCTTTAGAAGGTGTGTGAGGTACCTCAGCACAGTTGAGTCTCTTGTCATTCTGTTTTGCAGGCCCTTTTTCCTGCACCACACCGTGAATCTCTTCCACTTTGCGCTGTAGCACTTTCTTGTAGTAGGTTTCCTTGCCTCCCGTAGCACTCGCATAGTGCTCTGAGGTAACCTTAGGTGTGCGAACTCTAGGTCTTCAGGAGCCATGCTGCTAGGTTGAGGGTCTCTGGCTCTGGGTGCAGGACCTCCCCGTTTTGCATTGAGAGCAGGTCTTTTCTCCTCTCGAACCTGTACGGATTGCCTTGCGCCATTTCTTGAATCTGTGAGAACCATGTCTGCCTCGCCCACTGTGGGGCCACCAGGATCAGAGTCATGTTGCTGGTTCTGCACTTGTCGAGCACTCTGTGCAACAGGGGTATCGGTGGAAAGGCGTAGGCAAATGTCCTCCACCAGCTTATCCATAGGGCATTTCCCTTGGATTGCTGATCTGGTTGCCTGGACGCGAAGCTTTGGCATTTTGCATTGTGGCGTGTTGCAAATAGGTCTATTGTGGGAGTCCCCCATCTCCGGAAGATTTTCTCCGTTTCCTGGCCATTGAGCTCCCACTCGTGCGATGCTGACGTCTGCCTGCTCAGCCAGTCTGCCTCCACATTGTCCTTCCCTGGTAGGTGAATTGCCAGTAGATCTATCTTGAGAGGTATGGCCCATCTCCAAATCTCCTGAGCTAGGGATGAGAGGGGAAACGACTGTGTCCCTCCTTGTTTGTTGATGTAGAACATCGCCGTGGTGTTGTCTGTCTGTACCAACACCCTCTGGCCGCATAGGTGTCTCTGGAATGCCTTCAGGGCTAGCAGTATCGTTTTCAACTCGAGGTAGTTGATGTGGCGGACCGCGTCTGCTGGAGCCCATAGACCCCTCACTCTGAGGTTGTCCATGTGCGCTCCCCATCCCTTCTGCGATGCGTCTGTGGTAATGGTCACTGTTGGGCTTGGTGGTGTCAGGCTTCTCCCTGTTATGTTGTCTCTGTTCCACCAAGTTATCTCCTCCTGCACTGCGTGCGTAACAACCACTAGATCCTCCCAACTTCCGTTTGCTTGTGACCATTGCTGTTGCAGCCATTCCTGGAATGGTCTCATGTGCAGGCGTACATTCGGCACCAGCTGGATACAGGACGCCATCATCCCCATCATCTTGCTCACCGCCCTCACTGTCAGAGCTCGCCCCTTCTGGTAGAGCTGCGTCTCCTTCAGTAGGGCATCTGTCCTCCTGTCGCTGGGCACTACTGTACTGCTGAGGGAGTTGATCTTTGCCCCCAGGAAAATCTTTACCTGTTCCGGCGATGATTTTCCCCAGTGTATGGAAAATCCCAGATTTGTGAGGGTGTCTGTTACGCGTTTTGCGTGTCTCTCGCACTTCTCGCGTGAGTTTGCCTTGACCAGCCAGTCGTCCAAGTATGGGTATACGTGTATGCCCTGCTTTCGTAGGTGTGCCGCTACCGCCGACAGGCATTTTGTAAAGACCCTTGGCGCTGATTTTAATCCGAAGGCCAGGGTTGTGAACTGGTAGTGTTCTTGTTCGATGTTGAATCTTAGAAGGCCCTTGTGCCTTCTGTTTATTGGGATGTGAAGGTAGGCATCCTTGAGGTCCACGGTGACCATGAAGTCCCCTTCTCTTATCTGTGGCAGTACCTCCTGCAGTGAAGTCATTTTGAACCTTTGCGTTCTTATGAACTTGTTTAGGTAACGGAGGTCCAGTATGGGTCTGAGGTCTCCGTCTACCTTCGGAACCACGAAGTAGTTTGAGTAGACCCCTTTGTTGCGTTCCCCGAACGGCACTGCCTCTATGGCTCCCTTTTGTAGGAGTTTCCGCGTTTCTTCTCTGAGTATTGCCAGCTCTTGGGCCGATCTCTGTCTTCCCTTCGGTTTCCTGTTTGGAGGTCTTTTCTCCAAGTCTACGCAGTATCCGTACTGCACGATGTTCCGTATCCACTTGTCTGTGGTTATACGCCGCCACTCCTGAAGGTAGAACCTCAGCCTTCCGCCTACTGGTGACGTATGCTCGTAGGCTCTTGAATCTTCTCTTCCCCCTGATGACACTTTCTTGCGCCTCACCCTTGGGGACCTGACGAGGGTAGGCGTCTTCTTGCGTGCTGAGTCACTTCGAGGAGGGCTGATCGCCCCCTCTCCTCCTTTGGCCACGTCCGTTCCCTCTCCCGCGAAAGGACTGGCCCCGAGGTTGATATTGCCAGCTTTGCTTCTGCTGACTTTGTCCGTGACCTTCGCCCTGCTGCCCTTGTTGGAACGCCTGGTGCGATGTCCCTTGTTGGCTTGCACCCCTACCGTAGGGTCTCCTCGAGGGATTACCTCGTCTCATTCCCCTCAGCTGTAGGGCCCCCATGGATCTCGCTGTCTCGTTTTCCTTCTTGAGCTGGGTGAGCTTTTCGTCCACCGTTGCTCCGAACAGTGTCTCTCCGTTGAAGGGGGTGCCAAGGATGTTGTTCTGCACTTCCGGTTTGAATCCCGAGATTCTTAGCCATGCATGCCTCCTCTCTGTGACCCCTATGGCCATGAGTCTTGCTGAAGTCTCTGCCCCATCCAACGCCGTCTTTATACAGGAGTTGGCGATGTTCTTGCCTTCATCTACCAGGTGAGAGGCTCTCTGGCGGTATTCTTCGGGGAGGTGCTTTACTAGCTCCCCCATCTCATCCCAGTGTTGGTATTGGTGTCTATTGAGGAGTGCATTCGAATTCGCCATGCGCCAGTGCATTGCGGCGTTCCTCTCGACCTTTCTGCCTGTGAGGTCGATCCTCCTGCTCTCTTTATCCGGAGGTGGGCCCGAAGTTGCTGGAACGTTGGCCCTTCTCCTGGCCGTGGAGGCTATGATGGAGTCTGCGGTGACGCTACCCTTGATGTAAGGTGGGTCCAGGGAGGAGTGCTTATATTTCTTCTCTGTCCTGGGCGTGATCGACCGGCAGGTGGCAGGCTCCTTGAAGGCTTCTCTCCCCTGGTTCATCACGCTTTGTAGCATGGGGAGGAATTGACTCCTAGTCTGGATGGGGAGCAGTGTTTCGACGAGAAAATCGGCTTTCGGCCTCTCCTCGTCGAGTTTGACGCCGAAGGCCAGTGCTGCGCTCTTCACCACCATGTTGTATACCCCGATGTCGTCGGGTGGCGAAGGCCTCGAGGGGTACGTGTCCACGGGCTCCTCCGGGTTTTCGGTGTCGAGATCGTGCCATTCGACGTCGTTGCTGGTAGATGCCGCCGATTCGAAGAACGACTGTTGGTCTTCTTCCTCGGCTTCTTCCTCACAATAGGGCTCCTCTTCTTCTTCGAGATCCCTTGTCAGCCCTTCGGCGTCGAACTCGTCTTCGACCTCGACGACGTCCGCCGATGAAACCGTTGGAATCTTGAATTCCTTCATCCTGGCGTCGAACTCCTTCTTCCTTTGAAGGATGTTCTCCATTTCGGCCTCGAGCCGCCTCTTCTTTTTCTCCATTTCGGAGATGCTTTCGGCGTCGACCGCGGGTCTTTTCGATGAAACTTGCGTCGACGTCGAACGTTCTTTCTGCGTCGATCGGCCCGTTTCATGGGATGATTTCGACGACCCTTGCCTTTCGGCGTCCTTCTGCACCAGGGAGTCCTTTTGTAAGGATCCGCTGGGCCTTTTGTCCGAAGTTCCCCCTTTGGACGTCGAAGTTTTCGGCGCCGGGGCTCCCTTCGTGGACCTTGACTCAGTTTTCCTCTAGTCACCCTCGTGTTTGAGGTGTTTTTTGATTTGCGCTCGACGATTCTCTTACCTCGTCTTCTTTTTTCTTGTCGGTCTCTACGACCGTGAAGTTTTCGGCTGTCTCGGCGACGTTGTCCTCGTCGTCCGTGTCGAGGCCTAGCTCGTAGAGTGTCGGGGGTTTCCCTTTGCCATCCATGTTGGCGTTGGCTCTTCTCTGCCTCTCTCTCACCCTGAGTGTCTTCGGCGCGAAGGCTGAGCAGGCGTTGCAGTCGATACTCTGGTGATCCACCGGTAGGCAGAGGTTGCAGACCGGATGCTGGTCTTTCTGCGCGAACTTGTGGTGGCAGTTTGGGCAGAACTTGAATGGCGTCTTGTCCATTTCGCTCAGGGTCTCTGAGCGTGCATTCTCCAAGGCTGTCGAAGAAAAAGCTCGCTGGTCCTCTTTCTTCGCGCTCCTGATGAAATCTGTTCTATTCCTGAGGTCTTCTCTTGATTCTATCGATGAAACTCGCTTTTCTTCCTTCTTCCTCCGAGTGAATTTCTGGAGCTTCCCGATGACGATCCAGACCCAACGGCGGAAAAAAGAATCTGAAGATGGCGCCCCAAAGGTGGGACTTCCGCAGGAAGCACGACGACGTCACGGGAGGTGCACCAAATGGTGGACGTCGACGCCCACCTGGGCTACGAGAAAAAAAAAAAAAAAAAAAGAATCCGGACCCAACCACAAGATCGCGGAATAATGCACAGCAGAGTGAATCCAGAAAGATTCACGCTGCAAAACCTCAGATTTTCTACCGCACGTTGTGCAAGGGAGTCCCCACTGAGCTCTGCTCAGTTTTTTTCCTGTCCACTTTAATTCTACAACTTTTTCAGGATGTCTGATAACGAGGAGAAGGCCCTCTTTAAAGCCTGTGCTACCTGTGCTAAGAAGAGGTTATGCATGGAGGACAAGCACAGATTGTTTTTACTGTCTGTACCCAGACCATAAGGCTGCAGACTGTAAAATATGCTGCACTTTTTCCACCAAGACTCTGCGAGACCGGGGTATAATTAGGGCTTCCGGTTTTATGGTATTTATTTTTTTCACATTTCCGTCTGTATTTATCCATATTTTTTTTTTTTTATAATTTTATCTGTATTTATCTGCAATTATTTTTGTGGCAAGCAAAAGAAGACGCTGCAGCTAGTATTTTTTCACATTTATTTTAATAGACAATGCACACTTTTTGCCGTTGTTTTTTTATAGTGTGACTTTGCACCAAAGGTACTGAAGTGCTTTACATGAGCAACAGTTTGATTACACAAGGTCATTTTCATTTTTTATATAGACACTGGGAAATTAAAGGATGTGGCCAGAATCATGGGATGGTGAGCCATACCTGAGACTTGAGCCTGTATGTTCACATCCATGGTTGTTAATTCACCCCCAGTGCTATGGGTAGTGAAGGTGACATCACAATCCTTTTGCCATCACAGGGTTACTCTTAGCCCCATAGAAGTACGAATATGCTACTTACCAGTATGCATCTGTTCTTGGCATGTAGGGCTGCTGACATTCATATCTGTGCATAGATCGCCGCCTAGTGTTGGGTCTGGATGATTGCACATTGTTGTCCTGGAAGAGTCTTTGAAGTATCACGAGATAGGTGGCTCCTCCCCTGGACTACAGTGCGCATGGGCATCCTCTCCATCCTCAGATTGTTTTTCGCCATTGTGGCAGTGATGGAGTAGATACAGTAAGTGATGACCATGCTATACAGTAAGTCTGAGTGCTGCAGCCGCCACAGGCGCCGGGAAGGAGGGTGGGCGATATGAATGTCAGCAGCCCTACATGCCAAGAACAGATGCTGTGAGAAAGTGCCATCTTTCTTGCATGGTATGCCCCCACTTTTTGCTAAATTGCTGAATGTACTTCGATTGAGTGTACCCTGGGTTCCTGCCAATCAGGTGCCCAGGGCCTATGTTCCTTCCTTAAACCACACAAACTCCAAATTGGCAAACCCTAGCCACATGTCAGCCCCTAGTAAATGGTACCCTAGGTACCCAGGGCCTTGTGACCAGGGAAGGCCTCTAAGGGGTGCAGCACTCATTGTGCCACCCTCAGAGGCCCTGTACCCTTACACACACACACTGCCCTTGCAGGCTGAGTGTCTGGGTGCAGGACAAAACAAAGAGTCGACATGGCACACATCACTGTGTACCATGCCCATCACCTACACTGCCAAGGCATATGTCAGCCACCCCTCTAGCTGGGTGCATTACGCCTATGGTGTGGGCACAGGAGCAGGAGCCCTGTGCCCCTACAGTACCCGGGTCCATTCCTGGGCACTGTAAGTGCAGTGCTGTCATTTAAGAATACATGGTGCTGAGAGCTTGTCAAACACGAGCTCCACAGCACCATATTGGCAACACTGAAGCCTGGGAAGTTTGGTATCAAACTTCTCAGCACATTGAACCCACACTGATGCCAGTGTAGGATTTAATGTACTAAGCACCCCAGAGGGCATCTTAGAAGATGCCCCCTTACAGCTAACTTACAATCCACGTCTGCTCTGAGGCTGCCCAGGCTGCCACACAGCAGACACGTTGCTGGACCCCTGGGTGGGAGGGCCCCTGCTCTCCCGGGCCTGCAACAATGCACATCCTGGGTGAGGTGAGAAATCTCCTCCCCCAGGATGAGCAAAGGGAAGCTTCAAAGGCATGCCGCCAGTTGGAGTTTCCCCAGGCCACTGCAACCCCCCACTCTGGCGGGAAGCTTGGCCGGAAACCCCATACAAGGACAGGGGATGTGCCAGCCTGCCCACCCCACCCCTCAGGTGGGGGAGGCGAGGTGAAGCACATCTCCGGGCTCTCGCCATCTTGAAGATGGGAGGCCCTACCCTATCAGGATTAGGCTACTGCCCCCCTCCCACAGGAGAGAGGCAGGATAGGGGGTGTACCCACCCCAGGACAAGGACCCATTGGTCCCTGGCCTTCACCTACCTGTAACGCCCCTAAATCTAGTATTTAGGGGCCCCCTGAACCTTCCTTCCGGAGATTCCAGATAGAAAACGACAAGAAGAGCAAGAAGAACAAAGACCTGCCCTGCAGCTGCTAAAAAGAAGACACCAACTGCTTTGGCCCCAGCCCTACCGGCCTGTCGACTCTCGAACCTGCACCAGCGCGGCATCCCACGTGGCCAGCAACCTCACCAACCCCGGAGGACCTGGCTACCTTTTAGCTCTAAGCCCCTGGGACTCCCACGAGTAGAGGCTCTACTCAAGAAACCTATTTGCTATCCCTGGCACCAGCCCGGGACCGCGGACCCAACACACTCTGCACCAGCCAAGCCTGGCCAGTGCCGGAGTGGACAAAGACCCAGAGGACGACCCCACGGCGACTGTGACCCAGAGTCCGGCACCCAAGGACCCCCCTCGACATCCCGGAAGAAGCCTGCAGCCTCAGAACCAAGTGCCACCCCAGCCGCGATCAACCAGAGGGTAGGATTCCCGACGCCAAAAGGCACCCCTGCACCCAATCCCGGGGTACCCACCTAACCTACAACTACCCAACTTACCTCTCGAAGTGGTGGTGGCACCTGAAACATCCTCGTCCCCGAGCCTGCAGCCTTTTTCCAAACCGGAACATTCCCATTGATTTCCATTGAGCGCCCGAAGGCTCAAAAGCACCCTGCACCCAGCCGCCCGAGTGGCCCTGGCAGTGCCCTCTACACTAACCTACTTCCCCACTTGCCCTGAGTAAGTGACCAGGAGCCCAGCTCCCACAGCCGCGTGGCTTGCCAGACAGCAGCCACCAACCAAGGCCCCCCTATCCCTCATAGGATAACATTGGGCCTAACTCTCTGCACCCGGCCGTCCTGAAACCGCTGAGGGTGAACCAACTGTACCTACCGAACACTGGGGGACCCCTGAGTCCATGCCCGGAATTTCAACTCTGCCAGTCGAGTACTTACCCTTAAACCGCTAACTTCATTTTCCTCATAGGGTAACATTGACTGGCTTTTTCTTCAAAAATCTTCTAAGTGTGAACTTTTCAAAACTGCAAAAATTCACCAAAAATCAGCCAAGAGAGAAAAACGAATTTACTCACCTGCTCCTAGGTGAGCTCCCAGTGCTGGATCTTGGTGCCCAGCCCTGACCCTGAAAAGTGTTCACAACTATACTTGCCTCTAACTCATTTTTCTCCCATAGGAAACCATTGTCTGCTTTTCTGTGAAATTTCTTCTAAGTGTATTTTTGCAAATTTGAAATATTCTTTTAAAATCGTACCATTTCTGAAAACGAAATTACTTACCTGCTTTTGATAAGGACCCCAGTCCTGGGTCTAGGCACCCAGTCCTGGATTACTAAAGTAACGATAAAGTACTCTACCTGCAATGTGAATTTCTTGCCATAGAGATCCATTGAATGTTTTCTTTGAAATATTTTCTAAGTACTAACTTTTGAAATAGCTAAATATTTAAAAATCATTACAGTTATTAAGTCGACTTTCATCACTTGATTCTGAATACTGACCCAAGGCTGGTTCTAGGAGCCAGACCTGGAATTCCAAAAGTAATCTGAAAAGTAATTTATTACAAATAACCTGAATTTACCATTGAGCTCAATGCATTGTTATGTTTAGGAAATAGGATTGTTTATTGCAACCAACTGTGACTGTTTACACAAATTTATTGCTTAAGACAAAAGTATTTATATTCAACCTCTCATTCTGAGAAAGTATATTTTTACCCCCTTTGTGGTTCTAAAAATAAAACAAGCATATATTTTATATATATAAACCATTGGCCTAGAGTTCAGTTATTGAGTGTGTGAAACCATTTGCTGACTGAGTGTGTACAATAAATGCTTTACACTGTCCTCTGGTACGGCCTTACTGCTCGACCAAGCTACCACTTTTGAGAGTAAGGTCATACCTAACTTTGACCTCTATCAGCCTCTGGGGGACTGTGGACTCTGTACACCCTGTACCTATTAGGGAACAGTATATACAGAGCCACTTTCTCACAATAATCTATAGATACCGAATGCAAACAATACCGACAATATCTAAAGGCTTTTGGCCTTAAATAAAGTTTTCCTAACTTGAGCTAAGATAAGCATATCCGAACCCAATGGCGGAAAAAAACAATCTGAGGCTGGAGAGGATGCCCATGCGCACTGTAGTCCAGGGGAGGAGCCACCTATCTCGTGATACTTCAAAGACTCTTCCAGGACAACAATGTGCAATCATCCGGACCCAACAGTAGGTGGCGATCTATGCACAGATATGAATTCAGCAGCCCACATGCCTCGAACACTTAATTCCTGCTGTGCGGCTAAGAAAATAAAGCTGAGTGAAAATCAAGGAACTTAAACAGGGCTCTTAGTTTCCTGATTTCTTCCTGTTTCTCCCACAGCAGTGATGACAAGGCAAGTCGGGTGGTTCACTGGCTCTGGGTTGTAGCTGTGAACCAGGCGCTGTTACATCTCAGACGCCCAGATGTTCACGTAAACTTTTATTTAAGATGCGTCGCTGCCGTCCTCGGGGTTCAAATTACAGGTGCTCAGAGTTCAAGTGGCGGACACCGCCCGATAGATCTATCTTTACTGAAGCTGCTCAGAAATTAAGAATGGCGTAGCAAGTGTGCCACAGGCACTAAAAGAAGCTAAGCCTCCCCCCCTTCACACCAACCCCCAATACACTGGTTTCGTACTCATTTTGGGATGTGGGGTAAATGAAGCCATAACCTCGCTGTGGTGCCAGGCCCTCCTTGAACGAGCTCTCTTGATGGGCCTTTCATTTTTCTTGTAGATTGACAAAGAAATTGAGCTGCACTGACTGCACCACCACATCGTGCAGTTTTACCACTACTTGGAGACAATGAAAACATCACTGTCCTGCTACTTGCCTATTTCTTTGAACTTTAAACTATGCCGCCGGACAGGCAGATCCTACGAGCGGATAGTGACACAACAGATTTCTTTTCCCAACCCCTGTGCGCACACCATAAAGCTGGTTAGTAAGTATTTTTCAGTTTCTATTTATAAATACAGAAAGAAATAAAAGTTTTCCATCTGTATTTATATGTAGAAATCAGTTTAAAAGGAAAACCGGGAACCTTAGGTATAATACAAGCATGGGAATCTATGAAAGTTCCAATACTGGAGTAATCTCCCTAACCAGTCTATCAACTGCGTATTCCCTAGTAGTAGGGGGTATGGATGTCAATGCCATGAACAGGCATTTTACATTTCCTGGCGTTGGGACAGGTCTACTTCTGGTGTCCTCCACTTTTTGAACACATTCTCTATCATTGCTTGATTCGACTCGGATTTGAGCGAGGTGGACGCATGCCTTATCAGTTTGCTTGCTTCCATGTGGTCTACTCCCCGCTTGTAGAGGCAGAACATAGTTGTCCTATTGTCTGTGAACTTATACTTCTTTGTCCCACAACTACCTTTGAACTGCTTAAAAAAAAGGCTAAGAACAGTCTTTAGCACCAGCAGATGTGTTGCACTGCTTCCTGTAGTTTTGGTACTCCTCTGATTTGGAGAGTCCCATTAGGTGCTCCCCATCCTTTGTGAGGCATCCACAGTGATGGTCACTGTTGGGAGTTAGTGATAAAGGATCTTCCTACTGTTACATTAGCCTTTTGACAACCACTTGATCTTACCAGCTCCCAGTCGCCTGTGACCACTTATTTTGGACCCATTCCTGGAACAGTCACGTAAAGCCTAGCAATTGGTATTAATGGTATGCAGAAAGCAATCATTTCTAGTAACTTGCCCACTGTCAGAGAAGGAAACTTCTGGTAACGGCGAGCTTCTTGCGTTACTGCCAGAACTCTTTTCTCGCAAGGAAATACTTTCGCTAGCACTATGTTCATTCTCGCTCAAGAAGAGCTTCTCCGGATCTGGAGTGGCTGAAGACTTCTCTACATGTTAATGGTAAACCTAAGTCTGTGGAGTGTCATCACCCTCAATGGCCAGTCATCTAAGTAGGGGTACACATGTATTCCCCATCTCAGGTGAGTGGCTACAGCCGGTAAGCACTTTGTGAACACTCTGGGAGCTGATTTTATCCTGAACTGATGGTGTGCTTAGTCTATTATAAAGCGCAAAAACTCCCTGGGTATGTGATTCATTGGAATGTGCAGATAGGCACCCTTTAAGTCTATGGTTGCCATCTAATCTCCCTGCTGAGGAAGAGGGATAACTTAGTGTAGGGTTGTCATTTGAACCTTTGCGTTTTTATGAACTTGTTCAGGAAACAGAGGTCTAGCATATGGCATAGCGACTTACCTGGTTTCAGTACCATGTAGTACCACTGTAATTACCCGATTGATCTTTTGTAGGCGGACTTTTTTATGGTCTATTTTTGTAGCAATTCTTTTACTTCCTGACAAAAAGAACAAGTTACTTACCTTCGGTAACGCTTTTTCTGATGGATACAGTATCTGCCTGTGGATTCCTCACCTTGTGAATATCCCCTGCGCCAGCATTCCACTGAACTTTTTTTTCCCAAGCACTCCACGCCGACGTGGACGACGTCATAATGCATCGGCTCCGCTCGCGACTCCGTATGACGTCACCGGAGCCATAAGAGAACCACGTCGGCGTGATGACGTCAGTTCCACCCATTTTTTCCGTGCCTCCGAGGCGAACAGGTGGACCAAGGACAGACTCAAAGTATACACTGTATACAACCACATATACATAGTATACAAAGAAAAGGAATGCTAAATAACTAAGCATTTCCTACAAATGTACAAGAAAGCATAACAACAATTCAAACAAGACCTCTTTCACGGTATACAAAAGTGGACAACGGGGAGGCGGGTGGGCCAGTGAGGAATCCACAGGCAGATACTGTATCCACCAGAAAAAGCGTTACCGAAGGAAAGTAACTTGTTCTTCTGATGGATACATCTGCCAGTGGATTCCTCACCTTGTGAATAGATTCCCACAGCAGTCCCCACTCCCGGAGGAGGGTGTCCACCTTCCTATACCAGAAAGTCTTGCAAGAGAGAGTGCGCGAAGTGTCCCTCCCTCCTCATCTCAGAGTCCTAGCAATAATGCTTTGCGAAAGTATTGAGGGAGGCCCAAATCGCGGCTTTACAAATATCTGCCACAGGAACACCCCGGGCCAGAGCAGATGTAGATGATTTAGCCCTAGTTGAATGAGCTCTAATACCCTCAGGAGGAGTCTTACCAGCCAGGGCGTAGCAGATCTTGATGGTAAGGATAATCCATCTCGACAAAGTGCGCTTGTGCACCGCTCTTCCTTTCGAATGACCAACATAGCCAACGAAGAGCTGATCATCCAGACAAAAGTCTTTCGTTCTGTCCAAATAAAAACTCACAGCCCACTTTGGATCCAGGCGATGGAGTCTTTCCTCCTCTTTGGAAGGATGAGGAGGTGGATAAAAAACAGGGAGAGTAATAGACTGCCCCAAATGAAACGGAGTAACAACTTTTGGCAGGAAACCAGCCCTGGTCCTGAGAACCATCCTTTCAGCATGTAATGTAAGAAAAGGGGGTTTAGAACTAAGAGCCTGAAGCTCACTCACCCTCCTTGCCGAGGTTATGGCTACAAGAAAAACCACCTTAAAGGACAACAGCCTCAAAGGACAGCTATGCTATGAAGAGGCTCAAACAGGGACACCATAAGAAAAGTTGAGACAAGATTGAGGTCCCACTGTGGCATTACAAAGGGAGTGGGAGGAAACATGTTTGTAAGGCCCTTGATAAACCTCAGTACAACTGGAGATTTAAACAGTGACGGTTGATCAGGAAGGCATAGAAAAGCCGATAAGGCCGAAAGATAGCCCTTGACCGTGGCCACAGCACAGCCCTGCTGAGCCAAGGAAGGAGCAAACTGGAGCACATTAGAAAGATGGGCTTTTAAAGGGTCAATGGACCTCTCTCCACACCATTTCACAAACTTGGACCATCTGTAGGAGTAAATGGACTTGGTGGAGTGTCGTCTGGCCGATAAAATAACATCCACCACATCAGGCGGGAGAGAGAATGAACTCAGGTTGCCCCGTTCAATCTCCAGGCATGAAGGTGTAAGCTCTGGAGGTGGGGGTGTAGAACCTGCCCCTCCGACTGCGAGAGGAGGTCTGCCCTCAGAGGGAGACGGAGCAGAGGTCACGAGGAGAGGTGGAGAAGGTCTGTATACCACACCCTTCTTGGCCAATCCGGGGCGACCAATATGACTTGGGCCCGGTCTTGGCGAATCTTCCTCAGAACCCGAGGAATCAAGGGTATGGGAGGAAACGCGTAAAGGAGCTGTGAACCCCAACTCAACTGAAACGCGTCCCCCAACGCCCCCTGCATCGTATACTGGAGACTGCAGAATGACGGGCAGTGCGCGTTCTCGCAGGTGGTGAACATGTCCACTCGAGGAGTTCCCCCACGTCCTAAAGACGAGGCGAACCACCTCCGGATGAAGCCTCCACTCGTGATCAGCGGAGAACTGCCGACTGAGACTGTCTGCACGTACGTTCAGCACCCCGGCCAGAAGATTTGCCATCAGACAAATCTGATTGTCCTGAGCCCAGGACCATAGACGTAAGGCCTCTCTGCATAGACAAAGAGACCCCACTCCTCCCTGCTTGTTGACATACCACATCGCAGTAGTGTTGTCTGTCAGGACTTGAATCGACTGACCGCGAAGGGAAGGGAGGAAGGCCTTGAGCGCCAAACGAATCGCCCGCAATTCCAGAAGGTTGATGTGAAGCAACCTTTCCTCTGGAGACCAAAGACCCTTGATCTCCAGATCCCCCAGATGAGCGCCCCACCCTAAGGTAGAGGCATCCGTTATCACCGTGGCCACCGATGGAGGTAGATGGAAGGGCTTTCCTTGAGACAGATTGCCCTCCACGCTCCACCAAGATAGATCCGCTGCAGCTTCTCTGGAGATCCTGATCGACTCCCTGAGATCTCCGTTGTGCTGATACCACTGCTTGCGGAGGCACCACTGGAGCGCCCTCATGTGCCAGCGTGCATGGCTGACCAACAGAATGCAGGAAGCAAACAGACCGAGCCGGCGAAGGACCTTCAGAACTGGAACAACCGCTCCATTGTGGAATAAAGGGACTATCTCCTGAATGTTGAGGATTCTTTGAGGAGGAGGAGGAAATGCTCGACACACAGTAGTGTCTAGTACCGCCCCTATGAACAGGTTGCGTTGAGAGGGCACCAGGTGAGATTTGGGCACATTTATCGAAAAACCCAAGTCGAATAACAGCTGAGATGTTACCTGCAGATGATGTTGCACCATCTCTGGGGACTCTGCCTTCAGAAGCCAGTCGTCCAGGTAGGGGAAAACTGGAATCCCCGACCTCCTGAGATGAGCAGCCACAACTGCCATCACCTTTGTGAAGACTCTAGGTGCAGTAGTAAGACCAAACGGGAGGACCGCAAACTGGTAATGTTGCGACCCAACCGTAAAACTGAGATACTTCCTGTGCGACTTCAGGATTGGGACATGTAAGTACGCGTCCTGCAAGTCGAGCAACACCATCCAGTCTCCTTGCTGCAAAGCTTGAAGAACCTGCGCAAGGGTCAGCATCTTGAATTTCTCCTGTTTCCGGTAAAAGTTAAAGATTCTGAGATCCAGGATTGGACGCAATCTGCTGTCCTTTTTGGGAATCAGGAAATACCGGGAGTAGCATCCCTGACCCCTTTCCTGCTCCGGAACCACCTCGATCGCCCCTTTTTGAAACAAAGCCAGAACCTCCTTCTGTAAAAGAAGCAGATGGTCCTCTGAGCAGACACCTTGGCAAGGAGGGTAAGGGGGAGGAAACTCCCGAAAGGGAAGGGCGTACCCAGTCTCCACGAGGTTCAAAACCCAAAGGTCTGATGCAATAGATTCCCAACCCCGCAGAAAGTGGGACACCCGACCCCCCACAGGTCTTACATTATCCAGGATGGGGGGGGATCTAGGGCTGCTTACCTGAAGCCTCATTGGGAGCAGAGGAGGAGGGAGAAGAAGAGAGGTTACATCCAGAACCTCTCCGACCCCTTTGTCTCCCTCTATAGGACCTATAGAGGGGATTCTGTTGTTGCTGCTGAGGCTGTCGGAAGGAGCGAAATGAAGACCTTCCGAAACCCCTAAATTTTTTAAAACCGGATCCTTTAGCAGGTGCTTGCAGACCCAAAGATTTAGCAGTCACCCTACTGTCCTTGAATCTTTGAAGGGCGGAGTCAGCTTTTTCTCCCAAAAAATGTGTCCATCAAACGGCAAGTCCACCAATGTGGCCTGAACATCCGTGGAGAAGCCAGATGAACGGAGCCATGCCTGCCTTCTTGCGGCTATAGACGAGCCCATAATTCTCGCCACTGAATCTGCTGTATCAAGCCCCGATTGGATAACTTGTCTAGCAGCAGCTTGAGTATCTGCGACCACCTCCATGAAGGATGCCTTATTATTATCTGGCAGCTTAGGGGCTAAAGACTTCATTGAGTCCATTAAGGCATGCACATAACGACCCAGCAAGCACGTGGCATTGGTAGACTTTAACGCCATACTTCCTGAAGAAAAAGTCTTCTTAGCCGCCTGGTCAACCTTTTTGGACTCCCTATCAGCAGGAGACTGAGGGAACGCCCCTGAAGCATGCTTTGAGCAGGACGCCTGCACAACCAGGCTCTCTGGAGACGGGTGTGTTGAAAGAAAATCCGGATCTCCAGGTGCCACCCTGTATCTTCTCGCCACCTGCCTGGAAACTGCCGGAGAAGAAAATGGGTTTCGCCAAACCTCCAAAACAGGCTCCAAAATGGCCTCATTAAAAGGCAGCAAAGGCTCAGATGTTGAAGTGGGTGAATGCAACACCTCTGTCAATAGATTAGACTTATATTCCGCAGAGGGTAGCTGCAAGTCCAACAGTTCTGCAGCCTTTTTAATAACCATATGGTAGGGAGCCAATTCCTGTGGTGGAGAGGATCTAGACGAAGTATGCTCCCACTCAGAGGTCGTATCCAGGCCACTAGCCTCTTGTATCCCCTCAAACTCAGAGGATGTGTCCACTTCACCTTCCTCTACCTCCACTCTATACCTTCCTTCTTCCAATACCCTTTGGGCCCCCCTTCTTGATCGAATCCGCGGAGCCGGCATAGTCTGCATCGGTGGAGCCAGAGGTGTCGGCGGCGCCGGACGCGGCGCCGAGGGAGTCGGCAACGGCGTCGAGGAAGGCTCCGAAGAAGGTCTATCCTGACGAAGCAGAGATGGATCCCCAGACGGCGCCGGAAACTGCCACGAAGGCGCCATCGGCAGAAAGGGCATAAAGGGTGCCTGAGCGTAATGCTGCGGCACCCCTAACGTATACGCCATAGGACCCACGGGACCAGTCGGTGCACCAG
This sequence comes from Triturus cristatus, assembly GCF_964204655.1. NCBI lineage: Eukaryota > Metazoa > Chordata > Amphibia > Caudata > Salamandridae > Triturus > Triturus cristatus. The sequence continues at coordinate 728,547,149 of NC_140592.1, read as the reverse complement.
ATGGGAAGGCAGCCTGATTAAAGATTCCATACATGGCATTTAAAAAATGCGAAGAATCAGTACCAGGAGCCGGGAACTGTGGATAAGGTGCCGAACCTGTATCCTTCTGCGGAGTACCTGGCAGCGGCGCCGCAGTGTCCTCCACCGGAGCCGCAGAATCCTCAGTCCCTGGAGGAGGCTCTTCCCTTTGTTCCTGACTACCATTAGAACCAGGCGACTCCACTGGAACCGGAGACGACACCGGTGACGGCACCGGGGAGTGCGCCGGTGATCGCGTTTGAGTCCGCTTCGGCTAAGGAGATCATCCCGGAGACTTAGAAGGAGACAAGTCCTTACTTCGACGAGGCGAAGCCGATCTCCTGTTCTTTGAGGACCGACGTCGAGAAGAAGGTTTCCTTTTTTTATGTTTCTTTGACTACCTCGAAGTCGACGACTCCGGCCTCGACCTCTTTCTCCCTCTCTTCTCCTTTCCGATCTTGGCCATAAAAAGCTTAGCCTTCCTCTCCTTCATTGCCTTCGGATTCATCCTCCTACAGCATACACAAATCTTCAACATCGTGGTCAGACGAAAGGCACCACAAGCAATCCTCATGGGGGTCCGTCATCGACATATGGCCCCCACATTCCCTGCAGGGCTTAAAGCCAGACTTCCTCGTCGAAGACATTACAGATTTTACGAACAGTAACACCTAACTACAAAGTAGCAGGAGAGTACTGGAAAAACCGTTGCGCGTCGACGGCACGGAAAAAAGGGAGCTGACGTCATCACGCCGACGTGGTTCTCTTATGGCTCCGGTGACGTCATACGGAGTCGCGAGCGGAGCCGATGCATTGACGTCGTCCACGTCGGCGTGGATTGCTGGGGAAAAAAAGTTCAGTGGAATGCTGGCGCAGGGGATATTCACAAGGTGAGGAATCCACTGGCAGATGTATCCATCAGAATTGTTTTTCTCTTCTTGTGTGGGCTGTACATTTGGCCCTAATTTGGTGGGTGTTTTTTCAGATCTATTCACTAGCCGTGTTGTATGATGTGGAGTATCCCTTGTCTGACGTGACCTTCCTCACTCCTTGAGAAAGGTTACCTACACAAGTGTTAGGTAGGACTTCTGATCCTGCGAGTCACTTGTATGGTGCTTCTGCAGCACTTCTTGACGGTTGACCATTGCCTCTCGTTCCCGTACAAAAGGGCAGTCAGTGTGGCACCTGAAATGATCACTGCTGTGCTGGTGCCTGACCTGCATGTTGGGAGGCTTGGTGTGGAGCAGTAGTTTGAAAACCTCCTCTCAGTCAGTTTTCTAAGTGGGTTGACTCCTCTGCTACCCTCAAAACTTTAGGACCCCCCCCATTGACTTAGCTGGTTCATTTTTGAGTTGCTGCAGTGTGCATCTACTGCACTACGAAATAGGTGTTCCCATTTAACTGAGTGCTGCTAATGTTGGCGTGAACCTGCTTCATGAACAGCGAGATTTGCAGCCAAGCATGCAGTCTTCAGGTTATTCCTGCCACAAGTTGCGTTTTTGCTGTTGACTGCTTATTTTAGGCACGTGTCAGTAAAGCTTTTCCATTCCTCTACAAAGTGTGCTTGCCCTCTTCTGGTGTTGGTCTGCCGGATGCTTACAGTGTTAATGGACAAATCTGCAAGCAGGGCGTGCACGTTTGTGATGGGCTACTGTGTTGCAGCTACCTTCCCCAACTTTTTCTCCACCATTTCCATCCTTTTACTTTCCTTATTCGGGGGTGGTCTGGTGGTGGTTGGCATTTGGTGCTTTTCCTGGCAATGGTTACTATATTAGAGTCTGCCAATGCGTCGCCCCGAATATATGCTGGGTGTCTTGAAGAATGTTTGTGGTTATGTCATCCGGGGGAGACTGACTTGAAGGATCTGTGTCCACGCCTTCCGCAGGTGAATCTGCATAGAGGTCTTGCCATTGTTCATTGAAGCCTTCAGAATCCTAGATGCGCTGGAACAGGTCCTGTGACTCTGGGACCTCCTTCACAAAAGAGTTCTTGCAGCTCTGTGATTGCAGGTTCCACATTCTCCTCCCCCACCCCCAAAAGTCTGTTTTCTTCCATGTGCTGTTGATGACAGTCAACATGCTTGGAGGGAGACTAAGGCCTTTTTTTGAGGATAGCCTTGAGCAGTTTTCTTGTGCTCGATTTCAATTACGCTTTCTTTGGCATGGAGTGTAGTCACCGGTCTTTTCTCCATTGTCAAACTTTCATCTACTGTTGACTGGACTGCCACCTTCTTGGAGCTCTCTCGACATGGTCATTCGACGCTGGTGTCGTTTCCTAGGCCCCCAGGCCTACGATATCTTTTGATTAAGACCAGAGGGGTTCTTTTTGCCTCAACTTGCCTTCGGGTGGCCATTTTACCGGCACAGAGGCAGTCTTTAGTGGTCTAGAGTCCGAAGCTCATGGCTCGACTGCTTTCATCTTTTCAGCAGTACCCGGGTGGGCTTCTTTTGACTTCTTGTGCTCCTGCTTGATGATTTCTCATTGTCAGAGGCCTCTTTTTCCACTTTTTCAGAGGGCTGTCCTATTCTGTGCTAGACAGTCTGAGGTCTCTCAGTGACTGTTTGCTTCTGCCCTTGCATGGAATAGTGTGCCTGCATTTGCTTTTCTTGTGCCCTCATTTTTTTGGTTTGAATTCTATGCAGGCCTTGCAGATATTGGTCTTGCTGTCTCTTGGTAGGCAGAGATTCGACACCTGTTTGCTGTCCCTTTGGAAAGGTGTGTTCTCCATTACACGCAGAGGAGGGGGCACCCTGTCCGCATATTTATTGTCTCTAGTAAGATTTTCGGTTTTCTTGGATGAATCGTTCTTCCCTCTTCCTTTCGGTGATTGGAGAGCTACAACGATGCTTTCAGACCAAATGGTGGGATAAAAAATAAAATAAAAAAATAAGACGATGGAGACCACGCGTGGAGACTTTTGTGGGGGGCGGCTGATGTTAAGAGAGGCTGACCAGCCACTAAATGGTGATCAATGTAAAGGAAAACTACTAAGCAAGGAGGAGAGTTACAGACCCAACCACTAGATGGCTGAATACTGCCCAGCACGTGATCCCAGAAAAGTTTCTTCCCGCAAAACTAAAAGAATAGAAAGCACAGAAAGTATCAATATGTTAGCCAACCACATGGGCTCAGCAGCGAATCTTGGCCCTCTCGAGTAACTGTAGAGTCAATCTAAACAATAGTGTTGCTGAAATTGATCGGATACCCAGCAAACCTCAGAAATCTGTTTGGATAGAAAGTATTGCTTAACAGCACTGTTCCAGTATGCTTGGGACTATAACTGAAACTTTCGACTGTCTGGATAATGGGTTTCAAACATGTTCTGCATAACAGCTACTTAGTTCAATGAAAATCATCCCAATATTCTAACATTCAGTGTAGTAAAAGTAACTACTTGATTTAAGGTCATGCCCGTGCAGGATTACCAGCAGTGCAGCAGGTAGTGTTGACTGCAATAATGTAAAAACTGTTTTTATCAATTTCCAATTCCCTCTACATCATTAAAAACAAAACATTGACACTGCTTCCATCAAAGTATTGATAATAAGCACAGTCAAAGAAACTATGGAACAGGAGAGAGCCAAATGATGAAGCAATGCAAACTAAATTGTGCAAGAAGAAAAGGTAAATTATGCAGTGTAATGAGGCACACTGATAGTATTCTAGTATTTTGTCTTTTACGCTCATTACTGCAGTCGGTGCAAAGGTTTCATGTAATTAGTAACATTTCAACACTCAAATACACAATTGAAAGGTGCAGGGATGTGGAATTCCTATAGCCCGACGTCCAGGACACTATTGGGGTTCAAGGGCAACAATTTAAGTGCATTTTGTCCTTGGAACAAGTAGGCCCAACCCCTACAGCACAAACCCTTTGACTGCCAGTTTACAAGTAACACACTATGGTTCAGGAAAGGGCATTGTCTACAGTCAAGGTAATATTTGTATCCATGCGCTAATGCTGTTCAGACTTGTATTTATGGTTTATTAATGCAAAGCCTTTATTATTAGGATGAGAATTGTAAGTAAATGTTAGCTTCGACTGCACTACTGACTGGTTGGAGTATAAAAACGTGAACACATTTTCAAATGTTTAGCAATATGAGGCTATGTACAATGCTCCCAGAATGCTCTAATAAGATGCACATATTTGCAGAAGCTTGAAAGCAAGACGATTCCTTGCGTTCGAAATAAAATGTTCACAAAAAGCACGTAGGAAAAAAACATTTAGCGAAAGTGCTGTAAAGGTTTAGGTACCATTTCTTTGCAGCATCCTTTAGTAAAATGTATTTATGTATGCTAGTATTCCCCAAAAATAGTCATAATGCCAAATAAGTATAACCAGTTTCAGTAAGATTATAGGAAGCAAAAATAAACCAGCATTGGCAAATCCATAGGTCTCAAATTGGTGGTCAGCCTTTTGATTTTGCCAGTGCTCGACATGTTTTGGCATGGTTTTTGTAAAGCCTTATTGGTGTGGGAGTTGCTGAGCTCTCACCATTATAAAAAAACATTGGCAAAAGCAAACATTTTTGGTCTCAAAAGCACATTGCCACAGTATTTCTGGTACGGAACAAAACGAATAGTTTACCTGTCGGTGTAGTTTTGCAGCTTGAAGATCTTTCTGGATTCACTATGCTGTGCATTATTCCGCGATCTGGTGGTTGGGTCCGGATTCGTAGTTTTTTTTTTTTTTTTTTTTTAGTAGCCCAGGTGGGCGTCAACGTCCCACCATTTGGTGTACCTCTCGTGACGTCGGCGTGCTTCCTGCGGAAGTCCCACCTTTGGGGCGCCATCTTCGGGTTCTTTTTTCCCTTCCTTTATCTCTCTTTTTTTTAACCCTAGGCGTTAAGTATCTTCCTTATATCTCCTCTCAGTTTTATCCTGTTATTTCAGTCTTTGTCCTTCCACCCTTTTTTCTCCTGCCTCATCTTCCTGGCGGAGGTGGGTGGGTTCGCTAGTGAATCCAGAAAGATCTTCATGCTGCAAAACTACACCGACAGGTAAGAAACTATTCGTTTTGCAGCGTGAATCTTTCTGGATTCACTATGCTGTGCATAGATTTTGTAGCGGTTTGTTATCTCTGTGGCGGCTGGGTGGAAGATGAGCGTTCGTTGAATATATGTCGAAGCACCTTCTGTCCTACTTGTGCTTCCTTGTTCATCTGTATATCCACTCAGTAGTGCTTGGTGAACGTGTGCACCGAGGCCCATGTTGCCGCCAGGCATATGTCTTGAATGGGTGTATTTGCCAGAAAGGCAAATGTTGCTCCCTTCTTCCTTGTGGAGTGGGCCCGTGGCCCCTCGGATAGTTCTTGCCCCACCTGTTTGTGGCAGAATTCTATTGTTAGCGCAATCGATCGTGCGATGGTGCTTTTTGTCACTGGTCTACCCAGGAAGCTTGTTGCGAAGGACACAAAAAACTGTTTGGTTTTCCTGTGTTCTTTTGTCCTCTCGATGTAGTGCATCACCGCCCTTCTAGCGTCTAGAGTGTGCAGTGCCCTTTCTGCGCTTGTTGCTGGGTCCTGAAAGAAACCTGGTATTTGAATTGCTTGATTTAAATGGAATGCTGACACCACCTTTGGCATGAAGTGTGGGTCCGTTCTCATTACGACCCTGTCCTTGTGTATCTGGATGTAGGGCTCCTGCAGCGTTAGCGCTTGCAACTTGCTTACTCTGCGCAGTGAGGTTATTGCCACCAGAAAGGCTGTCTTCATTGTCAGCATTTGGAGGGAGGCCTTGTGCATGGGCTCAAAGGGCGCTTTCATATGTTCCGTCAGGACTATGTTGAGGTTCCATGCCGGAGGCGGCATCCTCTTTGGTGGCGCTATTCTTTTCGCCCCTTCCAGGAATCTCTTTACTACCCGTGACGTAAAGAAGCTTCCTCCTGTCTCACCTCATGTATAAGCTACGATCGCCGCTAGGTGTACCCTCAGTGACGATTAGCAAAGTTTCGCCTTTAGAAGGTGTGTGAGGTATCTAAGCACCGTTGATTCCTTTGTCATTTTTCCTTGCAGTTTATTTTTGCTGCACCACATTGTGAACCTTTTCCACTTTTCCCCATAACATTTCCGTGTTGTTGGTCTCCTTGCCTCCCGCAGCACTCGCATAGTGCTTGGAGGTAGTTTAAGGTGTGCGAACTCTATGTATTCAGGAGCCAAGCTGCCAGTCCGAGGCTCTCTGGCTCTGGGTGTAGAACCTCTCCGTTCTGCATGGAGAGCAAGTCCTTTCTTTTTGCGAATTTGTATGGAGGTCCCTGTGCCATTTCCACTATTTGTGAGTACCATGTCTGTCTCGTCCACTGTGGTGCCACCAGGATCATTGTCATGTTGCTGGTCTTGCACTTGTTGAGTACCCTGTGCATCAGTGATATTGGTGGAAAAGCGTATGCAAATGTCCTTGACCAACTTATCCATAGGGCATTCCCCTGGTATTGTTTTTCTGGTTGTCTGGATGCGAAGTTTCGGCATTTTGCATTCAGGCGTGTTGCAAACATGTCTATTGTCGGTGTACCCCACCTTTTGAATAGCCTTTGCGTTTCCTGTCCATTGAGCTCCCACTCGTGGGATGCCGAGGTCTGCCTGCTGAGCCAATCGGCTTCCACATTGTCTTTCCCTGGTAGGTGTATCGCCAGCAGGTCTATTTGAGTGGGATGGCCCATCTCCAAATCTCTTGAGCCAGAGTTGAAAGGGGGAATGATTGTGTTCCTCCCTGCTTGTTGATATCGAACATTGTGGTAATATTGTCCGTCTGTATCAACACCTTTTGGTTGTATAGCTGCCTCTGGAAGGCCTTCAGGGTTAGCAGTACGGTCTTCAATTCTAGGTAGTTGATGTGTCTGACCGCATCTGCTGGAGTCCACAGACCCCTCACTCTGAGCTTGTTCATGTGCGCCCCCCATCCTATCTGGGATGAGTCTGTGGTAATGGTCACAGTTGGGCTTGGTGGTGTCAAGGGCTTTCCTACAGTTATGTTCTCCCTGTTCCACCATGCCATCTCTGTGAGAAAGTGGCTCTGTATATACTGTTCCCTAATAGGTACAGGGTGTACAGAGTCCACAGTCCCCCAGAGGCTGATAGAGGTCAAAGTTAGGTATGACCTTACTCTCAAAAGTGGTAGCTTGGTCGAGCAGTAAGGCAGTACCAGAGGACAGTGTAAAGCATTTATTGTACACACTCAGTCAGCAAATGGTTTCACACACTCAATAACTGAACTCTAGGCCAATGGTTTGTATATATAAAATATATGCTTGTTTTATTTTTAGAACCACAAAGGGGGTAAAAATATACTTTCTCAGAATGAGAGGTTGAATATAAATACTTTTGTTTCAAGCAATAAATTTGTGTAAACAGTCACAGTTGGTTGCAATAAACAATCCTATTTCCTAAACATAACAATGCATTGAGCTCAATGGTAAATTCAGGTTATTTGTAATAAATTACTTTTCAGATTACTTTTGGAATTCCAGGTCTGGATCCTAGAACCAGCCTGGGGTCAGTATTCAGAATCAAGTGATGAAAGTCGACTTAATAACTGTAATGATTTTTAAATAATATTTAGCTATTTCAAAAGTTAGCACTTAGAAAATATTTCACAGAAAACATTCAATGGATCTCTATGGCAAGAAATTCAAATTGCAGGTAGAGTACTTTATCGTTACTTTAGTAATCCAGGACTGGGTGCCTAGACCCAGGACTGGGGTCCTTATCAAAAACAGGTAAGTAATTTTGTTTGCAGAAATGGTACGATTTTAAAAGAATATTTCAAATTTGCAAAAATAGACACTTAGAAGAAATTTCACAGAAAAGCAGACAATGGTTTCCTATGGGAGAAAAATGAGTTAGAGGTAAGTATAGTTGTGAGTACTTTTCAGGGTCAGGGCTGGGCACCAAGATCCAGCACTGGGAGCTCACCCAGGAACAGGTGAGTAAATTCGTTTTTGTCACTTGGCTGATTTTTGGTGAATTTTTACAGTTTTGAAAAGTTCACACTTAGAAGATTTTTGAAGAAAAAGCCAGTCAATGTTACCCTATGAGGAAAATGAAGTTAGCGGTTTAAGGGTAAGTACTCGACTGGCAGAGTTGAAATTCCGGGCATAGACTCAGGGGTCCCCCAGTGTCAGGTAGGTACAGTTGGTTCACCCTCAGCGGTTTCAGGACGGCCGGGTGCAGAGTGAGTTAGGCCCAATGTTATCCTATGAGGGATAGGGGGGCCTTAGTTGGTGGCTGCTGTCTGGCAAGCCACGCGTCTGTGGGAGCTGGGCTCCTGGTCACTTACTCAGGGCAAGTGGGGAAGTAAGTTAGTGTAGAGAGTGCACTGCCAGGGCCACTCGGGCGGCTGGGTGCAGGGTGCTTTTGAGCCTTCGGGCGCTCAATGGAAATCAATGGGAATGTTCCGGTTTGGAAAAAGGCTGCAGGCTCGGGGACGAGGATGTTTCCGGTGCCACCACCACTTCGAGGGGTAAGTTGGGTAGTTGTAGGTTAGGTGGGTACCCCGGGATTGGGCACAGGGGGCCGCAGGGCGCCGGGTGCAGGGGTGCCTTTTGACGTCGGGAATCTTACCCTCTGGTTGATCGCGGCTGGGGTGGCACTCGGTTCTGAGGCTGCAGGCTTCGTCCAGGATGTCGAGGGGGGTCCTTGGGTGCCGGACTCGGGGTCACAGTCGCCGTGGGGTCGTCCTCAGGGTCTTTGTCCACTCCGGCACTGGCCAGGCTTGGCTGGTGCAGAGTGTGTTGGGTCCGCGGTTCCGGGCTGCTGCCAGGAGTTAGGAATAGGTTTCTCGAGTAGAGCCTCTACTCATGGGAGTCCCAGGGAATCAGAGGTCAAAGGTAGCCAGGTCCTCCGGGGTTTTTGAGGTTGCTGGCCACAAGAGATGCCGCGCTGGAGCAGGAGCAGGTTCGAGGGTCGACAGGCCGGTAGGGCTGGGGCCAAAGCAGTTGGTGTCTTCCTCTTTTTAGCAGCTGCAGGGCAGGTCTTTTTTCTTCTTGCTCTTCTTGTAGGTTTCTATCTGGAATCTGGGGAAGGAAGGTTCAGGGGGCCCCTAAATACTAGATTTAGGGGCGTTACAGGTAGGTGAAGGCCAGGGACCAATGGGTCCTTGTCCTGGGGTGGGTACACCCCCTATCCTGCCTCTCTCCTGTGGGAGGAGGGCAGTAGCCTAATCCTGATAGGGTAGGGCCTCCCATCTTTAAGATGGCGAGAGCCCGGAGATGTGCTTCACCTCGCCTCCCCCACCTGAGGGGTGGGGTGGGCAGGCTGGCACATCCCCTGTCCTTGTATGGGGTTTCCGGCCAAGCTTCCTGCCAGAGTGGGGGGTTGCAGTGGCCTGGGGAAACTCCAACTGGCGGCATGCCTTTGAAGCTTCCCTTTGCTCATCCTGGGGGAGGAGATTTCTCACCTCACCCAGGATGTGCATTGTTGCAGGCCCGGGAGAGCAGGGGCTCTCCCACCCAGGGGTCCAGCAACGTGTCTGCTGTGTGGCAGCCTGGGCAGCCTCAGAGCAGACGTGGATTGTAGGTTAGCTGTAAGGGGGCATCTCTAAGATGCCCTCTGGGGTGCTTAGTACATTAAATCCCACACTGGCATCAGTGTGGGTTTAATGTGCTGAGAAGTTTGATACCAAACTTCCCAGTCTTCAGTGTTGCCATTATGGTGCTGTGGAGTTCGTGTTTGACGAGCTCTCAGCACCATGTACTTGTAAAAGGCAGCACTGTACTTACAGTGCCCAGGAATGGACCTGGGTACTGTAGGGGCACAGGGCTCCTGCTCCTGTGCCCACACCATAGGCATAAGGCACCCAGCCAGAGGGGTGGCTGACATATGCCTTGGCAGTATAGGTAATGGGCATGGCACACAGAGATGTGTGCCATGTCGACTCTTTGTTTTGTCCTGCACCCAGACACTCAGCCTGCAAAGGCAGTGTGTGTGTGTAAGGGTACAGGGCCTCTAAGGGTGGCACAAGGAGTGCTGCAGCCCTTAGAGGCCTTCCCTGGTCACAAGGCCCTGGGTACCTGGGGTACCATTTACCAGGGGCTGACATGTGGCCAGGGTTTGCCAATTGGGAGTTTGTGTGTTTTAAGGAAGGAACATAGGCCCTGGGCACCTGATTGGCAGGAGCCCAGGGCACAACAAGGAAAAGTGCATCAGCTATTAGGCAAAAAAGGGGGGGGTTACTGCAACAGAAACCCACTTTCTCACAATCTCCTCTTGCACTACGTGCGTAACAACCACTATATCCTTCCAACTTCCGTTCGCTTGTGACCATTGTTGTTGCAGCCATTCCTGGAACGGTCTCATGTGAAGGCATACATTGGGGACTAGGTAAATACATGACGCCATCTTGCCCATGATCTTGCTCGCTGTTCTCACTGTCAGAGCTCGCCCCTTCTGGTAGAGACGCGTCTCCTTCAGCAGGGCTATCGTTCTCCTGTCGCTGGGCATGACAGTTGTGTCTAAGGTTTTGATCTGCGCTCCCAGGAAGATCTTCACCTGTTCTGGTTCCATTGATGACTTTCCCCAGTGTATCGAGAACCCCAGGCTTGTTAGTGTTCTTGTCACCCGCTCTGCGTGTTCCTCGCACTTGTCGCAAGTACTTCCTTTGATCAGCCAGTCGTCTAGGTAAGGATACACGACTCCCTTCTCTCCTTAGGTACGCTGCTACTGCTGCAAGGCATTTCGTGAAAACCCTTGGTGCGGACTTTAGGCCGAATGCCAGGGTTGTGAATTGGTAATCGTCCTGGTTGATGTTGAACCTTAACAGGTTCTTGTGGCGCCTGTTCATCAGGATGTGCATGTAGGCATCTTTGAGATCCACGGTGGACATGTAGTCTCCGCTTTGTATTTGAGGTAGCACTTCTTGTAGCGATGTCATTTTGAATTTTTTGTGTCTATGAATTTGTTTAGGAATCGTAGATCCAGGATGGGTCTTAGTGTTTCGTCCACCTTTGGGACCAGGAAGTAGTTTGAGTACACTCCCTTGTTACTTTCTCTACATGGCACTGGTTCTATGGCCTCCTTTTGGAGTAGTTGTTGTGCCTCTTCCCTGAGTTGACTAAGCTCTTGACCAGAGCGTTGTCTTCTCTTTGGTTTCCTGTTTGGAGGCCTTTTCTCCAACTCTATGCAGTATCCGTGCTGTATGACGTTGAGTATCCATTTGTCTGTGGTTATTTTTTGCCATTGTTGAAGGTAAAGTCCCAGTCTTCCGCCTACCCGTGTCGTATGCTCGTAGGCGCTTGTTTCGTGTACCCCCCTCACTGTGTTCACTCTGGGTATACTGGGAGTGAGCGTCTCCTTGCGTGCAAAGTCACTTAGAAGAGGGTTGGTCTCCCCCTCTTCTTCTTTGGCCACGTCCGTTTCCCCGCCCGCAAAAGGACTGGCCTCAAGGTTGGTACTGCCAGTTCTGCTTCTGCTGTCCTTGTTGGCTGTGACTGTCACCCTGCTGTCCTTGCTGGAATGCTTGGTGTGACGTTCCCTGTTGGTTACCTCCCCTTCTGTAGGGTCTCCGAGCTGGGGTGCCTCTTCTCATCCCTTTGAACTGCAGGGCCCCCATGGACCTTGCCGTCTCATTTTCCTTCTTCATTTGGGAGAGCTTCTCGTCCACCGGTGCCCCGAACAGCGTTCAGTATGTTATTCTGGACCTCTTGTTTGAATCCAGAAATTCTCAGCCAGGACTGCCTCCTTTCAGTGATCCCAATGGGCATTAGTCTGCTCGAAGTCTCAGCCCCGTCCAATGCAATCTTAATGCACGAGTTGGCGATATTCTTCCCCTCCTCCACTAGATGGGAAGCCCTTTGTTGGTACTCTTCTGGGAGATGCTGGACTAGTTCCCCCATCTCATCCCAATTCTGGTACTGGTGCCTGTTCAGTAACGCATTAGAGTTTGCCATGCGCCAGTGCATTGCGGCGTTTCTTTCAACCTTCCTTCCAGTGAGGTCCATCCTTCTGCTCTCCTTATCAGGAGGTGGTCCAGAGGTCATCGGTACATTGGCTCTTCTCCTGGCCGTGGAAGCAATGATGGAGTCGGCAGTGACCGATCCCTTGATGTAAGGAGGATCCTGCGAGGAGTGCTTGTACTTCTCCGTGCTGGGCGTGATGGACCGGCATGTTGGAGGGAGGAACTGGCTCCTCGTCTGGATGGGGAGCAGAGTCTCGAGTAGGAAATCAGATTTCGGCTTTTCCTCGTCTAATTTCACTCCAAAAGCCGCTGCAGCGCTCTTGACGACCATGTTGTATGCTCCGATGTCGTCTGGCGGCGAAGGCCTCGAAGGATAAGTCTCCACGGGCTCTTCAGTGTCGATGTCCTGCCATTCCAGCTCCTGAGTCTTCGACGGCGCCAAGCCGTAGAACGACTGCTGAACCTCTTCATTTTCTCCCTCATAGTAGGGGCCTTCTTCCTTCTCTTCCGGATCCTTCGACAGCTCTTCGGCGTCGAATTCTTCCTGTTCCTCGACGACCTCTGTCGTTGGGATCTTGAATTTCTTCATTTTTTCGTCGAACTCCTTCTTTCTCTGAAGGATGCTCTCCATCTCTGCCTCGAGCCTTCTCTTTTTCTTCTCCATTTCGGAGACTTGTTCGGCGTCGACCGCAGGTCTCTTCGACGGAGCTTGCGTCGACGCGGCCTTGTCTTTAGTCGCCGAGCACCCCACCTCGTGGGCCTGCTTTGGCGAACTCTGTCTTTCGGCGGCCTTCGGCACCTGGGAGTCCTTCTCGAAGGATCCGCTGGGCCTTCTGTCCTTGGATCCACTCGCGGTCGTCGAGCTTTTCGGCGCCGGTGTTCCTTTTGAGGACTTTGACTGTTTTTCGAGAGTCACTTTCAGATTTTCGGGGCCCTTTCGGGGGTTTCGCACTCGACGTGTCTTACCTCGTCAGGCGTTTTCTTATCGGTCTCTGCGACCGTGAAGACATCAGGTCCCTCAGCGATGTTGTCCTCATAGTCGGTGGAGAGGCCCAGATCGTACAGCGACGGGGCCTTACCCTTGCCTTCCATGTTGAAATTGGCTCTCCTCTGTCTATCTCTCACCCGGAGAGTCTTCGGCGTGAATGCGGAACAGGCGTTGCAGTCCTTGCTCTCATGGTCGATCGGCAGGCAAAGGTTGCACACCGGATGTTAGTCCTTCTGCGCGTACTTGTGGTGGCAGTTAGGGCAGAATTTAAATGGCGTCTTGTCCATTGCGCTCAGAGTCCCTGAATGCGCATTTTCCCATGGGCGTCGAAGAATTGAGGATCACCTCGTTTGCCGTCCCGGCTGTAATTCCTTCCTCTCTGTAGTCTTCTGTAAATTCTCCTTAGATGAAACTTGCGTATTTTTCTTCTTCCTTCGTTTAAAACTCTGGAGCTTCTCGATGACGATCCAGACCAAACGGCGGAAAAAAGAATCTGAAGATGGCGCCCCAAAGGTGGGACTTCAGCAGGAAGCACGCCGACGTCACGAGAGGTACACCAAATGGTGGGCTACAAAAAAACAAAACAAACAAAAACAAAAGAAAGACTACGAATCCGGACCCAACCACCAGATCGCAGAAGGCTGTCACTCACAGTAAAGCCAGCTGATAGACCGAGACAGAATTTTAATAAAACACAAAAGGTCATGGTTAACGCCAGACCAAATTAGGGGCCCAATTATTAAAGGAAGTCTCAAAAGTTCACCCATGGCAGATGTCCTTGAGTTAAGTGCAGATATACAGCTTTCATTAATTCACAAGAGTTTACAGAAGTAGGCCAAGAAATTGTACTCCTAGAAATTTGCAAACTGCATTTTAATATGAGCAAATATACACATGCCGATTGGCTCATGCAAAAATCTGAGTGTTTGCAAGTTCACTTTCTCGCCAACCACTTTTTTTCCCCAACCCTAGAAGAAATTTTACACCTGCCATTGTCTGGAGTAAAATTCCAACCTTTCAGTATTGGAAAGGTTAGGGAAGAGTTGGTGAAAACCCCTAAAACGCACGTTAGTAGGTTTGCACAGACTCAAAATGGCATTCCAACCCTAGAACTATTGCTTACCACGACCTTCAGCTCCAGTATGTAGATAAGCAGAAACGTGGCAACATAAGGGAATTGCTAGTATTCAAACCCTACTATGACATGAGCCCTGGCATAATTAGTGAAGCTATATCATAGCTCTTATATAATGAGATTTGTGCCACATTACATGGCACAAAAGGGACAAGTGGATTTTGTTACAGGACAAGCAGATTTATGAAACAACTTGCCCCATGGACAAGTAGATATTTTATTAAATTCAACACCCCTGAAGGAGACCGTGAACTTTTGAGACCGGCACTCCACTGTGCGGAAACATGCCTCGTTTTTAGTTATCTGAGCAGTTTTAGCTTGAAACAAATAATTAGGTAAAATATGCATCTCACAAAAGGTCCTCCCAAAGCAGCACCACCATTAGAGGATAGTTCCTCAGTGTGAGAAAGTGGCTCTGTATATACTGTTCCCAAATACGTACAGGGTGTACAGGGTCCACAGTCCCCAGATGCTTGGCAGAGGCTAAAGTTAGATATAACCTTACTCTCTAAAGTGGTAGCTTTGTCGAGCCGTAAGGCAGTATCAGAGGACAGTGTAAAGCATTTGTTGTACACACTCAGCCAGCAAATGGTCTCACACACTCAATAACTGAACTCTAGGTCAATGGTTTATATATAAAAAAAATATAGGCTTGTTTTATTTTAGAAACAATTGGAATTAAAATATACTTTCTCAGAATGAGATGCTTTATATAAATACTTTTGCAATATGCAATTGACTTTTGTAAACAGTTACAAGTGGTTGCAATAGGCAACACTATTTTAAACACAATGCATTGAGTTCAATGGAAGTTTCATGATATTTGCCACAGATTACTTTTAGGATTACTTTTGGAATTCCAGGACTGGATCCTAGATTCAGTCCTGGGTCAGTACTAGGAATCAAGTGATGAAAGTCGACTTAATTACCGTAATGATTTTTAGACAATATTTTGCTATTTTAAAAGTTGACACAAAATATTTCATAGAAAAAAATCAATGATTCCCTATGGCAGAAAATTCACGTTGCAGGTATAGTATGTTCTAGTTACTTTTGTAATCCAGTACAAAATCCAGTACTGGGTGCCTAGACTCAGTACTGGGACCTTTATCCAAAACCGGCAAGTAATTACGTTTTCAGATATTATACGATTTTTAAAGAATATTTAAAGATTGCAGAAATCGACACTTAGAAGAAATTTCACAGAAAAACAGTCAATGATTTCCTATGGAAGAAAATTGGGTTACTGGTAAGTACAGTTGTAAGTATTTTTCAGAGTCAGTGCTGGGCACCAAGATCCAGCACTGGGAGCTCACCTAAGAGGTGGTGAGTATTTTAGTTTGTTACTTGGCTGATTTTTGGTGAATATTTTAGGTTTTGAAAAGTCCACACTTAGAAGACATTTCAGAAGAAGCCAGTCAATGTTACCCTATGGAGAAAGGAATATGCTACTTACCAGTATGCATCTGTTCTTGGCATGTAGAGCTGCAGAGTCACACACTGAGGATAAGATCGCCATCTGGTGTTGGGCTCGGATGATTGCAGGTTGTCGTCGTCTTCGGAAGAAGCCTTTGGTCACGAGGTTGGTGACTCCTCCCCTGGACAACAGTGCGCATGGGCATCCACTCCATCGTCAGATTGTTTTTTCGCCATGAAGGGAAAAGATGGTGTATAGGAATGAAAGAAGGATGTCCATGTGTAATGTCTAAGTAAGACAGATGCTGGAACAGATACAGGTCCCGGGGAGGCGGGCGGGCGGGCGTGTGTGACTCTGTAGCTCTACATGCCAAGAACAGATGCATACTGGTAAGTAGCATATTCCGTTCGAGGCATATGAGCTGCAGATCACACACTGAGGATAGATTGTATAGCAGTGCTTCGCCTTAGCGGTGGTCGCCTGTATCTGTTGCAGCAGTTTGAAATAAAGTTTTTAGGACAGCCTGGCCCACTGAGGCCTGTTTGGCTTGCACATCAACACAGTAGTGTTTAGTGAAGGTATGCGTGGTAGACCACGTGGCTGCCTTACAAATGTCTTCTAGGGGAATGTTACCTAAGAAGGCCATAGAAGCCCCTATTTTACGCGTCGAGTGCGCCCTAGGGGGAACTGTAAGTGTACGTTTAGCCTTTTGGTAGCATATTTGGATGCATTTAACTATCCACCGGGCTATACCGGATTTGGAGATGGGATTGCCTTTATGGGGTGGTGCGAAAGCAACAAAGAGTTGTTTTGTCTTTCGAAAAGGTTTCGTCCTGTCGATGTAATAAAGCAAGGCTCTTTTGACATCTAAGGTGTGTAGGGCCCTTTCAGCTACGGAGTCTGGGTTTGGGAAAAAGACTCGTAGCTCTACTGATTGGTTAAGGTGGAAAGGGGAAATCACTTTTGGGAGAAATTTAGGGTTTGTCCTAAGAACCACTTTGTTACGGTGTAGTTGTAAGAAAGGTTCCTCTAGTGTAAGGGCTTGTATTTCACTTACTCTTCGTAGGGAAGTTATTGCGATAAGGAAAGCTACCTTCCATGTTAGGAATTGTAATTCACATTTGTGCATAGGTTCAAATGGGGGACCCATAAGTCTTGTTAGAACCACATTGAGATTCCACACTGGGGAAGGTGGTTATCTTGGGGGAAGAATTCTTTTGAGACCTTCCATAAACGCTTTGATGGCTGGTACCTTAAAAAGGGACAGGTGTTGCCTATTTTGCAAGTAGGCTGCTAGGTGTAAACGTATAGAGGAATACGCTAGATTGCATCTTTGCAAGTGTAGTAGATAGCAAATTATGTTTTGGATGGAAGCATCCAATGGATGTATGTCATTAGCGCAGTAGATGGCAAATCGTTTCCATTTCGCGGCATAACACGCTCTAGTAGTAGGTCGTCTGGCTTCCTTTATGATATTCATACAGTCTGGAGGGAGATTGAGGTATCCGAACTCTAAGACCTCAGGAGCCAGATCGCTAGGTTCAGTGTTTGAGGATCTGGGTGTCTGATTTCTCCATGGTTCTGGGTTAATAGATCCGGGGAGAGGCGTAGCCTTTGATGTGGAACTAAAGATAGTTCCAGAAGTGTGGTGAACCACGGTTGACGTGCCCAAGTGGGAGCTACTAGTATTAGCGACTGTTGTTTCAGTTTGCGTACCACAAATGGAACTAGTGGGAGAGGCGGAAAAGCGTACGCAAATCTGCCTGACCAGTTCATCCATAGGGCATTGCCCTTCGACTGTGGGTGTGCAAACCTGGCGGCGAAGGTTGGGCATTTTGTGTTCGGGAGTGGCGAACAGGTCTATGTCTGGTTGTCCCCATTTTTTGAAGGGGAGTAGAACCTTGGGGTGTAATTCCCATTCGTGGATCTGCTGTGTGTGGCGACTCAGGAGGTCGGCCACTTGATTGTGGATCCCTGGGAGATGTTCTGCTAACAGGTAGATGTTTTGGGGAACTGCCCATCTCCAGATTTGCTGTGCCAGTTGGGACAGTTGGAGAGAATGTGTCCCTCCCTGTTTCTGTATATAATACATTGTCGTCATGTTGTCTGTGCGTATGAGGACAGTTTTGTTCTTTAGGTGTACCTGAAAGGATTTGAGTGCTAGGAACACTGCTAAGAGTTCCAGGTGGTTGATGTGGAGCAGTTTTTGTTGGCTGGTCCATCTGCCCTGAGTGGTATGGTGAAGGAGGTGGGCTCCCCACCCCGTGAGAGATGCGTCGGTAGTCAGCACAACTTGTGGAAGAGGCTCTAAGAACGGCCGCCCTTTGGACAGGTTGATGGTGTTCCACCATTTCAGTGAGCGAAGTGAGCGACTGTCCACCAACACCAGATCGGTAAGTTGTCCGTGAGCTTGGTTCCACTGTTGTGCTAGACATTCCTGTAAGGGACGCATTTGAAGTCGTGCGTGTGGGACTATGGAGATGCATGACGCCATCATGCCTAGGAGCTGCATGAACACTTGCTGGAAGAGATGGATGAGTTTGAAATTGAGAGATGAGATTTTGTATACTGGCTATCCTGGCAGTGCTGGGATAAGCAATGGCTTTGAATGTATCTATGGTCGCTCCTAGATACTGATGTAAGTGGGAAGGTTGTAGGTGGGATTTGGGGTAGTTGATAGTGAATCCCAAATCGTCGAGAGTTTGAATCGTGCGATGAGTGTGGAGAACGCATTTTTGGTATGTATTGGCTTTTATGAGCCAATCGTCCAGATAGGGGAAGACATGGATTTTTTGTCTTCTGAGGTGCGCTGCCACGACTGCTAGGCACTTGAACACTCTGGGTGCTGTTGTTACTCCGAATGGGAGAACTGTAAATTGATAGTGTTGCCCATCTACCACAAATCGTAGATATTTTCTGTGAGCGGGATGCATAGGGATGTGAAAGTATGCGTCCTTGAGGTCTAATGTGGCAAGGAAGTCTCCCTGTTGTAAAAGTGGGAGGACTTGTTGGAGGGTGGTCATATGAAAATGATCCGAATGTATATACTGGTTTAGTAATCTGAGATCCAGTATGGGCCTTAGTGTTTTGTCCTTTTTGGGAATGAGGAAGTATAGAGAATATACCCCTGTTCCCTGATGTTGAAGGGGGACTGGTTCTATCGCATGTTTTTGTAACAGGGATTGAACTTCTTGTTTGAGGAGAGAGATGATGTGAGGACATTGGACGTTGTTTGGGCGGTATGTTTGGGGGGGGGGATTGTATGAGTTCGAGGCAGTAGCCAGACTGGATAATTTGTCTTACCCACCTGTCTGTGGTGATGGAAGTCCAGACAGGTAGGAATTGTTAGAGCCGTCCCCCGACTTGAGTGGAATGGTCTGGGGGGAGTGGTGGCAAGTCACTGTTTAGTGGCTGGGGAGGTGCGGGTGTTATTGTTGTTGCCCCGCCCTCGACCTTTGTTATTGTTTCCCCGATAACCTCCACGGAAATATCCTCTGTTAGGGGATGTTTGTCCCGAATTTTTAAAGGTGGATGTGGTCTCAGTTCCCGTGTTTTTGGAGCCTCCTCTATAAAAGGAGCGACGAAAGGAACCCCGGTTTTGAGGAGACTGCAGTGCTCCCATAGACTTGGCAGTTTCATTATCCTTTTTCATCTTCTCCAATGCAGTATCCACTGCAGGGCCAAATAACTGCTCTTGGTTGAAAGGTTGAGCAAGAATTGCGGTTTGAACCTCCGGTTTAAAACCGGAAATACGGAGCCAAGCAGGTCGTCTGAGTAAGACGCTAGTATTGACCGCTCTAGAAGCAGTATCTGCCGCGTCTAAGGCGCATTTAATGGAGGCATTAGATATTAATTTGCCTTCTTGGATAAGGTCAGAGGCCTGGGACTTAAAGGGTTCAGGCAGATGTTGCAGAAGGTCCTCAAGTTGGTCATAATGCGCCCTATCATACCGGGCTAACAGGGCCTGGGTATTCGCAATGCGCCAATGGTTAGCCGCCTGCGCGGCGACCCGTTTGCCTGAGGCCTCTAAAAGCTTAGACTCCTTGTCTGGGGGAGGCGTTTCTCGAGTTGTCTGTGAGTTAACGCGCTTCCTGGCATTTGATACGACCAAGGAGTCTAAAGGGAGCTGGGCCTTAATGTATGCAGGGTCTGACGGGGCTGGTCGGTACTTTTTTTCGATGCGTGGGTTGAGAACCCTAGCTCGAACAGGGTCTTTAAAGACTTCAGTAGCATGCTTTATAACCCCTTTGATCATGGGCAGTATGTGAACAGTTTTTTGTGACTGCTCAAACGTATCGAGGAGAAAGTCCTCTTCAAGGGCGTCTGTGTGCATTGTGACGCCGTGGAATGTTGCTGCCCTATTTATAAGTTGGCCAAACCCTAAGTGGTCATCAGGAGGGGATGGCTTGGAGGGGTAGGTAGTGGGGTCAGGCATGTCAGGTAGTGGATAAGACCAGTCATCTACGGGTGCTGTGTCTGGGAACGTAAAAGGGTCGTTTGGATCAACAGGATCATTAAATAAATCAGGGTCCGCCCCTCCCCCTAAGTCATCATTATCATCCTGTGGAGGAGGTGAATGATAGGGAGATGGTAAAGGTAAAGGAGAAGGAGGAGGTGGAGGGGGGGATGGGTTGGGAGGTAATAAAGGAGAGGAAGGATGAAGTGGTGAAGTAGCACAGTCCTTCTTCCGTATGGGAGCTGGAGGTGGTGTGATGTCCAGCTTCCGTTTCTTGTATGGGACGGCAGTCACATGTCCGGTTTCAGGATTGATGTAGATCCGCTTTTGAGTAGGATCTGGGCGAAAAAGTTCATCTGGCTCCGAAGTGGACAGAGTTTTCGGTACCGATGGATTTTTCGGTGCCGACAGGTTTCGGCGTCGATGGATATTTCGGCGTCGATTGGTTCTTCGGTGCCGATGATTTTTTCGGTGCCGAAGGAAAGTTCGGTGCCGATGGACTTTTAGGCATCGATGTCGAAGAACGTTTCGGCGCCGGTGGAGACTTCGGTGCCGAGGAACGTTTCGGTGCCGAAGGAGATTTCGGTCTTGGAGCCTGTTTCGGTGCCGAGGGAGATTTCGGTCTTGGAGCCTGTTTCGGTGCAGACAGTGGAGTTTTCGGTGCCGAAGGTGTTATAGGCACAATTACATGAGGTTTGCTCGAGCCTGAGCCACCTACAGGCTTAGATGTCTTCGGAGCCGGGCCCGAGCTTCTGAAGAGGATTTCCGGTCTCGACTGGGCCCAGCTGGCGGAGTCTTGACCAATGTCTTTTTGGATGGGGCAGGGGCAGGGGCAGGGGGGTTGGTACTCACACGCCGCCCTGGAGTGATGAGGTCATCGGAATCGTCGGCCTCGGACACGATGTCGAGATCTTCGGTGTCATCTTCAGGAACATCCTGAGCAAAGATGTCCTCCGGTTCTGGAGCTGGTTTGGCCATAATATGGCGTCGAGCTCTTCGGTCCCGGAGGGTCTTCTTGGAGCGGAAAGCGGAACAAGCTGGACAGGTCGACTCGTTGTGTTCCGGCGACAGGCAGAGGTTGCAAACCTCGTGGTGATCACTGTGGGGGAACTTCGCTCCACACCGGGGGCATTTCTTGAAGGGTGTCCTGTCCATCAGCCGCTTCCGGAACCGGTCCGAGATGATTTCGATGTCGATTGAAAAAAGATTGAAGAAGTAAATCGATTGTTGGAAGTTTTCTGCAGGAGCGGAAAAAAGTTCATCCGAACTCAATGGCGGAAAAAAACAATCTGACGATGGAGTGGATGCCCATGCGCACTGTTGTCCAGGGGAGGAGTCACCAACCTCGTGACCAAAGGCTTCTTCCGAAGACGACAACAACCTGCAATCATCCGAGCCCAACACCAGATGGCGATCTTATCCTCAGTGTGTGATCTGCAGCTCATATGCCTCGAACATTGAGTTATCGGTTTAAAGGTAACTACTTGACTGGCAGAGTTAAGGTTCGAGGCATAGACTCAGGGGTCCCCCAGGGTCAGGTAGGTACAGTTATTTCAGCGGCACAAGGGCGACCGGGTGCAGAGAGAGAGAGTTAGGCCCAATGTTATCCTATGAGAGGTAGGGGGGCCTTGGTTGGTGGCTGCTGACTAGCAGGCCAAGCGGTTGTGGGAGCTGGGCTCCTGGTCACTTACTCAGGGTAAGTGGGGAAGTAGATAGGTGTAGAGGTTGCACTGCCAGGGCCACTGGGGCGGCTGGGTGCAGGGTGCTTTTGAGCCTTCAGGCGCTCAATTGATTTCAATGGGAAATCTCCGGGTTGGAAAAAGACTGCAAGCTCGGGGATGAGGATTCTTCAGGTGCCACCACCACTTCGAGAGGTAAGTTGGAGGATAGGTAGGTACCCCGGGATTGGGCACCAGGGGGCCCCGGGTGCAGGGGTGCCTTTTGGTGTCGGGAAATCTTACCCTCTGTTGATCGTGGTTGGGGGGGGGGGGGGGGGGACCTTGTTCTGAGGCTTCTTCAGGAGTGTCAAGGGAGGTCCTTGGGTGCCGGACTCTAGGTCACAGTTGCCATGGGGTCGTCCTTGTGGTCTTTGTTCACTCCGGCACAGGCCAGGCTTGGCTGGTGCAGAGTGTGCTGGGTTCGCGGTTGCAGGCTGCTGCCAGGGATTAGAAGTAGATTTTGAGTAGAGCCTCTACTCATGGGAGTCCCAGGGGCTTAGAGTCAAAAGGTAGCCAGGTCCTCCGGGGTTTGTGAGGTTGCTGGCCACAAGAGATGCCGGGTTAGAGCAGGAGCAGGTTGGAGGGTCGACAGGCCGGTAGGGCTGGGGCCAAAGCAGTTTGTGTCTTCCTCTTCTTAGCAGCTGCAGGCCAGGTCTTCTTTCTTCTAGCTCTTCTTCGGATTTTGGAATCTGGGGAAGGAAGGTTTCGGGTGCCCCTAAATACTAGATTTAGGGGCGTTACAGGTAGGTGAAGGGCAGGGACAAATGGGTCCCTGTCCTGGGGTGGGTACACCCCCTATCCTGCCTCTGCTGTGGGAGGGGGGCAGTAGCCTAGTCCTGATAGGGTAGGGCTTCCCATCTTCAAGATGGCGAGAGCCCGGAGATGTGCTTCACCTCGCCTCCCCCACCTGAGAGGTGGGGTTGGCAGGCTGGCACATCCCCGGTCCTTACTTGGGGTTTCCGGCCAAGCTTCCCGCCAGAGTGGGGAGTTGCAGTGCCCTGGGGAAGCTCACAGAGGCGGCATGCCTTTGAAGCTTCCCCCTGCCCATCCTGGGGGAGGAGATTTAGCACCTCGCCCAGGATGTGCATTGTTGCAGGCCCAGGAGAGCAGGGTCTCTCCTACCCAGGGGTCCAGCAACATGTATGCTGTGTGGCAGCCTCAGAACAGACGTGGATTGTAGGTTAGGTTTTAGGGGGCATCTTCAAGATGCCCTCTGGGGTGCTTGGTACATTAAATCCCACACTGGCATCAGTGTGGGTTTAATGTGCTGAGAAGTTTGATAGCAAACTTCTCAGACTTCAGTGCTGCCATTATGGTGCTGTGGAGTTCGTGCTTGATGAGCTCTCAGCACCATGTACTCTTAAATGGCAGCACTGCACTTAGTGTCCAGGAATGGACCAGAGTACTGTAGGGGCACAGGGCTCCTGCGCCCACACCATGGGCATAGGGCACCCAGCTAGAGGGGTGGCTGATATATGCCATGGCAGTGTAGGTGATTGGCATGGCACACAGGGATGTGTGCCATGTCGACTGTTTTGTCTTGCACCCAGACACCCAGCCTGCAAGGGCAGTGTGTGTGTGTAAGGGTACAGGGCCTCCAAGTGTGGCACAATGAGTGATGCAGCCCTTAGAGGCCTTCCCTGGTCACAAGGCCCTGGGTACCTAGGGTACCATTTACCAGGGGCTGACATGTGGCCAGGGTTTGCCAATTTGGGTTTTGTATGTTTAGGGAAGGAACATAGGCCCTGGGCACCTGATTGGCAGGAGTCCAGGGCACACTCAGTCAAAGTACATTCAGCAATTCAGCAAAAAGTGGGGGCATACCATGCAAGAAAGATGGCACTTTCTCACACTCAGGCCCAGGAGTACTAGACACTACACACTGCATGATTAATCCAGAACCACTAGGATGTGCAAAGCCACTGGGTTTATGCAATAAATGCGACAAACCCATATGCAGAAAACACAGCTCCTGCAGAATCAGATTTCCAGTGGCCCTGGTAATCAGTCCACTAGAATTGGGATTGCAAAAATGTAAACTTTAATACATTTTAGAAATTTAACGTTTTCCTTCTTCAATCAGCCTAGGACCTTTGAAAATACACATTTCGAATACATAAACTATCAATTTTGGCATATGTTTATTAACTTGGCCCAGTCTGCCCTGACCTCTTGAGAACTCGATAGGAGTGGTAATGGCAGACAGCCAGAGAGGGGGGTCCAGACTTGCATTGAGGCAGAATGAGTCTTTGGCACCGTCGAAACTCCAATACGCAGACGTTTTGACATTGCAATTTATCGGAAACCAGATCAAGCACCAGTTCTCCCCATTCACAGAAGAGACCATGCACCACCTTAATGTGTAACTACCACTTGTAATCCGTTAGGTGCCAATGGCTGAGCTCATTCGCCCTGGCATTCAACAATCCTGCTAGATGGTCTCAGGTAGCTGCCACAACAGGTGATGCATCGGTCACCGCTATCAGCTAAGGGTAATGTAGGGAGAGGGGTCGGACGCTTACCCAATTACAGTGCAGTACACTGCAGGTCTTTTGCAGTCTCCTTCAAGATCAGATCTGGGCACATTCTGAGAGGGCCCCTTAATGTTGGCCCACTGAGAATTCAGATCCCACTGCAGAGTCCATTTATGCTACTTGGACCAACTAGCAGGAAGCAGGCCCATCAATCCTAGCCGCCTTAGAGAGGGCTTGTCTGAAATAAAGGCCAGACTCCAAGATCAGGATCATAGCCTGAATGTCCTGGACTCTTTCTTGACCCAACCACAGGATGGCAGAATAGATGCACAGTATGTGAATCCAGAAAATGATTCATGCTCTAAAACTGAAAATTCTCCTGTCCCACTATGAATCGCAGATCACACATATGAGAAGGCTGGATAGGACATGGCTACCTTTCAGTCTCAGGGGCTGATGAGACCTGGGCCAGGGTAAGCTTATAATTTTTCTTTGAGACTGGGACCAAGATGGTGTAGATCTATAATGGGACAAAGGCCTCCATTCTATTTGGGCACAAGAAAGTAGCAGGATTAACACCCATATCCTACTCTTGGCCATAGGGGCTGGCGAGAGTGCCAGCGCTAGAAGGGCTGCAACAAAATGAAGCGACGGCCTCAGTCAGTCGCAGGGCTGGAGAGGTGGGTGATGGAAAGTGCAAGGAAGGAGAGGAGGGTTAAGGCATATCCCTGTAAACTATCTGCAGAACCAACTTGTCTGATGTTATTGCTTGCCTACTCAGGAAGAATTGATGCATCTTGCCTGCCGTCAGGTGGCTGTGCTCCCTTAAGGGCATGCTAAAGGGGCAGCGCTGCAAAGAGGTGGGGTGTTCCATAATAGCCCCATAATCATTGTTCTGGTCCGTGCTAAAAAGCACACAGTTACATAATACAGCTCGGGGGAGGGGGATTTGTGGCGACTTAAGGTCCCTTTTCGATTTCTCAGTCCTAGCATGTATGTGAGCGGTTACCTGTTGGCATTACTTGGACTCCCTCAGTTGATGACTGTCTGAGCCTCCTTCACACTGCTCTTCCTCACTTGATTGGAAGATGTCCCCAAGTGAACTGTGCGTGTTCAAAATTCAAAGTTTAGGGCTGAAATGTGGTACAGGCTTTGCAACCCTAGATGTTGTGGTCTTTTGTCAGGCACAAGTTGAAAGGATAGTGTTACTTACCCAGTAAGCATCTGTTCTTGGCATGTAGAGCTGTAGATTCACATACTTCGCATACTCCTGCCATCCAGTGTTGGGTCCAGATGTTTGCAAGTTGCTTTTCTTCGAAGCCGTCTTCCCAGCCACAAGGTAAGTAGACTCCTCCTTTCAGTGATAGCGCACATGGGCATCAACTCCATTGTTAGATTGTTTTCCCACAGAGGGTGAAAATGGAGTTAGTAAGCGTAGAATAGGGATTTTCATAGGTATGTATGTAAACTGAGAACTGCAACTACAAGAGACCGGGTCATCGCATGTGAATCTACAGCTCTAAATGCCAAGAACAGATGCTTACTGAGTTACCTTCGTTAACGATGTATCTAAGAGACATATGTAGTTATAGATTCCTTATAGAATTAACCCCCGGCGTCAAACTGGATCCGGAATTTTTTCTTCTTAGCAGTACCCCTGCACGTCCGTAAGTGGCATCGGTTGACTACGCATCCTGCGCTGGCGTCGTGGTCGCTGGGAAGACGTCGGTTTCTATAGACACCGCCCCTGCAAGCTGACGTCAGTTATGACACTACTTTCCATGCCAGAAGCGCAGAGCCATGCAGGACACTGACCATTGGTGCACAAAACTAGAGCCCTAGAAGAGAGTCCATTACCCCTAGAAGTCAGTTCGCAGAACAGGGAGGATGGGTGGGACGGTAAGGAATCTATAACTACATATGTCTCTTACAGATACATCGTTACTGAAGGCAAGTAACGTGTTAATCTGAAAGAGAATGTAGTTATAGATTCCTTACCATAGAATAGATACCCCAGCAATGCCAACCCCGGAGGTAGGTCAGCAAACTAAGTTCACACCAGGAAGTCCTGGAGAACAGAACGGCTGAAAAAGCAGTTTCTCCAGTCATGGTTGTCCAGGCAGTAATGCACGGTGAACATGTGCAAGGATGCCCACGTGGCTGCCTGACAGATGCCAAGTAAGGGAACTCCACATCCCATAGCAGTAGTGGCTGCTGTCACCCTGGTAGAGTGGCCGTGCACTCCCACTGGAGGTTCCTTGTTAGCCAAAGAATAGCAGATCTCGATGCATAGTACAGCCCATCGAGAGATGGTACGTTTGTGCACTACCTGACCTTTCTTAGCGCCCACATAACCCACAAAGAGTTGATCATCCACCTGAAAGTATCTTGTACAGTCAATGTAGAAAGACAGTGCACACTTTGGGTCTAGAAGCTGGAGTTGCTCCTCCTCTTTAGAAGGGTCTGGAGGCGGGAAGAAGGTGGGCAATGTGATGGTCTGACCTATGCGGAGGGAAGTAACCACTTTGGGCAGTAAAGAGGGCCTAGTACGGAGGACTACTTTGTCCGGATGGACAGCAAGAAAGGGAGGTTTGGAAGATAAAGCCTGAAGCTTACTCATCCTGTGAGCAGAGGTGATGGCAAGCAAGAAAGCAGTTGAAGACGAAGAGGACATTATGTAGTGGGTCAAAGGGAGCACACATAAGATAAGTGAGCACAAGGTTTAAGTCCCACTGGGGCATTAAGAAAGGAGGAGGAGGAGGAAAGAGACTAGTAACGCCCTTCAGAAATCTGTTAATCAGGGACTTGAAAAGAGAAGGCTGACCAGGAAGGCGAAGAACGGCTGAAATATAGCCCTTAAGAGTGCCCGGAGCCCTGCTGTGCCAAAGAAAGAAGGAAGATGAGAACCGCTGTAGAGGGGCAGAGAGGGGATCCAAAACCTTTGCTGGGCACCATGTAGAAACGCCTGGCTGCCAAGATAACGTTACAGAATTCGGAAGGAAGGTCGAAAGCGGTCAACTGTCACCGCTCAATCTCCACGCAAGGGGGTGGAGGCTGGACAGGTTTGGGTGGAGGACCGTCCTCTGCTGCTGCAACAGAAGATCCTCCCGAAGAGGCATCCTGCTCGGAGGATCGATGGCCATACTCCAGAGCTTGGGGTACCAGACTCTCTGTGCCCAGTCCAGAGCCACAAAAATGACTAGGGCCCGGTGGCGCTTGATCTTCAGCACTCTGGGCAGAAGTAGTACAGGTGGAAAGGACTACAGTAGGCTGCAACTCCACTTGCGACGAAAGGCGTAGCCGAGCGAGTGCTGCCTTGGAAACTTCAACACACAAAACTGCTGACATTACGTGTTCTCTTTGGTGGCAAATCGATCTAACCAAGGCTCTCCCCACTGCTGAAAGAGACCTTGTACCCCTCCGAGTGAAGACGCTATTTATGATCCATCATGCACCAGCGGCTAAGTTAGCCTGCCCTGGCGTTCAAGGAACCTGCCAGGTGTTAAAGCACCAGTGATATACCCCTGATGTTCCAGCCATGTCCATAGGTGAAGGGCCTCTTGAGATAGGGTCCACAACCCCACACTGACGTTTGTTGCAGTACCAAATGGTGGTGATTTACGTGAACACATGCACAACTCATCCTTTGACTTAAGGAAGGAATGCCTTTAGTGCCAGACGAATTACCCAGAGCTCCAGAAATAAGAGGTGGAGCCTCTGATCTCCACCTCTCCCATGTGGCTGCCCCATCCCAGGAGTGACGCATCTGTCACCACTGAACTCTGTTTGGGGAAGAGAGAGGGACCTGCTGTTAACCCAATACTGGTCCATGAGCCACCACAGCCACTGACGTGCAGTCCACTCCAAAATCTACACGGCATCGGAAAGATTACCCTGATGCTGCGCCCACTTGAACATCAGGTCCCACAGCAGATCCCGCAAATGCTATCTGGCATGATCCACTAGCAAGATGCAGAAGGCCATAAGGCCCAGTAGCCTCAGGGTCATCCTCACCAAAATCCAGGATAGAGGCTGAACCCATCAGTTTCATAGCCCGAATATCCCAGTCTCGCTACTCGGGAAGGATAGACTCTGTGCTGTGTCCAGAACCGCTCCGATGAAAAGGAGCTTTTGTGCAAACCTGTGGCTCTGGGTGGAATGTAGTGAGGCTCCCCTTCCGTAGCCACGAAAGGAACCCAAGTCAGACTGCATGGGGCAGACAGTTTCTGCAAGGCCCAAGGATCTGGTCGTAGCCCTAGAAACGCTAAAGCACGTTTTCCACCTTGTCACCAAACAGGCAACAGCCATCAAAGGGCATGTCCAAAAGGGTAGATTGGACATCCCCAGAGAAGCCGGAGGTCCAGGGCTACCGACCTTGAAACCGTTCTACCCAGCAAGTCGGTGGTATCCAGCCCACACTGGATGGTAAACTTTGCTGCATCTCAACCCTCAGCAACAGCTCGGGTGAGCACGACCCGGGCCTCCTTAGGGCACTGTGGCAGCACTTGCGCAACAGCCCAACAGACATGCGGTATTCACTGACCGCAGTCCTATGCTGACAGAATAAAACTTCTTCCCAAGATGGTCCAGCTTCTTGGATTCCCTATCTTGGGGAGTTGTAGGGAATGTGCTTACTTTTGAGGATGAGGCTTGGACCACCAAGCTCTCGGTGTTAGGTTGTTGGGAGAGGAAAAATGGGTCAGGATGCTGGGTTTGGACCAAGTGCCTAGAAGGATGTCAGTGAGGGCCTTATTGAAAGGCAGCAGGTGCTCAGAAGAGGCTGCTGCCAGCTGAAGCACCTCAGTCAGGAGTTGGTTTTGACTGCCACAGTAGGAAGCTCAAGGCCCGAGGCCTCAGCCGCCCTACGCAACACCACAGCATAGCGGGCTCCATCCTCCATAGCAACGGTAGGGGGAGAAAGCATACAAAGGTCTGGAGAGGTATCCAGACCACTGGCATCACCCAACTGCTCTCTCCAGTCTGGCTCTTCAAGCTGGTATGCTAGTCTTAAGTTTGGGGATTTCCCAAATGGGGAGTGGAGAGGGGTGCAATTCCTGGTTTCCCTGCACCATCACTACTTTGCCAGACTATTTTGTTGACAGGTGCGGTATCTCTGCCTTTGCCTCAACCCTCAGCTGTTTTGCTTTATATGGTCTGCTAGAGGGTCAACAGACCCCTACCAGTCCTCCTCACCTTCCAGTGGCAGCCAGGACGGAAAGGAACGCCAGGAAAAACAGTGGTACAAATGTACCGGTCGGTGCCGGCAAGGCTCCGTGTCCAAGTCGGGGTGAGGCTGGGGTCAACACCGGTTGGAGGCACAACCCGCGTCAAGGGAGTCTCTAGAATCTGCACCGGGTAAGGTACAGTGAGGTTGACTGGTACCGATCCAGATCTGGATCCTCGGGGTCCCCACCGGCTCCAGAGCACAAGTTGCCGGCCTCAAAGGACCAGGGTCCCCAGCAAATTCTGCAGGGCCCGAAGGTGCGCCAGCAGAGTCGGGCTGGCCAAAGATGCCATGAAGCACTTCGTGGAAAGCTCGAACCTGGGCAGGGGACACTCCAGCTCCCAGAAAGGGAGGGAAGCGGAGTCATCTTGGAAGCAGGCTGCAAAAGCGGAGTCAAGAGAGAACGCTCTAAAGGCAAAGATGCTTCTTCGCCTTCTTGTGCTTCAACTAACCCGATCAGTGCATAGACGAGTGGTGATGGCTCTGTGATGGGTCCCGAGACCTTGAGTGGTGCAGAGCTGACTGCCGGGCCACCAGAAGCTTTTGGGACCACTCCCGCAAAGACTTTATGTTCATGGCCAGACAGTCTGAGCACAACTTCGGGTCGTAGTTGCACTCCAGGCACCAGAGATACACGAAATGCGGATCCGTGACCGACAACAGCATGTGACAGGTGTCACAAGGCTTGAAGCCGGTCCGACGAGGGGACATCCCTCGTGCAGCAGGAGTCGAAAGACTTGAAGAACTAGTTACTTACCTTTGGTAACGATGTATCTGTAAGAAACATTAGTTAGATTCCTCACCTTAGAATATCCCCAGGCGTCAGGCTGGATCCGGAAAGATTTTTGTAGCAATACCCCTTGCGCGTCGCTAGGCGTCGTCTGCGGCTCCGCGTCAGTTGTCGGCGTCGTGCACCGGAATGACGGAGTACTTAGACGCCGCCCTCGCGCACTGACGTCAGTTCTTGTACATAGCTTTCCGCGCCAGGGACGCTGAGCCATGCAAGAGACCGACACTGGTGCCAAAAAATCTAGGGCCCTGAAAGGGAGAACCTTAACCCTAGATGTCGGTTCGCAGAACGGGGAGGCTGGGTGGGTCTGTGAGGAATCTAACCAACTAATGTTTCTTACCTTTTGGTAACGATGTATCTGTAAGTAACTAGTTCATCTGAAAGAAACACGTTAGTTAGATTCCTCACCTTAGAATAGATACCCCAGCAATACCAACCCCGGTGGTGGGTCTGCGAACCAAGATCACACCAGAAAGTCCTGGAGAACAGAACGGCCAAAGTGGCCATCCCTCCGGACTTGGCTGTCCAGGCAGTAATATCTCGCAAACGTGTGCAGCGAAGCCCACGTCGCCGCCTGACAGATGTCTTGCAAGGGGACTCCCCGTCCCAGTGCAGTCGTGGCCCGAGTAGAATGGGCCCGTAGCCCAACAAGAGGAACCTTTATCGCCAAAGAATAGCAGGTCTTAATACACAACACGACCCACCGAGAGATGGTCCGCTTGTGTACAGCTTTACCCTTCTTATCCCCAACGTACCCAACAAAAAGTTGGTGGTCCACCCGGAACGGTCTTGTGCGGTCCAAATAAAAGGATAGCGCACGTTTTGGGTCCAGATGGTGGAGCCTCTCCATCTTTTGAAGGATGTGGAGGCGGAAAGAAGGTGGGCAGCGTGACAGATTGCCCGATGTGAAAGGGAGTCACGACTTTAGGCAGGCAAGAAGGACGTGTACGGAGGACATCTTTGTCCGGATGAACTGAAAGGAAGGGAGGCTTGGATGACAAAGCCTGGAGCTCACCCACCCGCCTAGCGGAGGCGATTGCTACCAAGAAAGCAGTTTTCAAAGTCAAAAGACGGATGGGACAGTTATGAAGGGGCTCAAAGGGATCGTACATCAGAAAAGTGAGAACAAGGTTCAAGTCCCACTGAGGCCTTACGAAAGGAACCGGAGGGTGCATATGAGTAATGCCCTTGAGAAAGCGTGAAACAGGGGACTTGAAAAGAGAAGGCTGATCAGGAAGCCGAAGGAAGGCAGAGATAGCAGCAAGAACCTTTCAAGGTGCCCAGAGCAGAGCCCTGCTGGGCCAAAGAAAGAAGAAAGAGGAGAACCTCAGAAAGAGGGGCAGAAAGGGGATCCACAGCCTTTGCTGTGCACCATGCCACAAATTTGTTCCACCGGCAGGCGTATACCGTCTTTGTGGAGGGACGCCTGGCTGCCAGAATGACATCACAGACTTCAGGAGGCAAGTCCAATGGCATCAACTGCCGCCGCTCAATCTCCACGCATGGAGGTGGAGGCTGGACAGGTTCGGGTGGAGGACCGTCCCCTGCTGCTGCGACAGAAGATCCTCCTGAAGAGGCAGTCGAATCGGGGGATCGATGGACATACTGAGTAGCTCGGGATACCAGTACCTTCGTGCCCAATCCGGAGCCACCAAGATGACTTGGGCCCGGTCGCGCCTGATCTTCAGCACTCTGGGCAGAAGTGGTATAGGCGGAAAGGCGTACAACAGACCACAACTCCACTCGCGACGAAAAGCGTCTCCAAGCGAGTGCCGCCTTGGAAACTCCAACGCGCAGAACTGCTGACATTGCGCGTTCTCTTCGGTGGCGAATAGATCTAACTAAGACTCTCCCCACTGCAGAAGGAGACCTTGCGCCACGTCCGAGTTCAGACGCCATTCGTGATCCATCATGCACCGGCTGCTGAGTTCGTCCGCTCTGGCATTCAGAGCCCGCCAGATGTTGAACCACTAGGGTGATGCCCTGATGTTCCAGCCATGTCCAGAGGCGCTGGGCCTCCTATTTGTTGCAATACCACATGGTGGTGGTGTTGTCTGTGAACACCTGCACGACACTTCCCTGGACAGAGGGAAGGAAGGCTTTCAGTGCAAGTCAGATCGCCCTCAGCTCCAAAAGATTGATATGGAGCAGAGTCTCCGCCGGAGACCAGAGTCCTCTGATCTCTCATGGATGTCCATGAGGGAGCTTTGGACATCCCCCGAAAACGACGTGGACCTCAGCCAGGCGTGACGCCGAAGCGCCACCGTGGTGGAAATTGCCCGACCCAGCAAGTCCGTGGTGTCTAGTCCACATCTAATGGCATGCCGCGCTGCATCTCGCCCGTTAGCAAGTGCTTTGGTGAGTCGCTCCCGGGCCTCCTCCGGGCACAAGGTGTGAGAAAGTGCCCTCTTTCTTGCATGGTATGCCCCCACTTTTTGCTAAATTGCTGAATGTACTTTGCCTGAGTGTACCCTGGACTCCTGCCAATCAGGTGCCCAGGGCCTATGTTCCTTCCTTAAACACACAAACTCCCAATTGGCAAACCCTGGCCACATGTCAGCCCCTAGTAAATGGTACCCTAGGTACCCAGGGCCTTGTGACCAGGGAAGACCCCTAAGGGCTGCAGCACTCATTGTGCCACCCTTAGGGGCCCTGTACCCTTACACACACACACACTGCCTTTGCAGGCTGAGTGTCTGGGTGCAGGACAAAATGAAGAGTCGACATGGCACACATCTCTGTGTGCCATGCCCATCACCTACACTGCCATGGCATATATCAGTCACCCCTCTAGCTGGGTGCTTTACGCCTATGGTGTGGGCACAGGAGCAGGAGCCTGTGCCCCTACAGTACCCAGGTCCATTCCCAGGCACTGTAAGTGCAGTGCTGCCATTTAAGAGTACATGGTGCTGAGAGCTCGTCAAACACGAGCTCCACAGCACCATAATGGCAACACTAAAGACTGAGAAGTTTGGTATCAAACTTCTCAGCACATTAAATCTCACACTGGCATCAGTGTGGGTTTAATGCAACAATGCACATCCTGGGTGAGGTGATACATCTCCTCCCCCAGGATGAGCAAAGGGAAGCTTCAAAGGCCTGCCGCCTCTAGGAGTTTCCCCAGGCCACTGCAACCCCCCACTCTGGCGGGAAGCTTGGCCGGAAACCCCATACAAGGACAGGGGATGTGCCAGCCTGCCCACCCCACCCCTCAGGTGGGGGAGGCGAGGTGAAGCACATCTCCGGGCTCTCGCCATCTTGAAGATGGGAGGCTCTACCCTATCAGGATTAGGCTCCTGCACCCCTCCCACAGGAGAGGGGCAGGATAGGGGTGTACCCACCCCAGGACAAGGACCCATTGGTCCCTGGCCTTCACCTACCTGTAACGCCCCTAAATCTAGTATTTAGGGGCACCCTGAACTTTCCTTCCCCAGATTCCGAAACTACAAGAAGAGCGAGAAGAAAAGACCTGCCCTGCAGCTGCAAAGGAGAGGGAGACACCAACTGCTTTGGCCCCAGCCCTACCGGCCTGTCGACCTCTGACTTGCTCCTGCTCCAAGCCCGGCATCTCTTGTGGCCAGCAACCTCAGAAACTCCGGAGGACCTGGCTACCTTTGAACTCTGATCCCCTGGGACTCCCATGAGTAGAGGCTCTACTCAGAACCTACCTTTCACCCCTGGCAGCAGCCCGGAACCGCGATCCCAGCCCGCTCTGCACCCGCCAAGCCTGGCCGGTGCCGGAGTGAACTAAACCCACGAGGACGACCCCACGGCGACTGTGACCCCGAGTCCGGCACCCAAGGACCCCCCTCGACTATCCTGAAGAAGCTTGCAGCCTCAGAACAGAGTGCCACCCCAACCGCAAACAAGAGGGTAAGATTTCTGACATCAAAAGGCACCCCTGCACCCGGCGCCCCACGGCCCTCTGTGCCCAATCCCGGGGTACCCACCTGTTCTCCAACTACCCAACTTACCCCTCGAAGTGGTGGCGGCACCTGAAGAGTCCTCGTCCCCGAGCCTGCAGTCTTTTTCCAAACCGGAGATTTCCCATAGAAATCAATTGAGCGCCCGACGGCTCAAAAGCACCCTGCACCCAGCCGCCCGAGTGGCCCTGGCAGTGAAAACTCTACTCTAACCTACTTCCCCAGAGTAAGTGACCAGGAGCCCAGCTCCCACAGCCACGTGGCTTGCCCGACAGCAGCCACCAACCCAGGCCCCCCTATCCCTCATAGGATAATATTGGGCCTAACTCTCTCTGCACCCGGCCGTCCTGAAACCGCTGAGGGTGAACTGACTGTACCTACCCGACACTGGGGGACCCCTGAGTCTATGCCCAGAACTTCAACTCTGCCAGTCGAGTACTTACCCTTAAACCGCTAACTTCATTTTCCTCATAGGGTAACATTGACTGGCTTTTTCTAGGAAATTCTTTGAAGTGTGAACTTTTCAAAACTCAAAATATTCACCAAAAATCAGCCGAGTACCAAAAACGAATTTACTCACCTGCTCTTAGGTGAGCTCCCAGTGCTGGATCTTGGTGCCCAGCCCTGACTCTCAAAAGTACCCACAACTCTACTTACCTTTAACTCATTTTTCTTCCACAGGAAACCATTGACTGCTTTTCTGTGAAATTTCTTCTAAGTGTTGATTTCTGCAATTTCTAAATATTCCTCAAAAATCGTATAACATCTGAAAACGTAATTACTTACCTGTTTTGGATAAATGTCCCAGTACTGAGTCTAGACACCCAGTACTGGATTACAAAAGTAACGATAACCTACTGTACCTGTAACCTACATTTCCTTCTATAGGGAATCATTGATTGTTTGCTCTGAAATATTTTCTAAGTGCTCACTTTTGAAATCGCTAAATATTAGTTAAAAATCATTACAGTACCAAAGTCGACTTAAAACAGCTGATTCTGAGAACTGACCCAGGACTGGATCTAGGATCCAAGCCTGGAATTACAAAAGTAATCTAAGAAGTAATCTGTTGCATATAATCTGAATTTATCATTGAGCTCAATGTATTGTGTTTAGAAATAGAGTTGCCTACTGCAACTATTTGTAACTGTTTACTAAAAAGTCTATTGCATATACAAAAGTATTTTTATGAAACATCTCCTGACGAGAAAGTACATTTTAATTCCAAGTGTTGGTTCTAAAATAAAACAAGCATATTTTTTATATACAAACCATTGGCCTAGAGTTCAGTTATTGAGTGTGTGGAACTATTTGCTGACTGAGTGTGTACAACAACTGCTTTACACTGTCCTCTGATACTGCCTTACTGCTCGACCAAGCTACCACTTTAGAGAGTAAGGTTATATCTAACTTTAACCTCTGTTAAACCCTTGGGGTCTGTGGACTCTGTACACCCTGTACCTATTAAGGAACAGTATATACAGAGCCACTTTCTCACACAAGGGCAGCACGTCCTCCACCGCATCCCACAGCGAGTGGGAGTAACGTTCCAAAAGGTAAGCGGTATTTAAAGACCGCAGTCCAAAACTCAGGGACGAGAACAGTTTCTTGCCAAACTGCTCCAACCTCTTGGATTCCCTATTCGGAGGAGCGGACGGGAAGGAGGATTGGGAGGTTGAGGCCTGGATAACGAGGCTCTCGGGGGTGGGGTGGTGGGAGAGGAATGTGGGGTCGCCCGGAGCAGGGCGGTGGCGCCGGGCAACGTTCCTGTCCACAGGAGGGACTGTGGAGGGCTTGGACCAAGTGCCCTGGAGAACGTCAATGAGGGACTCATTAAACTGCAGCAGAGGCTCAGTGGAGCTTGCTGTCGGTTGAAGGACCTCGGTGAGGACGTTAGTCCTCACAGCCACAGCAGGCAACTCGAGCCCTAGGGCTTCGGCCACCTTGCGCAGCACCGCAGAAAAGGCTGGTCCTTCCTCCGAGGCCACAGTCCGAGGAGAGATGAATCCAGCGTCTGGAGAGGTATCCAAACCGCTGGCGTCACCCAATTCCTCTGCCCAGTCCTGAGACAATTGGGCCTGCTCGGCCAGAGGGTCCTGAGACCCTTCCCAGTCGCCCTCATCATCCGATTCCTGGTAGACAGGAGGAATGATCGGAGTCGGACGGTGGATGAAGTGGTCACCCATCGGCGCCGGTAATGGCGACCGAGGCTAGACGCCGTGCGGGGACGGCGG
This sequence comes from Triturus cristatus, assembly GCF_964204655.1. Taxonomy (NCBI): domain Eukaryota; kingdom Metazoa; phylum Chordata; class Amphibia; order Caudata; family Salamandridae; genus Triturus; species Triturus cristatus. The sequence continues at coordinate 728,510,881 of NC_140592.1, read as the reverse complement.
CGGAACTGGCGTCTGCGCAGGAGGCGTCGTGAGATCGACCGGCGCAGGCAGAGATCCAGGCCTGGATCCCTCGGGGACCTGCGGCGTCGGGGCCGGAGCCGCCGGCACGCGAGGTCGCCCAGTCAACCCTGCGGGGCCCGAAGGTGCGCCGGCAGGCGTCAACGGCGGAGCCAGATTCCTCATGGCCGAGAGGAAGGCACTGACCTCCGCCGGAGTCGCGTCAGTCCCAGGGACCGGAGGGTATGGGGACGAGCGCGGCTCCTGCGGCTCCGACGGAGCCGCGGGGATGGAACCACCCGGACCCTCGGCCGGGTCGCGCGACCGGCGAGGGGAGTCCGAAGAGCGTGGACGCCGCTTGGACTTCTTAGAATGTTTGGAGTGACGGGACTTTACCGAAGATCCCGACGAGCGATGTCGATGGCTGCGGCTCCGCGAACGGTCCTTGGACCTCCTCATGGACCGGGACCGAGAGCGATGCGGAGCAGAGTGTCGAAGCTCGAGTAGCTTACGGGACCGTTCCCGCCTAGCCTTCGACGTCAAGGCCTGACAGTCGGGGCACGACTCCGCGTCATTGTCGGCCCCCAGGCAGTACAGGCACCGGCGATGGTGATCCGTTACAGACATCAGTCGATGACAGGCGTCACAATGCTTGAATCCAGGCATCCTACCGGCACCAGATGTCGAGTCGAGTAACCAAAAGAGGTCAAAAAGTTAGTCAAAAAGTGACTAGGGGTAAGCTCTTCCCGGATCGGCGCTTACTGGCACGGAAAAAAGAAGAACTGACATAGTCAGCGCGCGAGGGCGGCGTCTAAGAACGCCGACGTCATTCCGGCGCACGACACCAACGACGGACGCAGAGCCGCAGACGATGCCTAGCGACGCGCAAGGGGTATTGCTACAAAAATCTTTCCGGAGCCAGCCCGACGCATGGGGATATTCTAAGGTGAGGAATCTAACTAACGTGTTTCTTTCAGATAAAGATGTCAACAAAAGTCAAAAAGGTTTTAGTCAAAAAGTGACTACGGGCACGCTCTCGCCAGATCTGTGCTGGCTGGCGCGGAAAAAGAAAGAACTGACAGCGTGCAGGGGCTCCGCTACATCATCCTGGCGACCATCACCCCAGCGACGGACATGAGGTCACCCAACTCCACCTACTGACGCACAGGGGCACTGCTAAGAAAAAACTTCTCTGGATCCAGTCTGACACTTGGGGGTAATTCTAAGGTAAGAAATATATAACTACAGTCACTGAGATATTATCCGTTTGAGGCATGGGAGCTGTAGATCACATGCTTTGCATAGACTATACAGCAGTATACTCCCAAAGCAGTGGCTAGCCTGTAGTTGTTTGAAACAGTGTTTTAATTACTGCCTGGCCTACATTAGATGTTGCGTCGCTAACACATCTACACAATAGTGTTTGGTGAATGTGTGCAGTGTAGACCACATCGCAGCCTCACAGATATCAGCTAGCGGAACATTCCCCAAGAAGGCCATAGTAGCCCTAATTTTGCGAGTAGAATGCGCTTTAGGAGGTATTAGCAAAGTTATTTTTGCTTTCACATAACATGTCTGGATACATTTCATGATCCAGGGACTGCCTTTGCGTGGTGGACAGAAAGCAACAAAGAGCCGCTTTGTTTTGCGAAGTTCTTTAGTTCTTTCTATGTAATATAGTAGAGCTCTTCTAACAAAGTGTAAGTATATCGCATTCTGCTACAGAATCAGGTTGTGGAAAACACACAGGTAACTTAACTGATATCAAAGGCAGAAATTACTTTAGGGAGAAATTAAAGATTGGTTCGAAGAACCACTCTGCTTTTGTGAAGCTGAAAGAAGGGCTCTTGTAAAGTTAATGCCTGGAGTTCACCAACTCTCCTTAGTGAAGTTATTGCTATGAGGAAAGTACCGTTCCATGAGAGGAACTATAACGGACACCTGTGCCTTGATTCAAATGGTGGACCCATGAGCCTTGTAAGGACTATGTTTAAGTTTCACACTGGTGCAGGTGGGACTCTTGGTGGTATCTCTCTTTTAATACTTCCATGAAGACTTTAATCACTGGTACTCTGAACAGAGACAAACGTGTTGTGTTTTGTAAGTATGCAGTTATGTAAGCGAATGGATCTGTAGTGTAGGCTAGTCCAGACTGCTGTAAATGTAAAATAACAGATGAGGTTTTACACAGAAGCATCAAGAGGATTGATATTGTTACACTAGATAACAAACCATTTCGCTGCTTTCCAGCCTCTTTTAGGATATTCATACAGTCTGGTGGTAATTGTAAATAACCAAACTAGGACTTCAGGAGCTAGATCGCCAGGTTGGATTCTTTGGGATTTGGATCCCTGATTTGTCTATGGCTCTGAGTGAGGAGCCTGGAGGTGAGATGCTACTTTCAGTGTGTAACTACTGACCGCTCTGGCAGGGTGGTAAACCAGGGTTGACGTGCCCATGTGGGAACTATGAGAATGAGTGTGAGGCATGCCTGCCTGAGCTTCCAAACTACCAGAGGAATGAGTAGGAGAGGCGGAAAAGCATAAGAAATATCCCTGACCAGTTCATCCATAGGGCCTTTGGAGAACGGGTGTGGGAACCTGGAGGCGAAGCTTGGGCATTTTGCATTGTGGCGAACAGATCTACGTTAGGAAATCCCCATTTCTGAAAGTAGGGGAGGAGAACATGAGGATGAAGTTCCCACTCGTGGATTTGCTGCTTCGGTCAGCTGAGAATATCTGCAATCTGATTGTTTATTCATGGAAGATGCTCTGCCAGGAGATAAATCTTGTGGCGTATGGCCCATTTCCAAATGGCTTGTGCTAGGAGTGACAGTTGGGTAGAGTGCCCCCCCCCCCCCCCCCCCCCCCATTTTTAGTATTCGCCTAGCGACGCAGCGCATGCGCTGCTCGCCTTGCTGAGACCTATTGTCGTTGGTTTCTTGGCCCAAGGGGGACAGGAGTTGTGCAAGCGTACGGACAGGAGATGTGCACGCCGTACGTGTGCATATATCCTGTCCCCTCGGAGGGCTGGCATTTCAGCACAGCACGCGCATGGTGTGCTTTCACTTTCCCTCCCTCCGTCAGTTTCAGATCATATCCGAAGCTCCGGTGGACCCTGCACCCCGCAATGTTCCTGCAAGTGATTAGAACTGGCGCGTATCTGATGAAATTCGAGAAGGCAATCCACCCAAAACAATATTAATTCAATTACATCCCACCCAATAGAACAGTCTGTGCGCTGTGTGCTGCTGAACTCTCTCTGCTCACGAGCCTCACTTGACCAGGTGGCCTCGTGCAGATGGCACATTCAGGTCATGCAAGAGTAAAACAGAGGGATCATAGTGGCCCGAGACAGGGGCCATGTTTAAATGTAAGCGAACATTATTCATAAGTATATAGTCCGCTCTGTTCAGAATTGATGCCTTGTTCTCGTACACCGCCGGAGGCCTGATTGCTGTAGTTCACAGATAAATAGGTTCGGGGTGACTCATCACCGTCCCACCTCTTTCACTGATTACGTAGAATCTAATTTCACTAAACGCTTCAATTATATATTGGCAATTATTGCAGGCACAGCGCAAATGTAGTGACTGTCTTCCGCTGTGGCATAAGAAAACTAAAACGCTGTGCATGCGCAGGTAAGTGGAGGGAAGGGTAAAACTTATTTAGTCTAGCTCCTAAAAGTACCACATTTGGCACAGTACAGACAAACAAAAGAGCGGCAACTTCAATACAAACAGAAACAACCCCTGCAATGATGCGTGTGAGACCGACACTTTACCAATTGCTGCTTGTCGGAAAGCAATACAGGAACATTGCAAAAGGAATATGCTACTTACCAGTATGCATCTGTTATTGGCATGTAGAGCTGCAGATCTACACATTGTGCATAGATCGCCATCTGGTGTTGGGCACGGATGTTTGCATTTGTTTTTGTCTTGGAAAGTCTTTGGAAGTCACGAGGTATGTGACTTCTCCTTTGGATCATAGTGCGAATGGGCTTCGGCTCCAGCCTCAGATTCTTTTTCGCCAGCAGGGAAATTTTGGAGCTTAGTAAGAAACAGGAAAGAAACCCATGTGTTGTGTATCTAAGTAATATAAGTAATATACTGGAACAGATAAAGGTAGCCGGGGAGGTGGGTGGGCGTGTGTAGATCTGCAGCTCTACATGCCAAGAACAGATGCATACTGGTAAGTAGCATATTCCGTTCGAGGCATATGAGCTGCATATAACACACTGTGCATAGATTGTAAAGCAGTATCAACCCCTAGTGGCGACCACCAGTATCTGTTGCAGTAGTTTGAAATAGTGTTTGGAGTACAGCCTGGCCCACACTAGCCTGTTTAGTTTGCACATCAACACAGTAGTGCTTAGTGAATGTGTGTGCTGTAGACCATGTAGCTGCTCTGCAGATAACATCTAAAGGAATGTTTCCTAAAAATGCCATTGAAGCCCCTATCTTTCATGTAGAGTGGGCTTTAGGAGTCACAGATAATGTACGTTTTGGTTTCTGGTAACAAATCTGCATGCATTTGACAACCCACCTAGCTATCCCAGATTTTGATATGGGGTTGCCTTTGCCTTTGTGTGGTGGTGAGAAAGACACGAATAATTGTTTAGTTTTACAAAAGGGTTTTGTTCTCTCTATGTAGTATAGTAATGCTCTTTTGACATCTAAGGTGTGAAGAGCTCTTTCTGCAACTGTTTGTGGCTGCGAGGAGAATACAGGCAGCTCTACAGATTGAGGTGGAAGGGAGAAATGACTTTAGGGAGGAATTTAGGATTAGTCCGGAGAACAACTTTATTAAGATGCATCTGGAGAAAGGGTTCTTGAATGGTTAGTGCTTGTAGTTCACTAACTCTTCGTAGAGAAGTAATGGCTACGAGGAAAGCAGTTTTCCATGTTAAGAATTGTAGCTCACATTTATGTAGAGGTTAACGGGGACCCATTAGTCTTGTGAGAACGAGGTTTAAATTCCACACAGGGGAAGGTGGTACTCTGGGCGGAATTATTCTTTTGAGTCCTTCCATAAAGGCCTTTATGGCAGGTACTCTGAAAATTGAGAGGCGCTGTCTATTTTGTAGATATGCTGCTAAGGCAGCAAGATGCAATCTGATAGAGGTATAGGCCAGGTTGCATCTTTGGAGGTGTAGTAAGTAGCCTATGATGTGTTGGATAGACACATCTAGGGGATTAGTGTCGTTTTGGCAGTATACTACGAATCTCTTCCACTTAGCTGCATAGCATGCTCTAGTGGTAGGCCGTCTAGCTTCTTTGATGTTCATATAGTCAGGAGGAAGGTTAAGGTAACCAAATTCTAGGAATTCAGGAGCCAGATTGCTAGGTTGAGCTGAGCTGGGTCTGGGTGTTGGATCTCTCCATGGTTCTGGGTTAAGATGCGTGGAGAGGTGTAGTTTTTGGTGCGGAACTACTGAGTTCTAGCAGTGTGGTGTATCATGGCTGTCTGGCCCAAGTTGGAGCAACTAGGATCAGCGTTAATGAGTGTTGCTGTAGTTTGCGCACCACTAGTGGAATGAGTGGGAGAGGTGGAAAAGCATACTCAAATCTGCCTGACCAGTTCATCCATATCGCATTGCCTTTAGACAATGGGTGAGGATATCTGCCGACGAAGTTTGGGCATTTGGCATTTTCTTGGGTGGCGAAGAGGTCCATCTGTGGTTGCCCCCAATTCTGAAAAAATGGTTGAACTTGTGGATGAAGTTCCCACTCGTGAATCTGTTCTGTTTGACGGCTCAAGAGATCGGCCATCGTGTTTTGGACTCCTGGGACATGTTGGGCTAGGAGAAAGATATTCTGAGGTATAGCTCACCTCCATATGCTCTGTGCGAGTTGAGAGAGCTGCAGAGAGTGTGCCCCCCCTTGTTTTTGGATACAATACATGGCTGTCATGTTGTCGGTACGGACTAAGACAGTCTTGCCTGATATTTGTTTCTGAAATGCTTTTAAGGCTAGGAATATGGCTAGTAACTCCAAGTGGTTGACATGGAGTAAATTTTGGTGAGGTGTCCACCTGCCCTGCATGGTGTGATTTAGTAGGTGAGCTCCCCAGCTGGAGAGCGATGCATCCGCTGTCATGACTATTTGAAGAACTGACTCGAGGAACGGTCGTCCTTTGGCAAGGTTTTTGGTGTTCCACCACTGCAGAGAGCGACGGGTACGACCGTCTACCAACACCAGATCTGTTAGCTGACCTTGAGCCTGGTTCCATTGGCGTGCGAAGCACTCTTGGAGAGGACGCATCTGGAGTCTTGCATGAGGCACTATGAATATGCAAGAGGCCATCATCCATACGAGTTGCATGAACACTGGAGCTGGAAGAGAGAGTTGCGTTTGGAATTTGTTAAGAGCTTGGATGCTGGCTATCCTGGCTGGAGTGGGATAGGCGAGAGCTTTTGAGGTGTCTATAGTAGCACCGAGATATTGTATGTGGGACAGTTGCAGCTGGGACTTGGGTTGATTTATTGTGAACCCCAGGTCGTGAAGTTGTTCAATAGTGGCGTGAGTGTATTGTACACACTGATTGTACGATTTGGCTTTTACAAGCCAGTCGTCTAGATATGGGAAGACCTGTATGTGTTGTCTTCTTAGATGTGCTGCCACTACTGCTAGGCACTTGGTGAACACTCTTGGTGCTGTGGTGACTCCGAATGGGAGTACCTTGAATTGATAGTGCAGACCGTCCACCACGAATCAGATATTTTCTGTGAGCGTTGTGAATGGAAATGTGGAACTAGGCGTCCTTGAGGTAGAGTGTAGCAAGGAAGTCGCCCTGGGAAAGCAGAGGAAGGACCTTCTGAAGTGTGACCATGTGGAAATGGTCTGAATGTATGTATAGGTTTAGGGGTCTGAGGTCTAAAATAGGCCTTAGAGATCCGTCCTTTTTTGGTATGAGAAAATATAGGGAGTAGATTTGTTGTGTTGGTGCAAGGGAACTGGTTCTATTGCACTTTTTTGTAGGAGGGAGAGTATCTCGTGGACCCATCTGTCTGAAGTGATCTTTATCCAGGCAGGGAGAAAATGGTGGTCTTCACCGGACTGAAGTGGAATAGTCGAGGGGAAGTGTGTGAGAAAGTGGCTCTGTATATACTGTTCCTTAATAGGTACAGGGTGTACAGAGTCAACAGACCCCAAGGGTTTAACAGAGGTTAAAGTTAGATATAACCTTACTCTCCAAAGTGGTAGCCTGGTCGAGCAGTAAGGCAGTATCAGAGGACAGTGTAAAGCATTTGTTGTACACACTCAGTCAGCAAATAGTTCCACACACTCAATAACTGAACTCTAGGCCAATGGTTTGTATATAAAAAAATATATGCTTGTTTTATTTTAGAACCAACACTTGGAATTAAAATATACTTTCTCGACAGGAGATGTGTCATAAAAATACTTTTGTATATGCAATAGACTTTTTAGTAAACAGTTACAAATAGTTGCAGTAGGCAACTCTATTTCTAAACACAATACATTGAGCTCAATGCTAAATTCAAATTATATGCAACAGATTACTTTTTAGATTACTTTTGTAATTCCAGGCTTGGATCCTAGATCCAGTCCTGGGTCAGTTCTCAGAATCAGCTGTTGTAAGTCGACTTTGGTACTGTATTGATTTTTAACTAATATTTAGCTATTTCAAAAGTGAGCACTTAGAAAATATTTCAGAGCAAACAATCAATGATTCCCTATGGAAGGAAATATAGGTTACAGGTACAGTAGGTTATCGTTACTTTTGTAATCCAGTACTGGGTGGCTAGACTCAGTACTGGGACATTTATCCAAAACAGGTAAGTAATTACATTTTCAGATGTTATACGATTTTTGAGGAATATTTAGAAATTGCAGAAATCAACACTTAGAAGAAATTTCATAGAAAAGCAGTCAATGGTTTCCTATGGAAGAAAAATGAGTTAAAGGTAAGTATAGTTGTGGGTACTTTTCTGAGTCAGTGCTGGGCACCAAGACCCAGCACTGGGAGCTCACCTAAGAGCAGGTGAGTAAATTCGTTTTTGGTACTCGGCTGATTTTTGGTGAATATTTTGAGTTTTGAAAAGTTCACACTTAGAAGAATTTCCAAGAAAAAGCCAGTCAATGTTACCCTATGAGGAAAATGAAGTTAGCGGTTTAAGGGTAACTTCTCGACTGGCAGAGTTGAAGTTCTGGGCATAGACTCAGGGGTCTCCCAGTGTCAGGTAGGTACAGTCAGTTCACCCTCAGCGGTTTCAGGACGGCCGATTGCAGAGAGAGTTAGGCCCAATGTTAGCCTAGGAGGAATAGGGGGGCCTGGTTTAGTGGCTGCTGACTAGCAGGCCACGCGGCTGTGGGAGCTGGGCTCCTGGTCACTCACTCAGGGCAAGTGGGGAAGTAGGCTAGTGTAGAGATTGCACTGCCAGGGCCACTCGAGCGGCTGGGTGCAGGGTGCTTTTGAGCCGTCGGGCGCTCAATGGAAATCAATGGGAATGTTCCGGTTAGGAAAAAGGCTGCAAGCTCGGGGACGAGGATGCTTCAGGTGCCACCACCACTTCGAGAGGTAAGTTGGGTAGTTGTAGGTTAGGTGGGTACCCCGGGATTGGGCACAGGGGGCCGCAGGGCACCGCGTGCAGGGGTGCCTTTTGGTGTCGGGAAATCTTACCCTCTGATGATCGCGGTTGGGGGGGCACCTTGTTCCGAGGCTGCAGGCTTCTTCCGGAATGTCGAGGGGGGTCCTTGGGTGCCGGACTCGGGGTCACAGTCGCCGTGGGGTCGTCCTCAGGGTCTTTGTCCACTCCGGCACCGGCCAGGCTTGGCTGGTGCAGAGTGTGCTGGGTTCGCGGTTCCGGGCTGCTGCCAGGGGTTAGAAATAGGTTTCCGAGTAGAGCCTCTACTCATGGGAGTCCCAGGGGCTTAGAGCCAAAAGGTAGCCAGGTCCTCCGGGGTTGGTGAGGTTGCTGGCCACGAGAGATGCCGCGCTGGTGCAGGTTCGGAAGTCGACAGGCCGGTAGGGCTGGGGCCAAAGCAGTTGGTGTCTTCTTCCCTTTTTAGCAGCTGCAGGGCAGGTCTTTGTTCTTCTTGCTCTTCTTGTAGTCTTTTGAATCTGGGGAAGGAAGGTTCAGGGTGCCCCTAAATACTAGATTTAGGGGCGTTACAGGTAGGTGAAGGCCAGGGACCAATGGGTCCTTGTCCTGGGGTGGGTACACCCCCTATCCTGCCTCTCTCCTGTGGGAGGGGGGCAGTAGCCTAATCCTGATAGGGTAGGGCCTCCCATCTTCAAGATGGCGAGAGCCCGGAGATGTGCTTCACCTCGCCTCCCCCACCTGAGGGGTGGGGTGGGCAGGCTGGCACATCCCCGGTCCTTGTATGGGGTTTCTGGCCAAGCTTCCCGCCAGAGTGGGGGGTTGCAGTGGCCTGGGGAAACTCCAAGAGGCGGCATGCCTTTGAAGCTTCCCTTTGCTCATCCTGGAGGAGGAGATTTATCACCTCACCCAGGATGTGCATTGTTGCAGGCCCGGGAGAGCAGGGGCTCCCCCACCCAGGGGTCCAGCAACGTGTCTGCTGTGTGGCAGCCTGGGCAGCCTCAGAGCAGACGTGGATTGTAGGTTAGTTGTAAGGGGGCATCTCTAAGATGCCCTCTGGGGTGCTTGGTACATTAAATCCCACACTGGCATCAGGGTGGGTTTAATGTGCTGAGAAGTTTGATACCAAACTTCCCAGTCTTTAGTGTTGCCATTATGGTGCTGTGGAGCTCGTGTTTGACGAGCTCTCAGCAACATGTACTCTTAAATGGCAGCACTGCACACAGTGCCCAGGAATGGACCTGGGTACTGTAGGGGCACAGGGCTCCTGCTCCTGTGCCCACACCATGGGCATAAGGCACCCAGCCAGAGGGGTGGCTGATATATGCCATGGCAGTGTAGGTGATGGGCATGGCACACAGAGAGGTGTGTCATGTCGACTCTTCATTTTGTCCTGCACCCAGACACTCAGCCTGCAAAGGCAGTGTGTGTGTGTGTGTAAGGGTACAAGGCCTCTAAGGGTGGCACAAATGAGTGCTGCAGCCCTCAGAGGCCTTCCCTGGTCACAAGGCCCTGGGTACCTAGGGTACCATTTACTAGGGGCTGACATGTGGCCAGGGTTTGCCAATTTGGAGTTTGTGCGGTTTAAGGAAGGAACATAGGCCCTGGGCACCTGGTTGGCAGGAGTCCAGGGTACACTCAGTAAAAGTACATTCAGCAATTTAGCAAAAAGTGGGGGCACACCATGCAAGAAAGATGGCACTTTCTCACAAAGTGGAGGGAAGTCATGGGGTAGGTGTGGAGGCAGAGCGTGAATTGTTATTTTTGCATCTGCGGTTATTCCCCCTGTACCACCCCTTTGGTAACCTCTAGTAAAGGTGGATTGTGTGGGAGCTTTGTAGGAGGTGGAGGGGCTATCGGAGGAATAGCCTCGATGTGTGCCTCTAAAGGATGAGCGACGAAAAGACCTTCTGGGAGCTTGCGATTGCAAGGCTCCCATAGATTTGGCGGTGTCTGTATCCTTCATTTTTGAGAGGGATACATCTACATTGGGCCCAAATAGGTGTTGCTCATCAAAAGCCAGATTTGAGTATAGAACTCTGTACCTCTGGTTTAAAACCTGATATCCGTAACCAGGCATGCCTGCGCAAAAGGACATTGGTGTTTATTGCCCTTGAGGCGGTGTCTGCTGCATCTAGGGCACAGCGAATGGAGGTATTAGTGACGGTCTTACCCTTTTGAACTAGTTCACTGGCTCTATTTTTGTATTTGTCAGGGAGGTGTAGCATTATAGACTCGAGTTCGTCATAATGTGCCCTGTCATATCTGGCTACGAGCGCTTGGGTGTTGACAATGCGCCAAATATTTGCTGCGCGTTTGCCAGAGGAGTCTAAAAGTTTTGATTCCTTGTCTGGTGGTGGTGCGTCACCTGACATTTGGGAATTTGCCCTCTTCCTGGCATTAGAGACTACTAGTGAGTCTAGTGGTGCGGGGCCCTTGATGTATACTGGGTCAGCCTTTTATTTCTTTTCTATTCTTGGGTTGATGACCCGAGCCCTGACGGGGTCTTTAAAGATCTCCGGTGCGTGCCGAATGACCCCTTTAAGCATGGGCAGTGTTGAGGTAGACCTTTGTGTAGTATCAAAGGTATCCATAAGCAAATCCTCCTCTACTGGATCTGAATGTAGGAGCTGGTTGAACCCAATATTGTCCGGGGGAGGGCTGTAAGGGTAAATATCTTGTGGGGTGTAAGGAACATCTGGTACACTATAATCATCCGAGGGGTCAGGGGAGCCAGTAGAAGTAGGGTCACCTCACCAACCCCGGAGGACCTGGCTACCTTTTGGCTCTAAGCCCCTGGGACTCCCATGAGTAGAGGCTCTACTCGAAACCTATCTCTAACCCCTGGCAGCAGCCAGGAACCGCGAATCCAGCACACTCTGCACCAGCCGAGCCTGGCCAGTGCCGGAGTGAACAAAGACCCTGAGGACGACCCCACGGCGACTGTGACCCCGAGTCCAGCACCCAAGGACCTCCCTCGACACTCCTGAAGAAGCCTGCAGCCTCAGAACAAGGTGCCCCCCCTACCGCGATCAACAGAGGGTAAGATTTCCCAACACCAAAAGGCACCCCTGCACGCGCCGCCCCGCGACCCCTGTGCCCAATCCTGGGGTACCTACCTATCCTCCAACTACCCAACTTACCTCTCGAAGTGGTGGTGGCACCTGAACAATCCTCGCCCCGAGCTTGCAGTCTTTTTCTAAACCGGAGATTATCCATTGAAACCAATTAAGCGCCCAAAGGCTCAAAAGCACCCTGCACCCAGCCGCCCGAGTGGCCCTGGCAGTGCAACCTCTACACCTACCTACTTCCCCACTTGCCCTGAATAAGTGACCAGGAGCCCAGCTCCCACAGCCGCGTGGCTTGCCAGTCAGCAGCCACCAACCAAGGCCCCCCTATCCCTCATAGGATAACATTGGGCCTAACTCTCTCTGCACCCGGCCGCCCTAGAGTCGCTGAGGGTGAACCAACTGTACCTACCTGACCCTGGGGGACCCCCGAGTCTATGCCCAGAACCTCAACTCTGCCAGTCGAGTACTTACCCTTAAACCGATAACTCTATTTTCCTCATAGGGTAACATTGACTGGCTTTTTCCTGAAATTTGTTCTAAGTGTGGACTTTTCAAATCTTCACCAAAAATCAGCCGAGTGACAAAAACGAATTTACTCACCTGCTCTTAGGTGAGCTCCCAGTGCTGGATCTTGGTGCCCAGCACTGACTCTGAAAAATACTTACAACTGTACTTACCCTTAACTCAATTTTCTTCCATAGGAAACCATTGACTGTTTTTCTGTGAAATTTCTTTTAAGTGTCGATTTCTGCAATCTTTAAATATTCTTCAAAAATCGTATAATATCTGAAAACGTAATTACTTACCTGTTTTGGATAAAGGTCTCAGTACTGAGTCTAGGCACCCAGTACTGGATTACAAAAGTAACGAGAACATACTGTACCTGTAACCTGAATTTTCTTCCATAGGGAATCATTGACTGTTTTCTGAATCTAGGATCCAGTCCTGGAATTCCAAAAGTAATCTAAAAAGTAATCTGTTGCAAATAACTTGAATTTACCATTGAGCTCAATGTATTGTTGTGTTTAAAAATAGAGTTGCCTACTGCAACCACTTGTAACTGTTTACTAAAGTCTATTGCATATTGCAAAAGTATTTATATGAAACATCTGTTGAGAAAGTATATTTTAAATCCAAAGTGTTGGTTCTAAAATAAAACAAGCATATATTTTTTTATATATAAACCATTGGCCTAGAGTTCAGTTCTTGTGTGTGAGGCCATTTGCTGACTGAGTGTGTACAACAAATGCTTTACACTGTCCTCTGATACTGCCTTACTGCTCGACCAAGCTACCACTTTAGAGAGTAAGCTTATATCTAACTTTAACCTCTGTCAAACCCTGGGGTACTGTGGACTCTGGTTAGCAGAGGTGGGCACACCTTCTGGGGTGCGCTCATTTTTCCCGCCTGTCTTCCTGCCGAAAAGGAGGGGAGACAGGAAGGTGGCCTGCTCCTGATAGCAGGAGAGGCTGGGGGGTCGCATTACAAAGGCGCAAGGCCTTTGAAGCTCCCCTTCCACAGATGGGTCTTCCTGGACTGGGGGAGATGCCCTCTGGGTGCATTTTTCATTCAATCCCACACTGGCCTCAGTGTGGGTTCAATGTGCTGAGAAGTTGGATACCAAACTTCAGTTTTCAGTAAAGCCATTATGGTACTGTGGAGTTAGTAATGACAAACTCCCAGTACCATGTACTCTTAATGGCAGTACTGCATTTACAATGTCTAAGAATTGACAGACACTGTAGGGGTAGAGGGCTCATGCACCTGTACCCTCACCACTGGTATAGTGAACCCAGCTAGGGGGGTGGGTGGCTGATCTACGCCAGGGCAGTGGGTTGTAGGCATGGCACACAGGGATGTGAGTGAACAGGTGACCACGTGGTTAAAGAAGTCCCTAGGAAGGATAGATTTGTTCCAGGATGATATTACATAACTGGGGAAAAAACCCTCAAACAAATGCGTACAATTTGCTGTAGGCCTCACCACAATGACTCATCATATTTAAGTCGAGAAGGGCTTACCTTTTCTTTCAGTCGTGGAACTAGTAAAGCAGGATTTGTAAACTCTTAAAGGAGGAACTCAACTAGTTCTGAAACAGGCAAAGCTTAAAATATTTACAAAGGAAAACAAATGGCAGGGTAATTCCAATCTACCTCCAAAATGTGTATTTGCAACTTTGAGAATTTTCTGCAAGATCTGCAGTATTCTATAAAACAAAATCATACATGCATACATGTGGTATATTCATTATATGATTATAACACAAGAAATCATCACAACAATGTTATCCAATCATTTCCGGAGTGAGAAACTTCATTTACCATTTTACCTTACTCTTCAGCTAACAAATACTATTGCAGATCGGACAATGGTGTAGCATTTGTAAAAATGTACAAAAACCAGCAAAAAAAATATATAAATAATAAAATAACTCGTTACAAAATGTAAGATCAAATTACAAAATAAATACCCAAACAAGTGCATTTCCGTTTCTGCAAAACCTACGAATAAGTCAAGGGCACTTTGTTCAAAACAGATCTACTCACCACACTTTCAGGGGGAAGGGAGGAGTGGATTGGTACTGATACAAAGAGGTTGAGCAGTAGAGAAACGCTGCATTAGCTACATTTATGAAATGCATAAAAGTGCAACCCAAAAAAGGAAAATAGTTATGTTCCACATTTCAATGACCAAGTTAATAAACTAGGCAGAATTCCAAACAGCGAGTAGGCAATAGCTTGTACAAGTGGGACAAGCAGAAAAACTATTGTAATTTTTCAGATTCCATTCTCACTGTGCAGTAATTTGAGGTGGGCTCAACTAGGCATCATTTGTAGTTTCAAATGGACCCCTCAATACATTGGTGGAACACAGCAGTCATCATGAACATTTAAATACCATATTGCTGCTTCTTCCACCCAAAGTTTCCTTATGCAAACTATATCAGGATGTAACTAACATTCCTAGTACATACCACCACACCCTCGATCATGAATAGTAGCAGGCAGCCCTATCTGTAGCGGTCACTGTTTTGCTAATAGAACAGCTCTCGGGCAATCTCTAGTTACTAAAGAAAGTGGTAAAATAGGAGTAAGGCAGCTATTTTCTGCAGTGAAACGGAGGTGATCTGCAGCACTACCCACTTATTTCTTTAACATAACAAAAAACTTTGCCACTCACTTTGCCATGGTAACGGTGCATTGGAGGACATACTGTTGGGGGGTGGAGCTTGCTGTTGCTGCTGCCAGGGAGGCAAGGGCCCTGAAGGTGCTTGTCCGCCAGGCGGAGGTGGGGGAGGCGGTGGCGGCAGCATTCCCATATGAGTAGGATGCATCATCCCTGCATGCAGAAATCAAAGTTTAGGTGGCAACCATAAGATAAAAAATTTAAATCAGGTTAGAGCCACAAACAGCAAAACATGTTGAGAAACAATTTTATCTGCACAATCATACATGGTAACGTCAAAAAACCATCTGCACCAACAGATATAACTAAATTATATTGCGAGCGAGACTGACATATGGAATACAAGATGTTATTTCACACAAGATATTTTGACTTGTTTAACTAAGTTTTTACTCCGAGTATTGCAAACAACTTTACTTGCATGAGGATAAATTGCACTTTACATATGACAAATACTTTCAAATTATAGCAACAACTGTTAAGTCACCAACATGTTTAGTGATTGACCTACCCATTTGATGATGTCCAGACTGGTGTGGATTTTGATTCATTGGTGGAGGAGGGGGCTGCATCCAAGGCGGAAGTGGTCCATTGGGGTTTTGAGATGATTGGGGTCCTCCTATATTGGTCATGGGATGATTGAAACTGTGCTGCCCACTGGGGCCTCCAGGATTATTAGTATTGCTGCTCTGCATTCCATACAGCCTGCTTTCAGAGGGCGCAGAACTCATCCATGGTGGGCGGTTCTAATATGGGAATGAATGAAGTGCAAATTACAAGATAATTTCACGTGTGAAATAACTTTCCAGCATTGGGATTCATAACAATGTTAACCCTGACCTGTTGACAGAGGTGTTGGAGGGGCAGAATCCAACAACACTTCTCTTTTAATGGATATTTGACAGCACTATGTAATAAACAATACAATTTGAAACTAGTACAAGAACTCTTTAGTACTCCCCTGGAAAAAGGTTCCAACAATGCATCACACCAGATGTCTCTCTCCTTTCTGAATTGGTTCTCTTTGAAAATGCATACCTTGCAGAGTCCACTGAATCTGGGGAGCACTCCCATGTTTGAGAACTGTTCGGTACATATCTTAATGTCCATAAATGATAATCACCCGATCAAACTTTACATACTGAAGCTATCAAACAATACGAGAATGTGTCCTTTCTGAACAGATCAGAGCAGTGTACACAGTGTGGAGAATAATATCTCAACACCAAGTATTGAATGTGAAAACATTTCTTTGCCCCAAAGCACACATTAACAGTTGTCCTTTTTCTTCTCATACAACCCATGCAGTTACTGGAGACAGTAGAAAGAGGTGTTGGCACTTTTAAGAAACTGGATTATTAAAAATAAGATTATTAATTGGGGTGACCGATTACCCACCTCAAGGGATAATCACAACCCACGTCATGGTGAATTTAAGGCAATGTGTAAAGTAATGCAACTATGATAATCACGGTTATCCCACCTGTAACACTAAAAGCCAGTGTACCACTGAACTAAAAATAAACAGTTATGGAATACATAAAAAAAAAAAAACAAAGCAGCTAGACAGTGGATCCACCAGAACTGGGTTAGCATCCTGTTCTCACTTGTTCAAGTGTGCCCCAAGGGTATATGTAAACCCAGTAGACACGTAAAACAGGATTTGACATAGCGGTGTCAAGAGGGATGGCAACAGCCTCCAACCTGCATATTCTTTGGGTTTCAGAGCAGTCATCTCTGCCCAGACCAGTCACCCCCTTGCTTGCTCCTGAGAGGCATGTCACACCTACTCAGGACTAATTAGTGGCTGAGAGAAGCCAAATGCAAAATGTGTCAGGTACTTTACCTAAGTATTTAGAAAAACAACAAAATCAACTATTAAACTGTATTATTAGTAACTATTAACAAGCATTGGCATAGCCAATAGGTCTCGCCTTTGGGACCTTATAAGTGTTTAGCAATGCAACAGTGGCATAACTAAATACTTATAAGGTCCCAAAAGCGAGACCTAATGGCTATGCCAAGCAGCCGTGCAGCCACGAAAGTGAAAGTGATCGCTGATTGCGATCACGATCAAACATCAAAGCGGCCGGGGGCCGCGAAAGTGAAAGTATTTGCGGTAAAGCACAGCGCGCACGCCCGCGCACATGCACTGTAGCTCTAGGCTGGTCTGGTAGCACTTTTTGGAGCCCTCTCAATAAGTCTCGCCAGACCAGCGCATGCGCTGGGTCAGGCGAGACCTAAAAAGGAAAGCGTAGGTGACTACTCCTTGGGATCAGTGCGAATTGGCATCGACTCCACCCTCAGATTGTTTTTTGCCACAGAGGGCGATAGTTGAGTTTGCGAGAAACAGGAAAGATGTCCATGTGTGATGTATCCAAGTAAGATCGTACTGAATCAGATAGGGGTAACCGGGAAGGCAGGTGTACGTATACGAATCTACAGCTCTACATGCCAAGACCAGGTGCATACTGGTAAGTAGCTTTTTCCGTTCAAGGCATAGGAGCTATAGATCGTATACTTGTGCATAGCCTATACAGCAGTTACCTCCTTAGCGGTGGCTACCTGCACCTGTTGCAGTGGTTTGAAAAAGCGTTCTTAATACAGCCTGGCCCACACAAGCTTGTTTTGTATGCACATCTACACAATAGTGTTTTGTGAAAGTGTGTGGTGTAGCCCAAGTTGCTGCTTTGCAGAGGTCATCTAGGGGAATGTTCCCTAAGAAGGTCATAGAAGCCCCTAGCTTGCATGTAGAATGCGCTCTAGGGGGAATGGATAATGTACGCTTTGCTTTTTGATAGCATATCTGAATGCGCTTAACGATCCACCTGGCAATTCCAGCTTTTGAATTAGGATTGCCTTTATGGTGAGAAAGATACAAAAAGTTGTTGAGTTTTTGTTCTTTCAATGTAGTAAAGGATAGCTCTTGACGTCAAGTGTATGAAAAGCCCATTATGCTACTGAGTCTGAGGAAAAAAGACTGGCAGTTCAACAAACTGGTTAAGGTGGAAAGCAGAAACTACTTTAGGTAGGAATTTGGGGTTTGTCCCAAGAACCATTTTATTGTGATGAATTTGCAAAAATGGTTCTTGCATGGTTGATGCCTGGAGTTCACTAATTCTGAGAGATGTGATCACTATAAGAAAAGCTACTTTCCATGTGAGAAATTGTAATTCACATGTATGCAAAGGTTCAAATGGGGAACCCATGAGCCGGGTAAGGACTATGTTGAGGTTCCACTGAGAAGGTGGAACTCTGGGAGGAATTATCCTTTTAAGTCCTTCCATGAATGCTTTGATGGCAGGTACCCTAAAGAGTGACAAGTGCTGTCTGTTTTGAAGGTTAGCTGCAAGATGTAATCGTATGTGCATGCCAGATTACATCTTTGTAGATGCAAGAGGTAACAAATAATGTTTTGTATTGAGGCATCTAGTGGATTGATTGTGTTATTATTGCAGTAAATAAACCTTTTCCATTTAGCTGAATAGCACGCTCTAGTGGTAGGACGTCTAGCTTCGTTAATGATATTCATACAGTCTGGCGGGAGGTTGAGGTAAACAAACAGACTTCAGGAGCCAGATCGCTAGGTTCAGTTGAGCTGGATCTGGATGCCTTATTTCTCCATGGTTCGGTGTGAGAAACTTTGGAGAAAGGTGTAACTTCTGATGTGGAACTACTGAGAGTTCCAGCAGGGTTGTGAACCACGAATGTCGTGCCCATGTGGGAGCAACTAGTATCATTGTGAGAGACTGTTAGTGCTTGAACACCAGTAATGGAATGAGCGGGAGAGGTGGAAAAGCGTACGCAAATCTGCCTGACCAGTTCATCCATATCGCATTGCATTGGGCAGTGGATACCTGGAGGCGAAGCTTGGGTATGTTGCGTATGTTGCGTTTTCGTGAGTGGCGAACAGGTTTATGTCTGGCTGGCTCCACATGTGAAAAAATGGATGAACTTCTTACAGATTAAGTTCCCATTCGTGGATCTGCTGTCTCGGACGACTGATGCAAAAACAACAGTTGATGGACAGAATGCAGAATAATGTCATACATTCACCCCAGTACAGAGATCTGGGCCTAAATCTATCATTTTTCTACCCACCATCCTGTTCCAGTTTGAACCCAGCCATATGCAAATCAGTCTTGACTCTGTGCCTCATGGGAACAGTCCAGCCCAAACTGCCATGGCCAGGTCCTTCCTGACTGGAAACAAGCATCCTAGAACAGATTTCGGGGTTTCACCCCTCTTCAGCAAGGATAGCTGGATTCCAATGGCATGGTGAGCACGGGACCCACGTCTGGGCATACCCTTCCCACTCGGGGCGACAAATGCAAAAACAGTTGATTGACAGAATGCAGAACAATGTCATACATTCACCCCAGTACAGAGATCTGGGCCTAAATCCATCGTTTTTTCTCCCAACGACTGAACAGATCCGCAATCAGATTGTGTTGCCCTGGAAGATATTCTGCTAGGAGGTATATTTTTTGAGGATTGGCCCATCCTCATAAGCTTTGCGCTAGGCGTGAAAGCTGCAGAGTGTGTGTGAACCACCACCAAAGAAGAGACTTTGCTACCTCTCCATTAAGGGTTCCTTATCCTCTTCCTCCACACCCACCACACCACTCTCCCACACAATCACCCACTCTAATAGATGTTCATGATGATGATGATACCTCAGATGAGGCAGGGGGAGGTGCGGACGATCAACCCCTTGGGGGCCCTACTCCTACTGGCTCCCCTGACCCCTGGGATGATTACAGTGTACCAGATGTTCCTTACACCCCACAAGATATTTACCCCTCCAGAGGAGGATTTGCTTATGGATATCTTTGATACTACACAAAGGTTTACCTCAACACTGCCCATGCTTAAAGGGGTCATTAAGCACGCACCAGAGATCTTTAAAGACCCCGTCAGGGCTCGGGTCATCAACCCAAGAATAGAAAAGAAATAAAAGGCTGACCCAGTATACATCAAGGGCCTCGCACCACTAGACTCACTAGTAGTCTCTAATGCCAGGAAGAGGGCAAATTCCCAAATGTCAGGTGACGCACCACTACCAGACAAGGAATCAAAACTTTTAGACTCCTCTGGCAAACGCGCAGCAAATATTTGGCACATTGCTAATACCCAAGCGCTCCTAGCCAGATATGACAGGGCACATTATGACGAACGAGAGTCTAAAATGCTACACCTCCCTGACAAATACAAAAATTGAGCCAGTGAACTAGTTCAAGAGGGTAAGACCGTCACTAATACCTCCATTCGCTGTGCCCTAGATGCAGCAGACACCGCCTCAAGGGCAATAAACACCAATGTCCTTTTGCGCAGGCATGCCTGGTTACGGATATCAGGTTTTAAACCAGGAGGTACAGAGTTCTATACTCAAATCAGGCTTTTGATGAGCAACACCTATTTGGGCTAAATGTAGATGTATCCCTTGAAAAAATGAAGGATACAGACCCCGCCAAATCTATGGGAGCCTTGCAATTGCATGCTCCCAGGTGGTCTTTTCACCGCTCATCCTTTAGAGGCATACATCGAGCCAATTCCTCCGATAGTCCCTCCACCTCTTACAAAGCACCCACACAATCCACCTTTACTAGCGGTTACCTAAGGGGTGGTTACAGGGTTAATAACCGCAAATGCAGAGGCACAAATAACAATTCCCGCTCTGCCTCCACACCTACCCCACGACTTCCCTCCACTTCCCCTCGACTATTCCACTCCAGTCCGGTGAAGACTTCACCAGTTTCTCCCTGCCTGGACAAAGTTCACTTCAGACAGATGGGTCCACGAGGTACTCTCCCTCCTATAAAAAAGTGCAATAGAACCAGTTCCCTTGCACCAACACAACAAGGGAGTCTACTCCCTATATTTTCTCATACCAAAAAAGGACTGATCTCTAAGGCATATTTTAGACCTCAGACCCCTAAAACCTGTACATACATTCAGACCATTTCCACATGGTCACACTTCAGAAGGTCCTTCCTCTGCTATTCCAGGGCGACTTCCTTGCTACACTCTACCTCAAGGACGCCTAGTTCCACATTCCCATTCACAACGCTCATAGAAAATATCTGATTCGTGGAGGACGGTCCGCACTATCAATTCAAGGTACTCCCATTCGGAGTCACCACAGCACCAAGAGTGTTCACCAAGTGCCTAGCAGTAGTGGCAGCACATCTAAGACGACAACACATACAGGTCTTCCCATATCTAGACGACTGGCTTATAAAAGCCAAATCGTACAATCAGTGTGTACAACACACTCACGCCACTATTCAACAACTTCACGACCTGGGGTTCACAATAAATCACCCCAAGTCCCAGCTGCAACCGTCCCACATACAATATCTCGGTGCCACTATAGACACCTCAAAAGCGCTCGCCTATCCCACTACAGCCAGAATAGCCAGTATTCAAGCTCTTCTCACCAAATTCCAACCGCAACTCTCTTCCAGCTCGAGTGTTCATGCAACTCGTAGGGATGATGGCCTCTTGCATATTCATGGTGCCTCATGCAAGACTCCAGATGCGTCCTCTCCAAGAGTGCTTAGCACGCCAATGGAACCAGGCTCAAGGTCAGCTAACAGATCTGGTGTTGGTAGACGGTCGTACCCGTCGCTCTCTGCAGTGGTGGAACACCAAAAACCTTGCCAAAGGACGACCGTTCCTCGAGCCAGTTCTTCAAATAGTCATGACAGCGGACGCATCGCTCTCCAGCTGGGGAGCTCACCTACTACGTCACACCATGCAGGGCAGGTGGACAGCTCACCAAAATTTACTCCATGTCAACCACTTGGAGTTACTAGCCATATTCCTAGCCTTAAAAGCATTTCAGAAACAAATATCAGGCAAGACTGTCTTAGTCCGTACCGACAACATGACAGCCATGTATTGTATCCAAAAACAAGGGGGGGGGGGGGCGCACACACTCTGCAGCTCTCTCAACTCGCACAGAGCATATGGAGGTGAGCTATACCTCAGAACATCTTTCTCCTAGCCCAACATGTCCCAGGAGTCCAAAACACGATGGCCGATCTCTTGAGTCGTCAAACGGAACAGATCCACGAGTGGGAACTTCATCCACAAGTTCAACCATTTTTTCAGAATTGGGGCAACCACAGATGGACCTCTTCGCCACCCAAGAAAACGCCAAATGCCCAAACTTCGTTGCCAGATATCCTCACCCATTGTCCAAAGGCAATGCGATATGGATGAACTGGTCAGGCAGATTTGAGTACGCTTTTCCACCTCTCCCACTCATTCCACTAGTGGTGCGCAAACTACAGCAACACTCATTAACGCTGATCCTAGTTGATCCAACTTGGGCCGGACAGCCATGATACACCACACTGCTAGAACTCTCAGTAGTTCCGCACCAAAAACGACACCTCTCTCCACGCATCTTAACCCAGAACCATGGAGAGATCCAACACCCAGACCCAGCTCAGCTCAACCTAGCGATCTGGCTCCTGAAATCCTAGAATTTGGTTACCTTAACCTTCCTCCTGACTATATGAACATCAAGGAAGCTAGACGGCCTACCACTAGAGCATGCTAGGCAGCCAAGTGGAAGAGATTCATAGTATACTGCCATAACGACACTAATCCCCTAGATGTGTCTATCCAACATATCATAGGCTACTTACTACACCTCCAAAGATGCAACCTGGCCTATACCTCTATCAGATTGCATCTTGCTGCCATAGCAGCATATCTACAAAATAGACAGCACCTCTCAATTTTCAGAGTACCTGCCATAAAGGCCTTTATGGAAGGACTCAAAAGAATAATTCCGCCCAGAGTACCACCTTCCCCTGTGTGGAATTTAAACATCGTTTTCACAAGACTAATGGGTCCCCGTTTGAACCTCTGCATAAATGTGAGCTACAATTCTTAACATGGAAAACTGCTTTCCTCGTAGCCATTACTTCTCTACGAAGAGTTAGTGAACTACAAGCACTAACCATTCAAGAACCCTTTCTCCAGATGCATCTTAATAAAGTTGTTCTCCGGACTAATCCTAAATTCCTCCCTAAAGTCATTTCTCCCTTCCACCTCAATCTGTAGAGCTGCCTGTATTCTCCTCGCAGCCACAAACAGTTGCAGAAAGAGCTCTTCACACCTTAGATGTCAAAAGAGCATTACTATACTACATAGAGAGAACAAAACCCTTTTGTAAAACTAAACAATTATTCGTGTCTTTCTCACCACCACACAAAGGCAACCCCATATCAAAATCTGGGATAGCTAGGTGGGTTGTCAAATGCATGCAGATTTGTTACCAGCTACCGGGTAGGCTCCGGGACAGTTGAACAGAGTGGCCCAGTCCTCTCGCTACGACGGCAGTCCCCTCCTCGACAATTATGGATGGGAGGTTACCGCCACGGCCAGTCTGTTTCTCCCCCTGCTGCCAGAAAGGTACTCTGGATGAGTCGGTCCTAGGTCACAATCCTAGACCCCCTCCATGGGCCCCCAGTCCCTAATGAGACTTCCAGAATTACGCTGCTCCTCCAGTTCACCGCCTGCATTCAGGGACCGGTCACAAGGGTAGGGGTGGCGTTACTAGGATTAGGACTCAGTGCAGACCCGTGGACCTGTCCGTTCCCCTCCGAGTACAACCACCTCCTCACACAGGTGCCTTACTCCTGGATGACTCCACAGCCCAACTTGATTCTAAAATGGCCGCCCTCCTGCCACCTCTATTTATCACCTTGGGCTGGACTTGCCAGAGGGGTCCAGAAGGTTCTGGAACCTCCCATGGCAGTCATGGCCCGGGTGCTGAGGTGACAGTTGGAGCCACCATTTTGTGAATCCTACCTTCCTCATCTATCTACCTCAGTGGAGCACCTTGCGCCTTTCCCTCATGTGATGAGGAAGAGGCGCCCAGAACCTCTACATCAGCACCCCAAAAAGTTTGGTAGACAGAAAAAATGAGAAGGGGACAAGGGATAAAAATAATAAAATGAGGAGGGAACTGCCAAAGGGCTGACAGGTCTAACACAGCTCATATGCCTCGAACAGAATATGCTACTTACCAGTATGCATCTGTTCTTGGCATGTAGAGCTGCAGATCTACACACGCCCACCCGCCTCCCCGGCTACCTTTATCTGTTCCAGTATATTACTTAGATACACAACACATGGGCTTCTTTCCTGTTTCTTACTAAGCTCCAAAATTTCCCTGCTGTCGAAAAAGAATCTGAGGCTGGAGCCGAAGCCCATTCGCACTATGATCCAAAGGAGAAGTCACATACCTCGTGACTTCCAAAGACTTTCCAAGACAAAAACAAGTGCAAACATCCGGGCCCAACACCAGATGGCGATCTATGCACAATGTGTAGATCTGCAGCTCTACATGCCAATAACAGATGCATACTGGTAAGTAGCATATTCCTTTTGCAATGTTCCTGTATTGCTTTCCGACAAGCAGCAATTGGTAAAGTGTAGGTCTCACACGCATCATTGCAGGGGTTGTTTCTGTTTGTATTGAAGTTGCTGCTCTTTTTCTTGCTGGCTCTTTTGTTTGTGTCTGTACAGTTTCAAATGTGGTACTTTTAGGAGCTAGACTATATAAGTTTTACCCTTCCCTCCACTTACCTGCGCATGCACAGCGTTTTAGTTCTCTTATACCACAGCGGAAGACAGTCACTACATTTGCGCTGTGCCTGCAATAATTGCCAATATATAATTGAAGCGTTTAGTGAAATTAGATTCTGCGTGATCAGTGAAAAGGAGGTGGGACGGTGATGGAGTCACCCGAACCTATTTATCTGTGAACTACAGCAATCACGCCTCCGGCGGTGTACGAGAACAAGGCATCAATTCTGAACAGAGCGGACTATATACTTTTGAATAATGTTCCCTTACATTTAAACATGGCCCCTGTCTAGGTCCACAATGATCCCTCTGTTTTACTCTCGCTGGACCTGAATGTGCCATCTGCACGAGGCCACCTGGTCAAGTGAGGCTCGTGAGCAGAGAGAGTTCAGCAGCACACAGCGCACAGACAGTTCTTTTGGGTGGGATGTAATTGAATTAATATTGTTTCGGGTGGATCGCCTTCTCTAATTTCATCAGATACGCGCCAGTTCTAATCACTTGCAGGAACATTGCGGGGTGCAGGGTCCCCGGGAGCTTCGGATATGATCTGGAACTGACGTGGGGAGGGAGGGAAAGTGAAAGCACACCATGCGCGCGCTGTGCTGAAATGCAAGCCCTATGCGGGGACAGGATATGTGCACACGTACGGCGTGCACATCTCCTGTCCGTACGCTTGCACAACTCCTGTCCCCCTTGGGCCAAGAAACCAACGACAATAGGTCTCAGCAAGGCAAGCCGCGCATGCGCTGCGTGTAATAAAGTGGGTTTCTGTTGCAGTAACCGCCCCCTTTTTTGCCTAATAGCTGATGCACTTTTCCTTGTTGTGCCCTGGGCTCCTGCCAACCAGGTGCCCAGGGCCTGTGTTCCTTCCCTAAAATCTGCCTAACAGCCAAAACCCAAATTGGCAAACCCTGGCCACATGTCAGCCCCTGGTAAATGGTACCCTAGGTACCCAGGGCCTTGTGACCAGGGAAGGCCTCTAAGGGCTGCAGCACTCATTGTGCCACCCTTAGAGGCCCTGTACCCTAACACACACACACTGCTCTTGCAGGCTGAGTGTCTGGATACAAGACAAAACAGAGTCGACATGGCACACATCCCTGTGTGCCATGCCCACAACCTACACTGCCCCGGCATACATCAGCCACCCCTCTAGCTGGGTGCCCTATGCCAGTGGTGTGGGCACAGAGGCAGGAGCCCTGTGCCCCTACAGTACCCAGGACCATTCCTGGGTCCTGTAAGTGCAGTGCTGCCAGCTAAGAGTATATGGTGCTGGGAGCTTGTCAAACAGGAACTCCACAGCACCATAAAGGCAGCACTGAAGACTGAGAAGTTTGGTATCAAACTGTTCAGCACATTAAATCCACACAGATGCCAGTGTGTGATTTAATGTACAAAGCACCACAGAGGGCATCTTAGAGAGGCCCCCTGAAACCTAAACCTACAATCCACGTCTGTTCTGAGGCTGCCACACAGCAGACATGTTGCTGGACCCCTGGGTAGGAGAGCCCCTTCTCTCCTGGGTCTGCAACAATGCACATCCTGGGCGAGGTGCTAAATCTCCTCCCCCAGGATGAGCAGGGGGAAGCTTCAAAGGCATGCCGCCTCTGTGAGCTTCCCCAGGCCACTGCAACCCCCCACTCTGGCGGGAAGCTTGGCCAGAAACCCCAAATAAGGACAGGGGATGTGCCAACCCCACCCCTCAGGTGGGGGAGGCGAGGTGAAGCACATCTCCGGGCTCTCGCCATCTTGAAGATGGGAAGCCCTGGCCAATCAGGACTAGACTCCTGCCCCCCTCCCACAGGAGAGAGGCAGGATAGGGGGTGTACCCACCCCAGGACAGGGACCCATTGGCCCCTGCCCTTCACCTACCTGTAACGCCCCTAAATCTAGTATTTAGGGGCACCCTGAACCTTCCTTCCCCAGATTCCAAACTACAAAGAAGAGCAAGAAAATAGAAGACCTGCCCTGCAGCTGCTAAAAAGAGAAAGACACCAACTGCTTTGGCCCCAGCCCTACCGGCCTGTACACCCTCGAACCTGCTCCTGCTCTAACCCGGCATCTCTTGTGGCCAGCAACCTCACAAACCCCGGAGGAACTGGCTACCTCTTGGCTCTAAGCCCCTGGGACTCCCATGAGTAGAGGCTCTACTCGAAACCTCTCTAACCCCTGGCAGCAGCCCGGAACCGCGATCCCAGCCCACTCTGCACCAGCCAAGCCTGGCCGGTGCCGGAGTGAACTAAACAGACGAGGACGACCCCACGGTGACTGTGACCCCGAGTCCGGCACCCAAGGACCCCCCTCGACAATCCTAAAGAAGCCTGCAGCCTCAGAACAGTGTGCCACCCCAACCGCGATCAACAGAGGGTAAGATTTTTCGACACCAAAAGGCACCCCAGCACCCGGCGCCCCACGGCCCCCTGTGCCCAATCCCGGGGTACCTACCTATCCTCCAACTACCCAACTTAACTCTCGAAGTGGTGGTGGCACCTGAAGAGTCCTCGTCCCCGAGCTTGCAGTCTTTTTCCTAACCGGAGATTTCCTATTGACTTCCATTGAACGCCCGAAGGCTCAAAAGCACTCTGCACCCAGCCGCCCGAGTGGCCCTGGCAGTGAAAACTCTATTCCTTCCTACTTCCCCACTTGCCCTGAGTAAGTGACCAGGAGCCCAGCTCCCACAGCCGCGTGGCTTGCCCGTCAGCAGCCACCAAACAAGGCCCCCCCCCCCTATCCCTCATAGGATAACATTGGGCCTAACTCTCTCTGCACCCGGCCGCCCTAGAGTCGCTGAGGGTGAACCAACTGTACCTACCTGACCTTGGGAGTCCCCTGAGTCTGTGCCCAGAACTTCAACTCTGCCAGTCGAGTACTTACCCTTAAACCGCAAACTCTATTTTCCTCATAGGGTAACTATGACTGGCTTTTTCCTGAAATTTCTTCTAAGTGTGGACTTTTCAAATCTTCAAATAATTAACAAAAATCAGCCGAGTGACAAAAACGAATTTACTCACCTGCTCTTAGGTGAGCTCCCAGTGCTGGATTTTAGTGCCCGAAGTGGTTACTTCCCTCCACATAGGTCAGACCATCACATTGCCCACCTTCTTCCCGCCTCCAGACCCTTCTAAAGAGGAGGAGCAACTCCAGCTTCTAGACCCAAAGTGTGCACTGTCTTTCTACATTGACTGTACAAGATACTTTCAGGTGGATGATCAACTCTTTGTGGGTTATGTGGGCGCTAAGAAAGGTCAGGTAGTACACAAACGTACCATCTCTCGATGGGCTGTACTATGCATTGAGATCTGCTATTCTTTGGCTAACAAGGAACCTCCAGTGGGAGTGCACGGCCACTACCAGGGTGACAGCAGCCACTACTGCTATGGGATGTGGAGTTCACTTACTTGGCATCTGTCAGGCAGCCACGTGGGCATCCTTGCACACGTTCACCGTGCATTACTGCCTGGACAACCATGACTGGAGAAACTGCTTTTTCAGCAGTTCTGTTCTCCAGGACTTCCTGGTGTGAACTTAGTTTGCAGACCTACCTCTGGGGTTGGCATTGCTGGGGTATCTATTCTAAGGTAAGGAATCTATAACTACATTCTCTTTCAGATGAACACGTTACTTACCTTCAGTAACGATGTATCTGTAAGAGACATATGTAGTTATAGATTCCTTACCGTCCCACCCATCCTTCCTGTTCTGCGAACTGACTTCTAGGGGTAAGGGACTCTCTTCTAGGGCCCTAGTTTTGTGCACCAATGGTCAGGGTCTTGCATGGCTCTGCGCTTCTGGCGTGGAAAGTAGTATCATAACTGACGTCAGCGTGCAGGGGCGGTGTCTATAGAAACCGGCGTCTTCCCAGCGACCACGACGCCAGCGCAGGATGCGTAGTCAACCGATGCCACTTACGGATGTGCAGGGGTACTGCTAAGAAGAAAAAATTCCGGATCCAGTTTGACGGCGGGGGGTAATTCTATAAGGAATCCATAACTACATATGTCTCTTAGATACATCGTTAACGAAGGTAACTCGGTAAGCATCTGTTCTTGGCATTTAGAGCTGTAGATTCACATGCGATGACCCGGTCTCTTGTAGTTGCAGTTCTCAGTTTACATACATACCTATGAAAATCCCTATTCTACACTTACTAACTCCATTCTCAACCTCTGTGGGAAAACAATCTAACAATGGAGTTGATGCCCAGGTGCGCTATCACTGAAAGGAGGAGTCTACTTACCTTGTGGCTGGGAAGACGGCTTCGAAGAAAAGCAACTTGCAAACATCCGGACCCAACACTGGATGGCAGGAGTATGCAAAGTATGTGAATCTACAGCTCTACATGCCAAGAACAGATGCTTACTGGGTAAGTAACACTATCCTTTCAACTTGTGCCTGACAAAAGACCACAGCAATCTAGGGTTGCAAGGCATGTACCACATTTCAGCCCTAAACTTTGAATTTTGAACACGCACAGTTCACTTGGGGACATCTTCCAATCAAGTGAGGAAGAGCAGTGTGAAGGAGGCTCAGACAGTCATCAACTGAGGGAGTCCAAGTAATGCCAACAGGTAACCGCACACATACATGCTAGGACTGAGGAATCGAAAAGGGACGGGACCCTAAGTCGCCACAAATCCCCCCTCCCCCGAGCTGTATTATGTAACGGTGTACTTTTTAGCACGGACCCGAACAATGATTATGGGGTGATTATGGAACACCCCACCTCTTTGCAGCGCTGCCCCTTTAGCATGCCCTTAAGGGAGCACAGCCACCTGACAGCAGGCAAGATGCATCAATTCTTCCTGAGTAGGCAAGCAATAACATCAGACAAGTGGGTTCTGCAGATAGTTTACAGGGATAGGCCTTACCCCTCCTCCGTTGCATCTTCCATCACCCACCTCTCTAGCCCTGCGACTGACCGAGGCCGTCGCTTCATTTTGTTGTAGCCCTTCTAGCCCCTATGGCCAAGAGTAGGATATGGGTGTTAATCCTGCTACTTTCTTGTGCCCAAGTAGGATGGAGGCCTTTCTCCTATTATAGATCTACACCATCTTGGTCCCGGTCTCAAGAAGGAAAAATTATAAGCTTCCCCTGGCCCAGGTCTCATCAGCCCTTGAGACTGAAAGGTAGCCATGTCCTATCCAGCCTTCTCATATGTGTGATCTGCGATTTATACTGGGACAGGAGAATTTTCAGTTTTAGAGCATGAATCCTTTTCTGGATTCACATACTGTGCATCTACTCTGCCATCTAGTGGTTGGGTCAAGAAAGAGTCCAGGACATTCAGGCTATGATCCTGATCTTTGAGTCTGGCCTTGATTTCAGACAAGCCCACTAGAAGGCGGCTAGGACTGATGGGCCCGCTTCCTGCTAATTGGTCCAAGTAGCATATATGGACTCTGCAGTGGGATCTGAATTCTCAGTGGGCCAACATTAAGGGGCCCACTCAGAACGTGCCCAGATCTGATCTTGAAGGAGACTGCAAAAGACCTGCAGTGTACTGCACTGTAATTGGGTAAGCGTCCGACCCCTCTCCCTACATTACCCTTAGCTGATAGCGGTGACCGATGCATCACCTGTTGTGGCAGCTACCTGAGACCATCTAGCAGGATTGTTGAATGCCAGGGCGAATGAGCTCAGCCATTGGCACCGAACGGACTACAAGTGGTAGTTACACATTAAGGTGGTGCATGGTCTCTTCTGTGAATGGGGATAAGAACAATTGTTACTTACCTGTAAACAGGTGGTTCTCCAGTATTGGTGTCTTTCATAGATTCACATGCTAGAATATTCCCCGTTGTCGGAGTGGGAGTACCACGGTAAATAATATAGCAATATATATATAGCCATAATATACATATAATATACATAAGTAATCCTATAAAAACAGAGATACAAGTAAGTAATAACATCAAGAATGTCCCTATATGAAATTTGCATAGATACACATGGAAAGAGAAAAAAGACATTCGTAGTCTATCTCGGTCATTATGTTAGTCCAAACTACGGCCAATCAGGCGCCAGCTCCTCTCTAGAACCTTCTCCTCAGAGCTTCTCACCTCAGATTTTCGTAGCACCAAAGTGACTTTAGAGTGTATGAGGAGAAGAGAGCCTCTGAAGGGAGGAGGGAGGGTCGCATGTGAATCTATGAAAGACACCAATACTGGAGAACCACCTGTTTACAGGTAAGTAACAATTGTTCTTCTCCAGTATTGGGGTGTCTTTCATAGATTCACATGCTTGAATATAGAATAGCTAGCAGTAACAATCATCATTGTTTCCATGATCACAGAGCCTTGAAAATTATAATGACAATCAATCTTCTCATGCATATGACAGTACTGAATAACTAATTGTATAAATGCATCATATGTCAATTATAAATGGAAACAATATGGAGGCGGGAGGAAGAGGCTCACCTTATTTAAAAAGATTGCGTAGCACTGCCTGTCCTACTGCAGCGTCCTCTTCGCTTAAAGTTGTCAAGCAGTAGTGCTTAGTAAACGTGTGTCTGGTTGACCACGTAGCTGCTCTGCAGATGTGTTGCAAAGGTACTCCAGCAAATAAGGCAGTCGATGATGATACTGCCCTAGTGGAGTGCGCTCTCACTGAAGACTGTAGGGGTTCGATTGCCTTTTGGTGGCAGAAAGCAATAGCTGCCGAAATCCATCGAGCAATGGTCGGCTTAGTAACCTGATGTCCCTTATGACACCGTCCATATGCTATAAAAAGTTGATCGGATTTTCGAAACGAACTTGTCCTACTGATGTAGAATTTTAGGCATCGCTTCACGTCCAAAGAGTGCAATCTTTGCTCTGCAGGTGTCTGAGGGTTGGCAAAGAAGGTCTTTAATAATACTGGCTCATTAATATGAAAATCAGTAGGCACCTTGGGTAGGAATGATGGATTGGTGCGTAACACTACAGCATCCGGTTTGAACTGCAGGAACGGAGGTTTGACGGTAAAAGCATGAATGTCACTGACACGACGTGAAGACGTTAATGCCAGAAGTAGTGCGACCTTCCAAGTTAGATATTTTAGGTCGGCCTTGTGAATGGGCTCGAACGGAGGTCTTATCAATTGCGCCAACACAACGTTAAGATGCCACAACGGAGGAGGGCGTCGAATTGGCGGGAATTTCCGAAATAAACCCTTAAAAAATTGGCGGATTATTCTTAAGGAACAAAGGGAATTTGAGCCATCCTGCCGAAAACGGGAAATTGCTGCCAAGAAAACCCGTAGGGTTGCGTGAGACAAACCAGAATTAGCTAGGTGCAAGAAGAAAGGTAGTAATTGGTGCGCCCTGGAGTGTATCGGGTGGACTCCGTTAGCGGCACACCAGTGGCAGAATCTTTTCCATTTGAACTTGTACGTCCTGATTGTAGAGGGTGCTCTTGCTTGGGCCAAAATATCCCTACAATCCTGCGGGATGTCTAGATGGGCGAACTCATGGTGTTCAGGTTCCAGGCCGATAAGCTCAGTGAGGAGGGATTAGGATGACAAATTCTCCCTTCGCTCATCGTGAGCAGATCTGTCCGCTGTTGCAGGAGGATTGGTTGACATTGGGACATCAGAAGCAGTTCTGAGAACCACGGTTGTCGGGGCCAGCGTGGGGCTATTAGAATCAGGTGGCAAGGCTGTCTCTTCATTTTCCAAAGGACCCGAGGTATGAGGGGAATTGGAGGAAAGGCGTACGCAAATAGATTGCAC
This sequence comes from Triturus cristatus, assembly GCF_964204655.1. Taxonomy (NCBI): domain Eukaryota; kingdom Metazoa; phylum Chordata; class Amphibia; order Caudata; family Salamandridae; genus Triturus; species Triturus cristatus. The sequence goes on along the minus strand of NC_140592.1, from coordinate 728,478,737 downwards.
CAGTTTATCAAAAGGGCATTCCCCTGCGAGCCCTTGTGGGGATGCCAGCTTGCATAATTCCGGCATTTCCGGTTCTCCGGCGTAGCAAAAAGATCCAGTTGTGGACGACCCCATATTTGGAATATCCTCTCGAGAGTGGGTTGGTGTAATTCCCACTCGTGGGTCGACGAGGAGGACCTGCTTAGGGAATCCGCTAGGATATTGGCTACTCCTGGTAGATGTACTGCTGTAATCATGATTTGATGACTGAGAGACCAGTCCCAAATTCTTTGAGCTAACCTGGACAGACTTGGGGATTTTGTTCCGCCTTGTTTGTTGACATAGTGCATACAGGTTGTGTTGTCTGTTTGTATTAGCACTGATTCTCCCTGGATCAAGGGCAGAAATGACTTGAGAGCAAGGTAAATTGCCATCAACTCCAACCTGTTGATGTGCCAAGTTCTTTGCTGTGCTGACCATCTTCCTTTTACGGAGAGATCTTCCAAATGTGCACCCCATCCCTCTAATGAGGCGTCTGTCGTGATTGTCCTGTCCGGCGGCACCGACAGAAAAGACATGCCTTCTGTGAGGTTGGCTGGATTTGCCCACCATGCGAGCGCTGACCTCATTTGATCTGTGACACGTACCATATCGTGGAACGAACCCGTGACCTGACGCCACTGAACGTCCAGTGCTTCCTGAATAGGACGTGTTCTCAGCCTGCAATGAGGAACTAAGGCAATGGAGGATGACGCCATCCCCAGAAACTATTTTAACAATCTCACAGAAACTGACTCTTTTGATCTGATTAACACCACCAGCCGTAGTATCTTTTGCAGACGCTCTTGGGAAAGAAACGCTCTTGCAGATACCGTTTCCAGAGTTGCTCCCAGAAAATCCCTTTGTTGAGCAGGATGAGGTTGGGATTTTGCTGCATTTATCGACAGACCTAATGAGCGAAACACGTTCTGGCACAGAAGTATGTGTTGTTCTAGGTGAGTGCTTGACTGGGATTTTAGGAGAAAATCGTCCAGATATGGAAAAATCTGCACTCCCTGAAGTCGCAGAAACGCTATCACTGGAGCTAGTACCTTCGTGAACACACGAGGGGCCGAGCGCAGACCAAACGGTAACACCTTGAATTGGTAATCGTGTTAACCCACTCGAAAACGCAGGAACCTTCGATGCCTTTGTAATATCGGAATATGAAAATAGGCATCCTGGAGATCTATAGTTGCCATGAAATCTTCCTGCGAGAGTAGACGCAAGATGTCTACCAGCGTCATCATACGAAAGGATTGGCTCTTTAGGTATTTGTTTAGTTCCCTTAAATCGAGGATGGGCCTCCACTCCCCGTTCTTCTTTGTGATCAGAAAGAAACGGGAATAAAAACCCTTTCCCCTTTGCGATACTGGCACCATTTCTACAGCTCCCTTCTGCTGTAGAAGTCGAACTTGATGTAAAAGTTCTTTCATGTGAGCAGGTGGTGGTCCGGAGGGTGGTGTGGAAGGAGGGAATTTGGTGAATTCTAAGGCGTGTCCTTTCTTCACAATGTCCAAAACCCAACGGTCCCTTGTGATGGAGGACCATTGAGAAAAGAACAGAGAGATTCGACCTCCAACCATGCATGTCCGGAAAGAGTCACTGTCTCTTAGATGCGTTTCCTCTGTATGAGGATTTCCCTCTATACGACTTGGAGGCCTGCTGTCGGGAAGATTGCTGTTGCTGGGTATTGGAATATCGGTTGGATCCTTGATTATAGGGTCTGTATTGATTATTACCCCTTCGAAAGTTGGAGGAGGAGGTGCCGCGTCCGCGTGCTCCACGAAAATTCTGCCTTTGAAATTGAAGGTTTCCTAAAGATCTAGCTGTCTCAGTGTCCTTTATGGATTGAAGTGCCTCATCAACATGAGTTCCAAACAACGCTTCGCCGTCATAAGCCATGTTAAGAATCATGGATTGTACTTCCTGTCGAAAGGATGTCGATCTTAACCATCCTTGCCTGCGCAGAACAGCCGCTCCGGCAAGCTGACTGAATCCCGTGCAGGCGATGTCTACTGCACAATCAATTATCTCCGTCGATGCTGCTTCTCCTTCTTGAAGCAACTTCATTGCTTCCACCTTAGATGGCTCCGGTAACTGTTGCAGTACATCTGAAATGTCAGCCCACAGCTGTCGGTCATAGCGACCCAATATGGCCAAGGCATTAGCTGCTCTTACCACAGTAGAGGCCATTGAAGAGAACTTACGCCCTATGGCATCCATTCGACGTCCGTCACGGTCCGGTGGTGCGGTGACAGTCGACGTCGGATTCTTTGCTTTACGTTGCGCTGCCTGCGTAACGACTGATTCAGGTTTAGCCTGTCCTGTAAGGCATGCTGGGGTTCCCATTGGTGCCTTATATTTCTTCTCTAATCGAGGCACCTGTGCCGGCAAGGTATTCGGTGTTTGCATCAACTTCTTGCCTTCCTCCCAAATAAATTCCACAATAGGAATAGCATGAGTCTGTTTAAACGGCTGACTTTTGAAATCATAGAGGAAACAATCTTCCTCTCTGCGCTCAGTTGTTAGTTTAAAACGTTGCGCCGCCCTGTCCATTAATTGATGGAAATTCACTATGTCCACTGGAGGTGAATCCCCTGTGACTATCTGAGAGGGGGATGGTGTCTGTATTTGGTAATTGTCCCACTCCGCCATATCATCGTCATCCACATCCCCATCATCATTTGGGAGTTCACCCTCTTCTGTTTCTTCCTGCGGAGGCTGATATTGAGGCAACAACCTCTCTGGGACCTGCCTTGGTGGTGCAGACGGCAGCAGAGGTAAAGGATTCTCTATTGGTATCGGTGGTATAGTTGGAACCACAGGAGTTGACGGGACCTCAGAACCTTGTGGAGGTAGCGGAAAGCGTTGATTATAGTCATCCAACATGCGTTGGAGATTAGTTATAAGCGACAAAGGAAGAGTCGCCGTTGGTTGTTTCGCAGGCACCTGCTGTATGTACACTGGATCTTCATCCTCACTGCTGTCCTGGCATTTAATTATGAGGTCGGATGGGCTTTGCGCCGTTCCAAAGGACTCCGGCAGACCCTCGGACTCCTGATCAGAATCCGTAGCAAATAAAGGTGATAGAGGCTGCGCCTCTGATGAAAGCGACGCTAAAGATGCGTGAGGTAGCTGTTCTCTCCTTGACTCTTGGGCAGATGATACTTTTTTCAACTTTATCCTTATAAAAGAACCTGCCGTCGACTGCTGTATGGTAGACACTGTGGACGTCTTCGGAGAAGGCCTAGTCGACGGAGCTGTCGCAAATGGAACGATTGTCGACGAACCTTGTGCCTTGGAAATAGACGTCGACGTAATCGTCGTCGGAATCGTCGTCGACTGAGTTGTCGACGAGGTCTTGGTCGACGAAGCCACCGTCGACGATCCCGTCGACGGGATCTTTTTCTTCTTCGACGACGGAGTGGGCGTCGACGAGTTAGACGACGCCTTAGTCGACGACACAGGTAGCGTCGACGGTGCCTTTACCTTTTTCGCCGTCGACGATGTAATGGGCAAAATTGAAGTCACCGCCCTAGTACTACTGAAGGTCCCCGTCGACGAGGATAACGTCGACAGAACGCTCGTCGACGACGAAGCAGCTGATGTCGTCGTCATAGTCACCGTCGACGAGCCTGATATCGCCGATCTCGTCGTCGGCAGCATCGTCGACGAGGCGGACAGTCTTTTTCCTGAGGACTGTGAAGTAGACGCCTCTTCAGCCTGAGAACTGTGTCTCTTAGGCGACAAAACAGTAGGTGAGACAGCAGAAGTGGTAGCTGTCAGAGTCAAAGAAAGCTTCTTTTTCTTGAGGAAAGGAGATGGTAACTCCTGCACACTACTGCGCTTAGAGGCTGGTTGAGAACGGCCAGAATACAGACTTTCCACATCAGAAACTGGGTTATCCTTATCCTTCAGTCTCTGTAGCCATATTAATAGGCGGCCTTCTCTATCCTTTAAAGTCTTTGTAGAAAAGGTTCTACAAAATTTACATTTTGCCACCTCATGGTCTGGGTACAAACAGTAAATACACTTACTGTGTGGGTCCTCAGAAAATAGACGCAGCTTTCCACATGAAGAACATGGTCTAAACAAAGATTTCTTACTGGAAGACATTCTGACTGAAAAACTGAGCAGAGCTCAGGGAGACTCCCTGTCACACGACGTGCGGTAGAAAATCTGAGGTGAGAAGCTCTGAGGAGAAGGTTCTAGAGAGGAGCTGGCGCCTGATTGGCCGTAGTTTGGACTAACATAATGACAGAGATAGACTACGAATGTCTTTTTTCTCTTTCCATGTATCTATGGAAATTTCATATAGGGACATTTTTTGATGTTATTACTTACTTATATCGGTTTTATATGATTACTTATGTATATATATATATATATATATATATATATATATATATATATATATATATATATATATATATATATATATATATATATATATATATTATGGCTGTATGTATTGCTATATTATTTACCGTGGGACTCCCACTCCGACGACGGGGAATATTCAAGCATGTGAATCTATGAAAGGCACCCCAATACTGGAGAAAGCTGTTTTCCAAGTAAGGAACTGTAGCTCACATTTATGCATTGGTTCGAAAGGCGGACCCATTAGCTTTGTAAGAACTACGTTTAGATTCCATACAGGTGAAGGTGGTGCCCTGGGTGGAATTACTCTTTTAAGGCCTTCCATAAAGGCTCTAATAGAAGGCACTCTGAACAGTGATAAATGCTGTCTGTTTTGTAGGTAAGCAGCAATTTGCTGCTAGGTGTAGACGGATGGATGAGTACGCCAGGTTACACCTTTGAAGATGGAGCAGATAGCATATGATGTGCTGTATGGAGACATCTAAAGGGTTGATTGTATTGTTACGGCAGTAAACAACAAATCTCTTCCACTTTGCGGCATAGCATGCTCGAGTGGTAGGACGTCTGGCTTCCTTGATAATGTTCATGCAATCAAGGGGAAGATTAAGGTATCCAAATTCTAAGATTTCAGGAGCCAGATCGCAAGGTTGAGCTGCGCTGGGTCCAGGTGCCCGATTTCTCCATGGTTCTGGGTTAGGAGGCATGGGGACAGGTGCAGTTTTTGATGTGGTACCACCGATAGCTGTTGTAGTGTGGTGTACCACGGCTGCCTGGCCCATGTTGGGGCTACCAGAATGAGTGTGAGGGAGTGCTGCTGTAGCTTCCTTACCACTAACGGAATTAGTGGGAGAGGTGGAAAGGCGTATGCAAATTTGCCTGACCAGTTCATCCATATCGCATTGCCTTTGGACAATGGGTGTGGGTATCTGGCGGCGAAGCTTGGGCATTTTTTGTTTTCGTGGGTGGCGAAGAGGTCTATTTGAGGATGCCCCCACTTGTGAAAGAATGGGTGAAGATATTGTGGATGCAGTTCCCATTCGTGCATTTGCTGCGTTTGTCTGCTGAGCAGATCTGCCATGGTGTTTTGTATGCCTGGGACGTGTTGTGCCAGGAGAAAGATTTTTTGTGGAATTGCCCATCTCCATATGCTCTGTGCTAAGCGGGAGAGCTGGGGAGAGAGTGTCCCCCCCCCTGTTTTTGAATATAATACATTGCAGTCATATTGTCTGTGCGAATGAGGACTGCCTTGGCTGAAATTTGTTTCTGAAACGATTTCAGGGCTAGAAAGATTGCCAATAACTCTAGATGGTTGATGTGGAGTAATCTCTGTTGTGGCGCCATCATCCCTATTAGTTTCATGAACACTCTTGCTGGGAGAGAGTGCTGAAGAAGGAATTTTTGGCGCAGGGCTTGCATGCCTGCGATTCTGGCAGAGTTGGGCTAGGCTATAGCTTTTGAGATGTCTATAGTGGCACCGAGGTATTGCTTTGTGTGAGACGGTATTAAGTGGGGCTTTTGGTGATTCACCGTAAAGCCTAGCTGGTGGAGTAGTTGTATGGTAGGGTTTGTATTCTGCACACACTGGTGGTAGGACGCGGCTTTTATGAGCCAGTCGTCCAGGTAGGGGAAGACGTGAATGTTTTGTCTTCTGAGGTGTGCTGCCACTACTGCCAGGCATTTGGTAAACACCCGTGGTGCGGTTGTGACCCCAAAGGGGAGAACCTTGAACTGATAATGTTGGCCGTCCACCACAAATCGGAGGTACTTTCTGTGAGCAGGGTGTATTGGAATATGAAAGTATGCGTGTTTCAGGTCCAGTGTAGTGAGAAAGTCGCCCTGACAGAGGAGTGGGAGAACTTGCTGAAGAGTTACCATATGAAAATGGTCTGAATGGATGTATGCATTTAGAGCCCGGAGGTCTAGAGTGGGCCGTAGGGTCTCGTCTTTCTTCGGTATGAGAAAGTACAGAGAGTAGACCCCTAGATTTTGCTGATCGACGGGTACCTGCTCTATCGCGTGTTTTTGCACGAGGGAAAGTACCTCTTGTTTCAGAAGTGTGGTATGTTCTTGTGACATTGCACGGTGTCTGGGTGGGATATTTGGGGGGGTAGAAGTTAGGTCAAGACAGTACCCCGATCGAATAATTTGGGTCACCCATTTGTCTGATGTTATGGCCTCCCAGGTTTGAAGGAAGTGTTGTAGTCTGCCCCCGACCGGAGTGGAATGGTCTGGGGGGAGCGGGGGAAAGTCATTGTGTGGGCGGTGTGGCAGAACGGGCCGTGTTGGTTTTGCCCCTGCCTTTGTTTCCTCGATATCCAACTCTTTGGTAGCCCTTTGAGAAGGTATTCTGAGGAGGGGACTTGTAGGACGTGGAGGAGTTATCGGAAGAGTAACCTCTGCCAGAGCCTCGAAAGGAGGAACGGCGAAAGGAGCGTCTAGGGGTTTGTGATTGCAGGGCTCCCATAGACTTCCCCGTATCTGTATCCTTCATTTTTTCCAGGGCTTCGTCTACTTTTGGGCCAAATAAGTATTGTTGGTCAAAAGGGTGGTTTAATATAGATGCTTGGACCTCTGGTTTAAAGCCTGAGATCCTGAGCCAGGCGTGACGGCGAAGCAGAACACTGGTGTTTATAGCCCTGGACGCAGTGTCTGCTGCGTCAAGTGCACATTTAATAGAGGTGTTGGTAATAATCTTTCCCTCTTGTAAGAGTTCATGAGCCTTATTCTTATATTTCTCTGGGAGATGCTGCATGAGAGCCTCCAGCTCATCATAGTGCGCTCTATCGTACCTCGCCAGCAGCGCCTGCGTGTTGGCGATGCGCCACATATTGGCAGCTTGCGAGGCAGTGCGTTTGCCTGACGCATCTAAGAGCTTGGACTCCTTATCAGGTGGTGGAGCCTCACCAGATGACAGTTGGAGCGCTTCCTAGCTGTGGAAACCACAGAGTCTAGGGGCGCAGGTCCTTTAATATAGGCAGGATCCGTGGGGGCTGCTCTGTACTTCTTTTCTATTCTGGGGTTTAAGACCCTAGCTCTGACGGGGTCTTTGAAAACCTCTGTGGCATGCTTGGTCACCCCTTTTAGCATTGGTAATATAGCGGTGGATTTATCTGCTATGTCAAATAGGAAGTCTTCCTCAACTGGATCACTGTGTAACACCACCCCATGATAATGTGCCGCCCGTTGTAAGAGGTGGTGGAACCCCAGGGAGTCCTCTGGTGGAGACGGCCTGGATGGATAGAGATCATCCTGAGGCACATCTGGGACATCGGGATTGTGATAATCCTCCCATGGGTCAGGTGTTCCCGGAGGAGTGGGGTCCTGCGGGGCATCTGTGGGATCATAGAATGGATCTCCGTGGTCATCAGGGTCTGGAGACGGGGTTGGAGACCGATGAGGCAAGGGTGGAGAAGGTGGGGGTGGAGATGGAGGGGGTGGAGGAGGGGGAGGAGGAAGAGGAGGTGGTGGTGGGGAGGGTCCTCTGAACGGGGATATGGCAGAGTCCTTCCGTTTTGGTGGTGGAGGAGGAGTTGGCTTGTCCAAAAGTCTTTACTTAGAAGACAAAATTAAATGTCCAGTCCTTGGATCCTTTGTTAAAGTCTTTTGAAGAGGATCCGGTGTGAAAAGCTCCTCCGGCACAGATTCCTCCATCGGTGCCGATGTTTTCAGAACCGACGGCTTCGTCGGTTTATCCGCACCGTGCTTTCTCGGGGTGTCCGATTTTTTGGTCGGCGCCGAGGCAGGCTTCGACACGGAAGCGTCGGTGCCGAGGGATTTGTGTTTGGTCGGCACCGAGAGGCCAGGTTTCGACACCGATGGCTTCGGAACGGAGCTGGTTTTCTTCGGTGCCGAAGAATGTTTTTCGGCGCCGCTAGGAGGCTGGCTCGGGCCCGAGCCACCAGGAGACTTGTGATGCTTTTTCACCGGACCCGAAGGTGGGGTGATGGAAGCAGTATGCTTGGTTTTCCCTAGGCCCGGTGGCGAAGGGGTAACCGGAGTCTCTTTCGGTATGGGCGCGGGAGTGAGAGGGGGTAGATTACTCACGACCCTCTGCGCCGGTGTGATCTCCACGTCGGAGTCGTCGGCCTCGGAAGCGCTGACGTCGTCCTCCAGCTCGGTGTGCTGCTGTCCCGAAGCTCCGGTGTCTTCTCCGAAGATGTCAGGTGGAGCCGAGGTCGATGAGTGCGCCATGGTGCGTCGAGCTAGTCGATCCCGAATAGTCTTTTTCGAACGAAAAGACTTGCAGGCGGGGCAGTCTCGGGCCTCGTGTTCGGGAGAGAGGCAGAGGTTGCACACCTGATGGAGGTCGGTGTGGGGAAATTTAGACCCACATTTTGGGCACTTCTTGAAGGGAGTCCTTTCCATCGGCCGAGACCGGAGTCGAGATAGGCCCGAAGGCCGCTGCCGATGCCTGGAATCGAAGAAGTGCCGAAGAGAGAGATGAAGAAGTCGATTTCGTCTAAGAATCTCGATGGACAAGGATTTTTCGTCAACGGTCGAACTGGAAAGGTTCGAAGCCGGAGCACGAAGTATTACATCCGAGCCCGATGGCGGAAAAAAACAATCTGAGGATGGAGCCGAAGCCCATGCGCAGTACGGACCGAAGGGAGGAGTCACCGAACTCGTGACTTTCAAAGACTGTCCAAGAAGAAAAACAAACTGCAAACATCCGGGCCCGATCTATGCACAGTGTATAATCTGCAGCTCATATGCCTCGAACACCTATTTATCTTCTATAGGTATCCTCCATCCCAGGTATGAGTCGTCTGCACTCCCCACTCCACCGCTTGGAGAGCGTATTCCGGTAATCTCAGCTGAGACTCCGGTTCATACCTCTTCCCTGCACTCTAATAAGATATGCATGGAGTTCTACTATCTTGACACCCGCTCATTGCCCAAGCATCAACTAGAAATATTTCTTTTTCTTGACTCTAATCAACCAGACATACTTCCTCTCTCAGAGACCTGGCTTACTGCTGATTCTCTACCAGACATTCTGGCAGCAATTCCTACAGGGTATTACATACTCCAGGCTAATAGACCCCCTGGGAAACCTGGTGGAGGAGCTGCTGCCATTATCCATCATAAATTTAGATTAACTGCTTTAACAGTCACTGGTATACCGTCTGTTGAGAGTCTGATCTTAAAATTTGACTCCCCCTATTTTCCGTTTATCTGCGCGCTTTTCTACAGACCCCCCCTACACATGCCCTCCTTCCCTCAGTTGGCTGGCGAACTCATCTCCCAACTACTTAACAACGCACAAATTATTATTATTATTATAGGTGACTTCAACTATTGGCCCTCGGACATTAAGGAAAGTAGCTCTCTGGAATTTACTGATCTCCTTTCTGGGCTTAACTGTACCCAACATGTCCAGGCAGCTACTCATGTCAAGGGTCACACCTTGGATCAGGTTTGGACTGCCTACCTAACTATTACTCCCCCCTTCATTTCCCCATGTCCCTGGTCAGACCATCATGTCATTTCTCCCTGGTCTCGTCCCCTCTTGTTAAACCTCAGACAATGGGCAAGCACTGGGCCAGAAATTGGAATTGGGCCAACAAGGACGAGTTCTGTTCCCTATTCGAAACCTCCATTCCTACCGAAACAGACTGCCTTAACAATCAAGCCGCCATCAAGTGCTGGCTTGACTCAGCCAGTAATGTTGTTGCTCCCCTTAAATTATCTACTCTTAGACGCCCAACGCTGGTTTTCCAATGACCTAAAAAAAAAAGAAATTAGCACTTCGGTGGAACGCAGTTGGAGACGGAACTACTCCTTGGATAGGAAAGCTGGGTACATTAGTCTTTTAAACGACTATAAAAAATCCATTCTTCAGGCCAAATCTACGTATTTTTCCTTGAAAATCACCAACCCAGCAACCAAAACTAAAAAGATATATTTGCCATTGTGGACGAATTTTCCCTGCCTGATAGAGTAACTGTCAAACCTCTCCCTTCCCAACAATTATGTGATGCTTTAAATGACTACTTCCGGCAGAAAATCGCTACTATTAAAAGTAGCATCCCCCCCGCCGGCTCCCCTTACAAATTCTGGTATCCCGTTCAAGAACTCGCAGGTACTAGACCAGATTCTGATCTCGAAGGAGGAATTTCTAGCACTAGTAAAGAAGGTTGGTTCCGGCTCCCCTACAGATCCTTGTCCCCCCCCCACATCCTCCAAGAAGCATTCTTCGCCTGCCCTGATCCCCCTCTAGCACTCCTTAATAAATCTTTGAAACTAGGCCTAGTTCCCGACTCCTTTAAAATTGCTGATGTTGTCCCCATTCTTAAAAAACCCAATGCCGACCCTTCAAATCTCACCAACTATCGCCCGATCTCCCTACTTCCCTACCTCAGTAAGATTTTAGAAGCCCATGTCACCAAATGCCTTAGTTCCTTTATTGAACTCTCGTTCTTTCTTGACCCCAAGCAGGCCGGCTTTAGACCAGCTCATTCCACAGAGCTGGTCTTACTTGAAGTTATGAACGAACTCAGAAAGGGGGCCGACAATAACACCTCTCAGGCCCTTATCCTTTTAGATCTTTCTGCCGCATTCAATACAGTCGATCATAATCTTTTGATCGACAGTGTCAGGAACGCTGGCATTCAGGGAACTGCCCTGAACTGGATCTCTTCCTTGCTTGAGAATCGGTCCCAGGCTGTTCGCCTAGACACTTTTCTAGCCAGAAGGGTAAGCTTGACCTGCGGAGTCCCTCAGGGTTCCTCTCTTTCCCCCATGCTTTTTAATTTGTACATGATTCCCTTGATTCGCTCCTTACGCAACTGTGAGGTGGCCACTTTTAATTACGCTGATGATCTTCAATTAGTGTTTACTATTGACTCCTCTGCCATGTCTGTCTCCAGGTTTCAGACTACTTTATGTCTCATTAGCAACTGGATGAATGCCAGTCAATTAAAGATCAATCCTGATAAAACTGAGCTTGTCCTGACTGGCGATACCTCCAACCCCTGGAATGACAGCTACTGGCCACCTTCTCTAGGCAACCCTCCCCAACCTGCTGACTCCGTGAAAAGCCTTGGAGTCATTATAAGTAGGGCTCCCGGTTTTCCGTTTAAACGGATTTTTACATATAAATACAGACGGGAAACAAGTTTTCCTTTGTCTGTATTTATATTTAGAAACGGAAAAATACGGGTAAATTTTGCAGCGCTGCCGTGATTCAGAGTTGCCGTGCCACGCCCCTGTTCTGATACTGGGAATTCCTTTCAGTGACGTGCTGTGGTGTGGACCTATTGGCTCAGGGTCTTCTAGTGACGGCCGTGACCCTGAGCCAATCCTGGTCGTATGAAGCATCTATTTTAAACTTTTTTTTGTTGTTGTTGCTTGGGCGAGAGTAAATGAGCAGATAGTATGGGAAATAGTAAACACAAAGCAACGTATTGCTTGGTAATGCAACCGGCTTCCAACCTAGCCCGCTAAAGAAGAGACTCGTGGCAGGGAAATTTCACGCTATTATACGGAATTTTCACCTAAAGACCGTATTTTTCGCGACAAAGTGATACTTTTAGAGCTAATATTTTTCCGAAGACAAGTAATTGTATTTATGTGGCGCTTAGTAGTAAGGTGTAGAACTATGAGCACAATTTCAAGAGCTAAACGAGAAGACACTTTATTACTACGAGTGTATATTTATTGTCTACACAAGTGCTCCTGGCAGGCTGTGGCGCAACTAGAGCCAAATTTCGGGGGGGGGGGGGCTGAGCAAAAATTTCGGGGGGGCTGAACTTTAAGCAATAGGCAGAGTGGAGCTGCAGGGGCTCTTAGAAGGGGTGAAACAGCAGCGAGGCCTCATTAACATGCAAATGGTCTTTCAAAGACCTGTGAAGTGCTCGGGTGCGGCTGCGTTTTTGCCCGGGAAGGTGTCTCATCCCGGGCTGTCGCACACGACAGGGGGGGTGGGCTGAAGCCCTTTGAGTCCAATGGGTGTTGCGCGCCTGGTGGAGAGGGTCGTAGACTTGCACAGTTTTGCCAAATGACGCGGGCGGCTGCCTCCTGAGGGTAGGAAGGGCCACAGATCACCGCTCCCCCCGTTTTGATTTATATTTTTATTTTTTAGCTGACACCAGCATGTATATATTACCGAATCGAAATACCAAAATTAAATGTTTTGGGAACACATGCGTCCAATAAATCAAGCAAAAGGAAAAATGGGTTTTCCCTTTTAGTAGGTGAAGACGTGAATTTAAACAGTGTCAGCTGTGTCGTCATGGATGTTGCGGCCACTGTAACCACCATGAAAACGTCTGCAGCTGGTCCCCAATTGGAGCGTGCACACGCACATATTAAATTACGTGACTGTTTGCCTGGTGAATTTTATTGGCCAATGGTCTTAACATAAGCACAAAGCCGTCCGGTGGTAGGTGAATCTCAGTTGAGGCACGCACACACACTCTACTGTCACTCTCCTCTCCCCTTCCTTTAAACTGGAAGGCAGGTCATCTAAACGTATGCTTTCCACTGTGAATCAACTCAATTTAAAATGCAAAATAGTTAGAATTGTGAAAATGTTTTCAAATGTAGAGTTTAGGTAAAGAAAAACACGTAAAACCAAACATTACATAAAGGAAAACGGAAGAAAAGAAAAAAACGGGAGAATTGTTTTTCATCCTAGACATTTTTTAGGTCTCGCCTGACCCAGCGCATGCGCTGGTCTGGCGAGATTTATTGAGAGGGCTCCAAAAAGTGATACCAGGCCAGACTGGAGCTACAGTGCATGTGCGCGGGCGCGCGCGCCTCGCTTTACCGCGATTACTTTCACTCTAACGGCCGCTCTGATGTTTGATCGTGATCGCAATCACTTTTACTTTCGCGGCCGCACGGCCGCTTTGCATAGCCAATAGGTCTCGCTTTTGGGACCTTATAGTATTTAGTTATGCAACTGTTGCATGGCCTCAGGCTCCTGCCCTCCCTCCCCCACCCCATGGGGTTCTGGCTTCATGTGGTAGTGTCCAGGTTATGTTGCACATATAGGTGTTCAAGATATTTACGGGGTGACCTTGGGCACTAAAAAGCAGCGCTAGTGGCAATTTTGAAAGAAATCGAGCAGAAATGATGGGTTGTGGCTCCGTCCTTTTGGTGATAGAGCATTGTGGATTACTGTGAGGTTCTAGAAAGGTCAAATGAGATCCAAGGTATTTTCAATATGGGATAGCAGACTAGAAGAGTGGCTGGAGGAGATGGTATTTGGAGCAAGATGTTGGGCTTGAAAGGTATTGTGTACTACAATGGCAAAGTTTTCAGATTAATGTATTGTGTTGACCAATAACAACCGAGCGCATGTGTGCATTGTTGATTTAAATAACTGCGGAAAAATACTAGCTGTAACGTCGTCTTTTGCTTGTGGCAAAAATAAATGTGGATAAATACAGATAAACTGGCCCAAAAATAAATATGGATAAATACAGACGGAAATGGCCGAAAAATAAATACCATAAAACCGGGAGCCCTAATTATAAGTAAAGACCTGACCATGAAAGCTCAAATCAATGCAGTGGTTTCATTCAGTTTTTTTCATCTTCGCAGAATCCGCAAGATCGAGATTTCTGACCACCGAGGCCCTTACCTTGGTTCTCATGGCCCTAGTTATCTCTCGCATAGATAATGCAAATTCACTGTACGTTGGCATTCCGGTCTACCAGCTTCACCGCCTACAATTGGTTCAGAACCAAGCAGCTAGACTTATTTTTCAACAACCGAGACATCAACATGTCCGTCCCCTGATGAAGAGCCTTCATTGGCTTCCAGTAATAAAACGCTGCACCTTCAAACTGGGCTGTACCATCTTCAAAGCCCTAGCCGGCCTTGGCCCAGCTTTTATTTCATCCCTGTTACTCCGCTATACACCCTCACGAGCTCTTCGTTCTGCTCATTCAAACCTCCTCGTCGTCGTCCCCTTTAAACGGAAAAAACACAGTGGCCTTAGTTTCTTTTTCTTGGCCCCCCCAACTCTGGAATTCCCTTCCCATTGAGCTCAGACTTGAAACCTCTTTCTCGATTTAGAACCCTCCTCAAAACCCTTCTATTCACACAGGATAATGCTAAGTCACAGTTTTTTTACACTCTGCCGTCTCTCTCCCACCAGCGCCATGAAACTGTTTGGTGTACGAGCGCTCTACAAATATTTTTAACATAACAGATGAGGAAGAACAGGCGATTTGAACAGGAGAAAAGACTTTGTGAAGCAGAGTTGAGCTACGCCACAATTATGGACCACATTTCTAGAGAGGACTGATACAACGGTGGACTAAGCTGAAAAAGCTGACAAGACATTTACGAATGTTAAGGAGGAGTCAATTCAAGGTGAATTGCACAGGAATGAGAGATTGATTCCCCCTAGTGAAGTACATGATAAAATTAAAGAATTGGCCCACAAAGACATTAGGGAGTGTTGGAAATACACTCCCACACTGGAAGGGTGGTGGTGTTCTCCCAGACATACACTGTGGTAGCTTGGCTCGAGTGGTCAGGAATCAGGCTCCGTGCTAAGCATACGTCATACCCATACAATAACCATGCGTGCATCCGTTCCAAAAACGACTCTACACCGTAAAAATTATGAAAATATCTTTCTTTATCTTCTTTTTCTCTTAGTTGCTGATTAGATAAATAATACACAATCACAATATACAAACTCTTTAAATAGTGCAGGTCAAATAAATACTGGCTTAATGATTCAATAAATAGGGGTGATCATAAATAATGAAGGCATAAATATAAGTGCAATTGTTGGAAACAGCCCACTCCCACTCCGCAGGGTGGTGGTGGACTCCTCGAACACACTGTGGTAGCTTGGCTCGAGTGGTCAGGAAACAGGCGCAGTGCTAAGCATACAATATACCCATACAATAACCATGCGTGCATCCGTTCCAAAAACGACTCTACACCGTAAAAATTATGAAAATATTCTTCTTTATCTTTTTCTCTTAGTTGCTGATTGGAAAAATAAATAAGTCAATCACAATATACAATTTTAAATAGTGCAGGTCAAATAAATATTGGCTGTTTGATGGAATAAATAGGGGTGATCATGAATAACAGGGCATAAATACAAGTGCAATATATACAGACAATTAAATACTTTGAGGCAATAAATACTGTACGAATAAATATTGTACACCATCAAGTCCTGTGGACCTATAAATATAGTGCAGCAATAAATAGGTAAAAACTCAATCAATACAGTACCCCCAATAAATAATTAAAAGTATACAGCAACCCTCATGTAATCAGTTGACTTCTCAATTCTTAAGGGCTGATTTGGCCCAGGCACAGCTTGTAGGGTTGTGGAAGGCTTGAGGGGGGAGGCTACTCCCTGGCTGGGACAAGGCTGAGGCCTAAACTGAGGTAGATCAAAGGGGGGAATACCAATGCCCTGGCTTTCCTTCTCCACACAACCTCTCTAGGTTAGTCCCAGTTCACCCCAGGCACAGTCAGGTGGGTTTCAGCACCTCCCTAGCCCCTTAGAGCAGTCTCTCAGGTCTCCACAGGGCCTTAAGCGCCCTCTACTCCACTTACTGCCCTTTTTCTGATGTTCAGACGCCGCTGGAGTCGTGTCGACGCCGTGAGGCGGTTCCGGTTCGGTCTCGGCGGCCTCGGCACAATGTCAGTTCTTTGACTACGCCGGTAGGCGGTTCCGGTCCGATGTCGGCGGCCTCGGTTCGATCTCTACCTCCGATTCGACGACGTCGGGCAGTCTCTTCACGATGTCGACTTCGGGCGGCTCCGGTCCGATGGCGCTCTCGACTCCGATGACGTCGGCCGGCCTGGCCTCGATGTCGACTTCCGGCGACTCCGGGGTGCGATCCTCACCCCCGACCTCCGGTGCTCCTCCTCTCAGGTTCCGGGCGACTCCGGAGTGCGATCCTCACTCCCGACCTCCGGTTCACCTCTACCTCGGTCTCCGACGACTCCGGAGGGCGGACTTCACTCCTCCGAGGACGCCGCTCGCTCGACCTCGGTTCACTTCCTCCTCGACCTCTGGTATTCCTCTCGACCCCCGTCGGCGCCCTCTCACGACCTCAGGCGGCTCCGGGTACGACGTCTGCTACTTCAGTCAGCGCCGCTTCTCCACCTCGGGCTCCAGGTCTTCAGGCTACTCGACGCCGGACTCCAGGGAAACCAGTTTCCAGGTCAGGATCTTGCTGCTCTCTGCTTCTAAGGCCTGTTCCTGCTGTCCAGGTCCTTAGGATGAGTTTTTCTGTCTTCTTCCCACACAGGGCTATAGGCTGGGATCCATCAGTAGGGACAAGTATCAAGGGTGGGTTTATGGACCCCACTCCAGGCACAAGTTTCCACCCCTGCTGCTTCACTCCTTCCTCCTTCACTGTTGTGCTCCTCTCTCTTCACCAGTCAGGTGCCAACTGCCAGCTCCAACTGCCTCTCTTGTCCTCCCAACATTCTAAACCGCCTCCAACGGTCACAGGGTTCTGGAAGCTCCTGGAATGTTCTGGAAGGTGCTGGTAGGTTCCAGTGGATGCTGGTGATGTCACAGGTGGCCACCATTTTGTGCTCCAGGCCCTCAGACAGAAGTTTCAGGGATAGCTAAAATGGCTCCCTGAATCAGTAGCAACACGAGAAAGTCTGGTGGTTCCCAAAAAGGAAAAATTCAAACAGGGTTTGAGGCAAAAGTGGGACAAAATAAATAATGATGAGGAGGGACCACCCAAAGGGCTGACAGGTCTAACACGCGTCCCCCCCCAGCTGAAAGTGGGGAGAGCTACCCAACCCCTTGGGAGTTCTCATCACTAAGGCGGAAGTACCTTGAGAGACCGTCTGCATTGGCGTGGTCCACTCCAGGCCGATGTTCCACCTGAAAGTCCATCCCCTGTAGGGAAATAGACCACCTCAACAACTTGGGATTCTCCCCCTTCATTTGCATCAGCCAACGAAGGGGTCTGTGGTCGGTCTGAACGAGGAAGTGCGATCCAAACAGGTATGGCCGCAACTTCTTCAGAGCCCATACCACTGCAAAGGCTTCACGCTCTATTGCACTCCACTTCTGTTCCCTGGGAAGGAGTCTCCTGGATAGGAAGACCACGGGTTGATCCAGACCCTCTTCGTTGAGTTGCGATAACACTGCCCCAATGCCATGTTCTGATGCATCTGTCTGGACAATGAACTCCTTGGAAAAGTCTGGGGCCCTTAAGACCGGGGCCTCGCACATGGCTTTCTTCAATCTCTCAAAGGCTTGCTGACAAGCCTCCGTCCAGACTACCCGTCGAGGTTGTTTCTTGGACGTGAGCTCCGTGAGAGGGGCTACGATGGTACCGTACCCCTTCACGAAGCGGCGATAGTATCCCGTGAGGCCCAAAAATGCTCGGACCTCAGTCTGTGTCTTGGGGGGTTCCCAGGCCATGATGGCCTCGATCTTCGCCTGGAGGGGTTGCACCGTTCCCCTACCCACCAAGTGTCCAAGGTACACTACCGACCCCTGCCCGATCTGGCACTTGCTGGCCTTGATAGTCAATCCAGCTTGTCTCAGGGCCTGGAGTACAGCTTGCAGGTGACGCAAGTGATCCTCCCAGCTGTTACTGAAGACGGCTATGTCATCCAGATAAGCAGCAGAGAAACTCTCCATTCCGGTGAGGATCTGGTTTACCAGGCGCTGAAACGTGGCAGGTGCGTTCTTGAGCCCAAAGGGCATCACACAGAACTGGTAGTGGCCATTGGGCGTGGAGAAGGCTGACCTTTCCCTTGCTCCATCAGTCAACGAGATCTGCCAGTACCCTGAAGTAAGGTCAAAGGTACTTAGATATTGGGCAGCTCCCAGCCGGTCAATCAATTCATCCGCCCTAGGGATCGGATGTGCATCAGTCTTTGTCACTGAATTCAGTCCCCGATAGTCCACACAGAACCTCAGTTCTGGTTGGGCACCCGGTGGTGCAGCTTTCGGTACTAACACCACCGGACTAGACCAGGGGCTGCTAGAAGGTTCAATCACTCCTAGCTCCAGCATCTTAGTGACTTCACTATGAATGCTGGCCTTCACCTTGTCTGACATCCGGTAGATCTTGGACTTCACAGGTGGGCTGTCCCCTGTGTCCACGTCATGGACGCACAGGTGAGTCCTACCCGGGACAAGGGAGAACAACGAAGAGTACTGCCCCAGGACCTGGCGACAGTCCTCCTGCTGTTCAGGAGTTAGAGATGGGGAGAGAATCACTCCCTCCACCGACCCATCCTTTTCTTGAGACGCAAACAGATCAGGGAGAGGCTCGCTTTCCACGTCCTCTCCTCCGTCAGTCACCATCATCAAGATGACTTCGGGCCTCTCGTGGTGGGGTTTGAGGCGGTTGGCATGCAGCACCCGCAGGGGCTGACGAGGGGTCTTCAGGTCCACCAAGTAGGTAGCCTTACCCTTCTTCTCCAACACCTCAAAGGGTCCTGACCAGCGATCCTGGAGGGCACTAAGCTCTCCGGGTTCGATCACCCACACCTTCTGGCCAGACTCCAACTCCACCGGGTGAGCGTTGTGGTCATACCACGCCTTCATCACTGCTTGGCTGGCTTCCAGGTTGTCAGAAGCTTGCTTCCACAACTTAGCCATTTGGCTCCGGAAGGCCAGCATGTAGCTCACCACATCCTGGGGGAGCTTTCTGGGAGTTCTTTCCCATCCGTCTCTCACCAGGTTAAGAGGTCCACGTACAGGGTGCCCATACAGAAGCTCGAAGGGGCTGAAGCCCACTCCCTTCTGTGGCACTTCCCTGTAAGAAAAGAGTAAACAGGGTAGGAGGACGTCCCATTTCCTCCGCAGGCTTTCAGGCAGACTTCTGATCATGCCTTTCAAGGTTTTGTTAAACCTCTCCACCAGACCATTGGTCTGGGGGTGGTAAGGAGTGGTGAACCGGTAGGTCACTCCACACTCCTTCCACATTGCCCGCATATATGCTGACATGAAGTTGGTCCCCCTGTCGGACACAACTTCCTTGGGAAAACCCACTCGGGTAAAGATTCCCATCAGGGCCCTAGCCACAACAGGTGCTGTTATGGTCCTCAGAGGTATTGCCTCTGGGTACCGTGTGGCATGATCCACCAGGACTAGGATAAACCTGTGACCAGCTGATGTTGGTGGATCTAACGGACCCACAATGTCGATGCCCACCCTTTCAAAGGGGGTGCTAACGACAGGAAGTGGTTCCAGGGGAGCCTTCAGCTTCACCCCTGTTTTCCCACTGGCTTGGCAAGACACATGTCCGGCAGTAGGTATCGGACGACACTTTCATCTGAGGCCAATAAAAGTGTGGGACAAGACGGGCGAAGGTCTTGTCTTGCCCCAGGTGTCCTGCCAAGGGGATCTCGTGAGCCAACTCTAAAAGGAAGGCTCGATAACGTTGAGGAACTACCAAGGCTCGTGACGATCCATGTAGGGGTGCCTTGGGTTCACTGTAGAGGAGGCCATCCTCCCAGTAAACACTGTAGTTCCCTTCAACGTTCCCTGCTGCCTGGGCTTCGGCCTGTCGCCTCAGCCCCTCAAGGGTAGGGCACTCCCTCTGGCCCTGGCAGAATTCCTCCCTGGACGGGCCTCCCTCCACGTGCCACTCGGCCGGGATGGGTAGGTCCTCCAGGTTGGTAACGTCCCCCTCCGCAGACTCCTGGTCCACCACCTCCGGTGGCCTATCCGTCCTACGGGGTGGAGACGCCGAGGCAGGCTCCTCCTGTCCTCGGTTCTTCCCTTGACTGGCAGCTGGCTGGGCCTTTGTTCCAGGCTCCAGCCGAAATGAACTCCCTCTTCGGGTAGTCGCGGACCTTGTGCTAACACAGGCCCAGTCAGGTGTACCCAGCATCTCGGTATGAGTCCGGTATTCCACCTCCTTCCAAGCGTTGTGCTCCATGTCATTGCCCAGCAGACAATCGACTGGCACGGCAGGGCTTACGGCAACTCGAAGTGAACCTGCAACCCCCCCCCATTCAAAGGGAACCTCGGCCACTGGATAGTGACCTGTTCTGCCGTCAGCCATCGCGGCTGGGTGGAGTACATCGGGAATTACCTGTTCTGGAGACACCAGCTGGCTACGCACCATAGTCATACTGGCTCCTGTGTCTCTCAGAGCCTCCCCTCTTTGGCCGTTGATGGTGATCCACTGCCCATACTTCGCGGTATTTGCGGGCACCTGGATCTTAGGAACCATCTCCCGTTCTCCCAGGGACACTAAAGTGACACCCGCCCACTCCCTTCCCTTAGTTAAGGGCATCTCCTCCCCGAGCACTGCACTAGCTACTCCGGGGGGCTTTCCTCCAGTGGGAGGGGGTGATCGTTTCTGACACTTCGGATCTCCTTTATAGTGTCCAACGCCACCGCACTCGTAGCAATGGACAACCCTTGGCTGCTGACTCTGGCCAGGATTAGGGTTTCTGGGTGGGTTAGCCTTAGAGGTGAATCCTGTTCCCTTCCCTTGGAAGTTATTTTGGGGGCCTTTGGAGAACTCCTTTTTCTTTTCCCCTCCTTCTTTCTTCTGGGGGGCGCCCTGTCCGGCCTTTTGAGTATCCCCTCCAGTCCCCCTTGTGGACACCCGGGTACTAGCCCAAATGTCCGCCTCCTCAGCAAGCTTCCGGGGGCTGGTCAGCGTGCTATCCACCAGGTGTTGCCGCAGTTCAGGGAAACATTTCTCGAGTAGGTGTTCCTTCAGTACTAGGTCAAACAGCTCCTCGTAGTTCCTTACTTCACTGCCCTGAATCCAACCTTCCAGTGCCTTCTTTGCATAGTCCAGGAAGTCCACCCAATTCTGTGTGCCCAGCTTGTGACTACCCCTGAACTTCTGTCTGTACTTTTCAGGTGTTAGTCCAAACTTTCTGATGAGCGCCAGTTTCATGGTGGGGTAGTGGGTCTGCTCATCCTCTTCGAGGGCCAATAAAGCATCCCTACCAGCTGGAGGCATGTACTTATACAATCCCCCTCCCCAGTACTTCACTGGAACCCCATGGGCCCTCAACGAGACCTCATAGGCTGCTAGCCACTTGGCGATGTCGTCACCCGCCCCATAGCTAGCTACTATGTCCTTTGGCAGGTAAGGTTTGGATTCCCTGGTGACCTCTTGGTTTTGGCTGCCACCATTAGGAACAGGTTGTGCCCCTATTCTTAGGATCTGAAGCTCTATCTCTTTCAGTCTTATCTCATGAGCCATCCTCTCTTTCTCCGTCTCATGAGCCAACCTCTGTTCCTCCTTCTCCTTCTCCAGCTTTGCTAAATCCCATGTGAGCTGTCTTTTCTCTCTCCGATCTGCTAACTCCACGCTGGATAAGCCCCCGCTAGAGACAGTGCTGCCCTTCCTAGAAAGTGTCCTGGGCCCTGCTGACAGGTTCCCCACCTCAGGTTGGTACATCTCAGCCCCCTCGGGGTTAGGCTCTCCATCCCTGTCTTCCTCCTCAGCCTTGCTTTCTCGGCGTGCCTCCCCCCAAGCCCTTAAGCTGGTTTGGAGTGCACCCTTCTTTGCTCCTGGGGGACAGTACACCCCCTCCCGCTGGCAAAACTCCCTGAGTTGGGCCACAGTGTACGTTTCTAAATCTTCCAGTACAAACTCCATCTTGCCCACTCAGGTTAGAGGACAGGTTTTGTGCAGTAACAATGCAGGGGGGTACCTTTAGTAATACCTCCTCCCACCACCAGAGTAAATTTGGAAAAAACAAAAACCCACAATTTGGAAGGCCGCTGTGAGAAAACTCCCGGTGTAGGCCTATGGACTACCCACAGTTATTGTTGAGTATATGTAGGCACAGCTCTATCCCACCACTGAACACCAATTTATGTTGGAAACAGCCCACTCCCACTCCGCAGGGTGGTGGTGGACTCCTCGAACACACTGTGGTAGCTTGGCTCGAGTGGTCAGGAAACAGGCGCAGTGCTAAGCATACAATATACCCATACAATAACCATGCGTGCATCCGTTCCAAAAACGACTCTACACCGTAAAAATTATGAAAATATTCTTCTTTATCTTTTTCTCTTAGTTGCTGATTGGAAAAATAAATAAGTCAATCACAATATACAATTTTAAATAGTGCAGGTCAAATAAATATTGGCTGTTTGATGGAATAAATAGGGGTGATCATGAATAACAGGGCATAAATACAAGTGCAATATATACAGACAATTAAATACTTTGAGGCAATAAATACTGTACGAATAAATATTGTACACCATCAAGTCCTGTGGACCTATAAATATAGTGCAGCAATAAATAGGTAAAAACTCAATCAATACAGTACCCCCAATAAATAATTAAAAGTATACAGCAACCCTCATGTAATCAGTTGACTTCTCAATTCTTAAGGGCTGATTTGGCCCAGGCACAGCTTGTAGGGTTGTGGAAGGCTTGAGGGGGGAGGCTACTCCCTGGCTGGGACAAGGCTGAGGCCTAAACTGAGGTAGATCAAAGGGGGGAATACCAATGCCCTGGCTTTCCTTCTCCACACAACCTCTCTAGGTTAGTCCCAGTTCACCCCAGGCACAGTCAGGTGGGTTTCAGCACCTCCCTAGCCCCTTAGAGCAGTCTCTCAGGTCTCCACAGGGCCTTAAGCGCCCTCTACTCCACTTACTGCCCTTTTTCTGATGTTCCGACGCCGCTGGAGTCGTGTCGACGCCGTGAGGCGGTTCCGGTTCGGTCTCGGCGGCCTCGGCACAATGTCAGTTCTTTGACGACGCCGGTAGGCGGTTCCGGTCCGATGTCGGCGGCCTCGGTTCGATCTCTACCTCCGATTCGACGACGTCGGGCAGTCTCTTCACGATGTCGACTTCGGGCGGCTCCGGTCCGATGGCGCTCTCGACTCAGATGACGTCGGCCGGCCTGGCCTCGATGTCGACTTCCGGCGACTCCGGGGTGCGATCCTCACCCCCGACCTCCGGTGCTCCTCCTCTCAGGTTCCGGGCGACTCCGGAGTGCGATCCTCACTCCCGACCTCCGGTTCACCTCTACCTCGGTCTCCGACGACTCCGGAGGGCGGACTTCACTCCTCCGATGACGCCGCTCGCTCGACCTCGGTTCACTTCCTCCTCGACCTCTGGTATTCCTCTCGACCCCCGTCGGCGCCCTCTCACGACCTCAGGCGGCTCCGGGTACGACGTCTGCTACTTCAGTCAGCGCCGCTTCTCCACCTCGGGCTCCAGGTCTTCAGGCTACTCGACGCCGGACTCCAGGGAAACCAGTTTCCAGGTCAGGATCTTGCTGCTCTCTGCTTCTAAGGCCTGTTCCTGCTGTCCAGGTCCTTAGGATGAGTTTTTCTGTCTTCTTCCCACACAGGGCTATAGGCTGGGATCCATCAGTAGGGACAAGTATCAAGGGTGGGTTTATGGACCCCACTCCAGGCACAAGTTTCCACCCCTGCTGCTTCACTCCTTCCTCCTTCACTGTTGTGCTCCTCTCTCTTCACCAGTCAGGTGCCAACTGCCAGCTCCAACTGCCAACTGCCTCTCTTGTCCTCCCAACATTCTAAACCGCCTCCAACGGTCACAGGGTTCTGGAAGCTCCTGGAATGTTCTGGAAGGTGCTGGTAGGTTCCAGTGGATGCTGGTGATGTCACAGGTGGCCACCATTTTGTGCTCCAGGCCCTCAGACAGAAGTTTCAGGGGTAGCTAAAATGGCTCCCTGAATCTGTAGCAACACGAAAAAGTCTGGTGGTTCCCAAAAAGGAAAAATTCAAACCGGGTTTGAGGCAAAAGTGGGACAAAATAAATAATGATGAGGAGGGACCACCCAAAGGGCTGACAGGTCTAACAGCAATACATACAGGCAATTAAATATTCTGAGGCAATAAATACTGTAAACCAATAAATATTGTGCATCAATAAATACTGTGGACCAATAAATACAGTGAAGCAATAAATAGGTTAAATACAATAAATACAGTGCCCCTAATAAATACTTAAAAGCTGACAGTGACACTCATAGAATCAGATCACGTTTGAATTCCTAAGGGCTGATTTGGCCCAGGCACAGCTTGTGGGGATGTGGAAGGCTTGAGGGTGTCTACTCCCTGGCTTGGACAAGGCTGAGGCCTAAACTGAGGTAGATCAAGGGGGGGGAATACCAGAGACCTGGCTCTCTCCCTCCACACAACCTCTCTAGATTAGTCCCAGCTCACCCCTGGCACAGTCAGGTTGGTTCCAGCACCTCCCTAGCCCCTTAGAGCAGTCTCTCAGGTCTCCACAGGGCCTTAGGCGCCCTCTACTCCACTTACTGCCCTTTTTCTGATGCTCCGACACCGCTGGAGTCGTGTCGACGCCGTGAGGCGGTTCCGGTTCGATGTCGGCGGCCTCGGCACAATGTCAGTTCCTGACGACGCCGGTAGGCGGTTCCGGATCGATGTCGGCGGCCTCGGCTCGATCTCGACCTCCAATTCGATGGCGTCGGGCAGTCTTTACTCGATGTCGACTTCGGGCGGCTCCGGTCCGATGGCGACCTCTGATTCGATGACGTCGGCCGGCCTTGACTCGATGTCGACTTCCGCCGGCTCCGGAGTGCGATCCTCACTCCCGACCTCCGGTGCTCCTCTCCTTAGGTTTCCGGCGACTCCGGAGTGCGACCTCCACTCCCGACCTCCGGCACGATTCTCTCAGGTTCCGGCGACTCCGGAGTGCGATCTCCACTCCCGACCTCCGGCACGCTTCACCTCGGTCTCCGGCGACTCCACTCCTCCGATGACGCCGCTCACTCGACCTCGGGTGACTTCCTCCTCGACCTCTGGTATTCCTCACGACCTCTGACGGCGCCCTCTCTCGACCTCTGGCGGCTCCGGGTACGACATCCGCTTTCCAGTCGGCGCCGCTTCTCCACCTCGGGCTCCCGGTCTCAGGCTACTCGACGTCGGACTCCAGGGAAACCAGTTTCCAGGTCAGGATCTTGCTGTTCTCTGTTTCTAAGGCCTGTTCCTGCTGTTCAGGTCCTTAGGATGGTTTTTCTGGCTTCTTCCCACACAGGGCTCCAGGCTGGGCTCAGTCAGTAGGGACTAGTATCAAGGGTGGGTTTATGGACCCCACTCCAGGCACAAGTTTCCACACCTGCTGCTTCACTTCTTCCTCCTTCAAGTTTCTGCTGCTCACTCTTCACCAGTCAGGTGCCAACTGCCAGCTCCAACTGCCAACTCTCTGTCTTAGCTTCCCAACATTCTAAACCGCCTCCAACTGTCACAGGGTTCTGGAAGGTGCTAGCAGGTTCCAGTGGATGCTGGTGATGTCACAGGTGGCCACCATTTAGTGCTCCAGGCCCTCAGACAGAAGTTTCAGGGGTAGGTAAAATGGCTCCCTGAATCTGCAGCAACACTAAAAAGTCTGGTGGTTCCCAAAAAGGAAAAATTCAAACAGGGTTTGAGGCAAAAGTGGGACAAAAGAAATAATGATGAGGAGGGACCACCCAAAGGGCTGACAGGTCTAACACGCGTCCCCCCCAGCTGAAAGTGGGGAGAGCTACCCAGCCCCTTGGGAGTTCTCATCACTAAGGCGGAAATACCATAAGAGACCGTCTGCATTGGCGTGGTCCACTCCAGGCCGCTGTTCCACCTGAAAGTCCATTCCCTGTAGGGCAATAGACCACCTCAACAACTTGGGATTCTCCCCCTTCATTTGCATCAGCCAACGAAGGGGTCTGTGGTCGGTCTGAACCAGGAAGTGCGAGCCAAACCGGTATGGCCGCAACTTCTTCAGAGCCCATACCACTGCAAAGGCTTCACGCTCTATTGCACTCCACTTCTGTTCCCTGGGAAGTAGTCTCCGGGATAGGAAGACCACGGGTTGATCCAGACCCTCTTCGTTGAGTTGCGATAACACTGCCCCATTGCCATGTTCTGATGCATCTGTCTGGACAATGAACTCCTTGGAAAAGTCTGGGGCCCTTAAGACCGGGGCCTCGCACATGGCTTTCTTCAATTTCTCAAAGGCTTGCTGACAAGCCTCCGTCCAGACTACCCGTCGAGGTTGTTTCTTGGACGTGAGCTCCGTGAGGGGGGCTACGATGGTTCCGTACCCCTTCACGAAGCGGCGGTAGTATCCCGTGAGACCCTAAAATGCTCGGACCTCAGTCTGTGTCTTGGGGGGTTCCCAGGCCATGATGGCCTCGATCTTCGCCTGGAGGGGTTGCACCGCTCCCCTACCCACCAAGTGTCCAAGGTACACTACCGACCCCTGCCCGATCTGGCACTTGCTGGCCTTGATCGTCAATCAAGCTTGTCTCAGGGCCTGGAGAACAGCTTGCAAGTGACGCAAGTGATCCTCCCAGCTGTTACTGAAGACGGCTATGTCATCCAGATAAGCAGCAGAGAAACTCTCCATTCCGGTGAGGATCTGGTTTACCAGGCGCTGAAACGTGGCAGGTGCGTTCTTGAGCCCAAAGGGCATCACACAGAACTGGTAGTGGCCATTGGGCGTGGAGAAGGCTGACCTTTCCCTTGCTCCATCAGTCAAAGAGATCTGCCAGTACCCTGAAGTAAGGTCAAAGGTACTTAGATATTGGGCAGCTCCCAGCCGGTCAATCAATTCATCCGCCCTAGGGATCGGATGAGCATCAGTTTTGGTCACTGAATTCAGTCCCCGGTAGTCCACACAGAACCTCAGTTCCGGTTGGGCACCCGGTGGTGCAGCTTTTGGTACTAGTACCACCGGACTGGACCAGGGGCTGCTAGAAGGTTCGATCACTCCCAGCTCCAGCATCTTAGTGACTTCACTATGAATGCTGGCCTTCACCTTGTCTGACATCCGGTAGATCTTGGACTTCACAGGTGGGCTGTCTCCTGTGTCCACGTCATGGACGCACAGGTGAGTCCTACCCGGGACAAGGGAGAACGAAGAGTACTGCCCCAGGACCTGGCGACAGTCCTCCTGCTGTTCAGGAGTTAGAGATGGGGAGAGAATCACTCCCTCCACCGACCCATCCTTTTCTTGAGACGCAAACAAATCAGGGAGAGGCTCGCTTTCCACGTCCTCTCCTCCGTCAGTCACCATCATCAAGATGACTTAGGGCCTCTCGTGGTGGGGTTTGAGGCGGTTGGCATGCAGCACCCGCAGGGGCTGACGAGGGGTCTTCAGGTCCACCAAGTAGGTAGCTTTACCCTTCTTCTCCAACACCTCAAAGGGTCCTGACCAGCGATCCTGGAGGGCACTAAGCTCTCCTGGTTCGATCACCCACACCTTCTGGCCAGGCTCCAACTCCACCGGGTGAGCATTGTGGTCATACCACGCCTTCATCACTGCTTGGCTGGCTTCCAAGTTGTCAGAAGCTTGCTTCCACAACTTAGCCATTTGGCTCCGGAAGGCCAGCATGTAGCTCACAACGTCCTGGGGAAGCTTTCTGGGAGTTCTTTCCCATCCGTCTCTCACCAGGTTGAGAGGTCCACGTACAGGGTGCCCATACAGAAGCTCGAAGGGGCTGAAGCCCACTCCCTTCTGTGGCACTTCCCTGTAGGAAAAAAGTAAACAGGGTAGGAGGACGTCCCATTTCCTCCGCAGGCTTTCAGGCAGACTTCTGATCATGCCCTTCAAGGTTTTGTTAAACCTCTCCACCAGACCATTGGTCTGGGGGTGGTAAGGAGTGGTGAACCGGTATGTCACTCCACACTCCTTCCACATCGCCCGCATATACGCTGACATGAAGTTGGTCCCCCTGTCGGACACAACTTCCTTGGGAAAACCCACTCGGGTAAAGATTCCCATCAGGGCCCTAGCCACAACAGGTGCTGTTATGGTCCTCAGAGGTATTGCCTCTGGGTACCGTGTGGCATGATCCACCAGAACCAGGATAAACCTGTGACCAGCTGTAGTCGGTGGATCTAACGGACCCACAATGTCGATGCCCACCCTTTCAAAGGGGGTGCTAACGACAGGAAGTGGTTCCAGGGGAGCTTTCAGCTTCACCCCTGTTTTCCCACTGGCTTGGCAAGACACACATGTCCGGCAGTAGGTATCGGACGACACTTTCATCTGAGGCCAATAAAAGTGTGGGACAAGACGGGCGAAGGTCTTGTCTTGCCCCAGGTGTCCTGCCAATGGTATCTCGTGAGCCAACTCCAGAAGGAAGGCTCGATAACGTTGAGGGACTACCAAGGCTCGTGACGATCCGTGTAGGGGTGCCTTGGGTTCACTGTAGAGGAGGCCATCCTCCCAGTAAACACTGTAGTTCCCTTCAACGTTCCCTGCTGCCTGGGCTTCGGCCTGTCGCCTCAGCCCCTCAAGGGTAGGGCACTCCCTCTGGCCCTGGCAGAATTCCTCCCTGGACGGGCCTCCCTCCACGTGCCACTCGGCCGGGATGGGTAGGTCCTCCAGTTTGGTAACGTCCCCCACCGCAGACTCCTGGTCCACCACCTCCGGTGGCCTATCCGTCCTACGGGGTGGGGACGCCGAGGCAGGCTCCTCCTGTCCTCGGTTCTTCCCTTGACTGGCAGCTGGCTGGGCCTTTGTTCCAGGCTCCAGCCGAAATGAACTCCCTCTTCGGGTAGTCGCGGACCTTGTGCTAACACAGGCCCAGTCAGGTGTACCCAGCATCTCAGTGTGAGTCCGGTATTCCACCTCCTTCCAAGCGTTGTGCTCCATGTCATTCCCCAGCAGACAATCGACTGGCACGGCAGGGCTTACGGCAACTCGAAGTGAACCTGCAACCCCCCCCCATTCAAATGGAACCTCGGCCACTGGATAGTGGCCTGTTCTGCCGTCAGCCATCGCGGCTGGGTGGAGTACATCGGGAATTACCTGCTCTGGAGACACCAGTTGGCTACGCACCATAGTCCTACTGGCTCCGGTGTCTCTCAGAGCCTCCCCTCTTTGGCCGTTGATGGTGACCCACTGCCCATACTTTGCGGTATTTGCGGGCACCTGGATCTTGGGAACCATCTCCCGTTCTCCCAGGGACACTAAAGTGACACCCGCCCACTCCCTTCCCTTAGTTAAGGGCATCTCCTCCCCGAGCACTACACTAGCTACTCCGGGGGTCTTTCCTCCAGTGGGAGGGGGTGGTCGTTTCAAGCACTTCGGATCTCCTTTATAGTGTCCAACGCCACCGCACTCATAGCAATGGACAACCCTTGGCTGCTGACTCTGGCCAGGATTAGGGTTTCTGGGTGGGTTAGCCCTAGGGGTGAATCCTGTTCCCTTCCCTTGGAAGTTATTTTGGGGGCCTTTGGAGAACTCCTTTTTCTTTTCCCCTCCCTCTTTCTTCTGGGGGGCGCCCTGTCCGGCCTTTTGAGTATCCCCTCCAGTCCCCCTTGTGGACACCCGGGTACTAGCCCAAATGTCCGCCTCCTCAGCAAGCTTCCGGGGATTGGTCAGCTTGCTATCCACCAGGTGTTGCCGCAGTTCAGGGAAACATTTCTCAAGCAGGTGTTCCTTCAGTACAAGGTCAAACAACCCCTCGTAGTTCCTCACTTCACTGCCCTGAATCCAACCCTCAAGTGCCTTCTTCGCATAGTCCAGGAAGTCCACCCAATTCTGTGTGCCCAGTTTGTGACTACCGCTGAACTTCTGTCTGTACTTTTCGGGTGTTAGTCCAAACTTCCTTATGAGCGCCAGTTTCATGGTGGGGTAGTGGGTCTGCTCATCCTCTTCGAGGGCCAATAAAGCATCCCTACCAGCTGGAGGCATGTACTTGTACAATCCCCCTCCCCAGTACTTCTCTGGAACCCCATGGGCCTTCAACGAGACCTCATAGGCCGCTAGCCACTTGGCGATATCATCACCCACCCCATAGCTAGCTACTATGTCCTTTGGCAGGTAGGGTTTAGGTTCCCTGGTGATCTCTTGGGTTTGGCTGCCACCATTAGGAACAGGTTGTGCCCCGATTCTCAGGATCTGAAGATCTATTTCTTTCAGTCGTAATTCATGGGCCATCCTCTGTTCCTCCTTCTCCTTCTCCAGCCTTGCTAAGTCCCATGTGAGCTGTCTTTTCTCCCTCCGGTCTGTTAACTCCACTTCAGACAAGCCACCGCTAGAGGCACTGCTGCCCTTCCTGGAAAGTGTCCTGGGCCCCGCTGACAGGTTCCCCACCTCCGGTTGGTACAAACCAGCTCCCTCACTGTCGGGCTCTCTATCCCTGTCCTCCTCCTCAGCCTTGCTTTCTCGTCGTGCCTCCCCTCAAGCCCTTAAGCTGGTTTGGAGTGCACCCTTCTTTGCTACTGGGGGACAATACACCCCCTCCCGCTGACAGAACTCCCTGAGTTGGGCCACAGTGTACGTTTCTAAATTCTCCAGTACAAACTCCATCTTGCCCACTCAGGTCAGAGGACAGTTATTTGCAGTAACAATGCAGGGGGGTACCTTTAATAATACCTCCTCCCACCACCAGAGTAAATTTGGAAAAAACAAAAACCCACAATTAGGAAGGCCGCTTTGAGAAAACTCCCGGTGTAGGCCTATGGACTACCCACAGTTATTGTTGAGCATACGTAGGCACAGCTCTATCCCACCGCTGCCACCAATTATGTTGGAAATACACTCCCACACTGGAAGGGTGGTGGTGTTCTCCCAGACATACACTGTGGTAGCTTGGCTCGAGTGGTCAGGAATCAGGCTCCGTGCTAAGCATACGTCATACCCATACAATAACCATGCGTGCATCCGTTCCAAAAACGACTCTACACCGTAAAAATTATGAAAATATCTTTCTTTATCTTCTTTTTCTCTTAGTTGCTGATTAGATAAATAATACACAATCACAATATACAAACTCTTTAAATAGTGCAGGTCAAATAAATACTGGCTTAATGATTCAATAAATAGGGGTGATCATAAATAATGAAGGCATAAATATAAGTGCAATACATACAGGAAATTAAATATTCTGAGGCAATAAATACTGTAAACCAATAAATATTGTGCATCAATAAATACTGTGGACCAATAAATACAGTGAAGCAATAAATAGGTTAAATACAATAAATACAGTGCCCCTAATAAATACTTAAAAGCGGACAGTGACACTCATAGAATCAGATCACGTTTGAATTCCTAAGGGCTGATTTGGCCCAGGCACAGCTTGTGGGGATGTGGAAGGCTTGAGGGTGTCTACTCCCTGGCTTGGACAAGGCTGAGGCCTAAACTGAGGTAGATCAAGGGGGGGGAATACCAGAGACCTGGCTCTCTCCCTCCACACAACCTCTAGATTAGTCCCAGCTCACCCCTGGCACAGTCAGGTTGGTTCCAGCACCTCCCTAGCCCCTTAGAGCAGTCTCTCAGGTCTCCACAGGGCCTTAGGCGCCCTCTACTCCACTTACTGCCCTTTTTCTGATGCTCCGACACCGCTGGAGTCGTGTCGACGCCGTGAGGCGGTTCCGGTTCGATGTCGGCGGCCTCGGCACAATGTCAGTTCCTGACGACGCCGGTAGGCGGTTCCGGATCGATGTCGGCGGCCTCGGCTCGATCTCGACCTCCAATTCGATGGCGTCGGGCAGTCTTTACTCGATGTCGACTTCGGGCGGCTCCGGTCCGATGGCGACCTCTGATTCGATGACGTCGGCCGGCCTTGACTCGATGTCGACTTCCGCCGGCTCCGGAGTGCGATCCTCACTCCCGACCTCCGGTGCTCCTCTCCTTAGGTTTCCGGCGACTCCGGAGTGCGACCTCCACTCCCGACCTCCGGCACGATTCTCTCAGGTTCCGGCGACTCCGGAGTGCGATCTCCACTCCCGACCTCCGGCACGCTTCACCTCGGTCTCCGGCGACTCCGGAGGGCGGACTTCACTCCTCCGATGACGCCGCTCACACGACCTCGGGTGACTTCCGCCTCGACCTCTGGTATTCCTCACGACCTCTGACGGCGCCCTCTCTCGACCTCTGGCGGCTCCGGGTACGACATCCGCTTTCCAGTCGGCGCCGCTTCTCCACCTCGGGCTCCCGGTCTCAGGCTACTCGACGTCGGACTCCAGGGAAACCAGTTTCCAGGTCAGGATCTTGCTGTTCTCTGTTTCTAAGGCCTGTTCCTGCTGTCCAGGTCCTTAGGATGGTTTTTCTGGCTTCTTCCCACACAGGGCTCCAGGCTGGGCTCAGTCAGTAGGGACTAGTATCAAGGGTGGGTTTATGGACCCCACTCCAGGCACAAGTTTCCACCCCTGCTGCTTCACTCCTTCCTCCTTCAAGTTTCTGCTGCTCACTCTTCACCAGTCAGGTGCCAACTGCCAGCTCCAACTGCCAACTATCTGTCTTAGCTTCCCAACATTCTAAACCGCCTCCAACTGTCACAGGGTTCTGGATTGTTCTGGAAGGTGCTAGCAGGTTCCAGTGGATGCTGGTGATGTCACAGGTGGCCACCATTTTGTGCTCCAGGCCCTCAGACAGAAGTTTCAGGGGTAGGTAAAATGGCTCCCTGAATCTGCAGCAACACTAAAAAGTCTGGTGGTTCCCAAAAAGGAAAAATTCAAACAGGGTTTGAGGCAAAAGTGGGACAAAAGAAATAATGATGAGGAGGGACCACCCAAAGGGCTGACAGGTCTAACAGGGAGGAATAACAAAAGCTAGAGTTAGAGAAATATATATTCATGTCCCTCGATGGACACAGTGGTAGAAGGAAAAGGGAGAGATTGTTTGCAGTGTGCAAGGGTAGACAAATCTATAATGGCAATAGAAGCTTCATTTTCCCCTGTGGAGCTAACTGATGAACTCTGGTCCAAGCTGGAGCGAGTCACAGTGAGACCTATTGATGAGTTGTAACCTGCTTAAAGATTTCTATTTGTGTTATCATAAGGTACAATGTGTCTCATGAAATATGATTTTCTTGAGTTTATCCATTCACTCTTAGGACAGCATTGTAGTCACCACAAGCTAATGTGCTTGTGGAGATGCCAAACAGGTTGGTTAAGACTGTACATCAAGGGCAATACAAACAAGATAATTGAGGGAAATTATGAGGGAGAAAGGTTGGCACATAGAACAACCACACCAAGCAAGCAGTGTGACAGGGGCATCTCCATTTGAAGGAATAAAAGGGAAGATTAGCCAACACTATTCTTTCAAATTGTTGGAGTCTGAGAAATACAGCAGTGTAAATGGGCAGAGAGAAATCTCAAGAGCAATACAAAAAGGAGTATGACAGGAAGCATGATGGAAACGATGGTTGAGGTTTATTGGTGTGTGAATCTGTGCTTGCAAGGTTCTTTACTGTCTGAATCAAGTGGATATATACAGATATCCATGAACACTGACAAAATGCCACACTCACATGGATTCGTGGAGCATAAACACTAAAAAGGAGAAGTTGAACTTAAATGCCCAGCCCAATGTTTCGGTTCTGCAATCAAAGCAGTATAGTCTTGCAAACTGTTTTAGTGACTCTTTGGTGCTGACAAAAGGGCTTTAATTCCTCAAATGAGCTTCATAGCATTCAGGCAGGTTCTTCAAACAAGCTCTAGGTCTACCAGATGGTGACCTTTTAAACAAGTATAAAAAAAAAAACACTGAAAAGCAAGATACCACCCAACTGAAAATCGATGTTCCGGTAAAAAGGATTAAAGTGTGAAAAGCCATCCACTGGTGAGGTGGTCTTAAGATTTAAATAAAGCTAGCAAGGCTAATTTGCAACTGAAGTCTGACGTGACTTTTGGCAGAAGGGAGGAAAAGATGTGAGGCTGGGTCCAAACGGAGGTGGCATGATGGGCAGAAGAATGGCAAATTGAAATGCACCACAAACAACTATTAGCGGATAAACAAATTGAGAGCAATTCCCAGATCACATCTATGACTGAGGTAACTACCATTAAAGAAAGACTGGCTTCCATTGGAGGTGGGGTAGTAAGGCTCAGTGTCTAGGTCCGATCAGCACTGTCCCCAGCTTAATTTCCTGATGTGATGCAAACCTAATACAGCAGAAGGTAAATGAAAGAAGGGGCGGGGTTTAAAAGCAGATGGGGTGGGGTGAGAAGAACAAGTTACTTACCTTCGGTAACGCTTTTTCTGGTGGATACAGTATCTGCCTGTGGATTCCTCACCTTGTGAATATCCCCTGCGCCAGCATTCCACGGAACTTTTCTTCCCCAGCATTCCACGTCGACGTGGGCGACGTCACAATACATCGGCTCCGCACGCGACTCCGTACGACGTCATCGGAGCCATAAGAAGCCCACGTCGGCGTGATGACGTCAGTTCCACCCATTTTTTCCGAGCCTTCGAGGCGAACAGGTGAACCAACGACAACTCCAAGTATACACAGTATACAGAATACCAATACATATACATAGCATACAATGAAAAGGAATGCTAAATAAACAAGCTTTCCTACAAATGCACAAGAAAGCATAAAAACATTCCAACAAGACCTCTTTCATGGTATACAAAGGTGGACAACGGGGAGGCGGGTGGGTCAGTGAGGAATCCACAGGCAGATACTGTATCCACCAGAAAAAGAGTTTCCGAAGGTAAGTAACTTGTTCTTCTGATGGATACATCTGCCAGTGGATTCCTCACCTTGTGAATAGATTCCCACAGCAGTCCCCACTCCCGGAGGAGGGTGTCCACCTTCCTATACCAGAAAGTCTTGCAAGACAGAGCGTGCGAAGTGGCCCTCCCTCCTCATCTCAGAGTCCAAGCAATAATGCTTTGCGAAAGTATGGAGGGAGGCCCAAGTCGCTGCTTTACAAATATCTGCCACAGGAACACCCCAGGCCAAAGCAGATGTAGATGACTTAACCCTAGTCGAATGAGCTCTAATGCCCTCAGGAGGGGTCTTACCAGCCAGGGCGTAGCAGATCTTGATAGCAAGGATGATCCATCTCGATAGCGTGCGCTTGTGCACCGCTTTACCCTTCGAATGACCAACGTAGCCAATGAAGAGTTGATCATCAAGACGAAAGTCCTTAGTCCTGTCCAGATAAAAACTCACAGCACTCTTCGGGTCCAGGCGATGGAGTCTTTCCTCCTCTTTGGAAGGATGTGGAGGAGGATAAAAAACAGGGAGAGTAACAGACTGCCCCAAATGGAACGGAGTAACAACTTTTGGCAGGAAACCAGCCCTGGCCCTAAGAACCATCCTTTCAGCATGTAATGTGAGAAAAGGGGGCTTAGAACTAAGAGCTTGGAGCTCACTCACCCTCCTTGCCGAGGTTATGGCTACAAGAAAAACCACCTTAAAGGACAACAGCCTCAACAGACAGCTATGTAGAGGCTCAAATGGAGACCCCCAGAAAGGTTAAAACAAGATTAAGGTCCCACTGAGGCATTACAAAAGGAGTGGGAGGAAACCTGTTTGTAAGGCCCTTGATAAACCTCAGAACAACCGGAGATTCAAAAAGCGACGGTTGATCAGGAAGGCATAGAAAAGCCGATAAGGCCGAAAGATAGCCAAGGAAAGGGCAAACTGGAGCACCTCCGAAAGATGTGCTTTTAAAGGGTCAATGGATCTCTCTCCACACCATTTTACAAACTTGGACCACCGGTAGGAGTAAATGGACTTGGTGGAGTGTCGCCTGGCAGATAAAATAACGTCCACCACATCAGGTGGGAGAGAGAAAGAACTCAGGTTGCCCCGTTCAATCTCCAGGCATGAAGGTGTAAGCTCTGGAGGTAGGGGTGTAAAACCTGCCCCTTCGACTGCGAGAGGAGGTCTGCCCTCACAGGGAGACGGAGCGGAGGGCACGAGGAGAGGTGGAGAAGATCTATATACCACACCCTTCTTGGCCAATCCGGGGCGACCAATATGACTTGGGCCCGGTCTTGGCAAATCTTCCTCAGAACCAGAGGAATCAAGGGTATGGAAGGAAACGCGTAAAGGAGTTGCGAGCCCCAATTCAACTGAAACGCGTCCCCCAACGCCCCCTGCATCGGAAACTGGAGACTGCAGAATGATGGGCAGTGCGCGTTCTCGCGGGTGGCAAACAGGTCCACCCGAGGTGTCCCCCACGTCCGAAAGACGTAACAAACCACCTCCGGATGGAGCCTCCACTCGTGGTCGGCAGAGAACTGCCGACAGACTGTCCGCACGTACGTTCAACACCCCGGCCAGATTTGCCAGCAGACAAATCCGATGGCCCTGAGCCCAGGACCAGAGATGCAGAGCCTCTCTGCAGAGACAACGAGACCCCACTCCTCCCTGCTTGTTGACATACCACATCGCGGTAGTGTTGTCCGTCAGGACTTGAACAGACGGACCGCGAAGGGAAGGGAGGAAGGCCTTGAATGCCAAACGAATCGCCCGCAATTCCAGAAGGTTGATGTGAAGCAACCTCTCCTCCGGAGACCAAAGACCCTTGATCTCCAGATCCCCCAGATGAGCACCCCACCCTGGGGTGGATGCATCCGTAATCACTGTGGCCACCGATGGAGGAAGATGGAAGGGCTTTCCTTGGGACAGATTGCCCTCCACGCTCCACCAAGATAGATCTGCTGCAGCCTCTCCGGAGATCCTGATCGACTCCGAGATCTCCATTGTGCTGAAACCACTGCTTGCGGAGGCACCACTGGAGCGCCCTCATGTGCCAGCGTGCATGGTTGACCAACAGTATGCAGGAGGCAAACAGACCGAGCAGGCGAAGGACCTTCAGAACTGGAACAAGCGCTCCATTGTGGAATAAAGGGACCATTTCCTGAATGTCGAGAATCCTTTGAGGAGGAGGGAATGCCCAACACACAGTAGTGTCCAGTACCGCCCCCATGAACAGGCCGCGTTGAGAGGGCACCAGGTGAGATTTGGGCACATTGATCGAGAAACCCAAGTCGTATAACAGCGGAGACGCTACCTGCAGATGACGCTGCACCATCTCTGGGGACTCTGCCTTCAGAAGCCAGTCGTCCAGGTAGGGGAAAACCGGAATCTCCGACCTCCTGAGATGAGCAGCCACCACTGCCATCACCTTTGTGAAGACTCGAGGTGCGGTAATAAGACCAAACGGGAGGACCGCAAACTGGTAGTGTTGCGACCCAACCGTAAAGTGGAGATACTTCCTGTGCGACTTCAGGATTGGGACATGGAAGTACGCGTCCTGCAAGTCGAGCGACACCATCCAGTCTCCTTGCTGCAACGCTTGAAGAACCTGCGCAAGGGTCAGCATCTTGAATTTCTCCTGTTTCAGGTAAACGTTCAAGATTCTGAGGTCCAGAATCGGACGCAATCTGCGGTCCTTTTTGGGAATCAGGAAATACCGGGAGTAGCATCCCTGACCCCTTTCCTGCTCCGGAACCACCTCTATTGCACCCTTCTGAATCAAGGCTAGAACCTCTTTCTGTAGGAGAAGCAGATGGTCTTCTGAGCAATAACCTTGGCAAGGAGGGTAAGGGGGAGGAAACTCCCGAAAGGGAAGGGCGTACCCAGTCTCTACGAGGTTCAAAACCCAAAGGTCTGTTGTAATAGATTTCCAAGCCCGTAGAAAGTAGGACACCCGACCCCCCACAGGACTTACATGATCCGGGATGGGGGATCTAGAGCTGCTTCCCTGAAGCCTCATTGGGAGCAGAGGAGGAGGAAGAAGAGGGTTGCGACCAGAACCTCTCCAACCCCTTTGCTTCCCTCTATAGGACCTATAGAGGGGATTCTGTTACTGCTGCTGCTGCTGTTGGGGCTGTCGGAAGGAGCGAAAGGATGTTCTTCCGAAACCCCTAAACTTCCGAAAAGCTGAACCCCTAGCAGGTGCCTGCAGACCCAAGGACTTTGCCGTCAATCTGCTGTCCTTAAAACGTTGAAGGGCAGAATCTCCTTTCTCCCCAGTTTCTGTCCGTCGAATGGCAGATCAACCAATGTGGCCTGAACACCCGCCGAGAATCCAGAGGAACGGAGCCAAGCCTACCTTCTTGCGGCTATAGAGGACCCCATAATTCTAGTCAACGAGTCCGCCGTATCCAGCCCTGACTGGATCACCTGTCTGGCAGCTGCCCGAGTGTCCGCAACAACCTCCAAGAAGGACGACTTATCCCCCTCAGGCAATTTAGGGGCCAAAGATTTATTAGAGTCCATCAAGGCATGAACATGACTCCCTATCTGCTGGAGACTGAGGGAAAGCACCCGAAGCATGTTTTGAACAAGAAGCCTGCACAACTAGGCTCTCCGGAGATGGATGTGTAGACAAAAAAAATCAGGATCCCCAGGTGCAACCCTGTACCTTCTTGCCACCTGCCTGGAAACCGCCGGAGATGAAAGGTTTCCTCCACACCTCCAAGACCGGCTCCAAGATGGCCTCATTGAAAGGCAACAAAGGCTCCGAAGTTGATGTCGGAGAATGCAACACCTCCGTAAGCAAGTTTGATTTGTACTCCACAGAGGGCAGTTGCAAATCCAAGAGATCTGCGGCCTTCTTAATCACCACATGATAGGGTGCCAATTCCTGAGGTGGAGAAGATCTTGCAGAAGTATGTTCCCACTCCAGGGTCGTATCCAAACCACTTGCTTCTTCTATCCCCTCAAACTCATCCGAAAATGTGTCAACTTCACCTTCTTCCACCTCTGCTCTATATCTTCCTTCCTCCAAAACCCTCTGGGCATCCCTTCTCGATCGAATCCGGGGAGCCGTCGACGACGTACGCGGCGTCGGTGGAGCCAGAGGTACCGGAGTCGGCGGCGCCATAGGTGGAGTCGGCGGCACCGGACGCGGCGCCGAGGAAGGTTCCGAAGTCTGATGGTCCATCCGAAGTCGTGTCGGATCCCCAAACGGCGCCGGAAACTGCCACGAAGGCGCCATCGGCATAAAGGGCAAAAAGGGGGCCTGAGCATAATGCTGCGGCACCCCTAGCACATACGCCATTGGACCCACGGGACCAGTTGGTGCTCCGGATGGAAAGGCCGCCCTATTAAATATACCATACATGGCATTAAGAAAATGAGTTGAATCGGTACCTGAAGCCGGAAATTGAGGATAAGGAACAGACCCTGTATCCCTTTGTGGAGTCTCCGGCGTCGGCTCCGCAGTGTCTTCCACCTGAGCCGCAGATTCATCAGGCAACGGAGCAAGCTCATCCTGTTCATCCATAGAGACCTCCGACTCCACTCAAACCGGAGTCGACGCCTTAGACGGAGCCGGTGACTGCGTCGGGGACTGAGCTGGAGCCCGCTTCGGCGAAGGAGAACCTCTGAGACTTCGAAGGAGAAGGTGACAAGTCCTTGCTTCGACGCCGACGGGGCGAAGTCGACCTAGACTTCCTGGTCTTCGAGGACCGACATCGAGAAGAATGCTTCCTCTTTTTGTGATGCTTCTTCGACTTAGACGACCTCGAAGTCGACGACTCCTCACCGATCTTCTTCATAAAGAGTTTAGTCTTCCTCTCCTTCAGCGCTTTAGGATTCATCCTCCTACAGCACGCACAATCTTCCACATCGTGGTCCGAAGAAAGGCACCACAAGCAGTCTTGATGCGGATCAGTCATGGACATCAGACCTCCACATTCCCTACAGGGCTTAAAGCCAGACTTCCTCGTCGAAGACATACCAAATTTTAAACAGTAACACAGCTAAACTACAAAGTAGCTAGAGAGCACTGGAAAAAACCGTTGCGCGTCGACTGCGCGGAAAAAAGGGAACTGACGTCAGCACGCCGACGTGGGCTTCTTATGGCTC
The DNA here is from genome assembly GCF_964204655.1 of Triturus cristatus. NCBI lineage: Eukaryota > Metazoa > Chordata > Amphibia > Caudata > Salamandridae > Triturus > Triturus cristatus. The sequence continues at coordinate 728,438,877 of NC_140592.1, read as the reverse complement.
CAGGGACGTCGTACGGAGTCGCGAGTGGAGCCGATGCATTGTGACGTCGCCGACGTGGAGTGCGGGGAAAGAAAAGTTCCGTGGAATGCTGGCGCAGGGGATATTCACAAGGTGAGGAATCCACTGGAAGATGTATCCATCAGAAGTCTCCTGCAGATAAATTAAGCATCCACGTCCAATACAAACTTGACAAAGACCGTCTGTACAAAACATAATACAATGCCAGATGAGTACTGAAGTTTCCAGCCCACAGCAGTACAGCCTTTACGAGCCCTACCACATGGACAATATTAAAGAAAATCTAGTGCTTTCTTATACCATCTTCTACTTTTACCTGTCTACCACTAACATATTCTTTTCACATATCCGGGAGAAAAAAATCCTATTCTGTGTCTTCAGCTGGTGCCATGTTTCAAGAGTAACTTTGAGTCATACTGCATTAGGTGTCTAGCTCCTAGAATAAGCAGCAGCTGCTCTATTTTGTTTTATCAGGATAGCCAAATGTGTAAAAATGGACCAACTTCATTAGTGTTCCCTTGTAGGAGCAGTGAGTTAATACCAGTTTTGAAATTTTAAACTAGCATACAGAAAAGTAAAGGAGAAAAAGGAATAATCAACAATTGACCTAAAAAAAAGTAGATATAAAATTGCTAGTGTTCACATTTACACACAAATAATTTATAGAACTAGTGTCACCAAAATATGTATAACTAACCTGGGGAGGCTGGCTGTTCATCGTTCCAGAGCTCCTTGAAATGGGAGAGTGTGAGGCTCCTGAAGACGAGCCAATGGACGACCCCATTGACGAGCCAAGTGACGACCCCATTGATGAACCAATGGACGACCCCATTGATGAACCAATGGACGACCCCATTGAAGAAACGATGGACGACCCCATTGAAGAAACGATGGACGAACCCATTGAAGAACCGATGGACGAACCCATTGAAGAACTGATGGACGAACCCATTGAAGAACTGATGGACGAACCCATTGAAGAACCGATGGACAAGCTCATTGAACCGATGGACGAGCCCATTGAAGAACCCATTGAAGAACCAATAGAACTTAACGAGGATTGAACAGGAGCTTCACCCAGCTCTGCCATCAAAGACAAGTATTCTTTATCCATGCGTGCCTTATCCTGGGCTGACTGGGGATCTCCAGGTCTACACAAAAAAAAGGGAAAGAAAAGCCAAGTAGTATCCTGAAGTGATCATAGGAGGAGATTAGGATAAAGTTACAGCAATAGGGAAATTCCTTAAAGGAATATTTTCACCAGATGGGCTGTCTTCAACTACTACTTCAAGCAACCACTTAATCACTTACTTGAAGCGTGAAGCTACACACACACACACGTGTGGAAAGAAACCCAAAAATAAGATGCCACACCTCTCACCATTGCAGAAAAACTCGACAGGTACCACATTAAAGCCGAACAAATGAGAAAAACATACACTAAAGCTAAACACTAACCTAGCCAAAGAGTGGATTTATGAAGAAAAACACAAGCGATCAACACACAGAATAACCAAAAAACACAATCATACCACCAGCAGTGGCTCAATACAGCAGCTTTGGCAAAGCCAATCGGTCTTGCCTTTTAAATGCAGAGCGATTGTTAGCTTTGCCACTGCTAGTTGGTTTTGGCATAGTGTACAGCCAAAACTATTCCAAGATTGCAACCTTTGCATGCTTAAGGACATCGTTCAAAGCAATATAATGAGGCTGAGTCTCTGAATACAAATCTCCTTGCCTAAACCTCAGTTTACAAACTATGAGTCAGAGTTTTATGTACATAGCATGTGGGACGCCCACTGAGGTAGGTTTAGGGGGGGGATCTACTATTCACAGGTTGGAGTGAATCTTATCTGGCGAGTCGAGAAATATAATGTGCAGAAAAGTGTTACATATTCTGAACATTTTTGCAAAACAAATTCCACACTTTATATTACTCCCATTAAAAACAAGCATTGGCATAGCCAATAGGTCTCGCCTTAGTGTTTAGTCATGCAACAGTTGCATAACTAAATACTTATAAGGTCCCAAAAGCGAGACCTATTGGCTATGCCAAGCGGCCCTGCGGTCGCAAAAGTGAAAGCGGTCAAACTTCAAAGCAGCCGTGCGGCAGCGAAAGTGAAAGTAATCCCGGTAAAGCGTGGCGCGTGCGCCCGCGCACATGCACTGTAGCTCTAGGCTGGCATGGTAGCACTTTTTGGAGCCCTCTCAAGTCTCGCCAGACCAGCGCATGCGCTGGGTCAGGCGAGACCTAAAAAGTAGTTGTATGTTTAACGTGTAACGCTGGCACATACGGCAAACGTAATGTCCTGCGTCACAAGTACATACCACACAGGCTCTCAGTTACCCATAAGAATACCCCTATAATAAGCACACATGTTCATATATCCTAAAGGACCACACCTACTAACACATGGCAGCCATCAGTGCATTGTTCAAGCCAAAATATTTGGCTCTATGGACATTGGGTTTAAATGTCAATGAAGCTGGGCATGGGGGTTTCTGGTAATGCGCGTGTTGCCTAGTCTACAGTAACTCACGATGATTTTCACTGATGAGAAGTAACTCTCACTATAGAAAAGGTTGGAGACCCCCTGATCCAGAACAAAAACACAACAAAGCCAGGGCTAACCTTGCAAACTTGCAATCGGATGCAATGTGCCCCGCCCCTCCACACTTGGTGCAAAGTGTTGTGTTGGTGATACTGCGAGGTTCAGTGCTCTGCCATGGCCTCAGGATCCTTTAAAAACAAAATAAAAGTACTGTAAGCACAATGTAGAAAGCAAACAGAAAAAACAGGCTGGCTCCAAGTGTTAAGAGGGTAGAAATAAACATTCAAATTCTGTCCCCACTGAAACTGGACAAACCTCCCCAACAAGATGCAAACCTGTTGTCATCCTCACGAAGTGTGCCATTCAGACGAGCCAGCTCTCGCAGCTGCATCTTCCGTAGGTCATTTTGATCCTCTGGAGTCTCAATGCCCTGCTTTAGGATATTACGAATCTACAAAACACAAATTGAAATTAAAAAAGAAGGCCTTTACAGTATAAAGTACAAGCTGAACCCATCCCTAGCCAACATAATGCAATTAAATTTGCAAACTTGGACAAAACACAAACATTTGACCTAGAAACCCAGGTTTAGAAATAGTTGTTAATGTGTACTCTACAGCCACCACTAATCGGTTGCACGAGATGGACTACCTTTCAATCACAATTTTAGGTACCTGTTCTACAGCCTTCTTCACATTCTCCATTGTGTTGGCAGTAACTAGAGCATGCAAAGGTTCGTCTTCGCCTGGCAGCATTTGTCCATCTTTCCTTCCCACCTTTCCTTCTTTCACAGATCCTTTGCCGCGAATCATGATCTTGGCATTACACTCCTTCTCAATGTTCTTCAACGTATTGCCTCTGCAAAGAAACAGGTTACCATGAAGTGGCCATGGGCTACTGGATAGGCAGCAAGATGACAAGGCTACACAAGTTCCTCTGAATAAAAATTTACTCACTTGTAACAGTTCTGCAGCACTGGTATCCTTCAAGAATTTACACGCTTGAATTGTCTGTCATCAGGCTGGGCACCCTCGGGTGCCAGTATAAATATAGCAGTATTTCAATGCTGCAATAAACATTTATAACAAATTGACAAATGCCAATTGACAACATTCGATGACCGGAAGGCTCGCCAATAGGTGGAATCGCTTAGGGTGCCCACCAGCCAAATTTTTATTGATTGTAAACAAGTAGGCAGTAATCTCATCAACACATCTGACAAGCATGTGGGTTCGAAGACCAAGTTACCACAAATGCCTACCAGGAGCACTTCTGCAAAGAGTGTGGCTGTTGCTGCAATGCCCCTTGTTGAGTGCGCTCTAACGTTGCAGACAAAACATCTGCCAGCCTTTATAAGGCACAATGAAATGCACAGGGATCCTCTTGAAATGTTTTGGTTTAGAGGACAGCTTTTCTTAGCATTTCAACTTGAAACAAAACAGGTCAGTCTTTCGCAAGACCTTCCTTTTCGCAAAAAAAAAAAAAAAAAACACAACAAGGTAGGCATCTCTTGATGTATAATAAACGCAGAGCTTCCTCAGCAGCCATAAACGGTTGAGGGGGAAAAAAGGCTGGGAAATATATTCTTTAAATTAGAATTGAATGAGGTGGATCTTTTGGGATAAACTTCGGAAGGTTAGACAATGTCACTGTGCTACTTTCATGTACAGTGGATTTACTGCGAAAGCCAGAATATTACCCACTCAGCTAACTGAGGTGATGGCTAGTAGGAAAGCAATCTCCCATGACATTTGAAGAGAAGCTTTGAGTACTGCATTGAACATTGCTCTGATCAGTTTGCCCAAAGTGTTTTACTCCCATGCTGGCATGTTCTCTAGTAAAGGTGAATAACTAAGAAACAGGCCTCGCATGAGTTTTTAAGTGTTGGAGAATAAAGACAGACTGGGATTTTAGATACTTACAAATAGTAGCCAATTGTACTTTTGTAAATTTATTGGTTAACCTATTTTCTGACAAACTCAGAAGATAAGTGTTAGACCTGTCAGCCCTTTGGGTGGTCCCTCCTCATCATTATTTATTTTGTCCCACTTTTGCCTCAAACCCTGTTTGAATTTTTCCTTTTTATTGGGAACCACCAGACTTTTTCGTGTTGCTACAGATTCAGGGAGCCATTTTAGCTACCCCTGAAACTTCTGTCTGAGGGCCTGAAGCACAAAATGGTGGCCTCCCATGACATCACCAGCATCCACTGGAACCTACCAGCACCTTCCAGAACCTTCCAGGAGATTCCAGAACTGTGTGACAGTTGGAAACCGTTTAGAATGTTGGGAGGATAAGAGAAGCAGTTGGCAGTTGGAGTTGGCAGTTGGCACCTGACTGGTGAAGAGAGAGGAGCACAGCAGAGAAGGAGGAAGGAGTGAAGCAGCAGGGGTGGAAACTTGTGCCTGGAGTGGGGTCCATAAACCCACCCTTGATACTTGTCCCTACTGATGGATCCCAGCCTATAGCCCTGTGTGGGAAAAAGACAGAAAAACTCAACCTAAGGACCTGGACAGCAGGAACAGGCCTTAGAAGCAGAAAGCAGCAAGATCCTGACCTGGAAACTGGTTTCCCTGGAGTCTGGCGTCGAGTAGCCGAAGACCTGGAGCCCGAGGTGGAGAAGCGGCGCTGACTGAAGTAGCAGACGTCGTACCCGGAGCCGCCTGAGGTCGTAATAGGGCGCCGACGGAGGTCGAGAGGAATACCAGAGGTCGAGGAGGAAGTGAACCGAGGTCGAGTGAGCGGCGTCATCGGAGGAGTGAAGTCCGCCCTCCGGAGTCGTCGGAGACCGAGGTAGAGGAGCACCGGAGGTCGGGAGTGAGGATCGCACTCCGGAGTCGCCCGGAGCCTGAGAGGAGGAGCACCGGAGGTCGGGGGTGAGGATCGCACCCCGGAGTCGCCGGAAGTCGACAGCGAGGCCAGGCCGGCCGACGTCATCGGAGCCGAGAGCGTCATCAGACCGGAGCCGCCCGAAGTCGACATCGTGAAGAGACTGCCCGACGCCGTCGAATCGGAGGTCGAGTTCGAACCGAGGCCACCGACATCGGACCGGAACCGCCTACCGGCGTCGTCAAAGAACTGACAGTGTGCCGAGGCCGCCGAGACCGAACCGGAACCGCCTCACGGCGTCGACACGACTCCAGCGGCGTCGGAACATCAGAAAAGGGCAGTAAGTGGAGTAGAGGGCGCCTAAGGCCCTGTGGAGACCTGAGAGACTGCTCTAAGGGGCTAGGGAGGTGCTGAAACCCACCTGACTGTGCCTGGGGTGAACTGGGACTAACCTAGAGAGGTTGTGTGGAGAGGAAAGCCAGGGCATTGGAATTCCCCCCTTTTGATCTACCTCAGTTTAGGCCTCAGCCTTTGCCTCAGCCAGGGAGTAGAACCCCCCAAGCCTTCCACACCCTACAAGCTGTACCTGGGCTAAATCCGCCCTTAAGAATTGAAGTGCCATCTGATTCACAAAGTGTACTGTATACTTCTAATTATTTATTGGGGATACTGTATTTATTAAGTTCTTATCTATTTATTGCTGCACTGAATTTATAGGTCCACCGGACTTGTTGGTGTACAGTATTTATTGGGACAGTATTTATTAGTACAGTATTTATTACCTCAAAGGATTTAATTGACTGTATATATTGCACTTGTATTTATGCCCTGTTATTTATGATCACCCCTATTTATTTCAGCAAACAGCCAGTATTTATTTGACCTGCTCTATTTAAAATGTATATACTGTGATTGTTATTTATTTTCCCAATCAGCAACTAAGAGAAGAAAGATAAAGAGGAATATTTTCATAATTTTTACGGTGTAGAGTCGTTTTTGGAACGGATGCACGCATGGTTATTGTCTGGGTATATTGTATGCTTAGCACTGCGCCTGTTTCCTGATCACTCGAGCCAAGCTACCACAGTGTGTCCGGAAGACCACCACCACCCTTTCTAGTGTGGGAGTGGTTTTCCAACATAAATTGGTGTTCAGTGGTGGGATAGAGCTGTGCCTACATATACTCAACAATAACTGTGGGTAGTCCATAGGCCTACACCGGGAGTTTTCTCACAGCGGCCTTCCAAATTGTGGGTTTTTGTTTTTTCCAAATTTACTCTGGTGGTGGGAGGAGGTATTACTAAAGGTACCCCCCTGCATTGTTACTGCACAAAACCTGTCCTCTAACCTGAGTGGGCAAGATGGAGTTTGTTCTTGAAAATCTAGACACGTACACTGTGGCCCAACTCAGGGAGTTTTGCCAGCGAGAGGGGGTGTACTGTCCCCCAGGAGCAAAGAAGGGTGCACTTCAAACCAGCTTAAGGGCTTGGGGGGAGGCACGCAGGGAAAGCAAGGCTGAGGAAGAAGACAGGGATGGAGAGCCTGACCCCGAGGGGGCTGAGATGTACCAACCTGAGGTGGGGAACCTGTCCGCAGGGCCCAGGACACTTTCTAGGGGGGGCAGCCGTGCCTCTAGCGGGGGCTTGTCTGAAGTGGAGTTAGCAGACCGGAGGGAGAAAAGACAGCTCACATGGGACTTAGCAAAGCTGGAGAAGGAAAAGGAGGAGCAGAGGATGGCCCATGAATTGCGCCTGAAAGAAATAGATCTTCAGATTTTGCGAATCGGGGCACAACCTGTTCCCAATGGTGGCAGCCAAAACCAAGAGTCCACCAGGGAATCCAAACCTTACCTGCCAAAGGACATTGTAGCGAGCTATGGGGCAGGTGACGACATCGCCAAGTGGCTAGCAGCCTATGAGGTCTCATTGAGGGCCCATGGGGTTCCAGCGAAGTATTGGGGAGGGGGACTGTATAAATACATGCCTCCAGCTGGTAGGGATGCTTTATTGGCCCTCGAAGAGGATGAGCAAACCCACTACCCCACCATGAAACTGGCGCTCATCAGGAAGTTTGGACTTACTCCGGAAAAGTACAGACAGAAGTTCAGGGGTAGTCACAAACTGGGCACACAGAATTGGGTGGACTTCCTGGACTATGCAAAGAAGGCACTGGAAGGTTGGATTCAGGGCAGTGAAGTAAGGAACTACGAGGAGCTGTTTGACCTAGTGTTGAAGGAACACCTACTCGAGAAATGTTTCCCTGAACTGCGGCAACACCTGGTGGATAGCAAGCTGACCAGTCCCCGGAAGCTTGCTGAGGAGGCGGACATTTGGGCTAGTACCCGGGTGTCCACAAGGGGGACTGGAGGGGATGCTCAAAAGACCGGACAGGGCGCCCCCCAGAAGAAAGAAGGAGGGGAAAAGAAAAAGGAGTTCTCCAAAGGCCCCCAAAATAACTTCCAAGGGAAGGGAACAGGATTCACCTCTAAGGCTAACCCACCCAGAAACCCTAATCCTGGCCAGAGTCAGCAGCCAAGGGTTGTCCATTGCTACGAGTGCGGTGGCGTTGGACACTATAAAGGAGATCCGAAGTGTCAGAAACGCTCACCCCCTCCCACTGGAGGAAAGCCCCCCGGAGTAGCTAGTGTAGTGCTCGGGGAGGAGATGCCCTTAACTAAGGGAAGGGAGTGGGCGGGTGTCACTTTAGTGTCCCTGGGAGAACGGGAGATGGTTCCTAAGATCCAGGTGCCCGCAAATACTGCAAAGTATGGGCAGTGGATCACCATCAATGGCCAAAGAGGGGAGGCTCTGAGAGACACAGGAGCCAGTATGACTATGGTACGTAGCCAACTGGTGTCTCCAGAGCAAGTCATTCCCGATGTACTCCACCCAGCCGCGATGGCTGACGGCAGAACCGGCCACTATCCCGTGGCTGAGGTTCCCTTTGAATGGGGGGGGGTTGCAGGTTCACTTCGAGTTGCCGTAAGCCCTGCCGTGCCAGTCGATTGTCTGCTGGGCAATGACATGGAGCACAACGCTTGGAAGGAGGTGGAATACCGGACTCATACCGAGATGCTGGGTACACCTGACTGGGCCTGTGTTAGCACAAGGTCCGTGACTACCCGAAGAGGGAGTTCATTCCGGCTGGAGCCTGGAACAAAGGCCCAGCCAGCTGCCAGTCAAGGGAAGAACCGAGGACAGGAGGAGCCTGCCTCGGCGTCTCCACCCCGTAGGACGGATAGGCCACCGGAGGTGGTGGACCAGGAGTCTGCGGAGGGGGACGTTACCAACCTGGAGGACCTACCCATCCCGGCCGAGTGGCACGTGGAGGGAGGCCCGTCCAGGGAGGAATTCTGCCAGGGCCAGAGGGAGTGCCCTACCCTTGAGGGGCTGAGGCGACAGGCCGAAGCCCAGGCAGCAGGGAACGTTGAAGGGAACTACAGTGTTTACTGGGAGGATGGCCTCCTCTACAGTGAACCCAAGGCACCCCTACCTGGATCGTCACGAGCCTTGGTAGTTCCTCAACGTTATCGAGCCTTCCTTTTAGAGTTGGCTCACGAGATACCATTGGCAGGACACCTGGGGCAAGACAAGACCTTCGCCCGTCTTGTCCCACACTTTTATTGGCCTCAGATGAAAGTGTCGTCCGATACCTACTGCCGGACATGTGTGTCTTGCCAAGCCAGTGGGAAAACAGGGGTGAAGCTGAAAGCTCCCCTGGAACCACTTCCTGTCGTTAGCACCCCCTTTGAAAGGGTGGGCATCGACATTGTGGGTCCATTAGATCCGCCAACTACAGCTGGTCACCGGTTTATCCTGGTTCTGGTGGATCATGCCACACGGTACCCAGAGGCAATACCTCTGAGGACCATAACAGCACCTGTTGTGGCTAGGGCCCTGATGGGAATCTTTACCCGAGTGGGTTTTCCCAAGGAAGTTGTGTCCGACAGGGGGACCAACTTCATGTCAGCATATATGCGGGCAATGTGGAAGGAGTGTGGAGTGACCTACCGGTTCACCACTCCTTACCACCCCCAGACCAATGGTCTGGTGGAGAGGTTTAACAAAACCTTGAAAGGCATGATCAGAAGTCTGCCTGAAAGCCTGCGGAGGAAATGGGACGTCCTCCTACCCTGTTTACTTTTTTCTTACAGGGAAGTGCCACAGAAGGGAGTGGGCTTCAGCCCCTTCGAGCTTCTGTATGGGCACCCTGTACGTGGACCTCTTAACCTGGTGAGAGACGGATGGGAAAGAACTCCCAGAAAGCTTCCCCAGGATGTGGTGAGCTACATGCTGGCCTTCCGGAGCCAAATGGCTAAGTTGTGGAAGCAAGCTTCTGACAACTTGGAAGCCAGCCAAGCAGTAATGAAGGCGTGGTATGACCACAATGCTCACCCGGTGGAGTTGGAGCCTGGCCAGAAGGTGTGGGTGATCGAACCAGGAGAGCTTAGTGCCCTTCAGGATCGCTGGTCAGGACCCTTTGAGGTGTTGGAGAAGAAGGGTAAGGCTACCTACTTGGTGGACCTGAAGACCCCTAGTCAGCCCCTGCGGGTGCTGCATGCCAACCGCCTCAAACCCCACCACGAGAGGCCCGAAGTCATCTTGATGATGGTGACTGACGGAGGAGAGGACGTGGAAAGCGAGCCTCTCCCTGATCTGTTTGCGTCTCAAGAAAAGGATGGGTCGGTGGAGGGAGTGATTCTCTCCCCATCTCTAACTCCTGAACAGCAGGAGGACTGTCGCCAGGTCCTGGGGCAGTACTCCTCGTTGTTCTCCCTTGTCCCGGGTAGGACTCACCTGTGCGTCCATGACGTGGACACAGGAGACAGCCCACCTGTGAAGTCCAAGATCTACCGGATGTCAGACAAGGTGAAGGCCAGCATCCATAGTGAAGTCACTAAGATGCTGGAGCTAGGAGTGGTTGAACCTTCTAGCAGCCCCTGGTCTAGTCCGGTGGTGTTAGTACCGAAAGCTGCACCACCGGGTGCCCAACCAGAACTGAGGTTCTGTGTGGACTACCGGGGACTGAATTCAGTGACAAAGACTGATGCACATCCGATCCCAAGGGCGGATGAATTGATTGACCGGCTGGGAGCTGCCCAATATCTAAGTACCTTTGACCTTACTTCGGGGTACTGGCAGATCTCTTTGACTGATGGAGCAAGGGAAAGGTCAGCCTTCTCCACGCCCAATGGCCACTACCAGTTCTGTGTGATGCCCTTTGGGCTCAAGAACGCACCTGCCACGTTTCAGCGCCTGGTAAACCAGATCCTCACCGGAATGGAGAGTTTCTCTGCTGCTTATCTGGATGACATAGCCGTCTTCAGTAACAGCTGGGAGGATCACTTGCGTCACCTGCAAGCTGTTCTCCAGGCCCTGAGACAAGCTGGATTGACGATCAAGGCCAGCAAGTGCCAGATCGGGCAGGGGTCGGTAGTGTACCTTGGACACTTGGTGGGTAGGGGAACGGTGCAGCCCCTCCAGGCGAAGATCGAGGCCATCATGGCCTGGGAACCCCCCAAGACACAGACTGAGGTCCGAGCATTTTTGGGCCTCACGGGATACTATCGCCGCTTCGTGAAGGGGTACGGTACCATCGTAGCCCCTCTCACGGAGCTCACGTCCAAGAAACAACCTCGACGGGTAGTCTGGACGGAGGCTTGTCAGCAAGCCTTTGAGAAATTGAAGAAAGCCATGTGCGAGGCCCCGGTCTTAAGGGCCCCAGACTTTTCCTAGGAGTTCATTGTCCAGACAGATGCATCAGAACATGGCATTGGGGCAGTGTTATCGCAACTCAACGAAGAGGGTCTGGATCAACCCGTGGTCTTCCTATCCAGGAGACTACTTCCCAGGGAACAGAAGTGGAGTGCAATAGAGCGTGAAGCCTTTGCAGTGGTATGGGCTCTGAAGAAGTTGCGGCCATACCTGTTTGGATCGCACTTCCTAGTTCAGACCGACCACCGACCCCTTCGTTGGCTGATGCAAATGAAGGGGGAGAATCCCAAGTTGTTGAGGTGGTCTATTTCCCTACAGGGGATGGACTTTCAGGTGGAACATCGGCCTGGAGTGGACCACGCCAATGCAGACGGTCTCTCAAGGTATTTCCGCCTTAGTGATGAGAACTCCCAAGGGGTTGGGTAGCTCTCCCCACTTTCAGCTGGGGGGGACGCGTGTTAGACCTGTCAGCCCTTTGGGTGGTCCCTCCTCATCATTATTTATTTTGTCCCACTTTTGCCTCAAACCCTGTTTGAATTTTTCCTTTTTATTGGGAACCACCAGACTTTTTCGTGTTGCTACAGATTCAGGGAGCCATTTTAGCTACCCCTGAAACTTCTGTCTGAGGGCCTGAAGCACAAAATGGTGGCCTCCCATGACATCACCAGCATCCACTGGAACCTACCAGCACCTTCCAGAACCTTCCAGGAGATTCCAGAACTGTGTGACAGTTGGAAACCGTTTAGAATGTTGGGAGGATAAGAGAAGCAGTTGGCAGTTGGAGTTGGCAGTTGGCACCTGACTGGTGAAGAGAGAGGAGCACAGCAGAGAAGGAGGAAGGAGTGAAGCAGCAGGGGTGGAAACTTGTGCCTGGAGTGGGGTCCATAAACCCACCCTTGATACTTGTCCCTACTGATGGATCCCAGCCTATAGCCCTGTGTGGGAAAAAGACAGAAAAACTCAACCTAAGGACCTGGACAGCAGGAACAGGCCTTAGAAGCAGAAAGCAGCAAGATCCTGACCTGGAAACTGGTTTCCCTGGAGTCTGGCGTCGAGTAGCCGAAGACCTGGAGCCCGAGGTGGAGAAGCGGCGCTGACTGAAGTAGCAGACGTCGTACCCGGAGCCGCCTGAGGTCGTAATAGGGCGCCGACGGAGGTCGAGAGGAATACCAGAGGTCGAGGAGGAAGTGAACCGAGGTCGAGTGAGCGGCGTCATCGGAGGAGTGAAGTCCGCCCTCCGGAGTCGTCGGAGACCGAGGTAGAGGAGCACCGGAGGTCGGGAGTGAGGATCGCACTCCGGAGTCGCCCGGAGCCTGAGAGGAGGAGCACCGGAGGTCGGGGGTGAGGATCGCACCCCGGAGTCGCCGGAAGTCGACAGCGAGGCCAGGCCGGCCGACGTCATCGGAGCCGAGAGCGTCATCAGACCGGAGCCGCCCGAAGTCGACATCGTGAAGAGACTGCCCGACGCCGTCGAATCGGAGGTCGAGTTCGAACCGAGGCCACCGACATCGGACCGGAACCGCCTACCGGCGTCGTCAAAGAACTGACAGTGTGCCGAGGCCGCCGAGACCGAACCGGAACCGCCTCACGGCGTCGACACGACTCCAGCGGCGTCGGAACATCAGAAAAGGGCAGTAAGTGGAGTAGAGGGCGCCTAAGGCCCTGTGGAGACCTGAGAGACTGCTCTAAGGGGCTAGGGAGGTGCTGAAACCCACCTGACTGTGCCTGGGGTGAACTGGGACTAACCTAGAGAGGTTGTGTGGAGAGGAAAGCCAGGGCATTGGAATTCCCCCCTTTTGATCTACCTCAGTTTAGGCCTCAGCCTTTGCCTCAGCCAGGGAGTAGAACCCCCCAAGCCTTCCACACCCTACAAGCTGTACCTGGGCCAAATCCGCCCTTAAGAATTGAAGTGCCATCTGATTCACAAAGTGTACTGTATACTTCTAATTATTTATTGGGGATACTGTATTTATTAAGTTCTTATCTATTTATTGCTGCACTGAATTTATAGGTCCACCGGACTTGTTGGTGTACAGTATTTATTGGGACAGTATTTATTAGTACAGTATTTATTACCTCAAAGGATTTAATTGACTGTATATATTGCACTTGTATTTATGCCCTGTTATTTATGATCACCCCTATTTATTTCAGCAAACAGCCAGTATTTATTTGACCTGCTCTATTTAAAATGTATATACTGTGATTGTTATTTATTTTCCCAATCAGCAACTAAGAGAAGAAAGATAAAGAGGAATATTTTCATAATTTTTACGGTGTAGAGTCGTTTTTGGAACGGATGCACGCATGGTTATTGTCTGGGTATATTGTATGCTTAGCACTGCGCCTGTTTCCTGATCACTCGAGCCAAGCTACCACAGTGTGTCCGGAAGACCACCACCACCCTTTCTAGTGTGGGAGTGGTTTTCCAACAATAAGTTATCGAATAATTTTAGGTCTGCAATAGCCAGGAGGTCCCAAAGGTCTGTGTAACCGAATAATCTGGCCCAAGTAGGGGTGACAAGCATGATGGTGTACTTTTAGTCTTCTTCTGAGCCCTAGCTAAGACATCAGGGGAAAAGCATATGCAAATTTACCCAACAAGGGAGTTGAAAACACTTGTCCTGAGAGTGGAGATACTACCACCTGTTTGGTAAGACTTTGCATTTAGTATTCCCCAAGGTCAAACATGCCCAACTGTGGTTTGCACCACCTGCTGAAGATCATTTTTGTCGGATGTCTACTTCTCATTCAGGTCAATCCACGTACTTTGAGGTTATCTGTAGTTTCACTTTGCAATCCAGCAACATTGCCTAAAGTTACGAGTTGTCAAGTCATTGTACCTTAAAACCCAAAACTCACCGCAGCACTTGAGCTTCTTGAGATAGTTGTTTGGACTTTGTCACTCCCACATTTCCATATGTAATAAAGAGATAATATATTGGCAATTTGTATTTTGACATAATTTTGCTGCATTATAGTTAGGATTGTATTTTGATGCCAGCTTGACTGACCTCAATTCTATCAAGTTGATATGTTTCTTTCCCCTAGAAGAGAACATACTCCACTCAAAGTCTTGCAGATATGTTGCTCAGTCCTTAGAGGTATCTGTTTTCATATGAAAGTCCGATTTGAGTTTGTAAGGGCGATGACCAGCAGAGATGTTTATTTTCTTTCCACAAGACCATGGCCTGTCATTTTGTTGGCAAGCATGCCACCAGTGGGAGAATGGTTCCCATTGTAGGCCAAGAACTTCCTTAAGGGTCCTTAGTTGGCATTGCTTTATAAATGAAATGCAAGAGATCAATACCCAGAAGTATTTTCTACTCTGACCCTTAGCCTAATTCAGGAAATTAGAAAAAATGGTTTAATAGTGAGAACTGGGCAAAGTAGCTTTCTTCCTCTTTTCCGACGATGGGGATGCTAATTCAGTTGAGGTTTGCTATTAGGAACAATGTGCTCAGTCAATACTAGAATACTTTTAATACTGAGTTTAAGGCTTACAAAATTCAATAAATTTTTGGTTCGTGAGACTACAACGGATGTTGTGCTTTGATAAGCCAGTCAAAGTATGAATACATGGTTATTCGAAAAAGACTTGTGTTCACTGGAGCTAAGCATATCATATGTACATGTACACCCTGGGTGAAGGTTTGAGACCGAAGGGAAGCAAATTGGTCTGGTACAGTTCTCTGTACACCATGAAGAGGTGTTAGATGCTTTCAATGATCAGCAATGGTCTTTTTGGTTGTCTGCATTACATCCATCAAGGACAACATTTTGAAAGTTTGCTTCTTCACAATTTTAACGCTTAACGATCTAGAATGGACTTCCATTCCCTTTCAGGGAAAGGGAGAAGCTGGAGTAAACCCTAAATTCCGCTCAGTTTGGTACTAGTTCGGTGTAATTTGCGGTGTAATTTTTTCTTCTTGTAGGACCTCCAAGTTGTGGTCTTTCCTCCTGGCAGAAGGAGATGTTGGCAGCAATGTTATGAATTAAATTGCCTTCATACTGAACTATTTTGAATATAAAACGATAGGTTATGTTTTGCCAGGTTATTAGATATGCCCTTACCTTTACTTCACATAGGCATGGGCTGCGAGGAAAGGTGGTAGGCCATCCTCTTTCCTGTACCAGTTTGTGGCTGCATCATTTGGCCTCCTTTGTCGTCCATTTTCCGCATGTATTTTTCCATACTGAGTGTTATGGTTCTGCAAATAAGATTGTTTGCTATGGATGAAAGGCAGATGAAGAACCTGGCAGAATCAATCTTCCGTTCGGTAGCCATCTGTAGAAGCAAGATTGGCTCTTTAGTAAGACTCCAAGTGATTTCTAAACCCCTGCAATGTTTTATCCAGATGTGATCCGGAAAGCTGTGCACCATTAACATGCACGTCTATAACCCTTTCCAGTACCTCTGGGCGAAAAGCTGTGCTGCAGAGAAAGCCACAGCTTAAAATGGCACCTGCCATCATTTGTCTGAAACCTGCTGTGGAAGCATTTGAGCTGCTTCTTTGAGGGGACAACGCGATTACGCCTTGTTGGGAGTATAGATTTTGCTTCGTTCAATAGCACTCTGTTGTGGCAAATATTCCTGCTCTTTTCGCAATCTTAGCATTTTTCCCTCCCCTCAGTCTACGGGCATCACACATGGGAGTTGCTGCATTCTGTGATCATCTTTGTGCTGCAGAATACTTTATTTACTTCAATAGTCACACTGGTGTATTTGTTTCTCTCATTCAGCTATCAACATGGCTCCTGTTGCAGACTTGAGCATACAGCTAAGACCATCTCATATGCACGGCCACTGGAATTAAGTGGTAGGTGAGGGCCAAATTAGGAGTGTAATGTGGCACATTTTCCGATAGCATCACTTCATTATTTTGTTGTTTTTACACCTGTTAACACTGTCTGGACACAGGTTGCTCCTCAGTACCAGTTTCACAACAAACCTAGAAGTACACAACAGAAAGGGGACTAGTCAACCGTTGCAAAGGGCCTTTCACTGCACAGCAACACTTATTAGTGCGTTTTAGTAACTATTGAACTGTTTAAGCTAGAAACAAATTTTTGGTTAAAAAGTGTGCACATTATACAGCAGGTGATGAATTATGTGGCAACACCTAGCTTACGCAAAAAACGTTGCGCCACACAATCGCATAATTCCAGCAGCCCCGCCTATAAGTAATTAAGTACAAGCATTTTTCTGACAGACCGATTGGTCTTCAAAATCAAAAAGAAAGCATTTCTTTTAAACAATGCTAGAGCCTAAGTCAACGTTGTGGCTTTTTTGCTCCCAGATGACGAAGGCTTACTCGTGGATTAAAAAACCAGTTGACAGCGACTTAGTCTACTTTTGAGGCAACAAGATACATCGTACACAATGGTAGAGGCATATATTTTGACTTCTTTGCTGGTAAACCTCTTGAGAACGTAGGTGTAATGGCACCATATTCAGAAATATGTCCCCAAGACAAAGCTTGGAGATGAAACACTGTAGCGGATTCTTTTGATAACTATCCTAATCTGGAGGTTTGTGTTTAATGTTTAGATCACTTTTCTTAGGGGATGTCCCTGGTAAATTAGCATTCAGGTGTAGCAGCCTACACAGAGATTTGTAGATTAACATACCACGTCACATCTTTTGGATTTATGACCGAAATAAGTACATTGAGTGAGTCAACTGTAAATACTTCACAGGCCTTGAAGAACAAGTTACTTACCTTCGGTAACGCTTTTTCTGGTGGATACAGTATCTGCCTGTGGATTCCTCACCTTGTGAATATCCCCTGCGCCAGCAACATTCGGAAACTTTTATAGCAGTCCACGCCGATGAGGTCGAAGACGACGTCACAGAGACACGGCTCCGCTCGAGACTCCGCTGACGTCACAGACTCCATAAGAAGACCTAGTCGGTGTGATGACGTCAGTTCCGCTCTTTTTTCCGTGCCTTCGAGGCACACGGACGGACTGACAGCAATATATACACAGTACATAATATACAAATCAACACACTGTGGAGAATAAATAGGAAGGCAAAAGAAATAGCACAATGCCTTCGACAAAAACAAAATACACTTTTGAAACACCATCAATAGAATTGTAGGCATACATGGGTGGACAACGGGGAGGCGGGTGGGTCAGTGAGGAATCCACAGGCAGATACTGTATCCACCAGAAAAAGCATTACCGAGGGTAAGTAACTTGTTCATCTGATGGATACATCTGCCAGTGGAGTCCTCACCTTGTGGAAAGATTCCCACAGCAGTCCCACGCCCGGAGGAGGGTGTCCACCCTTCTATACCAGAAAGTCCTGAAGGACGGAACGAGCAAAGTGTCCGCCCCTCCTCACCTCAGAATCCAAGCAGTAATGCTTCGCGAAAGTGTGGAGGGAGGCCCAAGTTGCCACCCTACAAATGTCCTCCACAGAAACACCTCTAGACAAAGCAGAAGTGAAAGACTTCGCTCTAGTAGAATGAGCCCTTAAACCCTCTGGAGGTTCCTTACCAGCCAAAGAGTAGCATATCCTGATGCACAAGACAATCCATCTGGAAAGGGTGCGCTTGTGCACCGCTCTGCCTTTCCTGCAGCCAACAAAGCCCACGAAGAGCTAGTCGTCAACTCGAAAGTCTTTAGTCCTTTCGAGGTAAAAGCTCACTGCCCTCTTAGGGTCCAAGTGGTGAAGTCGCTCTTCCTCCTTGGAAGGGTGAGGGGAGGATAGAAGGTAGGAAGGGTAATGGACTGCCCCAGATTGAAAGGAGTTACCACCTTAGGCAGAAAAGCAGCCCTGGTCCAGAGTACCATTCTTTCAGCATGAACGGGGGTTTTGAACTCAGAGCTTGAAGCTCACTTACCCTCCTTGCCGAGGTTATCGCAATGAGAAAAAACCGTCTTGAAAGACAGTCTCAAGGGACACTTGTGTAAGGGCTCAAAGGAAGAACCCATCAGGTAAGTTAAGACAAGATTTAAGTCCCATTGAGGCACAATAAAAGGAGGAGGAGGAAACTGGTTTGTAAGACCCTTTAGAAATCGTAAAATAGGAGATTTGAACAATGACGGTTGATCCGGCAAACAAAGGAATGCCGACAAGGCTGAAAGCTATCCCTTTACAGTGGCTACAGCAAAACCTTGCTGAGCAAGAGAAAGGGCCAACTGAAGAATGTCAGATAAACGAGCCCTCAAAGGATCAATTGACTTCTCCCCACACCAGAGCACAAATTTAGACCACCTAAAGGAATAGATAGATTTGGTGGAATGACGTCTGGCAGACAAATTTACATCTACAACATCTGGCGGAAGAGAAAAAGAATTCAGGTTGCCCCGTTCAATCTCCAGGCATGAAGGTGTAAGCTCTGGAGGTGGGGGTGTAGAACCCTGCCCCTCCGACTGCGAGAGGAGGTCTGCCCTCAGAGGGAGACGGAGCGGAGACAACGAGGAGAGGGATCTGTATACCACACTTTTCTTGGCCAATCCGGGGCGATCAATACGACTTGGGCCCGGTCTTGGCAAATCTTCCTCAGAACCCGAGGAATCAAGGGTATGGGCGGAAATGCATAAAGGAGTTGTGAGCCCCAACTCAACTGAAACGCATCCAACGCTCCCTGCATAAGATACTGGAGACTGCAGAATGACGGGCAGCGAGTGTTCTTGTGAGTGGCAAACAGGTCCACCCGAGGAGTTCCCCACATCCGAAAGACATGACGAACCACCTCTGGATGAAGCTTCCACTCGTGGTCGGCAGAGAACTGCTGACTGAGACTGTCTGCACGTACGTTCAGAACCCCAGCCAGATGATTTGCTATCATACAAATCTGATGATACCAGGACCAGAGACGCAGAGCCTCTCTGCAGAGACAATGCGTCCCCACTCCCCCCTGCTTGTTGACATACCACATTGCGGTAGTGTTGTCCGTCAGGACTTGATCCGACGGACTGTGAAGGGAAGGGAGAAAGGCCTTGAGCGCCAAACGTATCGCCCGCAATTCCAGAAGGTTGATGGTAAGCAACCTTTCCTCTGGAGACCAAAGACCCTTGATCTCCAGATCCCCCGAATGAGCACCCCACCCTAAAGTGGATGCATCCGTTATTACTGTGGCCACCGATGGAGGTAGATGGAAAGGCTTTTCTTGAGACAGATTGCCCTCCACGCTCCACCAAGACAGATCTGCTGCAGCTTCTCCGGAGATCCTCACAGACTCCCTGAGATCTCCTTTGTGACGATACCACTGCCTGTGGAGGCACCACTGGAGCGCCCACATGTGCCAGCGCGCATGGTTGACCAACAGAATGCAGGAAGCAAACAGACTGAGCAGGCGAAGGACCTTCAGGACCGGAACGACCGCTCCATTGTAAAACAAGGGAATCAATTCCTGTATGTCGAGAATCCTTTGAGGAGGTGGGAAAGCCCGAGACAGTGGGCACCAGGTGAGATTTGGCACCAGGTGAGATTTGGGTACGTTTAGCGAAAAACCCAATTTGTGCAACAGCTGAGTTGTAACCTGCAGATGATGATTCACCTTCTCTGGCGACTCCGCTTTGATCAGCCAGTCGTCCAGATAGGGGAAAACTGAAATCCCCGACCTTCTGAGATGGGCTACCACCACTGCCATCACCTTCGTGAAGACTCGAGGTGCAGTAGTAAGACCAAAACGGAAGGACCGCAAACTGATAATGTTGCGACCCTACCGTAAGGAATATGCTACTTACCAGTATGCATCTGTTCTTGGCATGTAGAGCTGCAGAGTTGTACACTTAGCATAGGTCGCCATCTGGTGTTGGGCCCGGATGTTTGCAGTTTGTTTTTCTTCTTGGACCGTCTTTGGAAGTCACGAGTTTGGTGACTCCTCCTTCGGTCCGTACTGCGCATGGGCTTCGGCTCCATCCTCAGATTGTTTTTCGCCAACAGGGAAATGATGGAGCTTGGTAATCACAGTGAGAAACCCATGTGTGTAGTATCTAAATAAGATGTACTGGAACGGATACAGGTAGCCGGGGAGGCGGGTGGGCGTGTACAACTCTGCAGCTCTACATGCCAAGAACAGATGCATACTGGTAAGTAGCATATTCCGTTCGAGGCATATGAGCTGCAGATTGTACACTTAGCATAGATTATATAGCAGTACCCAACCTTAGCGGCGACCACCGGTATCCGTTGCAGCTGTTTGAAAAAGTGTCTTTAGTACAGCCTGGCCCACCCTAGCTTGCTGCTGGGAGTGCACATCTACACAGTAGTGTTTTGTGAATGTGTGCGGTGTAGACCATGTGGCTGCCTTGCATATGTCATCTAAGGGTATATTCCCTAGAAAAGCCATAGAAGCCCCTAACTTTCTTGTAGAGTGGGCTTTAGGGGGAACAGATAATGTTCTCTTTGCCTTCTGATAGCAAATTTGTATGCATTTTACAATCCACCTAGCTATCCCTGATTTTGAGATGGGGTTGCCTTTATGTGGTGGAGAGAAGGAAACGAACAACTGTTTGGTCTTCCTGAAGGGTTGCGTTCTTTGTATGTAGTATAGCAACGCCCTTTTCACATCCAGTGTGTGTAAGGCCCTTTCCGCAACAGATTGGGGTTGCGAAAAGAAGACAGGTAATTCCACTGATTGATTGAGGTGGAAGGGGGAAATGACTTTGGGCAGGAACTTCGGATTTGTGCGAAGTATGACCTTGCTGTGATGCATTTGTATGTAGGGTTCCTGTATGGTGAACGCTTGTATTTCACCAACCCTTCTAAGGGAAGTGATAGCTACAAGGAAAGCTGTTTTCCAGGTGAGAAATTGTAGCTCACATTTGTGCATTGGTTCGAAGGGTGGACCCATAAGTCGTGTAAGGACTAAATTTAGATTCCATACAGGGGAGGGTGGTGCCCTGGGAGGAATTACTCGTTTAAGGCCTTCCATGAAGGCTTTAATAGCGGGCACTCTGAAGAGAGATAAATGCTGTCTGTTTTGTAGATAGGCAGCGATCGCTGCTAGGTGTAGGCGTATGGATGAATATGCCAGGTTACACCTGTGAAGATGGAGCAGATAGCATATGATATGCTGTATGGATGCATCTAAAGGGTTGATTGTATTGTTACGGCAGTACATTACAAATCTTTTCCACTTTGCGGCATAGCATGCTCTAGTGGTAGGACGTCTGGCTTCCATGATGATGTTCATGCAATCAGGGGGAAGATTAAGGTACCCGAATTCTAAGATTTCAGGAGCCAGATCGCCAGGTTGAGCTGAGCTGGGTCCGGGTGCCTGATTTCTCCATGGTTCTGGGTTAGGAGGCATGGGGATAGGTACAGTTTTTGATGTGGTACCACTGATAGTTGTAGTAGCGTGGTGTACCACGGCTGCCTCGCCCACGTTGGAGCTACCAGAATGAGTGTGAGGGAGTGCTGTTGTAGTTTCCTGACCACTAATGGAATTAGTGGGAGAGGTGGAAAGGCGTATGCAAATCTGCCTGACCAGTTCATCCATATCGCATTGCCCTTGGACAATGGGTGTGGGTATCTGGCGGCGAAGCTTGGGCATTTTTTGTTTTCGTGGGTGGCGAAGAGGTCTATTTGAGGATGCCCCCACTGTTGGAAGAATGGGTGAAGAACTTGTGGATGCAGTTCCCATTCGTGTAGTTGTTGAGCCTGTCTGCTGAGCAGATCTGCTATGGTGTTTTGTACGCCTGGAACATGCTGTGCCAGGAGAAAGATGTTTTGGGGAATTGCCCATCTCCATATGCTCTGGGCTAAGCGGGAGAGCTGGGGAGAGTGTGTCCCCCCCTGTTTCTGTATATAATACATCGCAGTCATGTTGTCTGTGCGAATGAGGACTGCTTTGCCTGAGATCTGCTTTTGGAAAGATTTTAGGGCTAGAAAGATCGCCAAAAGCTCCAGATGGTTGATGTGGAGCGTTTTTTGCTGTGGCGTCCATAGACCTTGCATTGTGAGGTGTA
Organism: Triturus cristatus; assembly: GCF_964204655.1. Taxonomy (NCBI): domain Eukaryota; kingdom Metazoa; phylum Chordata; class Amphibia; order Caudata; family Salamandridae; genus Triturus; species Triturus cristatus. The sequence continues at coordinate 728,416,832 of NC_140592.1, read as the reverse complement.
AGAGGTGCGCTCCCCAGCCGGAGAGCGATGCGTCCGCTGTTAGAGTCACTTGAGGAACCGGGTCCAGGAACGGCCGTCCTTTGGAAAGGTTTGTGGTGTTCCACCACTGCAGAGAGTGATGTGTGCGGCCGTCCACCAACACGAGATCCGTCAGCTGACCCTGGGCCTGGTTCCACTGTTGTGCTAGGCACTCCTGAAGTGGACGCATGTGGAGTCTTGCATGGGGCACTATGAAGATGCAAGATGCCATCATCCCTATGAGCTTCATAAACACTCTTGCTGGGAGAGAGTGTTGAGGAAGGAATATTTTGCGTAAGGCTAGAATGCTTGTGATTCTGGCTGAGTTTGGATAGGCAACACCTTTTGAGGTGTCTATAGTGGCCCCGAGATATTGCTTCGTGTGAGATGGTATGAGGTGGGACTTTTGGTAGTTCACCGAGAAGGCTAGCTGATGAAGCAGTTGGATGGTGCTGTTTGTATGTTGCACGCATCGGTGGTAGGACGCGGCTTTTATCAGCCAGTCGTCTAAGTAAGGGAAGACGTGAATATGTTGACGTCTGAGGTGTGCTGCTACTACTGCTAGGCATTTGGTAAACACCCGTGGTGCAGTGGTGACCCCGAAGGGGAGAACCTTGAATTGGTAATGTTGCCCGTCCACCACGAACCTGAGGTATTTCCTGTGAGAGGGGTGTATTGGAATGTGAAAGTACGCGTCTTTCAGATCCAGTGTTGTGAGAAAGTCTCCCTGGCAGAGGAGTGGGAGGACTTGTTGTAAGGTGACCATGTGAAAGTGGTCTGAATGTATGTAGGCATTTAGAGGCCGGAGATCCAGAATGGGTCTGAGGGTCTCGTCTCTCTTTGGGATTAAGAAATATAGGGAGTAGACCCCTAGATTTCGTTGATTGACGGGTACCTGCTCTATAGCGTGTTTCTGGAGGAGCGAGAGTACCTCTTGTTTGAGCAGTGTGGAATGTTCTTGGGACATTGGGCGGTGCCTTGGTGGGATGTTGGGTGGGGTAGATGTTAGCTCGAGACAGTACCCTGACCGAATGATTTGGGTCACCCATTTGTCCGATGTTATGGACTCCCATACGTGAGGAATGGTCTGGGGGGAGCGGGGGGGGAGTCATTGTGCGGGTGGGGTGGCAGAACGGGTGTTGTTGGTTTTGCCCCTGCCCTTATTGTTGTTGCCTCTGTAACCACCTCTTTGGTTGCCCTTTGAAAAGGTATTTTGAGGAGGGGATTTGTAGGAGGTAGAGGCATTATCGGTGGAGGAGCCTCTACCTGTGCCACGAAAGGACGAGCGTCGAAAGGAACGCTTAGAGGCTTGTGTTTGTAGCGCTCCCATAGACTTCGCTGTGTCTGTATCTTTCTTCATTTTTTCTAGCGCTTCGTCTACCTTTGGGCCAAAGAGTGTTTGCTGGTCAAAGGTGTGATTGAGTATTGATGTCTGGACCTCAGGCTTGAACCCTGATATCCTGAGCCAGGCATGGCGGCGAAGCAGGACACTGGTATTTATGGCTCTAGAAGCAGTGTCTGCTGCATCGAGGGCACACTTAATGGAGGTGTTTGTGATTAGTTTGCCCTCCTGTATCAGGTCATGAGCTTGGCGCTTGTATTTTTCTGGAAGGTGCTGCATAAGAGCCTCTAGTTCGTCATAGTGTGCTCTATCATATCGCGCAAGCAGTGCTTGTGTATTTGCAATGCGCCACATGTTTGCAGCCTGGTAGGCGGTGCGTTTACCAGACGCGTCCAGAAGTTTAGATTCCTTGTCTGGCGGTGGGGCATCTCCTGAGGATTGGGAGTTAGCCCGCTTTCTCGCTGTGGAGACAACTAGGGAATCTAGGGGAGCAGGGCCCTTGATGTATGCAGGGTCTGTGGGTGCCGCCTTGTACTTCTTCTCTATTCTAGGGTTTAGTACTCTGGCTCTGACAGGGTCTTTGAATACCTCTGTAGCGTGCTTGGTGACACCCTTAAGCATGGGTAAAATAGCAGTGGAACGGTCTTGTAAATCAAATGTATCCAGTAGGAAGTCTTCTTCCACTGGTTCACTGTGCATGTCCACCCCATGGTAGTGTGCTGCTCTCTGCACTAAATGGTGGAAACCTAAAGAGTCCTCTGGAGGAGACGGCCTTGATGGGTATAGGTCGTCTTGAGGTGCATTAGGTATGTCAGGGTTATTATAATCCTCCCATGGATCTGGGGTCCTTGGTGGAGTGGAATCCAATGGGGCGTCCCCTGGGTCATTGTCCGGGTCCCCGTCATCCGGATCTGGGGATGGGGCCGGATCGTAGTGAGGTAAAGGTGGAGGGGGTGGAGGTGGGAGGGGGGGTGGCAGTGGGGAGGGTACTCTGAGGGGAGAAGTAGCTGAGTCCCTCTTTTTGGGTGGAGGAGGAGGAGCCGGAGCCTCAAGGCGACGTTTCTTAGTGATTACAGTCAAAAGGCCAGTCTTCGGATCTCTGGACAAAGTCTTTTGTAAAGGGTCTGGTGTAAACAGAGCCAATGGCGCCGAGTCGTCTGTCGGCACCGGCGATTTCGGAACCGGAGGTTTCGATGTTCTGTGTACGCCATGCTTTTTCGAGGTCTCCGTGTGTTTCGGCGTCGAATGCTGTTTCGGCGCCGGAGCATCGGTGCCGACCGATTTCTGTTTGTGTTTGGTCGGCCCCGAGTGTCCAGGCTTCGGCACCGGTGGTTTCGGAGTCGAGCTGGATTTTGCAGGCTTTGGTGCCGGATGCTGTTTATCGGCACCGTGCGTCGGCTGGCTCGATCCCGAGCTGCCGTGAGACTTTGGGTGCTTCGACACCGGGCCCGAAGGTGGGGTGATCGAGGCTTTGGTTTTGGTTTTGCCCAGGCCGGCAGGCGAGGGAGTAACCGGAGTCTCTTTGGTTTTCGGTGCGGGGTTGGGAGGGGGCATAGTACTCACGGCCCGCTGTCCTGGTGTGACGTCCTCCAGGTCTGAGTCGTCGGCCTCGGAAGCGCTGACGATGTCTTCCCCCCGTTCGGTGTGTGTCTGCCCCGAAGCTTCGGCGTCGTCTCCGAAGATGTCCGGTGGAGCTGCAGAGGATGAGTGCGCCATGGTGCGTCGAGCTCTTCGATCTCGGATCGTTTTCTTCGATCGAAAAGACTTGCAGGCGGGGCAGTCTCTAGCCTCGTGTTCCGGAGAGAGGCAAAGGTTACACACCTGATGGAGGTCGGTGTGGGGAAATTTAGACCCACATTTTGGGCACTTTTTAAACGGAGTCCTTTCCATCGGCCGGGACCGGAGTCGCGGAGGGCCCGAAGGCCGGTGTCGATGTACGGGATGGAAAAGTGCCGCTTCGAGAGATGAAGATGATGAAGGGACTCGAAGAATCGAGGATTTTCCGTCGAGGCTGGAACCGTAGAAGTTCGAAGCCGGAGCACGAAGTATCACATCCGAGCCCGATGGCGGAAAAAAACAATCTGAGGATGGAGCCGAAGCCCATGCGCAGTACGGACCGAAGGAGGAGTCACCAAACTCGTGACTTCCAAAGACGGTCCAAGAAGAAAAACAAACTGCAAACATCCGGGCCCAACACCAGATGGCGACCTATGCTAAGTGTACAATCTGCAGCTCATATGCCTCGAACACCGGAGATACTTCCTGCGCGACTTCAGGATGGAGATATGGAAATACGCATCCTGCAAATCGATCGACACCATCCAGCCCTCCTGATGCAACGCTTGAAGAACCTGCGCAAGGGTGAGCATCTTGAACCTCTCTTGCTTCAGAAAAAGATTCAAGATCCTTCGGTCCAATATTGGACGCAATCTGCCGTCCATTTTCGGAATCAGGAAATACCGGTAGTAGCATCCCTGACCCCTCTCCTGCTCAGGAACCACCTCTATCACACCTTTTTTTAGTAACGTCAGGACTTCCTCCTGCAGGAGAAGAGGGTGGTCCTCTGAGCAAGCCCCTTAAGGAGGGTAATTTGGAGGAAATTCCCGAAAGGGAAGGGCGTACCCATTTTCTACAAGATTTAGAACCCAAAGGTCTGTAGTAACAGATTCCCAATCTTGTAGAAAATGGGTAAGCCGGCCCCCCACAGGACCAGCATGATCCAGAACGGTGGATATAGGGTTGCTTAGCAGTGGTGGGAGGGGCCGAGGAAGAGTAGGAGAGCTGACGACCTCGAGTGCGACCTCTGACTCTGCAGCTCTTATACAGAGTGGTTTGCTGCTGCTGAGGCTGTCTGTAAGAATGAAAAGTTGCCCTTCCGAAGCCCCTGTACCTCTTGAACGAACCCCTTGGCTGAGATTGAAGGCCCAAAGATTTAGCCTTGGCCTTACTCTCTTTAAATCTTTCAAGCGCAGCATTTGCTTTCTTGCCAAAAAGTCCGGAGCCATCAAAAGGCAAGTCCAAGAGTGTTGACTGGACATCAGGGGAGAATTCTGAAGATTTAAGCCACGCACTCCTCCTGGTGGCAACAGAAGATCCCATGACTCTTTCAACTGAGTCAGCTGTATCCTAGCCACTTTGGATCATCTGACGTGCCACCGCTTGGGTATCCGAAAGGACCTTATTGAAACTTATCCTATCCTCTGACAGTTTGAGTTAGCTGCTTTGCTGAGTCCATAAGAGCATGGATATATCGGCCCAAAAGACAGGTGGCATTCGTCGATTTAAGGGCCATGCTGGCAGAAGAGAAGACCTTCTTGGCCGACTGATTCAATTTCTTTGCTTCCCTGTCACTTGGGGAATAGAACCTGAGGATTTTCTGGAACAGGTAGCCTGAACCACCAGACTCGCCGGAGATGGGCGAGATGTCAAAAAGTCTGGGTTTTCCAGAGCTGCCCTATACCTCCTGGCAATAACTTTAGAAACTGCCGGAGCAGAATAGGGCTTACGCCACACCTCCATTACTGGCTCTATAATGGAGTCATTAAAAGGGAGTAAAGGCTCTGAAACAGTAGAAGGAGAGTGCAGAACTTCTGTTAGGATGTTAGGCTTGAACTGTGCAGAAGGCAACTGCAGATCTAAAAGTACAGCCGCCTTCTTTATAACAGCATGGTATGGTGCCACATCCTTTGAAGGAGCATCAGAAGGAGGAGTAATCTCCCATTCAGGTGATCAGTCCAGGCCACTAGCCTCCTTCAACACAAACACATCGTCCGATTCCATAAGCTCACCTTCCTCCACCAGGTATCTCTGTTCATCCAGCACCCTTTGGGCCTCCCTCCTAGACCTGATCCTCACAACCGGAGTCTGCGGCGCCGTGACCGAATCTGACGGCGCCGGAGCCAAGCGTGGATCCAATGGAACAGCCGGTGTCGAACGAGGTAGAGTCGGCGCCGGTGAAGAAGGGAGCGGCGTCGATGTCCTCGGCGCCGGTAGATGCCAAGACAGCATCACCGGAAAAAATGGCATGAAGGGAGCCTGAGGATAAGCTTGGGGAACTCCCAAACTGAAGGCCATAGGACCCGAAGGTGCACCAGAAGGGTACATGGCTCTGGAGAAGACTGCGTACATCGCATTAAGATAATGCATAGGGTCCTGACCTGGTCCTGGAAACGCAGGATATTGTTCAGGCATCACCAGACTCAGGCCGACCAGCGCCGACGGTGGAACCAGCGGAGCCGAAGGCTCACCCGAAGCAGGAGGTTCCTCACACGGAACCGGAGATGGAGCCGGCGTCGGAGATTGCTCCGGTGAAGCCACAGGTGACGATAGGCCAATAGGAGAATCAGGAACAGGCGAAAGAGATACAAAGTCCTTACGGCGTCGGGAGGGAGATGTCGATCTCGGAGCTGCATCCCTATCCGAGTGATGTGGAGATGAGTGCCTCTTCTTTTTCTTGTGCTTCTTAGACTTAGAAGCATGCCCCGAAGTCGACTTTGACCTCGACCTTCTCCAGCCTCTTTTTTCCTTCTTCATCCTTGCGATGAACAATTTCTCTTCCCTCTCCTTAAGAGGCTTGGAGCTCATCTTGCGACAGCAAGAACATCCTTCCACATCATGGTCTGAAGACAGGCACCACACGCAGTCTTCATGCGGATCTGTTATCGACATGTATTTCCCACACTCGACAAGGTTTAACCCAGACTTCGTCGATATCACAGAATAAGAGAGAGAGAAACCAGCTGAAAACAAAGTAACCAGAACAGCTACAGAGAGAGAGTCCCGAAATCCGTTGGCGTCGACGGCGCGGAAAAAAGAGAACCGACGTCATCACACCGATGAGGTCTTCTTATGGAGCTGGCGACGTCGGCAGAGTCGCGAGCGGAGCAGTGTCTCAGTGACGTCGTCTTCGACCTCATCGGCGTGGACGGCTATAAAAGTTTCCGAATGTTGCTGGCGCAGGGGATATTCACAAGGTGAGGAATCCACTGGCAGATGTATCAATCAGAAATACCTTGATTGTGGAGATTGTCATGTTTCAATCAGAAATATTAAGAACGAACATCAACTCCTTATAAAGTATTTTTTTTTTTTTAAACTGCTGACTGAAATGCATAATTTCTTGACGTGTCCTGGTCAAAAGTTCAGGAGGGGAATGTCAGAGGATTACCTATTTCATATAACCATGGGGAAGAAAATATTGCAGTTGGAGTCTCAAAGGAGAAGCTGAACCCTGAACACTTCCACATGAATGACAAGAGGTATGGTCATAATACATTGCATGGGCTGAATGTGGTCTACTGATGTTTGCCCACCTGTTTTCAATGTTAATTGTGGTATTGAAATACTGCTTGTGCTAGCACTGGCTATCAAGAGTTTACAGATTCACTTACTTCAATTATCTACCGCTGTCAGACTATGAAAGATGCAATAGTGCATAACTGGTCAGCAATGAAAGAAACCCTAACAATTAGTTGATATGCCCATGTCACTTTCACCACTTTTTTCCCCAAAATTAAGGTAGCATCCAGTATGCGGCGAATAAAAAAAAATAAAGATTCATAAAAATAAACCAACACTGACCTCATAGGAGCAGACAACTTCAGTGGGGGAAAAAAAAGACGTTTAGGGATGGTTAACAGCAAAAGAAAAAAATTGACATATATACATACAAAAAAGTCCAACAATCAAAACATGTTTGGTTACTTGCTTCAGGATGGCGAATTTCCAGTCACTAAGCAGCACACAATGATGATGCTGCAACCTGCTGCCTTTAAGTGACAAAGCCAACTACCTCTTTTGTTAGGCTGACATAACTTAAGTATCTTGCTTTTTATAAACATGTTTCATCCCAATAAAGTAATGGGTTTAAATTATCGCTGTGATTACAAAAATAAAAGACTAACAAACTGTTTTTTAAATGTTTACTTTGTAAAATGTGTTTCCAGGATCTGGATAATGGAGAAACCTGAGCAAACACCTAAAGTTTGCATATCCACATAAAATGATATCGATATACTATAAAAACACAATCAATTGTGCTGTGAACGAAGAGATTGTAACTCACCTTGGCCCAATGAGAAGTCCAACAAAGTTTATCTCTGGGTATTCATCTTGTGGAATCATCACCTTGTCACTCACTCGTGTTGCTGGAGGCCTGGAAACAAATTTATATTTACAAAAACAGCTTTATAACTGCTCCCTTTTTTAAAACTATCCTGCCAAAACTGAGCATATACCAGGGATTCTCGCTGACAGACTGAGTGAATCCGGCTGGTTGGTCAGTAGCCATCCCTCTGCTTGATCCAAAAATAACTGGAAACTGTCTATCACTGATTCAAATCTTTCCCTCAAACCTCAGACCTCCAGGAGCAGCAAGTAGCAGATTTTTGACATATTATGCTTTTAAGAAAATAAATACAGCCTTACATTAAATCTGGCCACCACTACTGGTCACTGCATTACTATAATCTCTTCACAACATCTATTTAGGAGATTGGGCTCGCTCAGTGGCTGCGACTAAGGAATGGAATAAACTGCTTGGCTTAGGAATGGAATAAGCCGTCTCTTGAACGCTATTAGATTCTTAGTTTCTTTCCCGAATGATGGTTTCAAACAAGCTTAAAAGCTTTTTTGTGTTCACCTGTTGCGCTTCATAAATAACTAAATCCCTAAGGCTCCAATTAAATACTAATAGAACAGTGATAAATACAATAACTAATATACTTAATTTTTAATACTACTCCGAGACCCCACAACTCCTTTTAAAAGGTATCATGTATGGCTACAACAACAAAGATAGCTGAAGCTTCCAGGCACAGCACAGTACTTTTAGTAAGGGAAACAACTTTACCATAATCTTTACACCAAGATAATCAGAACTTCAGTGGTATAGGTTTGCAGGACTAAAATTTTATGTGGCAGAAATTATTCTACACTATATTTCTATCTAAGTTACTGCGGTCTCAGAAGAAGAAAAAACATTTACCTCACAACTCTACAGAGTTCATAGGTAAACATTAAACATGGTCATTTTACTTACTAATATTTGCTGTTTCTTCAACTGCCTTAACTGAAGGCTTGCTTTTTTTTACTTTTCACACAATAGAAACCAGATAATTAATCATAAGCTGTTGACAGTGTTCTTACTTGTAATCTGCCGGTGGTTTAAAATCTGGGTTGAGGGCAACCATTTCTGTAATCAGGTTATGCCTCTCTTCCTCCAGTTTCTTTCGTGTTCGAAACTCGCGAGTATTCAGGCGTTTCCCCTCACTATTGTAGATTGGCTCTGGCGATGGAGACCTGTAGGAAACAATATGGTATTCACTACTCACTTGTTTAACTGTTGTACTGAGCCACATTTCCCCACATACCAATAACGACAGAGGCGCTCTAACTCAAACGCTAAAATACCCAGCCTGAACAACTGATATGTTTAAGCCCAACAGTATAGTGGGGGAAAGGATCTGATTGGGGATGTTACATTTGAAGTATGTGATCATTTGAAATTGCTAAACTGTCACAGTAGAAACAGTTTAAACTGACCTAATGTATAGGGATACTGAGAAAAATGAACAATGCATCAAGATATGGAATGCATTTCCCCATCACAGCTGATTCAGAAAAAACAAGGGATCATTTTATTTAAAAAATAAAAGCAATTCGAGGAGCTGGCACTCTGCAATTGCAGCAATGTTGCAGCACCCCAAAAACGATGGCCAAGAACTTCAGCTCGGCTATCCTCTCCTCCACTGTGACGGCAGCATCGGTACTGAATGTTCAACTTGTTCTCAAACCAGAGGTAGGAACTGGTTTAAAAGGAAGAGGTTAAGTGCCGTACAGCCCCCAGCCAATGCCCTTGCTGCCCCCCCACCCCAATTCAAGACACCACGTGCAGAGGGGAGCAACTGCTTCCTAAACAGGATCAAATGTTCATGGTTTCATTACTAGGAAAAGTTAACAGCTAAAAGTAAAGCAATGGTCAGTTTAGTTACCACAGCGATTTTGCGGTAAGAAAAAAAAAATGATTAGAACACTTCTAAAATTGACAAGTTAAAGAAACTTCTTAACATTCAGGATAATTTTGACCAAGCTGCAAGAAGGGAAGAGGTTACCCACATCAGGTTATCAAATAACATCCTGAAAGATTATGGAACCTACATCCTCTTTTGGGGTAAATAACCTTTGGCTGGTTGGAAAGGAAGTGTTATCTGGGTTCACATCAATTCAACAAAAGGAAAAAAAGTTAAAGTTGATTATTTTGGCTGAGAATTACACTTCACACGTTCAAATCGGAGCCTCAACACAGTGGGAATCAAAACCAGTTTTTATATTCCTAATATTTTGGTGCAACCTCTACCATCTATATAGTTTGCAACAATTAAAATACAAGGTGAAGCAGGAAGTGGTTAAAGTTTTAAATGAAACCCTTCAAAGAAAGTGCTTGAAAGCTATTTCCACAACCACTGAGGCTCCTTTGACATGGTTCTACCAACAAGGAGAAATTGTTGCTAGTGTAAAAAAAAATATATACATGACCCTTTACGTCACTTTTATACGTCTGATTTCAGGATGGTATGTTTTCATACACACTTAAAGTCCGAGCAGGTACAGGAAGTTCTTTAAGATTTAAATCTGCAAATTCTGAATGCTTTTGGTTGCAGGGTAACAGGAGGAATGCATCCAATTAACCAATGCCTCAAAATAACTGAGTGTCACGCTGACCAGACCATGGCTGAGAAATCAAAGCCCATTAGGACAACCCATCAATGGAAAGAACTAAACAGATACTAAATTTACCTAGAAACAGTTATTGTAATATATATGTTAAGAAAACCCAGAAAGATGCTAGCCCACATAAGGATTATATATATATATACATACACATACACACACACACATACATACACACACACGAGAGAGACAAATATTTACATGTCTTAATTAACAGAAGAGAAAATACACTAAACATTTGAAGTTAAGAATTTCGCCCCAGCTAGACCTGGCAAACTGCACTGAAGTGCATCAGTACGGCTACATTTTGAAACTACAGTTTGAAATATGTAGGTCATTGACTTAAATGAAGACCCATTCTAAAACTCAATAGGCACCCAACCGCTTTGATCACTTATCAGTATATGTCCCATTTGGCTGTTCCCGATGTGACAAGTAAGTCGACAGGCCTCCGTGGAGGATGCTTTTAGAAATACTCTAGCGGAGTTAAAAATCAAATGTCAGTCATTAGCATTTTACTGATTTCTTCCACTAGGAAAAATCAAAGGTGACAAAACTTGCTGAATGTCCAGTTTTTTACCTAAACCACTAAACTTCATGCATTTTCGAAGTATAGTAAACAACCCTGGAAAAAAAGCATTGTAAGCCTATAGACAAATACAAAAAGGTACTATGAAGTCCTCAAGTCTCTTAAATAAAAAGTCGTACCTTTTAAAATTAGCCCATTTCAAATCTATAAAGAAGTCTATTTTTCAGCACAAGCGCAAAGGAAATCTAATGTACACAGTGCTTTTGAGAGGAAGGTGACCACACACAAGGTCTCATTAATTAACGCAAGTCACACACTGAAATTAGTTAACCAAACATCGTCACAATTCAGAATTTTTGGAGCTAATTTAAACCACTAATTTTTCTATCGCTAGGTGCAACATTAAATGCCTCTTACTGCGGATTAAACTATCAGAGTTAAGCAGTACTAAGGGGGAGAGAAAAAAAACTCAATAAAAACCAGCTACAGGTATAAGAAAAGAAAATGAAACCAAATTGCAAAGTAATGTCCTCAAAATTCTTAAAATGATTAGAAATAAAGCACCCAAATGACAAATAATAATTTGAAGGAACGCATGATTAAGTACCTTGTTCCAGTGTGGTGATTTTTTTTAAGTCACAAGAGAGCACGGCTATGTTATGTCTTCACGATCAAGGTATTCAGTCTACTCCTACAGAAGCAGCACTTCTACACTATGGAAATGCTCTGCAATACAGTATCAGCTATGATAGGTTTTGGAATCACTTAAAAATGCCTGTGCAGTAAAAAAAAAAAAAAAAACATTTTAAGTAGTGACATGTGCCAGCTTCAGTTTAACTAGCGTAGATATTCCTTGTGTGGTTCAGAAGTACAAAGTTTCAAAAGCAAGACTGACACTCTTTATTCTCCGGATCCCACACTAAAGCTGTCCAAATTCCTGAGATCCCTTACTGATCTGACATGATGCCATCAAAAAAGGTATTAAAAAGTTAAAGTGTTACTGTCAGCTGGTTAAAACTTGTATCCCAACCTGTCCTCAGGGTTAGGGGGGATCCCCAGGTCTCCTGTGCGCAGTTTACGAGTCAGGTCTTCAATCTGCAGTTGTACTGGAAGAAACCAGGTTAGGAAAGAAAAAAGGATGGAAAAAAGACAATGTTACCACAATCATTTCAACTTAACATTAAATCATGAAGAACTGGAGAATATGCAAGGAACGGCCGGCAAGTGAGCACCTGGAGAACAACTCTCCACGGAGCACCAGTCGTACGCCAAGTGGAAACAAAACAATGCATGAGTAAAACAGAGCTAATTAAAGTCAGAGCCAATTAGGAAACAAACTCGTTAATTTGAAAAGGAATCAGTGGTCGGAGCTACATACTTTAATGAACTAGAAAAACAAACGCCAGAGCAAGCTCTCTTAAGCAATGTACAAAAGGTGTCTATAAATGTTAAGACTCCCTGCAGCGATGATGCTACAGAGTAAACATATAAAAAAAAAAAAAACTTCACGTTACAAATCACCTGAGCATGCTGCAGTTTGAGAGTTCCTAAGAACCAAGTCCACATTACATAAGTTCACATGATAAAAAGTAATGCTTGAGAAGAATGGGAAAATTACCTTCACGGGGACGGTGTACTCTTAGTACTCAAATCACGTGCAATCATAAGAACTGAACCATCTTCCAAAACCAGTAACAAATATGTGCGAGGACAAGCACTTATGCTTGAAAAGTGCTTTTTGCAACCAGTCAGCTTGACTAAGACGGCACAGACTAACAAATCCACAAAAAAATGTTTTATATGAAACGTCATCATACAGTGCCCGACATGCAATGCACATACTAAGTGTCAAGTCCTCCACTTGACTCTAGTGGGGAACACGTGCTTGGAGATGTCAGATGACTGACTGTCAGATTTTTTGGGAGGTTTGGGATGTAGGGGAGAGGAGATTTAATTTGGTGTTGAAATGGGATTAAAGTTGCCCCTTCCGTTTATGAACCTGACTGAAAATATTCATCAGCTGTTTTTGGGCAGCAAGTACCAACTTTTAAGGGCAGAGCACAGAAGAGGTGGGCTTCAAAACAACTTGCATTCGGAGTCAATGCAGTATTTTAGTAACGATGGGTGGGGGGCAAATGTCATTCACTGACAGCCTTCGTTTCAAACTTATAATTCCTAAACATAGGTAAAAACGAGACTGGATCTCACTTTGGCAGTCTTTTGCAGTCCATCCACATGCCTTGATAGACAGGGGTGTTTCCATAACAAATTAATGACAGAATGATTGCCATCTTTAAAGTACTGTATGCTACAGTTGGATGACCCAGTTCTTTTAGATTGTTTTCAAACCATTTAATTCAGCTGTGTGGATGGAAAAAAACAATTCTATTTAAAGTAGTAACTCATGACCACTTAAGTGCACCAGCCCTCTATAGCACACACTCATTTATGTGATAGATTGTTAAGTACAGAGAATTGCGCTAGGAAACAATACTATAAGAGCATAGGTGAGTAGTTCAGCCTGTTTTCGTGCCTAGTCATCAGCGATAACAAGTCCTTCATGGTCACACATTAGCGTAAATATATTACTGCAATATAAGGAAAGGTAAGGCAGTACAGCAATTACTTTAGCAAATCGCTCTTACATCGGAGCCTTGTTAGAAAACGTTTTAAGCATTAATTATCGAAAGAGCATTTAAGTCAAGCACGTCATCTTGAGACATATGTTCAACATCTGGTTTAACTCCTCAGCACTGAAATAAACATTCAGTAAAGCTATGCATTTGTTTTTGTAAAGGATTGCGGGGAACAATAAGCAGCATCGCAGAACACTAACGAGTACATCGCTAACGAAGGCAATAGGAGTTGCTTTGATCCAGACTGAGTAAGCATCTACACAAGAGACCGTTTTGTTTTTTTAAACGCTTGCACATACTTCAAACAAAAAAAAAAAGACTACGTCTTTTATTTATCCCCAAACATAACCAGATAGATGTACTTAATTGCGAGTGGTTGCAAAAATTATTCGAAATTGTGACAAATGTCTGTGGCCCTCAGTTCTGTGATTGATTTTGCTGCGGGGCTTCTACACCAACTGGGCATCAGAAAATACAAGTATTAAACAATGGAAAATTTCTAAAAGGACCCGAGACCAACCAGTCTTTGGTGGATGAGTGAGTAGTATAGGACTAAAGCAATATCACAAAACACTGCCCGATCATTAGATTCCGTATTAGTGGTGCTTAAGGAATATAAAGGCAGAGTTGTAGCAGAGACATTTTATTTTAGACTATGAACAGAATAAATTGAAAAATAAGTACAATTATATTTTAACCATCTATAATGCTTAGACTCGAGTGTATAAAGGTATAGGCTGTTTCAGATTTTATTCTATTAAAACCAGTGAATCTTTGGCAGCTCCGACTTTGTAGCAGGATGATTCAATACTTTCCGAACAATTAACCATTAAGGGCCAGGAACTCAAGTCTGATGGCAGAACCCATGGGGGTTTATTTTATTTTGACCGGGTGCCCCGAAGGACTTAAAACGTAAGTCAACTTTAATAGTTTGCAACTAAATCCAAGTCTAAAAGCGTATTGAATGTGAAACAAGTCCTCAGTATTCGCTGAGGTGCAAAATAAACCAGAATTAGAGCATCTGTTAACACCCCAAAGAGGATGGCTACCTTTCTAGATGAAACACGCTCAAAAAATGATAAAAACAAAATGGTATCCCTGCACGCTCATAGGAAGAAAAAACAGTTGCAGCCGTTTCTTATATCACGGACGCAATCTGAGAGTTCGAGTCTAACCGAGAAAGCAAACTGCGATTAGTGAGCACATGTTCTTCTGAGGAGTAAAAAGTAAACAGACAAAAACTGCGAGGAGTCAGTACCTAGAGAGGGACATCGACGACATACGGCCAAACAGAAGTCCTGAAATTCAAACACCAAGCAGGTGCGGTATAAATAGGGCTCCCGGTTTTACGGCATTTGTTTTTGTTTTTCCGTCTGCATTTATCCATATTTATTTTTTGCCATTTTATATCTGTAATTATCCATATTTCCTTAGGTTTTTGAGAAAATCTTAAACCGAATCTACTATATTTCCGCATTTAATCGCCAAATGTGAACTCATACTTGAATCGGACAGGTTTCAATGTGACTACAGATAATGAATGCACTTACATTTCTCGTTTGGAGACGTGGGGGCGCGTCGCTGACTCCCGCTGTGTGCCCTACCTGGTGTGTCCTGTGTGCTTTGGTCCGCTGCCGCTGTTCATCTGTCCTCCGCCGCCGCTAATACCAACGCGGCCGCTGAGTGGGGACTACAATTCCCAGCTGCCTGTGCGGCCGGAACTCGCCGACAGCGTTTCCCGCGCCAGGAGGCGCTTAAATATCAGGCACTCCCCCGGCAGAGCGGGTTGCTCGTTTGGAGACGTGGGGGCGCGTCGCTGACTCCCGCTGTGTGCTTTGGTCCGCTGCCGCTGTTCATCTGTCCTCCGTCGCCGCTGCTAATACCAACGCGGCCGCTGAGTGGGGACTACAATTCCCAGCTGCCTGTGCGGCCGGAACTCGCCGACAGAGTTTCCCGCGCCAGGAGGCGCTTAAATATCAGGCACTCCCCCCGCGACGCGGGCGACGCCGGGCTAAGCCCGGGCAAAGGGCGGGCCCTCTAAGGCCCTCAGAGGTCAACAGTGGTCGGGCGGGCCACCGATCTAAGCTGCAGAAAGGTGAGAGAAGCGATATGGCCACAAGGGGGAAGCGCTCTGCTATTCAAAGTGCCGGCCCAGATGTGGCACATCCGAGTATACCGTTATCCTTGGAAAGTATGCTGGATAATGCTTTCAACATGGTTGCCAATGAAATTGCGAGTACAGAGAGACGGATGTCACTGGAGCTTTCACGTGCACACCCTGAGCTCAGGGGCTCAAGTATAGCCTACACTATACCTTTATCCCCAACTGTTACAGTGTCTAAATCCAATGTGCCCCACCCACCATCTATCACCCTTGAGGAGGAAAGCGACACTATTATCCTTGAATCCCAGCTCGATACCACTGAATACGTCCCTATCCCTCATATATCCCCGAAAGCCAAACCTGCCGGAGGAAAAAGGAAAAGAGGCCCCTCAAAATCCTTAAATAACAAAAGGAAACCAGCTCTGTATAACAAGGGCCAACCCACACCGCAGAGTATGTGGACAAGAGGGAAGCAAAAAAACAATAGGGGGCAGCAGTGTTACGACTGATGAAGTGCAATTGGTTGAAGGACCCCTGGATATTACTCCCCCCAGTAACGGTATAAACTGTACTTACACACAGACTGAGCCAGTTAGTGAAAATATTTCAGCAATTAAATCAAATGCTAATTTTATGGAAACCATTGTAGATACCGTTTTTAAACAGTTAGAATGCCAAATGATCAAACAGTTTAATAATATTTTTAAAAGATTGGACCGTATTGAAACCCTGATTAAGAATGAGGATGTCAAGAGGAAGGGGGCTATTAGCCTTGATCTAATAAGGGGCGAGCGCTTTTTGAAAGATTTAGAAACTGTTAACAAAGGTATATTAAGCGAGGTGTAAAATGCCCCCAGAAAAGTTACTATTGAAAACACTGTATCGAATAGCGCCAATGATGGGAGAAATTACACTTCAAAAACCCCCCTGCACACCCTGACTACAGTCACAGAACCAATATGCCCCAACACTATAGCCACTAATACGCCTAAGGATGCTCCCACCCTCCATGCCACAGGGAGGAAGGTACCTATTAACACTGCATCAGACAAGGGCCAAATAACTATCACAAGGCCAACAATGTACTCAGGGCCTGTCCTTAATTTGCCTCCCGACGCCTGCCCTTATGTAATAATTTTGGCAGGCGTACCCCAGTTAAGGGAGGGACAAAGCGAGACATGGATGCAGCTTAATAACAAATGCATAGACTGGCTATCTTAACACAAAGGGGTAGGACCCAATATTATGAGAGAAATTTTGACTACACGACGGGTGAGCTGGGTTGGGCCACTACCAAAGAACATAGAAGGGGATTGTATTGTCATCAATTTTAGAAATCCCTCTACAGCTAAATTTATCCTTGGTAGTACTAATACGTGTTTCTCCCCACCTACTGACATAACCTCCTTGCCATTGGGTTACTTTTACAGACCTCATCATAGACCTCCCAGTCCCACTTTTTCACCTTTTCCCTTATATAACAGGTACAGTGCCCTGTCTGACCTGGGCACTCTGGACTGACCACTAACTATCTCGTCAGATTCAGTAATTAGGAACTATTCTAAGATACCCGGGCCAGCAGGGGATTCTCCTATTAATTCAACTATAGTGATTGCTAACGATGTTAAGGCGCCTAAGAACAATAGCCATGTTTTTATTGCCGGTACCATCTACCAACAATCTGCCAATCTTAAGCTGGAATATAGCAGGTTTAAATGCTAAAGTTACAAATAGGGACTGGGTTTCTAAAATTGATATTCTAATGTTTCAAGAAACCTGGTGCACCACTCCTCTTCTTTTTGATGGTTTCTGTTTTAATCAAATTGCTTCTACACCTGCTATAGGTAGACCTAGCGGGGGACTATCAACATGGGTCAAAATGGGTGCAGATGTCAAAATTGAATCACTGGAAACACACAATAGAAATTTCCAGGATTTGCTCTATACTAGCAGTGTTAGAATATGTTTAATACATTTTTATAACAATGATTTTAAAACACATCCCAATATGAATTTTATAAAGTTGTTTAATTTTATTGACGATATTACCGAAGGACAAAAGTGTGGCAAACTTGATGGGATATGTATAGGAGGTGATTTTAATGCACACATCCACCGTCAAACTCCTCCTTGTAAAAGAGGCGAAGAATTATCCAACCTTCTGGCCACGAGGGACTTAATCAATGTTATGGAAAAAGTAAACACCATGGAGAAAATCCGCCCCGTGGCCACTTATATCGGACATGGGAGTGCTTCCACAATTGACTATGTATTCATGAGCCCTACGCTCGTGGACCTTTTACTAGAGGCCTCAGTAGTCAGGTATATATATAGCGACCACCACTCCATTCTATCCACTCTTAAACTTCCTCACAAAAAGCCGAAGCGGAAAGAAATAGGGGCAAAAAACCTAGTCGCGTCGACAGATAGGCTAAGGGTGGTTTGGAAGGGGATTGACAATAAGGGGGTACTAGCCAGAGTTGTAAAATCTTATCCTGGACTAGTCTTCACCTGCCTGTCATCCGACCACCCTGACAATGCGATTGTGGAAGCATTCACTGAATTGTGCAAGACTATAAAGAAGGAGATATCCAAGCCAGCCTTAATTAATACTAACATCACCCCTAGATGGTTTGACAACTCTTGCTCTAGGGCAAACAGCGATCGGAGAGCTGCCTTAAAGACCGACCCACCAGATCAGTCTCTGGTGAGGACCCTGAGGTCTAGCTACAAACGTGCTTTAAGAACACGATCCGAAGAGCTTTTAAAAACCCATTGGGAATCACTCGTACTAACTGCAGCAACAAAGGATATTGCCGGGT
The DNA here is from genome assembly GCF_964204655.1 of Triturus cristatus. Classification (NCBI taxonomy): domain Eukaryota; kingdom Metazoa; phylum Chordata; class Amphibia; order Caudata; family Salamandridae; genus Triturus; species Triturus cristatus. The sequence continues at coordinate 728,398,651 of NC_140592.1, read as the reverse complement.
TTTGGAGAGAGGTCAAGAACCTGAAATCATTTGGCTCCAATATTACTCCCATAACTTGTAGCATACAAGGGGACGCATGGGTGAAGTATTTCACAAAAATTTACATGGCATCGACTCCTCCTATTGAAAATTGTCATTTATTTAAGTTTCCGTATATCTCAATAACGGAAGTAGAGGATGCAATTCTTCAAAGCACAGGAAACAAAGCGCCAGGGCCTGATGGAGTATCTATTGATTTAATAAAATCAGAGCCTGACCTATGGTCCCCACTTTTGTGTAATGTTTTTAATAATTTATCAAACACTTCACTGCCTGATTCTTGGTCCAATAGCACCATCGTACCAATTTTTAAAAAAGGGGACAGACTTGACCCTGGGAGTTATCGCTCGATATCACTAATTGATAATACATTGAAGATTTTGGGCAGGGTCATTTTTAATAAGATTAACATTTGGTCCGAAGAAAATAAAATCTTACACCCATGCCAGTTAGGCTTTAGAAGCAACGTAGGGACGGTTGAGCAGTGCTTGAACCTAAACTTAGTTTTAGATAAATACACCATAGCTAAAAAATCCCCACTTTACCTAGGTTTTATGGATCTAAGCTCTGCTTTTGATTTTGTCAATCGATCACGCCTATGGACAGCCTTGCTGAGATATGGTTTGGATGAATCTCTGGTCCATTTTCTGGCCCATTTACACAGTGATTTAAAAGCTTGTGTTCGTATTAATAACGATGGTGAAGTTTCGGGCGAGATTTTAATCGGCAGGGGTGTAAGACAAGGCTGTGTCTTGGCTCCCCTGCTTTTTATTTTATATATAAATGAACTAAGTACATCCTTGGATAAACTGACTACTGATGTCCCGCTCGTTAACGGCAAACCCCTCCCTGTATTGCTTTATGCCGACGATGCGGTACTTTTAGGCCGTACACCTAATGCACTTCGCACCTTAACCCGTTCGACGCGCATGACGGAACGGTTCCGTCATGCACGTCGGTTGGGCTGTGCTTATGACGGAACCGTTCCGTCATGGCCCCGCCCGCGCACGGAACCTTCAGCGTGGCGCGGAAATCCGCGCCGCGCTGAAGGGGTTAATATCAGGCTTCGTCTCTTATATGGCCGGCCTTGACTTATGCACAAACTTCAAAAAATCTTATATAATGTCTTGTGGGCCAATGAAACATAAAATCTGCCATATTACGTCAGGGAACAATGTTTTAAATAGCACTTTCCCTTATTTAGGTCTGTTTTCCGATTTCGGATCCTGGCAACCTCATGTTGCCAGAGGAAGGAACAAACTGGGTAAAGCCATCAACTCTATAATTACTTTACGCCAACCAAAGCATACTGAAGTCATTCTATCACTTTTACAAATTTATAAAACCCAGTGCGTCCCCACAGGAACTTATGGTGCCGAGGTGTGGGGATACTCGAGTTGCACGAATATCCAGATAGAAGAAAATAAATTCTGTAGGAAGGTACTGGGGGGAGATCTCGGCACCATCATACGTGTGCCATAGAGAATTGAATCTCCCATATATAGAGGACTTTATAAAATCCAGACCTGCTCTGTTTTGGTTAAAAATTTGGCGTAATCCAGCAGCCTCACTGACCCGTGACATAATTTTAGACTGCCTAAAAAGTGAGCGGGCAAAATATATTCCTTGGCTTAACGCGGTACAGATGAGCCTTCTAAGTGTAGAAATGGGGCATCTCTTCTCAGCACCCGAAACAATTGATCCATCACATAAGACCATAGTGAAAAGGGCTTTATTTGATTTGTATCGAGTGAATAGAGAAAAAATCGAATTCACAAAGCCAGTAATTATTGGGTACATACCACTACAAATATTATGTACTAAGCCATCTAATATGCCCCAAAGCTACCTATGCAAGAAATTGGGCAGATGGAATCGGAGTTTGCGGTTTAGATTTAGGGATGGGAGTGTGGTAAACTTACTCTGCTTCCCCTTAGGTTACACTCACAATTTGGGGAACTTATTTTGCCCATGTAACCAGGGTGGAAAGCAGAGTTTGCTGCATTTTACACTGTTTTGTGGCTTTTATGTAAAATATACCAAACACTTTCTAATCCCTTATTTGAGAGCCAATGCCTTGACTGATTTTAATGAGGCTTTTAGAGTTTTACGGACGTTAGGTACTGACTATGTAATTTACAGAGTCAACCATTTTCTTCAAATTGCTGTCCGTTCTCGTGCCTCAATGAACACGACCTGAAGTGTGTCGATTATTTTGCCAACTTAACTTATTGTGTTGTGCACATTGGCTGTCCACTTACCCTAATGAATTTGGTATGACAGCCTGTTTGCTATTTTGCACATTGTATTCTTGTACATTGGGTGTACTATTAGATATGTTGCTTTAAGATAAGTTTTTATTAATGACTCAGGTTGTTTTATTACTTGCACACTGCATATTTGCACATTTGATGTATCTTAGACATGTTGTTTTCTTAGAACATGTTTTATTATTCATTGGGATGACTTTTTATGTATTTTAATGGATGCATTCTCTGGAAATTTCTGATATGTTTGATTCAGAACTATTTTTGCACAATTTGCGTATTGATATCTGCACTTATTTGACTGTGTATAAGAATGCTTGGTGTATTTTGTATGTACTTTTATGGATGTTTTGTATATATCCGAATAAAGATCATTTGAATTGAATTGAATGCACTTACACAAAATGGCAAATTTTACTATCAATGTTATGCACATCTACTACATACGCCTCATTACTAAAATGCCCTTTTTTCCCCAATCCTCTCAGCTATTGGCATGGAAGTCATGACTGACAGCATTTACAATCACTCAAACAACCTTCTTTCCGTTTTTGTCTGCATTTAAAAAACAAAAGCAGTCTACAAAATATATATATATATATATATATATATATAAAAAACAGCGAGCCTCAGCTATAAATTGGAAAGACTACTAAAATGTGTTGATAATGTTCATAACCAAAATGTTAAATCAATTATAGAATGCGGCTCCTTGAACTAGTTTTAAAAGTCACCATAGCTTACAAACTCCGTTATAGCACTTGGCCTCTAGGACTTTTAAGCAGAAGGACACTGACCCCCGGGTGCTAGTATAATCGCTTTTCGAGCGCTCAAATCCTGAAGTACTGGCCGGCCAGGATCAACTCATCTTCCGAATTTAAGGCAGTTTGGTACCATCATGCGACTGCCAACACATCTAAACCATACCCTGGAGCACTGTGTTCTTCCAGAAACGGACGGGCGATGTCTTCGAATGTAAACAGCATACCGACCGAAATAGCAACTGTAGTTCCTTAACCCCTTCGCTGCGGCAGGAATTCCGCCGCGGCGCTGGGGGGGTTTGGGGGCAGTTGCGGTGGCGCTGAGCTCGTGACGGAACCACTCCGTCACGAGCCACGGGTGAGCTGTGCTCATGACGGAGTGGTTCCGTCACGTCTCCGCCCACTGCGCTAATCGCCCGCACAGGCGGGGAATTAGCGCCGCGTGGGCAGAGCGGCCGCCAACGGCCGCAGCATGATGGAACCACTCCGTCATGAGCACAGCGCACCCGTGGCTCACGACGGGGTGGTTCCGTCATGAGCGGGGAAGGGGTTAAATGAGGCCTCCGTACATGGGAACTGGGAGCAACGAAAGTCAATCAACCAGGTTTGTTCAGCTTTCAGGGCTGTATTCCATCACAGAGGTGACTACAAAAACAAGCATTTGCAATGCAATAGGTCTCGCATTTACACGAGTTTAAGCTATTGGCATTGTAAATGCCAAATGCCTTTTATTTATGTTAAAAAAACAAAAATAAAAGGCATTGTCGGGAGGAGCCTAGCGCGCATCCAAGATGGTCGCGTGAGCACAGGGCTCCCCGGACCCTTTCTGCTCCTCGGAATATATCCTGAGACTATCCTGATTTGGTTTATGGAATCTGGGAGATGAAGACCAGCTGATCTTATATCTCTTTTTAAAACTCTAATCGGACCTGGGAATCCTGAGTTGTCGTCGTCGGAACTTTCGGGACCCACCCGACGGAGGTGGCCGGGGTGAAGGTGACCCGTGGGGCCGGGCTGCAATTGAACAACAGCGGCCTCAGCGCGGTGCCAGTTGCCGATTCAGCACTTTCGGTTTCGGTTTTGGCCTTCAGGAGATCAGCTGGCGTGCGTGCTCAGGGTGGCGGGGTGCCTCCTGGGCCTCTGCCCGAGGCTTGCTTCCCTCTGCTACTGGTGGGCCTGACGCCTCCGACCCCTACACCGACAGTTTGTGGTCCTTTTGCTGGCGCCCGCACACCTCTTGATCGGAGGTCCCATTGAGAGACTGCGCTCACATGGCGGGCAAAGGGGGTCCGGAGGGGCGCAAGACCAAGGCTTCTCTGCGCGGGGGGCCGGTCCAGAGCAACAACATGGACCGCTACACCCAGGGCAGGGGGTCCCCTGGCGCTGCTGGCCTCTCCCCGGATGCTGCAGGGGGAGGCACGACCGTCTCTGCGGAACCTTCCCTGCAGGACATTATGGGCGCCATCGAGGGCATCAGGGAAACCATCGCGACGCAATATGAGGCCCTGGCCCGTAAGATCGACACTGTCGCGATCGATGTCACCCTGATTCGGGCCGACCTCTCCAAAACTAACGAGAGGGTCCAGGCCCTTGATGCACGGACCTCCACCCTGGGTGCGGAGGTGTCGGATCTGCGGGCCGCGCTTGGGGACATTAGAGTGGTCAACGACCATATGGCCCGGCGGCTTGAGGACTTCGAGGGACGGGCCCGACGCAACAACGTCCGCATCATTGGTGTACCGGAGTCCTCCGACAGCCGCCCGGTGGACCTCGTGGTCGAGGAACTTATCATGCAACAGCTGTCCCCGGCTGGCCTAAGCAAATTCTTCGCCGTGGAGCGGGCCCATCGAGTGCCGGGCGGCCGGCCGCGGCCGGGGGCCCCCCCGAGGCCTATCGTGGCTAAACTGTTCCACTACAGGGACCGCGACGCTATTCTGCAGGCTTCACGGACCCGTGGCCCGGTCCGCTACGAGAACTCGACCATCAATTTTTATCCGGACTTCACACAACTGGTCCAGAAACAGCGGATGGGATTCCAAGGGGTGAAGCGCCGTCTCCGCGAGCTAGGCCTGAAGTATTCGATGATCTACCCGGCGAAACTACGAGTGGAGCATGGAGAGCGGACAGCCTTTTTTGACTCTCCTGTGGCCGCAAGTGACTGGCTGGACTCGCTGCCGGACGGGGGTGGCCGGCCCGGGCCCTCTGGGGGCACCGCAGGTGACGGGTCCCCTTAGACTGACATTTGGTCCTTGCTTTTGCGGTTTTGCACTGTACAGTTGGGTCTTACTCTTTTGCATACTGTGTCTTACCAGGACCCGTGAGGGGTGCGGGCGGGTTCGGGTCCCTTTCCTCCTCCGGGGTCTTTTTGTAGAATGGGGTTAGTGGGGCGACAGGCACACTGCAAGTTGGGGGGGGGTCTTTGGCCCGCAGGGGTGCAGGGTGGGGGGAGTTGGACTTGGGGTGGGGTTGGGGGGGAAGAGGGGTTGTTTTTTGTGTGTTTTTTGTTTACAGGGCGAGGTATTGATTTTTGTCCATATTTGGGAACTGTGCGGCGGGCTGGGGGCCTCTTGATCTATTGGAGGGGATGGGGGGAGACGGGTTGAGGCTTATGTCATGGAACGTCAATGGGTTGGGGGACCGTATTAAGCGGGGTGTTGTACTGCAATATTTGCGTCGTTTGACTCCTGATGTGGTGTTTCTCCAGGAGACGCATTTGGTCGGCAATGTCTGCCATGCGATGAACAGGGGGGGATACCGCCTCGTAGCCCATTCTGGTTTCACAACTGGCTCCAGGGGGGTGGGCATTCTCCTGCGAACCTCCCTTCCGGTGGAGATCACGAGGATAGTCTCGGATGACAGAGGGCGCTATGTGTGTTTGATTGGGAGGTGGGAGGGGCAGCCCCTTACCCTGGTTTCAGTCTACGTCCCCCCGGGCCTCCAGAACTCCACCTTTATTGACTTGGGTCGAATGCTGCTTGACCTTCCGGACGGCCTCCTGCTCATGGGCGGGGACTTTAATTCTGTGGTTTCGGGTGAACTGGATCGTCACCCACCAAGGACCCTCCCCGCTGCCCAGTCATGGCTGGGTGGGATGTTGGAGACCTTCGGCTTGGTGGATAGTTGGAGACTAATGCATCCGACCCAGTGTCAGTTCACCTTTCATTCGGGGGCGCATGGGAGTCTCTCCAGGTTAGACTACTTCCTTATGCCCGCGGCGCAGACTGGTAGGATTCGAGAGGTCAGACACCTGGCGCGTGGTATCTCCGACCATTCTCCGCTGTGGCTTCTCTTTGACACCGGGTCGCGGTCCGCAGGGCGGATAGCGCCCATTAACCCCTGGTACTTGCGGGACCCTGTGACTCGTGACAGCCTGGTTAAGGCCATGGACCAATATTTCAGTGAAAACGAGGGGTCGGTGTCGTCTGCGTTGTCCCTTTGGGAAGCCTTTAAAACTGTGATACGCGGACACGCCCTCGCCCAAATAGTGGTGGCCAAGAAGGTTAGGAGCGAGGCGGTGGTGAAGCTGGAGACTGACATCTCGGGGCTGGAGTCGGCCTTGGAGGCGAATGTTACTCCGGACGGGCTACATGCCCTTAGCCTGAAACAGTTCGAATATAGGTCCCTGGTCACTGACGCGGCCAAAACTATGTATAGGGAGCAGCAGGGCCGATTGTATGACGCGGGGGACAAGGCGGGAAAGTTGATTGCGTGGCTGGACAAAAAGGAGAGAGTGAATCGTGTGGTCCCCGAGTTGCGTGCTGCGGATGGTGTGTGTGTGACTGAGCCGGATGAGATTGTGGAATGTTTCGCCGACCACCTCCGGGCGGTGTACTCCCCGGTGACTGACAGGGATGAGGATGACTCCCGCCTCTTACTGAGAGATATTGCTCTGCCCGGCCTGTCCGTTGAGGACCGAGAGCGGCTGGACGCCCCCTTGTCGTCGGATGAAATAGCGACCGCGATTCGTTCCCTTCGCTCGGGCAAGGCTATGGGTCCTAACGGTCTGCCCATTGAACTATACAAATTGCGTCCTGATAAGCTTGCGCCCTTCCTCAGCCGCATGTTTCGCGACTCTCTTGCGGCGGGTTCCCTTCCGGCCGACCAGCGCTTGGCCACTATAGTCGTTATCCCCAAGGAGGGCAAGCCGCGAGATCGCTGTACTTCTTACCGGCCTATTTCACTGCTCAATGCGGAGCCTAAAATCCTGGCGAAAGTCCTGGCCAATCGATTGTTGAGTGTCGTGTGCGACCTTATACATCCGGACCAATGCGGCTTTATCCCGCACCGCAACACCGCTCTTAACTTGCGGCGTCTTCACGGTGCCCTTGCCAGGGCGGAGTTCCTCTCCGAACCGGCCGTGCTGGTTTCTTTGGATGCCACGATGGCCTTTGACACTATTGAGTGGCCATTCCTCTGGGCCGTCTTGGATAAATTCGGCTTTGGAGAGGGATTTATTGGCTGGGTGAGGCTCCTTTACACGGGACCCATGGCTCAAGTGGTGGTGAATGGGCGGGTCTCTCGGCCCTTTGCCCTTGGCAGGGGCACGAGGCAGGGGTGCCCGTTGTCCCCGTTGCTTTTTGCTCTCGCCCTGGAGCCACTCGCTGCCTGGCTCCGTTGGGAGCCCTCGCTTAGAGGGATCCGGTGGGGCCCGGGCTTTGAAGATCGGGTCTCGCTGTATGCGGACGACATTCTCCTGTATCTCACCTCACCACGGCAGTCGCTCAACGTCCTCTTTGACGTTCTGACCTCCTTTGGGAACAATTCGGGTCTCACGATCAATTGGTCTAAATCCTGCGTTTATCCCATCTCTGGTGGTCCTCCTCTCCTGCCGCCTCGGCTCCCGATTCAAATATCTCTGAGCGGCTTTAAGTACCTGGGGATATACGTTTCGCTGGACCCGGCGGCTCGCTATGAGCAGAATCTCCTGCGTCCACTTCGGCGACTGCGGGAGGACACGGCCCGGTGGTGCAGGCTGCCCCTGTCCCCGCTGGGTCGGGCCGCGCTGTTCAAAATGATGTCCCTTCCCAGGTTCCTCTATGCACTCCAGAACTCCTTCGACGTTATCCCAGTGGCCTACTTTCGGGAGGTGGAGAGCCTGCAGAGGAGACTGGTGTGGGACGGGCGGGCGCGTATTGCTCTTGCCAAGCTCACTCTCCCCTGGTATGACGGGGGCATCGCGCTTCCTGACATTCGCAGGTACTATTGGGCCTCGCAGCTATCTGCCATTAACCACGCCACGTATGCGCCCGGCTTGAATCCGGCGTATGAGATGGACAAGTTCCTGCTTCCCGGCGGGAACTACAACAGGGCACTTTATTCCCGCCTGGCTGGCCGGACCCTTACGGGTCCTACTAAGATTGCTGTGCGGACCTGGAGGGCTGCCACGGCGGCCATGGGCTGGAGTGAGCGATTAACATGTGCTACTCCCTTGTTTGCCTCCGACCGCCTGGGCAGCTTGTGGACCACGAAGGGGTTTGACCAGTGGGACACGATTGGTATCAGCAAAGTGGGAGACCTGTGGCACAAGGGCGCGGTCAAGACTTTCGCGGTGCTCCAGGCAGAATACGAGCTGACCGACAGGGAGTTCTTCCGCTACGCCCAGGTTCGACACGCCCTGCTCTCGGTCTTCGGGGAGGGGACCAAGATCCCTGTTTCCTCGCCCCTCGAGGACCGCATACTTGACGGACATGTCCCTGATAGTACTATTTCTTTAATTTATAAAAAATTAATTAATCACCGGGCGGACCTTTTTGTGCGCCTTCGGGAGGCTTGGACTGGGGATGGGGTGGAATTGGACGACGAAGATTGGCAGTCTGCACTGTCGTCCCCCAAGGAGGTTGCCATTCCGGCTCGTCTCCGGTTGGTACAGCTCAAGATTCTCCACCGGGTGTATGTGACGGGTCCGCGCTTGGTCTCGATGGGATTTTCCGACGACGGGCTCTGTAAGCGAGGCTGTGGGCTCAGCGCCACCTTTCTTCATATCCTTTGGGAGTGCCGCGAGGTGGCGGACTACTGGCGCCGGGTCCACACGGTAATGGGACAGGTTACTGGGGTTGTGCTGCTGCCGGAGGTGCGTCGCTGTGTCCTGAATGTGTGGGAGCCCAATGACTACAGCGCGGCTCAGACTCGGTGGGCGGCCCTAGGGAACATGATTGCCAAGAGGGACATAGCGCAACTTTGGGGCGCTCAACGGCCGCCCACCGTGTCAGTATGGAAGGAGAATATGGACTGGTGTATGTTTAGGGAGAAGACAGTGTATGTGGCCCGTGGCAAGCCGGGGGCATGGGGTAGCATTTGGGGGCAATGGAACGCGTATCGCGGAGGCATCTGTACGCCCCCCCTGGTAGACACTGATATCGCCATGTCCCCCTGACCCTTGATGGCTCCTGGCGCCTTTTGGAACAACTACATATGGACGTTCATCTCCCTTGACCCCCTCCCCCCCCCCCCTCCGTCCCCGGCCTCCCGGTACTCCTCTCTTTAGCGGATTGCTCAATTGTCCTGACGGGAGTTTCCCGGGGGGAGCCTGATCCGCACTGGTTTCCCTCATAACTCGCCTTTTGTTTTTTATTGTTTTTCCTTTTGTTTTTGTGATTGTTGGACTTACGCTTCCTGTTCCTCGAGAACTATCTGGAGCCACTGCGGGGCAGCGCCCTGGGAACTGATTGCAGCCTTGATATGTGTAGATTTCCTTCTGTACCTAGCGGCCGGCCCGGGTGGTTGTAGGCCCGTACTTGTAACCGAATTATTGTTCAATAAAAACTTTTTCAAAAAAAAAAATAAATAAAAAAAATAAATAAAAGGCATTGTCATTTGCAATGTCAATAGCTCAAACTCGCGTAAATGCGAGGCCAATGCTTGTTTAACATAACGGCTGTGGTTAGTGAGGAGGTGTTCAATTGAGTCAAGCAGAGATCCACAGCGTGCACCCCTAATGTCAGACACTTCTAGCTCAGTCTTGCGCTTGGGTCTAAAGCCGGACTGCTGCGACTTCGACCCCTATAGAAACTTGAAGATGTTCTGCAATCATTGTCTGTACAATCTTGTAATCTAGATCTGTGTAACTATATCGGAGATGGCTAAAAATACACATGGAAGGTGCTCATGTAAAGCGCTCTGAAGCCCTTGGGCCAAGCTCATGCTACATAAACTGCAAAAAGAAACATAACACCAGACGGAAAATGAGGTTAAATAACAAATAATTCTGTCTCGACTTCTTAATGTAAACAGATCTTCATGTCTCTATGTTCACATGCTGGTTGCATATCATGTTGCTCTGTGCAGTGCTCAATGAATTGAAAAAGATAAACTATATGTGCTATGTAAACCCCAGGGCTAGTGCTCAGGTCAGAAAAGCCAGTAAAGCAAGACCTCCACTAAAAAATATAGGGCCTCTACTTTATTTTATTTTCTTACAACTTAAGCACTGCACTGGCCCCAAACTCTGCCCCACATAAGGCATAGTACAACCACACAGCTCTTACAACCAATCATAGAGAACCAGCTGTAACCCATCAGAACAATTTCAATGGTATTATGTAAAGCTAGCGGCAGGTGCGGGCTATTATACACATGCTAGTTAAGAAGACATGAAACCCACCCACGAGGGCAATTAGCTTACTTCGCATTACACACGCTCACTCCATCACACATACTGAAGTGCGCTCCTACAGAGAGGCGTGGGGTTCCCAGCGCTGCACCCCCTCTGAAAAGACATCCAGGCACCAATTGCTGTCTATTTTACTTCTTTTCATTTGGTACGCCTAGCGCGAGTAGAATGTAATTTTACTAATTACTAATAACCCAGTACAGTCATTTAAGCTGAAGAGTCGTGCGGGCAGGGGGTGGGTTGTACCCAGGCCCCACCTCGGATGGTTAACATTTCGCCTGAGTCTCTCACGCAGAACAAAGGGAAAGACAAATGCTGCTTACATTTTTTACAAGGCAGTGTCCCTGCCTTGCATGTTGGGCAAATCCCGATTTAATCAGAGGCCAGTGGGGGGGGGGGGTGAGGGCGAAAGGTGGAATGGTGGTGTAAACTCGAAAGGGAGGAAGGCGCAATCTCAGGAAGAAAGGGGAAGAGAGAGTGGAGTGATGGGGAGGGAAGGAGGAAGAAAGAGGAGGGACATGTGAAGAGGGAGGGAGGTATAATGGAACGGCTCCGGTGATAGGCAAGCAGGTAGAACGAGAGGGAAAGACGAGGGGGAGAATGGAAAAGAGAAAAAAGTGACACTCTCGACATGAGGGAAAAGAAGGAGGGAAGGGGTCCCTGAAAATGGCAAAAATTAGGAGAGAAAAGATAGAAGAGGAAGCTGGGGAGAGAGATAAACAAGAAAATTAGAGGGAAAAAAGGAGTAGACATAAAGAGTGAAAGGAAATGCAAGCTGTGGAGAAATTGGAACGTCCGAGTGAAAGGAGAAGGAAAGACAGAAAGGTAAGAGAGAAAAGAGGAAAGTGTGCGTGAGGGGAGAGGTGCAAACACGCGAGGCAGGGTGGATTGAAGAAGGTAGGAAGGGATGAGCACTAGAGGGAACAAGCAGGAAGTGGGATAAGGGAGGGCGTGGCAAATGGTGTGCACTTTCGCGGCCGCTTTGATGTTCTCAGTGGCCGTGTGGCTCACTGAGAACATCAAAGCGGCCGCAAAATGATCACGCAGGCTGCCAAATGGTGCGCACGCCCGGCGCACATGCACTGAAGTTGGCGGCCTGAAAGCACTGGTTTGCACTTCCAAATCCCCCTTTTACAAAAGCTCTCACAAGAGCAGCGCTAAAGCGATGGCTCAGGCGAGACATAAAAAGTAGTCTAACAGAAAACACCAAAAAACAAATCCAGCCTTAAATGTTCTGCTAGTGCATCCAGCGCTAACTGAAAAGGTTAATAATTTTAAAACAAACCTCACGAGAGCAATAGGAAAGATGGTGCCACAAAACCATTGTTTACTTGCACCGCTAAATGGGTAATTGCACGTAAGCTAGAAAGAGTTTCAAGGCATTAAAGCAACATAACTGAATTTACAATAATAAAATTGGCATGGTTCTTTTAGACACTATTCTCCTAACTAGGAATAGTTCAGGTCTACTTATTTATTGCGCAGAGGGTTTAACAAACCCACTGACATCCAATTACAAGCATTGGCAAAGCCAATAGGTCTAGTCTATGGGAGATGTATAGGTTTTGCTAATGCGTCCAGTTTAGCTATGTTGCAAATGGCTGAGAGCAATGCTAATAAAAAAGTTGCGACACTGCCAGTGTTGTCCGCGTTACAGCGCGTTTCTTTTTTATTTTCCGTTATGCTGCACTGAAGCTAGCACTAATGTATAATAGGACTAAAAAAAAACTAAGTCAACAGATCTCAAACAGCCGAGCTGTATTGGCTTTGCCAATCCTTGGTATGAAATGTCATATGGTACATTTTTATATAGTGTTTACAAAGGCTGCAGTGCTCATGTTATAGAATAGAGAATGACCGTGCCATGGTGATAGTGTGCCCAGATTTAGAAGCATTTAGGACCATGCGAAAACTGAAAATGTGTCACATAAATGCACTGATACAACACAAGTTGTAGGTAGAAAGAAACGTCCAACTAGTTACAGCTTTTAGTTCAGTGATGATTTAGGCTATGTATTACTTTGGGAGCAATGGTTACAAACGAACCAAAAAAGCACTCCTAACTGCAGGAATTACAATATAGCAATAAATTTGCGTTCAGAGGGTTTCCTGGAGCCTATGGCCCACATGCCATTGCCATCAAATGCACAAAGAGCAGGACGGGGAGCTAACGGAAAAAGAGGTCCAGTACCAGTGCTCCCCAAGACAAGACGTGTCAATCACTGGAGGGTCACAGTTCCTAATAAAGATTGCTGGCCCAATCGGCAGCTTCAAGTATAGGTGAAGAGGTACCATCTTCATGAGTGGTAAAAAGTTGGATACAAAAGGGGGGAATTACTACTAATTGGAGAGTTGCCCTCACACACCCATAAGGGTGTCATGCTTCATCATTGGGCGTTTTGCTCTTCGTGGGGGGTGGCGCTACAGTCTCCCACGGGCCTCGCGAAAGGGTTTTTTGGCAGAGATCTTGTCAGAAGAACGCCGCAGTGGTGAGTTCGGGTGTGTGGGAATTGGTGCAGGTGGGTTAAAAAAAAAATACTGGTACCCGCGGAGGTATTTATTCTTGGGTCCGTACGGTATATGGTCCCTAGTGGATCCTATGGCGTTTGGTCAGGAACATGTGAGTTTAATTGTAGAAAAATAATGGTACAGGGGTTTGAGACGGCAACACATAATACACCCTGTGACACTACCCTGATTCAGGTATGTGGTTTGGGCAGCTTTGCACCCAATCAGTATCGACCACTTTATTATGTAAATCAACCTAGAGAAATGTAGAAAAAAACGAAAAAACTAATTTGAGTGTATACTGATGGCGCAACGAAAGGAGAGTCAATTTGCAGGTTAAGCAGAGAGGCAACAGCCCGCTTAAACACTTCATGCATGACAGTAGCTGACTTGGTGAGTCTTAGTATAGTGCAGAATATACTCAATGACACGCATCTGTGACATGTTAGCAGGCCCCTTGAAGAGAGGGGGTGCGTGAGCAGACACCCCGAGTGGCTTAAAAAAATGAACCCTACCGCAAGTATTATCAAATGAGGCTTCAGCAGCGGCAGAGACTCAAAAGGTTACCTATAGTGGAGAGACAGGAGGAAGTGACAGAGCGGGGAGGGTAACATTGTTGCCACAAGTGCTCCTAATTTTGAAGCTTAGCCTCACACTGTTTAGTCCGGAGAAGTGGAACCTACTTACATCCTTGAGTACAGCACAGATACCTGCCCTCAGACGCTTGGTCGCCGGTGGTCTGGCGGCTATCTGTAGAAGTATGGGAGGTGATTGGGGAACGAGCGTGGAGAAGGCCAGCCTCCTCGTTGATTACAGACGTATAGTCACATCAACAACTAGAGCGGTCATCAGGGACCGCAATGGCTACGAGGGACCGTTATAGCTAGGTAAAACAGGCACCTCCAAGGAGGACCGGGGTGTGGGTAATAACACAGATTGTTTTTGCAGCTAAGTTTCTAAAACAATTTATGGGACAGAAACTGTAGTAAAAAGGAACAGACTAGTGGGATACTGATATTACCCATTGGATCACAAGTGAACTAATTTTAAAAGAATGGTCTTGCTCATCCGATATCCCTTTGGTATTCGATAGAGTACTGGCAAAACAGGTGAACATTTGACAGAGTAACGCAAGTGGAAGAAGAATATTAAATCACGTCTCTGTATTGGTGATGTTGGGAGAGTGCATGCGTCAGTATAGCCCTATGGGTGGGAAAATATACAGAATAGGTGGAGTATTAAAGGGGAAACTATCAATGTGAATTCTGCCGATGGTATGTCGTCATTCAGTCCCCGAGTGTTGGATCACAAACGGAACACCCAGCATTGTTCCAGAGTGAACAGAGTTCTTGCTGGCCAGTTTGGGCTGGGGTCAATAATGGTCCAACAAAAACTGTCTGGTGCGTGGTGAGCCTCAAGTGTGTGTGCACATTTTAGTATTTGTTTACTTGCAATGGATGGGGCTGCAGTGCTCGCTGATCCGTATCTTGACAGGTCTCTTCATCCCCAAATAACGAAGATGGCAAGGGCATGTAATCAGGTAGACACGATTTCTAGTGTTGCATTTGGTGTGCCGTTTTTGTTGCCATGGTCTCTCCAACCCCAGTTGCAGTTTGTCCCATAAATTGTTTTAGAAACTTAGCTGCAAAAAAACAATCTGTGTTATTACCCACACCACCGTACACAACGGTCCTCCCCAAAGACTGCCGCTTTACGTAGCCATTACGGTCCCTGATGACCGCTATAGTTGTTGACATGACTATACTTCTGTAATCAACGAGGAGGTGAGACTTCTCCACACACATATCCCAATCACCTCCCATACTTATACTGCATTGCGACATTTACCAGACCACCGCCGACCAAGTGGTTGAGGGCAGGTATCAGTGCTGTACTCCAGGTCAATGTAAGGACGTTCCACTCCTCCTGACTGAACAATGTGAGACTAAGCTCCAACATTAGGAGCACTTGTGGCAACAATCTTACCCTCCCCTGCTCTGTCACTTACTCTCATCTCTCCACTCTAGGTAACCTTTAGAGCCGCTTCCATCGCAGCTGAAGCTTTCCTGGATAATATACTTGGGGTAGGGTTTCCGTTTTTAAACCACTCAGTGTGGCTGTGCTCACGCACCCCCTCTCTTCAAGGGGCCTGCCAACACGTCACAGGTGCGCACTGTTGAGTACATTCTGCTCTAAATTGAGACTCAGCAAGTCCGCTACGATCATGCATGAAGTGTTTAAGCACGCTGTTGTCTCTCTGCTTAACCTGCAAATTGCCTCACCTTTCGTAGTGCCGCCCGTATATACTCAATATGTGTTTTTTGTTTATTTCTTCATTTCTCTATGTTGGAATTACATACTAAAGTGGTCGGTACCAATTGGGTGCAGAGCCGCCCAGACCACATACCTGAAGCAGGGTAGTAGCACAGGGTGTATTGTGGGTTGCTTTCTCGAACCCCTTTACCATTATTTTTCTACTCTTAAACTCCCACGGTCCTCACCAAACGTCGTAGGATCCACTAGGGACCTTATAGGCATGAAACATGGCGACCTGATTAGCCATCTATCACCACTATTTTACTTGAAAATTGCAAAACTATCAAACCCTCCTCTTTGACAGCAGGGTCTGAAGTTCCTTCTTTGCCTGTTTTTAACTATACCGTACTGACCCAAGAAGAAATACCTCTGTGGGCACCAGTACAATTTTTTAACCCACCTACACCAATCCCCACACACCTGCGGCATTCCTCTGAAAAGATCTGGGCCAAAGAAACCTGCCTTGGGGGGACTACAGCGCCACCCCCACGAGGAGCAAAATGCCCAATGATGAATCATGACACCCTTATGGGTGTGTGGGGGCAACTCTCCAATTAGGAGGAATTCCCCCCTTTTGTATCCAACCATTTACCACTCATGAAGATAGGTACCTATACCTCAAGCTTCCGATTGGGCTAGCAATCTAGTCCTAAACAGTGACCCACATGCCATTGCACCACCACAAACTTTTTAATGCCGTGCAGCCGCCCCCCCCTTTTTAAAAAAGAAAATTCCACTCAGAATTTTTCATAATAATTATATTAAATTGGCACTGTTTACATGTCAAGGGGAGACCTATTCAAACATTGCAGTTAAACTCTGCAACCAAATACATGATGGCCAAATATACTTTTCTGCAAACGAAACAGTTGATGGACGGAATGCTGGACAATGCAAACATTCACCTCCAGGAACAAGGATCTGGGTTAAATCCATTATTTTGCTCACCACCCCAGTTTGGACCCAGCCATAAGCAAATCAGTCTTGACCCTGTTCCTTGTGGAAACCGTTCACCCCGAACTGCCAAGCCAAGTCCTCCCTGGACCAGAAACAAGCATCCTGGGACCGGTTTCAGGGCATTGCCCTTCAGTCAGGCTAGCTTGAATCCAGTGGTGTAGTGAGCGAGCACGGGACCCACGTCTGGGCATACCCTTCCCAATTAGGGCGATATATGCAAAAGAAACAATTGATGGACGGAATGCTGGACAATGCAAACATTCAACCCAAGTCACAAGGATCCAGGTTAAATTATTCTGGTCAGACAGGCCTTACTTGCGTGTAAAAAAAAAATACTCAAGTGTGATTATCAGAAATGGGTGTAGAAGAATATTTGGAGTCCCTTTCCTTTAGACACCTTGTCCCAGCCAGATATAAAGGACAAAATATGTTAGTGATGGCCCATTACAGAGCGGCTTACTCACGCGTATTTTTTTACCTGCTTAAAACAAAGCACTGCTGTGAGCATAATGTTTCTTTTCGACACAGCCCGACGCCCCCCTGGGATCACTTTAACCCCTTCAGCGTGGCGCGGAATACCATGCCGTGCTGAAGGTTCGTTGCGCGGGCGGGGCCGTGACGGAGCGGTTCCGTCATACGCACAGCACGACCGATGCGCATGACGGAACCGCTCAGTGGGGCCCACCCCTCAGTTTGAAGACCTCTGCCCTAGAGCATGCAAGGTAATTGCACTTGTGACTGCTCCTTTAATAGTAAAATATAGCAATAATCAGCGTCCAGTTGGTTTTCTAAACCATTTGACCCCTCCGCCCCAGCTCCACTGAAATCATGACTAGTGCACGCAAGGACAAATGAAGAAATAGTTTATATTTAATATATGTGTTCTGAAAAAGGCACAGCAGCAGACGGAATACATAATTGTGCAGCTAAACAAAAGCTTTCAGAAAAAATGTGTCATTAAAAACGTATCCAACTCTTTTAAATGAGTTGCCACAGATGTCAGCATATGCTTTACAAATCAAAATGAAAAACAGACCGTCAAATGGTGTTTCAGTGTGGCTGGCTCTTTCCTGTGAAAATGTATTATCCTGTGCTTGACAGTGAATGGGCCATGAACAGAGTAAATTGCCCAAGATCACCGAATGATTGGCTGATGCGGATACAGACAATGCGACATTGTACTTTGTTCCTGAAAGCCAGTTTCACAAATTAAGTTGACTCACCAAAGAGGAGGAATTTTGCAAAAATCGTGCAAATGCACTGTGCAGCTGAAGAACGAGATACCTTTTAAGATGGATATGCTTAAATTAAAATGTAAAAAAGGGCACAAGCAAACACCATGGATAAAGTACTCTGCATGCCTCTTAACTATAAACGTTCTCACTTTCGAGCAACTCAAAAGCAAAACAAACACCAGGCTCACAGGAAAACACAGCTTGACATTTGAGCTTGGTCTCTGGATGCCCAGCAAATGTGACGAGATAAGATACACAGGTCTTTTATTAAAGAAAACGAGTTCGTGTAAGAATACTGACGTGAGTTACAAACCACAAAGCCAATAGCAAGCAATGGGCGGAATTGCACCCCCAGGTCAACTTTCTGAAAGTCACCAAGATGTATTTCGCATAGCCAGCCAGCCAGCTCTGCCGTATGGTAAACGGCGGCCTTTATGTTAAACAACATCCTATATAGAAGACACGGCCTTGATCTGAACATAAAAAGATGATGCAGATATTCAAAAGCCCACTAGTCACCGATACAAGAATTTTGGTACATTACAAAAAAAAAGGAATCGGTTATTGTTAATGGATAGCTCGGAATGCAATTAAAATAAGAATGAACGCTGGCTAAAAGCATAAACAGTCAACATTCTGTAAATGTCAGTGTATTTAACTCCACATCATCTTTGAAACAGAAGTGAGAGGTGTCAGCCTTATAGTGTAGAGTCTGCAGCAATTATGACGGTTGTCCGGAAACAAATTTGCATTTTAAATATGAAAGTTCAGACCAGCAATGCGCAACAACTTTAACTCCTAACAGAGTCAATAGATTTCAAGCGAAGTTTTTATTTATTTATTTTATTTAAAAGGACAAGAAGAAAGGCGAGCGCAAATATTTTCTGAGCCCACTACAGATTAATGTAGTTTGAGCTGACTTCTGTGTTTTTCAAATGGGCCACGGGGTTCAATGATTGGGCAAAACCGCGTGAGCTAAGTAGTACTATGTACAAAGTGGAAGTAAAGTGCATGTCCTTTACACATTCACCAGACACGTAATGGGTGTGAAAACAGAACCAATACCAGGCGCTAACTTGTAGGGGCACCATAGCCCTAAAAACTTGGACCTAAACGCTGGAAGCACGGTAAATAACGTCTCACTAGCATCTCTTTAGCGGGACACCTCTTTAATGTGTCCTGGCGTGGTGCACGTAACCCCAATAATCGGATTGCGACACAAATATAATTTATGTTACATGAAATTACAAGTTTCACATAAATACGATCACCATTACATTTTCTTACACAGCCCAAAAAGAGAAATCCCAAATACTGATTATCCACGACAGATTAACCAAATACACATGCCAGTTAATACGTTCCTATTAATACATATTGCTGGAGGGAAAACACTTAAGAGCCGTTTTGACTGTATATACAGTTTACCTGCACAATGTTTAGCTTTGCATTTGCCTCTAAACAACTTTCTCAGTTCAAGCTCTTCCTTAAATTGTGTTTCCTATATGTTAGCATAGAAAAACTGGACTACAATAAGCAACATGGAAAGGAAATTGGTCAATGGTAGGGGCAGAGGAGGATGCTGCACAGAAAACAGTTGATAGAAAATCCAACCAATCGTCTAATACCGGACATGAGAGCAACTGCAATTACAAACAAAATATATTACCTATATATGCTCTCTCTTGGTCCCTAGTAAGACCGGGCGGTATAACCGTAGGCATCCCAGGGATGATGGTTTTCTGGTCAACAATATCATTGTTCCAGCGGCTTCTCTTTCGCTTTCTGGAGAAATCTGCCGCGGAATAAATAAAAGTTGTATTAACTGTAAACAAACAATGAGTAAAAGACGAACTACACATTAAATAAACATGTATGCACAGCCCTAAATAGGATAAAGGGGCGTCCCACTATTCACCCCACCACACTTACGCACAAAAAGCACTACTGAGACTAGATAGAGTTATAAAGCTCATGTATAGTTCAAATTGAACATGCACGTCCCATTAGTCAAGATACCGTCATAAGCGGAAGGAGTTAGACATGCCGTTCCATAACTTAACATGAATAGTCATCAAAACCCCTATCCTTTGTTTGAAACCCATCTACGAATGCGACGATCCATTTTTTTGCTAAGCCAATACCGTTTTACCTCGTAGTTCGTTCTAACAGTATATAATTATATTTGCGGCCATCAAGCAGCGTTAAATACGCTGTGGCCACGTCTACAATTCCACAACGTTGTCCCATCCACCTACTGATTTTATACTTTGCATAATGGTGTTCCTCCCCACAAAGATTAAATGGTACAGAAGTATGGGCCAATGCATAGGCGGATGCTTAGTAAAACACGAAAAACACACTGGTTTTGGACGAATAGCTATTAACTGATTACCCTGCGAAGCTCTCAACTTCCTAATACGATTGAATATTGGAGGGGAAAAAAACACCACCAAAAGGTTTTCCTATTAGGGGGGGGGGGGGGGAGGGAAGGAGTATAAAAGTTGATACAAATAATGATATAAACAACTCGTCTGTCCAGAAATGCCAATATATTTAATGGAAACATGCCATCTTCTGAATGGTTGCAATGTACATACAGCATGACACAGATGAACTTTGATGATTATGTTCAACACTCGAGGTCATCGGAAGCCTACTGACAAAGTAAGTTTAAACCCCTCGGATCGGCAGTTTCTTATGCAAACCAAAGTTCGTGTACTACTACAATTATATTGTTTCTATTAAGACAAAAGCATCTCATAGGCAAAATACAAGTGTTTTGCTTTTATCGCACACTGAAAACAGAAGCTCAGTTTAGAGATATCATCTCCCGATGCCTCCCCCTTCAGCTCTGCACTCTTAGCCTCTCCCCGCCGTCCGCTCTCACTCACCTCCTCCTCCTCCACCCCCTCCTGCTGCTGATGAGGCCCGACCCGACGGTGATCGTGGCGGCGGTGACGGTGGATGCGACGACTTGAAGGGCTGTTGAAAGGCAGCTCGGGAACTCGACTGGGATTTTGAAGGCGGAGGCTGGGCCTGGTGCTTCTGCAGAAACGAAGCGGAGGGGGGAGGAGGCGGTGGTTGATGCAAGTGCGTGGCCTGTGGCGGCGGCAGAGGGGGAGGTGGCGGAGGCGGTAGTAGGAAGGCCTGGGGAGGTATAAGGTGATAAGCCAGAGGGGCAGCCGGGGGCTGAAATCCCGACAGGCCTTGCTCATAGCCCCGCTTGGCGCCGATGGAAGGGTGAAGCTTACCCATCGGTGTTGCGTTGGCTCCAGTCGCCATAAGGTTGGAGAAACCGCCGCGACCTCCCCCTAGCTCGCCGCCGACTCCGCCTTTCACGAAATCAGGAATCCAGTTACTGGGTGTTACGAAAGAAGAGCTGAATAAACGTTAACTTTCAAACCACCACTTCGGTGGGGCGCGCGGCGACAGAAGATTACAAGGCCAGCGACGGTCTCGAGAACGCGCTTCGGGAACTTTCCTCTACGGCGCTCGCGGACGCGCAATCAACTCCAACAACGCTACCTTGGCCAATAGCAGGACTAGATGTTTGACTCGCGCCCGCTGTGATCGTAAGGTGGGGCTGCGTAACGTAATGCGTCACCAACCGGGGCTAAGGGTTGGTGGCGTCCTTGTGCTTCTAGGATGGCGGAGGCGAGCATGACAGTCACGTGGTCTCTGCTTACTTATAAATAGCGAACTCAAGAGGAGCGCGCGTTCCCGATTACACGGTTGAAGGCAGTGTTGACGTGGTGGTCGAGTTTAATATTGGAGCGCTGCTTTGGATGCTGTTCTGGAGAGGTGGTCGTTTTGAATCGGAGTTTTCCGCTCCAATTTTTCGCCGCTTTTAAAGAACTCACGTAAAATCTCTGATATTGTGTTCCTATATTAATACGTATAACGTTGTCTCAGTTATGACCGTGCATATTAATAGCCTTTTTTTCTAACCCCGCAGAATTCGTTCGGAGACCTTTTTCGAAGGCGTTTTGTAAGACAAAGTCCCATCTTCCTATTTCTCGACCTTGTTATTTTAAAGGAGCCCGACGTTCTAAAATGGACGCCGCGTTTTTGTGGAGGACCTAGCACACAGTTTCAATCGTAGAAATAACACAAAGGCACATTGTCGAACAAGTTCTCTCCGACTAGCTTGCTTTAACAACTCTTGTTTTAACAACTCTTACCTAGTTAGATTACCGGTAGTATTATATGCGATGCCTTTAAGTGAATGCCCCGTCTGATCCAGACAAGATTCCTGGGGTCACTGTGCCACTAGAACAAAGATATTCCTGGCTGAAGAGCTGTAGTAAGTGCTCAACCGGTCTGAGTTGTTTGTGAACAGGTCTAGAGAGGACTTTGCTTGGTAGGTCTGGCTGGACTTTCTCCATGTGCAGCAGGGTCAAGCTGGATATGAATATGGCTGGAACCAAAGTGAGGTGGCATGGTGGGTGAAAAAGATCATCATTTACAATGCACTAGGTCTTGTATTACTAGTTTGAGTGATTGGTGTTGCTAATAATAATGCAACGCCAATAGCTCAAACTTGCAGTAATGCGAGAGCTATTGCACTGCCAATAAATCGCAGCGCTTAAGCTTTAAGCATCTTAAGTTAAATCACGGGTACTGCGGTTGCTTCAAATGTAAAGAAATAGACTAACATTTCTTTACTTTTAAAGCAATCGTGGCTCCTGCATTTTAGCTTATGATGTGTAAAGTTAAAGCCTGGGTGCTGCGATTGTAGAATAAGTAAACAAATAGAAACAAATATTGGCATAGCCAATGGGTCTCGCATTTGGGTCCTTATGTGTTTAGCCACGCAACAGTTGATGTTGCACCAAGGATATTGTGCTGGATAACTAAACACTTATAAGCTTCCAAAGGTGAGAGATATTGGCTATGAGAGTTGCAAAGTGAGATTTATAAGATTATCATGCAGCCCACTGACAATAATTAAAAGGGAAACATTAACGTTTCTCCAATGTAACAACATTACAAGAAGCAGCATCTTTCCTATGAGGTGCAGGCCTGCTTCTGGAGATCTCAACGGCCTTAATTTGACCTAAACGGAACAGTTTTGCACAGTATATTGCAAAAATGTTTAAAGAAATATGATTACGGGGAAGTAAACAAACAACAGAGATTCCCCTTCTCCTAAGATTCAATTATAAAATTTGGATCCACTTGTGATGAGACCCAAAGAACTTAACAGACACAATCAAACAATCCGTGATCTGAATAAAAAAAAACTAAGAATTTTTCCAGGTCGCTAAATTACAAAACTTGTATATACTCCAATAGAGAATGATAAAGTCTAAGAGGGAATGTTGTATCAAAAAAATATATTATTTAAAGCAATATATCATACATAAAAATATACATGAGTTTCATATATTTTTGACTAATTCACATATTTAAAAACACTTTAAAGATTCTTGAGCATATTGTTAAAAACATATTAGTAAAAACAAAGCAAGAAGAACAAACCTGTGACGCGGCGTTTCTGTGCATCAGTGTTTCGTCACCTTCTTCAGGACAATAGTTCATTTATTAAAAACCATCTACAAACTATGTAGAACACTCATGTTAGAAACCAAGATACATGTAATTTAAAGAAAACATTCCCTTTTTACAAACTATATTTTTAGCGCCATGGAAAAAGATTTTTTTTTTTTTTAGATATTCTGATTCACGGAAATTCAAGGTGACTGCTAATCGACCTTCATTAAAGTGTGAACATTTGTCACATTGCTACAGGATGCCTTCTAGTTACATTCATCAAGCTATTCTTGGTGACTGATAGTCATTCGTAAAATAATAAAAGGGATCATATCACTTTATATCCCCTGCACCGTTATGGCCTAATCTCATGTGGTGAGCTGGTCTCAAAGGCATTAGGGTAATTTTTAGGTCTCGCCTGAGCCAGCGCTTTACAAAAGCTCTCGCGAGAGCAGCGCTAAACGGGGATTTGGAAGTTCAAACTAGTGCTTTCAGGCCGCCAACTAAAGTGCATGTGCGCCGGGCAAGCGCACCATTTGGCAGCCTTCCTGATCATTTCGCGGCCTCTTTGATGTTCCCAGTGAGCCGCGCGGCCACTGAGAACATCAAAGCGGCCGCGAAAGTGCTCAGCATTTCCAGCCTGCGTGCCTCTCTCCCCTACCCCCTACCTTATCCCCCTTCCTGCTTGTTATTTAACTTTTCTGTACTTTGATGCCCACGGCAAATGGGCTTCTTTTGGTAGGATTTTAGTTTGGTTTAGGCTTGTCAACGTCTTCTTCCTAAGAAGGAAAGAGGCATTGCAGCCCCTCCCACGCCTCGTGGTGCTCTGGCAGCCAAATTATGAGGCATGCTCCGATTCCGGCTCTCTGGGGAGAGGTGGGAGGAGGTGTCACTTCCCGTGAGCGCACAGCCAAGCAGTGCCCAGGCTCGTGCATAAGACTGATGGCACATTGTTCTCCCCGGCTGTACTCTCGTCCCTCCCGCTCCATGAGCCGCGCACTGCCCAGGGCAGGTCCAGCCTTCTCCAACTGGTACCTCCCACTCTAACCAACGTCCGCCTTCATACTTCCTTCCCCCATGCCTTGGTCCCGACGCCATTGAAAAAGCAGCAAAAGGCGCGTATTTTATACACCGAGCTGCATCTGCTGTGATCAGCTTTAGAAATAAAGTGGCTCTGCCACCATACTGTCCTCAAGGGCAGTGGGAGCAAGCACTGTAAACAACAAGGGTTGGGCAGGGCTTAGAAGGGGCGCGCGAAACAATCTCGTCCCTCCTGCTTGATAAGTGGCACCACCCAGTGCAGGCTAAGCCTCCTCTATAAGGCACCTCCCACTCTCGATCCCTTGTCTGCATCCGCACTTCCTCTCCCTGTCTTGGTCCTGACGTCGCTCTAATAGTGGCAAAAGCGGCAATTTTGTTTCTACAGGGAGCTGCACCTCCTGTAAGAATAACTTAAAAAAGGCGCAAGTGCCAAAACTTAGCTGCGTCTCCCCTTCTATGGAATGGGGCTGCCGTGATCTGGTTTGGGCGGTTGGCTGCTTCTCTAAGGGGCAGAGGTGCTCCCAGGCTCTGGCGTCTCATTCACTGGGAGCAGCATGGCTCCCGTAACAGTGCTCCACATGCCTGCCTTTCCCTTGATCTCCTCCTGAATCCCGCTGCTCTACGCCCTGGGTACAACACTCAGTTTCACCCTTGAGGCCCGGGAAGGCTGCTGCCGATGGTGAGCATCAGGTTCAGGGCATCAACCGTGTCAATGTAAAAGGCTCCTCTATAAAAATGTTTTTTTGCATTTTTCGGGTTTTTGTACTGTGTCCCTGAGAAACGGTACTGGTTAAAGGGTAACGTCACATTGTTCTGTGTATTGATGTTTAAATAAAACTTAAGTTTAATAGGTTGAAAAAGCAGTCGTTTTAATATGACCCGCAACTGAAGTCGCCAATCCATACTAAGAGTTGATGTATATTGATAGGCAGACAACAGGAGTGCATTGCTTAGAAGGGGCCATCGAGACAGATCCTGGAGAAAAGGCTTTTCATCTCTTGCTTTGAAAGAATCATCCGGGGACTCCGGGTGAAGATAAGACACAGTCAGCCTAATGGAACATTTTAGATGACAGCACATTGTAGAGACACCATCCGCAAGCAGCATGTCTTCCGTTGCATCTGTTAGGATCCGTTTGAGCAACAGATCATAAATAGTTAGCTAAACGTTGGAAGTTTGGTTTCAGCCCTGACATTAATTGGATATTAGTTCCAGAGAGGTGGGGTGCTTCGCCTGAAGAATCACCCAGTGAAAGAAGTCAGTTTATGCTTGGTTCAGCATCACAACAGTCGTGCTTCAGCAGAATCTATTTTATATTTAGGTAAGGCGGCCCTTCACTATTTCAGTCACAACACATGCACATTATATTTGTATCTATGTCTCAGAGCAGGTACACTCATCTTAGTGTTGTCGGTGTAATGAATTACTGCCATTTCGATTCACTACTAATCTGGCTGTCTAGTCATCGTGGGTTACTTGCACGTGTGCCAGTTATTCACACAGGCCTCATACATGATTTATAGCAGTCAAACAGAGCCTCCAGCTCGAATCTTCGGTTTAGAGCTAGCTAGGCTAAACTAAACTTAGTGTTGTCACCTCCAACACACTGCTGCTAGGCCTTTAAAACACACTTTAAAGAACCACTGCCATCATCTGTCCACCAGCCCAAATGCCCTGTGTTTCTTATCCATCTGTACACCTAGCAGTCCATTTGTACACTCAGCGGTCCCTAAAATGCAAGGAAATAAAAAACAATGCTGCACTAACTGTTTCTTGACACCGTTCTTTAGAAGATAGGGGTAGGGCAGCATTAATAGATACAGCGATTTGCCCAGGATCACACAGTGTGCTCAACTGGTTTTATGTTCAAAGCTGCATAAAAAAGCCTTCTAGATATGGGCAGGCATGGCGGTAGGCCATTGCAAACTGAATTTAGGTCACATTGAAAAGGCTCTTGCAGAGCGCAGTGGTTACTGCTATTACACAAAACCGCTTCATTTCCTAACCAGCCGATTACCCCGATGAACACCACAGACAGCACCCATCATAATATACTGCATTGCTAAACACTTACAAGGTCCCAAAGGCCACTGTACTGTGAAGGAAAGCACATAGATAAGACATTGTCATTTACAACGCAAATAGCTCTAACTCTTGAAAATGCGAGACCTATTGCATTGCAAATGCTTGTTAATTGTAGATACCGTAAAACATGATGCTGCTATTCTTTTGTTAGTGGTATGCACTGTTAACGATGGTGAGGCACACAAGTCTTCTCCTTGAACTATGAAGACGTGGTACAATTCTGGAGGGAGTAAACAATATAATCGAAATACTCGCTGCCTATACGTTCCGTGTAGTTCAATACAGGGTGAGTGTAACCATTTTTTATGTAGTTGAAACTAACCTCAGCTGTCTCTATTTATGTGGCACCGTTAATCATATTATTGGCGCTGCTGGGCAAAAAACATTCTGCAAATTAATCAAAAATATTGTATGATCAGATGGTGTTATAATTGGTACCCTTATCCACGCTATGAACATAAAGCTACAAATTTTAATATCGGCTCTATTTAATAAAGAAAGGGGGACATAATCGCACCTGTTTTTCTTCTTATATCCCTCTCTATGGACGTTGCGTTGTCAATTCAATATTGTGGATACACTGTAATACAAGAACTTTAATTAAAAAAAAAACATTTATATTATTATTCTATATTGCCGTAGAACTGCGTTAAGCTATATGCCAAGGTCTCACCTGGTTTATTGTTAGTAAAACTTTGTGTTCAATTTGTGATGTTTCACTAATTTCAGAAAAAATATCTTCACAATCTATAGAAAGATATGAAAGTAATACTTTATATATGATAGGACTTGAGCCTAGGGAATCCTTTTGGTTGAACTAGAACAAGTTTGAAAATATTAGCTTAGTCTTCACACAAAAAATGTACCTTACTCTGGGAACATATCAATTCTCCCATCTTTTTGGGAGCGGTGTTTATGCCCGCTGAGCCGATGTATTAATCTGTTTAAAAATAAACAAACATACAATTGGAATTGGTCAGTGTGTCCGAATTATTATGCCCATGCCTCTCAAATCTCTAACGGGGCTAATATATCTTCTCCCCAAATGGAGTTAAAGATTTTTTTGATTAATTGATACATTTTCCGGAAACAAATGTGTGAATAAAGTAATCACTCTGTTTCCTTATTCTTTTCTTCAGTATTAATCTAAAAAGCTACATATTTCTTACTGCCGTTCGGTTGTTTTGTAAGGCTTACCGTGTAAAGCTAAAAGATCGCGACCATCCCTATCGCCTGTCCGCCGTGATTGTACAAGTTGGCTAGTGCGAGCGGCTCTTTAAATACACCTATGAGCGTCGCTTGAAAATGACGTCATGCTCAAATTCAGTACACCTGGACATGGTGTCTTTACTGATGGTGTGAGACTGTTGCTTAAATGTGCATAAACAGCAGCGGCCATCTTATAATGGGTTATGCCTCATATTATATCCACGATAATTCTAAAGAGACCGTCTCATTCCGTTACAATTTTTCTTACCAGTTCGTTTGTTTTCTTTATTTCCGAATAACTTGTAAATCAAACGAAATATTCTAATTCTTATCTGGTTTTAGATTACCGCCAAAATAATTACGGCGGCCAGTTTGCCTCACTAGGAGCTAATTATATTCATGCATCAACTGCTTTATTATAAACAAAACTTTTTTTATTTATTATACATAGTGATACACTCCTATTCATAAAAGCACTCAGTCTTTTAATTAAACGACTCTGCAAATCATACAGAAAACGATTTTTTATCAAATATGAAACATAATCCGAGATCGCTAATAAGTGGTTTCAATCAAACCGCTAATGTTTGATGAACCAAAGAAAATATTGCGTGCCTAATCATAACATATACTGGTGATCTAAAGTGTACAATTTATGTAGGTAATGTATACATTACAACTACTGAGAAATTATGGAATCAAACTATTTACAATCGTTTAAAAAAAATATATTTAAAAAAAATGTGGGTCTAATATCTGTCTAGCAGAGTTAGTGTTTAAATAAAGAAACCTTTTTTCTAATACATTATTTATTAAAATATGCTCCTTGCCTCTTGAATCTAAACATCACTATATCTGATTGTTTCATTCCGCTATTCAAAAAATCACAATTATAAATCTCCTATCGTACCCCATGCAGGACCTAAAGGGTTGATGAGGTTTAAATAATTTTCTCCCATTCCTCCTTACTGTTCAGTCCACTTCTATATGTATTAAATTTGGACATGTAAAACTGTTATCTCTTTTTGTTTTGGCTGTCACATCTCCACCTCTTATGCTAATTTGTATTGCTACAACGATACACGATTTCAAGTCGTCTATTTTGTGTTCCATTTCAATACAGTGTTCCACTAAGGGTGCATTTTTTCATTTAGTGCGGATCGCAGATTTGTGTTCATTTCACCTTAATTGTATTTCCCTGGATGTTTCACCAATATATCCTTTATCACAGGGACATAGGACAAGATAAATAACATTTTTAGTGCGCCAATTGACTAGATTTTTCTGAAAGTGGGTGATCCACTGCAGCCCCTTGCAATCTCACAGGACTTACAAGTACATCTTGGTGGCAGTGGATTCATGCTCTAGATTCCTGTGGGTATGACTACAGCAGTTGGCTGATGCTCAAACTGTTATCAAAGATTTGCAAGTCTTCATCGGGACATACGCAATTGGCACTCTACATTCTGACCAGGATCTGCCGTTCAGCTCTCGAGCTTACAAAGAAGATATGGGAAGTTTCGGTGTGGCCTTGCGGTACTTCTCCCCCTTTCATCCTGGGGGAAATTTGTTAGTCGAGAGGAAAAAACGTGACTTAAAACAGTCTTTAACAGCAAGAGTACAAGGCTCGGGTCGCAGTTTGATCCATCACCTACATGGGGTCCAGAGGCACTTAACAGCTTGCCAAGAACATCCCTGGGTGGTCTAGCTCCATATAAAATCCTGTTTGGGGTGAGAATGTGGATCCTAGACCTCGAAAATGTCAGCACAGTGGTGGCAGACACACAGTTTGACATCAATGAATGTTTGGCTGTTTTACAGGAATTAAATGAATTCATGGACGAACACAGCAACATCCAAGTAAAATGCACTACTACTGGGGAAGTGAAGGTTGTCCCGGCAAGATCCGGCTGGGTCTCGAAGATTGGGGTTATGGTCAGGAATTTTTTTTTTTGACAAAAAAGAGTCTGGGCAGTCCTACAGAACTTCTGTGCCTGTCCTGGATGTTGAAGGTACCAGAACTGTACTTCTTCCGTCCCTTGCCGGTCAAGGAGACAAAAGATTTTGTCTCCATTGATCAGCTCAAACCACATTATGTGGTCGATTCTCAACAGTAGGCCACGTGGACTCCTGGGTAGCCACAGCTCTCCTTTCACTACCACTCAGAAGGTTCAGATGGAAGCTTTGATAACTAAAGAAGATTCCTCTCATCAACAAGAAACAGTAAGCAACAATGAAGCATTTCTTCTCCCTATTGCAACAACTACCACTGTACAATCGACTAGTACAGAGACACAAATTTCAATAAGAAAACTTGATGACAATAAAATCTAAGTCTATGTGCCACAGATCGAGTCATTGCCCAGTTCTACATAACCTGCCAAGCTGCCGAAAATAGATCAAATGGCATCTGGCTACTTCATGGACTAGGACAACTTCTCATCTGATTCAACTGAGCCTGAGACACCACTGCCACCGTCTCTCCAAGTACATACTCTCTATCTTTGACTGAAAAAGACATACTTTGTTACTCCTTGGTTGCACCTTTGAATTACAATTGGATTAGTATTTCTGGTCCTCTCGATTGGTTTGGTGACTTTTTCTTGCTTCCCAATAGACATTACCTCCCAGACTGCTCTGCAGTCCAACTTGTTAATTTGGTATTGAAACCACATGCGTTGTCGCACTGTGAACAAAGAGATCTGTCCCTGGTGAACATTACAGAGTTATATGAATGGGGTGACACGTAACACCACTGGACCCGGGTATTCATATGGTATATCAAGAGAATGGTCTCAGTGGAGTTCAATTGCAGACCAACTTAGAAGAAATACATTCTAACAAGCATAAGAACGATTTAGACATCACCAACAAAAGTCAATAAGTACTTGTGATTTTAATTCGCATCACACAAAATTATGAATAAATCAAACAATTAGTAGTCGTATGAATCAAAAGATCGTAAAATTTGGTGCTCAGAAGAAAGGGAGGGGGTGAGTGTTCAGGAGGGTTGTGTGATGGTGTAGAGGAAGGGGAAGGTAATGGGTTTTGCATACATTCGGGGATTGTAGAACCTATCCCGCCTATTATTTGGCAACTACATACAAGGCAAAACATAACACAGTAGGTACAGATACACACATCTCTGTCACCTATGCTTGATATATAATACAATATGTCGACGTTTTGACCCCTGTTAGTTACCTGACGGTGGCTCTGTTATAAATACCGGGACCACATGCATTGTCGCACTGTGAACAAAGAGATTTGTCCCTGGTGAACATTACAGAGTTATATAAATGGGGTGACCCGTAAGACCACTGGACCCGGGTATTCATATGGTACATCAAGAGAATGGTCCCAGTGGACAGGGACCGGTATTCATCACAGAGCCACCGTCGGGTTACTAATACAACCTTGTACGGATTCCTAGGTGCACTCCCTCCAGGACCAACCACATCCAATAATGGACTGTTGGTTACTTCCAGTTCAGGTGTAGGAATGGGGGGACACAAGTTTTTCTCAGTGGTTCTGACTGTGAGAAAGCTTTAAGTGGGTCTTCAGTATGCAAGGACGTTTCACTTCATGGGACTTGTAATTCGTTGGTTATGAATGTGTCCTGTTATCTGAAGTGCTCTCTGGCAGCAGTGATTCATCCACTTTGTAAGCTACTCTCTAATGGGATATATTTGATGCTGAATGATCAAAGCTGCTGTGAAATGGAACGAGGCATCGCTAATCTGGTGACGGTTAATTGCATAGTCAATTGTTGCACAGAAGTACTGTTTCCACCTGCCCGCACAGTTAGGGAGGCAATGCTGTGGCCTTCGATAATGTTTCCAACATACACTTTGATTCTCTCAGCAAACTGAAAGACTTTTTCAAAAGGATATGGCCTCAACAGCCACCAAAGAGACGTTTGATCTCCAGGTTGCGAGGTTATCGTCCGAAATGCACACGCTGCTTCCTACTAACTTCCCACTGCATTTTGGGGAACTGGTCCACCGTATGTTTAACATGTCTGATACTAAGGGAGTAGTGCACATTTTAAAATAGCTTGGCTCTGGACCTTTTAGACAGTTTTTAGAGTTATTCCATCATTCATACACTCTGTGTTGCTAAGCATTTTTGGAGGTCATCCATTTGTCTTGCTACTCGTAGCGGGGGTTCTTATTTTAATTTTCCTGCCCTGCATGGATGTCCCAGTTCAAAATGGAATGGAGAAAGCACTGCCTGCGCTGCTATGCTGTGAGCGCATGATACACTGCTTTGGCACCTCTGCTTTGAGAACTAAATGAGCATTGGTTCTTATTGTTCAAGCCTGTGTAGTCTCACTGTGTACAACCTCTATTCTGCTGTCTGCTTTGCAGTCATGAATGTGTACGTGATTTCTGCCTCGGATCACAATCGGTTGCACCCTTGGACATGGAAGTTCTGATGGACCCTTTAAAGGCCCATGGCTATATTTGTCCCCAGCGTATTCCATTACTGCTGAAGCATTCTTCGAGCCACCCTGGGATGCTTTGGCTCCTAGTGAACTGGATACCGGCTCTGCGGAAGGCTCACAGGATGTAGTCCTTCCCTATGAGGCTGCTGTAGGAACTGAATGGAACCACCTTTGCTCTATAAACTTGCTTCGAGGTGCGCCTCTGGGAACGCCGTCTTCAGTTGCTGGCAACAGCGATGTTGCGATTACTTCTTGGAACACATAAACAATTGGCTATTCTGCTTGGTGGGAACTATTTGGCCTGTTTCTTAAACAAAGTGAAACAAAATGATGATTTTTTTCTCTCTTTCTCTGTTTTCTTTACTTCTAGACAACTTGGCTTTCTGCGTGCTTGGTATTGAAAACTGTACGATGGCCTTTTTAAGAGTCTGTTTTTCTTAAGAGATTGCTTTTAGGTGTTTTTAGAATAGTTTAAAATTTTACAGTTGTAAGAAAGTGCCCTCTTTTTGCATGGTTGCCCCCACTTTTTGCCAAACTGCTGATATACTTTGACTGAGTGTGCCCTGGGTTCCTGCCAAACAGGTACCCAGGGCCTGTGTTTTTTCTATAAAACTGCATTAAGACAAAACCCATTTGGCACTCTTTGGCCACAGGTCAGCCCCGTGTAAATGGTACCATAGATACCAAGGGCACTGGCCAGGGTAGGGCTCTAAGGGCTGCAGCACTTATTGTGCCACCCTTAGAGGCCCTGTCCCTTTGCACACACACACACACACACACACACACACACACACACACACACACACACACACACTGCCATTGCAGGCTGCGTGTTTTGGTGCAGAACAAAGTGAAAAGTCAACATGGCACACATCCCTGTGTGCCATGCCTACAACCCACTGCCCTGGGATAGGTCAGCCACCCCTCTAGCTGAGTGCACTAAACCAGTGGTGAGGGTACAGGTGCATGAGCCCTGTACCCCTACAGTGTCTAAGCCAATTCTTAGACATTGTAAGTGCCGTTATGCCATTAACAGTATATGGTGCTGGGAGTTTGTCATTACGAACTCCACAGCACCATAATGGCTTTACTGAAAACTGGGAAGTTTGGATTTAATGAAAAATGCACTCGGAGGGCATCTTAGAGATGCCCCCTGGAAAACGACCTAACACTAGTGTCCTGGCTGAGTGGCTGCTTGCCAGCTGCCACCACCAGACATGTTTCTGGACCACTGGGTCGAGAGCCTGCTGCTCTCGGGGGTCTGAAACAATGCACATCCTAGGACGAGGTGCCAAGCCTCCTCCCCCAGGATGGGCAGGGTCCACGAAGAGGAAGCTTCAAAGTCTTGCCACCTTTGTGAGCTATCTCAGCCATTTGCTGCTTCCAGCAATTGGCCCCAACCGGCTCTGACCCCCACTTTGGGTCAGAGAATCAGCTGGAAAACCAGGTGAGCAAGGGAGCTGTACTCACCTTTGCCACCCCCACCCATCAGGTGGGGGAGGTGAGGTGAAGCACAACTCTTAGTCCCCACCATCTTGACCAGCAAACCAGAAAGAGGCATATGGCTCCCTCCCACTGGAGGGTGGCATAATAGGGGGTGTACCCACCCCAAGGAAGGGACCCGTTGGCCCCACCTTTACTTAACTGTAAGGCCCCTAAATCTTGTATTTAGGGGAAACCCTGAACCTTGCCTCCTCATACAGGAACCGACCAGAAGAAGAGAAGGACCGAAGAAGCTGTGCTGAACTAAGAAGAGGAGGAGGCCCATTGACTTGGCCCCAGCCCTACCAGCCTGTCCGCACCTCGAACCTGCCCCAGCGAAATCCCAGTGTGTCCTGCAGCTAGCAGCCCTAAAAAACCTGAAGGACGTTCCCTGCCTTCCAAAATCAATACTTTGTCTTTCGTGAGCACCGGATTTGCTCATCAAATAGACTCTGGCCAAATCCGTGAGTCTGCACCCGATGCCCACGGGCCGAGTTCGAGTGGCTCAACACCACGAGGAGGTCTCCCCGGCGATCCTGACCTGAGATCTGGTGAACTCTGCCCTGCCTCAAA
The DNA here is from genome assembly GCF_964204655.1 of Triturus cristatus. Lineage (NCBI taxonomy): Eukaryota > Metazoa > Chordata > Amphibia > Caudata > Salamandridae > Triturus > Triturus cristatus. The sequence goes on along the minus strand of NC_140592.1, from coordinate 728,364,626 downwards.
TCTCCAGTCGACAACTGCAGCCCCTTTCGGGAGGATCCCCCTGACCGGACCGAAGCTGGTAAGAAAACCCGAAGCCCAAAGACACCCCTGCACCTGACGTCCCACGGCCTTGGGTGGCTCAACCGACGGTTTCCCAGCATTTCCAGGCTTCCCAAATTACCTCTCCAACCGGTGGTCACTTCCAGAAGATCTTCGTCCTCGAGCCTGCAGTGTTTGTTGCAATCAGGGAATCCCCATTGAAATCAACAGGGCACCCGATGCCAAAACAGCACCCTGCACCCTGCCACCCCAGCGCCGCAGTTGGTGTACTTTGGGTACTAACTCGGATTCCCCTTTTACCTGAGCCTAACACCAGGAGCTTTGCTCCCACAACCTTGAGGCCTGCTCGTGAGCAGCCACCAACCGGAGGCCCCCTATCCCCTATTGGATAACATTGGGCCTCAGCACTCTGCACCCGGCCGCCCTAGTGCCACTGAGGGTGTTCTGAGAGTGTATCCTCAAACCTGGGGGAACCCTGGTTCTAACACCAGAATACCAACTCCCACAAATAACTACTTACCTGTAAACCGATAACTCATTTTCATCCCATAGGATTACCTTGACTGATTTTATTGAAAATTGTTCCAAGTGTGGAGTTAGTTTGCATGAAAACTTGAAAAACTGCAAATGTACTAAAAGTGAATTACTTACTTTTTGTCTAGGAGATGTCTTAGTGTGGTATCTAGGCATATCACACTGATTAGCAAAAGTAACTTAAAAATTAATCTAAAAAGTAATATGCACAGTAATCTGTAAAGTAATTTCAAGTTGTTGACTTACCTGTAATTTCAACCAACTGCATTTGAACCCGCAGTCAACTGTAAATAACTGCATACGAATTTGCAAAGTATTATTTCACTTACCTGGGCCATGCTTGGTTTGGTTCTAGAAATAAAATAATGAAATAACATTTTTTATACAAACAAATTGGTATGAGTTCCGTCTTTGAGTGTGTGACATCATTTGCTGCCTGAGTGTGTACAACAAATGCTTAACAGTACCCTCTGATAAAGCCTTACTGCTCGCCAACACTACCACAAATAGAGAGTAAGGTACTATCTACTTTTACCTCTGCCTACCTTTGGGGTTCCTCTGGACTCTGTGCACACTATACCTCATTTTGGTATAGTATATACAGAGACATCTTGCTACAACAGTTTTTTATAACTTTATATGGCCTGCTTTTTTTAAAGATAGCTTTTACGTCAACCCTTAGTATGAGGAATGGGTGTTATGTGCCCGGCTTAGGCCCTTGTAGCATTGCTGCACATTTTCTTACATTGTCCTCTTTCTTCACAATAACATTTTACTGTGACCTTTTGCACACATTTGTGTTCGTGACAATGTTGGATTAGTTTCTCTGAAACTGTTTTGATGACACATCTGAGCTTCCGCAACATTATCATGTTCGAACACTGAGTACAAGGCCTTTGCACATGATTTGCAAATGTCATTCTATCTTCATCCACGGGCAACAGGGCTATCTGCATACCCATAACATTGCTAATCTGCATATACATCGAAAGGATGCTTTTTTATTATAAGTAAATAAGCATTTTTGGGGGTTAGACAGAGGAGACACTTCGGCTGACATTGAGAGGTACCTGCATGCGGAGGTTTCACCAAGCAGCTGCCTCTCTGTGAGGGGTGTCCAGTTTGTGACCAAGACGGAGTCCTACATTCTATTCCGCCAGGTAATTAGATTGGATCATCCCGTGGGAGGGTTATTGGCTTTAGATATACACACCTGCACATACTCTAGAGACACAGAGTAGCAATTACATAGTAGGAGTACGCCTTATTACCACCTTGTTTTATATGCCTGTATATAAGCACTGTTCTTAGCACCTTGGTGGAACTATACCAGCTATTTACTATTTTTATGCTTGTAATCACTTTCATGTTTCTGTTTACGGATTATCGCAGCACATGTATTCTATACAAGAATAACATTAGTTCAATAAATATATTGAAGAAAGTCTCATTGTGTATTCTTTGTCTATTTCTCTGAGAACAAGAGTGCACGAGTGACTGAGCAAAAGGGTTTTAGATCTGTTACCACAATCCATGGGGGGGTCAGGGTTGTCATTTCAGTGGTTGCCAGAAACCATTTGCTGTCTGTTTAGGTGAGGGGGGATTATGGTGGCCCTATGAGCTAGCTAGTCTTTAGGCAAACATATACTACGGGATTTCATGGAATCAGTCTAAGCACCTTTCCCAAAATGTATGTTGTTCATAAACGTGCAGATCCTATGGATTAATGGGAACTACACGACAAGGGTAATGCAATTTGTCTACTGAGGAGACATGAGGGATGAGGGAGCATACATAACAGCTGGTTTTGGATTTGGATGTACCTGGTACCACATATTCTCAAACAAAGCAGTGTGGAGAGGGTGATGGTCAGTATCATTATCAGCGGTTCTGCGCCTGTAAGTGATGGTTGAAGGAAAAAAAAAACTAGAAAAACACATGGGGACTAAAAGCACCAGTATTAGTACACCAAGGAGGAAAAACAAAAAATGAAATGCATACCTTGAAATGAGTAGTGTCTCTTGTTGTAGCAGTAGAGGGAAGCTTTACTTCAGTTGCTTCTCCTATTCTACCCCCTCTTTTTCCTGATTGGTGTCCGAAGGGATGGATGGCACACCTGGGGCCAGGCAGATGTTTGGGAGAGGTATCCATAGTTTGTGGCTGCAAATTGTCACTGCAGTAGCAGGAAGGATCCTTGAGATTTAGGATTTCTTCACTTGCGAACAAAATTCCCAATGGCAAGGCTGTCTGATGGTCATGTACTGGAGGGACGTTGACACACGTGTCAGCTACCCATGTAACCTATTTAGAGACTAACTTTGACCAATTTATTAGCTGAGGCAAGTAAACAGACATTTCAGTTTGAGTTTGTACTACTTCAAGTGCACACTCTCAGTCTGCAACTTATGTCTAGTTAGTGGCACGAATATTGTCATTACTTTTCGTGTCACTATCTGATGTGGAGTCAAATGATGATCTGATCCTGGGGTGTTTCTTAAGGCAAAGAGTACTAATGGGAGACAGTACACATCAATGTTACAAACAGTTTACTGAATTTGTTTTTTAGGAGGCCATTGAGGCACTCAATGATGCCATTACTTTAGGGGTGGTAAGCCCACGAGAATTTGTGTGTCATTCCTTACAAGGTGGTGCGGTGGGAGAAGATATTATTTACAAAGTGTGCGCCATTGTTGGATCTGATCGCTTAAGTAATTTCCCATCTGGGTATCTTGCAGATCAGAAAATTAGTAGCAGATTTGATATTGCAGTGGATCCAAGGTCCCACTTCGGCTCTGGTAGCTCCCAACGCGACAGTGTTTGTTGACACCCCCCAATGACCACCTCTGGCACAGATTCCCTCCCTACCACCCTTTAACAGTGCTCCTCAATTCTCCACAAAAAGTCTCTCTCAGATGCATTTAATTAATTTTATAGCACCGCTCATACCAGTGTAGGTTGTCAGAACTATTTAGATCACACAACTTTATATAGAGGCAATCAATCCTACTGTAAATTAGTGGATAGGAAATGTTACATAAGACCGAGAACTACAAGGTGTAATAGTCCCATGTCATCCATACTGATAGGCAATACAGTTTAAGAGTGCTTGGTCTGGAGAATCCCAAACTCAGCATTTAAATCATAACACCATGGTTGGGGGTTCTCTTGAATAATAAGAATTAGTTTCTACTTTTAGCAAGATTGGACTAATGAAAGACTGGGCAAAATGCATAGCACTCTAATTTATACCTTGCAGTATGCATGTAGCTCTTTGCTGACAGTTATTAGATCCCTGTTCTATATTAATATTTTAATCTATTTAGTGTAACAAGGATCTTTCTGACAAAATGTAGTAACCCACTGACCTATTTTCATTGTATGCATTTTATGATCTGCATGGTACACGTTCTTTGTAGCATGCACATCGACCCTCTGAGTTACCCTATAATTAGTCAAAATTTCCACTAGACAAAATTACGCTCTTCCTCTAGGAAGAACATTAATCACTGGAGTTATCTTGACATTTTTATTTTGCTTCAAATGTGTTGGAGTCAAGGAATGCGTCAGCAAGTGGTTTTAAGACCATAATATACTTGCAGACGGCACCCCAAACCAAAGTCTGTGCCCGTTGTGGATACACCCATCACACCGCCCTAGAGCTGGTCCCGATTACAGTGGAGGGCGCTTGTGGTCGAGGTATTGTGGAAACTATTACTTTGAAGGTGGCTTTTGGTAAATACTGCTGGCACACGGTGCGTGTGTGTATGTCCATTGTAAGTCAATCTTGGCATATTTGGATGGACATGTCTCTGGCAATGTGTGAAAGAAGATATAGCTGAAGGTACTAAAGTTAGGTAGAGAAGTTTTTGTTCCCCACTTCACTGTTGTACGGAACGTAGCTATTTCCGAGGGACAGTGTCCTACCTCTTGGAAGACTGTAGTGGTTAAGCCACTCTTAAAAAGCCTTCATTGGACCCAACGGAATTGAAAAATTATCGTCCTATTTCTCTGCTACCAGTCCCAGCCAAGATTTTGGAAACATATTTAAATTCTCACCTTAGTGCCTACCTAAAGGACCACCAGCTATTTGATGGCTCACAGCATGGCTTAAGAAGTCATCATAGTACGGAGACCGCATTAACTGCTGTATTTAATAACATCCATACCCAGGTCAATACAGAGCACACCATATTGCTGGTTCTACTTGACCTTACTGCATCTTTTGATACCCTATCTCCTTTGAGGCTGGTTGAACGTCTCAAGGAGATAGGTATCGGGGGCACGGCCCTTGGGCTTCTCGCATCCTTTCTCAGTGATCGGGCACAGACACTGAAAATAGGCCAATCCTACTCGGCTTCACATTCCTTGTCATGTGGAGTTCCGCAGGGCTCCTCCTTGAGACCGACACTTTTTAATATCTATGTTGCCCAGCTGGCTACGGTTGTGAGATCCTTTGGGCTGAAGGTGTTGTCTTATGCTGACGACCCCAAATAATGGTGTCCATTACCCACAGTAATAGGGAATCCGCCACAAATTAAAAAAATTGTATGCAGGCAGTCTCTTCCTGGATGGTTGAAAATGTTCTGAAATTCAATGGGGAAAAGACCGAGGTCTTGATATTTGGTAACCAACTTGACATCTGGTCCAATGACTGGTGGCCTGATACGCTTGGCAGCTGTCCCTGCCACGTATCCCATGGGAAAAATCTAGGGGTCATAGTGGACAATTCTCTCTCTCTCTCTCTGAGCTTGCAGATTAGTAGGACAGTGTCCACTTGTTTTGGGATAATCAGGATCCTTAGAAAAATGTCCCAGTTCGTTTTGTTTGCCTCCCGGAAACAGGCTGTTATTGTCCAAGTAATGTCCAGACTTGACTATTGTAGTGCCCTCTACTTGGGCATTAACAAAGGCCTGGTGCGACGTTTGCAGCTGGTGCAGAATGCTGCAGCCAGGCTGGTGATGGATCTTCCGAAATACCATACAGTCTCGGCTTCCCTCATCACGCTGCACTGGCTTCCGCTGGACGGTAGAATTCTCTTTAAAACCCTATGCCTGACCCATAATGCCTACTATGGCCTAGGCCCTGAGGCCATTAAAGCACTATGTCAGCATTATGTACCTACTAGGCAGCTTAGGTCAGCAAGTAAGAATCTACTAACAGTACCGAGGTTTAAAAAGGCTAGATGGGGAGGAAGGGCTTTCTCTACTGCCACTGCTAAACTCTCTCCCTGAAGATCTCTCTGGTCAGGTGTTACACTCACTCTTCCGTAAGGCCCTGAAGACCTGGCTTTTCACACTGACTTCAGTCTGAGCATGTCATTTTATGTCTGTACATCAGTCCTTCTGCAGCGCCTTGACGCTCTTGGGCTAAGTTAGCACTTTATAAATTCAATATTCATTCATTCATAGGGCATTCAGTAGTAATGCTTGGGGCATGACCGTTTTCCCTGTGGATATGTTTGAATATTAAATCTTTAACTGTCTGTGTGCTTCCTCCAGCTTCCCACAACTGTTTCTTATGCTCTGTGGTGCTTTCTTGTATTTCTCCTAGGTACAGGTGAGCTGCCTCTAATGTCTGGAAGCCTCCATGGGGCCTGAAGCTGGCGATGTTTCACTAGCTAGCAAGACTGGTATGTGTGTTGGTAAGGGAGTGATTTGCACTTTTGTGACATAGGCTGAATCAAAATATAGTGTTATTGCATCCCCATATTCTTGTTTAAGGGCTGGCACTAAAGCTATTAGTTCAGCAGCCTATGCTATGTAATGAGATGGAAAGGTTATCTGGTCTGGTATCTGCAGTATATCTGAAGAGTCATGATTCATGAGTTTGACCACTACTGCACCTGTGTGTCTCAATCCTGTGTCCTAATCTATTGTGGAAATCCCATCTACAAAATATATAACACTACCTGGAATAGGGCCTGCTTTTGTTTGGGTACATTCATCTGTAGTATATGTGGCCCAGTCATGAGCATCATCATCTGTATCTGAAACAGGGTATGCAAAGTAGGCAGTTGTGTTGACTTTATGACACTTAACTACCTTGATGATGTGAGTCAACTGAGGAGGACATTGATTTTCTCTTGATATCCCTTCTTCTGCTTTGTCACTTGGACCCTCTTGTTTTGGCCATTTTCAGTCCCTTTTTCTTGGCCTCTTTTGCACTTTTGCATCTACTTCCTGTTACATGAAATGAGTTTTCTTTGTAATGCCTTGGGGCTGCCTTTGAGTCTCTTCTGAGTGGGAGGGCTGGCAGACTCCTGACTACTCTTTACACTGCCCTTAGGTCTCCCCATGGGTCTCTTTTGAATGGGAGGGCTGGCATGTTCCTGGGGCCACAGGTGTGTGTGGTAGTTAGTGGCTTTGTGCTATTCTGTACAATGTTTTCCTAACTGGTCTTTGTTTTCGTAGAATACTTAAACTAGGTGTTCTACAGGGGACCCCATTGCACTTTGGTGGACCTTGTCTTATATTTTAATCCTATATTTAGTCCTTAACTTTGTTTTTAATGTAAATAATCAATCTCTCTAATTATATTATTTGTATTCTTTACAATGCAAGTGGGCCCTTGTCTACTTCATGTGGTATTTCCGTACTTCACTTAAATTGTGGTTAGGCTGTGCTGGTGAACATCAGACATATTTATCTCTAATTTCTGCAAAACTCCATCCATACATATGTCTTGGGCAGGTGCATTTATGAAAGGCATACGTTTATTGTTGCCTGAACTAGGATGGCAGTCAGTTATTTTGGGGATGGAATAAAGCAACGATTACCCGTTGTCCCACTGAAATGTATATATGAATTCAGTATGATCTGTCACTGGCCACAAGGTGGCATTAGTGTCACTCATGAAGAGTTAAAAAATATTATCTTCGTAAATGAAGGTTCACTATGTACTTGTCCTGCCCTGTGTAGGCAGGACGTTTCCCCACATCCAAGATGTTTTAGTTCTTACTTTATGTATATCGAAAATGTCATTAATGTCTTGTTGTGTCTCTTCTTTGTCTATATCAGTTAGTATGGAAGCCACTGGGGTATTTGACCAATTTTTCACTATTTGTCCATTATAATTATGATGGTTTATACTTTTGTTACTTCCCTTAATAGTCGTAGAGAGGATAAGTCAGTTCTTTTAAGGGCCTTTAGAGGATATTTCATAACTGGTTGGACAATTGTAACAAAATGTATCCATTTACAAACATTTCCTCTTTATTTACCACTTAATACTTGATATTTATCTATATTCCTGTCAATATTATCTGATAATTACTTTAATTTCCAGTCCTGAGGGAATGTAATTACAACTTTATTGTGGAGGTGATGGTTGTTATTGTCACTATTTGTTATGGTGTTCATGAGCTCACTGTATTACTACAGGCGTCTGCTATCTAATGACAATATCCTTGTTGGATATTGTGGCAGCACAAACATTTAGCGTTAAAAATCTTTCTAATCCGTTCTTTGGAGGACATATTTAATTATCTGACAGATCTGCTGTTATTGCATCAATGTATGTTGTCCTTCGACCTAAAGGTGATGATGACTAAAATAACACTAAGGCAAAATGGGCGGCTGTGCACTTAAAGTAGTAGAAGGTCAGGACTAAGTTATGTTCGCAGGTCAGAGCAGCCTGGGATCCCATTATAACACATCCTCACTGTGACTGCGCCACGGTGATGTCATGCACTTTCGACAGGTATGCAGGATAAACAAATCTGATGAGGTTGCAGAGTAAGGAGGCGCCATAGCCGATGACCACGTACAGGGAGATGACAGTGATGCTGGCTGCAGAGAAGAAAGGATTTGAGATGATGTAAAAATGTTATTTCGTTTAGTTTCTCAATTGCAGCATTTGAGTCCTGTTCTGCACCGCAGGGGTACCTGTGTCCACCCTCCTCACCTCTGGACAGGAGGTTCAGCACACTTGAAGTTCATACCGTATGCAGATATTCCTCTATGTCCATACTTAACATGGGGAGGGGATATCTTATGCCATTTATACAACCTCAAAGTCATAATGAGAAGCATGAATCTTCCTTCAGGACTGAATCAAGTGTGCTTTTTGGGCTGGGACATACTATATGTGACAAACCAAATACCTATGACAAGCAATGTGTTAACCCCTCTATTTCCAAAAAGCCGCTCCGTGAGCTTTCTTGATAAAACCATTTCACCCGAGCAGATAGGGCTCACGGACGATGTTAATTTAGTAGCTGCCGGGTGAGCGCTGGCCCTGATCTAGTCAGCAGCTGCCAGGGAGGACTTGCTTTACCCTAGTCTACAGTAGGCACATCAGGCTAACCTTGCTCAGAGTAGGCCCTCTCGGATAGCCAAAATGTCACTGTACACAGATGAGAGGGAGGGCAGGCTTGCGTTTTAGTGATCAGCAGCATTTGGGACAGGCACATTTTGCCAGGATTAGCGGCAATAAACACAGATCCTGTTAGAGTCTATTAAAACACCCTCACAAAGCCTTCATAAGTAACAGAACAGGGCAACCTGTCCTGGTCAGTAGCACCCTTGTCCTAGCTTGCAGCCAGTAGGACAACCTTACTGTGGACATGGGCAAACAGGACACCCTCGCTTTAAGGCACAGTCAGAGTAGACTCAAAATTAGGATGCACTGACTCGTGCGGCGTCTTTACCACAGAAATGTAAGTCCTCTTCACCCCCGTTTTCTTCTCGATCTTTTCCAGCTGGTCAGTCACAATGTTGTTCTTGTCCAGGAAATGCTTGAACCTCTGCTTTAGGGACACAGCCATGGTTCTGTCTCATTCACCAACGCACAGGAGGAGGGGAGCCTTCATCAAGGGCTTTAGTGCCAATATCGGCCACACTCACCAGCCCTCCTGCAGCAACATACAGGTAGCATAAATAAGCAGACAAGACAACTTTTTGGGGGAGAAAATTGCTGTAGGTTTATTAGCATAGCAAATATGCCAACATGGTGGGTTATCTTACAGGCGATCCAAAGGCAAGCCGCCCCTCGCGGCCTACCACCTGATGGCCAACTTGCATCGTAGTCTTAGCCAATCGGTGCTTAGTGAAACATTGGTCCACCATATAACTCATGCCCCCCCCCCCTACGAGGGGCGGAGCGTTCAAGCAACCCCCGGTTGTACAGGTTTCCAACCGCCCGTAGGACAGATGGGGGGCCGTCGCACCCCAGGGTCCACCGCACAGACTTCCTGGGCTATTCGGCCTCAGCACCCTTTGTGCTCCTGAAGAGGGTACCCCTAAGTACCTTTCCGCCTCTGGATCGCCATGTAACTCCGCCTGCAACACAAATAAAAGATTAGAACATCTATCCTCCCCTCACCCTGATACGCCGGGTAAGCGGTAGGGAGGGAGTCGGCGTCAGGGCGAGGGGACAAAGAGGCCGCTTGGGGGGCGGGGGAGGATTATATACCTCTCCCTGAACCCCACCCCGTCCGGAAGTGACGCGCGGGACCCCCACAGGGGTCTCTGGCCAAAACACTAGGCTGCCCAGTGTGCCATCTTGTGGCACTAAAGGGGCCGCCCTCTTATGAGGGTCCCCTGCGGGGACTTTGTCGGTCAGCACGCATAGTGCCAATATCGGCCACAGCCCTCCCGCAGCAACATACAGGTAGCATAAATAAGCAGACAAGACAACTTTTTGGTGGAGAATATTGCTGCAGGTTTATTAGCATACCAAATATGCCAACATGGTGGGTTATCTTACAGGCGATCCAAAGACAAGCCGCCCCTTGCGGCCTACCACCTGATGGGCCAACTTGCATCGTGGTCTTAGCCAATCGGTGCTTAGCGGTTGTGGTGAGGGGATAGCCCCTCCCACTTCCGGTGAAACATTGGTCCACCATAACTCACGCCCCCCCCCCCTACGAGGGGCGGAGCGTTCAAGCGACCCCCGGTTGTACAGGTTTCCAGCTGCCCGTAGGACAGATGGGGCGCCGTCGCACCCCAGGGTCCACCGCACAGACTTCCTGGGGATATTCGGCCTCAGCACCCTTTGTGCTCCCGAAGAGGGTACCCCTGAGTACCTTTCCACCTCTGGATCGCCATGTAACTCTGCCACAGCCCTGGGTGTGGTGACCGTCACAGCCATGGCCCCCCACCAAGGCCTGCGCTCCTACTTACATCCCACTATTTCCAGGGCCTCCCCTAGGTCCAGGAGGAACAAGTCCATGCCTATTCTGGAGAGATGTATCCCATCGTCCTCGAAACACCCTGTGGATTTAGCATGAAGCAAACCATGTCTTATGAATCCAAACCCCATTTGTTCGGTGAATTTATGCAATGTGCAATTGACTCTCCTGCGCGCAGCCTCCATTGCCTCCCCAGATCGGGCTCCCTGCCACAGGAGCCGTGGGGTGATCTCCGACCACCACAGTTCACATGTCCCTAACTGATTGCTTCAAAACATGAAAGCTACTATTTGCAAATTAAGCAATGTCCTTTTGCCCAGTGCCATCAGGTCGTTGCCCCGCAGGTGAATAACCAGCACGTTGGGGGGACTGGTCACTCCCCCCAGTCTCTGCTGAAGTTTGTCCAACAACCCATTCCATCGCATGCCCGGGTACCCCAGCCAAGTTATCTCGGTGTTTGAAAAGCCATGCCTCCACTTCCTGCTCGCAGCCCACTGTGCCAATCTGCTGACACCAGAATGGCCAATCACCCAGACCTTTGTTCCTGGTAAATAAAGAAATGTGATGTTGCAATATGTTTATTACCAACATCGCACGCCATAATGAAACATTAAAATTACACTAACACCACACTGCCGCCAGTACCCTGAAAACCAGTTCCTGCGAGCAAACCAAATAACATGGCTCATGGCCATACACAATTGCAAACAGAAGCTTAAAAACACACCATGCCACCATCACTCGCCATGACCTGGCTGTAGAAAGGCCCATAAAGTTCTTGGTCTTATGGACGTATGTATATTTTGAAACAGTGGGATTGCCAGCGCCCCACTTGTTTGATACCCTCTGCTCGTGGCAAGCCTTCATTAAATGCTGTAGTTGCTGCCCCTATGCGGAAGGAGTGGCTGCAGAAACGCTTGCTAGGGTCCTTGTTACCAGATAGCACCAGGCACGCATGCATGATGTGTTCCACCTGGTACTTAGTAAGGGGCGTGCTGTCTGCGTGTATGAAAAGGTAAGCGTCTGCTGACGGACGCAGGGCCGCATAGGCGTAGAACAGCCTGACTGGGCAATACCTGTCCTCCCCCAGACTGTGCAGCCAGAACTCCCTACCCTTGCCACTCTGATCAGTCTTAGACCTTCGTAGTGTTACTTTGAGGGAATCCCCAGAGAGTACCACATCCTGCCATTTCAGAGCCACCCCAGACTTATCATTCTTCGCTCTGGCCACCAACTCACTAATACGAAGTACCCCAAAGAAAGCCAGGCTGAACGTGGCAGCAAACAATGCTGCCTCAAACTCTGAGTGAGTGGCCTTGTGCATCCAATCTAGCATCCCCTGGAGTGTCTCAAAGTCTATAGGGAACCTGTTGTCCGGTGCCTTAGTTTCACTCCTGGCCCACCCTTTTAATGCCGCTCTGATCACAAAAGATCTAGTTGGATCTGACTGCCCCTTGAGTCTAGCGTGGTGGCTGATTGCTGCAAGGTGGCCCGATATCCAAGAATGACTCTTCCCATTGTCTTTAGCCCACAATATGAAGGACTGCACTCTGGTTGCTAAAGATAGTTCGCCTTCATCCCATGGGCCCGTCACTGAACAGAATTTTTGCACACAGGACTTATATCTCTTGTTAGTCCCCGGCACTAGGGATAACTCGCCCAGGCCCTTCATTCGTTTTTCCACTTCAACAGGAACCACAGGTGCGCTGGGAAAGGGGTCCCCTCCTCTCTCGCTCTCGGCCATGCCTCCCGGAACCGGTGCCACTGAAAACGAGAGAGCGCATCAGCCGCTGTGTTCTGCACACCCTGAATGTGTCGCGCCCTGCATTCAACATTGTTATAAAGACAAGCCCGCACCAACTCCCTCAAGAGGCACAGAACCAGGGGACAACTCGCTGACTGGGAATTGATGGCCTGCACTACCGCTAGATTGTCAGACCAGAAAAGGACCCTTTTGGCCCCAGAATTGTAGGCCATAAGTGGAAAGCCACCACAATTGGGAATAACTCCAACACTGTGATGTTGGTTGTGATCCTTTTCTTATGCCAGGCACTGGGCCATTTCTCAGCACACCATTCCCTGTCTAGGATGGCCCCAAATCCTTCCCTGCCTGATGCATCTGTATGTAGGGCTAGGTCCGGGCTGCCTGCCCAGGGAGCCCTCCAAATTACTGAACCGTTAAAGTTGGCCAAGAAATCCGCCCACATGGCCAGGTCCAGTCTCATGCCTTTGCTTAGCTTGAGCATGAGGTGCTTTTTTAAGACCCTGGCGGTGGCCCTGGCCAACCATCTGCCAAACACTCTTCCAGCTGGTCTGACCCTCACTGCAAAGTTCAGTTTCCCTAAGAGCCCTTGAATGCATTCCAGGGTGGCCCTGCCCTGCGCAACCACAGACTGAATGTGTTGTGCGAGATCACGTACCTTGTCTGTAGGCAATCTGGATTCCCCTGCGATGGTGTCAAGCTCTATCCCTAGAAAAGTTAATACCTGTGCTGGACCCACCGTTTTACCTGGTGCAAGGGGGACCCCCAAGTGACTGGCCAGCTGTTAAAAATCTTCAAGGGCTTGCTTACAGTCCTGTGTGCCCTCACTCCCAATGAACAGGAAGTCATCTAGATAATGGGTCACCCCTACAACCTAGTAGGTATCCTGAAGGGCCCATTGCAGGAAGCAACTGAACGCCTCAAAATATGCACATGACACCGCGCAGCCCATGGGCATGCATCTGTCAAAAAAGTACCTGCCCTCTAGCTTGAAACCCAGCAGGTGATGGCTGTTCGGGTGGACTGGTAGCAAGCGAAACACCGATTCGATGTCCGCCTTTGCTAACCAGGCCCCTCTGCCTGCCCTCCTGACTAGGTCAAATGCTACGTTCAGAGTACAATAAGACACAGAGCAGGTGCCCTCCTGTAGCCCATGGTTAAGTGATGCCCCTCTGGGTAAGAGGTGGTGAATCAGTCTAAAAGCCCCTGGGTCCTTCTTGGGCACCACCCCCAGGGGAGAGACTACAAAGTTGTCCAGTGGGGGTTGCAGAAATGGACTCGCCACCCTGCCCAAAACCCTCTCCTTCTCTACCTTGGCCCTAACTACCTCCGGATGCTCTCGCGCAGATCTGAGGTTGTCGGCCTCTCTCCTGCCCAGGGGGCCCACGTAGGGGATCTTAAAGACTTCATTGAACCCCAAAAGCAGTGTGCGGCTATCTGTTGCGTTGGGGTACCATCTAAGAAGAGGCGTGATGTTAGCCAGGCTGACAGGGGAAGGGCCTTTGGGGAAGAGCCCGTGTGAAGTTGAACTGGCTGCGGGGAGAAGGTAGGGGGGGGGGGGGGGGAGAGATCTAGATATCTGTTGTATTTCTGCCTCAACTTTATTGCCAGACTTTGTCAGCTGGCTGCCTATCCTGCTTGGTATGGCAGGAAACCGCTGTGTGGGGCCCGCCACATGTGTTACACGCATGCAGGAACTTGCACGTCTTACCCCAGGAGCAAGATCCATTGTTAAAAAAGCGGCATGTACCTGGGGGGGACCTCCTGAAACCTCCCCTCTGTCTCCCTCTCCTACGTGCCCCGCGAAAGGACTGTTTGCCCCTTGCGCTTGTTTGAAATGACCCCCTGGAAGTCGATTGTCCCCCCTGTGTATTTCCCTGGGGACCTACACTCTGCTGTGAACGGAAACCCATATGGTCCATCCAAAGCTGGACCTCTTTTTGGTCCCACCCATCTCCGGGCACTGAGACATCTTCCTCCTGAACTCCCTATCATAGTTCAACCATCCATTTCCACCCCACCTCATGGCCTCGTTATGTATGGTCCTGGATTATTGCACCAACCCTGGTCCCTGTTCCGGAAATTTCTCCATAGTCACAGATGCTAGGATGGAGAAGACCTCTAGCCAGTTAGCTATGTTCTTCTCCGGCCAAGGCTGGTATTTTACTTTTTTGTCATCCTCCTTCGCCCCCATTTTCCTGGCGTCAAGCCCCTCTTGTCCCAGCATCAGCAGAGTAAAAATGTCCACAAAATCCCTCCTCCATATTCCCTCTTTGGCTGCCTGGGGCACTTGCCAGGCTAGTGAGCAACGCCCAGACAGCAGCGGGGCAGTCGTGACTTGTTGGACCAAGGTGGGCAAGGGAGCGGGCGTGAGGGAAGACAAAACAGCCGCGGCCCCCAAACTTGTATTGCCTGGCAAAGTACTCGGGCTGGCCGCTAGTGGGGGAGGCGAGACGGGAGTTGGCGCTGTGGTAAGCCCCCCAGAAGTAGGTGTAGGAGGAATACCCACTGCTGGAGTTGCTCTAACCTGTCCCCTGGCTCACCCACACCTCCTGCCCATACACTTGATGCTGCTAATGTGGCTCCTTCCTTAGTGCCCCCACTGGGGCACAAATGCGCGGGGCTGGTGGACCAGAACCTGCTTGAAGCTGAGACATGAAACTGTTCATAGTGTCCATAAGTTTGGCAAGCTCATCCCTAGTGGCGTAGTTACCTTGGGCCACGATACTGTCCAACGGGGTGAGTGGCCCCGGGGGCGTGGGAGCACCCGGCACTGTAATGACCTCCTTGGGGACCTGAACTGCTCTGCTTCTGGGTGGTGGCAGTGGATCTGTCGGGAAGTCCCTGGACGTGGGTTTGCGGACCTGCTTGGGCCTAGATGGGCCTACCTCTGCACCTGGCTGTTGATCTGTAGGAGGAGAAACGCCGATGATCCCAGAGACCTCCTGATCGGGGGCGTTCAAGATGCCATTGGCCCATGCCAGGCCTTTGATCTTGGCCATCTCAAAGAAATTGGCCCACTGTGCGTCCTGTGAAGTGCCCGGCATCGAGTCGTCCACCTGGGATCTCTCCGGAAAAAGGGGGGGTGAGCCCTGGCTATCCATGCCGACCTTTGACTCCATACGGGCCCCTGATCTGAGGAGATACATTTATGGGATCAAAACATGATATTGCTTGGTTGTTTTGGGCAGACACCTCAAGCCCCCTGCTTCCCCAGACGCTCCTTGCCCCCCACATTCCCTATACTTACTTATTGTGCGGTAGCGGCAGTGGACCTGGGGCGTGACGCGCCCAAAGGCTTGCTCAAAGTATGCCCTGAGTGTGCTGACGAAGTGGGTGGGCTGGGGGAAGAAAAGAAAACGTTAGCGGGGACCCTGGTGCACGAAAGAGACCCTAATCGCCCGCCCACATTGGTCCCGGCGGTCCCCCGTGGGACCCGGAGCTGTCTCTCCTGCTTCCACCCGAAGGTGTGATTCCTGACCAATACCTGTTTCTCCTGCTGTTCAACCCTTTGCGTCAGACCCCTTGGGACGTCGCCTCCTTAATGACGGTTCTGACCTGGAATAAAGAAGGAGAGTTTTTTACTGCGCCCAAGACGAGGCCTGCGTCCATGACCCCTTGTGCCCTGTCACATCTTCGCTGCAATACCTTGTGTCCCAGGACCCGCTGCAGGCCGTGGACCCGTCGTACCACCGTGCAGCAGTACCCAAACGAATGACACAGCACCTGCAAAGGAGACATGTTAATCATGCCCATAAAATTGTACATTATAATGCTATTGCGTCCCACCACTATGTTAATACTGTGTGGGGGGGATGCCAGGCGAGCGCACTTAGCCCTACCCAGGCCTCCTGCATTAGCCCCCCTTGCATAAATGCCCTTGATCATGCACATGAAAATGCGTCCATATCATACATATCAAATATCTCTGTTTCCCAAATTTCCCTAAAATGCAAAAGATACGAAATTTAGGGGCAGCCCACCAGTAACACAGCGCTGCCTGCCTTAAAAGCCTATTTAGAAAACCCCAAGAATAGGCCCTAAGCTCTTTTCCAAAGGCTACAGCATCCTGGAGTCCCCAGTCAGGCCTCCCATCCAGATACTAACCAGGCTCGACCCTGCTTAGCTTCCATGATGGACCATGAATGAATTGTTCTTGTAGGTGCTTGCCGCGTGCGCGAGGCAGAGTGACACTTCCCCACAATAAACAAGCAAGCGCCGAGGACCCGGGAAGAGAAATATGTGAGAAGCATCAAATATTCCCAGAGCAGTTTATGAACATAATGACGCTGCAAATAAACTATACACAGGTGCAACGTATGAATAACCAACATCCCAATTACCAACAGTGCCGGATCACTTGCATTGAATAAAAAACATGGCACGCATTGGGGGTAGGGGGGAGGGGAGAACAACCAGTCGCGAATTTGGCTGGCGCACGGTGACCGGACGTGGCCGGCTGGCGGTTAAAGAAGGGGTAGCCTGGACCCCTTACCTCATTCATGCTAGTGGCGAGGGAGAAGCGAGTGGACCCACAACAAAGGCCCCCCATGGCCTGTCCCGCCGGAGCAACAGGCCGACCACTTGGGCCCCCAAGCGGAGCAACGCAATGACCCCCGGGGGGGGGACCTGGAGAAGATCTGACTGCGTTTGGAGTCTTGCGCACTGCCCCGGACTCCATTTCCCAGCGATCCCCACCCGTGGGCACCAGTGATGACGGTCTGGAAGTAGACGGAGCTGAGCCTCGATTTAGCTCACCCGCGAGTCAGACCCAGCAGACGGCAGGGCTGCCCCGCAGGATAATGAAGGTGAGGCGCGGCAACCCCGGGCACCACTGGACATGTAAGGAGTGCATTGGCCCGGCCCTGTCCCAGCCGCCGCACCGCAGGGGGGGAGCCCCAGGCCCCGCCAGCGCCCAAGATGGGCCGAGGAAAACCCAACGCATCCGGCGGCTGCCGAGGCAGAGCAGGATCAAGCGGAGACCATAAGCCGTCGCCCCCCCCCCCCCCCCCCCCCCCCGCAACCCGCCAGACACCAGAGGTGCGCTAGCCACGCCTGGGCCCCCAAAACCCACCAGTCAAGCGACCCCAGCCGCCACGCACCCGGCACCACATTTAACCTGTTGGTGCACACGCTACAACCCTGGAGGGGTGGGGTAGCTACCCACGAACTACCCCCCTGCGACCGCCCCCCGCTCAGACCATGGCGACACCCGATCCTTGGCAACTCGCGCGCACCGCAAAGGTGCTTTGCAGTCTGTATATATATATACTGTGCTTTCCTTTGAGGTTAAACTATTACAAAATACAAGCACATTTCAAGAGTGTCTGACTCGTTACTATGTAGATCGCAACTTTAGCCCCTGTATCGCTTGGAAGCTCTTCCTGGCTCAGCTCGTTTCTCCTCAGTTCCACCCCTTCAGTCGCCACAGATTACGGCAACTGCCACACCGAGCGGTTGCAGCTCATGCAAATGTTATTAAATAGAAGGCCCATTGAAATGCTCCATCGAAATAAGCACTATTGCAAGCAAGTTAAAAAGCTAGAAATCCATTGTATGAGCCGTGGGAGGAGCTGCTGAGGCGGGGCTGTCGCACGAGCAGCGAGAGGAGCTGGGGAGGCGGGACTTTAGCTAGACCCAAAGAACGCGTTGCGATGGCCAACCAAAAGTATCACTAGTCTAATCCTCCAGGGGAGGAGCAAACCCACGAGGATGTGGGACATATAAGAAAATATCCCACTGAAAAGCAAGCTTTTCTGAGTGACACTCTCTTTAACCCAATCAGCAACGATGGGAGGAGTCAAACCCCACTAAGTACATCCAAAAGATCATCCTATATCGCAAGCGCTGTAGGCTTGACCTGAAAATGAGGGGAACATTTGAGAAGAATGTTTGGGGGTCTTAGTAGTCAGGAAGGTTTGGGATGAGTCCAAGAGAGGAGGGATGGGACAAAGGTTGAAAAAGATTTTCTTTTATAACAAAAAACTGAAATTAACTTATGTATAAATATATGCACATGACACTTGGGCATATTTACAAGGAAATGTAAGAGCACTGACCTGCGCCAAGTTTGGCAGCGCTGCGCTCTGAGATTTCCAGAACACAAGGATGCCCAGTATTTACAACAATCCAGTGCACCCCTGTGTACGTTAGCACTCAAATTTGCTGCCTAGCGCCAACGCAGGCACCCTTGCACCATAGTGCAAGGTTGCTTGTGTTACAGGGACTGATTGTGTATGGGCAGGAAGGTGTCCCTTCCTGCACAAAAACAATCAATAATGGCGATTTGTAAGTGCTGCATTCTGCAGCACACACAGAAGTAGCAAATGGTCATTATTTAATTATTGTTTATGTTCAGGAAGGGACACCTTCCTGCACATAAACAAATAAATAAATAAATAAGAGTTTTTTTCTTTCTATGTGTGTCTGGACTACTCCAGATAACACTGTCCCCATATGACTATACCTGCATAAGTAAAACTCTTTCACACCTATAAATGGAAAAATATACACAAGTCTACCAATTTCAAAATGACAAATCTTTTTTTTTTGCTTCTTTATCTTATTATTATTATTCTTTTTTTAACAAGTAAATAGCCATTTTTACCTTGATATCATCACGCATTGCCTTTAATCTTCAGCCATGTGCTTGGTTTAACTGACTTCAAAATCTGATGGGAGAAAGTCATTGCAAGAGTGATGAGTGAGACAGACAGCAAATCGATGAGAGCATATGGTGATAGAATCGTGAAAAGGGAATGTAAAGCAATAATAAAAGATGTGGAAAATTAATTTAAAGAACGTTTTGAGAGGTTTGAAGGTGACGAAAGTGAGGTAGAGAGCTAGCAATGTGTATGCAGTGAAGTGGAGGAAGGAAGATCGGGGTGTCAGAAAATGGAGAGATGATGTGTGAGAAAAAAATAGATATAATCAGGGCTCGAACAAACCACTCCCATTTGTGAGCCACATTTAATTAGAATGCGCTATTTTTAGGTCCTACTCTCCCTTTCTGGCTAGTAGGAAGACAAACTGACATTTGACCTCTGTCGACCTCTGTCTCTGCAAGCAGAGCAAACGTGACAAGATAGCAAGATTTAAAGGCGTTTTGATTGCTCACAAAGTGAATGAGCAATACAAATGCCTTTAAATCTTGTTAACTTGTCACATTTGCTGACAGAGGTCAAGTGCATTGCAGTTAGGTCTAGCAGATTTTTAAAGTTACTCGACCTGCAGGTCTAATAACAATTTAAATTTTTTAGAGCCCTGATAATGGTTAGTAGAGAATATGCGAAACAGAGAAATGGAATGACGAGGGTGAGGAAGGTGAGAGTGTGGTGATACTGTGTAAGGAGGAGGGTGAATCAGTGCTGTTAGTGCGGAGGTGTGAGAAAAGAGCAGAGTGTCGGTGCTGAAACATCACTCAATATCAATCTCCCATTGACCCAAAAGCCTCAGCATCGACAACCTCGGTGTCGAAAGGCTCGGCAGCGAAAGCCTCGAGCCAAAAGGCTCGGCAGCGAAAGCCTTGACATCACTGGCTGCGTCCGAGCCGAAATCATACTCCATTGCAAAGCATGCGGTCAACACCCCAAAACAGTGGAAGCTGTGCTTCAAAGCATGCAGGAAGAAATAGACTTAAGACAAAACATCTGGTCATTCACCCAGACACTGGGCGTATCCTGGCTAGACCTCCTCATTCTGGTACACAACCAGTAAAAAGACAACTTACTTTTGAGAAGACTTTAGACATACCACCAACACTCTGAAAGAAGGCTGACAAGGCACCTAGCCATGTGCATAACATCCCACCACTTGCTGCACCACATTCACCTCCTATACCAGCATCATGTTCCCCAGAGGGTTCTAATAATTCTTTCTGCGGGAAGGGGATGACCGAGATCAATACTCCAGGAGGATATGTGGGCCACTTATGACATGGACTCACCTACTGACACAGACTCTGATCTTTACCCAGCAAAGCAGTCTTCCCCAGACAAGACCACTACCTACCACAACATCATAGGTAGGGTGGCTGCATATCATAAGGTTCAGGTCCACACAGAAACCATAGAAAACAATGTTTTGTTTGAGACACTCTCCTCAAGCCATCACTCAGCACAGTATCTACTGATGCTTAATGGTATGCTTTGACACATACCTGACATCTTTAAAGACCCAGTTAAGGCAGGTGTCATTACTCCCATGAGCCAATAAAAAGTATAAACCTTCCCCAACTAACCCTACAGACATTAGAGGCCAACTCCCTCCTGACTCTGATGGTTGCCGCAGCGCAAAACTGGGCAAACTCGCAAGGATCTGGTGAGATGCTCCCACTGGACAAAGAAAGTAAAAATATAGATGTAGCAGAGAAAAGGGTGGCTGCTCAGACTGCCAACCAATGGAGAATTGTTGTCAACTCCTTTGGCATGCTCTCCCGCTCTGACAGAATTCATTAGGATGAGATGGAGGAGGTCTTCCAGCATCTCCCTGAGGAACATAAACAAGCATTTGCAATGCAATAGGTTGCTGCCTGAGAACCGGGAGGAACCGAGCCCACTGACTCGAGGCAGACACGCAGGGAGGGGGCGGGGGGTGCGGTGTGTGTAGCGCTCTGCCCCCTCCTCTCCTACCAGGTGCATTCCCTCCAGACCTGGGCGACCTGCAGCTGTTCGAGGTGGGAGAAGCCGACTCCAGCAGCCACAATAAAACGCGTGCCTCTAACTGTTGACTGTAGGAGAACACAGCGGAGTTACTGGAGAACCGAGAATGAATGTGTGTATACTGTTTCCGGTGGCCTCGAGAAAATCCGTTCCTGTCCGGCATTTGTTTCCATGGGATGGCAGGACAGCACTTTCATTGACTTCCAGCGTACCGCTGCCAGGTTTGAGCATTCGAATGTTCTAATTTATGCTGTTTGGAGTTAGTCCCAGTTGTTTAGGTCTCGCCTGACCCAGCGCATGCGCTGGTCTGGCGAGACTTATTGAGAGGGCTCCAAAAAGTGCTACCAGGCCAGCCTAGAGCTACAGTGCATGTGCGCGGGCGCGCGCGTCGCGCTTTACCGCGATTACTTTCACTGGTTTGATGTTTGATCACTTTCACTTTCGCGGCCGCACGGCCGCTTGGCATAGCCAATAGGTCTCGCTTTTGGGACCTTATAAGTATTTAGTTATGCAACTGTTGCATGGCTAAACACTTATAAGGTCCCAATAGGCGAGACCTATTGGCTATGCCAATGCTTGTTTTGCATTTGTGAATCCTGCTCCTTACAAGGTGCTGAACACGGCCCTGGGCTTTAGTGTCTGTGGAGATAATGAAATCACAGCAGCGACTGGCCGCTGTAATTAAAACTATAATTACCGCTATCCCCTGCCCTTTTGCCTCCGTAAATACTCCACAGCCGTGTGCAGGCCTCTTCACTTACCCCCCACCCCCTCTGAGCTCTTTAACACCAGGCTGATAGGTGGGGAAAAAGGGCAAATGTTTCAGATGCAGTTTTTTTTGTTCCTTTAAAAGCAATTAATCAGAAAATAAGGGGCAGCGAGGGCTTCCGTTTAACCCCTGGCAGGCTATGCTTGGTCCAGGCGACCTCGACGCCAGGACATCTGGCAAAGTTTACAAGAAATTACACGGGCGCCTCTCCTAATTCTCACCAGTCCAACAGCGCCAAAAGGTGGGTAACTTCTTAGTGGGCGCTATATTCTTTACTACACCTGCACACAAGCACACCAATGGTGCCAGCCAGGACAGAACCTAGGTGCCACGAACGAGAGCATTTTGTGGGCGATTCACACCTTTCCTTCTTCGAGCGAGACATCACACAGGAACCTCAACTTGCAAACTGGGCCTCTTGTTCAGAAGGATGCGTCCGCGCAGCACTGGTGCACGAGCACTTGTAAGGCAAGACAGACCCTAAGGGTCCAAGCAGCAGAGGGCACGAAGCGGCTCCTGCAGTCACAAAACTGAACCGCGTGCACGTGAGGGGGCTTGGCCAACAGCAACAATCCTTGCATCATCCCTGTCAATGCGTTGTCAAGAGCCCTCCGCAAATGGAGGCCAGTGTACGCAGGACATGCTGCAAGGGGTGACGTCAATATAGGCTGCAGTCCGATGCACGCAGCACAGGAGCAGAGAGCGACTGACTCCAAATGACGAACACACTGCGCTGGGCTTCTAGGCACATAGGACACCCTCTGGCTGCCCACCTAACTGTACCACTGCAACGCCCACCCGCCATGCTTTTGGCATTTGGTTGGCAGTGTGGGTTTGGTAGGAGTTGTACTCCCAGAGATTCCCGTTCCAATAACCCATAATAAAATCGATCAACCATCTTATGCAAGGCGTGATTGCCCAGTAGATATTTTTTACCAGCATTGTGGCCAAAGTCAGCCGATGACTCCAAGACTCTCAGAATGCAATGTATTCCTGTATTTGGGTTTTAAAAAAATAAATATTTTCAATTGTTTAGTTCAACTGGATCAACTGAAGAGAACCTGTACTACGAATCCCAGAATGCAATAGGTTGCAAATTAAAATGGGGAAGTGGAGTCGCCTGTTAGCCCGACTCACGGTTGGTGTATTTTTCCCGTGTTGCGCTGCTGGGGCCAGGGCAGATGACTCGGACATCAAGTGACGGCCACACATGTGGTAAGGCACCTCACGCACCTCCCAAACATACTCACACCTCCGCATGCGCAGCATTTTAGCTATGCATTTTCCGGGGCACGCACGCTAAACTGTTAACGAACTTGCGCAGGCACTAAAAGGGGTTATTAAAAAACAATTTCAAAAAGGTAGGGAGCGAAGTCACGAGCTTGCCCTTAAGCAACGAGAACTCCGCTCGTTAGCGGAGGGCGAGGCGCGCGCCTATTCCCTCGCAATGCAACATAGGATATATGATGCAGGGGATAAGTCTATGAAGCTGCTGGCATGGCTCGAGCGCCGAGACCGGGAGCGGTCATGGGTAGCCGAGGTCAGGGGTGAGGCTGGCACAATGGCAACTACTAGCAAGGACATAGCAGACGCCTTTGCATCCTACTATGAGGGGGTCTACACCCCGGTATGCACCAGAACGGAGTCAGACTGTGAGGAGTTTCTGCGGGACTTTGCTCTTCCCACTCTGTCCAGCGAGCAAGCGGCTAGCCTGGAGGCTGAACTGACGGGGATGGAACTGGGCAAAGCCCTTAATTCCCTTCAGGCTGGGCAGGCACGGGGTCCCAATGGACTCCCGGTAGAAATTTATAAGAGGCAAGCCAATGTTGTAGTCGACCCCATGAGACGGATGTTCCTGGAAGCGCGGAGGGTGGGCAGGCTCCCGCCCAACCAGCGAGAAGCCACCATTGTGGTTATCCATAAAGCTAGGAAGCCACCTGACCAATGCTCGTCATATCGGCCAATCTCGCTCCTCAACGTGGAGGCCAAGGTGTTGGCCAAGGTCTTGGCAACGAGATTACTGATGGTGCTGTCTGACTTGGTGCATGTCGATCAGTCGGGGTTCTTGCCGCATAGGAGCACCCGACTGAACCTGCGTAGGCTGTATGGGGTCCTGTATATGACAGAGGATGAGGACGATACTCAAACGGCATTGATGGCGCTGGACGCCTCTATGGCCTTCGACAGCATCGAATGGCCGTACCTGTTCCAAGTTCTCCGAAGACTAGGCTTTGGACCAATGTTTTGCAGTTGGGTGCGCCTACTTTACGAACAACCAGTGGCAAGAGTGAGGGTGAACGGGGCGCTGTCCCGTGCATTCCCCCTGCGCAGAGGCACCAGCCAGGGGTGTCCACTGTCCCCTCTCCTGTTCGCCCTGGCCCTGGAGCAGTTAGCCCACTGGATTCGAAGAGATAGGTCTTTCTGGGGCCTGTCGCTCACTAACGAGTGGGAGGAGCGTATTTCACTATACGCAGATGACATTGTCCTCTACATGGCCAGACCATACCACTCGACGGCACAGGCCCTCCATCTCTTCGAACTGTTTGGGAGCTACTCCGGCTACAAGGTTAACTGGGCCAAATCTTTGATTTACCCCCTTTCCGGCCCTCCCCCCCGCAGATTCCGCCATGGTGCCCAGCCACGAATGTCACCGAGGGGTTTAAATACTTGGGGGTGTATATCACCAGGGACAGAGCGGAGTTTTTTCACAGAAATCGGATGTGACCCACTGGAGATCCTTGCCTCTGTCCCTGATGGGGCGTGCTGCACTCTTCAAGATGTTGGCCCTACCGTGCCTCTTATATATCCTGCAGAACTCGCCTTACCCAATCCCCGGAGGGGTGTTTAAACGCATATCCCTATAGCTGAGGACACTGCTTTGGGATGGTGGGAACCCGAGAATAGCGATGCGAAAGCTCACAAGAGGGGTGTATGATGGGGGGCTGGCCCTCCCGGATGTCCAACTGTATTACTGGGCCTCACAACTGCAGGTGATCAATGACTGGGTGTACATGGCGAGGTCGGAGCCTGCCTACAGGGTAGATAGGCATGTCATACCCGGGGGCAACTGCGAGCCCCTCTTGTATTCGCGGAAGCAATGCAGAGATCTCCCCTCGCATACGGGAGTGGTGCTGCAGTGCTGGCGGGAGGCTAATAAATTCTTGGGATGGGCGGGCGCCCTAACGGGCAGGACGCCCCTCTGGTTCGGTGACCAGCTAGCTGAGGTCTCCAGCCTAACTGGCTTTAGGGGTTGGAGGTTGATCGGGATCGACTACCTGGGCGATGTGTGGAAGGGGAGCGCTCCCAGATACTTCGACTACCTTAAAAAAGAATAACAATTGCACGACTCACAGTACTATCTACGCCTTACGCATGCCCTGCGGTCACAAATGCGCACAGACTCCTCGCTCCAAGAATACTCCCCCTTGGAGGACAGGCTCCTTCTTGACCCGATCCCGGAGAGACCCACGTCCGTCATATACCGTAAGCTTATAAACAACATGCCTGACCTCCTGGTGACTCTGGGTGAAAGATGGGAGGGTGACATTGGACGTCTGGAGGAGGATGACTGGCAGGATGCCCTACAAAGCCCCCGCAAAATTGCGATACGGATTAGGTTCAACCTTGTGCAATTAAAAATCCTGCATCTGGTTTACTACCCACGAACACACCTGTTCTCTTGGGGAAGGAGCCTGTCTCCTCTGTGTGCGAGGGGATGTCAGGGGGAGGGTACCTTCTTCCACACTCTGTGGGACTGCCCGTACATAGTGCCCTTCTGGACCAGAGTAACACAAACAACGGCGACAGTAGTGGGATCGACGGTCCCGCTTGATCCGAGGTGACTACTATTAATGATTAAAGGCGCCACGGCTTGGACCAGACACAACGAGATTTGGCTAGCAGTAGCCGTGGGGGTGGCGAAACGAAATATAGCCAGTGGGTGGGGAGCGCGGGCGCCCCCTTAGTGGGACCAATGGGTAAGAGATTTGGATTGGTGCCAGAGGAAACGATTTATAAGTCCAGAGAATGTGTGAAGAAGTGGAGGAGGGTATGGGGCCACTGGCGCAGGTATCGGGCTGAGCGGGGAGGGGTGGGATAGAAGGGATTCTTGTGATTAGCCCGCTCCTCTGTCGTGTCTGTCCTCAAGAGTACAATGTATTGCTGCTATTCTGCAAGCTCTTTTGATCACTGCTGTGTATTGTATTAGACCTTGAGCAAAGTTCAATAAAAAGAGTTTAAAAAAAAAAAAAGGTATCCATTACAAAAAAACAATAAAAATAAAAGGCAAAGGTTTTGAAATAAAACTTCCGGTCCCTTGCGTCAAATAAAGGCAATACGAATTGTAAATGAGACATAATTACCGTGATAATGTTGATGCGCGCGCGTTGAACGGCGCTACAATGCAAGCTAATCACGCCTGGATCAGCATCATTACTTATAATGAGCAGCCTGGATTTAAAAACTCATAAAGACACCCGTGCAGTGTGGGGGAGGCGAGTTATGGCTCCGGGCGGGCCCATCCTCACAGTAACGTGGCAACGCTTGCATGGCAGCTCGAGGCGCTGCAACTGGAGTCGGCCTGTTGGCACCCAGGAAGGCACACTGCTGGGTAAACCCAGGTTAGCAAAGCAAAGAATGTAGTGCTGAAAAAAACAGAACACGAACAACAGGAGTGGGGTGGTGCACATCTCCTGTCCGGCATGTGTCTGCCTTGTGTGAAGACGCAGCAAAAGTGAAAGCTGAGATGGAGCGCGCGCGAAAGTCTGAGCGCGGTGGGAGCGCGTTGCCATTAGCGTGCACATCTGGTGTCCCAGCGCAAACTGAGAACGCCAGAGAGGACACGCCGTCCTTGCCCGGGACATGGGCGGGGCATGGAGCCCGCAGCTGGCAGTGTCCGGGGGTTCCCTCAGCTCACGGGAGCCCCGCGTATTGCAGCCCGCTTGTAGGAGAAGCGAGGCAGGAGCCCACCCCGCACTGGCAAGCAGTAGAGGAAGCCCGGCGGGAGCCCAGCCCGCCTTCGTGAATGCCACATGTTGTGGCTGGAGAAAGATTTCAGGCAGGGCTCCTGTGAGCAAGACGGAGCCCCGCGTGTTGCTGCAGTGACCGGGTGAAGAGGCAAGTCTCCACAAGAGCCGGTGAGTGGGGTGAGGCATGCTGTACGTGGTAAGCGTGTCGCGCCTGGACAGGAGATGTGCACGCGTATGGTGCGAGCAGGAGTTGTGATAACGCCGCGAGCCATACGCGTGCCCATCTCCTGTCTGTTAAGCTTCAGCACAGACATTTGATGTGCACGTGTACGGCTTGCAGCATTATTACAACTCCTGCTCACACCATACGCGTGCACATCGCTGCCCAGGCCATGCTGTATGCGTGCACATGTCCTGTCCCCCATCGAAAGCAGGTCGACAACAATAGATCTCACCGATAGCTTGCAGCGCTTTGCGCTGCATCGCTAGGCGAGACCTAAAAATGGCATATGAGATTGCCTCGGAGGGTAAATTAATTGTGAACACCTCCATTCGCTGCACCCTTGATGCCGCTGACAAACCAGCAAGAGGCATTAATTGTAGTGTACTCCTCAGGCATCATACCTGGCTTAGGGCTTCAGGCTTTAAACCTGAAGTGCAACAAAACATCCTTGCACTTCTTTTTAATGGCAAACACCATTCTACTCGAGAAAATAAATATAGAGAATGAAATAGCCAAAGCAACGCATTGTTGCAAACATTGTCACAACGGGGCTCCTTTTGCCACTCCTGTCGTGGAGTGATAAAACCCACCCCTACAGATTCCTCTTACCAATGTCCCCAGCCACACAACACCTCGAACAGGGGTTCCTCCAAGGGCTCATATAGGGGCACTCATTCCAGGGGCAAGGTCAAGGTGGTCTCACCAAACCCTGACTTGCCAGCCACCCCCCTCCGACCACAACACCTGCTAGGGGGTTGACGACAAGGGTTCTTTCCCGCTTGGCAGAACATCACCACTGACCAGTGGGTGTTTGATATTATCCAGCATGGTTATTGTCTAGAGCTCACTTCTACACCTCCAAACATTCAACCTCACAAACAAACTCTCACTACAACATCAACAGTCTTTCAAGGAGACTTTTCAGGCACTTCTGAAAAAAGGGTCTCTAAAACCAGTGCCAACACACCAGCAAGGCACTGGAGTCTATTCACTGTACTTCCTTATTCCCAAAAAGGACAGGTCCTTAAGACAAATCTTGGACCTCAGACCCTTAAACTGATATATCCTCTCAGAGTGCTTTCACACGGTCACTCTTCAAGATGTCACCCCACTTCTACTGTAAGGTGACTTCATGGCAGCTCTCGACCTCAAAGATGCCTATTTCCACATTCCTATTCACTCAGCGCATCGCCGATACCTCAGGTTTGTCCTAAACAATCACCATTTCCAATTCAAGGTGCTCCCATTCGGGATTACAACCACCCCCAGGATTTTCATCAAATGTCTCGCAGTAGTAGCAGCTCATCTGCGCAGACAAAATACACACCTTTTTCAATACTTAGACTATTGGCTCATCACAAGCACTACTAATCAACAGTGCCTCTAACACACTCAAGCCACCATAAAATTACTTCATCAACTAGGATTTACCATCAGAGCAGTCAAATCCCATCTCCAGCCTCTCCAAATACAACCCAAATAGGAGCCATCCTCTATTCATAGAGAGGGATAGCCTACCCCAATGCTGCACAGATTCAATCCTTTCGGACCCTTATTCCTCTGTTCCAGCCTCAGCAGCATATAACAGTAAGGAGAGTCATGCGTCTCTTCGGTATTATGGCTTCATGCATAGCCATAGTAAATCATGCCAGACTGAACATGCGTCTGTTGCAGAAATGCTTAGCACGCCAATGGTCTCAAGTGGAGGGTCTTAAAAGAGTTATGTTTTATATTGATAGAAGCAAGTCATTTATGAAAACACAACAACTTTTTGTTGCTTTTTCAAAACCACACAAAGGAAAGGCCATTTCTAAATCAGGCAATTTAACGTTGGATTTTCAACTGCATTCAAACATGCTATGCTAAAGCTCAAATAACTTTACTTGTTCCTCCTAGAGCTCACTCAACTTGTAAAAAGAGAGCTTTTGTGGACTTCCAAGGAAATATTTCTATAGCTGAAATATGTAAGGCAGCTACATGGTCTACACTACATACATTTACCAAACATTACTGTGTGGATGTGCTGGCTGGCAACAACCCAATGTAGGCCAAGCAGTTCTATATACACTATTTCAAAGAACTGTAACCCCCACAGGTGAGCCACCGCTAATTGAAGAGTACTGTTTTTCAGTCTAGGCTAAGTATGCGAGTCTAAAGCCACACATCGCTCAAACGGAAAAGGTTACTTACCCAGTAAGTATCTGTTTGTGGCCTGCAGTGCTGTAGATTCACATGTGCCCACCCTCCTCCCTGACATCTGTGTGTTAGTTACTTTTATCAATTATCACACATTTATTTAGCATGAACATGCTTCACATTCTATCCTCACCTGCCTTGCAGGAAAACAATCTAACAATAGAGTCAATGCCCATGCGCAGTGCCAGCAAGAGAGGAAGTCACTTTATATCGGGACTCAAAAGATTTTCTTCGGGGGAAAAAACAACTTGCACACTTCGGAGCCCAACACTGGATGGCGGGATTATGCTAAGCATGTGAATCTACAGCACCACATGCCATGAACAGATGCATACTGGGTAAGTAACATTTTCCCTTTTTTACGTTTTGGTGTAAAATGTGAAAGTAATTGTGATAACAACACTGAGTAATTGCCCCACCCCCTTTCCCTTCCCTAAGAGAACAATCTGGCCCTGCCCTACGAGGACTCAAATGGTTTTGAAAAGCAGGAATGTTTATCAGGAAAAGGTGAACAAGACCCAGTGCTTAATTTGTGCCGGTGGTTTCCAGTGCTCGGCATCAGCACTTAATTGTCAGCACCGGTGCTTGGGACAGCCTGCCACAAGATCGCACTGTCTTGGTAAGTTAGAGATCACCTCAACAACAGTAAATTACTAATGCCATATTCATTAAAATGACTATTACCTGTCACCCAAGCCATTCTTATAGCTTTGGGGGCCTGAAATAGTCTACATTGTCACACTTGTAGGCGTGTGAGGTTTAGTTGCTGTGTTGTTACTATCGTTGGCAGAATAGCAGGGCAATGTGTGGTGGAAGCTGCAGTGGCTGCCTGACGAGAGCCCTGGCACTTATTATTTTACAAATTAGACACTGACAAGACCAATGCAGCTTTTGAAATGTAGATGCATGCATCTAACTGCTAATAAGCACACATTAACAGTATGTGTAGGAAGCCCTATTTCTCCATGCAATGTGAACCTGCAGGGGTTTGCACCACCTGCAAACCCAAACCCTCCTGTCATATGCTATGTCTGAAAAGACATGAGAAATTAAAAACAAAATTAAATGTGCTTCTCTGCATCTGGAACTGTGCAGTTTGCGGTTTTATAATCAAAGGGCCACTTTCGAACTTCGCTTTGCCTCTGGCTAAGGGTGATGGCGCCACCCCCCTCCTCTAAATTAGTAGAGGGGACTCCATCCACCCACGTGTGGTCCTGACTTGTGCATCATTTTGATACTGGTTATTTTTTCCCTTCAAATTCAACTGTGGTCTTTCTGGGGTGAGGGGTATTCTGGAGGGATGCTGCTCTAATGGTGCACTGAGCACAGCTTATAATGTCACCTTTACCTTGGCTTTTATTCTGCAGACTGGTCCGCCATCATCAGCTCTGACTGTCCTTTGGCGTTTGTACAAGCCAAATGTATGGTTATAGCAGTGGGTCTAGATTGTGTAGTGCCATCTGACTCTGGGTCAAATCCTCTACCACATTGTGGGTGTTTATTCCTTTTTCGCATCTGACTGCCCTACCCCCCGCATTTCTTTTGGTTCAATGCTACTAGGCCTTTATTGAAGTCTTTATCTCAAGCATGCATCACAAGATGTCAGACGGATCTTGTCTCAGAATTTTCTGTGTGTACCCAGAGCCATCCTTGCTCGGAGAGCACCCTGGGCGGAAAGAAATTTGCCGCCCATGTTGCTGCTGGTGAATAAAACAAGACAGCAGGGGCCCATTTTTATAGGTGAGTCCCTGGCTGACTACATTAAAAACAAGCATTTGCAATGCAATAGGTCTCGCGTTTGCAAGAGTTTAAGCTATTGGCATTGTAAATGACAATTCCTTTTATCTGTTTTCATAATTAACACATAAATAAAAGGCATTGTCATTTACAATGCAAACACAAGGAGATGATGGACGGAGCGCTGAAACTTTTCAGACACTCACCCCCAGTCACAGATCTGGGTTGAATCCATCATCATTCTTTAGCTCACTTCCCCACCTCGGTTCAGACCCAGCCATATGCAAATCAGTCTACACCCTGTGCCTCCTGAGAACAGTCCAGCCCGAACTCCGAAGCCAGGTCTTCCCTGAACCAAGCTAGCCTGGCTGATGAGAGCTGTTAGCCCGAAACCGATCCCAGGATACTTGTTTCCGGTCCAGGGAAGACATGGCTTGGAAGTTCGGGCTGGACTGTTCCCATGAAGCACAGGGTCAAGACTGATTTGCAAATAGCTGTGTCTGAACTGGGGTGGTGAAGTGAGCTAAAGAACGATGATGGATTCAACCCAGATCTGTGGCTTGGGGTGAGTGTCTGAAAAGTTTCAGCGCTCCGTCTATCATCTCTTTGTGTTTGCATTGTCATTTACAATGCCAATAGCTCAAACTCTTGTAAATGCGAGACCTATATTATTTCAAAGAAGTGGCCGCCATTGTCCCGGGCTGCTTCGAAAGTGAAAGCGTGCATGGCACGCTGAATGTTGCAGTAAAGCATTTCCTGCCTGCTGTAGGAGAAACTCATGAAAGAAAATAGTGCTTACAGACTAAATAAGACATAGTGTGTTAGACTTGGCTTTTTCAGCCCCAGACTTTTTGCTTTTTGGCCTCCTTTTGTTGACCCTCTTTTTATTGGTTTTAGGACTCTGAGCACTGTGCCATGGCTAGTCACTGCTAAAGTGCATAGGCTCTTCTGTTGTAAATTGTTAGTATGGATTGGTGTTATCATGATTGGCATATTTGATGTACTGGGGCATATTTGATGTACTGGTAAGCCCCAAGTAAAGTGCACTGAGTGTGCCAGGGCCTGTACATCAAATGCTACTAGTGGCCCTGCAGCATTGATTGTGCCACCCACATGAGTAGCCCTGAAAAGTGATCTCAGACCTGCCCCTCCCAGCTTAAAGCCAGGGTAGACTAATCAATCCCTTGAGGAACTTCCCTGCTTGGGGCGATAGAACATAGACCTGGCCCACAACAGCGGGGCACGTTCTGGTTTTACGCCTTGCTGAACCCAGTTGGATCCCTCTGTCCATACTCTCAGGGCCCACTAAGCTAACCCATTGGGAACCCTTCTCTCCACCTGGGGACCCCATCTGTGCAGCACCTAACCATAGCTTTCTCACAGGTGTGTCCCAGCAGGCAGACAGTACCCACATGGCCAACACAGTGGTGTGGCCCAGTCCACCTCTGGGATGTGACTCCCGTCCCCTCTCCAGGGGCACCTCTGTCCACCAGGACAGCAAGCCACAGTAGCCACTGACAGCTGTCAGTGACGAGAGCCAGGCCTCATGACTCTCAGTGCTCTCTAGCCTCTTTGGCGGGGGGGCATTAGCCGCAAGTGCTTGACACCCTTCGTCCACTCTCTCTCCTGTCTGATCAGGTATGGCATCCTGACTCCCTTGCCCTGACTAGGAAAAAGGGCCCCTACTTGGACAAAGGTACCTACCTCTGCCAACTAGAGACCCCCATTCCTAACACTGTGTAACAACAGGAGTATAAAGGCCAGTCCTCGTGGGAGGTTACAAATGAAGACAAGGCAGTACTAAGGAGGGACTAACAAGCCTATTACGAATCAGAAGCTAACATTTACAAAGGACAATAACACAAGCCAATTAAAACTGTGGGCAGAACTTCAAGTCCATACTCGAGTACAGCATGCCCCGCAGAGCAGCGCATGCGCTGCCCAGGTTCCACGTAAAAATGTAAATACTTAGCATGGCGGCAGCTACTACCCTTGCTGCTGGTGACTTACCTTTGAACACAAACATCTTGCATTTCCGCAGCTCACCTGAATCACCTACAGCTTAGTTCTGTCAGGCTGGTGTCAAGTTTGTTGTGGTGAGGCGGGGTGTTGGTGTGTGGTGGAAGGAAGTGAAAGGGAGATGGGAGAACATGGAATATGGCTGTAAGGGTGTTAAATACAGTGATGGAACACATTCGAAATGATTAAAACAACTTTAAACTAAATCACTGGAGCAGGACCTTAATGCAGAGGGCTCCGTGCGCCCTGGTCCTGGGAGCAACTCGCTTATGCCAAAAGGCAGCCATCTGTGTACCTCTCCCCACCTCTTATTGCATGCCATTCATTTTGAGATGGTTTAAATGGTGCTAATGAAGCTCGCTGGTATTGTGCTCAGTACCTTTGCTGTCCCCTGTGTCTAAGGGAGCACACTTATTAGGGCAAAGGCCTACACCCACAGGGGGCATAAAGGGGGCGCTTAAATC
Source organism: Triturus cristatus (assembly GCF_964204655.1). Lineage (NCBI taxonomy): Eukaryota > Metazoa > Chordata > Amphibia > Caudata > Salamandridae > Triturus > Triturus cristatus. The sequence goes on along the minus strand of NC_140592.1, from coordinate 728,331,127 downwards.
CCGCCAAGGCCCGGACACAGGGTGGCTGCCCTGGATGGTCTAGAAAAAGAGGACCGGATGTGGCCCCCCCAGGTGAAGGGGGAAGATGGAGGTGCTGAGATGGCAAGAACAATGGCACAAATACCAAATGGCCAATGAGAGGCCAGTGCGATTTTTAAAATGGCCCCTGGGGGTGGGAGGGGAGGCATTTGGAGGGGTTAAAAGAAGCTGCCACGGCCATGTCCCCATCTATCTAGCACGTGTGGCGCCAAGCCCCAACCCCAGGTTCACCCATAGCATGTGAGCACAAGGCCAGTCAGGTTTTTAAAGCTCCAGGCCCCAAGACAGCCACTTGGCGGAGCAGTGGGGACATAAAGAACTGGGAAACTATAACTTTTTTCACAGAAAAGCAGTCCATGCAATCCTATGAGATGAAATGAAGTTATCGGTTTAAAGGTAAATACTTGGTTGTGGGAGTTGGGTTTTTGGGGTTAGAACCAGAGTTCCCCCACGGTCAAGGATGCACTCAAAGAGCACCCTCAGCAGCACTAGATCGGCCGGTTGCAGAGTGCTGAGGCCCAATGGTATCCAATGAGGGATAGGGGGCCTCCGGATGGTGGCTGCTCACAAGTACTCCACTTGGATGGGGGAGCAAAGTTCCTAGGGTTTAGCTTAGAGCAAAGGGGATCCAAGTTAGCACACAAGGTGCACCCACAGCGGCACAGGTGTGGCCGGGTGCAGGGGGCTGGATCCACGTCGGCAGCCCTGTTGGTTTCAATGGGAAACTCCGGTCAGAACAAACACTATGGGCTCGGGCAGGAAGATCTTCTGGAGGCGACCACCGGTTGGAGAGGTAAGTTGGGATGCCGGGACACCGCTGGTTGGGCCACCCAAGGCCGTGGGGTGTCAGGTGTCTTTTGGCATCGGGTTTTCCTTACTGGCTCCGTTCGCGGTTGGGGGGGATCCCCCAGACAGGGGCTGCACGCGTCGTCAGGAGACTTGAGGTAGGTCAGGGAGCATCAAATCCCAGGTCAGGCTCAACGGGAAGACCTCTTCGCAGTGTTGGGCCACTCAAACTCGGTCGTAGGTGTTGGGTGCAGAGTGGTGCAAACTTGCGGATTTGGCCAGAGCCAGAGTCTGAGGGTGAGCAAATCCACTGCTCACGGGAGACAAAGTCTTGTTAGGGAAGGGAGGGAGGGTGCTTCAGGTTCTGGGGGGCTGCTGGCTGCAGGACATATCGGGATTCTGCTGGAGCAGGTCGAGGTCGGAACTAGCCGGTAGGGCTTGGGTCAAGTCAATTGGTGTCCTCTTTATGATTTATGCCCTACACTCCATCTCGGAGTCTAAGATCGTCAATCGCTAGCGTGTTGAAAATACCAACCTTTAGATTAGCCTCGAAGAGAGGAAAATCACTCACAGTGATAGGCTCCAAGGCGTGGAATAAACTTCCTATTCAGCTTTGCCAGATCAAATCCGAGAACCTCTTTAGGAAAGCTCTATAAACATGGATTTTCTCTGCATCGGACGCCCTTTTCAAAACCCAGATATGATGTCTTCTTTTTACCGTAAGCAGTTAACCAGCTAAGCCTCCTTTTCTGGGTTTCGTTCAGCGCCAGGATGCTCTTCGGAGTGACAGTCACACTATACAAATAGCCTATTTAATTACATTCTTCCTTCAGCATGGCTCTTCGGTACTTCATCTTCGTTCTTGTTGTCTGAGGAGGCAAGGTTTGGGGTTGCCCCTAAATACTAAATTTAGGGGCGTTTCAGGTAGGTACATGTTGAGACCAATTATTCCCTTCTTTGGGGTGGGTACACCCCCTATTATGCCACACTCCACTGGAAGGAGGGCATAAGCCCACTCTGGTTGGCTAGGTCCCCCAATTTCAAGATGGCAGGGACTGAGAGTTGTGCTTCGTCTTCCCCACTTGAGGGGTGGGGGTGGCAAAGGTGAGCACACCTCTCCTTCTATCTTGGTTTTCCCACCGATTCTCCTGCCTAAAGTGGGGGTCAGAACCGGTGGGGGCCAGTTGCTGGGAGCAGCAAATGGCTGGGTCAGCTCACAAAGGCGGCAAGCCTTTGAAGCTTCTCCTTCGTGGACCCTGCCCATCCTGGGGAGGAGGTTTGGCACCTCTGCCCAGGATGTGCTTTGTTTCAAAACCTCGAGAGCGGGAGGCTCTCGACCCAGTGGTTCAGAAACATGTCTGCAGGTGGCAGCTGCCGAGCAGCCAGTCAGCCAGGACACAAGAGTCAAGTCGTTTTTCAGGGGGTATTCTCTGAATGCATTATTCATTAAATCCCACACTGGCATCAGTGTGGGGTTAATGTGCTGAGAAGTTTTGATATCAAACTTCCCAGTTTTCAGTAAAGCCATTATGGTGCTGTGGAATTCGGAATGACAAACTCCCAGACCATATACTCTTTATGGGTTTACTGCATTTACAATGTCTAAGAATTAGACTGTCGGGGTACAGGGCTCATGCGCCTATACCCTCACCAGTGGCATAGTGCACCCAGCTAGAGGGGTGGCTGACTAATGCAATAGGCAGTGGGTTGTAAGCATGGCACACAGGGATGTGTGCAATGTTGACCCTTCACTGTTTTTCTGCACAAAAGTACGCAGCCTGCAATGGCAGTATGTTTGTGTCAGGGCACAGGGCCTCTAAGGGTGGCACAATATGTGCTGCAGCCCTTAGAGGCCTTACCTGGTCACAGGACCCTTGGTACCCATGGTACTTTTTACAAGGGACTTATATGTGGCCAGAGAGTTACCAATTGGGTGTGCAACAGTACAGTTTTAGGGAAGGAACATAGGCCCTGGGTACCTGGTTGGCAGGAACCCAAGGCACACTTAGTCAAAAGCGCACCAACATCAGGCAAATGTGGGGGCAACCATGCAAAAATGGGCACTTTCCTGCACAACCACCCCCCAAATGAAAGAAGATGAGACTATCCTTTCCCTAGCTAGTCTTAATTGTCTCAGTGGAAGAACCTGGAGAGTCCATCTGCATTGGCATGGGCAGTCTCAGGTCTATGTTCCACTGTAAAGTCCATTCCCTGTAGGGAGAAGGACCACCTCAAAAGTTTGGGATTTTTTCCTTTCATTTGCACCAGCCATTTGAGAGGTATGTGGTCAGTTTGAACTGTGAAGTGAGGACTAAACAAGCATGGTCTCAACTTTTTCAGAGACGAAACCACAGCAAAGGCCTCCCTCTCAATGGCACTCCAACTCTACTTCCTGGGAAGTAACCTCGTGCATATAAAAGCAACAGGCTAGTCTTGGACATCATCATTAGTCTGGGATAGGACCGCTCCTATCCCTAGCTCAGAGGCATCAGTCTGCACAAGTAACTGCTTGGTGTAGTCTGGAGCTCTGAAAATTGGTGCTGAGCACATTGCCTCTTTCAGCCTTTTTACAGCTAACTGTCCAGTTAATCTTTTTGGGCATTTTCTTGGATGTGAGTTCTGTCACAATGGATTCATACCCTTTCACAAACCTCCTGTAGTTCCCAGTCAAGCCAAGGAATGCCCTGACTTGGGTCTCAGTGGTTGAAGCCTCCCAGTCTGGAATAGCCTGGATGTTGGGTTGTAGGGGTTGCACTTGGCCTCCACCAACTAGGTGGCCCAAGTATACACCTATGCCCTGCCCTAGGTGGCATTTTAGATGCCTTGATAGTTTGGCCTGCAGTTTGCCGGGCATGTAAGCCCTTCCTTTGGTGGACCAGGTGATCCTGCCAGGTGGAGCTAAAGACAGCAATATCATCAAGATATGCTGCATTAAAGGCCTCCAACCCGGAAAGGACTTAATTCACCAACCTTTGGAAGGTGGGAGGGGCATTGTTTAACCGAAAGAACATTACAGTAAACTGATAATGCCCATCAGGTGTTGAGAATGCTGTTTTTTTTCTTTGGCTCCTAGGGCCATGCAAATCTGCCAGTACCCTGCAGTTAAGTCAAAGGTACTAAGGAATTTGGTTGCACAAAATCTATCTATCAACTCATCAGCACTTGGTATGGGGTGAGCATCTGTCTTGGTTACAGAGTTGAGATCTCTGTAGTCCACACAAAACCCCATTTCTTTCCACCCTGTGGATGAGGGAGGTTGGGGGAATAAGACCACTGGGCTGGCTCAGGGACTCTCTTGGTTCAATAACCCCTAACTCCAGCATCTTGCTGACCTCAGCGTTGATGATCACCTTAACTTGATCAGACTGATGATAGATTTTGTTTTTGACAGGTATACTGTCCACAGTGTCCACATCATGGGTACACCAGTGTGTCTGACCAGGGGTCAAGAAGAAGAACCTGGCATACTGCTTTAAGACTTGCCCATAGACAGCCTGCTGTTGGGCAGTGGGGGTGTCTGAATAGATAATTCCATCCACTGGCCATTCTTTGGGTCTGTAAGAGAGGAGGTCAGGGAGAGGTTTACTCTCTGTCTCCTGATTCTCATCAGTAACCATCAATTTTGGTTATGTCAGCCCTGTCATAGAAAAGCTTTAGGCGGTTCACATGGATCACCCTTTTGGGTGTCCTGCTTGTGCCCAGGTCCACCAACTAGGTGACCTCACCTTTCTTTTCTAAGATGGGGTAAAGGCCACTCCATTTGTCCTGGAGGGCCCTTGGTGCCTCAGGCTCCAAAACCCACACCTGGTTGAAATTCCAAGAGTGCTGCTTTTTGGTCATAGCAGTGCTTCTGGATCTCCTGGCTGGCCTCAAGAGTTTTGGATGTTTTTTCCATATATTCTGCCTTTTTGGACCTTAGGCCTAGTGCACAATCCACAATATCTTAATTGGGTTCTTGGAGAGCCTTCTCCCAACCCTCTTTAACAAGACAAAGTAGTCCCCTAACAGGATGGCCAAACAGAAGTTCAAAGGGGAAAAACCCTACTCCCTTCTGAGGAACCTCGCTGTAGGCTTGAAGCAAGCATGGCAAAAGGACACCTCATCTCCTTTTGGGTTTTTCAGGGAGTCCCATAATCATACCTTTTAATGTCTTGTTAAACCTTCATCAAGACCATTGGTTTATGGATGATAGGGTGTAGTAAACTTGTAATGCACTCCACACTCATTCCACATGTGGTTGTGGTATGCAAACATGAAGTTTGAACTTCTGTCTGACACCACCTCCTTAGGAAACCCTACCCTGGTGAAGACACTAATGAAGGCCATCACTACTGCATAAGCTGTAGTTGTCCTAAGGGGAATTGCTTCAGGATACCTGGTGGCATGACACACTACCACCAGTATAAACTTGTTTCCTGAAGCTGTGGGTGGTTCCAGTGAACCCACTACTCTACCAACCCGGATACACCGGCACCGAAGGCTCCCGATTACAGGACCCGCTACACTGCATCTTAAATTATCCCGACAGGGATCAACTCTACTAGAGACATTACATAGTGTCTTCTATTGCCCAGGATTACCAGAACTTTTTCACTGCAAGACCCAATATTCAAGATTCTACATTTACACCTTTATTTCACCAAAAGTGCTTCGTTGGCTTCCACAACTTGCCCTGAAGAAGCCCATGTTTGGGCGAAACGCGTTGGCTGTACTGAACTTTGAAACGTTTCAAGATTAAAAGATCAGATAAGAACACAAGCTTCAGCGTGGACTCCCTAATTAACTGTACCTTTTATGCACACTGTGAAACATTGAAACGTATTGCCTCTCATACCTTTGTGAACGGTTCCAGTGAACACACCATGTCCTCACCTACCCTTTCTAAGGGAACTCCAATCACTGGTAGTGGAAGTCTGGGGCCTTTGGGTGTCCACCTGTTTTGCCACTGGCTTGACAAGCGACATAGGAGCTGACAAACTCCTTTACTTTCTGGGACATCTGGGGCCAGTAAAAATGGATAACTAGCCTGTCCCAAGTCTTGGTCTGGCCAAGTTGCCTACTAGGGGGATGTCATGGGCCACAGTGAGTAAGAACTCTCTGTACATCTGAGGAACTACCAATCTCCTAGTGGCACCAGGGTTGGGGTCTCTGACATCAGTATACAGGAGCCCCTCCTCCCTATAGGCTCTGTGGGTACCACTAACATCTCCCTTTTCCTGTGCAGCAGCTTGCTGCCTCAGGCTTTCAAGAGTTGGACAGGTATGCTGTCCAAGGCACAGCCGTTTTCTAGTGCCCCCCCCCCCCCCCCTGTGCCTAGGAGCTCAACCTGGTAAGGTCAACTTCCATGGGCTCAATTCCATCTGGGGCTGCCAAGTCCTCTCCCTGAGGAGAAGGGTCCAGGATCTTTTGCTGTCCACTTCTTTTTCACCCTGGTCTCGGCTCTGTGCTCTAGTCTTGACACACACAATCTCAGGGATGTCCAGCATTGCTGCATGAATTTTTAATTCTACCTCAGCACATGCTGATGTCTTCAGGTCATTTTCAAGCGGAAAGGCAGCTGGAAGTTTTGGAGAGACCACTGTCTGTTTCAAGACAGTAACCCCCCCCTCCCAGGTCTAATGTTACCATAGCCATGGCATGGTTAGTAGTAACTCTATTAGCGTTGGTGACTGGATTATGACTTTCCAATGAGGTATTGCTCTGGGGAAACCAGTGTGTCTCTCAATACTGGCACCTGTATCCCTCAGGGCTTCTATTCTAGTCCCATTTATCCAGGGGTGTTGCAAATACTTATTTATGTTGGATGGCTACACAGCTAAAGTGGCAAACTCAACTTCCCCTTCTGTGACCAAAACTGCTTCAGTGTGTGCCCTGATTTGCTCTGGACACACTGTTGATCCCATCTGGAGATTGGCTACACCAGTACTAACTGGAGGAGGACTAGGGGGCTTCTTGTTAGGACAATTAGCATCTCCAGTTAGGTGTTCCAACTTCGTACAGTTAAAACACCAGGCCTTCTGGGGATCAAAGTTTTTCCCTTTGTACCTACCATTGAACTGGGAAGAGTTGTGGGACCCACCCCCCTTAGCAGGTTCTTCAGGCCCTTTTGAAGACTCTTGTTTTTTGTCTTTGAGGTTCTCACCCCCTTTCCCTAAGTCTACCAGATGTTGATTCAACTTTTCATTAGTGCAATTACTTAAAATATGTTCTTTCATAAAAAGATGATAAAGTCCATTGAAATCATGCACATTATTTCTAGTTAACCATCCATCTACTGTCTTAACTGAGTAGTCTATGAAGTCAATCTAGGACTGGTATTGGGTTTTGTGAAGCCCCCTGAATCTAATTCTATATTCCTCAGTTGTGAGCCCAAACCCTCAATTACAATGTTCTTCATGAGGTCATAAAACCCAGCATCTGCCCCTGTAAGGTCAGGAGTCTGTCCCTGCAGTTACCAGTGAACAGTTCCCAAAGGAGAGCCCTCCAGTGTGACTTCTTCACTTTCTTCATTTCACAAGTCCTCTCAAAGGTTGTGAACCATTTGGTGATGTCATCACCTTTTTCAAATTTGGGGACAATTTTAGTATTGTAAGATTGCTCCCTGTCCTTCTTTATTAAGTTGCTGCCACCATAGATGGGTGCTAAGCCCACCTCTGCTCTTTCTTTTTCCAGAGTCAGGAGTCTGGCCTCTAGGTCTAATCTTTTGGCAAACCTTACTAAAATGTTGGTCTTTTCATTGAGGCTGTCCTCAATGGTCTCAGAAGCACCTAGCCCACTTGTGTGGAATCTAGGTGCTGTTAGCAGTATTCTTGGAGTCAGGGGCACAGGGGCAAAAGACCTTTGGTTGTATGAGTCAAATATACATGCAGCGCAGAGACAGTTTGCAGGGGATGCATGGTTAAATTATGACAAGTGGTTCAGGTTAAAAATGCAGGCACGTTCGTGGTTCCTGAGTGAAGGTTTGGAGCAAGGTGTTAGGATTCCATTTGATGGGTCCATCGCATCCAAAGAATAAAAAAACCTCCGCTCAGCACTCGATCACCCAGAGGTGGTCAGGAAAAAGATCAAGAACGAGAGGAAATTGGGGAGAGGAGAAGGACCCTTTCAGGACAAAAGTCCGCCGGGCCCGTCCGTTTCACCACTCAGTGTAGTGCCAAAAAAGGAACGGGCCAGTTCAAATTGATCCACCACCTCTCATTTCCTGAGGAGGGGGTTCAGTGAAGAATATGATAAACCCGGAAAGCTGCGCAGGTGGGTATGCATCCATTGTGGACGCCATCAAGATAGTGCACCCCACAGGGCAGGGGCACTGATGACAAAGGTGGGCATTGAGTCCCAGTACACCCAGACAGTTATCACCTCCTGGGGTTCAAGTTTGAAGGGAACACTCATTTCAACAAAGCCTTGCCAATGTGGTGCTCCATATCATGTGCATACTTTAAGCGGTTCAGCACCTTTCTAGAGTGGCGCTTAAACAAGAGGCCCCCAAAGGGGGTGGAGTAGTATGATCCATTTCCTGGATAACTTTCTGTTTTTTGGGGCGGCCCTGGGGGTTGGAGTGCAAGGACTTGCGGGGCGCATTTCAGCAACTGGCAGCATATATAGGGGCCCCCCTGGCAACGGCCAAAACAGAGGGCTCCTCGACAAAACATGTATTGTTGGGCATTGCGCTAGATTCAAAGGCGGCCACATCCTGCATGGCCGGCGAAAAGGTGTGTGACATGAGAAAGGACATCAGGACGAAACTAGGCTAGGAAAAGGGCCACACTCCAGGAGCTCGCTGGGAGGTTGAATTGCGCTGTAGGGGTCATCCCAGCGGGGAGGGTGTTTGCAAGGAGGCACATCCAGTTGACAAGGGGGTTGCACAAGAAACTTTACCACACAAGACTCGGGCATGAGTGAAACAGGACCTCAGAATGTGGCTGACCTTCCTAAAGGAGTTCAGCGGTGTCTTCATTTGAAGAGAAGGTTGGATGTCAGACAGCGTTGTACACAGATGCATCCGGCAGCCTGGGCTTCGGGGCTATTTTAGGGAACAAATGGTGTGCAAAGAGATGGCCCCAGGAATGGGCTAGGGCAGTCTTCACCTGGAACATTACATTTCTGGAGCTTTTTTCCCTAGTGGTAGCATTGACAAGCTGGTGGGAGCAGCTAAAGGACATGAAGCTGACCCTTTGGTCAAATAACCAGGCAGTGCTGCACACCATTAACAGAGGGGTCACCAGGTGCTGAAGCTTCTCCGGTGCTTGGTAAGAATGCAACTGGTTAGCAGCTTAGACTTAAAAGCGAGGCATGTTCCGGGGTGAATAATGCTCAAGCAGATGCTTCCAGATGGACAAATTCAAGGAGTTTACGCCGGAGGCAGAGCAAAGATGACCCCATTCCCAGACAGCCTCTGGGACCTATCCGATGTGACCTACCCCATTTAATAGTACATGCAATTGCCTCCAAAACAGCGAAGCATTAAGCAGCATAAACAGAGACAGTGAAAAGGGTTACTGGGCTGGCCGCATTCAACAATCAGAAGGCAGCAGCGAGGGTGGCCAAGCAGTTCTTAAAATGGTTATTTTAACAAGAAAAGGTTAAAATCCTCGGCACAATGCGCACCTAGCAGTAGTTGCACACTTCACCAAGCTCGCCACTGGAGAAGACCCCACCGACTCACACTACATAAGGGCAGCAATGAAAGTGTGGCAAAGGCTGGAGGCGCGAGATACGAGGCTTCCGATTGAATTCTTCACATTGGTGCAACAGATCGTGGTACTAGATTCAGTCTGCACAACTTCGAGGCCACACTGTTGTTCTGCTTGGGTTTTCGGATCAGATAGAACCCGCTCATCAGAGCCTCACTAACCCAGCCAGAACGTTACCCCCTCCCTAGAGCCTATTTACAATAGTGCAACCACATCTATCTACCACCTAAGGACAGGGAATTCCTACTATACATACCAAGACCTCTTATAATCGGCGGCCTCGCGATCCCATACGGATCCAGACCTCTCTGCCCATACGACAGTATCACAAGTGGCGGCCTCGCGATCCCATACGAATCCAGACCTCTCTGCCCATACGACAGTATCAGCACAATCGGTGGGCTCGCGATCCCATACGAATCCAGACCTCTCTGCCCATACAACAGTATCACAAGTGGCGGCCTCGCGATCCCATACGAATCCAGACCTCTCTACCCAGACGGCAGTCTCAGCACAATCGGCGGCCTCGCGATCCCATACGAATCCAGACCTCTCTGCCCATACGACAGTATCACAAGTGGCGGCCTCGCGATCCCATACGAATCCAGACCTCTCTGCCCATACGACAGTATCACAAGTGGCGGCCTCGCGATCCCATACGAATCCAGACCTCTCTGCCCATACGACAGTATCACAAGTGGCGGCCTCGCGATCCCATACGAATCCAGACCTCTCTACCCAGACGGCAGTCTCAGCACAATCGGCGGCCTCGCGATTCCATACGAATCCAGACCTCTCTGCCCATACGACAGTATCACAAGTGGCGGCCTCGCGATCCCATACGAATCCAGACCTCTCTACCCAGACGGCAGTCTCAGCACAATCGGCGGCCTCGCGATCCCATACGAATCCAGACCTCTCTGCCCATACGACAGTATCACAAGTGGCGGCCTCGCGATCCCATACGAATCCAGACCTCTCTACCCAGACGGCAGTCTCATACGACAGTTCATCCTATGATCACCATAACATACAAAAAGGGAATCAGTCTCACTATTCATCAGATCACACAAGGACTGCCAGTTCGAGCATAGCCTGTTCTCCGGTTCGAGGGGCTCCTCTTTCCCTTATTCAGTTACCACTTACCTGATCAGGGTTAACATCTGTTCATGTAGCCGCAGCTGACTAGAAGAATAGGCTACCCTCTCATACAAGAACACGCAGCACATGTTGGTTCGCTACAAACTGGGTACTTTATTACTCATTACATACGCAATCACATAACATTACAATATAACACATAACCTGCAAAGAAAAGTGAAAGATTAAGTTGTACACTCTAATAAGAAAGGGTCGACATCACCTTAGTAGTGTGTAGCCTGCACTCAGTGGTCATCTAGGTTCCCTTCTCGTCTGTGCCTCGGCTCGCCTGGAAGTCACACCTCCGCAGTCACGGATACATGGCTGCACCACTATGCGCTGTTCTCTTCACCCTTCTCCGAGTCACTGGGACCTCTTCCTTATCGGCTACTCTCTCCTCTCTGGCTATTCTGCTAGGAGAGTATCTGTCTCTCGGTTCTTCTCCGCCTTCAAGATGGCGTCTGTCTTCCCTGGAATAAGTAGTAGCTTTACTGCTAACGGCTAGATGCCGCCTACGGACTGAACATGTAACGGCCTCAGACTTTCACTAATATAGAGGTGCGTTTCCTCATGGAAAATTCCGGCCCGTAACCTGCCGCCCACCAAATTCTTGTACCTCCCCGTACCAAGGACACGTTCCCAGCCGGCCGGCCTGATGTAGTGTCTTCGGCATGAAGAAAAATACAATCCTTCGATAAGGGCCGGCCTGAACCGGTTCTCTCCAAGCGAATAACACCTCATAACTAAAACATTACATTTGACCTAGAAGCATCCCAAGCTGCCGGAGCAGAAAGAAAGATGGAGTCTCTCCCGTTTGAGGCCTACCAGGCCTGAATTCAGCACGGCTCCATGAAATACCCTCACTACAGGACAGGTTATCCCTAATACTAACAAATCTATCCCCTAGGCTATGTGTGCAAGCCCTGATCTATGGGGAAGAGCACAGGATCATGTCGAAGTGCCTAGTAAATAGGCTCCATTCACTACTCTAACCCTTAGACTTGAATGGTAAGAGACTGAAGTCACATTCAATTACTTTTCCTCACAAGAAGGCCGGGAAAATCGAGCAGAACATTTCACTCTTGACTTCAGTCTATTATACATTCATTAAACAGAACTAATATCTGTGGAAGAATAATATGAAACAAGACTAACTGATCTATGTCTAGTACCAGGTGTGCAGAATTGAAATAGTGAAGGAATACACTGAATAAAGCAACAGATAGAAATCAAAATGCCGATAGTAACCAGAATACCTCCTAATATCTGACGTAACATATGCAAATCAGGTAACCAATTAAAGAGCCAGTCAAACCAGCCCTGGTCAATGTGTTTTCTAACTTCTTCTGTCAAGTCATGTAGTTTATCAATGTGAGCTTGAATGGATTTTGTATGATCCGACAAGTTAAAACAACAAAGACCCTCAAAATCAGAACAATCGTGTCCATGTTTAAGCAAAAGATAATCAATGGCCGCTCGATTTTGCAAGATAGCTCTACGTTCACCCTGGGCGTCTAATAGCATGTCAGACAGGACTGTAGAAGTATGATTAATGGATTTTACCATCCAGCAGGCCATTTTCCCAATAGATTTGGCATTATAAACTGCCAAAGCAGGAACACCAACAATTGAAATAGCCAGGCTAAGGTATTCAGACTTGGAATATAAATGTAAAGATGAGTCACAATCCTCCTGTAACCTCACTGTATCTCGAAGCACACGAGAGTTGGCATTCGGATGTGATGAAAACATCAACAAGCTCAGTCTAGTAATGGCACAAGGGCCTCCAGAAATATTTGCGGGGATATATGGCCAGGAAGTATTACCACATGAGAAAAGCCATCCGGCAGGTAGTAACATCGTGCGATAATGACTGGGGGTAACTACCAAACTCTTGCAAGTCATGTTATTCTGAACAGAAGTACATGTTTTCGGTGTCCTTTGAAGGCACAAAGTTCGTTCATGAGCGGTGAATGAAGTGGCACCTTTCAATCTTAAACGCATACATTCAGAAATCGCACTAGGATCACAAGTAAGGAAAAAACACAAATCACCCTGTGTGATATTATAGGTAACTATTTGGGACTGGATGGGGGGTATCGGGTCTGACAGTACAGTACACAAGGGGCAATACTCATGGGTAGCAAAATCGCCCAGAAGAACATTGGGGCGAGCATTCGATATATTAAAAATATGAGTCAAAGTCTCCAATGAAGCAGGGACAGCAACTAAACAAGTCGCTAGAATGTCAGTCACCGATCTCATCGGTGTCAAGCAGAAATGAGGGGCTTTAGTCACTCGTTTGGCTAACGTAATCTAAAAGTTCGACGACGAATCCCACGCAGCGAAGGAACGCGACACTCGGGTTCTCAACTCAGCCCGGGTTGATGGGATCCCTCCTCTCTCGTCGTACCAGCCCAAAAGGAGTCCAACGCCGACACATCCTGCAGCAACAGTCCAAAGAATGATCTGAAAGAGAATCAAATACAGGCATTATTCATTCTCGTAAGTAACATTTGTCAGCCGGGACTGCTTCCCAGCTATCTTTCCCTGGTCTCATAACTAAAATGGTGTTGTCTTGACCGATTGCAATGACTTCTGCTTGTTCAGGGGGATTCTTAGGCGACTGCACCCAAACTCTGGCCCCAGGATTATCTGTGGAGCCAAAACCTTTCTGGCCTCGTACAGTTAGCAACGTTGGGGCAGTGCCTTTTGTGATCTCACCACTGAAAACAGGCATTATTAGCAATTGAGCCACTCGGTCAGTTTGATGTATCAGTAAGTCAACCTCACTGCTATTCAGCAGGAGCACCTTAATCTCTCCCTGATAATCACTGTCAATGATCCCTCCAAGCACCTGAACGCCTTTTACAGCCAGCCCCGATCTAGGGGCGATTAGTCCGAAATTCCCAGTTGGTATATGAACACCAACACCAGTTTCAATGATGACTCGATCCTTACTTTTTATAACGGTGTCATCCATGGCATGCAAGTCTAAACCTGCCGACCCTGGGGTCGCTCTACATGGAGCCAAAGCTCCGGGAGTAATTTCCCAGTACATCACAGTCTCTCTGATTTCATTGGGCTTAGCATCAACATTCGGAGGAAACAAACGCATAAGTGGGGATTCAGCATTTAGAAAAGGACGGTTATTCAAAATCAATAGCGCTTGAGGCAAAAAGTCTCGCCAATTCTTATACTTGTCATCTGTTAATTTACGTAACTGATCTTTCAGCAGGCCATTCAACCTCTCCACAAGACCCGAGGCCTGTGGATAATATGGTATATGAAACACCCATTCAATATTGTTTTCCACACAGAATTCCTGTACCAATCTTCCACGAAAATGGGATGCATTATCAGATTGAATTTGGAATGGCACACCATAATACATCATAATCAATTCCACTGTTTTAATAGTATTCAATTGGGTAGCTTGCTTACAGGGAAGGGCCACCAACAGGCCACTGTATGTATCAACAATAGTGCAAACATATTGACAATTCCTACTCATAGGAAGTGGACCAATGTAATCAATCTGCCAAATTTGAGCGGGTAATTTCCCGCGATGTAAATGACCTTTAACAGTTTGGGGCACTTTGCGCTGCCTGATATGCTGACAAATGGGACAATGTAGAATAACATTTTTGATTAAATCTAGGGGAATATAAATTCCTCGATCAGCAGCCCACCTGCTAGTGGCTTTCTCTCCAAAGTGTCCTGCTTTCTGGTGGGCCCATTTCGCCAATCCCGCAATATCAGAATCTTGCCTGTCCACCACTGCCTCAGCAATTTTAGATTTCTCATCTGCAATATTATGAAAGAATTTGTCAAGAGAGTCTATCGGGGTATGTGCATCCACATGGAAGATTGTAACAGTACTCTGTGGGAGCATTTCCCAAATCTCCTGCCATAATTCTTTTCCCCACAGTTCTTTTGAATGGATTTTCCAACTATGGGAATACCAAGTCGGTAACCAAACTGCCAGTCCATTGGCAGTAGACCAAGAATCGGTGAAAATATGACATGTGCCAGGTAATTCTTGTTTCAGAACTTGATAAACAGCATAGAGTTCAGCAAATTGACTGCTCTTACCCTCACCAGTTGTGCTCAGCAATTTTTGTGTGATCGGATTATAGGACACCGCCTTCCAATGCCGTTTCGTCCCTATGAACCTTGCTGAACCATCCGTAAACCAGACATGGTTTCTGTCCTCCGCCGACAAATCATCAAAAGGTCTACCCCACTTAACAGGAGACTCCTGTACTAAAGGTACGGAACATTCACTCTCAGTCTCAGTCGATGGCGCCCGCGCCACCTGCTCATGCAAAGATGCAACTCCTTTTTGTCCCACACGTGCCCTGTCTTGTATATACCATTTCCATTTAATCACACTCGCCTCTTGAGCGTGTCCAATTCGGTGAGTTTTCGGCGAACTCATAACCCACTGCATGATAGGAATTTCAGGTCGCAAAACTATATCATGTCCCAAAGTCAATTGCTCGGTATCCACCAGAGCCCAATAACACGCAAGTAACTGTTTCTCAAAAGGTGTATAACGCTCACCAGCATCAGGTAACTTTTTGGTCCAGAAACCTAACGGTACTCTACTCTTGCCTTGTTTCTGCCACAAACTCCAATTCGCATAAAGGCCTTGTACAGACACATTCAAATCCACATCACCATCACATACAGGCCATAAATCCAGAGCATGCTGAATTGCTTCTTTTGCCAGACTGAACGCATCTTGTTGTGGTTTATCCCATTCAAATGCATTCTTTTTACGAGTGACATGATACAAAGGGGCCAATATTTGACTCAAATGAGGAATATGCTGGCGCCAAAAACCAAACAAACCAATGAAGCTTTGGGCTTCCTTCCTGTTCCTCGGAACTGCAAAATCAAGAATTTTCTGTTTAACCTGAGGGATCACTTCTCGGTGCCCCTCATGCCAATTAATACCCAAAAATTTCACAGCCTGGGACGGACCTTGTAATTTATCCGGGTTGATTTCCCAACCTTTCTCACGCAGGCACTCAATGACTCTGTCCAATTGGGTCTGAACTTCCTCTTGTGTTTCGCCTTGGATCAAAATATCATCAATATAGTGACATATCTGAATTTGCGGATGAACCGGTACCTCAGCCAAATGCTCTGCCACCAGCCGGTGACATATCGTAGGACTATGCACATAGCCCTGGGGAAGACTCCTAAACGTCATCTGACGCCCGTTCCACGTAAAACTGAATTGTTCCTGACACTCAGGGGCAATCGGAATCGAAAAGAAAGCATTAGCAATATCAATGGACGCATACCATGTACCTGGATGTTTTTGGATTCTTTCAATTGGGGTAATAACATCCGGTACTGCAACAGTCAAAGAGGGTGTGTGTCTATTCAATTCTCGATAATCAACAGTCATGAGCCAAGAATTATCACTCTTACGTACAGGCCAAACAGGATTATTCCAAGCAGAAGTAACTGGGGTTATAACTCCTGCATCCACCAACTCCTGAATAGTGGTACTAATCTCTTCATGACCACCTGGAATACGATACTGCTTCTGACGAACCACTTTTGTCGCCTGGGGAACTTTTATGGGGGGCATTCTTAAACGACCAACCCGTACAGGCCTGGACGATATATAATGTTTAGTTCCAAATTGGTAACATCCATCATCTAAGTGCAAAGTCATTCCTTTCAAAATATCAATTCCAATTATGAATTCTAAGAGTGGTACCACTAATACAGAGTATTCTTTTCTAGGAATTCTACCTATTCTCATTTCAAGTAAAGTTTGAACTGCGGGAGTTTCCTTTCCACCTAATCCGGTAATTGTAAAAGGCTGACCTTTAAACTTCTTTGATTTTCCATGAATAAGAGTGGCCTCCGCTCCTGTATCTACCAATGCTCGGGCCCTTTGGACATTACGATGTCTCCAATAAATATCAATATCTACATAGGGTCTATTATCTCTGTGAGCCCATCTGTGTACTGGAGCTTGACCTATTTCCTAGTCATTTTTACTGCGTTCTGTGTACCAGGATAAATCAGGATAAAGACTCTCACGTTTCCCAGGTATCGATACCTCCTGTTCATATCCATCTCCATTACGAAATGGATTCCTGTCCTCTGCATTGTACTGCGGGTTTCGATCGGCCAATCTGTGTCGATCCTCTCTCCTTCTCAACTCAGGGGATTGATCCCTATCATCTCTACGTCTGCTGTTAACATAATCATCTCTCCCCCTCTCTCTTTCCCCCTCTCTCTCCCTGTCTCTCTCACGACGGGGGGACAAATCACGTACATAACGTCGATCATCACGACGATCAGAGCGCCCATGGCGGTCGTCATCACCGCTACCGTCAGAAAAACCACGATCACACTCAGTCGTCCGAACACGCCGGGCACCCTCCTTTCGATCCAAGCCACGTTTGCGAAACATTTCCCACAAACGAGAAGTAGTCTCACCGTCAATGTCCTCCTTCCGCACACCATCGGCCATAAGACCAAAAAACATATCACGTCTAGTAAGTTTATTGTCACCAGGAGTACGAGTGTCAGGCCGGGATTGCCATTCAGGTTTAAACCACTCACCCAACTCACCGAGTTGGCGTACCGATTCCAGCACCATAGACAATATGTTACCAGTCTGATTAATCAATAAAGTCAACATGACCTGCTTATAAGCAACAGGGGAAGAACGAATAATACGATTCCGCACAGAAGATGTCAACAAACCATCAAGCAACCTGTCAGCAGTATTCAAAAAAATTGCCGTTTTCATCACCTCCTCTTTGAGACGTTGTGCAGCATCGCGCAAAGTATACCACGGTTTGTCATTCACAGGCCAGTCAGACTCAGTAGGATATTTTTGATTACAACCCTCAGTCGCCAATTGAAGCAAAGAAATTTGACCACCAACATTAAAGTTACGAAAATGATCCTGTACAGTAGAATCCGAACTCAAGGAACAAAACTTCAAACAATCGCCAGCATCCAACATAATGCCAGCAGCGCCCAGTTCATAAAGGCGCACCATCCATGTGAGTAAGGTCTCACCAGCTCGCTGCCGAAATCGCTGCAAAATATCACTAATTTCTTGTTGAGTAAAATCCTCCAAAGAGTCTAAAGCAATACCATTCGGAGCACCGGGAGCCTGCTGCAACTTCCGCCGAAAAACTGGATGCACCAAGACCGGGGGACGAGCAACACAAGGAGCTCGACCAGTACACATAGAGGAACAATCAGTGTAAGAAGCATCGACCCCACTCGAAGGACGCACCATCAGAGGCGCAAGAAGCAGACTTACAATCACGGCCGGAGCGAGAGGACTCGCGCTTGGCAGACTCCTCACCCGAGGAAGGAGAATCACTCGAGTTCCAGATATTACCATCCCATTCATCAGGATTCCAATCCAGTCCGGCTTTCGCCACGACCAGACGCACCTTTCGCGTCGAAACCCGACCACGCCGATTCTTGTATTTATAACGAGCAATTCGCACAGCCGCCCTCTCGGCAATAGTTTGGTACGTCTCATGTTTGTCAGCAAGCAACTTATTTTGACACCGCAACAAAGTATGAGCATTCTGAATCTCAACAAAGTTCGCTTCCACATCCTTATGCAATTTCTGCAACTTCAACAACCTCTCATGCAGAATCCTGTACGCAGACAGAACAATCCAACCTCTGCGCCCCAAAACGGGAAGCTCATCACCCTTAGATACCGGCGCCTTCTGTAAACAAGTAATCACATTAGCCGGCTCCGCCAGCTCCAAAAAAGAATTCCAATTCTCACTCAAACCAGTAGAATCATCCCACTCACGGGCTAAGGCTTCATAAGGCGTTGAATCCCAGCCGGGAATATCAACGGGCAACTTAAAAGTAGATTTCGACTTTCTAGAAAAATCTCGGAAAAGAAAGAAAAAGAGAAAAAGAGAAAGAAGAAAGAGAAGAAGAGAAGAGAAAAAAAAAAAACTACACACACAATTATACACAAATAATATACAAACGAAACCACGCACGCGCCGAAAGCAAACACGATACAACCACAACGCACACAGGTTTCGTAAACGGTTCGTGACGCCAAATGTTCTGCTTGGGTTTTCGGATCAGATAGAACCCGCTCATCAGAGCCTCACTAACCCAGCCAGAACGTTACCCCCTCCCTAGAGCCTATTTACAATAGTGCAACCACATCTATCTACCACCTAAGGACAGGGAATTCCTACTATACATACCAAGACCTCTTATAATCAGCGGCCTCGCGATCCCATACGGATCCAGACCTCTCTGCCCATATGACAGTATCACAAGTGGCGGCCTCGCGATCCCATACGAATCCAGACCTCTCTGCCCATACGACAGTATCACAAGTGGCGGCCTCGCGATCCCATACGAATCCAGACCTCTCTGCCCATACGACAGTATCAGCACAATCGGCGGCCTCGCGATCCCATACGAATCCAGACCTCTCTGCCCATACGACAGTATCACAAGTGGCGGCCTCGCGATCCCATACGAATCCAGACCTCTCTACCCAGACGGCAGTCTCAGCACAATCGGCGGCCTCGCGATCCCATACGAATCCAGACCTCTTTGCCCATACGACAGTATCACAAGTGGCGGCCTCGCGATCCCATACGAATCCAGACCTCTCTGCCCATACGACAGTATCACAAGTGGCGGCCTCGCGATCCCATACGAATCCAGACCTCTCTGCCCATACGACAGTATCACAAGTGGCGGCCTCGCGATCCCATACCAATCCAGACCTCTCTACCCAGACGGCAGTCTCAGCACAATCGGCGGCCTCGCGATTCCATACGAATCCAGACCTCTCTGCCCATACGACAGTATCACAAGTGGCGGCCTCGCGATCTCATACGAATCCAGACCTCTCTACCCAGACGGCAGTCTCAGCACAATCGGCGGCCTCGCGATCCCATACGAATCCAGACCTCTCTGCCCATACGACAGTATCACAAGTGGCGGCCTCGCGATCCCATACGAATCCAGACCTCTCTACCCAGACGGCAGTCTCATACGACAGTTCATCCTATGATCACCATAACATACAAAAAGGGAATCAGTCTCACTATTCATCAGATCACACAAGGACTGCCAGTTCGAGCATAGCCTGTTCTCCGGTTCGAGGGGCTCCTCTTTCCCTTATTCAGTTACCACTTACCTGATCAGGGTTAACATCTGTTCATGTAGCCGCAGCTGACTAGAAGAATAGGCTACCCTCTCATACAAGAACACGCAGCACATGTTGGTTCACTACAAACTGGGTACTTTATTACTCATTACATACGCAATCACATAACATTACAATATAACACATAACCTGCAAAGAAAAGTGAAAGATTAAGTTGTACACTCTAATAAGAAAGGGTCGACATCACCTTAGTAGTGTGTAGCCTGCACTCAGTGGTCATCTAGGTTCCCTTCTCGTCTGTGCCTCGGCTCGCCTGGAAGTCACACCTCCGCAGTCACGGATACATGTCTGCACCACTATGCGCTGTTCTCTTCACCCTTCTCCGAGTCACTGGGATCTCTTCCTTATCGGCTACTCTCTCCTCTCTGGCTATTCTGCTAGGAGAGTATCTGTCTCTCGGTTCTTCTCCGCCTTCAAGATGGCGTCTGTCTTCCCTGGAATAAGTAGTAGCTTTACTGCTAACGGCTAGATGCCGCCTACGGACTGAACATGTAACGGCCTCAGACTTTCACTAATATAGAGGTGCGTTTCCTCATGGAAAATTCCGGCCCGTAACCTGCCGCCCACCAAATTCTTGTACCTCCCCGTACCAAGGACACGTTCCCAGCCGGCCGGCCTGATGTAGTGTCTTCGGCATGAAGAAAAATACAATCCTTCGATAAGGGCCGGCCTGAACCGGTTCTCTCCAAGCGAATAACACCTCATAACTAAAACATTACATTTGACCTAGAAGCATCCCAAGCTGCCGGAGCAGAAAGAAAGATGGAGTCTCTCCCGTTTGAGGCCTACCAGGCCTGAATTCAGCACGGCTCCATGAAATACCCTCACTACAGGACAGGTTATCCCTAATACTAACGAATCTATCCCCTAGGCTATGTGTGCAAGCCCTGATCTATGGGGAAGAGCACAGGATCATGTCGAAGTGCCTAGTAAATAGGCTCCATTCACTACTCTAACCCTTAGACTTGAATGGTAAGAGACTGAAGTCACATTCAATTACTTTTCCTCACAAGAAGGCCGGGAAAATCGAGCAGAACAACTGTTCAAATCATTGTTCACATTGGCATTCTTTAGGGCCTTCAGGGTCAGCGAAATAGTGATAGTAATAGTGGCCCCATCAAGGCAAGCAGCGGTGAGGCCTGCCTACAGGGAGGGACATACAGCAAAGTGCAGGGCTGGTAGAGGTGCTGCTGAGGAGGTCCAAAACGGACCAGCTGGCCAGAGGGGTGAAAGAATGGGTGTACTGCCTCTTCGACCACAACCTATGCCCAGTGTGCTGGCTCAAGAGGTACTGGGCACTGAGGCCCATGGGAGAGGGAGCTCTGTTCAAGTATAGCAATGGGAGTGCCTGAGCACATTTCAGTTCAAGGCGACACTGAAGAGGGCTCTGACTAGGGCCAGCATACCAGCAGCCTGGTTTGTCACACATTTGTTCTGCATAGGGGCAGCGACTTCTGCTGCCCAGCTCGGGGTCACAATGGAAGGTATCAAGGCAGTGAGCAGCTGGCGTTCCAACGCATTCAAAAGCTATGTGAGGGTATGCCGCTCGGATCCGGAGTGAAAGCAGGCTAAGCAACTAACACCCCCCTCACCCCACTGGAGCAGTACATGCTGGGAGGGTATGGACCCAGTGCGCGTAACTGACATTTGTCTGCGCTTTCCTCAAGCAGGAGCTGAGCGCAAGACAGTATGGGTAGCCGGCCACTCTTTCATCCACAGGATCCAGGCCAGGTAGAGGCAGGGCGGGGCAACAAGGGGTGCGCAGCCCCGACAGACAGACATCAGATGTGTTTTTGTATTGCAGGGAACGTGCTGGGAGCAGCTAGAAGTCATCCTCTGGAGAGCTGCATGCTGGCTAGACACACAAGCCAGATCTGTTGATTATACAACTGGGGGGAAATGACCTGACACAGCTGGGCAGTAAAGTGCTGGTGGATAACATCAGGAATGAAATGACAGAACCAGCAAGATTGTTTGGCAGCCCTACACTGGTATGGTCAGGGAACATACCAAGGCAGAAATTGAGGGGTTTCTGGTCCAGCGAGGCCCTGAATAAATCACTAAGAGTTTAATGTGGCTGCACTGAAAATGGGTGGGAAAGCGACAGACATGGCCTGAGCAATCTAGATGGCTGGAATACTTTAGCAGCAACAGGGTACACCTCTCTGAGAAATGGAAGGGTGTTCTGGGCCAACTTAAGGGCAAGCATGAAGCTAGCAAGCTGCAGGTGAAGTGACTGAACTGTGTGGGGGGCGCCGCCCTCAGACGAGACCTCATAGGCGGCATGGCAATCAAAGGAGATGAGCATAATGATGATGGAAAGGCCACACCCGACTGCGGCGGGGTGGCAGAAAAGGCGGCTTACTTTGGGTTGTCTTACAGCAGGGTAAGACAGTCATTGAGGGGAATACGAAACCCCGTGCTTGCTCCAGAGGGCAGGACACAACAGTCAAAGGTAGTGAGTTAAGCCTACAAAGTGTAAAAGGAGTACTCCCCACACAAAGGGATAATGCCAGCTCAAAGACTCCATTTCCTCCCAAACTGTTGGAATGATTTATGACATGAAGATTTATGATGACCCGGCTATTGTTATGTTTCAAAGGGTACCCCAATATAGGCCTGAGTAGTCTCCTGACCCTTCATTTACTTTTACTGTACCATTAGGCTACATAACAGGTGTTGGCATTGACCTTTTACCTAGTTAAGCACTGCAAAAAATCTGTGGTTTCCCTCGAAAACTAGCCTTATTAATTATGCATGAAGATTCTCAGAATCACGGCAGGATTACTATCTTCTGCATAATAACTATGTATAAGGGTCATCCCTTCCATCATTCTTAGCCGACATGACTCAGCAAGGTAGAATCCCCTGAGGGTACCTTCTGGGTATATATACACCATATCTTTGCCAAGGCAGGCAGAGGAGGAAGACTTCCATGCTGACACACTGACTCGAGACGCTGAGGTTCCTGCACGCAGACACTCCAGCTCGTAGTGGTCTGACATCCCTCGCGGGGTGTGCATCTCAAGACCAAGACGGGGTCCTATAGTCTCTCACTTCAGGTAATGGGGTTGGCTTTAGCCTACGGGGATTCTTGGCTCTACACCTACATGCATGCCAGATAGACTTAGATACATCTAGTTAGGGTTGCATCGTAGGAGTACGCATTATTATTGTCATGTATTTATATGCTTGCATATATCCTTTGTTTTAGCACTATGGTAGAAATCTACCATCTATTTACTCTGTTGGTGCTTACTATTGTTTATATCTGTTTCTGTCTTATGGTTGTTTCAGCACACCTATTTTACACTAGAATGACGCTGGTTCAATAAATGCTTATTGAAAACGTCCCCACCGTTTATTCTGTGTATCTCCCTGAGACAAAGTGAGTACGAGTGACTGAGCGAAAGGCACTGTACTGTTTCCACGATCCCTGATTGTAGGAAAGTGGCTCTATATATACTGTTCCCAAATAGGTACAGTCTGTATAGAGTCCACAGTCCACAGAGGTTTGGCAGAGGCTAAAGTTAGATATAACCTTCCTCTCTAAAGTGGTAGCTTGGTCGAGCAGTAAGACCGTATCAGAGGACAGTGTAAAGCATTTGTTGTACACACTCAGTCAGACAATGGTCTCACACACTCAAGAACTGAACTCTAGGCCAATGGTTTGTATATAAAAATATATGGTTGTTTTATTTTAGAAGCAACAATAGGTATCAAAATATACTTTCTCAGAATGAGATGTTTCAGTTAAATACTTTGCAATAGGCAATTGACTTTTGAATGCAATAGTTACAGTTTGCTGCAATAGGCAACACCATTTCAAACAAAATAATACATTGAGCGCAATGGGAATTTTAAGTTATATGCAATTGATTACTTTCAGGATTACTTTTCTAACTCCAGGACTGGATCCTAGATTCAGTCCTGGGACAGTTCTTGGAAACAAATGAGTAAATACGTTTTAGTTACTGTTGTGATTTTTAAGCAATATTTTGCTATTTTAAAAGTTGACACTTAGAAACTTTTTCTAATCAAATTACCAATGTTATCCTACGGGAGGAAATTCACTTAGCAGGTAAGTGGGGTTACGGTTACTTTTTCTAGGTCAGTGTTGGATCCTGGATCCAGCACTAGTGTAACACCTACAAGCAGTTGAGAAACTGCGTTTAAGTTACACAGGCGATTTTTTACGAATATTTATAAGTTTGCAAAATCGACAGAAGAAATTTCACAGAAAAACAGTCAATGGTTTCCTATGGAAGAAAATTCAAGTTACGGGTAAAGTATGTTCTCGTTACTTTTGTAATCCAGCGCTGGGCTCCTAGGCTCAGTACTGGGACATCTATCTAAATCAGGTAAGTAATTACGTTTTCACAGTTGGTACGATTTTTAAAGAATATTTGTAGTTTGCAAAAATCGACACTTAGAAGAAATTTCACAGAAAAACAGTCAATGGTTTCCTATGGAAGAAAATTGAGTTAGTGGTAAGTACGGTTGTAAGTACTTTTCAGGTTCAGTGCTTGGCACCAAGATCCAGCACTGGGATCTCTCCTAATAGCAGGTGAGTATTTCCGTTTTCATTACTCGGTTGATTTTAGGTGAATATTTTAGAGTTTAGAAACTCCACACGTAGAAGACATTTCAAGCAAAACCAGTCAATGTTACCCTATGGAAGAAAAGTGAGTTATCGGCTTTTGGGTAAGTACTCGACTGGCAGAGTTAAGGTTCTGGGCATAGACCCAGGGGTCTCCCAGGGTCAGGTAAGTACAGTTGTTACACCCGCAGCGGCACAGGGACAGCTGGGTGCAGAGTGAGTTAGGCCCAATGTTATCCTATAGAAGGCAGGGGGCCCTTGGTTGGTGGCTGCTGACTAGCAGGCCACGCGACTGTGGGAGCTGGGCTCTTGGGCAATGGCAGGGTGTGAGAAAGTGGCTCTGTATATACTGTTCCCAAATAGGTACAGGGTGTACAGAGTCCACAGTCCCCCAAGGTTTGGCAGAGGCTAAAGTTAGATATAACCTTACTCTCTAGAGTGGTAGCTTGGTCGAGCAGTAAGGCAGTATCAGAGGACAGTGTAAAGCATTTGTTGCACACACTCAGCCAGCAAATGGTCTCACACACTCAATAACTGAACTCTAGGCCAATGGTTTATATATAAAAAATATATGCTTGTTTTATTTTAGAACCAACAATAGGTATTAAAATATACTTTCTCAGAATGAGATGCTTTATATAAATACTTTTGCAATATGCAATTGACTTTTGTAGAAAGTTACAAGTGGTTGCAATAGGCAACACAATTTTAAACACAATAATGCATTGAGATCAATGGAAGTTTCAAGTTATTTGCCACAGATTACTTTTAGGATTACTTTTGGAATTCCAGGACTGGATCCTAGATTCAGTCCTGGGTCAGTACTTGGAATCAAGTGATGAAAGTCGACTTAATTACTGTGATGATTTTTAGATAATATTTTGCTATTTTAAAAGTTGACACCTAGAAAATATTTCATAGAAAACAGTCAATGATTCCCTACGGCAGTAAATTCAAGTTACAGGTATAGTATGTTCTCGTTACTTTTGTAATCCAGTACTGGGTGCCTAGACTCAGTACTGGGACCTTTATCCAAAACAGGTATGTAATTACGTTTTCAGAAATTATACGATTTTTAAAGAATATTTAAAGATTGCAGAAATTGACAGAAGCAATTTCACAGAAAAACAGTCAATGATTTCCTATGGGAGAAAATTGGGTTACTGGTAAGTACAGTTGTAAGTATTTTTCAGAGTCAGTGCTGGGCACCAAGATCCAGCACTGGGAGCTCACCTAAGAGCAGGTGAGTATTTTCGTTTTCGTTACTCGGCTGATTTTTGGTGAATATTTTAAGTTTTGAAAAGTCCACAATTTCAGGAAAAGCCAGTCAATGTTACCCTATGGAGAAAATTGAGTTATCGGTTTAAAGGTAAGTACCCGACTGGCAGAGTTAAGGTTCTGGGCATAGACTCAGGGGGTCTCCCAGGGTCAGGTAGGTACAGTTGGTTCACCCGCAGCGGCACAAGGGCGGCCGGGTGCAGAGAGAGTTAGACCCAATGTTATCCTATGAGAGGTAGGGGGGGCCTTGGTTGGTGGTTGCTGACTAGCAGGCCACACGGCTGTGGGACCTGGGCTCCTGGTCACTTATTCAGGGCAAGTGGGGAAGTAGATAGGTGTAGAGGTTGCACTGCCAGGGCCACTCGGGCGGCTAGGTGCAGGGTGCTTTTGAGCCTTCGGGCGCTGAATTGATTTCAATGGGAAATCTCTGGTTTAGAAAAAGACTGCAAGCTCGGGGACGAAGATTCTTCAGGTGCCACCACCACTTCGAGAGGTAAGTTGGGTAGTTGGAGGATAGGTAGGTACCCCTCTGTTGATCGCGGTTGGGGTGGGGGCACCTGGTTCAGAGGCTGCAGGCTTCTTCAGGAGTGTCGAGGGAGGTCCTTGGGTGCCGGACTTGGGGTCACAGTCGCCGTGGGGTTGTCCTCTTGGTCTTTGTTCCCTCCGGCACAGGCCAGGCTTGGCTGGTGCGGAGTGTGCTGGGTTCGCGGTTCCGGGCTGCTGCCAGGGATTAGAAGTAGGTTTTGAGTAGAACCTCTACTCATGGGAGTCCCAGGGGTTTAGAGTCAAAAGGTAGCCAGGTCCTCCGGGATTTGTGAGGTTGCTGGCCACAAGAGATGCCGGGTTGGAGCAGGAGCAGGTTCGAGGGTCGACAGGCCGGTAGGGCTGGGGTCAAAGCAGTTGGTGTCTTCTCTTCTTAGCAGCTGCAGGGCAGGTCTTCTTTCTTCTAGCTCTTCTTTGGATTTTGGAATCTGGAATCTGGGGAAGGAAGGTTCAGGGTGCCCCTAAATACTAGATTTAGGGGCGTTACAGGTAGGTGAAGGGCAGGGACCAATGGGTCCCTGTCCGGGGGTGGGTACACCCCCTATCCTGCCTCTCTCCTGTGGGAGGGGGGCAGTAGCCTAGTCCTGATTGGGCAAGGCTTCCCATCTTCAAGATGGCGAGAGCCCGGAGATGTGCTTCACCTCGCCTCCCCCACCTGAGGGGTGGGGTTGGCAGGCCGGCACATCCCTGTCCTTATTTGGGGTTTCCGGCCAAGTTTCCCGCCAGAGTGGGGGGTTGCAGTGGCCTGGGGAAGCTCACAGAGGCGGCATGCCTTTGAAGCTTCCCCCTGCCCATCCTGGGGGATGAGATTTAGCACCTCACCCAGGATGGGCATTGTTGCAGACCCAGGAGAGCAGGGGCCCTCCTACCCAGGGGTCCAGCAACATGTCTGCTGTGTGGCAGCCTCAGAACAGACGTGGATTGTGGGTTAGGTTTCAGGGGGCATCTCTAAGATGCCCTCTGGGGAGCTTGGTACATTAAATCCAACACTTGCATCAGTGTGGGTTTAATGTGCTGAGAAGTTTGATACTAAACTTCTCAGTCTTTAGTGTTGCCATTATGGAGCTGTGGAGTTCGTGTTTGACGAGCTCCCAGCACTATGTACTCATAAATGGCAGCACTGCACTTACAGTGCCCAGGAATGGACCTGGGCACTGTAGGGGCACAGGGCTCCTGTTCCTGTGCCCACACCATTGGCATAGGGCACCCAGCTAGAGGGGTGGCTGATGTATGCCATGGCAGTGTAGGTGGTGGGCATGGCACACAGGGATGTGTGCCATGGCGACTCTTTGTTTTGTCTTGTACCCAGACACTCAGCCTGCAAGGGCAGTGTGTGTGGGTAAGGGTACAGGGCCTCTAAGGGTAGCACAGTGAGTGCTGCAGCCCTTAGAGGCCTTCCCTGGTCACAAGGCCCTGGGTACCTAGGGTACCATTTACCAGGGGCTGACATGTGGCCAGGGTTTGCCAATTTGTGTTTTGTGTTTTAGGGAAGGAACATAGGCCCTGGGCACCTGATTGGCAGGAGTCCAGGGCACACTCGGTCAAAGTACATTCAGCATTTCAGCAAAAAGTGGGGGCATACCATGCAAGAAAGATGGCACTTTCTCACACAGGGCCACTCGGGCGGCTGGGTGCAGGGGGCTTTTGAGCCGTCAGGCGCTCAATGGATTGCAGTGGAAAAGCTCAAGGACGAACAAAGGCTGCAAGCTCGGGACGGAGATTCTTCAGGTGTGACAACCGCTTCGAGAGGTAAGTTGGGTAGTTGGAGGATAGGTAGGTACCCAAGAGTTGGGCACAGGGGCTGCAGGGCACCGGGGTGCCTTTTGATGTTGGGAAATCTTACCCTCTGTTGATCGCGGTTGGGGGGGTCCCTGGTTCTGAGGCTGCAGGCGTCGCCAGGAGCGTCAAGGTGGGTCCTTGGGTGCCGGATTCGGGGTCACAGTCGCCGGGGGGATGTCCTCGGGGTCTTTGTCCACTCCAGCACAGGCCAGGCTTGGCGGGTGCAGAGTGTGCAGGATTTGTGGTTCCTGGCTGGTGTCAGGGGTCAGTTACTTGCTTTGAGTAGTGCCACTGCTCGTGGGAGTCCCAGACGCTCAGAGTCACAAGGTAGCCAAGTCCTCCGGGGATTGTGAGGTTGCAGGCCACGGGAGATGCCGGGATTTAGCAGGAGCAGGTTCGAGGGTCGACAGGCCGGTAGGGCTGGGGCCAAAACAGTTGGTGTCTTCCTCTTGTTAGCAGCTGCACTGCAGGTCTTCTTTCTTCTTGATCTTCTTTGCTGTTTCAGAATCTGGAATCTAAGGAAAGAAGGTACAGGGTGCCCCTAAATACTAAATTTAGGGGTGTTACAGGTAGGTAAAGAGAAGGGATCACTGGGTCCCTGCCCTGGGGTGGGTACACCCCCTATCCTGCCACTCTCCTGTGGGAGGGGGGCAGTGGCCTAGTCCTGATTGGGCAGGGCTCCCCATCTTCAAGATGGCGAGAGCCCGGGGATGTGCTTCACCTCTCCTCCCCCACCTGAGGGGTGGGGTTGGCAAAGGCTGTCACACCCCCTTGTCCTTCCTTGGGGTTTCCGTCCGGTCTTCCCGCCAGAGAGGGGGTATAGAACCGGTAGGGGCCAGTTGCTGGGTACAGAAAGTGGCCTGGAGAAGCACACAAAGGCGGCATGCCTTTGAAGCTTCCCCTGCCCATCCTGGGGGAGGAGCCCTAGCACCTCACCCAGGATGTGCATTGTTGCAGGCCCAGGAGAGCGGATGGCTCTCTACCCAGGGGTCCAGCAACATGTCTGCTGTGTGGCAGCCTAGGCAGCCCCTTAGACCAGACGTGGATTGCAGGTTAGGTTCAGGGGGCATCTCTAAGATGCCCTCTGTCGTGCATTGTACATTAAATCCTGCACTGTCATCAATGTGCTGAGAAGTTTGATACCAAACTTCTCAGTCTTCAGTGGAGCCATCATGGTGCTGTGGAGTTCGTGTTGACGATCTCCCAGCAGCATAAATGGCAGCACTGCACTTACAGTACCCAGGAATGGACCTGGTACTGTAGGGGCACAGGGCTCATGCTCCTGTGCCCACACCACTGGCACAGGGCACCCAGCTAGAGGGGTGGCTGATGTATGCCAGGGCAGTGTATGTTGTGGGCATGGCACACAGGGATGTGTGCCAAGTCGACTCTCTGTTTTGTTCTATACCCAGACACTCAGCCTGCAAGGTCAGTGTGTTTGTGTCAGGGTACAGGGCCTCTAAGGGTGGCACAATAAGTACTGCAGCCCTGAGGGGGCTTCCCTGGTCACAAGGCCCTGGGTACCTAGGGTACCATTTACCAGGGTGCTGACATGTGGCCATGGTCTGCCAAATTGGGTTTTAGGTTTCAGCATAGTTTTTTAGGGAAGGAACATAGGCCCAGGGCACACTCAGTCACAGTACATTCAGCAATTCAGCAAAAAGTGGGGGCATACCATGCAAGAAAGATGGCACTTTCTCACACTGATGGGACAGAGTTGTTATGTTTGATAGTTGCCAAGAACTATTCTCTCCATGGTAAGAGGAGTTTACAGTGGCACTGTGAGCTAGCTAGGTGTACAGGCGAACATACGGCGGGGGTGTCTGGAATCAGTCTGGACACCAATCCCACAGTTTATGTTTGTTAAATGCGCAGACCCTATATAGGTTTATAGGAACTACATGACACTATGACATGATGTGATGTATAAAATCATATATCCCTACTCACTTTATTCCAGAGACGTCTGGAGTGGGAGGGAAAAAGGACAAATAGTTCCAATTGTGCATAAAACCTTATCTCACTTTCCTTGAAACCCCTTCAACAATGGCTGACGAAGAGAACCCTGCACCATCACAACGTGCGAATGCATTGGAGGAAGGAGAACAAGAAGATGAAATAAACATTCCAGAAAATGTCATAAAACTGCCCTTACTTTAAAACTAGCGGACTATGGCATCACAGCAAGGGGTGGGACAGTAACTTTCGTGATTGAGGCACACGAATCATATAGAACTGAGGTATTCTATTCATGGGTTAAATTCCCACAAGCAGATGCATGCACAAAAAATGTCATTCTTACACTCAAGATGAAACACTAGAGGAATACTGTCCATATGAGGACATTGAAATCCCACTCACTTACCAGGAGCACATAAACTGGTTTAAAGGCACCTTCCCAAACACAAAAGAAAAAGTAAGACTCGGTCCGCTCGGCAGAGATGGAGTGACTTGGCTGGTACTAGTGGCTTACACATCGCACCCAGACATTGATACAATGCCAGAAGCCGACTTGCGTCCGCTACACAAAGAAATAATACAACTTTACAGAAACCTGACACAGTTTGTTATGAGAACATTCACACTTCAGACAACAAGAGCTACACCAGCAGGACAAATTCAGGGATCTACAACTAAAATACCTCCACAAACGCTACACGCAGCTATCGGTAAAATGCCCACTAGACGTGAGCAAATGCCATTCTAGATAGCTCAGAAAGTAACACAGTTAGAGGCACGGTTTCCACACACAAGCCCTCAAGAAAAACACAGAATGCTAACAATCTGCTTACCAATCTGAATCGCTACCCAGATAGAGGATTGTGCCTCTTGGGGTACAGTCTTCGCTGTCATATATACCAGAACACATGGTATCCCTTCAATAGCAGTAATACAAAATGTATTAAGACAAATACAGAATGAATATGGAGCAGAACCTGCTCTGAACTTAGGGATGAAATTGTTAGGAAATTTTGCCCAGGTATCAACTATAATATTAGCAAACATAAAAGGGGAGGCAGCAGCAGTGGCAATACGCCAAAGCCTGAGGGATTTCACTCCTTTACAACAGGAGCATGAATTACCTAAAATTATTGAAGAGACAATGCCGAATTAGGCAGGGATAGTCTGGGAGCTAGGGCAACAAAACCTCAACTCATGGGTGGTCCTGAAAAGGATAACACCAAGCAAGCACCTGATTCTTCCAAGAAGAAATGGGATAATAAAAAACAAAAGAATAGAGAAAATAGGTCACAATCCAGGGAGAGTTTCCTCAACAGGACCCCTCCGAAAGGAGGTACAACCTTAGGAATCGTGATAACATTAAAAAACCTGACAGGTATCAGGATACTGATACACGTTCTTCCCATTCCTTTCAGGGTTCATCAAATAATTCAGAGAGAAGGACGGTCAGAACACAGACAAGAAGAACGGACAAAGTCCAGAGACACACAGCGTACTTCGGATTATAATATCAAAAAAGAAGATAAACCAAAATTAAAACCTCGATTTAAAAAGAAGAAGGTAGCAAGTCTTAAAGTTAGACATACCCAGAATTCTGAGGACTCAACTTCTGAATGGCGAATGGGCTCTGACTATGCTAGACAGCGTAGCAGAAGTAACAATAGCTCGCCAGAACATGATGGAATTTCTGGTGACAGCGGCATTGAATTAACATATCACGGTGGAGACACCTGATACCAGGGTAAGTGTCACACACCCATTAAATGAAATAGCACTCCAAATGGAGGGGGACAAATCCAGAAAAATTAAAGGTCTCTTTAGGGAGAATCTGACTTATGGCTATGATATCCTTTTGGCTGAAAAAGATTGACCGACTGAAATTGTTATGGAGTACCCAAAGGGAGACACGGTAATTCTACCTGCTTTTTCTGACCTCGTTTCAATATACTTAAAACATACATATGCGCACGAGTGGGCAGTAGCACTTGCTCCGGCATTATGTTGCAACCATGTAGGGTGGGATGCTGAGTCACCTACCCATGAAGTCCAAGTAAAACAACTTCAACTCCACAGAGATAATATCCTATTAACCAAGAAGCGAAAAAACAGGTCAGGGAGATCTTAGATCAACTTGAATACCAAGGTGGAATAGAAACTTGCACCTCTTTAATGAATAATCCTTTGTTTGCCGTCATAAAACATGATAATTCATATCATCTAGTTTTAGACTACAGACATCTGAACACATGCACAAAGACATTTGCAGTACAGAACGCACACAGTGCCGCATTAATAAATAACATTGTGCGGAAAAAATATAAAACAACACTAAATATCTCAAATGGATTTTTCTGCCAAAATATAGCGCCTGAAAGCAGATATTTGACAGCATTTTCAGCGCTCGGTTCCGAGCATCAATTCTGTAGACTGCCCCAAGGGTATAAGAATAGCCCTAGGTTGTTCTCAGCTAGGGTATCAGAGTTACTTATCTGACGGATGATGATTTAAAGCATCATTTGAACAGAGTGAGTGTTAGACCTGTCAGCCCTTTGGGTGGTCCCTCCTCATCATTATTTATTTTGTCCCACTTTTGCCTCAAACCCTGTTTGAATTTTTCCTTTTTGGGAACCACCAGACTTTTTCGTGTTGCTACAGATTCAGGGAACCATTTTAGCTACCCCTGAAACTTCTGTCTGAGGGCCTGGAGCACAAAATGGTGGCCACCTGTGACATCACCAGCATCCACTGGAACCTACCAGCACCTTCCAGAACATTCCAGGAGCTTCCAGAACCCCGTGACCGTTGGAGGCGGTTTAGAATGTTGGGAGGATAAGAGAGGCAGTTGGCAGTTGGAGCTGGCAGTTGGCACCTGACTGGCGAAGAGAGAGGAGCACAACAGTGAAGGAGGAAGGAGTGAAGCAGCAGGGGTGGAAACTTGTGCCTGGAGTTGGGGTCCATAAACCCACCCTTGATACTTGTCCCTACTGATGGATCCCAGCCTATAGCCCTGTGTGGGAAGAAGACAGAAGAAAACCATCCTAAGGACCTGGACAGCAGGAACAGGCCTTAGAACCAAGAAAGCAGCAAGATCCTGACCTGGAAACTGGTTTCCCTGGAGCCCGGCGTCGAGTAGCCTGAAGACCTGGAGCCCGAGGTGGAGAAGCGGCGCTGACTGAAGTAGCAGACGTCGTACCCGGAGCCGCCTGAGGTCGTGAGAGGGCGCCGACGAGGGTCGAGAGGAATACCAGAGGTCGAGGAGGAAGTGAACCGAGGTCGAGCGAGCGGCGTCATCGGAGGAGTGAAGTCCGCCCTCCGGAGTCGTCGGAGACCGAGGTAGAGGTGAACCGGAGGTCGGGAGTGAGGATCGCACTCCGGAGTCGCCCGGAACCTGAGAGGAGGAGCACCGGAGGTCGGGGGTGAGGATCGCACCCCGGAGTCGCCGGAAGTCGACATCGAGGCCAGGCCGGCCGACGTCATCGGAGTCGAGAGCGCCATCGGACCGGAGCCGCCCGAAGTCGACATCGTGAAGAGACTGCCCGACGTCGTCGAATCGGAGGTAGAGATCGAACCGAGGCCGCCGACATCGGACCGGAACCGCCTACCGGCGTCGTCAAAGAACTGACATTGTGCCGAGGCCGCCGAGACCGAACCGGAACCGCCTCACGGCGTCGACACGACTCCAGCGGCGTCGGAACATCAGAAAAAGGGCAGTAAGTGGAGTAGAGGGCGCCTAAGGCCCTGTGGAGACCTGAGAGACTGCTCTAAGGGGCTAGGGAGGTGCTGAAACCCACCTGAATGTGCCTGGGGTGAACTGGGACTAACCTAGAGAGGTTGTGTGGAGAAGGAAAGCCAGGGCATTGGTATTCCCCCCTTTGATCTACCTCAGTTTAGGCCTCAGCCTTGTCCCAGCCAGGGAGTAGCCTCCCCCCTCAAGCCTTCCACAACCCTACAAGCTGTGCCTGGGCCAAATCAGCCCTTAAGAAGTGAAGGGTCACCTGATTATATGAGGGGTGCTGTATACTTGTAATTATTTATTGGGGATACTGTATTTATTGAGTTTTTACCTATTTATTGCTGCACTATATTTATAGGTCCACAGGACTTGTTGGTGTACAATATTTATTGGTACAGTATTTATTGCCTCAAAGTATTTAATTGTCTGTATATATTGCACTTGTATTTATGCCCTGTTATTTATGATCACCCCTATTTATTTCATCAAACAGCCGATATTTATTTGACCTGCACTAATTGAAACTTGTATATTGTGATTGACCTATTTATTTTTCCAATCAGCAACTAAGAGAAAAAGATAAAGAAAGAATATTTTCATAATTTTTACGGTGTAGAGTCGTTTTTGGAACGGATGCACGCATGGTTATTGTATGGGTATATTGTATGCTTAGCACTGCGCCTGTTTCCTGACCACTCGAGCCAAGCTACCACAGTGTGTTCGGGGAGTCCACCACCACCCTGCGGAGTGGGGGTGGGCTGTTTCCAACATAAATTGGTGTTCAGCGGTGGGATAGAGCTGTGCCTACATATACTCAACAATAACTGTGGGTAGTCCA
The DNA here is from genome assembly GCF_964204655.1 of Triturus cristatus. Taxonomy (NCBI): domain Eukaryota; kingdom Metazoa; phylum Chordata; class Amphibia; order Caudata; family Salamandridae; genus Triturus; species Triturus cristatus. The sequence continues at coordinate 728,296,516 of NC_140592.1, read as the reverse complement.
TAGGCCTACACCGGGAGTTTTCTCACAGCGGCCTTCCAAATTGTGGGTTTTTGTTTTTTCCAAATTTACTCTGGTGGTGGGAGGAGGTATTACTAAAGGTACCCCCCTGCATTGTTACTGCACAAAACCTGTCCTCTAACCTGAGTGGGCAAGATGGAGTTTGTACTGGAAGATTTAGAAACGTACACTGTGGCCCAACTCAGGGAGTTTTGCCAGCGGGAGGGGGTGTACTGTCCCCCAGGAGCAAAGAAGGGTGCACTCCAAACCAGCTTAAGGGCTTGGGGGGAGGCACGCCGAGAAAGCAAGGCTGAGGAGGAAGACAGGGATGGAGAGCCTAACCCCGAGGGGGCTGAGATGTACCAACCTGAGGTGGGGAACCTGTCAGCAGGGCCCAGGACACTTTCTAGGAAGGGCAGCACTGTCTCTAGCGGGGGCTTATCCAGCGTGGAGTTAGCAGATCGGAGAGAGAAAAGACAGCTCACATGGGATTTAGCAAAGCTGGAGAAGGAGAAGGAGGAACAGAGGATGGCTCATGAGATAAGACTGAAAGAGATAGAGCTTCAGATCCTAAGAATAGGGGCACAACCTGTTCCTAATGGTGGCAGCCAAAACCAAGAGGTCACCAGGGAATCCAAACCTTACCTGCCAAAGGACATAGTAGCTAGCTATGGGGCGGGTGACGACATCGCCAAGTGGCTAGCAGCCTATGAGGTCTCGTTGAGGGCCCATGGGGTTCCAGTGAAGTACTGGGGAGGGGGATTGTATAAGTACATGCCTCCAGCTGGTAGGGATGCTTTATTGGCCCTCGAAGAGGATGAGCAGACCCACTACCCCGCCATGAAGCTGGCGCTCATCAGAAAGTTTGGACTAACACCTGAAAAGTACAGACAGAAGTTCAGGGGTAGTCACAAGCTGGGCACACAGAATTGGGTGGACTTCCTGGACTATGCAAAGAAGGCACTGGAAGGTTGGATTCAGGGCAGTGAAGTAAGGAACTACGAGGAGCTGTTTGACCTAGTACTGAAGGAACACCTACTCGAGAAATGTTTCCCTGAACTGCGGCAACACCTGGTGGATAGCAAGCTGACCAGCCCCCGGAAGCTTGCTGAGGAGGCGGACATTTGGGCTAGTACCCGGGTGTCCACAAGGGGGACTGGAGGGGATACTCAAAAGGCCGGACAGGGCGCCCCCCAGAAGAAGGAAGGAGGGGAAAAGAAAAAGGAGTTCTCCAAAGGCCCCCAAAATAACTTCCAAGGGAAGGGAACAGGATTCACCTCTAAGGCTAACCCACCCAGAAACCCTAATCCTGGCCAGAGTCAGCAGCCAAGGGTTGTCCATTGCTACGAGTGCGGTGGCGTTGGACACTATAAAGGAGATCCGAAGTGTCAGAAACGATCACCCCCTCCCACTGGAGGAAAGCCCCCCGGAGTAGCTAGTGTAGTGCTCGGGGAGGAGATGCCCTTAACTAAGGGAAGGGAGTGGGCGGGTGTCACTTTAGTGTCCCTGGGAGAACGGGAGATGGTTCCTAAGATCCAGGTGCCCGCAAATACCGCAAAGTATGGGCAGTGGATCACCATCAACGGCCAAAGAGGGGAGGCTCTGAGAGACACAGGAGCCAGTATGACTATGGTGCGTAGCCAGCTGGTGTCTCCAGAGCAGGTAATTCCCGATGTACTCCACCCAGCCGCGATGGCTGACGGCAGAACAGGTCACTATCCAGTGGCCGAGGTTCCCTTTGAATGGGGGGGGGTTGCAGGTTCACTTCGAGTTGCCGTAAGCCCTGCCGTGCCAGTCGATTGTCTGCTGGGGAATGACATGGAGCACAACGCTTGGAAGGAGGTGGAATACCGGACTCACACCGAGATGCTGGGTACACCTGACTGGGCCTGTGTTAGCACAAGGTCCGCGACTACCCGAAGAGGGAGTTCATACCGGCTGGAGCCTGGAACAAAGGCCCAGCCAGCTGCCAGTCAAGGGAAGAACCGAGGACAGGAGGAGCCTGCCTCGGCGTCTCCACCCCGTAGGACGGATAGGCCACCGGAGGTGGTGGACCAGGAGTCTGCGGAGGGGGACGTTACCAACCTGGAGGACCTACCCATCCCGGCCGAGTGGCACGTGGAGGGAGGCCCGTCCAGGGAGGAATTCTGCCAGGGCCAGAGGGAGTGCCCTACCCTTGAGGGGCTGAGGCGACAGGCCGAAGCCCAGGCAGCAGGGAACGTTGAAGGGAACTACAGTGTTTACTGGGAGGATGGCCTCCTCTACAGTGAACCCAAGGCACCCCTACATGGATCGTCACGAGCCTTGGTAGTTCCTCAACGTTATCGAGCCTTCCTTTTAGAGTTGGCTCACGAGATCCCCTTGGCAGGACACCTGGGGCAAGACAAGACCTTCGCCCGTCTTGTCCCACACTTTTATTGGCCTCAGATGAAAGTGTCGTCCGATACCTACTGCCGGACATGTGTGTCTTGCCAAGCCAGTGGGAAAACAGGGGTGAAGCTGAAAGCTCCCCTGGAACCACTTCCTGTCGTTAGCACCCCTTTTGAAAGGGTGGGCATCGACATTGTGGGTCCGTTAGATCCACCAACATCAGCTGGTCACAGGTTTATCCTAGTCCTGGTGGATCATGCCACACGGTACCCAGAGGCAATACCTCTGAGGACCATAACAGCACCTGTTGTGGCTAGGGCCCTGATGGGAATCTTTACCCGAGTGGGTTTTCCCAAGGAAGTTGTGTCCGACAGGGGGACCAACTTCATGTCAGCGTATATGCGGGCAATGTGGAAGGAGTGTGGAGTGACCTACCGGTTCACCACTCCTTACCACCCCCAGACCAATGGTCTGGTGGAGAGGTTTAACAAAACCTTGAAAGGCATGATCAGAAGTCTGCCTGAAAGCCTGCGGAGGAAATGGGACGTCCTCCTACCCTGTTGACTTTTTTCTTACAGGGAAGTGCCACAGAAGGGAGTGGGCTTCAGCCCCTTCGAGCTTCTGTATGGGCACCCTGTACGTGGACCTCTTAACCTGGTGAGAGACGGATGGGAAAGAACTCCCAGAAAGCTCCCCCAGGATGTGGTGAGCTACATGCTGGCCTTCCGGAGCCAAATGGCTAAGTTGTGGAAGCAAGCTTCTGACAACCTGGAAGCCAGCCAAGCAGTAATGAAGGCGTGGTATGACCACAACGCTCACCCGGGGGAGTTGGAGCCTGGCCAGAAGGTGTGGGTGATCGAACCCGGAGAGCTTAGTGCCCTCCAGGATCGCTGGTCAGGACCCTTTGAGGTGTTGGAGAAGAAGGGTAAGGCTACCTACTTGGTGGACCTGAAGACCCCTCGTCAGCCCCTGCGGGTGCTGCATGCCAACCGCCTCAAACCCCACCACGAGAGGCCCGAAGTCATCTTGATGATGGTGACTGACGGAGGAGAGGACGTGGAAAGCGAGCCTCTCCCTGATCTGTTTGCGTCTCAAGAGAAGGATGGGTCGGTGGAGGGAGTGATTCTCTCCCCATCTCTAACTCCTGAACAGCAGGAGGACTGTCGCCAGGTCCTGGGGCAGTACTCTTCGTTGTTCTCCCTTGTCCCGGGTAGGACTCACCTGTGCGTCCATGACGTGGACACAGGGGACAGCCCACCTGTGAAGTCCAAGATCTACCGGATGTCAGACAAGGTGAAGGCCAGCATTCATAGTGAAGTCACTAAGATGCTGGAGCTAGGAGTGATTGAACCTTCTAGCAGCCCCTGGTCTAGTCCGGTGGTGTTAGTACCGAAAGCTGCACCACCGGGTGCCCAACCAGAACTGAGGTTCTGTGTGGACTACCGGGGACTGAATTCAGTGACAAAGACTGATGCACATCCGATCCCTAGGGCGGATGAATTGATTGACCGGCTGGGAGCTGCCCAATATCTAAGTACCTTTGACCTTACTTCAGGGTACTGGCAGATCTCGTTGACTGATGGAGCAAGGGAAAGGTCAGCCTTCTCCACGCCCAATGGCCACTACCAGTTCTGTGTGATGCCCTTTGGGCTCAAGAACGCACCTGCCACGTTTCAGCGCATGGTAAACCAGATCCTCACCGGAATGGAGAGTTTCTCTGCTGCTTATCTGGATGACATAGCCGTCTTCAGTAACAGCTGGGAGGATCACTTGCGTCACCTGCAAGCTGTTCTCCAGGCCCTGAGACAAGCTGGATTGACGATCAAGGCCAGCAAGTGCCAGATCGGGCAGGGGTCGGTAGTGTACCTTGGACACTTGGTGGGTAGGGGAACGGTGCAACCCCTCCAGGCGAAGATCGAGGCCATCATGGCCTGGGAACCCCCCAAGACACAGACTGAGGTCCGAGCATTTTTGGGCCTCACGGGATACTATCGCCGCTTCGTGAAGGGGTACGGTACCATCGTAGCCCCTCTCACGGAGCTCACGTCCAAGAAACAACCTCGACGGGTAGTCTGGACGGAGGCTTGTCAGCAAGCCTTTGAGAGATTGAAGAAAGCCATGTGCGAGGCCCCGGTCTTAAGGGCCCCAGACTTTTCCAAGAAGTTCATTGTCCAGACAGATGCATCAGAACATGGCATTGGGGCAGTGTTATCGCAACTCAACGAAGAGGGTCTGGATCAACCCGTGGTCTTCCTATCCCGGAGACTACTTCCCAGGGAACAGAAGTGGAGTGCAATAGAGCGTGAAGCCTTTGCAGTGGTATGGGCTCTGAAGAAGTTGCGGCCATACCTGTTTGGATCGCACTTCCTCGTTCAGACCGACCACAGACCCCTTCGTTGGCTGATGCAAATGAAGGGGGAGAACCCCAAGTTGTTGAGGTGGTCTATTGCCCTACAGGGGATGGACTTTCAGGTGGAACATCGGCCTGGAGTGGACCACGCCAATGCAGACGGTCTCTCAAGGTATTTCCGCCTTAGTGAGGAGAACTCCCAAGGGGTTGGGTAGCTCTCCCCACTTTCAGCTGGGGGGGACGCGTGTTAGACCTGTCAGCCCTTTGGGTGGTCCCTCCTCATCATTATTTATTTTGTCCCACTTTTGCCTCAAACCCTGTTTGAATTTTTCCTTTTTGGGAACCACCAGACTTTTTCGTGTTGCTACAGGTTCAGGGAACCATTTTAGCTACCCCTGAAACTTCTGTCTGAGGGCCTGGAGCACAAAATGGTGGCCACCTGTGACATCACCAGCATCCACTGGAACCTACCAGCACCTTCCAGAACATTCCAGGAGCTTCCAGAACCCCGTGACCGTTGGAGGCGGTTTAGAATGTTGGGAGGATAAGAGAGGCAGTTGGCAGTTGGAGCTGGCAGTTGGCACCTGACTGGTGAAGAGAGAGGAGCACAACAGTGAAGGAGGAAGGAGTGAAGCAGCAGGGGTGGAAACTTGTGCCTGGAGTTGGGGTCCATAAACCCACCCTTGATACTTGTCCCAACTGATGGATCCCAGCCTATAGCCCTGTGTGGGAAGAAGACAGAAGAAAACCATCCTAAGGACCTGGACAGCAGGAACAGGCCTTAGAACCAAGAAAGCAGCAAGATCCTGACCTGGAAACTGGTTTCCCTGGAGCCCGGCGTCGAGTAGCCTGAAGACCTGGAGCCCGAGGTGGAGAAGCGGCGCTGACTGAAGTAGCAGACGTCGTACCCGGAGCCGCCTGAGGTCGTGAGAGGGCGCCGACGGGGGTCGAGAGGAATACCAGAGGTCGAGGAGGAAGTGAACCGAGGTCGAGCGAGCGGCGTCATCGGAGGAGTGAAGTCCGCCCTCCGGAGTCGTCGGAGACCGAGGTAGAGGTGAACCGGAGGTCGGGAGTGAGGATCGCACTCCGGAGTCGCCCGGAACCTGAGAGGAGGAGCACCGGAGGTCGGGGGTGAGGATCGCACCCCGGAGTCGCCGGAAGTCGACATCGAGGCCAGGCCGGCCGACGTCATCGGAGTCGAGAGCGCCATCGGACCGGAGCCGCCCGAAGTCGACATCGTGAAGAGACTGCCCGACGTCGTCGAATCGGAGGTAGAGATCGAACCGAGGCCGCCGACATCGGACCGGAACCGCCTACCGGCGTCGTCAAAGAACTGACATTGTGCCGAGGCCGCCGAGACCGAACCGGAACCGCCTCACGGCGTCGACACGACTCCAGCGGCGTCGGAACATCAGAAAAAGGGCAGTAAGTGGAGTAGAGGGCGCCTAAGGCCCTGTGGAGACCTGAGAGACTGCTCTAAGGGGCTAGGGAGGTGCTGAAACCCACCTGACTGTGCCTGGGGTGAACTGGGACTAACCTAGAGAGGTTGTGTGGAGAAGGAAAGCCAGGGCATTGGTATTCCCCCCTTTGATCTACCTCAGTTTAGGCCTCAGCCTTGTCCCAGCCAGGGAGTAGCCTCCCCCCTCAAGCCTTCCACAACCCTACAAGCTGTGCCTGGGCCAAATCAGCCCTTAAGAAGTGAAGGGTCACCTGATTATATGAGGGGTGCTGTATACTTGTAATTATTTATTGGGGATACTGTATTTATTGAGTTTTTACCTATTTATTGCTGCACTATATTTATAGGTCCACAGGACTTGTTGGTGTACAATATTTATTGGTACAGTATTTATTGCCTCAAAGTATTTAATTGTCTGTATATATTGCACTTGTATTTATGCCCTGTTATTTATGATCACCCCTATTTATTTCATCAAACAGCCGATATTTATTTGACCTGCACTAATTGAAACTTGTATATTGTGATTGACCTATTTATTTTTCCAATCAGCAACTAAGAGAAAAAGATAAAGAAAGAATATTTTCATAATTTTTACGGTGTAGAGTCGTTTTTGGAACGGATGCACGCATGGTTATTGTATGGGTATATTGTATGCTTAGCACTGCGCCTGTTTCCTGACCACTCGAGCCAAGCTACCACAGTGTGTTCGGGGAGTCCACCACCACCCTGCGGAGTGGGGGTGGGCTGTTTCCAACAGTGAGCAACATAATTTTGGGGTTCGCCTCTGAGGGCTACAAATTCAACTTAAAAAAATCGAAAATAGCCCACCTCAATGTCCTATTTTGAGGATCCGAGTCATCCAGTGAAGCAAAAGCCTAGCAGCTACCTTTTTAGACAAGTGCGCGCTGCTCGAACCTCCAAAAACTCTGAAAAACGTACAATCCATATAGGGGTTCCTACATTTTGGCAGAACATACATTTTGGATTATGCAGAAAAAGTAAAGTCTTTCTACGAATCAGACCTGATTTTTCAATTAGACATTGGACACAGGAACACACAGATATACTTTGTTCCTTACAAGCTGAGATGATAGCTTCAAAACACCTACACGTGTAAATATCACAAACTTGGAGATCCGTGTAATAGTGGGTCTATCAGGGTACACCTACCTAACATTCAATGAAGGTGAAACAGTACCCATAGCATACAAATCACACATGTACACAAATGCTAAAATGCGTTTTGCTTCAACAGAGAACATTCTGACAGCTGTACAGACTGCGGTAGTGAGAGAAAGAGCACTGTCTCAGGGGAAACTAATAATTGTTGTGACACCGGTACCAGACTTAGAGGCTGTTACAAAATCTAACATTCCAGACGCAAAAGCGATACATCCACGATGGATGCAATGGACAACTTCTCTCACTGCAACAGATGTAGACTACAAATTTGATTCTACACTAAAAACATAACCATTCCTGAAATATGAACAAGAATAACCTCACCTGAATGAAATAATGCCTCTGGATCAGTATGAATAGATAACAATACAGCGCAGCTTGTACAATTGTAAAAGGACGTATGCAGGACGGCAAGTTCCATCCTAGCAGCATGAAGACGCAGTCTCTAGGAGACTGCACAGCAGAGCTGGCAAAATTAAAAGCATTATTACTGGCACTAATACAAACCGATTGAGAATTCCCCACACTTATAGGGTGCGATTCATTTTACTGTGTCCAGTCTTACAATGAATATCTTCATTACTGGGGTCAGAATGGGTTTGAAGACTCAAAAGGTTGCACAATAAAGCACAAAATGCTTTGGGAAAAAGTGGCAGAGCTAATAAAGACTTGCCCAGAGCTCATGTCATACACACACTGAGTCATCAACGCGATGGCGTTCACGTTTAAGGGAATTCAGTGGCTGATGAAGCTGCAAAAGGGACAGTACAAACTGCTGCCATAGCTGCAACCACTCGTTCTTGCACAAGAATAGACGGAAGCACAATGTTAGCGGTCATTGCTTCACGTAAAAACAGCACAGCCTTGCCAAAAGGTTTTCCACTCAAGTACTCATACAAGTTAAATTTAAAAATATTCCGTATGCTCAAATTCCAGGAGTAGGGGATAGAGTAATACCAAACATGGCTCGCAGGTTAGGTTTAATTCTAGCTGCACACAAGGGTCTGGGATCTGCACACGCAGGGGTTACTGTGACTGTTTTATTGATGAGACAATGTTATTGGTGGCAAGGTCTGACCAAACAGACAAAAGCGTTTGTACTTAAGGGCGACATCTGTCGGCAGATGAAGGGTTCGACCGTAGCACGCCCACCACAAACACCATCACTGATATCGGACAGACCTCTCACTTATGTCTATTTGGACCACTGTGACCCCTTAAAATCTGATGGGCTTACAAGTACATCTTGGTGGCAGTGGATTCATGTTCTAGATTCCTGTGGCTATGGCCTCAGTGCTTGGCTGATGCTCAAACTGTTATAAAAGATTTGTGAGTTTTCAGAGGGACATATGCAGTTGGTACATTACATTCTGACTATGGCCCTGCGTTCAGCTCCAGGGCTTACAAGGAAGCCATGGGAAGGTTGGGTGTTGCATTGCGGTACTCCTCTCTGTACCATCCCGAGGAAAATTCTGTCGTGGAGAGAAAGAAATGTGACTTAAAGCAATCTTTAACAGCAAGATTATTAGGTTTGGGTGGTAGTTGGGTCAATCACCTATATGGGTTCTAGAGGGCACTAAATATTATGCAAAGAAGTTCCCTGGGAGGTGTCACCCCTTATGAAGTCCTACTTGGAACAAGAATGATGGTACCTGATCTTGATTATGAAAGCACAGTGGCGGATGAAAAACCTTTTTATATCGATAAACGTATGGCTCTTTTACAGGATCTTAATGAATTCCGGGCACTACAAAGCAACATGCAAGTAAAACGCACCGCCACTGGGGAAGTGAAATCAGTAACAGCAAGACATGCCTGGATCCCAAAAGTCGGGGATCAGGTCAGAGAAAGAATTGTGGACAAGAAAGATTTTGGGCCATCATGCAGAAAGCCTGTACCTGTCCTAGCTGTCGAAAGAACAAGAACAGTTCTTCTTCTACCTCTTGCCAGCAATAAAGAGAAGAGATTTGTCTCAATTGATCTGATCAAGCCACACTATGTTGCCGATCCTAAAAAGCAGGTCACGCGGGCTCCTGGGTAGCCAACGCTCTCCTCTCGCTACCATACAGGAAGTCCAGACAGAAAGACTTATAACATTCGAAGAGTCTACAATTCGAAGTAATGGAGTCACCAGCAATGAAATGGAACTTGTTCCTATTGACATTGAACAACAACAAAATTAAAGTGAAACACAAATATCAATTCGACCTACCACCGACATCTACATCAATATGCCTCTACAGGAGACAACTGCCAATTCAACCAAACCTGCTGAGCTACCAAAGATAGATCATACTGCATCTGGCTAATTCATCGATGTCAACACATTTTCTCTGGATCCAAGTGAACCTGAGTCACCGCCAGCTCCAGTTTCCCACAAAAAACAACTTCATGATTTATAAATTTTCCTGAAAAAGACATATCTAGTTTCACCATGGCTACAGCTCTGGATATTCACTAGTATACTGTTCCTACTTCTCTGGATAGGTTTAGTGACTGTCTTTTCCTTGATCATGAACAGACACTATCTCCCAGAACGCTCTGCAGTATTAAAAGTGAACCTGGTATTGAAATCCAATACGTCATCTCATCGTGAACAAAGAGACCTGTCATATGTGAACATTACAGCAGTTCCTGACGGTATAGTTTGGGATAGGGTTTCATATGATGTATTTGGTCCCACTGAACTTTTAAAAAAACCTGTGTTCCAAAATGTCTTTAAATGATATCATCACCTCAAGTACATAATCTTACGATTGGGATTTTGATTAAAGATTAAATGATTGGGATTTTTAAATTGTTAATAACATGTTTTCTGATTTAGAAGTGTCTGCAGCATTTTCAACAAATGAAATGTTTGATGACTTTTCCGATTTTAACAGAATGTACTATTATCAACACTATTGTCAGGATGGGGCTGAATGCTACAATCATGCCGCGCAGTTCGTTAGGACTGCATCGAGTTTGGGTTAAGCCCTCTCTCTGCAATTTATGGACAAGTATTTAGAGCTTTAGATTTCGTTCAAAGATGGCCGCCGAGTTTTCCTGACTAGCCCATTGCGTTTGAAGTCTCGCGGGATCACGAGATTTCGTCTCCTCACGAAGCGCACTTCAATTTAACCATAGTCGTTTGAGGGAGCTTTAGTTCACGCTCCTCACAAAAGAACTCCTGGCACTAGGAAATTCATTTGTCTCCGCAGGACTGTTGTCAGCGGATGGAGACGCATCTCAGAGAGAATTGTAGACTTAAAGTCTGAAAGAGAAATAACATTAGTCAGTTGGAGAATAGAACCAGAGTTGCGGAAGTAAGGAGAAGTGATATCAGAGTTCCAGAGTAACTTCAGAATATCCAGGGTCTCTCGTCCTCCGGTAGGCTTACCGTTGAGTAAGGAGTCCGCCTGGAGACCGGCAGCAGATACGGTGAGAGTGTTCACTCAGTTATCTCAAGTAGCAGGTTCAGAGAGACTGGTGTCCAGTTCATTCTCCATTCAGCAGAACTTTGCTTCGTCTCAAGCTCTGTCTCCCCTTACCGCCCTATGCGCTTTTCCTTGACCTTTCCCTTCCTCCTGTCTATCCTTCCCTGTCCCTTTTTGCGCGTTACCCCGAGAGCAAGGGAGACTTGAGACTTCACTGCAACCATCCTTCCAAGCAGCAAAGACTTGTAGTGAAGAAAGAACTACAGGTTCTCAGAACTGCGGTTACGAATTGTCATATCTGCTAAGAACATAGACTGGTAAGAAAGAGTAGAAGAGTAATGTTATGGTGGAATCTTGAAGGAAGTAAGTGGAGAGTAACCCAGGGTTTTTCTGTGCATATACAGGTTATAGAAAGCCGTAACCAGAACAACATCGAACAATATAAAGAGAGGCAATACTCAAGCAAAAGATCTGGTAGGAGAAAAGCTCAGATAGAGAGAGAGAGAGAGCGAGTGAACAAGATCTGTTAAGTAGGTTAGAAAGGGTACTGAATGGCATTCTGTCTCCTTCTGTGCATTAGGTCTCCCAGAAATCCCGCTGAAGATTGAGGAGGGAGCCAGGCCAGCTCGAGTGTCTCTTTCTCTGTCCAACTCCCCTTTCCCCCTGCCTGGAGCAGCTGAATTAACGCAGTGAGCTCTGGGAGGAGGGCATTGGGAACTTATCTTCATTCTGCCTCCGTGGAGAGTTTCCGTTTGGCCTTCTTGACAGATTGAAGTGCCCACGAGTTTCCTTCACCTGGGCAGAATGGCGGAGGGTTTCAGTTTAAAGGCCTTAGGGGATATGTTGGAGGGTATTCAGAGGGAATTAGGCACCCTAAGTGATGAAAATAAGAGTTTAAGGCAGGAGGTTATGGCTTCTAGACAGGAGACACTGTTATTGTCCCAGAGAGTTAGTGAGATATCCTCAGGGGCAACCTCCGCTCAAACCTTTCCTAGTGATGCACAAACAAAACAAGACCCACGCACTGTAGCTCAGGTTGTACACTCTGTGTCCCCCATCATTCCTTTGGCCCCCCCCCGAAAGATATTGTGGAGACCCTCAGAAGGCGCAGCTCTTTCTCACCCAATGTTCCTTACATTTTATGTGTCGTGCCAATTTATTCCCAGATGCTCAATCACGAGTGGCTTTTATTTTGTCCTATTTGGGAGGGGATGCTGCAAATTGGGCCATGCCATTAGTATCTCGGGACGATCCTTTATTATATAATTTAGAACAGTTCAAGACAGAATTCCTCAGAATCTTTGACAGGCGCCGAGTATCTCAGGCTACAGACAATGAACTTTTAGAACTGCGTCAAGGTAATAAGGATCTCATCTCTTACTTAACTCAGTTCAATAAACTATTGGTGGAGACCAATTGGCCAGAGGAGAAGAGATCAGCTCTGTTTTATCGAGGCCTACGTGATGACTTCAAAGATACCTTAGCACAGATTCCAAAGCGACCTATTGAATTCTCGGAGCTGGTGGATTTAGTTCTAGAAATCGATTTCCGCAGCGCAGAGAGAAGAGGAGAAAGGAAGACGAAGGACTTTCGCTGGAATTATCCACGCTTTGATCGAATGAAGACAGAACCCAGCAAGTCTACTGGTGGAACGGTAGAAAGTGAGCCAATGCAGATTGGGTCTGTTCGAGGCCCTTTGAGTAAGGAAGAGAAGGATCAAAGGAGACTGAAGAAACTATGCATGTATTGTGGGGGATCTGGGCATTTTGTGAGAGAGTGTCCAAAGAGGCCGAAGACCCCAAATCCGGGAAACTCCCAAAACCATCTGTAGGCGGAGTCGCTCAGATGGCGAAGGAGAAAAATCAGACTCCAAGAGATCACCAAATTTCGAACACCCTTCAGACTCGGGCACCACATTTAACCTTACAGATGAAATTAAGATTTAGGAGGCAAGAGCGGCAAGGAGTGGCAATAATGATCGATTCAGGTGCCACTGGCAATTTCTGCGATATAAAATTTGCCAAGAAGATGGGAATCCTGGCAATGCGTAAGGAGCAGAAGGAATCAGTCCGGGCTGTTGATGGTACTAACCTCTCGTCAGGTCCGATCACTCATCACACCGAAATGGTGGAATTGATTCAGTCCAATGGTCATAGCGAGGCTTTACAGTTCAATTTGATTGATGCCCCGCAATTTCAGATAATTTTGGGACTTCCTTGGCTGACCCTGCATAATCCTACCATCGATTGGGAAGATCGAACCATCGAGATGGATTCCGCCTATTGTGCTGACCATTGCTTTTCTTCAGTGAGCGAACCTTCCGAACCATCTTTGGCCACCTTGCTGTCTTTTAGTGGAGAGTCTATTGGAGTAATAAATACCTTGGAAATTCCAGTAGAGTATCAAGAATTCCAAGAAGTCTTCAGTGAACAGGAGGCCGAGAAACTCCCTCCACATCGTTCCTACGACTGCACCATCGATCTGGAACCTGGGGCTGCATTACCTTGCAGTAGGGTTTATGCGTTAACGGAAGCGGAGAACTGCTATCTGAAAGAATACCTAGATCGTTACCTGGCTAACGGATTTATCCGACCATCTCAGTCCCCAGTGTCTTCGCCACTATTTTTTATTCCAAAGAAGGAGGGGTCTCTGAGAACTTGCATCGATTATCGTGCGATCAATCGGGTAACGGTCAAGAACCGTTACCCTTTGCCTCTGATTTCTGTCCTCCTAGATCAGATAAAGGACGCTCAAATCTTCACAAAATTGGATCTTCGAGGGGCCTATCATCTCATCCGCATGAAAGAAGGCCATGAATGGAAGACTGCTTTTAGGACGAAGTACGGACTATTTGAGTATCAAGTCATGCCTTTTGGCTTGTGTAACGCTCCAGCAGCCTTCCAGCATTTCATCAACGATATTATGGGAGATTTGGTGGATCGGATCGCAGTGATCTATTTGGATGACATCTTGATATACTCCACTGACCCAAGAGAACATTCAAATCATGTAAAGGCTGTCTTGGAGAGATTGCGCAAGCATCAACTTTTTGTAAAACTGGAGAAATGCGCCTTCAATGTGCGAACTGTGGAATTCCTAGGTTTCGTGTTATCTCCAGGAGGAATCACCATGGAAGCAAAGAAGGTGCAAGCGGTGGTAGACTGGCCGTCACCAAAGGATGCGAGAGAGATTCAGAGATTCTTAGGATTCGCTAATTTCTATCGGCGATTCATCCAGGGATTCTCGCAGAAGATCATTCCCATTACCAGATTGCTGAAGAAGGGAGTGAAGTTCCACTGGACAGTGGAGGCAGAACATGCTTTCGAGTTTCTCAAGACGAGTTTCACCTCTGCTCCCATCCTGCTTCATGCAGACCCTACAGAACCTTTCTTTGTGGAAGCTGATGCTTCTGATCAAGCAATTGGTGGAATTTTGTCTCAACGACACAAGTCAACTGGGCAACTACATCCAGTGGCCTATCATTCTCGGAAATTGAATTCAGCTGAAGTAAACTACACCATCGCTGAAAAGGAGCTGCTGGCTGTGAAAGACACCTTTGTCGAATGGAGACATCATTTGTTAGGGGCCAGACACACCGTTAGTGTTTACCGACCACAAAAATCTTCAATTTCTAAAATCTGCAAGAACGTTAACTCCCCGTCAACTACGATGGTCTCTATACTTCGCAGATTTTGACTTTGTGATAACTTAACGACCAGGAAACAAGAATGGGAAGGCGGATGCCCTGTCCCGGATTCAAACCGAAGACACCGAACATTCAGTGACTCCGCAACCCATAATTCCTGAATCCAAGATTGTGTGTTCCATTTCGGAGGCCCATTATCAAGAAGCAATCCGAAAGCTAATGTCAGAAGCAGAGATGGCCGAGTGGGCCAGTCAAGAAGAAGGTCGGCAAGTAATCAATTCCTTGCCTTATCAAGACGGGGCCCTATACCTTCCTACTAAGGAGATCCAAGAACAAGTTTTGAAAGACTGCCATGATCAGCCGTTGGCTGGTCACAAGGGAGCAATGAAGACCATTGATCTGGTTCAGAGATACTTCTGGTGGCCTAATATGACTTCTCAAATAAAGAAATATGTAGAGTCTTGTGAGATCTGTGCCCGGGGAAAAGCTAGTAGGCAGGCTCCACAGGGGTTGTTACAGCCTTTGCCCACACCACCGCATCCTTGGCACACTGTCACATTAGACTTAATAGTAGACCTTCCGCTGAGTAAGGGTTACAACACCATCTTAGTAATAGTAGACACCTTCACCAAGATGAGCCACTTCATTCCAGTCAAAGGGATCCCTTCAGCTTCTGAATTAGCCCGTCTTTTCAGGGAAAACATTGTAAGGGTCCATGGAGTTCCCAAGATAGTGATTTCAGACCGGGGACCCCAATTTGTGTCACACTTTTGGAAAGCGTTCATGAAGGGAATGGGAGTGGAGGTCAGACTATCTACTAGCTATCACCCTGAGACTGATGGTCAGACCGAGCGAGTGAACCAAGAGCTTGAACAGTACTTGCGTCTGTTTCTCTTAGATCAGGGAGGTGACTGGCCAGATTTATTATGGATGGCTGAATTTGCGCATAACAATGCCAAACACGCTTCCACAGGTTATTCTCCCTTCTACCTAAACTCTGGGCTGCATCCTAATCCCTTTAGTAACCAGGGAGATTTTGGAGTTCCAGCAGTCAGTGATTTATTCACAGATCTGAGTAGGGCTCGTAAATCTGCAGAATCCAACTTACACCAGGCTAAGGCAGGCTACAAGAAACAGGCCGACAAACACAGGAGGAAGACACAGCAGTATCAAGTTGGAGATTCAGTATGGTTGTCTTCAAGGCATCTTAGGTTAAAGGGAAATAGGAAGTTCCAACCTCGCTTCATAGGTCCCTTTGTCATCGAACAAATTCAGGGTCCGGTCACTGTCAAATTAAAATTACCTGCTCAGTTAGGAATTCATCCAGTGTTTCATGTATCCCTTCTAAAGAAGACAGCTCCTAACCTCAGACTAAACAAACCCCCCCCCCCAGTGATGTTTGACAAACATTTAGAATATGAAGTAAAGGGAGTGCTAGATTCCAAGAGGAGCAAAGGAACCCTACACTATTTAGTGGATTGGAAGGGGTTTGGTCCTGAGGAGAGATCATGGGAACCCGCAAAGAATGTACATGCTCCTAGACTAATTAGACGATTTCATGCACAACATCCCCTGAAACCTAGACCGATGGATCGGTCTTTGAGAGGGGGTACTGTCAGGATGGGGCTGAATGCTACAATCACGCCGCGCAGTTCGTTAGGACTGCATCGAGTTTTGGTTAAGCCCTCTCTCTGCAATTTATGGACAAGTATTTAGAGCTTTAGATTTCGTTCAAAGATGGCCGCCGAGTTTTCCTGACTAGCCCATTGCGTTTGAAGTCTCGCGGGATCACGAGATTTCGTCTCCTCACGAAGCGCGTCTTGCTGCGCACTTCAATTTAACCATAGTCGTGTGAGGGAGCTTTAGTTCACGCTCCTCACAAAAGAACTCCTGGCACTAGGAAATTCATTTGTCTCCGCAGGACTGTTGTCAGCGGATGGAGACGCATCTCAGAGAGAATTGTAGACTTAAAGTCTGAAAGAGAAATAACCTTAGTCAGTTGGAGAATAGAACCAGAGTCGCGGAAGTAAGGAGAAGTGATATCAGAGTTCCAGAGTAACTTCAGAATATCCAGGGTCTCTCGTCTTCCGGTAGGCTTACCGTTGAGTAAGGAGTCCGCCTGGAGACCGGCAGCAGATACGGTGAGAGTGTTCACTCAGTTATCTCAAGTAGCAGGTTCAGAGAGACTGGTGTCCAGTTCATTCTCCATTCAGCAGAACTTTGCTTCGTCTCAAGCTCTGTCCCCCCTTACCGCCCTATGCGCTTTTCCTTGAACTTTCCCTTCCTCCTGTCTATCCTTCCCTGTCCCTTTTTGCGCGTTACCTCGAGAGCAAGGGAGACTTGAGACTTCACTGCAACCATCCTTCCAAGCAGCAAAGACTTGTAGTAGAAGAAAGAACTACAGGTTCTCAGAACTGCGGTTACGAATTGTCATATCTGCTAAGAACATAGACTGGTAAGAAAGAGTAGAAGAGTAATGTTATGGTGGAATCTTGAAGGAAGTAAGTGGAGAGTAACCCAGGGTTTTTCTGTGCATATACAGGTTATAGAAAGCCGTAACCAGAACAACATCGAACAATATAAAGAGAGGCAATACTCAAGCAAAAGATCTGGTAGGAGAAAAGCTCAGATAGAGAGAGAGCGAGTGAACAAGATCTGTTAAGTAGGTTAGAAAGGGTACTGAATGGCATTCTGTCTCCTTCTGTGCATTAGGTCTCCCAGAAATCCCGCTGAAGATTGAGGAGGGAGCCAGGCCAGCTCGAGTGTCTCTTTCTCTGTCCAACTCCCCTTTCCCCCTGCCTGGAGCAGCTGAATTAACGCAGTGAGCTCTGGGAGGAGGGCATTGGGAACTTATCTTCATTCTGCCTCCGTGGAGAGTTTCCGTTTGGCCTTCTTGACAACTATGGTCCTCAGTTTTTTGCATAAAACAAGTGCACCACGTAATGTTTTCGCATACCACCAATAAGAACATTGCTCAACACCACCGAAAGGTAGTTCACAAAAGTTTGCACAAAAGTTTGCTAATTTTTCTGGATTCAATACATCAGATCCACGCTCATATTATTATATGCTTGCACCTTTATCTGCAAAGAAAAGTATTCTAACTAACACAAAACAGATATACTCTGAATCCTTTATTGCCCAACTGTCTGAGCAGAGTTCGATGTATGGAAAGACACTATAGATATTAAATCAGTCTGGGGGACTTAAGAATGGCAGGTTCAGGGAACCGAGGCACTATTTAGAGCATGCCTCATACCACAACAAGTGATTTTCCTGAACGACCCTGTGCAACAGACTTTCTGTCTTTGGTAAGCCAAGATTAAGGATTTGAATACACCTCGCATTCCCTCGCTTTCACACTTGGGGGGATGGCAAAATTATACAGAAAACGGTGAGGGTACACTAGATGACATCATGCATGGCGTTTCATTCACACAAATAGGTGTCAGTCAAGATTCAGGGGTACCTCTGAAAGGTTTAGTATCCATAGGCCTGACTTACGGTATGTACAAAGAGAACATCTGGGGTGGTGACATCATACAGTGTTGGAAATTTATGCCTAGATTGGCTAAGAACCTTGACATTGTCTCAGGTGAAACAACGCTTGTCCCTACTGTCAGATGACATGGATCTCAGGGATTTTTTACTAAGTCGCGGAAAGCCACGTCAGAAACGCTTCTTATATGCTGTTTATAATGAAATTTGGAAAATCTCCTAAAAGGAAGCTGCAGAGAGATTGTGTGAAATTGACAGAATTAATTTGGAAAAGGCTTTGGCTGTGTTTGAATATGGCATGACCTCACTACCATCCATTATTTATTCACTGGGCAACATTGTATCTTCTGCTATAGATATAATGGAACATGATCTGTGCATTTTACAACACGGACAATCATAGTTACGTTGTATTATGTTATTAAGCTGGACGCTACAATCACTGAGCTCTAGTTATGTGCTCTGAAGATATATCAACAGTACGTCTCTGTTATCTGCATATAATTTGACTGAAAAGCAGACAACAATGGCTCAAAGAGATGCGAAATATATAATGCTGCACATTGATAAACTAGACCAATTACCTTTCACCGTGGCAGAGTCACCATCAACAGAATGGTTAATTCATGGCCATATAACGTTACCAGTAACAACTTTCCAGTTTCAATATTGCCTAGAACACCACCATGTAGGCAGGTATGAAGCAATGGGTAGGGAATTCATCCATGAATCTTGGGAATTACCGTATAGATTTAGATGAAGGAAAGGGGACACTGATGTGGTACAGACTGCGAGAATTCTTTGAGTGGATCTCTCATTTGCCAGGACATTATGCTTCAGGGGGCCTGTAATAGTTCAGTAGCTAACTTATCCTGTCATTTGAAAGGTTCCCCAGCTGCCGTGATTAATCCAGTGTTCAAACTGCTCTTGAATGGGAGTTACTTTATGCTGAATGATCAAGGTTGTTGTGGGATGCTTCCAGGCATGGCATATCTTGTCAATGTAAATTCCAGGTTACTTGTTGTATGCAAGTATTGTTTCCACCGACCACACAGTCAGGGGAGGCGACGTTATCACCTTCGTTGAATGTTTCCTTTATACGGTTTGATACTCTGAGCTGAATGAAAGCCATGCTTTTACAGAAAAATGTGCCCTTAACCTGAGCCTGAGAGACTTTTGATCTCCAGGTTGCAAGGTCTTTAGCTGAGATACTGCCACTAACATGAACTAACTGCCCTTTCCATTTCAGAGAAATTGTACAGCATATCTTTAACATGTCTGTTACGAAGGGTATAGTACACCTATTTAAGACCAGGTCCTGGACTGCTGGGCACCTTTCAGACAGTCTTCGGAGTGATTCGAACTTTCATACACTCCATATTCTGAAGCATTTTTGGAGTTATATATGCTAACATATGACAGCATGGAGAGTTAAAAAAACGGATGCAATTTCCTTAAATACAGTCATATGTTAGCATATATTTGTAGTATAATGCTAATATATACCTGTGAGTGTAGTATTTTGTTTATGTGGCTGCTTAATTTGCTAAATCGTGATAGGCATCCATGTTTGAGTGTACATTCGGGAGTTAAATAAATGTGGAAATATGGATAAATACCAATAAGATGGCCAAAAAATAAATATGGATAAATACAGACAGAAATCTTAAAAAAATAAATACCATTAAACCGGGAGCCCTATTTATGATATGCCTGCCACAAGTGATTTATGGCCTCAATAAAGTACATTGTGGGGGCTCATGCTTTAAGTCAAATGCTTACTAAACTGCGGCCAATAATTCCAACCTACACAAAGGTATGTGTCTCATTGATTGAGAGTGATCCAGGTGCGGGTTTTATTATTCTCGGCTCCCACTGTCTACGGTCTCTCAACACCAGTCCTCTTGCTTTCTCTGGCAGCTTCCAAGGTGCTTCGGGATTAGGTGCGACTGCTGAGCTCTAAGATATCCATCCAGTATTTCGCACTGCGTTTCCTTTGTTTCAATCACCTGAGTTTCGCATTTATGAGTTTTCAGTATCCGCCTCTTGCCCACCTCCTACTCTCTTCGCTTTTGATATTATTCCTTTAAGGGTGGGCTTAAATAGACACACAAATGCCACTTGCTGGCTATGCCTCTCTTCTTTTGCTTGGTCATGTGGAGAACACAATATTGTTTTTGGGACTCATTGGCTCTCATCTCTCTACACTGACCATCTTCCTTGGTGTCGTCCAGGGCTGCTGAAAGTCCGACAGGTAGCTTGCTCTGGGATTTCCTGCCAGGGTTTCTATGGCATGTATGTGTTCCTCGGTCCTGCGATGCCCTGCCTGGTTGTTTTCTCACTTTGGGTGGATGATACAACAGACTGTAGCTAATTCAGAGGCATGGCACACAGAATTCATCAAGGAAGTGTGAACCTGGGACCTCGCCATGACCCTGCCTATGACTCCCCCCACACAACTCCCATCCCCTCCGAATAAACATTTAAGCAATACTATTTGAAACGTGTATGACATGGCTCCATTGAAGAGGAAAGAATGCTGGCAGACATGGAATGATAAAAATGGAAGTCATGACTTCTGGAAAGAATGCCTTTTGAGTCCTCAGCACCACCGTGTCTGGGGAAAAATGGTGGTGTAGGGTGGATGCACTGAGAGTGCCTGAAGTTTATTCACACGATGAGCTGAATTAATTACAATAAGGAAGACTATCTTTAAAGTCAGGAGGCAGAGCGGGCAGCTATGAATCGGCTCAAAGGATGTACACATGAGAAATGTCAAGACCAAGTTAAGGTCCCACTGCAACATCTCAAATGGTTTTGTAGGAAACCTGCGTCAACCGTTTAATAAATCTCAACACAGGTGATTCAAACATGGGGGTTGGTATAGCAAACGCAGAAAGGTCAACAAATAACCTTTAACAGTGCCCACTGCAAGACCTCAACAATAAAACAAACAAAAGGATGTCTCACAGCTTTGCTTGTAAAGGGTCAGGCTTGCAAATGGCACACCAAGCCACAAATGTAACCTAGAGCCTGACATAAATGGATTTCGGGGAAGAGCTTCAGGTGGCAAGGGTGACATCTACCACTTCAGGTTGCATACCAAATGCAGTGAGTTGCTGCCAGTCAATCTCCACGCATGTAGGTGTCGACTATGTAGATCCAGGAGTAGGACCCTACCCTGTTGCTGAAACAGGATGACCTCTTGAAGTGGCAACCTAATAAGTGGACAGATGCTCATGCCTAGAAGGTCTGGCTACCACACTCTCCTAGCCCAATCTAAAGAGACTAGGATGACTTGGTCCCGGTGTTCCTGCTCTTTTTTAGAACTCTGGGAAGGAGAGGCTGGGGCAGAAGGCATACAGGAGTACTGTATTCCATTTCAGCTGGACGGTGCCTCCTAACAAGTGCTCCTAGGTAAACTTCAGCACACAACTTTCAAAACTGCAAGTTCCTAATGGTGGGAAAAAGATCAAA
Organism: Triturus cristatus; assembly: GCF_964204655.1. Taxonomy (NCBI): domain Eukaryota; kingdom Metazoa; phylum Chordata; class Amphibia; order Caudata; family Salamandridae; genus Triturus; species Triturus cristatus. Next base: position 728,275,118 of record NC_140592.1, on the reverse strand, counting down.
CCAGGGTTGAAATACATCCTGCGCCACCTCAGGATGTAGAAGCCACTCGTGATCTGCCAGATGCTGCCTACTCAGCACGTCTGCTGTGGCATTTAGGGACCCAGCTAGGTAGTTCACAATCAGAAAAATGCCCTGGATTTCCAACTAAATCCAGAGGAATAGGGCCTCTTGACACAGGACACAGGACACAGGACCCAGGACCCCACTTCACCCTGCTTGCTGCGGTACCACATGGGTGGTGGTGTTGTATATGAAAACCTGCACCTGCCTTTTCTTGAATTTCCCACAGTTCTAGTCTCCTTTAATCTGCACCTCCCCCATATGAATTCCCCAGCCCAGCAGGTACAGGTCAATTACCACTGTCCTCTTTGTTTGAGAAGTGAGACCAATTTCTTTCAAACAGCCACAATTGCAAATTTTGAGGTGTCTCCTCCGAGACCTCGATGGCATCAGTCAGACTCGCTTGATGCTGGGCCTATTGGAACTTCAAATTCCGCTTCATGCAGCACACATGAAAGTGACAAAATGGCATTTTTTTAAATGTTTCTTTATGTGCAGGAAGGGACACCTTCCTACACATAAACAAACAATGGCATTTTACTTTTTCCATGTGTGCTGCACAAGGCAGCACACATGGAAAAAGCAAAAACGAGGAGAAATAATGCATTTCTCCTTGTTTCGCCATCTTAAGAAGAGTTTTTACCTTGGCTTAATTTTGGCGCTGCCTCCTATGTACGCCACCCTTGTACTTAGGGGGCAGCATCAAAATGAATGGGTGTTGTGGTGGAACGCCCACGAAACACCCACTGCCCACCCCTTTCACGCTAAGCATAGTGTGAAAGGGGGCCTTATGTACAAGGCAGTGTTAAGCCACGTTAAGTGGCTTAACACCGCCTTGTACATAAGGCGCAGCCCCTATCGCCACCTCAACATCAATATAGGTGACATTGTGGTGGCGATAGGGGCTTGTACGAATGCCCCTTTGTTTCAATCACTCTTCAGAATAACAAAAAAAATTATTCATTTGTGCTTTCCCAACTGCTGATATATTTTGGATTATTTTTAGTGTTTATTTACAGGCATTTAATTTTTTTGTGAGCTATGAAAAAATGTATAATACCTTTGCTTTTACATTCTTGGCATCCTGGTACCCGAGCAAAATTGTCACATAGTTCAGTTCATAAAATCCTCTCACTTTGCAGTTAAAAAAGGAAAAGTAAATATCAATCTCCATGTTGAATAAAATAAGCAGAAATTTGTCAGAAGACATAACCTGACATTTGACCTTTGTCTGTGAAGCACAACACGTGACAAGATAAAAACGAAATGTAAAAGCATCTTTATTGCTAAATCACTTTCTGAACTCCAGGATGGTTACCTTGGGGTCACTGTAGCATCCTCCCCAAACCCCTACTTCCCGTTCATATTAATGTGTTTCGACTAAATACAACACTAGTGCCTACTGCTCTTCTCAGGCAATCAATAGTATGCAGACCTGCGTCTATAACCTGTTTCGCCATGTCATATCCATCCTGAAATGTCTGAGCCAAAGAGGCCATAAATTTCTCCGGAACGTCCAGAAAGATCTCGCTGGTCATGTCCCACATGATGTGTATAAAGCAAACAAACAGGATTTACTGACCATAATGCTAGACTGGTGGAAGAAAACATGCTCTTGAGGAGTGGTTTGAAATGAGTTTGGATTCACCTTACTTGTTGAGGCCTGCACAATAAGGCTCTCTGAGGTGGGGTGCTCAGTGAGAAAATTGGGGTCACTAGGCACTTGTCTCTGATGTCTGGCCGTTTGCCTCTTCTCAGGAAGGCAAGAACAAAACTTCCACCAAGTAGCCATCAATGTATAAGTGAGGGCATGGTTAAAGAGAAGCAAGAGGTTAGATATAGCCGGCCCAGGCTATGAGAACTCTGTAAGGACATCTGTTTTGGTCTCAATGGATGGTAGCTGCAATTGCAGTGCCTCAGCTACCCTGCAGGCCATTATTGCAAACAAGGCACTCTCTTCCATTGGTGGCTTAAGCTGTCTCAGGCGAGGTATCAAGCCCATTGGTATTCTGTAAATACATGTATAAGGCATCATCACTGAGGTTGAAGTAAGACATCACCATCATCCTGCCCAGGATCCTAGGGTGCCCACTGTTCTATAAGAATCAATCAGAACCCAAAAAGATAGTCAGGTTACTTGATGACCTGATACGCTTTTGTAATTTGGTAGTGTGACATCAGTCAGGACTCGACATTGGTGTCAGCACTGGGTCTTCTACCAATACAGGTGGAGTCGGTACCAGTGTTTTTGTAGCAGGGACCGGCATGGATCTCGGGCTGAGTTGGTACAGGCCTTATAGCAGGTCCTAATTCAACAGATAGCACTAGGGACAGTGGGCCCCTGTGGTATCATAGGGGCTGAAGACATGCCAGAGGGATTCAGAAGTGCACCCACAATTTGCAGTATGGTCTTGAAGGCTCCAATCTGCTGTGGGGTCAACATCTCCCGAAGAAATTTAGGGCATGTCTGGACGAGCTAGGGAATTAGGGGTCTGGTGTGGACAGGAACACATCCACAAGTGTACCCACACATGTCCTACCTGTCACTAAATCACCCCTCCGCATCCAGGTCACCCATCTACCGCGATCATGAAGTAATGTCCCGGTCACGTCACCGCAGTGGTGAAGACTTGGGAAAACATGTGCACAATGCAGAAGGCAGGGCCAGCGCCAGGCATGAGCAGTGCACAAAGATCACAGGGCCACACCTCCACCCTCCACACACTAGCCCCCCCTTGAAGGGACATGCTGTGTGCCCCTCCTGTGCTCCCCCATGCACAACAACAAGCCAGGTGAACCCACACCCTGCACCACACACAAAACAACTAGGGAGACAGTCACAGCAGGAGTGGCTGCAGAGGAACACACAGCACAGAAGCACAGGCCCAGGGCAACCCACACACCACCGCAACACCACATACATGGCAAGAAAACTGAGTCCAAGCACAAAATGAATACACACACAAATAATGAACAATCACTCCACTGGACCCACAGCCTGCCAAGTCACTCAGACATACCCCACACTGACACACAGCCACATACACAGACCACATGCCAGCTGCAATGGAGGACAACATATAGGAAAGCTGAAGTGAGATGCCCACAAATGGATGGCCAATGAGCTAACTACCAAGCATGTGTACATCACATGCAAGACAAGGAACATATAACAACACCCTCAGCCCATCAAATCACACATGGCTGGCACAGTGAGTGAAGTCAAATCACAGTCATCCCAGTGCAACAACTCAGGGGGCCAGCAAGTCAACCCATGTATAGGCAGAGGGATGAAAGGAAGGCCCTGAAGTCAAACAGTGAACAGCCACACATATGTATCCAAATACTTGACAGGAGTATGTCAGCAGCACTACACACAGGGCCCATTGACACACGCCATGACTGTCAAACACAAGTAGGAATCTTCACACATACCCCCATCACACCTGCAGCACACAACACCAGTGTCAGACACACAGAAGGGTGTCAATAATGTCCAGTCAATACACAGACAAACAATCACACTCCCTGGGGGTATCCACAAACATCACATCCACACAGGGATGCCTGAACCAATGTCTGCACAAAAACCACAGCCAAACACATAACTCAACAAAAAGACACACAGAAGCACAACAAGACCAGACAAGACCCATGCAGCCAAACTGTGGAAAGGCAATGGGAGCACAGACAGAACAGGAGTGCACAAACTCATCAGTCAGGAACAATGCACAGACAACATACCACAACACAGACAAGAAGTGCACCATCACAAAACAATCATGGACACGAACTGGGAAAAATGAGCCTACAATGACACACAGACAGACATACCACACCACCCACCAAGTATATATGGTGTTACAGTGTACCACATGCCTGCACATGCACAAGAATGACAAGAGAAAGCTCAAATATGAGAGAAGAAAACACCAAGGACGCACCTAACACATGTAAAGGGACTAGAATATACCTACGTTCACCTGACAGACACACAAGTAAGGCACACCACACTGGCAAAAACCACATCAACAAAACACACACACTGACATGCAAATTTAACACCACACACAGAGCATCTGTCAGCTGCAAGAGACAACACAACCCAAACACTGCAGACAGCCACATCAAACACACAACAGTTGCACATGCCAATAATTCACATAGCAAACACAGCAGGACAACAGGGGATGCACACCAGGCAAGGACAAGGCAACATACACTCACAGCACTGCATGCACAACAATCAGTGTGTGCACACCAAACATACACACCATGAACACCCACAACAACAATCAAAATAGCACACTGACAACATCACACTCAGGAAGTGAAGCAGTACCTCAGCAAACACACATACACCTAACCCAACACCCACAGATGCACAAGTCTGGGACACCAAAGTGGAAACAAGATGACTAGAGGACTGTGCAGCACAAACAGTTGAACTGCATATGAGCATCCATGACTGCTGAACAGTACAAGAAAATCACATATAACCAATTGGGAAAATGTCCTGAGTGGCACATTGCTCCTGTGCAAAGATCTGCACCACAAAGTGTCACAAATGAAGTGATGGGGAGGTGCACACACAGGCAACACAAGGGGACAGCTGACATGAAAGTGAAGTGGTGTGTACGTCAGCAGTGGACATGGCAGGAGTGTACCATACACAAATAGAAAAAGTGATCACTCATAATGGGTAGCCATCTGAAGCACAGTTGGGGGAATGGTATGACACCGCACACCACATGCCATACTGGAGGTAATAAAGCCCCATGTGACAGCAATGCATGAGAAAACACACCCACAATGTCAGTGTGGCTGAGCAGGTATGCACAGTGACAACAGCATCAAGACACATGGATGATCAACAAAGCACAACACTGACTTGCCAATCACATACTCTGCATACTCACAATTGCCAAAAACAACAAGTAGGAGTCATCCAGAACTACAAGGACACACCAACACACTGCACAGTGCACAACATACAACACACACATGTGCACACAATCACAGGGCTGAACAATCACACAAACAGGCATTCTACTCCTGGGTGACACATGTGTGTAGTTGACATTGCAGGGGCACACACATCAACACTCCCGACAAAGTCACCCCCTTCACACTGCACACTTCTTGACCACCCAAGTGCACACATTGAAAGCAAGCCAAGTGATAGGATGACTGACCATCACAAGATGACTATACACCTACACTGCTGAGCACACATAAAGTAGGAACACACATACATGATGACCCTGGCCAGCCTGCCTTCAATCCTGTAGATAGAATCCCACTCTGTGCTCGCAGTGCCCCCAAACCTGACATGTGTGCAATATAGCGAACATGAACAAAGAATTATGATGACAACAGTATTTCATCTAAACCCACTATCATTGCACCCACAAGTATTAGTGTCAGGAAGCACTAAAGTCCCTGTCACCCCTGTAAAAAGTAGAAAAAGTGAGACACGCCATTGGCAATGCTGAAGTGGCATACAGAGCATGTGGCACAGTAAACCATATACACACAGAAAAAACTTTATTCAGTAAGGACACTGACAAAACAGACAACAGGAGCAACTGTCTTTATTCACATATTGCACAGATAGGCACCAATATTAGACAAGAGCAAGGCCAGTGGCCAGCACAAAGTGCAGAGTAGTTACATGAGAAGCTGCACAGGCAAGTGGCAAACAGCAGTGAACGACAAGGCCAGTGGCCATCACAAAGTGCAGAGTAGTTACTTGAGAAGCTGCACAGGCAAGTGGCAAGCAGCAGGGAACAACAAGGCCAGTGGCCAGTCCTATGTGCAGAGTAAGTCCATGAGACGCTGCACAGGCAAGTATCAAACAGCAGGGAACAATAAGGCCAGCGGCCATAACAAAGTGCAGAGTAGTTACATGAGAAGCTGCACAGGCAAATGTCAAACAGCAGGGAACAACAAGGCCAGTGGCCAGTCTTATGTGCAGAGTAAGTCCATGAAAAGCTGCACAGGCAAGTGGAAAACAGCAGGGAACAACAAGGCCAGTGGCTAGTCATATGTGCAAAGTAAGTCCAGGAGAAGCTGCATAGGCAAGGGGCAAACAGCAGGGAACAACAAGGCCAGTGGCCATCACAAAGTGCAGATTAGTTACATGAGAAGCTGCACAGGGAATGTGTGCGGCTGTAGCCTGCCATGGTCAGCAACACAGTCAGGGGGTAACAATGGGCAGTATAGGCACCGCTGTGGGACAGACAGGTGTGTGAGGGTGACTACCACTCAGAATTGGCTAGCAGTCGGACTGGGAGGTGGCTGTGTGTCGGGGACAGTTGGAGGACTTGACCGGGGAGAGAGAGGCCCAGCTGAGATAGTGGCATCAGTGGCTTGGGAAGCCGGACAGCTGCTTGGACCAGGTGGTGTAGTGGCACGTGGTGGTAGAGTCATGCTGCCGTGAGACACAGTGTGGGTGGGAGATTGTGGAGGGGTGACTTTCCACTTCTGGGGACTCTATATGGCTTACCTGTCTTGGGATTAATGGGAAGTGGAGTGGACACAACAGGCACACTCACCACCAAAGCTGCATCAGGTGCAGACGGTGGCCCTCCCTCTGGAGATGTGCTGGATCCAGGGGTAGCTTGGCCTGGCCTTGCCTTTGCCCCTCCATCCCCGGTCTTCCAGGTGTACCCCCTACAGTGCCCTCCTCTCCCTGCTTCACTGGGCTTTGGATGGGAGTCGAGTTTGTGGGTGAATCTGCCTTGGAGCTCTTCTTATGTGTACTCTTAGCAGGCACCACCTTCTCAGTGGGCACGGAAACTGTCTGCTTGTCTTTGCGCGACGCTTTTGGGACAGGGGAGTCCTTGGCTGGGGATGCCTCTGAGACATGTGACCCTGAGGTCCGCTTCTTGGCTTTGTGGCCTTTGGTGTCGCCTGACGGGCTTTTGTCTTTGCGCTCTGGGGTGGCTTTAGTTTTCTGTGGGGGTGGTGTCAGCGGCCTGGACTACTTGGGCTGCTGCTGCGTGCTGCGTGTGCTGTATCTTGACCTTGGGGTCTGTTGTGTGTGGTCACTATTGTCAGATGTGGCCACTGGCAGGGAGGTGGACAAAGGGACTGGAGCTGGACTCCGAGATTGTGCCAGTTGAAGGGCTACCGTCACTGCGGAAGACAAAGACTGGACAGTCCGGTGTAGCCCACCCACATCTGAATGTATGCCCTCCATGAAAGCAAGCACCTGTGCCAACTTTTTGTCGTGGTCTATGAAGGCATTGAGGAGAGCTGTCTGGCCCACACACAGCTGGCACAAAAGGGCCACAGACTCAGCACTGGTGGGAGCAGAGGGGACAGGGGCAGCGGTGCCTGGGGTGAAGGACACTCTTCTTACTGGTGCGAACACGGGCAGCACTAGTGGAAGTAGGTGGGAGGGTGGGCACTATATGCTGTGTGGTGGAAGAGGAGGCAGAGCCCCCGTTCCCTGTGCCCGCCAACATGGCTGCGTCACCGCTGGCATCAGATGATGTTGAGCTTTGCGTCTCTCGCTGTGATTCCTCCAGCAGACTCCTGTCCCCCTCCGAGGCGCTGGTCACATCTGTGTCACTGTGCTCGTGTGCAGCTGTTGTGCTTGATGCCTCACCACTGGTGTCCCTCCCCTGTCCCTCCGTGCCCATGGGAGATGCTGCATGAGAGAGAGAGATGTAGGGTCAGTTCAGTGGCAGCAACAGAACAAACATATGCAAGCAAAGCATCACTGAAGATGGAGAAATCTACATGTTGCACACCACCCTGTGCACTAACATTGTGCAACCTCAATTTTTAACTCGAACAGTGCGTGTAAACAAGAAAACCAGGCATAAGTGAGCCATGTGATGACCACACAGTACAATATCCTGCCGGTGGCTCCGTTCAACCAGACACACAAATAGCTCAGAGCACACCTAGGGCTCTGATGGGGGCAAGGATGAACCCTACAACATGTTGCCACTGTCAGATCTGGATGGAGCAGAAGGGGACAACACAGATACAGACTCCAACATGACATTCCGCAATGGCCATTAGCCCATGCCATCAACCATGTTGTACTTTGGTGTCAGAAGTCTAAGTCTCACAAATCTGAGGTCAGGCAATGTACACATTGATGAAAGAACACTCAGATTGGGCACACTGCCATTCCCTTCCACGTGATTTCCCAGGCTACTACAATGCAGACGATACCTGAAGCCCACGACTCAGAATGCTATGTAAATGCCCATTACTCATATTACATTAGGAAGTACAGGTAGGGCAAATGCATGACAGCTGCACCCAGCACAGAGGCCACTTACAAGCCACTGCATCACACTACCAACATCACATTGTCCAGCACTGGCCCAGGTTTTGTACACATGCAGACACTTACAGCCAAAGTCACCTTTCCCAGAATACTCACCCCTAGTTTGCTGCTGATGCTCCTTCAAATGTGCATCCAGCTCAGGCTGTGTCACGGCCAAGATGCAGGCCATTAGTGGTGTCATGCTGCGCCATGCCAACCTGCCAGTCCGAGGGAGCAGCCCCAGTGTCATCTCCGCCACGTTTTTGCTCAGCCGGCAGATGTCATCCCACCTCTTGTGACAGTGGGTGTGCCGTCTGTTGGAGACACCCAGAGCCTGCACATGGCCCTCTACACGGCCTTATGCTGGTGCACTTTGAGCTGCAGGCATGGGAGACAAGAGGGGGAAAACATCAGTGACACAGTGTTATGTACCAAAATCTCTCAGGACAGTAGCATGATACTGACTCATCCAAAATCCACATAGATGTCTAACAGAGACAAGAATGCATCTCACATAGTACATCATCATGAGAGAACCACACGTAAATGCATGCAGGTGTGAGGGTGGACACAGTACCTGCCCATCTCATACACATGCAGGATGCCAGCACAGAAAGCTGTGTGTAGTCTGCCCACATTTACCGTCCATTTTTAGGGAGAGCAAGACATGCATTACAAATCAACATGCGTTTGGGGGTAGACTCACTGTGTCCAACACTGCGCAGCCCTCAATGTCCTTGCCCTGTGAATGGCTCACTGTATCATAGATGTCACATTGAGGGACATGATCTCGCAAACAAACACCCTACTCACAAGGCCTGTGTGCAATCTACAGGGCTGACATGGCTCATTGATGGAGAGTAATGAAAAAAGACACATGTAACACTCTGTACATTCAGTGATGTGTCCTTGTCTTATTGGGTGGTGACTGTGCAAGCTAGGTTGGCTCACACTGATATGAATAACAGGGACCCACACAGCCATTCACACAAGCAATCACTATCCTGACTCCTGCATTACCAACTTGCTGCGTCACTGTATGGCTGACAAGACAATACATGTCCCTACAATCTTGATGTGCAGGCAGGGAAACGTGTGAAATAGGCTACACACCCTTACCCCTGGAGACAGCATGTTAGGCAGTGCATGACACAACCCCACACTCTCAGGCACATACTGCATCAGATCATCTACATGTGTGACCCCCCCTGCACTCTCACTCCCACTGTTGAAGACTTACCACGACATTTGGAGCACCATATAGCCTTGAATACTGTGTGAGCACCTCGTCCACCAGGACCTCCAGCTCTTCGCTGGTGAAGGGACTGGCCCGGATCTTCGCAGTCCTTGCCATCACTGTGGCCATGTGACAGCAGCAGCGGCAGTGGGTGGTGAGGGGTCTCAGGTAGCAGTCGCTGGAGGCAGCAGTAGCAAGTGAGGGGTCTCAGGCAGCAGTCCCTGGAGGCAGCATAAGGTGAGGAGTCTCAGGCAGCAGTCCCTGGAGGCAGCAGCAGGTGAGGGGTCTCAGGCAGCAGGCTCTGGGAGCAGTGGAAATGTGAGGCTCTCTCTCACACATATATAGTCCCCTGGGGTCATTTCAGTGGTTCTAAGCTGCTGCAATTGGTGTTCCAGGTCTGCCTTTTTCAAATGCATCCAATGACCGGCTCCGCGGTGGCGGAGCACGCCTACCGCGATTCTCAAAATTGCATTAGGCTACCGCGATAGTGCTTCCCATTGGCTGTAAGGGCATGGTCCATGGCGGTGACACACCGCAGGGGCCAGGCGGGCGCTACTGCGGTGGTGCATCTTTCAAATGCATCCAATGACCGGCTCCGCAGTGGCGGACCACGCCTACCGCGATTTTCAAAATTGCATTAGGCTACCGCGATTGCGCTTCCCATTGGCTGTAAGGGCATGGTACATGGCGGTGACACACTGCATGGGACAGGCGGTAGCTACCACGATTTGGGTGCCATACATTGACATGAGTGTCCGGGATTTGGGTGGTGGAGCATGCCAACCGCCATTTGGCAATACAGATGTATCTATCACTACCGCAATTGTGTCTTGGGCATTGGTGGTGACACATCGCTGGTGCCAGGCGGTGGCTACCGCAATTTGGTTGCCATACATTGACATGAGTGTCCGGGATTTGGGTGGCGGAGCATGCCAATCGCCATTTGGCAATACATATATATCTATCACTACGCGATTGTGTCTTTGGCAATGGCGGTAACACACGGCTGGTGCCAGGCGGTGGCTACCGCGATTTGGGTGCCATACATTGACACGAATGACCAGGATTTGGGTGGCGGAGCACTTTGACAGCACCTATGGACACATCATGCTGTGTCAATGGCCAATGGACAGTCATCAACAGTGCACAGTGGCCACATGGTTTCGATCTTTCTTGGCTGGCCGTCGACAAACGGTCTGGGCCTCCTCCAGTTCCGCCGAGATGCCGTCACTCGGTGTCGGAGTCCCTCAGGGCTCAGTGCTGAGCCCGACTCTCTTTAACATCTTTATGACCCCTCTGGCGGCACTGGCGGAATCTTTCGGGGCCCAGATCGTTTCCTATGCCGATGATACCCAGCTCCTCTTTACCTGCGGGAAAGGAGCAGATTTTGACGGAGAGAGTATCCGGGGTTGCCTTGGGGCTGTTTTTAATTGGTTCCAGCTTAACAGCCTCAAGTGCAACTTGGATAAATCGGAGGTACTCTTCTTCGGCTGCAGATCGGACACAGATTGGCAGGAATGGTGGCCTGCTAATATGTTTCCCCCTGCATGCTCTTCCCAGCTAGCCAAGAACCTGGGGATTAAGATCGATAATGGTCTGACGCTGAGATCCCAGATTCTTGGTCTTACTGGTACCTGTTTCGGCCTCCTCCGGATGCTCCGCAAGTTTCTTCCTATGCTCCCGGAGGATCACAGGAAGATAACGGTTCAGGCTATAATCGGCTCGAGAATGGATTACTCGAATATCCTTTATCTCGGCCTGCCGGAGTATCTGTTGCAACGACTGCAGGTGGTCCAGAATTCGGCAGCACGGGCCATCTTTGGTTTACCCGGCCGAGCTAGAACCTCGGGCCTCCTGCAGTCACTCCATTAGCTGCCCATCCGGAAGCGGATAGTCTTTAAGGCCTTGACCTTGGCCCATAAAGCTCTACATTATTCAGGAGCAAAATATCTCCAAAAAAGGCTAGCTTTTTACTATCCTGCAAGGTCCCTGAGGACGGAGTCTTTGTTTCTCGCCGTGGTCCCTCGCATAAAAAGGGCACGTATAGGAGGTCGATCTTTCAGACTGCTGGCTCCGCAGCTTTGGAATACTTTACCAGTGACACTGCGCAGTACCTCCAATCGGTTGGCGTTTAGGAAGGGCCTAAAAACCTGGCTTTTTACTCTTTAGATATCAGCCTTGATTGTTAGTTTAGGGACTTCTCATTTTTCTGCTTTTTCTTTTCCGTTATGTTGTGGTACAGGTTTGCAATAAAGCGCCGGGACACTCTTTGAGTAGCCATGCGCTATACAAGACAAATATAACATAACATAACATAACATGATTAATGGCACATCATTGTGCACATAATGCCAATGTGACATTTAACACACTGCTGACTGCACATGCCATGTTTGTGTATGTGATTTTGTACATTGGCATATACTCCCTCACATGTCACTTGTGATATTGATGGGCATGTACACAGAACAGTGTTGTAATGGACTCTCCAATGTGGACACATACATCGCTGTAATTTTCACTGCACTTTCACACATTGACATGTCTTAATGAAGAATGTTCAGATTTCACAGTCTTCTTATCTTGGATCATGCACACACTTGTTGTTTACTCTCAGTCTGTGGTAATTGTGTTGTTGATGTGTGCCATGTTCAACCTACGCCTGAAGGTGTGGCAGGTACAGCAGCTAGGCATGAAATAGTAGTGTTGCATTTTTCCACAAATGCTGGATGATATACTCTCGGGCGTGCCCATGCTAGATGTGGCCATATCCCTATGTGCATTCACATAGTCAGATGTTGTTTTGGAGGTACTTGCTGTGTGAAAGGGGACAAGTGTACGAGTAGTGTAGCTGAAGGTGTCCCTACATTGTTGGTGTTGTGTCAGTCAAAACGTAAGATGTTGTGCACATCTCATGGTGTATTGCATTGACATGTGTTCACTTTCATCTCAACTAGGAGGAGATCAAATCGGCATCGTCCCTTCACAGTGCTGGCAGACATGGAGAATGAGGAGATCATCCGAAAATTCCGTCTGGATAGAGCCACCCTACAGAACCTTTGTGCTGTGTTGGAGCTCAACCTGCAGCCTCTCAGAACATCCAACAGCCTTCACCCCAACATCTAAGGTGATGGCGGCCCTGCATTTTTTTGCCACTGGATCATTCCAGCACACGGTGTCCAGCGCAGGTGGGATGTCGCAACCTATGTTCAGCATGGTGCTGCGTGATGTCCTGTCCGCTATGATGATCTACAAGGACAGATATATCCATTTCCCCAGGGGGCCTGAATTGGCGGCTGTGAAGGGAGATTTTTATGCCCATGAACACATCCCCCATGTTGTTGGTGGCATTGACTGCACACTTGCTGGCCTGTTCCACCACAGGCACGTGAGCCCATGTATAGAAATAGGAAACATTTGCACTCCATAAATGTGCAAGTGGTGTGCCAGGCGGATATGATCATCTTGCACGTGTGAGTCAAATTTCCCGGCTCAGCCCATGACTCATACATCATGCGTAACAGCATTGTACCGCAGCTGATGGCTAATCTGCTTCCTGAGCATGCATAGATTGTGGGTGAGTATGCATAGTCAAATAGCATGCTGTGTGTGTGACATGCAGTCCTCTGCCACAGTGACATTACAAGGTTTCTCTGTGTTCCTCACACCTAGGTGACTCTGTATATCCCAACTGTCCTTGGTTGCTGAGCCCACTGCGGAATCCCAGGACACCAGCTGATGTCCGCTACAATGATGCCCATGGGAGGACACGTTGTGTGGTGGAGCGTACTTTTGGTCTCCTGAAGTCCCGGTTTTGCTGCCTGGACAAAACCGGACGTGCCCTGATGTACTCGCTCAAAAAGGTGTGTCAGATCGTTATCGCATGCTGCATACTCCACAACCTGGCCTTGCGCAAGGAGAGCCCCTGGTCCTGGGCGGTGATGAGCAGCCAAGGCCCCTGCCTGCAAACCAACCCATGTCCAGTGATGAGGATAGTGGAGAGGAGGAAGGTGTCGGCCTGCGACAACAGATCATCAACCGCTACTTCACTTGAAGGTGAGTGACAATGTACAACAGGGCCATTGTGTGCTGATGTTGTTGTTGAAATGTGAGCTTTGTGACTGCAACCTGTTATTGACTCAGTGCTGGCTGGCAATGTTTAGGGAACAGGGTAGTTATGCACAGCTACAGGATGTCTATGTCGGTACTGTTGCTCATTGTAATGTGTGCCGATTGGAGTACCTTGATGACAAGTGTTGTGTGATGGCTGTGATGCCACCGCCTGACTGGTGACTATTGTTCTGTTGTATTTTTCTAGGTCCCTTCAGCCTCTCCTTGCCTACAGACAATCCATGCTCCAGTGACATTGTAATCATGGTTGATAATGCACATACTGTGATAAACATGTAGCAGACACAACGACATTGGTGTGTAAGGAGTGTTTATTTACAATGGGTATATGTGACAGGGGAGTGAATATTTACAGAATTCTGAAGGGTGGAGCAATGAGTTGTCAGTGATGGTAGATGAGACAATTGATTCCTCACCACATTGATGTGGAGACCCAGTCCAACAGACGGATGCCATTAACATGGCTGTGTGGGGAAGGACAGTTGACAAAGTCAATGGCAGGGTGAAGAGGTGTGGCATCATGGCTGGCTCCTTGGATGGCGTTTGGCAGGTGCTTTGCCACGGGTTACTCCCAAGCATTTCTTCGGACGGCCCCTTGGATTTTTGGTAGGGGGGGCCACAGCTGCTGGGCTAGTGGGGTTTGAGGAGTCACCCCTCTCTGTGTCCGCAGGGGAGGATGGGGAACTGGCATCCTGCATGCCACCGGAGGGAGGTGGAGGTATTGTTTGGGCCGCAGGCCTGACCTTCAGTACCGCCACTAGCTGGGCCAAGATGTCCAGAATTTGGCCCATGCGGTTGTCTATGGACCTCAGCAGCTGTTGGAGCTCATGGGCATCTTGATGAACCTGGCCCGTTTGTCCCAGGACCTGTTCATAGGCCCCAAAGACTCTGGTGATGTTTTCCAGGGCTTCGGTCCCAGGGTCCTGTTGTCTTTGACTCCCACTTGTCCTCCTACCTGCCCTGCTGTCACAGACCTGTTGCCTCACCACTGTATGCACACACCTACTCTCCCTGCCCTTCGCAGTTGTTGGGGTGGGTTGGTCATCCTCTGGGACAATGCAAGTGTTGCAGCCAGCACTGGTGGTGGTGCTGGCGGTCGTGATGGTGGTGGTGGCCGCACAGGTCGTTCCAGCAGAGGTCAGCATTGTTGTTGTTGTTGTTGCTGAGGGGGCGGGAGTGACAGTGTGTTAACCTTCACTCACCTGAAAGGCAGGACGTTCAACTTGAGAGATGTGTAGATTGCTCTCGCCTTCCCCCAAGGACTTCCTCTGGACTCAACTGAATATTTTGCACAGTTTATCCAAGGTTAAATCCTTAAGGGAAGGGGGAATAGGGACAAAATAATAAAAGAAAAGACACTTTCAATCTCAGCTTGCCTCTACGTTTTCCTGACTGCCTTTCTTCCGAACACAGCTCTAATGTCAAACAAAGAAAAACAAAATGGGCATTAATACTTATTTTTACAGGTTTGTGGTAATTACATAAAATACCAACATTCTACTTTTGTACCTTTTTTTACTCAGGTTTTATCTTCACCTGCGCACAATGAATAACATAAATCTGCAACGAGATTAAATAACAGCAGTCTTAAAGTTCTGTTTCTTGGTTGTTCTGACAAAGATTTACTGAATGACGATTGACTCTTCTGGTTTATACTCACAAAAAGGCAATCAGCAGACTCCCAACTGGTTATAAATCAAGTAATGTCTTATTGTCTTTCTTTAGTGCCTTTAAATGAGGAGATCGCGCTGCCACTGAGAAGAATTCCGAACTAAATCAGATAAGCAAAGTCTTTCTTTTTGCAATTGTATACTCTTGCTTGTTGAATTTCAATTAGTCCTTTTAGCCAAGTATGCTTGTGAAATGCGCAGACAAGGATTTATAATACAAACTAAAATAAAATGTTCAAGAAACTTACTGTTCATTTATTGCAACCGGCCGGTTACTCACTGTTTTCTTAAAGTTTCTCTGTTTCCTTTCTTTTTTCCGATGTAGGATGCCTTTTGCTGCAACTCCGGAAACTCCAGAAGAAAGCTTGAATTGTTTCCGTGAGAACGGGGGAAGATATTGGAAGCCGGATCGGAACCTTCGCTGGGACTCGGGAGCCGATTCAAGATCGTGAATGGAGATTCTCTGCCTTCAGGTAAGTGATGGGATGTAACGAGCGTAAGCGCGTTTATAGGAATGTCTGGGGTTTTTATAGAGTTGCTGGAGGGTGTGGTTAACATGCGGAGGGATTAACAGTGCACGTGTCCATGCTAATGTGAACCACCTCACCTGCGGGGAACGTGAGTTGCAACTGCCAAAATGAAGCATGTTTTTTAAAACGTGCATTGTCAGGAAGCACGAGCAGAAATGAAAACGTGACCAAACAGCACATGCCCCCAGAATACAAATGTGTGTACCCACAGGAGTCTTGATGTACACGAGACTGCCTACAAAACAGTCAACAAGCATTGGCAAAGAACTGCAAAACATCCTGAAACACTTTAAAACATGATGTTTATGTAAACACGATATTTTAGCAAACCTTACAAGCTTCAAAGTTAAGATGCAGTTTCACAATCCTCGTGATATGATTCCTCCAAATGCGTCTGAGCATAATTGTTACAACAGACTGTAACAGTCGCTCCCCTCAAAGGCCGCCCCACGGGACGAGGCTTGAGGGGGAAACGCAAATGAAATTGTCTCAATAATCGTGGAGCATGAACATATGACGCTGGTTCCCATGAATTTTCCGTAGCATCAAAACCTTTCCATGCTATCAAATAATACAATTTACCTTGCATTCTCTTTGCATCCAAAATCTTTTGGACTTCATATTCCAGATGTCCATCAACATGAATGGGGGGGGGCGGAGGTTCTGATCTAGTTTGTGGATTATAGGGTTTCAATAGGGATACATGAAAAGCAGGGTGTACAGGATATTCTTGAGGTAAGTCTAATTTTACAGTTACTGGATTGATAATCTTGTTAACCATAAATGGTCCTATGTACCTGGGCAATAATTTTCTTGGTCCTGATAATTTCAAATTTTTTGTTGAAAGCCAAACCTTATCTCCTATCTGATATAGTGGTGGAGCTATCCTATGTTTATCTGCTTGTTGTTTCATTGATTCTTTGTACTTGTTTAAATGTTTTATTGCTTTTTCTTGAATATTTAGTAATGAGGAAAGTCGCTCTGTGACCCCTGGGGTTAAAGATGGAATCACAGAAATGGGTAATGCTTGTGGATGATACCCTTGTAAAAAATAAAATGGGGTACACTTTATTGCAGAATGCACATTATTATTATAAATAAATTCTGCAACAGGTAACACCTTATCCCAGTCTGTGGTAAATTCTGCCATCAAACAACGTAGGGTTTGTAATAATGTTTGATTTACTCTTTCAGTTTGGCCATCCGTTTCTGGATGAAAGGCCGTAGAAAGAGCTATATCCATTTTTAAGCTTTTCCCTAAGTTTGTCCAAAATTTCGAGGTAAATTGGCTCCCTCTGTCCGAAAGGATCTTGGTTGGCAAACCATGTAATCTTACTATTTCTTTAATGAAAACATCCGTTAACTGTGCAGCTGTAGGGAGTTTTACTAAGGGAATAAAATGTGCCATTTTTGACAGATAGACTACTACCACCAAAATAGTGGTATAAGTGTTGGCCTTAGGTAAATTAACTATGAAGTCCAAACTAATTGTATGCCAAGGACTGGGAGGAGTTGGCAATGGTTGTAATAACCCCATAGGTGCTTTGTGTACAGATTTATTTCTAGCACAGATTGGACATGAATTAACGTACTCTTTGATGTCTGTGATCATGGAAGACCACCAAAAATGTTTTTTGCAATTTTCCAAGGTTTTTTGCGATCCTGGATGTCCTGCCAAAATTGAATCATGATGCCAAGTCAAAATCTTTTCTTGTAGGCATTTAGTTGGCACATATAACAAAGAATTATGGTACAATAAAC
The DNA here is from genome assembly GCF_964204655.1 of Triturus cristatus. NCBI lineage: Eukaryota > Metazoa > Chordata > Amphibia > Caudata > Salamandridae > Triturus > Triturus cristatus. The sequence continues at coordinate 728,257,439 of NC_140592.1, read as the reverse complement.
CATCTTGAATAGTATTGTGAGGATTTTTTAACCACTCCTGAGTTGTTATTTTCAAATGTTCCTCCCTTACTTGGTTCAAAAAATCTTGTTGCACTATTGGTGCCAGAATCTTTTGTGGAGGAATTATGGGGGGGCAAGTTCCTTCTTTATTCAAATCAGCTGTATACCCATATCTAGACAGGACATCTGACTGGATTTGCTGTACTCCTGGTCGATAAGTTATAACAAAATCAAAGGCGCTAAAAAAATTTAGCCAACGCATCTGTCTTGGTGTCAATGCTCTCACTGAACTAAAAAATTGTAAATTTTTGTGATCACTAAATATAGTGACAGGGAATTTTGTGCCCATCAAATGATGCCTCCATTCTGTGAATGCTAATTTGATTGCCAAAAGCTCCCTCTCAGCCACAGTATAATTTTGCTCAGCAGGCAATAATTTTTTAGAATAATAAGCTACGGGATGTAACTGACCATCCTGGATGTCTCTTTGAGAAAGCACAGCTCCAACCGCCACCTGCGAAGCATCCGCTTCTACAAAAAATGGAAGATCTGGGTCTGGGTGCTTTAATAATGGTGCAGAGGTGAATTTCTCCTTAAGTGCCTTGAACGCCTGAGCTGTGCATTCTGTCCATACAAACTTTTGTCCTTTATGTAACAGTCTGGTCAAAGGCACAACAGTTTCAGCAAAACAAGGAATAAAACGCCTATAAAAATTGGCGAACCCCAAAACCTTTTGTACTTCCTTAACAGTTGTGGGCTCTGGCCAATCTCTAATGGCATTTACCTTTTTTACATCCATCATTATTCCTGCTGGAGACAAATGATACCCAAGAAAATCAACTGTGTCTGTATTGAAAATACATTTTTCAAGCTTAGCAAAGAGGTGGTTTGTCAACAATTTCTGTAACACTGCTCTTACTTGCTGCACATGTTCTTCTCTTGTCTTTGAATAAATAAGTATATCATCAATATACACAATCACGCAGACTTCAAGAAATTCATGCAACACCTCATTGATAAAAAATTGAAATGCTGCAGGTGCATTACATAACCCAAAGGGCATCACTGTATATTCAAATAATCCAAATTTAGTTTTAAAAGCTGTTTTCCACTCATCATTTTCTTTTACTCTAACAAGATGATATGCACCTCTCAAATCTAGTTTTGTGTATATTGTAGAATGACGTAATTGATCTAAAAGAACAGGTATTAAAGGCAAAGGGTATTTATTCTTTATTGTGGCCTTATTTAATCCGCGATAGTCGATACAAGCGCGGAGACTTCCATCAGGTTTAGGAATGAAAAATAACGGCGATGATACTGGAGAGGTGGAGTGTCTTATAAACCCTGATGCCAGTAACTCATCAAGATATGTCCTTAGATATTTTGTTTCTTCTTCTGTGAGAGCATACACTCTTGTGTTAGGCAAAGTGGCTCCTGGTATTAAATCAATACGACAATCGTACGACCTGTGTGGCGGCAAAGAGCCAGCCTTTACTGGGTCGAATACATCTTTAAACTCTTGATACTCAACTGGTAGGCTAACAACCTGTATTTGTGTAGTTGCACAATGTAAAATCGTCATGGATTCAGTGAGTGCTTCTTGATAACAAGATTCTCGACAATAAGTCGAATCTAAGGTTACTGTTCGTAAGGTCCAATTAATTCTAGGGTTATGTTGAGTTAACCATGGTACTCCTAGAATTAGCCCAAACGTGGGTGTATCAATTAAATCAAAACCTATCTTTTCCGTATGTCCATTCTGACATACCATAGTCAAGGGTGTCGTTCTCTTGGTTATCATTCCGGAAGATAAAGCTGACCCATCTACTGCACAAACTGACTCAGGTTGAGTCTTCCACTCAGTAGGTATCTGTAACTCTTTTGCCATCTTAATATCCATGAAATTCCCAGTGGCTCCGCAATCTAATAAGACTGGAACGGAGTGTCGCACATGGGTACTAATGATTAAAACTACCTGTATTACAAAGTGTCGAGGTATTCTTGGCACCAGATTAGTAGAAATATTGGAGGTCAAAAAAGATTCTTTACTCGTGCAAGAGACCCCCCTCCTTGACGAGTTTCTTAGTTTTCCTGCTCTGTAGAGTTTGTGAGTACAGAATTAACCTTCTTTACCCCTTTTGGTTTTATAGGACATTCTTTCGCAAAATGTCCAGATTTTGCACAATATAAACAAAGATTTAATTTTCTCCTTCTATCCTTTTCTTCTATGGATAAAGGCCCCTTGATAGTCCCAATCTGCATAGGTTCCGACTCAGATACTTTAGTATCATTTTCTTTTTTGTCACTTTTTGACACAGAAAACCTTGGCTCAAATCGAGTTTTATCACCCTTTCTTTCTCCCAATCGATGGTCTAATTTTACCACCAAATCTACGAAGTCGGAATACTCTTCTGGAAGATCCACAATATGTGCCAAGGCATCTTTTAAGTCATCGCGCAGACCTCTGTAAAACAAGGATGTGCGCTTTTCTTCCGGCCACTGAGTTTCTGTCAAAAGTCTATTAAACAAGGTTACATAGGTTAATAAATCTTGTTTACCTTGCTTTAAATTTAGCAATTCATTGTCACTAGCTTGTAGATACGTGTGTTTTGCAAATAATTTAGTCATGGTTTCTTTAAACAGAGGCCAATTATGTAAAATGGGGTCATCTCGATCAATATAAGGTATGGACCAATTTGCTGCTGTTCCTCCCAAATACGAAAGCACAAAGGCTACTTTAGTGGCATCTGTAGGAAACGACTGTGGTTTACATGTAAAATGTAATTGGCATTGACTAAGAAACACAGTAAACTTACCAGAATCGCCAAAAAAGCGTTCCGGGGCTGCCAAAGGAACCACATTAGGAACAGCCACCGTTACTTGCACTGGTGTGGAATTAGCCTCAGGACTCATGACCATTTTAGAGGTTTTAGGCTTACTACCAAACACTGATGAATCTAAAGGTTGAGGCAAAACTGGATTTCCCCATAAAGAATCTCTTGGTTTGTAACGAAGGACTTCCTGTCTTAATACAGTATTCTCATGTTTTAGCGTATCAATTTCCAATTGCATCTTTTGTAACACCTCTGATATGGATTGATTTCTGGAAACATCATCGGCAAGCGCCTGCGCCATTGCTTGACCATCAATAACTTCCGTGTCCGAATCCATATCTCTCAAGGAGAACCTAATTGTTGTGAAGGCTTACGCTTCTGTTAACCTTCACTCACCTGAAAGGCAGGACGTTCAACTTGAGAGATGTGTAGATTGCTCTCGCCTTCCCCCAAGGACTTCCTCTGGACTCAACTGAATATTTTGCACAGTTTATCCAAGGTTAAATCCTTAAGGGAAGGGGGAATAGGGACAAAATAATAAAAGAAAAGACACTTTCAATCTCAGCTTGCCTCTACGTTTTCCTGACTGCCTTTCTTCCGAACACAGCTCTAATGTCAAACAAAGAAAAACAAAATGGGCATTAATACTTATTTTTACAGGTTTGTGGTAATTACATAAAATACCAACATTCTACTTTTGTACCTTTTTTTACTCAGGTTTTATCTTCACCTGCGCACAATGAATAACATAAATCTGCAACGAGATTAAATAACAGCAGTCTTAAAGTTCTGTTTCTTGGTTGTTCTGACAAAGATTTACTGAATGACGATTGACTCTTCTGGTTTATACTCACAAAAAGGCAATCAGCAGACTCCCAACTGGTTATAAATCAAGTAATGTCTTATTGTCTTTCTTTAGTGCCTTTAAATGAGGAGATCGCGCTGCCACTGAGAAGAATTCCGAACTAAATCAGATAAGCAAAGTCTTTCTTTTTGCAATTGTATACTCTTGCTTGTTGAATTTCAATTAGTCCTTTTAGCCAAGTATGCTTGTGAAATGCGCAGACAAGGATTTATAATACAAACTAAAATAAAATGTTCAAGAAACTTACTGTTCATTTATTGCAACCGGCCGGTTACTCACTGTTTTCTTAAAGTTTCTCTGTTTCCTTTCTTTTTTCCGATGTAGGATGCCTTTTGCTGCAACTCCGGAAACTCCAGAAGAAAGCTTGAATTGTTTCCGTGAGAATGGGGGAAGATATTGGAAGCCGGACCGGAACCTTCGCTGGGACTCGGGAGCCGATTCAAGATCGTGAATGGAGATTCTCTGCCTTCAGGTAAGTGATGGGATGTAACGAGCGTAAGCGCGTTTATAGGAATGTCTGGGGTTTTTATAGAGTTGCTGGAGGGTGGGGTTGACATGCGGAGGGATTAACAGTGCACGTGTCCATGCTAATGTGAACCACCTCACCTGCGGGGAACGTGAGTTGCAACTGCCAAAATGAAGCATGTTTTTTAAAACGTGCATTGTCAGGAAGCACGAGCAGAAATGAAAACGTGACCAAACAGCACATGCCCCCAGAATACAAATGTGTGTACCCACAGGAGTCTTGATGTACACGAGACTGCCTACAAAACAGTCAACAAGCATTGGCAAAGAACTGCAAAACATCCTGAAACACTTTAAAACATGATGTTTATGTAAACACGATATTTTAGCAAACCTTACAAGCTTCAAAGTTAAGATGCAGTTTCACAATCCTCGTGATATGATTCCTCCAAATGCGTCTGAGCATAATTGTTACAACAGACTGTAACACAGTGGTATCCTGGGACCTATAGCGCCCTGGCATACCAGATGGGCCGGCTTCGAGCTCCAAATCCTCAAAATCCAGGGAGTCCGCATCAGAGAGTCCATGTTCCGGGGGAGGAGACTGGCTCTGCAGGTTGATGTTGTCGTCCTCTGTAGTCAGTTCTTGGTCACCTGTGGGACAGAGGGGAGATGGTCATTGACGTGCACACCTCAAGCTTGCTGTTCAATGTCTCTTATTTACAGGTTATGCAACACACATTTAACTATTTCACACATTGTATGCCTGCACAGTGATGTACATCATGACATGATGTGGGGGTACATACATTATTTTTGCATGGTGTGACATGTCAATGGATACCAGGCCCCACGTGAAGATTTTAGGATTACGATGAAAGGTTGTCATCTGACAACTGGCGGCTATACAACTTGATGTGAGGCATCTTTGCTGATTACTCTGACTGGCAGCTGTTACATCTGCGCATGAACTTGCCATTGTCATCTCATGCATACCTTTGTCCTGTCCTGTGCTTTGATTTCTTTGTTCAACAGACCATGCTTGCTTACTTTTCCTATGGTCCTTCATGCTCAGCCCCCATGGAAGTTACAGAGAGTATTCGTTGCTGTGCATGTTTGTGCCCTGATTTGCTTCTACCTGCGATTTGGTGAGTCACACTTCTGTTTCTGTGACAGTTACATACACTTAGCTGTCTGCACACTGTAAATTGGGATTGTATCTGTGTCAGTTTTTGTGTGATGTGGGGCCTTGTGTTGTCATATGTCTCCATGCTTTTCTTGATGAATGCTGGGGTGCATGCACTGTCTGCTTACCTGTCCTGTTGTCACATTGTGGTGGACTTTCTGCCTCATGCTTCTGGGTGGGGGGGAGTGCTCCATCCTGCTCAGGAGTGGAACGGCGGGCCTGGTGGGAATTGTAGTGTAGGCCTCCCATCCCCAAACAACCCCACCTGGGAAGATGGCTACCTACCTGTTAGTTTATTTGTAGTGATCTAATGGCTGCCACATGCTTGTGGGTGGGGGGTGCTCCATCCTGCTCAGGGGTGGTACAGGGGGCCTGGTGGGAGTTGTAGTGCAGGCCTCCCACCCCCAAACAGCCCTCCCTGGGAAGATGGCTACCTACCTGTTAGTTTGTCTGTAGTGATCTAATAGCTTAGCAAACGAAGAGATGTATGAGGGGGTCCTAGGGATCAATTTAAAGACCTGCACAGTATAAATCCCCAAATCAAATACAGTACTCAAAAGGTATACTATCGGTCTAGAATGCAGGGATCAGAACAAATACTAGTGGAGCAAGAAAAAGAGAGAGGATCCGAGGTAGCTAAGGCAGGTATGTGGAAACCTCCACTGAGGTTAAAGTTCCCATCACCCACCGGAGGTGGTTCATCATCATTTGGGAACTAGGGACATCCCCTAGAGTACCAACCACTATGATGATTGTGATGGTACCCTGGTTGTCCCAGGCAACCGTGCCAAATTGTTACCAACGGTAGGGTGATGATTGCAGTGCGAAAAATAGTGATAAAGCAAAAGTGAGGTTAAAAATGACTACCAAGACACTGTGTACTTTATTCTGGCGCTATCTTGGTGCCAAATTAAAAACAGTATTGACAGCCTAAACAAATAACTGTCAGATCTTAGGTCTTGACCTATTTTTCGCACTGCAATCATCACCCTACCGTTGGTAACAATCCCTGCATTCTAGACCGATAGTATACCTTTTGAGTACTGTGAACTAATAGCTGCCACATGTTTCGGGGGGGGGGGGGGGGAGTGCTCCATCCTGCTCAGGGGTTGGACAGGGGGCCTGGTGGGAGTTGTAGTGCAGGCCTCCCACTGCCAAACAGCCCTCCCTGGGAAGATGGCTACCTACCTGTTAGGTGAGGGGGGACCATACAATGGCTGCCACATGCTTCGGGGGAAGTGCTCCATCCTGCTCAGGGGTGGGACAGGGGTGCATGGTGGGAGTTGTTGTGCAGGCCTTCCACCACCAAACATCCCTCCCATGGAAGATGGCTAACTACCTGTTAGGTGAGGGGTAACCATACAATGGCTGCCACATGCTTCTGGGTGAGGGGGAGTGCTCCATCCTGCTCAGGGGTGGGACAGGGGTGCATGGTGGGAGTTGTTGTGCAGGCCTCCTACTGCCAAACAGCCCTCCCTGGGAAGATGGCTACCTACCTGTTAGGTGAGGGGTAACCATACAATGGCTGCCACATGCTTCTGGGTAGGGGGAGTGCTCCGTCCTGCTCAGGGGTAGGACAGGGGTGCCTGGTGGGAGTTGGGGTACCTGGTGGGAGTTGTAGTGCAGGCATCCCATCCCCAAATAGCCCTCCCAGGGAAGATGGCTACCTACCTGTTAGTTTGTTTGTAGTGATCTAATAGCTGCCACATGCTTCTGGGTGGAGGTAAGTGCTCCATCCTGCTCAGGAGTGGGACAGGGGTGCATGGTGGGAGTTGTAGTGCTGGTTGCCTGGACACATACAACCCTGTAAATGTTGGCTACCTTTGGGGTGATTCAGATGGAGTGAATGTTACATTTGTGAGACCTGTGTTGGCTATTGTGGTGCAGATGTATGTACTTGGGCCTCAGAGATGTAGCTTTGCAGTTGTGCAAGACAGTACATAGCAGTGTAATGGTATACATTTGTTGGTACTTACCAGCCTGCACTCCCCCGGCTATTCCTGTGAGACTCTATGGATGCAGTATGGCAAGCACCTTCTCCTCCCATGCAGTGAATGTTCTTGGTGGAATGGGAGGGCCACCGCCAGTCCTCTGAGCCAGCTCACGGTTCTTGTTCCTCTTCTTTTTCACAACACTCTTCAGGTCATGCCACCGCTTCATGATTTCCTGTTTGTTGCGCGGGGTGGTCCCTACTGCATTGGCCCTGTCAACTATCCTTGTCCATATTTATGTTCTGGTGGCTAATGGTGTCTGTTGGACCAGGTTACCAAACAATTGTGGCTCTACTCTTATTATCTCATCTACCATGACTGACAACTCACTCTCTGTGAATTTGGGCATTTTCTGTGGTGCCATGGTGTGTGATGTGCAAATGGGTTATGGGTGCAGGTGTGGAGTTGGTGGTGGTGGCAGTGGTGATGTGTGTGGTGTGTGTTGTGATGATATGCCTCTCCTTTGTTCTCAGGGGTTGGACCCTCAGTTGTGGAGTGTTGCAAAGGATTGTGGTCAGGGAAGGGGCTGGTTTTATACTCAGCTATGTGGGTGTGTCCATATGGGGTATTGCTGTCAGGTGTGTTGTGTGGGTTGTCCTGGGATTTGTATTTTTGTAGTTGCCATGTGGTTGTGTCATTGGGGTGTGTTATGTGTTTTTAGGTGCATGGCTAGTTTGCTGTGTGCACTTTGTGGCCTTGTTGTGAGTTTTTTCTGTCGACTGCCATATTTGTCACGGAGCGTCTGCAGCGGTGGCTATGCTACAGCTCTTCCATCGGCTCTCCCATTCATCACTGTTTGTGACCACGGCGGTTGGAAACAGCGAAACGTACTGCGGTCACATTTGGACGGTTAATCCTAATTGTACCACCGGTTTTGCCACGGTACCGGCGGGCAGTTATTTTCCGCTACCATGGGGTCAGGGTGGTGTTCCATGCTGGAAAATTTGAAGGGGTCTTTTTGGAGTCAGAGTGGCGGGATGGGCTGAGTCCTGCTTCGCTTTCTTGCACCTGGACTTGAACTTACCAAAAGACTTTGAACGCAAAGTTGAGTGGTCCCAGGAATGCATAAGAACAATGACCGGGTCCACACTTGGATCAGCAGTGAGACTTAACACAAGGCCATGACTTCTTGTGTTTAGAGACATACTGCTTCGCCTCCCAGTCTAGGATGGCCTTCTGGTGTACTTATATCAAGACCTAGAGCCCTGGCTAGAGCCCAGACACCAAATACACACCTCTTGCGGGTCAGTGACTGACTTCTTCCTGAAGTCGCATTATGTCCTGAAACCTGTCATTTATGGTAGAGACATCTTTTCTCTAACACACTAGTGAAATTGTTTAGAAGTAATTGGGAAAACTGGTAAATTTGGGAACGGAGCTCCAGATCTGTGTGAGAACGTGTAGAAAGGTTGAAACTGACATAAGGGTGGCTCTTAAATTGCCAGGTCTGTGTGGAGGCAACGCAGAGCTCCATGGCACAACTTGGTGGGACACATGAGCACTGCTGTGGAGAAAAGATTTCCATATCCAATCTGGTGCCTGGGGAATATTCCACAGTGAGGAATCTGCGGTTACAAGTTTCCATCAGAATATATTATTATCAGGGCAATTAATTCCACACCTCTTACTTTACAGGAAAACCTGTACCATTGAATATGGGTTACAAAATTAACACCCGACATGTGGTGCCAATCAGCCCTAAGTGACTAAAATGTTTTTTGCGTTAACCTTCATATACTGATATTATGATTTTGAATCAAATCAACCATGCCGGTCCTATTAAAAAAGACCAAGAGGGCTAGAAACTCTGTGTTTTTCTGAAAATGTGCATCTTTCTCCTATTTATGCTGTAGCAGGTAGGCATTCTGTTTGACATACAGTGTAACCACAAATAGGCCAACATTAAAACTTCAGAGCTAATTTCACTGCAGTAATTTTGCTCCTAGAATTAGGATGTCATGAGTATATCAGATATTTGATGTGGAATTACAGAAGTATTATAAATAATTCTAAACTTGATTTGGAATGGAAAATAACAAATGAACTTAGTGCTACACACTGATCCCTGCATGGGGTCCTATAATTACAGGTCTTTTGCGTGTGAAATTTAGTTTAGATTTGACCTGGAGACTTTATCCCCAGTATTGCCCATGCTTGTTTAGCCTGTGGGAGCACCACATGCAAAATTACTCCATGGCTTGCAATACTGAACAGAGTGCAAACACTTTTCTGCCCACATTAGTATTAACAGGCCACTTTTACTATGGGGCATAAAGTGATTTGTGATGTGAAATAGATCAAACGTTTGATAGTTTTGTGAATATCAATTGCAGGAGTTGTTGTTTGTTTCAGATTCTGCACAGAATGAACAATTATATGATAGAGACAACTAGCCGCAGATTCCTTAACTTTTGAATTCTCCCCAGGTGCCAGTCTGGATCTGGAAAATTTTCAGCAGTCCCTCTGCGCGCTGTCGGATGAAGTCCTACAACTCAGTAATGACGTAGACTCTGGTTCTGATGTGAGTGGAGTCATATAAGCACCCTCCGGCACACGGACGTCAGTTTCTTCTTTGTCTAAATCCGCCTGTTGGTATCACCCAATATGGTGTTCCTGTGGTTAGCAGATATTATTCTTTCCATATTGTCTGACAGGCTGTGTTGTACAAGGCTACCTATTTCCATTCCCTTTTTTCCTCGGAGGATGGGCTTCATGCTCAAGAGGTCTTTTGCTTGTGGTATTTTCTTCCGGTTAGGAAGTTTACCTATGTCACCTGCTTCTTTCGAAGCATTAGGGTATGCTGGTAAGCATTTCATTTGAATTTTAATATCTCTTATAGGGACATCTTGTTTATGCCCTTTGTGGGAATTTCTGTACAGAGCTCGTACTTTTTGGCTACTCTGAGTTTCCACTTTAGTAGAGTTTGGGCTCTTCTCGGCAGTCTAGGTGTCTGACCTGTCAGAGTTTCCCACTAGGACATTCTTTTTTGATCTGTCCTTCAGTTGTTTATGCCCTTGATGATATTTTTTGGGCTGGGTGCACTTTTCATTGAATTCTATGGTGCCGTGGATGGTTTTCCTTTAGGTTCTACTACTCTTCTTGATGGTGATTATACCAGCTCTGCCGTGTTGTGCGTTCATTGCCTGTGCTTTGGTTATTGTTCCCTTAATATGTACACCTCTTTCTTGGAACCTTTACATATGGTAGAGTCACAGTCTCTGTTTCGTATTCTTTTGAATATTTATATTAGCAATCAGCACTTCCATTTTTTGGGAGTTGAATTTTTTCCTACTTATGTTCTTCATGGTTGTTCTGTCAACACTGCTTGCAAGTTATCTGGGATATTATACCCCTCAGGGTTTAGATATTACATCCATGGCCTGTATTTTGTGAGGAGATTTATTCGCTTAAGAAAATATTGACTTCTATGATTCTTTCTCTTCTTTAAGAACATTCTGAGTTTTCATCCTTATATACTTTAGTATACTAGGGTTGTGGTTAGGCTTATACTGTCTGGAGGTTGGATATCTCCTACCTCTTTGGGACATTTTCTTTTAGGTAAAAAAGTTTAAGCTGATAGTCTGTTGCCGTTTGTGTTCCTATGGAAATATATATTTATATATCCTCATCTGATTTTCAATCACTTTTCTGTTCTGTCTGGTACATCTTGTGGACAAGTATCACAACTGGATACCTCTTTAAGAGGTTTCCAGGGGTTGGGTTTATCTTTATCTTGACCTACTGGGCTAAGTGAGATACCCTCCCACCCATGACACTTTCTTGCAATATCAGTAAACGAGCAGTGGTTCTGCCACAACACACTTTGAATATTTATATTTTTAGGACCCCAAACTTGGGGATTACATTGAATGTTCTTACCAAAAGAGTTAACTGAACACATACAAATGAAGTTTTTTTCGAACCAATCGTGTTTAGTAAAAATTTACTTAGGTTTTTAGTTTATAGAATCATGTATTTTATCAAAACATATCTTGGGCAGATTCAAAAACACAGGGCAAATACACACAATGACTAGACCATTAACAAAGAAACATAAATACATACATCAATAAGCAAAATACGACACATAAATAAATTATTTACATCACAGACATTAACATACAAACAGAGCGTGACAGAATATTGTCTCAGATTGACCAAAATAATTGATTCTTATCACATTGGCGGTCAAGACTGGACAAACGCTTCTCAAAAGAGCGTCGACATTTCGACCCTTCTAAACTTCTGCAAGTTGCAAAGCATCTAATAGGGTCTTCATCAGGAAAAAAACAACCAATGGCCTGTGTACAGCCTTCAGGGTCCCATATGGGATTCCATTGTACAAAAAACACTTCCTGGGGTACAAACCAGCTCCCAATGGAGTTGAGACGAAATTAAATTCGAATAGGAGGGCACTACGTATTCAGGCACCACCTCTGGCGCCTTGTGCTCAGAGAGCCAGTGATTCCAACAAAATAAGGCCTCCTTACTTGGGTTCCATCAAGGAAGCAACAACCAACTTTAGGTTCTCCAGCGTCCACAACGTAGAGGTACCTAGCTCGATCTTTTAAAAAAACAGAATATCCACTCTGATCTCAATATCAATTTAATCAAATTGCTCCAAAATCGCTCGCACAAAGCGTAGCCACAACATGTTTTCTGCACGTTATTGGGTAACCCCATTGTCATATAGTGACTTTCTTGCAATAGGCTGCCGGAGGACCATCTTGACCTACTCCGTCAGGAATGGCCAAGTGTGGTCTTATGCTTCTGCTGTTGGCAAGGCTTCATTTTCCTGCTTTCGGGATTATGTGGTATCAGCCTCTTAGGATACCTTTGGTCATCTACCATTACCCTCAAGCCAAATCAACCGTGTTGTTTATTGAGGGTGCGTTCTTGCTTTCTTTGTGTTCTCCCACAAGTTTCTGTTGTATAAGTGTCATGGGCTGGTTTTTCTGCTCCATTTTGGCTATGTGTGTATGTGTATATGTATATTTGTGTATATGTATGTATATAGGTATATGTGTATCTAGGTATATACATATTTAAATATAGCTCTGCTGTATATAATATTGCAAAATGTAGATGATATGTTTGTGAATCTTATTATGAGATGCAGATGCTTCTCTTTTCATTGTATGTTTTGGGTATGGCTATAGCTTATACTATATATATATATATATATTCACTTAAAAAACCATAGGTTTCACACATGTTATAGTTAGCTGGACATTTCAGTCGTAAAAAAACAATGAAATTCCCCCGTTATAGTTAGTGCAGGCAACTATAACTCACGCGACCGCAATCCTCTGCTGATGACGTCAGATATTACATCACTGTATTTAGACACTTATTTACCCATGTCTTCTTCCATTAATCTTTAGCTATACATATATTACAAATATTTATTTTTCAGAAAGACACATATGTCATCAGTGATGTAATATCTGACGTCATCAGCAGAGGATTGCGGTCGCGTGAGTTATAGTTGCCAGCACTAACCATAACGGGGGAATTTCATTGGTTTTTTACGACTGAAATGTCCAGCTAACTATAACATGTGTGAAACCTATGGTTTTTTAAGTGAATTTGTACGTTTTTTTAAATGCTAAGTTATGTATTTATAAAAAAAAATGTTTTCAGGTTTTTTACCATGCGCGCACCGCCATCTGCTGCAATTGCTAAATTACCCATGATTAAGAGGCAGGGAGCCTCGAAACGCGTCGGGACAAACGAAGCTGAAAGCGGATGCCTGTTCTTCATGTAATAAAACCGGAAGGTTTTCCTCTGTGAGTCGAGTGCGCTTTCAAATGCTTTGGGCACCCTTGGTTTAAAACAATTCACACGGCAGCCCTGCCGTGGAAAGCTGCACCATCCCTCGAACTTTGGGAGGCTGGAATCAGGAACTGTGCCAGATTCATCAGCACTTCAGGGGAGATTAATTCGAACTGGCGTCATCTTCAAAGCTCACTGAAGGGCAACGAAGGATTTAACTCAAGCATCTAACAGCGGAGCCCACTGGGGGTTTCAAAGTGAATAAATGACTCTGAATATGGACTACAAGTCTCAGCATTATTAGGAAACACCTACGCACTGCACAAAGCCCACTGGGGGTATTTAAATGATATTGCTGGTAAAAGAAATATCGGAGCCATCTGCTGCAATTGCTAAATTACCCATGATTAAGAGGCAGGGAGCCTCGAAACGCGTCGGGACAAATGAAGTTGAAAGCGGATGCCTGTTCTTCATGTAATAGAACCGGAAGGTTTTCCTCTGTGAGTCGAGTGCGCTTTCAAATGCTTTGGGCACCCTTGGTTTAAAAAAAAATATATATATATATTACCTACTGGCAGTCGCCAGTAGGTAGTTATAGTTAGGACCAAGTTTCCATAGGAAGTGTATTTTATGTTTTGCTTATAACTTTGGCGTCGTTTGATGAATCTTCATGAAATTTCCCAAACTAATTCTTTGTTCATATCAGCTCCTATGTGGGAAGTGTGGGGGTGATTCGTCAAGGGGGGGGGCCGAGAAAAAAGGGGGGTCCCAAAAGGGGGGTCCCAAAAAGCACGCTTTTGTTTATTTGGTGTAAATCCGTTCAGTAATTTTTTTGAAATATAGAAATTTACAGATATCGATATTTGAGAATTCTGCCATCTGATTGGCTGAGGCGTTACGAGCACGAGCTTGCTGCTTATTGGTTGTGAGCGCTACGAGCGGTTGCAACTAGGAAGTGTTGGCCGCCATTTTGTGATTCTGTTGAAGCGAGTAAGGGAAAAAAAAGGGTGAAAAGAGTAGGAAAGAGGAGGGTAGGAGCGCTGTGAGGTCTGTGGGGTGGTTAGGGTGTGCTATACAGGGAGTGTGAAGCGATGTATTCACCCCTACCGGTGTGAAAGTGCTATTTGCCCAGAGTGAGATGGTGCTGAGGTGAGGTGCTGGTACACTCGTGGATGAAACTGTGAGGTGATTGCTGTAAACTGAGGTGCTCTGGGCGCTGTAGGATACTGGCCACTGTAGCATAGCTGTGCAAGTGGTGTTAGTATGGATTTAGAGTATAGCGGTGTGAGCTCAGTGGTGTGGTTAGGGTGTGCTATACAGGGAGTGTGAAGAGAAGTATTCACCCCTAGCGGTGTGAAAGTGCTGTTTTGACCAGAGTGAGATGGTGCTGAGGTGAGGTGACAGTACACTCGGGGATGAAACCGTGAGCTGATTGCTGTAAACTGATGTGCTCCTGGCGCTGTAGCATACTGGCCTCTGTAGCATAGCTGTGCAAGTGGTGTTAGTATGGGTTTAGACTATAGCGGGAGTGGGAAGCAAACTACTCACCCCTACCGTTCTGAAGACTCCAATGGAGGGTTTTAGCAAGCAGGAATAAAGAAATAATTGTGAAGAATATAATGCAGAATGTTGCAATGCCACATGAGACAAATGGTGAAATCAGGTATGTTTAAGAAAGTGGCTGTTTGGGATAAAGCGATGGAGTCTGCAAGTTATATAAAAAGTGTCTTTATGTAAGTGCCATAAATGGAAACACTGGTGCAAGAGCTAAGGCATCCAGCCGCTTCTGCTGTATTCAAACCTAAGCTCCTGCATCAGTCAATTCCACATTACATGTTACAGTTCCATGTGACAAACAATACCTATTAGACATGAATGACTGTAAATTGTAGAATGAAAATAAATGTAGGATACAATTACCACACTGTGCCAACCAGTTCCTAAACAATGCCGTGTTTTTTGATCTTGATCGCCAGTTCGTGAGCAGAGGCTGAGGATGAGCTAATTTGTGGGAAAGGGCTTCGTGGATAAGAGGCAGGCAGAGAGACGTGTGTACAAAGAATAGATAATGGTTTCAAAATGGATGTCGGGTTTAGGCTAATTTAGCAAGTAAATAGCATATTTTCATAGGCCATACATCATCCATCCCTGGTTAGTGTGGAGAGGTATGGGCCAATAATGAAAACAGAGTTCAAATGCCGAAGCATACTTAGAAAGTTATTATATGAAAATAGTTCAATTGAAGTGTATTAAAAAATGTAATAGGAAAAAGTTTAAAAAGTTGGAAAAAATCAATCCAAGAATAAAGTGAATTTCTTACAAGTCTTGGAGATTGCAGTTCGGAAGTTCTTCAGCGGCTTGAGATGCGTAATGTTCCAAGAGGCGATTGTTGCCATCGTGTGAGAAAAGCGAAGCAATCCAATTCATATCCTCGAAGGGACAGTAATGTTCCTCGACTGTTGGAGAGGCAATTTGAATTGGCAGGCAATCTGTGATGTTGTCAAAGGTCGCACGTTGCAGGAGATCTTTCGCGGCTGCACAGAAATCCCATTCTGCCAGGATACCTTTTTGCGTTGCATCCGCCATTGCTCCACTGCCCGAACAAGCAAGTTCATGGTTTTCAAGATACTCCATTACCTGCTGGATATCGGGAGAGTTTGCTGGGATGTTGGCAAGGCATAGAACCATTTGCCAGTGGATTGGGCAAGTTTTGCAATAAAAATATGGTTGCACGCAGATTATATATGTGTAAATAAATGTCATGTTGTAGCTGGCTCCGATAATAGATAGAGGCAGGCAGCCGAAAAGTTGTTAAATTTTTTCACGGTATTGATGTAGCTTCGCGTAGAGGAGTATTCTGTCAGACATGCTTGTTACCACAGGGAGCGTAGCCATTTTTAACAAGCTAAAATAGTAGTAGGATGGCCGCAAACAGAGCGAGAATTATGGGCACTGTTGCTGTTATTCCAGAGATGATCGAATGAATGAAGTCTGGTATTAGACTAAAAATGGTTTGAAAGCCTGTGAAAAGGCCGGAGGAGACAATGTTAAACAAGTGTGCCAGACCTTAAATGTCAGATGTGTTGAAAATTGTGTAACAATTCACAAAGTGTAATGGGAGGTTCGTATTTAAAAGGGAGTGTATTTTACTTGAAGTTCGTGCTATCTGCACTCGATAAATTACTTTTGAGGGACACTTCTGTTTGAAACAAAAGCGCTTTCAGTTTGCTCCGTTTAATAAAATCTGTTTTCAAAGTAGGTATTGAAGGCCAAGTTAATCTTTGGGAGTTACTTTGTGTGGGTGGGAATAGAGATTGCCAGAGGAAGTTATCCGGTTTGAAACAGTAAGGACATACGGTATGCCAGCTCACATTGCGCAGCAGTCCATGTTATTAAGAAGCAGATAACTGCCGTTAGAAAGCTGTGTGAATCTTGGTCTGATTGTGGGATTTGGCGTGCTTTTAAGAAAGCACGCAAGATTGTGGGCTGTAAGCTTAGAAGCATCGTGCAGTTGGACATTCTTGCATAGTAATGAATGACTGCCATTGTGGTCGCACTTTTCACCTGTGAGAAAAACTTCTGTATCCTCTTTAAGACAGCGATATGTAAATGGGAGAAACCACTGCTTGTAAATAAACGCGCTACCTTATATAATCACATACAACATGACAAACAACATGTACACCTAGCAGACACAACAACACTACGTACTGTGGGAGCCGTTGCTAGCCATGTACACAAACCAAACATGGCATGGCACCTCTGCCACACAATGCAGAATGCGGGGAGAGATGGGAGAAAAGTATGTGCGAAGGTGGCAAGTGATTCTCGATTATAATAGTATACAATGCAAAATGTTGAGGGGATGTGCCGGAGAGACTGGAGTATGCAGAGCACAGACATTTACATGTCAACATACACTGATGGTCTATTGAGTGAAGTCAACAGTGGACGCAACCATGATAGTACAGTCAGTAGGGAAGATTATGAAAACATAGCGCGTACGTGCCCCCTCCCCCCCAAAATCTTTAGCGTAGTGGGCTGGCTCAGCGTATGCAAGGCTAGTGTAGGGGTATGAATAAAAGGCACATTTCTCTGGGTGTGGATCTCTTACGGAATGGCGAACATGTCTGTCAGGTCTGCGCAGCTTACACCGCCACAAGTCTGATGCCGTGAGCGAAGGTGGCTGCGGGAATAATGCTCTCAGCCTGCTGCTACCCAGAAACCGTCAGGGCTGCTGCGACGCACATATGCCCCACAGTTCACCTTTATACACCGTCGCATGTGAAAGAGGGCCCACCACGTGCCAGGGGAAGCTTTTGGGCCGAGGTCTGCGAGCTGGAAAGGCTCCTGAGATCAACGCTGGCTACCGCGACACAGGCAGACAGCACCCAGCCTGAGACCCAGCACCGTGAAGTGCTCTGTATACTACTAACACAGCAGTCGAAGAGGTACCAACAGTGGAACGGTGTCGTGATCCCACAATGGACGATGTTAGAACTGCATCTAAGAGTGCAGATGAAGGTACTCCTTTCGACCAGCTGTAACCAACTCTAGGTCCCAACAGTGGAACGGAGTCTTGATCCCACAATGAACGATGTTAGAAACTACATCTGAGAGTGGAGATGAAGGTACTCCCTTTGACGAGGTGCAAGCAATTCTAGGTCACAACAGTGGAACGGTGTCCTGATCCCACAATGGACGATGTCCGATATTACCTGCTGCTTGTGATTTTTCACAGAAGTCCCTGCGTTGACGTGCATCAGACTCTGTGCTTCCGTAGCTAAGTGCTGCACATGATTATTGTGCTTGGTTGACACCAGTCGGTGGAGTACACCGCAGTACAGCAGGTCCGAACAGTGGAACGGGGTCTTGATCCGAAAATGGACAATGTTAGAACTGCATCTGAGAGTGCAGATGAAGGTACTCCCTTCGACCAGATGTAACCAACTCTAGGTCCCAACAGTGGAACGGTGTCTTGATCCCAGAATGGACGATGTCCGATACTACGTGCTGCTTGGTTTTCACAGAACTCCCTCCGTTGAGGTGCATCAGACTCTGTGCTTCCGTAGCTAAGTGCTGCACATGATTATTGGGGTTGGGTGACTGCAGTCAGTGGAGTACACCGCGGTACAGCAGGTCCGAACAGTGGAACGGGGTCTTGATCCCACAATGGACGATGTTAGATCTGTATCTCAGAGTGGAGATGAAGGTACTCCCTTCGACCAGGTGCAAGCAACTCTAGGTCCCAACAGTGGAACGGTGTCTTGATCCCAAAATGGATGATGTCCGATTTTACTTGCTGCTTGGTTTTGACAGAACTCCCTCCGTTGAGGTGCATCAGACTCTGTGCTTCCGTAGCTAACTGCTGCACATGATTATTGGGCTTGGTTGACTGCAGTCAGTGGAGTACACCGTGGTACAGCAGGTCGGAACAGTGAAACGGGGTCTTGATTCTGTGAATGAGAATGTCAGAAGTTAAAGTTTGTGATGATTTCTGTGTACTCACTCCGATCAGGTGCAACCAACTGCGTGCTTCCGGATCCAACAGCACGTGGCTGTGAGGCGGTAATGACAACTGCCTCTGGCCTACAGTGTGGTCAGCAGGGCTCACAATTCAGATGGAATGGTGATTGTTTAATTACAGAATCCAGTAGGCAACTAACTACTCCGTCTATTGAAATATACACAATAGCCTTTTAGTATACTTGCTTGAAGAAGTTTTTTAAGATGACTTCTGGGTCTAGTACAATGACCAAATTCTTTCTGGTAGTGGTAAAGAACACTGAATAACAGTGTATACATTGGACAGCAGAGATCGCAATTCGAATTTTTTGATTTATTTATTGCAGAGTTTTGTGTAATTTATGTTGTTGTATTTTGTGAAGAGGACGTGAGAAAAAGTATTCATGGAAGACTGTGCTCACTACTGCCTTTAATTTACACTGCAGGCAGCAGTGTTCACAATTCAGATCGAGTCGCTATTGCAGATGATGTAGCGTTGTAGGCAACAGACATTGCTCCTAGTACAGCCCACACGCAGCACGCATCATCGCTGGCTGTGCACATGCTTTTGATGTGGCCTCTAAGTGCACTAGACCTAATGGATCCTTTATGATACAATCTTTTTGTGCATTATTTCAGATCTACTGCCTGTATCTCAGAATACCACAAGTTATGGTTCTTTTACGATAGAATATTTTCTGTATTATTTCACATCTAGTGTCCATACCTTACTGCAGCACAAACTATTGACCCTTTTAATATTGAATCTCTGTGTGTGATCCAATGATTACTGTTGTAGTTGATGCTAGCAGCAACCATTCCCTGAGGGCTGGTTTACACTCACCGCACACGCATCCAGCACAGACGTCACTGGATATGTGACCCTGGTAATAAAAAGGAGTCGAGCGCACATGCCCGTACCCACTTCCACTATCTATCTGTGTTCGTGTGTTCATTATGTATGCATGATACTGCCCCTGGGCCGTACCACATTACATTGTGCTGTGGACAGCGTATGCAACCATGTTACCTCTGGCAGTGGGGAAAAGTTCTGTTATGTAGCTTTTAGATGCATGGCTATCACAGGTGGAAGGCTGCTTTACAGAGCATGTATATTGATGAAGATGATGGTTGCATGTTGTGTGTACTGTCAGATATGTGTACATAGCAAAAAGTTTTCAAAAAAGCTAGGAGTCTCTCATCAAACGCTGTAGAGAGAATGGCGAAAATGGGTGGGGTACTCCAACTGTTACAATGGGAAATGTTATGAACCAATCAAATGCTTTTCTTTAAGGTCACATGGCAATCGCGCAGCGAGCGCGCAAGGAGGCCGCACCCGACGCGATTTTGAGAAAATATTACCATAATATAAGGTTATTACAGTTAGAAATATATAAATGTTTAAAATATTTTTGATTATAGCTTGTTCTCATATACACTTTAAACTTATTTAGATATAGTTTTCGGGCGAAAAACAAAATGAGGGAATTGTATTCCTGGCACGACACCATACGTCTATGACGTAACACAGGGCCTGGCAGTGTGCACTCGTCGCATACACAATGCGCAGGGGGTGTGACCCCATACATACATGACGTAAAGCGCGGCTTGGTACTGCATACCCGTCGCATACCAAAGTAGCAGCTGACGCGACCACATACGTATATGATGTTACGCGGGACACGGTGCCACGAACCCGTCGGATACGAAATGCGCATCCTTTACGAGTTTAGCAATATGGCGGATAGGATTGGCGTGCTGATGGAGCTTGGTACACTACTGGTACGGGACTTCTGTTTTCTCAACAAAAAAACAAAACGATATACATACTTTTTTTTGAAGATATAAAACATTACATATTTTTCAAATTAAAAACAAAAAAGGATAATAGAGTTCCAAAATATTTTTTAAACAAATAGAAAAAATATAGGTTTAATCAATATTAAAATATGAAATTAACATTTAAAAAACCTTCGAAATTCACTGAAAAAACCATAGGTTTTACAGATGTTATAGGTATGAATTAGCATTTAAAAAACCATTGAAATTCACTGTAAAAACCATAGGTTTTACAGACGTTATAGTTAGTTGGTCATTTGACTCATATAAAACCAGAGAAATTCACCCGTTATAGTTAGTTGAGCTAACTATAACACACGCGCCCGCAATGCACTGGTGATGACGTCACATATTACATCACTCATGACATGGTCAGTGACATCACTGATGACATCACTGATGACATCTCAAATGACATCACTGATGACATCATCCACCTGATAATCTGATGCACATACTGATGGCCTAATATAAACTTTGATACATGCACTCTAAAATACAGACTACTATTTTTGAAACCATACACACAATGCCAGATACTACATACCACCCACTATTTCCTAGGTCTACACTCACATCCACTCACTTATACATGCAGTTACTCATCAATACAGTACTATAATATGCACTCATACACCTATACATACAGTCACAGTCCGCCACTCATCCATAGAGTTACTCATAAACCTAGTCAGTCATTCAAAGAATCAATCACATACCCATTTAGTCATTTATACAGTTATACACACCAACTGTGTTATTTATACACACACCACATCACTTTTTTATGCAGATATTAACACATACTTACTGTCTTATACAATCACTGATACAAGCAGACACTCATTTATACACCCACTCTTCAAATATCTTACTCTCACATATAGTCATTTATATACTCCAACACTCACATATACTGCCTTAAAACATATGTAGTTACTCACACATATACCAGTGAGACATTCATTCACTCACCAACACACCCATACACACACTAACTCACCCATACAGCCCTTCCCAAATGTACTTTTGAATCCATACAACCAGTGAATCACCCACTCAGACATGTATGCACAGTCACGCACACCCCCCACCCACCCACCCAGACACTCAGGCACTCATAAAGATACTCAGACAACAAATCAATAACCCATATAGACACTCATGTAGCTACTCACCAACACATGCAGCCGCTTATACACCAACTGAGACACTAATACAGAGTTTCACACAGTTTAGTCACTAACCCATACATTCAGTAACACATGTTCAATCACTCAGTTATACAGTCAGGCACACACCTAATAATCCATTCAGGGACTTGTAAATTCACTCTTTCTTCAATACATCTTGGCATAGATATAAATGAAAAATATTTAAACTTTACAGAAACACACATTCACTGGATGATGTCATGAGTGATGTCATCAGTGATGTAACTGACCATGTCATGAGTTATGTAATATGTGACGTCATCATCAGTGCATTGCGGGCGGGCGAGTTATAGTTAGCTCAACTAACTATAACTGGCGAATTTCTCTGGTTTTATACGAGTCAAATGTCCAACTAACTATAACGTCCCTGAAACCTATGTTTTTTTCAGTGAATTTCTAAGGTGTTTTAAATGCTAATTCCTAACTATAACGTCTGTAAAACCTATGTTTTTTTCAGTGAATATATATATATATATATATATATACACACACACACACACACACATATATGTGTGTGTATATATATATATATGCATATATATGTAAGTTATGAGTATAGATCTACGTATACACAGAGCACTGGTTATATAGATTAGGGCGTATTTGATCAAGATTTATAGCAGATTAATATCTGTATAATGGCCATCTTTGCATCTCTACGGGTTTTGCATGTCGGGCAACCTTTATAATGGTTACTTGGTCTAATAGTGTTTTTTCCTTTCAAGGACAGGCTTTGTTTTGTATAAGTGTTTGTTCTTGTTTTGGTCTTCCTGACTTTACAATGAATGCGTTTATTCATCCTCACTAATGTGGATGTGTTATGGGAGTCCTTTTCTGTGGGTGTCTAAGCACAGTTTTCCCCCAAATACTTCTTTGCTGAAGGAGGGAATTGTAGTTTTCATGACATTCACCATTGCCTCTGGTCCTCCTGGTCCATAAGCTCACTTCACCCTTTTGTGGTCATGTACTATGATCATACTATTGGCTGCTGTCTTGTGACACAGTACTAGTCCGCTAACCTTAGGGCTCCGTCTTTCCGTGCTTGTAGGATTATTTTGACTTACATTGCATGTGGTCCTTGCACAGTTTTTGTAAGGAGCCCCATGCTCCTTCTCATCGAATTCCTACGGACGTCTGGTCTCTTGTTAATTTGGACAGGCTGGTACACTCTGGAAACTTTTGTAGAATTAATTAGCAGACCCTCCTTCGACTGGGGTATAGCTATAGTATTTAATTAAAAAGTTAAAGAATGTGCAGCTAGATGTCTCTATCAGGTGAACAAGTTACTTGCCTTCGGTAACGCATTATCTGGTAGAGACATAGTCTAGCCCCAGATTCTTTAAAGCCCTATCCATCCTCCCCGCTCTGCAAACCATCTGTAGTGTAAGAGGTATTTCCTTTTACAACCGTGGTTTATACATCAGTGGTCAGTGTTTTGCATGGCTATGTGCTTCGATAAACCGTTTAATCTTTCCATACAGACTTTGTCTGGGTATTAACATGCCATTCATTACCACTCCCTAATTATTGATTCAAAGACGCATAGATATTTTTTGGCACACTGTTTCCGCAGCCAGTTTCTATAGTGGCTCTGAGTTTTGGCACGGAAGGCTTCACAGAAGAAACTGACGTCTGCACGCCGGACGAGGCTTATAAGACTCCGCTGACGTCGCAACCGGAGTCGACGTCATTACAGAGTTGTATGATGCCGTCCCTTAGCGTGCAGAGGGACTGTTGAAAAATGTCCGTATCCAGACTGGCACCTAGGGAGAATTCAAAAGTTAAGGAATCTGCTGCTAGACTATGTCAGATAATGCATTACCGAAGGTAAGGGACTTGTTTGTTAAGGCCATTAAGTAATCAAAATATGTTTTGTCATGTAATATTCATATATACTTGTATTTGGATTTCACACCTCTATCACTCAAACATCATTATCTTCATGTACAATAGATAATATAAACTTGCTAAAACTATAAAATGCCAAAAGAGGCAAGTTTGAAAAAGTTAATTGTGGCAATTATGACTTGCATCAACAGGTTAGTATTGTTGATTTGCTCCAAAATTTGAACAATATTTAAGTCCTTGAAGTAGGTGTTTCCCAAACTTGGGTCGCAACCCAATTTTTGGTGGGTCGCGTAAGTCCAAGCAGTAAGTAAAGATGCCTGTAAATTCTGTATTTATCTTGTCATATTTGCTGTGCTTCAAATACATGTTTTTTAAAACGGGGATTAATCACATGTCAGTCAGAGAAAGGAAGGTACAGTGAATTATGACAATCTTGCTGAGGTACAGGGTGTGTGAAAGGAAAGGCTTTAGGATGTTATTTTTTGTAATACACCACAAAATGTAAAGAACTTTAAAAGAACTGTACACATTCAGCCTTTAGGAAAGCAAAAATAATGCACATTGTTTTGTAATTCTGAAGTGTGATGAAAGCAAAGATTTTAATAGGATCAGAACTAATCAAGACATTTTACTTGGAAACTAACTGAAACATTTTACTGGGTGTTGCACAAATGATAAATATTCATTGACACTTGATTTCCACACATTATCATTTTTGTGCAATATAGTTTTATCAGTAAAACTGTATGTCTGTGCAAATTTAGTTGCCATTTCAATGGAAAATGTGCTGTCTGTAAATGACTGTGCGCTACCAGATGATGCCTTAGTTACATTTAAAAAAATCGCCTGCCTCATCAATTATAGCTAGGTGGGTGCCAGAGATTTCTTGTTATAAAAATTGGGTTGTGTTTTTAAAACTTTTGGGAAGCACTGCTCTAAGTGACCAAAAAGATCATTTTTAAAGACTGAAGTGTGTATATAATATTTGTTTTTTGGTCTATTTTGCATCTTTAATCACAATAAATGTTGTGTTTTTTAGTGCCCATCAGTAAGTATGCCCTTTTGTTTTATTTTTTTGTTTTGCTCCTGTCCTGTGGGATTGGGTTGGACTCAGAGTGATCTCATTGGTCTTTCCAAGCCTGGAACCTCAACCACCATTTTTTATTTGGTTGACTTTGGGGAGTTTGGACAAAATATTGAGTTGTAAATATCGGGAGACAGAAATATCTGAAATAAAATATAGCAATAAAAATAATTGTGATGCAAGAATATCTTTGTTAAGAATATTGTTTTTTTCGGTAAGTAACATAGTTTTTAGGAATATTGTTGTTTTTAATATAGTCTTCAGTAACATAGTTGTAAAAATATCATTTAAAAAAATATTTTAATATATTTTATTACATATATTTTGTTACTATTGTTTGCATAATTGTTAATTTTTGTAATATAGTTATTAGTATTTGTAGGTGTTTTGGATTTCTTAATTTAGTTGTTAATACTAATTTATAGTGTAATGGGTTCTTGGGTTTGTATAGGAATAAGGTGGGAAGTTAATTAATTATTAATTAATTATTCATTTTTTATTTAATTTTATGATTGGTATTAAATTTGTAAACTATGTAATACTGATTTATTTTAGATACATTTTAGGTGCGGGTTGCTACGTTTGTAGCATAACAGGGTTGTGGAGTTAAGTAACAACTATTTAACAATTATGGATTATTAATTATGTAAATTGGCTAATGCTTATATATTTTAGTTATATTTTAGGCGCGGGTTGCTAGGTTTGAAGGGGTATAGGAGGGAAGTTTAGTAATAATTAATTTAGGGAAGAGGATGTAGCCTAACGGCTAGAGCAGTCAACCTTGAAGCTGGGGAACCGAGTTTGAGTCTGGTCAGGGACGCTCAACATCCTGGATTCTGGGTAGATAACTTAATCTCCCAGTGCCTAACCAAAAGGAATGTGTCCATCTGTAATGAAACTGGTGCTCATGTAAAGCGCTCTGATACCTGATTTCTTCAGGTCAAGTTTGCGCTATATAAAACCCAAAAATAAATAAATAATTATTAATTGCAAGTGTCTAATGTATTATCAATTATGTAAATCTCAATTTGACTTGATTGTTCCAGGCTTCTGAAAAAGAATGAACTCACCTGGGTGTGATGTGTGAGCCCCCCATTGTGGTAGACAGGTATTCTCATGCTCAGAGATGCCTTTCTTTTCTATTGGTCACTGGCTGCACCAACCACATGGTCCTACTAATGTTAGAACGTCTGGTACCATACTATCAGCTAGGCAGAAATTTTGCGGACTTCCAGATTTGTTTTTGCTGTGAACATTTTGGAGAGGTTCTCGGTTGGAATAGTGCAGAGGTAAAATTGCTGTAAAGAGATTTCCTGGGAATTAGTACACTACCCCACTTCACCTCTTCCATTCCTTAAGCACGACCCATCCACAAACAACTCGCAATCTGAACCTTCTAGAGGATCTTCCTCAATGTCCGGCCTAGGCTTGGTGTACAACTCAGTAACATCCAGACAATCATGGTCTGCTTCCTCCTGTACCCCCTCACAACAAGAATTTGGTAACAGGGCTGCTGGATTTACTATGGTACACCTGATCACAGTCAAATGTTCAGCACCTAGAATCACTCTTTCATATTTAGTCAGCCAACTAGAAGTGAGGTACTGAGTTCTGGTTCGTGTCAGAAGAATCGCAACAGAGTGTGGCACATACACCTTAACGCCGTAACCCATTACAATCGATTCACTCTGTTCCAGACTCATGCATGTTTCTGCTACTGCTTTCAAACGTCCAGGTAACGCTGTTGCCACCGTATCCAGAGTAGCAGAAAAATATGCTACTGGACGTTTGGCCATTCCATGTTTCTGGGTTAGGACTGAGAGTGCACACCCATCTCTCTCACAACAGTATAATGCAAATTATTTAGTATAATCTGGCATTCCCAGTGCAGGTGCTCTACAGAGACAGTTTCTCAATTGTATGAAAGCACCCATACCCTCCTCATCCTAATCAATCGGATCCTTTACGTCTTTTCTTATAAACTTCTGCAAAGGTTTAGCAATCAGTGAAAAACCACATATCCACTGACGACAATATCCAACCATTACCAAAAACATTCGTACATCTTTCGTTGTGGGTGCTTTCATCTGTTTTATTATGCGGGTTACTTTTCTAACTCCCTTTTCAATTTCATGTCCAAGGTATTGCACTTCTTGTTTCCAAAATTGCAAGTTGGCTGGGGACACCTTGTGTCCTCCACTCGCTAAATGGTTCAATAGAGCAATGGTATCTGTTACACATGCCTCTCGGGTCTTTGATGCCACCAGTTGGTTATCAATGTTTTGAACCAAAACCGAGTTTCCTGGCAAGACTAGAGTCTCGAGACATTTTTTCAAGATCTGATTAAAGATCGAAAGGCTTTCAGTGTACCCTTGAGGGACTATGCACCATGCCAAAACACGGTCTCCGAACCTGAAAGCGAACAAATACTGGCTTTCTGGGTGCAAGGGAATCGAAAAAAATGCATGGCACAAATCAATCACTGTGTGCCATTCTGCATCACAGGGAATTTGATAAAAGAATCACTGCTGGATTTGGCACTACTGGACAGCAAGGCACTACAATTTTATTTATTTTGCGCAAATCCTACACTATCCTGTACTTTCCATTGGGCTTTTTGATACCTATGATAGGTGAATTACAAGGACTGCTCATTATTTCCTTCAGGATTCCTTGTTCAATGATTTGGGTAATTACTGGTGCAATTTCTGCAATCACGTCTAGACTCATTTTATATTGTGGGGTATTTGGATACACAGCACCTTTTTTCACTGTTATCTGTATTGGATCTACCTTATCCATTAGACCAATTTATTTTCCTGTAAAATCCCACACATAGAAATTCACTATACCTTTTAATTCATCAGGCAGATTGTCTTCAGTGAGAAGGGAAAACAACTCATCCACTTCTGTTCCCTGTTTTGCTAGCATCATTTTAAACTTCACATCTTTGTCTGGGGTTTGAAATGCAATTCCATCTGGGATACAATAGATGGTGCAATTTATTTTACACAGCAAATCTCTTCCCAAGAGATTTACCGGGCTTGAGTCACACACTATAAACTGATGCATGTCTTTGAAGCTCCAAAATGAACTTCAATTGGATCTGTGACTGGTGTTCTAATATGTTTATTTGAAACACTTACAACTTGGAAAGTTTCTCCCAAGAGGGGTAGGTTTGGAATTTCTGCTGCTGTCACAGTAGAACAGGTAGCACGAGTGTCCACTAAGAATGTAATATCATTTCCTTCCACCTTTCCATCAACAAATGGACCTGACTGATCTACCGCCAAAGATGCGCCAAGTACGCACTCTCAGGCACTGTCATTAAGAAGAGTCCGAATCAATTCCATTACACTGCATCCAATACTGCTGACTCACACCTTGATTCTTACCAAGCGGGTCTCCTCTTGACATGCGGTGTTCAAATTGTACCTTTGCATCTGAGCGTTCACATTACTTTGTAGAGGAGCTTACGGCACCTGTGACTGTTGCGTAACTATCTGCTGCTATTGCTGCTGATTTACACCCAACTCTTTCTGCATCTGTGGAATTACATTTTGACTTCCCTCATTATTCTTTAATTTGATCTACACTCCAATGTCCAAACTTTCCACACGCATGACAAGGAAATTTCTTCATAGCTTATTCTTTGTTCATCCTACCTTTCCCTTTACCTCCATTATAATTCTGCCCATTCTGATTCTGTCCATTTGCTTGATTATTACTGTTTTCCTGTTGCTCTGCTACCTGCACTTGTGCCCACATCATTTTTTCCTTTAACTTTTTATGCTTACTGTCAATTTCATCGCTACAGTATTTGGCATAACAAAGTATTTCGTCCACTGTCTTACAGCATATAAAATGCTGCTGTATCATATTACTAATCTCAGGCCTTAATCCAAATACAAAACAATACACAAAATGTCCCATGTCCTTGTCACCAACATTTTCAAAACCATACAATACTGCTTGAATACCTGAAGCAATCGTTCATAGTAGGCACAAACTGATTCTTTCGGTTCTTGTGTAGTCCTGTCAATCTTAACCCAATCTGTTGCCTTTGGTGAGATTTTTCCCTTTAAGAAAGGAATTACCTGATTATACTTTGTCATTATCTCTTCTGATGGTGCACCTGTTTTGGGATCTCTGGGTTATTCCTCTTGAGGCCAATCGACAGTTATCTTACATTCTGTCTATAAATCAGTTGTAACAACAATATCAAACAGACCATCTAGATCTTTCAGCAAAACTTTTGATACCTTCACGAACCTATCTAACTGTTTATACCATTCAACAGGTTTTTCTCTCAATCTGGGAAAATCATTTGTAAAAGACAATATAGCCTGTCTTGACCAAGGAACATGTACATATCCACCACCTGCACTTCTCTAAACGGATATGCTTTTTCAACTTGTTCTGTTTCTTTCATGGGAAACATGGACGTTCCTTTACTAGCTGCTGCTTCCTTTTTTTCCTACCACCTAACTTTCCATCGAACCACATCTCCCCATTTCTTCAAAATATTCATTATTTCTTTTATTTGGAATCTTTTTCCTGAAGCATTAAGGCTTTTTAAGTCTTTGTCGGTAAAAGCCAATCTGTATGATTTTTGCAAAACTTTCGACTTCTCTAGGTCTACCCCATATTCACTAGCAGCTTTTGATATCTTCTCATGTAAATTATTTGCTCTCCAGGTAATACTTTTACACAAAAACAACAGTTTTTCTTCACTATAGGTGCTTAATCTGTCTGGGCTTATTGTCCCAATAATAATTTCCTCCATATCAACTTTTAAGTGACTCACATTTATACTCTGGGACTGTGGTTTTGGTTTTGTCATTTATTTTATCCAATTGTTGAGCTCTTCGGGTGAGGGCCCTGTTGAACTCCCTGCTAACGGAGTATCATTAGGTCCTATTCTTCTCGGCTCAAACTGAACATTTCTCTGAGGGGTCTCAGTTATCAACTCATTATTCGGAAGATCTAATAATGTATTATTCATGTTAGCCTGTCTATCCCCGATCACACTGTCCCTGATGCTTCTTCCAGGTACTGTTAATGCATGCACTTCAGATCCATTTTGTTTATTTCTAAACAATGGAAGTACTGGTTCAATTGTTACCGGAACTGTTAATGCTTCCACATTTAAACTCAACTTATTCAATCTCTGCACCTGTTCTGATCTAGCCTTATTCAACATCTTAGTTTCATTCTCTTTTATTACTTTCGCTACATCTGCCATTTGTGGAGTCAATGGTGTTCCAATTGGAGGGGCACTTGGAGTTGTTACTCCTGTATTTTCTTCATATGGGGGAGGCTTTTTATTCATAATGACTTCTATCAATTCATCATTGTTTGAATCATTCACATCACCTCTTATACTTGAGGTCTATAAATGTTTTCTTTTCTCCTTGCACTTGCTTCCTGTCTGCTCATCTACTGTTAATACTGGATATAATCCTTCAGTCACTACTGCTTTTCTCCATCTTTTCAATTTGGTATTTTTACTCTCAAAGGGATATGCAAATCTCTATTACCAATTCTGTACTTTTCTCTCTCAAATGCTTCTACCTCCCATTCTTCCAAAGCTTCGTACTGAGTTAATCTAGGGTTTGGGACTAAGGAATTCATTTTGTTTCTCAGATTCTGCAGAATTCTCACAATAAAAGTACCATATTGTGGAAAAGCCAAAACACCATAATCCTTCGTATCTTCGATCCAGTGTACTTTTTGGTGTGAAAAGGAGTCTTGCTAAGTTCCTGGAAATACGACCAGAATTTCGGAAGTGGACCCTTCGCTATTCAAACACTCTGTTCTCATATGAAATTCCCTAAATATAACATCTACAGTCCTCTGTAGCGTTTAGGTATTATTTCAACAGATAAAGTACTTCTGCATTGTGATTTCTTTACCACACTCTTCTTCTGCCTACTTCCAGCAGATTCCTTCCTGGGATTTCCTCAGGTATCTCCGTACCATGAGTGCTAAACAACATAGAACATGACACTAACTCTTCGAGTTAAAACATATAATCAATAATCATCACCAAACTAATCAATAATTAAACCGTCCTCTGCTACCAAGAAACTTATCCGGCGCCAATACTACCCATTGATCAGGGATCAATACACAACAAATCACTTCAATAGCCCATACACATTCAACCCAGAAATCCCTGATTGCGCCGGAGGTCCATTTGTTTCGAAAGTTAGTTTGTGTTGGTTAAATCATTTCTTTAACTATCTAAATGATTTATCAACTTTTCCTCTACTTGATCGATGGATCAATTAGTTAAATAGTTTCTGGTAATGATAAAGGCTAATTTTACTAAACATTATTCAATAAACTTCAGACACTTGGTAAGGTTAATATACATAAGTTCTCAATTCAAAGTAAGAATGCTCATAATACTTTAGGTCACAATTACATAAACACCAAATCTCATGAAAGAAATTATTTTCTATTGATTACAGACTTCATATTCAATGACAATATGCAATGAAGGAGTGAATAGTGTAAGAGACATAAGGGTTCAGCAAAAAATGATTTAAGCCAAACAAATATAATACCTAACAGAGGGATAGATGAAGAGACAATAAATCCATCTAGAAATATACATAACCATTCATTGTTGATGGAATGGATAGGTGGAGAGACAAAAGATCAAACCAGATACATTAATGCTAAGAAATTTTAAAGAACACCTAAGCTACATACGAACCTATCAGTCAGTAGGGAAATTGAGAAGACCACCTCTGGTCCCAAGGGATGACTAAGATTCCCCAAAGGATAACCAGGAATACTCAGAGATTCAGGACAGGTACAGGACAAAATGGGAAAGCTAGGCCTCTCAGTAAACCCGATGAACAATGGCGTGTCTCCCTCTTCTCTCTCCTAGCAGCAGTCCCCTTCACTCTCAAACGCCGCCCCTAAAGTTCCCAAATATATAGTTTAATTTGTCATGTTCATCCCTCAAAATGTTGCATTTAAGCTCTAACTCGCACTGTGATTGGTGGACAGGGGAGGTGGTACTGTCACACCACCATGATTTCACACTTTACTCAAATACCTTTTTGTTTATACTGGTTCCCATGGTCTGGTTCTCACTTTGCTCTTCTGTCCACACATTAGTTGCAAATGTACATTTTCTTCATTAATGAAATACAGTTCTTTTGCTGAGGACATCTCCGGTCCCACGCTCATGTACAGTAGTTGGCAGGCAATGCACACACTGGCCTACACTCCTTTATGTCATCTTCATAGCACGGCATAGCCTTCTGTCCTCATGGCAGAATGAACTCGCTCTTCGCAATCCCTCCCCCCACCATGGCCAAGTCAGAATAAAATGGAGTATTCCCTCAGCACACTAAAGTGGATAAAAATGAACATTTATTAATTATATGGTAATGAAACCTTCACTGTTTACCTCCTACCATCCACTATTCCCCATTATCATTTATTTGCCAAATGCAAGCAAGCAGCATTTATCATTACTTTAGAAGCAAAATGCGACATGCAAACACTGAAGCACTTGCGGCCTACTCATGCGATTTTCTCGTTTCTTCAAGAACACATCAATTATTACAATACAATGTGATTATGGGTTAGTTTTAAAGCATGCAAAAAGCAATTCCCCTGTGTTTATGCGGGTGCATGTTAGACTTACTGTGTCTACTTACTGTTGGTACGAATTATGGGGATATATGATCCGCGCAGGTTTCATTTTTGCGAAACCCTGCTCCATCACAACCTAGAGATCAAAGTCTCTCTGGCTTAAGCTAAGGCCACATCCTTTTGAAAAAACATGGCTTTCAATTTGCTCAGAGAATCAAAATGTATCTCGGAAACATTTATCGAAGGCCATAGCGTTGCCTCCCTAATTATGCAGACAGGTGGAAACAATACTTGCGTGCAACAAGTGACTATGGAATTAACCGTCACCAGATAAGCGATGCCAGGTTACATCCCACAGCAACCTTGATCATTCAGCATCAAATAGCTCCCATTCGAGAGTAACCTGGAAACCGGATGAATCACGGCCACCGGCGAACCCTTCAAATAACAGGACGAGTTCGCAACTGAATAATTACATGCCCCATGAAGAGAAATGTCTTTGCAAACAATGCACCCCCTTAAAGGATCCTCACAGTCGGAACCACTAGGAAAGACTTCTGTGTCTCCATTCCTGCATCTAAATCTGAATGGTAACTCCCAGTACTCATGCACATAACCTTCCCCTAGCACTTCGTATCTGCTTACCTGCTGGTATTGGAGACAATATTGGAATTGGAAGGTCGTGACTGATAGGGTGATGTAACCATGGATTATCCAGTCTGTGGATGGTGTCTCAGCCAATGTGAAAGGTAATTGGTCTAATTTTTCAATGTGCAGCATGGTATATTTTACATCCTTGCGTGCTATTACTATCTGTCTTTCTGTTAGATCATATGCCGAAAACAGACTTGCACTGTGGATGTAACGCCATGGCAACGTGGCCAGAACGTAATGTCTTTAACGTTCAGCTCAGTATTGCAATTGACCGTAATTGTGCCTGCCAATGATGTTAAATAGACAAGTCTTGCTGTATTATGTAAATTGCAGAAGACACTATTTTGCCCAGTGAATACATTCTGGATGATAATGTGGTCATACTGTTGTCAACCACTGCCTAAGCCTTTTCTAAATTAACCCTATCGGTCTTACACAATCTCTCAGCAGCTTCCTGTTGAGAAATCTTAAGCAGCTCATTGCATATTTCATACAAGTAGCGCTTTTGACGCGGGTTCTGGGGCACCTAATAGAAAATATCAGAGATCCATGTCATCAGAAAGAAGGGACAAGTTATGCTTCACCTGAGAGAGTGTTGCGGACTTTAGCCAATCAAAGCACAACTTCCCAACACTATATGTTGTCACCACCCCAGGGTGTTCTGTTTGTACATATCGCTAATCAGGCCTATTGATTCTAAACCCTTCGGTGTTACCCAGGAATCTAGATTAACACTTGTTCATGTCAACAGGCAAAACCAACCACCCCTTCCAATTGGGATCTGGTGAATTAAAAGAACTATTTCGTATCATGGTATCTACTGTATCCTCTCCAAAGTGTGTTAGATGTTGCCAGTTCTCAAAGCATGAGAACGCGGGAATACAAGGCATGTTCAAATCCGTCATCTTGGCTATTCCAAGACAGGATGTCTGTTGCACTGTTATATTCAGAAAAATTATTTGATGTGGTATGAGGCATGCTCTAAATAAGGCCTTAGTTCCCTGAACATGCCAATCTTTTGTCCCCGAGACAGATTTTGTGTCTATTGTGTTTCTCCAAAAGTCGAAACCCTGTATAGACAGTTGGGAGAAAAGTATGCAGATTATATCAGCTTGGTGTTTGTTAGCATATTTTTCTTTGCAGGTGTAGGTGCAAGCCTAAATTAATAATACGAGGCTGGGTCTGATGTGTCAAACCCTGAAAAATAGGCAAACGTCTGTCCAAATGTCTTTGAACTACTACAGTGTTGGGCAGTGTTCCCATTGTGTGTAATTAAAAACTGCATAAAAAATGGTGACCACAATGTTGATAACAGAACATGTCTCCATAATTAGATGTACCATCATATATTTCATCATTTGAAAATGCACCTGATTGCTCTAGATCTGCAAGCAGATTATGCACAGTTTCAACGTCCCAGTGATCAACGAAATTACTAGAGGTGATGATATAATTTAAAGACATTTTAAACAAATAAGAAATTTGTATTAGTTCAGTAGGACCATACACATCACACGATACTCTGTCCCACACAATTCCTTCAGGAACTGGAACTGCTGTAATGGTCACCAGGGACAGGCCCCTTAATTCACGGTGTGATGATGCATATGGTTTAAAAACCAAGTTCACAAGATGTACTGCGTAGCGTTCTGAGAGATAATTTTCATTCAGAAGTAGGAAGAAGACAGTTAGCAAACCAATCCAGAGAACCAGGAAAAGTAATTAAATTGTAATCAAGAGATGTACCCAAGGAACAACAAAGTATGTCTTTTTCAGCCAAAGATAGAGACCATATACCTGTAGCTTGAAAGGGAGAGGCGGTGTTGGCAGTTAAGGTTCATTTGAATCCGATGAGAAGTTATCATAATGCATGAAGTAGCCAGACGCCATTCGGTCTATTCTTGGCAGCTCAGCAGGTTTTGTAGAATTGGGAGATGACTCGATCTGAGGCATGTTCACATGGATGTCCTCAATTTTATGAATTGAGATTTCTGTACTTGTTGATTGTACAGTTGTAGTTGGTTCAACAGGGAGAAGTATTATTTGTTTACAGCTTCTCTTTGAAGGGTGGAATCTTCTGTCATTATTAAAGCTTCCATCTGAACTTATTGTACTGTAGCGAGAGGAGTGTGGCGGATACTCAGGAGCCCACGTGGTCTACTGTTGAGAATCAGCCACATAGTGTAGTTTGATCAGATCAACAGAGACAAACCTCTTGACTCTGCGACAAGCAAGGGGCAGAAGAAGTACAGTCCTGGTACCGTCAACAGCCAGGACAGGTACAGGCACTCTGTATGATGGCTCAAATTCTTTCTTGTCCACTATTTCTTCTCTGACCAGGTCCCCAATCTTCAGGACAGAGGCAGGTCTTGCCGGGACTACCTGCACTTCACCAGTGGCGGAGTGTTTTACTTTGCTTTGTAAAGGGCGGAATTAATTTAGTTCCTGTAAAACAGCCAAACGTTTATTGATGTCAAATGGTGTTTCAGCCGCCACTGTAGTGACATTATTGGGGTTGGGTACCCACATTCTCACAACAAACATGAGTTCATAAGGTGTACGACCCCCTAGGGATTTTCTTGCCATGTTGTTTAGTGCCTTCTGGACCCCATATAGGTGATTAAATCAACTGTCACCTGAGCCTAATACGCTTGCTGTTAAGGACTGTTTTAAGTCAAGTTTTTTCCTCTCAACCACTGAATTTCCTACGGGATGGTAGGGGGAGGAGTATCGCAAGGTCATACCCAAACTTCCCATGGCTTCTTTGTAAGCTCGAGAGCTAAACGCCAGACCCTTGTCGGAATGTAGTGTGCCAATTGAGAATGTCCCGATAAAGACTCGCAGATCCTTTATTACAGTTCAAGCGTCAGTCGAGCGCTGTAGCCAAACCTATAGGAATCTGGAGCATTAATCTACTGCCACCAAGATGTACTTGTAAGCCCCATCTGATTGTAAGGTCCCGCAGTGATCCAATCAATAGAGGTGTCTGTACTGGACGTTCCACGGTGGAACCCTTCAGCTGCTGGCAGATGTCGCATTTAAGGACAAAGTCCTTGGTCTGTTTTGGTAGACCTGGCCACCAATAGTGGGGTTCAGTAATGAAACTGTAGCAGTAATCCTGGTTTGAGAGGAACCCAGACACTCATGTGCAGCTAGCATCAGTCCTAATCTGCGATCAATATTTGGTATTACTCTATCCCCCACTTCTGGAATCTGAGCGTATGGAATGTTTTGTGCATCTAACTTGTAGGAGTACTTGAGTAGAAAGCCTTTTGGTATGGCGCACACTATAAGTGTGGGGAATTCACAATCCGAATTTTGTAGTGCCAGTATCAGGACTTTTAGTTCCGCCAGCTGCGCTGTACAGTCCCCTAGGGACTGAGGTTGTGCTTTCCCAGGATAAAACTTTACGTCATGCATGTGCCCTTAAACAATTGCGCATGCCGCAGAATATTGCCGTTTCGTTCCTACGGCAGGCTGGGCAGAACCATCGGTATAAATGATGCATTCATATCAATCTTGAGGCATAATTTCATTCGACAGAGGATATTCTTGTTCATACCGCAAGAATGCTTGTGTTTGTAATGTAGAGTTGAATCTGTAATCTACATCTGTTGTAGTGATAGAGTTAGCCCATTGAATCCATCTTGGATGTAAAGCATTTGGAATGCTTGCTTTTGTAACGGCCTCAAAGGTCGGTACCAGGGTCACGACAATTATGCGTTTTCCCTGCGCTAGTGCTCTCTCTCTCTCTCTCTCCCCACAGCAGTCCGTATTGCTGTATTCTCTCAGCTGGTGCAAAAAGCATTTCAATGTACGTGTACAAATGTGATTAGTAAGCAATAGGAACTCTAGCGCCTTCATTGAAAGTGATGTATGTCTACCCGGTTTGTCCAGAGACTACGCGGATCACCAGGTTAGTTGAGTTAACACGTGTGGGTAAATGTTTAGAAGCTATCATGTCAGCTTGCATGGAACATAAAATATCTTTAAGTTCCTGTGTCCAATAATGCACTGAAAAATCAAGTCTAATTAAGTCATAGAAAGGTTTTACCCTTTCTGCGTAATCCAAAATGTATGTCCTGCCAAAAAAAAAAAAAAAAAAAAAATGTAGTGTAGTCTTTTCAGAGTCGTCAGAGGTTGGAGCAGTGCACATTCTTCTAAAAAAAATGTGCTGCCAGGCTTTTGCTTTCACTTGACAACTCGTACCCTAGAAATAGGACACTTAGGTGGGCAATTTTTGATTTTCTTAAATTAAATTCGTAACCCAAGTGAGCGAACCCAAGAATTATGTGGTTCACCCTAGACAAGTGTTCCATTAATGCATCGTCCGTCAGATAGATGTCGTCTACATAGGAAAATGCCTCCTCATCAAAATGTTAAAGTAACTCGGTCTCTGTGGTTGAAAACAGCCCAAGACTATTCTTATACCCCTTTTGTAATCGACAAAATTGGCGTTGAGAACCTATCGCTGAGAATGCTGTCAAATATCTACTCCCAGGCACTGTTCCCAATAAGGTGCGGGGGCACCTCTCTTCCCTTGAGCGCGTACTCCCGTGTGTGGAGCGCACACACACAGGACATCCCACAAGAGAGTTCACGCAGCCGCTTTAAAAAGCGAGCGGCGCGAAAAACAGACACTTCCTTGATGCGGTTTTGCCTGAGTGACTCAGGACTCTGGAGTGCAGGTAAGTGGGACTTGTGGCACTTGCAAAAGTTACTACTTATGTAACGATATATCTGTAAGAGATATTAGTTAGTGATAGATTCCTTACCTTAGAATATTCCCCAGGCGTCAGTCTGGATCCAGAAAGTTTTCTGCTTAGCAGTACCCCTGTGCACCAGTAGGTGGTGCCATACGGCTCCGCGCCCGTCACTGGCATCGTGCGTGCCAGGATGACGTCACGGAGGCTACTTAGGCACCACCCATGCATGCTGACGTCAGTTCTGTACACAACTTTCCGCGCCGAAATGCAGAGTCATGCGAGAAACTGACCTTTGGTGCATAAAACTAGAGCCCTAAAAGGGGATCACCTTAACCCTATTAATCAGTTCGCAGAACGGGGAGGATGGGTGGGGCGGTAAGGAATCTATCACTAACTAATGTCTCTTACAGATATATTGTTACACAAGTAGTAATTTGTGCATCTGACAGAGACACGTTAGTGATAGATTCCTTACCTTAGAATAGATACCCCAGCAATACCAACCCCGGTGGTGAGGCTGCGAAAAAGATTACACCAGAAAGACACGGAGCACAGAACAGCCAAAGAAGCCATCTCTCCGGACCCGACTGTCAAGGCAGTAGTGCTTGGTAAACGTGTGCAGCGAGGCCCACGTAGCTGCCTGACAAATATCCTGCAAGGGGACACCGCGCCCCAAGGCAGTAGGGGCTGCAGTTGCCCTGGTCGAATGGGCATGCAGTCCCACAGGAGGCTCCTTCTTGGCCAAGGAGTAACAGGCTTTGATACACAGAACGACCCACCGGGAGATGGTCCACTTGTGCACCGCCCGACCTCTTTTGGCACCCACTTAGCCAACAAAGAGCTGATTATCCACCCGGAACTGCTGTGTACGCTGCAGATAGAATGCGAGCGCACGTTTTGGGTCAAGACGGTGGAGCCGCTCCTCTTCCCTTGAAGGATGCGGAGGCGGAAAAAAGGTGGCCAAAGTGATGGTCTGCCCGATGTGGAAGGGCGTGACAACCTTTGGCAAGAAAGAAGGACGTGTCCTCAGAACCACCTTGTCCAGATGAACAGAAAGGAAAGGAGGTTTGGAAGAAAGAGCCTGGAGCTCACTCACTCTCCTGGCAGAGGTGATAGCTACCAGGAATGCCGTCTTGAGAGTAAAAAGACGTAAGGGACAGTTATGAAGGGGCTCAAAGGGAGCGCACATCAGAAAAGTCAAGACAAGATTTAAGTCCCACTGAGGCATTATGAAGGGCACAGGTGGGAACGTATGCGTAATGCCCTTAAGAAAACAGTTAACGACCGGGGACTTAAAAAGAGAAGGCTGATCTGGAAGCCGTAGAAAGGCAGAGATGGCCAAAAGATAACCTTAAAGAGTGCCCAGAGCAGAGCCCTGCTGGGCCAAAGAGAGAAGGAACAGAAGAACCTCAGAAAGAGGGGCAGAAAGGGGATCCACAGTCTTAGCTGTGCACCATGCCACAAATCTGTTCCAACTACAGGCGTACACCGTTTTAGTGGAGGGACGCCTAGCTGCCAGGATGACATCACAGACTTCGGGAGGAAGATCGAAAGGTGTCAACTGTTGCCGCTCAATCTCCAAGGATGGAGGTGGTGGCTGTATAGGTTCGGGTGAAGGACCGTACCCTGCTGCTGCGACAGAAGATCACCCCAAAGAGGCAGACGGATCGGGGGATCGATGCTCATACTGAGTAGCTCGGGATACCATATTCTTCGAGCCCTGTCCGGAGCCCGGTTGCGCCTGATCTTCTTCAGCACTCTGGGCAGGAGTGGTATAGGAGGAAAGGCGTACAACAGACCGCAGCTCCACTCGAGACGAAAAGCGTATCCGAGCGAGTGCCGCCTTGGAAATTCCAATGCGCAGAACTAATGACATTGCGCGTTCTCTTTGGTGGCAAATAGATCTAACCAAGGCTCTCCCCCGTCGCAGAAAGAGACCTTGCGCCACGTCCAAGTGCAGACGCCACTCGTGATCCACCATGCACCGGCGGCTGAGTTCGTCCGCCCTGGTGTTCAGAGAACCTGCCAGGTGTTGAACCACCAAAGTAATGCCTTGATGTCCCAGCCACGTCCAGAGGCGCAGAGCCTCCTGACATAGGGTCCACGACCCCACCCCGCCCTGTTTGTTGCAATACCACATAGCGGTGGTGTTGTCCGTGAACACCTGCACTACACTTCCCCGGACAGAGGGAATAGAATGCCTTCAGTGCAAGCCGGATCGCCCGCAGCTCCAGAAGTTGGGACTCAACAGCAGCCAATTCAAAACCCAAGGAGATTTTCCATATAGTAAAAAATTGCATCAAAGCAAACACTGCCCCTCCCTTGACAAAAACGCCGGAACAGTGTAACGAGTTAGCAGATTTCTTTCAGAACAAAGTCTCTCAAATATACTCTTCCTTTCCGACAGTAGCTAATAACTTAGGAACTTCCAACCATGCTCTTCTGAGCACTGCCCCCTCCTCAGACCAGTCTACTCTGGAACGCTTCTCTCTACTAGACCTGGACACCCTTCACAAACTGGCACGGCTAGTTAAATCTGGCTCCCCCTGTGACCCGGCCCCTCCGGAGACACTACTCCAGGCTAGCCATTCTATACTTCCCGTGGTACTAGATCTACTCAACTCTTCCATCGCCTCCTGCACTGTACCCACCGGATGGAAGAGAGCCATGGTTCGGGCGTTGCTAAAAAAAACCACCCTCAATCCAGAAGACCACTCCAGCTACCGCCCAATCTCCTTACTCCCCTGGGTAAGTAAGGTGCTGGAGAAGCACATAAATATCCAACTAGTACAATTTCTGGAAAACAATCTGCTCCTGGACCTAACCCAGACAGGTTTTAGGCCTAAGCACGGCACTGAAACGGCCTTGCTTGCAATTATCGAAGAGTCGCGAAAGATATTAGATCAGGGAGGATCAGTGGCAGTGATCCTCCTTGATCTAAGTGCGGCTTTCGACACGGTGAGCCACGCCACCTTGTTGAACCGCCTGTGTAACATTGGTGTCACAGGCGATGCTTTGAGATGGTTTGAGTCTTTCCTTAACAACAGATCTTTCCAGATCTTTGACGGGGACTCACTATCACCCAGTAAATCGCTGATCTGTGGAGTACCGCAGGGCTCCTCATTGAGCCCTGCGTTGTTT
The DNA here is from genome assembly GCF_964204655.1 of Triturus cristatus. Lineage (NCBI taxonomy): Eukaryota > Metazoa > Chordata > Amphibia > Caudata > Salamandridae > Triturus > Triturus cristatus. The sequence continues at coordinate 728,216,712 of NC_140592.1, read as the reverse complement.
AATGTATACATGGGGCCACTGGCTGGGATCGTCAAACCACACGGTATTAAAATTGTATCGTATGCCGACGATACCCAGCTAGTGGTCTCATTGGCACAAGAGGGTACCAAACAATCGTCAGGAGGTCTGTTGAAATGTCTCGAGGATGTTAAGGAGTGGATGACACTCTCCTCCTTAAAACTTAATGGAGACAAAACTGAGCTCATGCTCCTGGGCTCAGCATCCCCAGTGTCTCTCATCCCCCTCTGGCCTCCCTGCTTGGGTACACCCCCAACTCCCAAGGACAGCGTAAAAAGCCTAGGAGTTTGGCTTGACAAAACCCTTTCCTTCTCCACTCAGGCCACCAAACTATCTGCCACATGCTTTGGCCTACTAAGAACATTAAGGAAAGTTCTCCCTCTCCTACCAATGGATGCTAAACAAGTGGCAATACAGGGCCTGATTCTATCCCGGCTAGACTCGAACAATGCCCTGTATGTTGGAGCCCCAGAGAAGACCCTGCGTAAGTTACAGGTGGTACAAAACTGTGCGGCCCGCACCCTGTTACAGATTCCGCGGACTCAGTCAGCAAAACCTGCAATGAACAGTCTACACTGGCTTCCAGTGAGACAAAGAGTGGCATTCAAGGCTCTCTGTATTGCCCACCAGGCTTTCTGGAAGTCGGGCCGAGCCATCATCGATAATCTAATCACGCAATACCACCCTAACAGAAACCTTAGATCTACGGAGGCCTTCCTGGCTGTGGTACCCAGAGTCAGGAGAGCTAGGTCCGGAGGCAGGATGTTCTCCTTAAACGCCTCTAAGATGTGGAACTCACTCCCTTTATACCTCCGGACTAATTCAAACCTACTCTCCTTCCGCAAACAATTGAAAACCTACTTGTTTGCGAGGTCCACCGAACTTTAAAACCCATCCGCCATATTCAGCTCTGTCTGATGTTTCAGCGCTTGGACGCCCTTGGGCAGCAACCGCGCTATATAAATGACAATACAATACAATACAATACTCCGCCGGAGACCAGAGGCCTCTGATCTCCGCCTCTCCCATGTGGCCTCCCCAACCCAGGAGGGACGCATCCGTCACTACTGTGTGCTCCGGTTGGGGAAGGGAGAGGGATCTGCCATTGACCCAATCGCAATTCGGGAGCCACCATTGCAATTGCCGTGCAGTGCCCTCTGAGATCTGGACATGATCGGACAGGTTGCCTGATGCTGCGCCCACTGGAACTTCAGGTCCCACTGCAGAGCCCGCATATGCCATCTGGCATGCGGTACCAGCAGGATGCAGGAGGCCATCAGGCCCAGAAGCAGAAGGGTCATCCTGACTGAAACCCGGGATAGAGGCTGAAAGAACGGAACCATAGCCTGAATATCCCGGACCCGCTGTTCGGGCGGATAAACCCGAAACAACGTCGAATCCAGAACCTCTCCAATGAAAGGGAGCTTCTGAGAGGGACTCAGGTGCAACTTCGGCACATTGATGGAGAACCCCAGCAGATGCAGGAGGTCGGCGGTAGTCTGGAGGTGGGAGACAACTGCCTGGGGCGAACCCACCTTCAACAGCCAGTCATCGAGGTAGGGGAAGACTGACACCCCTGACCTGCGCAGATGAGCTGCAACCACCGCCATCACCTTCGTGAACAACAGAGGGGCGCTGGTAAGGCCGAAGGGGAGCACGGCAAACTGAAAATGCTCCTGGCCTACCGTGAACAGCAGGTAACGCAGGTGGGCCGGCAGGACGGGAATGTGAAAATAAGCGTCCTGCAAGTCCATCGAGTCTCCAGGGTCCAGGGCAGACAGGACCTGAGCCAGAGTCAGCATCTTGAACTTCTCCTTCCGGAGGAAGCGATTGACATCCCGGAGGTCCAAGATGGGGCGCAGGCCCCCCCTTGTCCTTCTTGAGGACCAGAAAGTAGTGGGAATAGCAACCACTCCCTACTTCCTGATCGGGAACGTACTCGAAGACCCAAAGACTTGGCCGTGGCACGAGAGTCTTTAAAGCGCTGCAGGGCATTGTCAGCCTTATCACCAAAGAGGCGGGAGCCATCGAAGGGCATGTCCATGAGCGAGCTCTGGACATCGGGTGAGAAGCCAGTGGAACGCAACCAGGCGTGGCGCCGCAATGCCACCATCATGGGAATCGCCCTGCCCAATGAATCAGCGGTGTCCAAACCACACCTGATGGCAAACTTCGCCGCATCCTAGCCCTCCACAATTGCTTGGGAAAAGACAGCCTGAACCTCCTCAGAGCACTGAGGCACAACCTCCGCCACCGAATCCCACACTGCGTGGGAGTAACGGCCCAATAAGCAGGCGGTATTAACCGATCTGAACCCCAAACTGGCTGAGGAGAACAACCTCTTGCCATATTGGTCCAGTGTCTTAGAGTCCTTATCTGGCGGAGCTGAGGGAAATGCACTCTGCTATGTCGAGGCCTGAATGACCAGGCTCTCAGTCGTGGGGTGAGTGGTCAAAAAGGCGGGATCACCAGGCGCCGGGCGATGACGCCTAGCGACGTTCTTATCCACCGGCGCCCCCGAGGCCGGCCGCAACCAAGTGCCCATGAGGACTTCGGTAAGGGCCTCATTGAAAGAGACTCGACGCAGCACCATAGTGTAGGAAGCGCCCTCCTCCATAGTAGGCGGAGGTGAGGCAAACCCTGGGTCAGAAGACACATCAAGTTCACCCGCATCTTGAAGGTCATCCACCCAATCCTGCTCGGAGCCGTCCCAGTCCTCATCCGGCTCCGGGGTAGAAGGAGCCGGTCGCGGCGGCAGGACCGGAGCGGGGGCCAGCGGCACCGGGAGCGGCGCCAGGAGCGGCGCCGGCTGGGGCCGAACCAGAGCTACATCCCAATGAGGATCCCAGATCGGAACGAAATGGTCCGAGAACCGGGGCAGGGGCGGAATAAACAGCACCCAGTGCGGCGCCTGTGGCAGAGCCAGGGGCGGAGCTGGGGCCGGAGCCAGGGGCGGAGCTGGGGCCGGAGCCAAGGGCAGCGCCAGGGCTGGAGCCAGCGGCGTTGCACCTGCAGGTGCGCTGGCGGGAGCCCGAGGCCTAAACAGGCGGTCCAAGGCAGCAAGAAACTCTTGCCGCTGTTCGGGAGTCGCCGACGGACCCGGGTATAGCGGTTAGGCCGCGGGACTCCCAGGCTCCAGAGGAGCCACAGGGGCAGAGCCCCTGTCCCCCAAGTCTGCCTCCGGGGAGCGACGGGGGGAAGTCGGAGAGCGAACATGCTTCTTTGACTTCTTCTTATGGCGTCGCTTACCGGAATCTGAAGGTGAAGACTTAGTGTCTGAGGAGCGATGGCTGTGGTCCCACGAGCAGTCCCGCGAATGGCCCCTAGACCCGGAGCGGAAGTGAGAGGAGTGCCGGACCTCCAGCAACTTCCGGCGCCACTCCCGTAATGCCTTCGGGGCCATGGCATGGCAATCCCGACAATCCCGGGAGTCATGGTCGTTCTCCAGGCAGTAGACAGACATCATGGGGGTCCGCCACCGACATATTACGGTGGCAAGAGACGCAAGACTTAAAGCCGGGCATCCCTACGTGCACCAGGAGACAAGAGGAGACAAAAAAAGTCTCAAAAAAGTGGTCAAAAAATGACCGAGGTACGTGGTCAATCCGGATCTGCGCTTTCGGTGCGGAAAGAGAAAGAACTGACGTCAGCACGCATGGGTGGCGCCTAAGTAGCCTCCGTGATGTCATCCCGGGGCACTCGACGCCAGTGACGGGCGTGGAGCCGCAAGGCGCCACCTACTGGCGCTCAGGGGTACTGCTAAGCAGGAAACTTTCTAGATCCAGAATAACGCCTGGAGAATATTCTAAGGTAAGGAATCTATCACTAACGTGTCTCTTTCAGATGCTGTGTTTTTGCGCGGTGCGGGGAACATTGTGGGCTTTTGTTTAAGTATTCATGTTAATCACAGCTCGTGAAGGGGCTGTAATTAACATGAATGCTTAAACAAAAGCCAAAACCAAAGGAAATGATGGACGGAGTGTTGAACATTGCAAGCACTCACCCCCAGTCAACTGATCTGGGTTTAATCCATCACCGTTCTTTAGCCCACTCTGCCACCCCAGTTCAGACATGGCCATATGCAAATCAGTCTGACCCTGTGCCTCATGGGAACAGTCCAGCCCGAACTGCCAAGCCATGTCTTCCCTGGACCGGAAACAAGCTTCCTAGGACCGGTTTCTGGCATTTCAGCCGTCTTCAGCCAGGCTTGCTTGAATCCAGTGGCAAAGTGAGCAAGGGACTCACGTCTGAGCATACCCTGCCAACTTATGGCGAACAAAGCAAAAACCAAAGGAAATGATGGACGGAGTGTTGAACATTGCAAGCACTCACCCCCAGTCAACTGATCTGGGTTTAATCCATCACCGTTCTTTAGCCCACTCTGCCACCCCAGTTCAGACATGGCCATATGCAAATCAGTCTGACCCTGTGCCTCATGGGAACAGTCCAGCCCGAACTGCCAAGCCATGTCTTCCCTGGACCGGAAACAAGCTTCCTAGGACCGGTTTCTGGCATTTCAGCCGTCTTCAGCCAGGCTTGCTTGAATCCAGTGGCAAAGTGAGCAAGGGACTCACGTCTGAGCATACCCTGCCAACTTATGGCGAACAAAGCAAAAACCAAAGGAAATGATGGACGGAGTGTTGAACATTGCAAGCACTCACCCCCAGTCAACTGATCTGGGTTTAATCCATCACCGTTCTTTAGCCCACTCTGCCACCCCAGTTCAGACATGGCCATATGCAAATCAGTCTGACCCTGTGCCTCATGGGAACAGTCCAGCCCGAACTGCCAAGCCATGTCTTCCCTGGACCGGAAACAAGCTTCCTAGGACCGGTTTCTGGCATTTCAGCCGTCTTCAGCCAGGCTTGCTTGAATCCAGTGGCAAAGTGAGCAAGGGACTCACGTCTGAGCATACCCTGCCAACTTATGGCGAACAAAGCAAAAACCAAAGGAAATGATGGACGGAGTGTTGAACATTGCAAGCACTCACCCCCAGTCAACTGATCTGGGTTTAATCCATCACCGTTCTTTAGCCCACTCTGCCACCCCAGTTCAGACATGGCCATATGCAAATCAGTCTGACCCTGTGCCTCATGGGAACAGTCCAGCCCGAACTGCCAAGCCATGTCTTCCCTGGACCGGAAACAAGCTTCCTAGGACCGGTTTCTGGCATTTCAGCCGTCTTCAGCCAGGCTTGCTTGAATCCAGTGGCAAAGTGAGCAAGGGACTCACGTCTGAGCATACCCTGCCAACTTATGGCGAACAAAGCAAAAACCAAAGGAAATGATGGACGGAGTGTTGAACATTGCAAGCACTCACCCCCAGTCAACTGATCTGGGTTTAATCCATCACCGTTCTTTAGCCCACTCTGCCACCCCAGTTCAGACATAGCCATATGCAAATCAGTCTGACCCTGTGCCTCATGGGAACAGTCCAGCCCGAACTGCCAAGCCATGTCTTCCCTGGACCGGAAACAAGCTTCCTAGGACCGGTTTCTGGCATTTCAGCCGTCTTCAGCCAGGCTTGCTTGAATCCAGTGGCAAAGTGAGCAAGGGACTCACGTCTGAGCATACCCTGCCAACTTATGGCGAACACTCCGTCCATCATTTCCTTTGGTTTTGCTTTGTTCGCCATAAGTTGGCAGGGTATGCTCAGACGTGAGTCCCTTGCTCACTTTGCCACTGGATTCAAGCAATCCTGGCTGAAGACGGCTGAAATGCCAGAAACCGGTCCTAGGAAGCTTGTTTCCGGTCCAGGGAAGACATGGCTTGGCAGTTCGGGCTGGACTGTTCCCATGAGGTACAGGGTCAGACTGATTTGCATATGGCCATGTCTGAACTGGGGTGGCAGAGTGGGCTAAAGAACGGTGATGGATTAAACCCAGATCAGTTGACTGGGGGTGAGTGCTTGCAATGTTCAACACTCCGTCCATCATTTCCTTTGGTTTTGCTTAAACAAAAGCCCACAGTCTTTCCCGCACCGCGCTTTACTAACAAAAGAGTAGAGCAAGTTTAAAAACACAGCGTGTACTGGAAAGGGGGGGATCCTCAATAAAATAAACACATATTTTCACGGATTCAGCATGTGTGCTCCTGTTTGTGTCGACTGGCACATATTTTGTCTCTGACTGTGAAATACGGTGTAATGCGGTTCATCACCGCGTACAGGAGGCACCCAGGACGTGTGGTTGCGACGACAACGGTGAAACTCTGTATCTACATATATATATATATTCACTGAAAAAAACATAGGTTTCAGAGACGTTATAGTTAGAAATTAGCATTTAAAAAACCTTAGAAATTCACAGAAAAAAACATAGGTTTCAGGGGTGTTATAGTTAGCTGGCCATTTCACTCGTACAAAACCATAGAAATTCCTCCGTTATAGTTAGTTCTGCTAACTATAACTCGCGCGCCCGCAATGCACTGCTGATGATGTCACATATTGCATCATTCATGACATGGTTAGTGACATCACTGATGACATCAGTGCAGTGCATTGCGGGCGCGCAAGTTATAGTTAGCAGAACTAACTATAACGGAGGAATTTCAATGGTTTTGTACGAGTGAAATGGCCAGCTAACTATATGTTTTTTTCTATGAATTTCTAAGGTATTTTAAATGCTAATTTCTAACTATAACGTCTCTGAAACCTATGGTTTTTTCAGTGAATTTAAAGCTTTTTTAAATGCTAATTTCTAACCATAACGTCTCTGAAACCTATATTTTTTTTCAGTGAATTTCAAAGGTTTTTTAAATGCTAATTTCTAAGTGTGATAGTAGTTATACCTATTTTTTTGTACTGATTTTCTACAGTTTTTTAACTGTTTATTTATCAATATTTTATTCATTAAATAACATTATATATTTTTATGAAAATTGCACACAAAAAATTAAAAAATTTCAAACTGAAATATTTTTTTTTTTTTTTTTTGTTGAAACCTTTATTACAGAAGTCAAAAGAGTTACAAAGATGGGCCTACAACCTTCGGGCCGGCCGCTAGCAAACGATAAGAACATAGAATACAAGTGGGAAACACACGCTGCAGCGAGAGAGAGATCACAGGAGTTGGAAAGAAAAAAACATTGGCGGCCACACCGTCCGGACCCCCCGGATGGCGGTTCCATTTTTATGTAAGAAATAACAAACAAATCCACAAGGCAGCAAAAAATCGAAGCAGCAGTATGCGCTCCCCCGGGGAGGACCCTACCGATACACAGGAAAAGCGGGGGGGGACAGGCCAGAGCGGAGACAAAGCGGACTCCGTACCCAGAATCAAGGAGACAAGGAGACTAGGGAGACGGGGCCAGTGCCAGTTCAGGCGTCAGCGGCGGGGTACAAATTCCGCCACGGTAGGAGTTCCAAGGGCCCCACACTTTCACCCATTTCCCATGCTTACCTCTCGCGACATACACCACTTTTTCCCGAAACATACACCAATCCATGTTGTCCTTCCATGCCGAGATCGTAGGCGCCCTCTGGGAGCCCCACAGTTGCGCTATGTCACGCTGTGCCACCATATAGCCCAGAGTCACCCACCACGTCTGCGGCACTGAGTAATCAGTCGGCTCCCACACATTTAGCAGACACCTCCTCGCCTCAGGAAGCAGCGGCACATGTGTGACCGCCCGCAACACCGCATGCACACCACGCCAGAATCGTGCCACCTCCGGACATTCCCACAAAATATGGACGAAGGTCCCCAATGAACCACACCCACGCTTACACAACCCATCCACGGAATATCCCATACGCAGCAAACCTGGCCCCGTAACATAGACCCTATGGAGTATTTTGAGCTGGACGAAGCGAAGGCGGGCCGGTATGGCCACCTCTTTCGGGGAGGCCACCGCAGACGCCCAGTCCTCGTCGTCCAGCTCCAATCCATCGGCGACCCACGCCTCACGAAGGCTAGTCAACAGTCCCGAGCGATCATTGATGAGCTTTTTGTAAATCAAGGAAATCGTGCCATCCGGCACATGCCCATCTAGCACTCTATCTTCCAGAGGGGAGTACTCCGGGATGGAGGCAGCATCCGGGAATACGGAGACCAGCGCGTGACGGACCTGTAGATATCGAAAGTACTCCCTATCATGCAACTGGAATTCCATCTGCATCACATCGAATGTCTTGAATCCCCCCCTCGTCCAGAGATCGCCCACCCTGCTGATGCCTATCATGTCCCACTTCTCAAAACCCTTCGAGGTCCACAGGGAGCCCAGCCGCTCAGAGGCATACAGTGGCGTCGCCCGGGTCAATCGATCCTTCCACCCCATCGCCAAGTTTGCCGCGTGCCACACCCGTAGCATGACCCGCGTAGGGCCCGTCAGACGCGCGTCGAGCGATCGAGAATAAAGCGCCCAATTGTAGTCACCACCCGGCAGTAATAGTTTATCCATCTCAAAGGCCGGGTTTAAAGCAGGCCCGTAAAGGCCGTGGTGTATCGCGGCCAGCTGGGAGGCCCAGTAGTACCGTTTGATGTCTGGGAGGGCGACCCCCCCGTCATACCACGGGAGTGTCAGCTTCGCAAGGGCGATACGCGGTCTCCCATCCCAGAATAGTTGGCGCTGCAAACTCTCTACCTCGCGAAAGTAGCGCGCCGGGACAACATCCATCGTGTTCTGTAAAGCATATAGGAAACGTGGCAGCGACATCATCTTAAACAATGCCGCACGGCCAAGCGACGAGAGCGGCAGGCGCCTCCAACGCGCCACGTCCTCCTTCAGGCGCTGGAGGGGGGGGAGCAAATTTTGTTTATATCGGGCCTCAGCATCCAGGGTAATAAAGATACCCAGGTATTTAAATCCCTGCGAGGCGACCTGGATAGGGCAGCCCCGCGGTAGGATAGGAGTCTCCCCGGAGAGGACATACACACAGGATTTAGCCCAGTTGATGACTAGGCCAGAATTACGGCCAAAGGAATGCAAAACATCCACTAATACAATCAGCGATTTCCACGGGGAAGAAAGGTATAAAAGGATATCATCCGCGTAAAGAGATACGCGATCCTCATACTCAGGGGTCCACCGGAGACCACGAATGGAAGGCTCCCACCGCAGCCACTCCGCCAGGGGCTCCAAGGCAAGCGCGAAGAGGAGCGGCGACAGCGGGCAGCCCTGCCGCGGACCCCTGCCCAGCTCAAACGGAGCCGACACTCTACCGTTCACCCCCACCTGCGCCAGAGGTCCAGAGTATAACAGTTTCACCCAGCCAATGAATCCCGGGCCAAAACCAAACTTCGCCAGCATCGCCCAAATATATGGCCATTCAAGCGTGTCGAACGCCATAGTGGCGTCCAAGGACGCCAAAATGGCTGGCTCTCGTATGAACGGGACCCGCGCGAGCACCCCGTGCAGACACCGCAGATTAAGCGCGGTGTTGCGATGAGGGATAAAGCCGGACTGGTCCTGGTGAATCAGATCGCACACCACGCCAACCAGCCGATTAGCCAGCACCTTGGCGAGAATTTTGGGCTCCGCATTCAACAGAGAAATGGGCCTGTAGGACGTGACCCGATCCCGCGGCCTCCCCTCCTTATGAATAACCACGATAGTGGCCAGACGCTGGTCCAGCGGGAGGGAGCCCGCCGAACGTGCCGCGAGGAACATAGCGCGAAGATGTGGCACCAGCGTATCCGGTCGCAGCTTGTACAATTCGATGGGAAGGCCATTAGGACCCAGGGCCTTGCCGGAAGCGACCGACCGTATGGCGAGGGCAATCTCCTCAGATGTAGGGGCGGCATCCAACGACACTTTATCCTCTTCCGAAAGGGAAGGCAGCGCAATGTCTTTAAGCAGGTCATGGGAATCTTCTTCCGAACGGGAAGATACCGGGGAATACACCCCACGGAAATACTCAGCGAAACATTCAACAATTTCCTCCGGCTCAGTGACACACACACCATCCAGTCTCTCAATCGACGGGACAACTCGACTCGCTCTCTCCTTTTTATCCAGCCACGCAATCGATTTACCAGCCTTATCACCCACATCATACATTCGCCCTTGTTGCTCTCTACTCAGGCCCCTGGCTGCCTCCGTGACTAGGGCCTTGTAGTCCGCCTGTTTGAGTCGGAGAGCATGCAGTTTATCATCCGTAACCCCACACTCCAGATCACCCTCCAATTCAGTTATCTCAGTTTCAATACGGGTCACCTCCTCCCACCCGCGCCTCCGGGAATGGGAAATGAGGGACAGGGCCTCCCCCCGGATTACCGTCTTAAACGCCTCCCACAGAGAGACCGCAGACAATACAGACCCCACATTATCTTCAAAATACCGCTCCAGAGATTTAACCAAATCTGCGCGAATTGTGGGGTCACGCAGATACCAGGGATTGACCGGGACCACCCTCCCCTCACCCCTCGGGACAATGTCGAAATGCAGCAGGAGCGGGGAGTGGTCCGAAATACCCCGCGCCAAATGTCGTACCTCCCCAACCCTCCCCGCCTGTGCCGCTGGCATCAGAACATAATCAAGCCTAGAAAGACTGCCATGAGCCCCGGAATGAAAGGTGTACTGTATCTGCGTAGGGTGTTTCAGCCGCCAACAATCCACCAGCCCCAATGTATCCAAGAGGCCGGAAAGCCACGCTTGGGCACGGGGGAGATCTCTAGGAGAGTGACGGTCCTCAGTACCGGAAACTACAGTGTTAAAATCTCCCCCAACCACTTCAAACTGAAATATTGATTACTTTTTTTGTTTTCATTTTTTATTTTAATGTTTATATTATTTTCATTTTTTTTTTTAAATTGCAATTTTTTTTCGGAGTCGCGAACTCAAAGCGTACACATCACGGTGGGTGCGCGGATTCTGGCCGCCATTTTAGAAAAGTCGTGAAGGATCCGCGTACGGTGTGCGACGGCTGCGTGTTTTTCAGTTACATCATATGCATTTAATATTACGTGATGTGCGCGATTGGTATGCGACCAGTCCGCGACTCCTGCTCCCCCGCATTCGCGGCACATGCGCATTACGGTACGAGATGCTTGCGCGGTGGTGGGTCCCGTGTGACGTCATATACATGCTGGGGCGTGCTGGGTGCGCGACTCCCGCAAAAAAAATGTATATTCCAAAATGATATGTATGTGTCTTTAATATGCATATTAGGGCAAGAGATTATCGAAGATATTCATAAAAATAATATATTTGTACTTATAATAAACTTATATTATTTTTAAATATATTTTCGCTAAATCAGGTGCATGCATCGTGAGTGCAGAGAACCAGGTCAGCAGAGCTGCTGTAGAGCCAGAGAAACCAGGTCAGCAGAGCCGTTGTAGAGCCAGAGAACCAGGTCAGCAGAACTGCTCTAGAGCCTAAGAAGCAGGTCAGTAGAGCTGCTCTAGAACCAGAGACCAAGGTCAGCAGAGCTGCTCTAGAGCCAGAGACCCAGGTCAGCAGAGCTGCTCTAGAGGCCGAGAACCAGGTAAGCAGAGCTGCTTTAGAGCCATAGAACCAGGTCAACAGAGCTGCTTTAGAGCCAGGGAACCAGGTCAGCAGAACTGCTTTAGAGCCATAGAACCAGGTCAGCAGAGCTACTCTAGAGGCAGAGAACCAGGTCAGCAGATCTGCTTTAGAGCCAGAGACCCAGGTCAGCAGACCTGCTTTACAGCCATAATACCAGGTCAGCAGAGCTGCTTTAGAGCGAGAGAACCAGGTCAGCAGAGCTGCTCTAGAGGCATAGAACCAGCTCAGCAGAGCTGAATTAGAGGGAGAGAACCAGGTCAGCAGAGCTGCTTTAGAGCCAGAGAACCAGGTCAGTAGACCTGCTCTAGAGCCAGAGAACCGGGTCAGCAGAGCTGCTTTACAGCCATAATACCAGGTCAGCAGAGCTGCTTTAGAGCGAGAGAACTAGGTCAGCAGAGCTGAATTAGAGGGAGAGAACCAGGTCAGCAGAGCTGCTTTAGAGCCAGAGAACCAGGTCAGTAGACCTGCTCTAGAGCCAGAGAACCGGGTCAGCAGAGCTGCTTTAGAGCCAGAGAACCGGGTCAGCAGAGCTGCTTTAGAGCCAAAGAATCAGGTCAGCAGAGCTGCTCTAGAGACAAAGAACCAGGTCAGCAGAGCTGCTCTAGAGCCAGAGAACCAGGTCAGCAGAGCTGCTCTAGAGCCATAGAACCAGGTCAGCAGAGCTGCTCTAGAGGCATAGAACCAGGTCAGCAGAGCTGAATTAGAGGGAGAGAACCAGGTCGGCAGAGCTGCTTTAGAGCAATAGAACCAGGTCAGCAGAGCTGCTCTAGAGCCAGAGAACCAGGTCAGCAGAGCTGCTTTAGAGCTGGAGAACCGGGTCAGCAGAGCTGCTTTAGAGCCAGAGAACCAGGTCAGCAGAGCTGCTCTAGAGCCTAAGAACCAGGTCAGCAGTGCTGCTCTAGAGCCAGAGAACCAGGTCAGCAGAGCTGCTGTAGAGCCAGAGAAACCAGGTCAGTAGAGCTGCTTTAGAGCGAGAGAACCAGGTCAGCAGACCTGCTTTAGAGGGAGAGAACCAGGCCAGCAGATCTGCTTTTGAGCCAAGGGACCAGGTCAGGAGAGCTGCTCTAGAGCCAGGGAACCATGTCAGCAGAACTGCTTTAGAGCCAGAGAACCAGATCAGCAGAGCTGTTGTAGAGCCAGAGAACCAGATCAGCAGAGCTGCTCTGTATCCTACGAACTAGGTCAGAAGAGCTGCTCTAGAGCCAGAGAACCAGGTCAGCAGACCTGCTGTAGGGCCAGAGAAACCAGGTCAGCAGAGCTGCTTTAGAGCCAGAGAACCAGGTCAGCAGAGCTGCTCTAGCTGACACTGACTGATTGACACTGACTGACACTGATTGACTGACACTGATTGACTGACACTGACTGAGTGACAATGATTGACTGACACTGACTGACTGACACTGATTGACTGACACTGACTGACTGACATTGACTGACTGACACTGACTGACACCTCTCTAATACTTACTCTCTACTACTCATTCTACTACTCTCTACTACTCACTCTCTACTACTCTCTACTACTCACTCTCTACTACTCTCTGTTATTCACTCTCTACTACTCTCTACTCACTTGCTACTACTCTCTACTGCTCACTCTACTACTCTCTACTACTCTTTACCACTCACTCTCTACTACTCTACTACTCACTCTCTACTACTCACTATACTACTCTCTACTACTCTCTCTACTATTCTCTCTCTACTACTCGCTCTCCGCTACTCACTCTCCGCTACTCACTCTCCGCTACTCACTCTCCGCTACTCACTCTGTACTACTCGCTCTCTACTACTCTCTCTCTACTACTCACTACTACTCACTCTACTACTCTCTACCACTCTAATACTCACTCTCTACTACTCACTCTCTACTACTCTCTACTACACAATCTCTACTACACACTCTCTACTTGCTCTCTACTACTCACTCTCTACTACTCTCTACTACTCACTCTCTACTACTCCACTACTCTCTACTACTCACTCTCTACTACTCACTCTCCACTACTTGCTCTCTACTACTCGCTCTCTACTACTCACTCTCTACTACTCCACTACTCTCTACTACTCACTCTCTACTACTCACTTTCTCCTACTCACTCTCTACTACTCTCTACGACTCACTCTCTACTACTCACTCTCTACTACTCTCTACTACTCACTCTCTACTAACTCTACTACTCTCTACTACTCACTCTCTACTACAATCTCCACTACTTGCTCTCTACTACTCGCTCTCTACTACTCACTCTCTACTACTCCACTACTCTCTACTACTCACTCTCTACTACTCACTCTCTCCTACTCACTCTCTACTACTCTCTACTACTCACTCTCTACTACTCACTCTCTACTACTCTCTACGACTCACTTTCTACTACTCACTCTCTACTAACTCTATTACTCTCTACTACTCACTCTCTGCTAACTCTATTACTCTACTACTCACTCTCTGCTACTCTCTCTACTACTCTCTCTAATACTCTCTACTACTCACTCTACTACTCTCTACTACTCACTCTCTGCTACTCTCTCTATTACTCTCTACTACTCACTCTCTACTCTCTATTACTCACTCTCTACCGCTCTACCTCTCTCTCTACTACTCTCTACCTCTACCTCTCTCTACACGCACACATATGCACATATATATATGCATATATATGCTTATGCATTTATATATATGTATGTGTATATATACACACATATATAATCTGCATATTTATATAAATACAAATATAAATGCATGCATACATATACATATATGCATACATATGCATGTTATGTACATGAAAGTTTGAAAAACACTAACAAAAGCAAAGCTAAAAAGCCACCTAATTACAAACAGGATTGCTTTAACTTAAACGAGGGCGAGACCTATTGCATTTTCAATGCTTGTTTACTTTGGTTCCATCAAGAAGGCATTCAAATGTGTCACACACTTGCCATAAATTCTGAATGGTAGCACTCTAGTTGCTCATTAGATCACTGTAGTAAAGCTACTGCTCACCAGGGAAGTCTGCTGCTGGTATTCAAAGTGCATGTTTCAGTCTGCATGTCAGAATTTTTTAATGAAATAGAAGAGGATTTGAGAAGTCAAAATGTGCCCTAATTTTTCTTTCTGCAGCACTAATCATAATTTCTATGGCAAAATGAACCCCCTCATTTTGTTCCTTTGCAAATTAAATGTTTTAAGTGTTACCACTTTATTCCAATCAAGATGGCTTCAGGTGTGCCATACTTTTGTCATAAGTAAGACTGTTAGCGCTCTAGTTGTTCTTTAGAACACTCTGGGACATTCTGTCATTGGGCTATACTTGGGCTAAATCTGGGTGATATTTGTGCTACATTTGGGCTCTTTTGTCTCTGGTGGCCATCTTGGGAGACTTATTTGTTATGAAGTTTCCTCATTTACTACAGTCTCCTCAGTATGAATACTTTCAGTTTTTTGCTTTGATTCCATCAAGAAGGCATTCAGATGTGTCACACATTTGCCATAAATTCAGAATGTTAGCACTCTAGTTGCTCATTAGATCACTGTAGTAAAGCTATTGCTCACCAGGGAAGTCTGCTGCTCGTATTGAAAGTGCATGTTTCAGTCTGCATGTCATAATTTTTTAATGAAATAGAAGAGGATTTGAGAAGTTACTCAAAATGTACCCTAATTTTTCTTTCTACAGCACTAATCATACTTTCTATGGCAAACTGATCCCCCTCATTTTGTTCCTTTTTAAATTAAATGTTTTAAGAGTTACCACTTTATTCCAATCAAGATGGCTTCAGGTGTGCCATACGTTTGTCATAAGTAGGACTGTTAGCACTCTAGTTGTTCTTTAGAACACTCTGGAAAGCTGCAGTAGAACACAAAGGAATCAACTGACAGTCTCTGCCCTTGTTGGATGTACATGTTTTACTGAGAATGTCAGACTTCATTCTCACATGACTGAGAAAGATAATGTGAATTTACAGAAAATATGCTCTCAGTTTAGCTTATAGATCACCTTCCAAACCTCTGTGGGAAAAGCATGAGAAAATAGTTTTCTCTCAAACATGATTCATGATATCCCAGCAGAAGGCTTTTTCACAAGGTAAAATCACTTTAGAACACACCACAATTCCTAAAATGAGTATGGTACCATCAACAAATGATTTATAATGTAACTAAAGTCTTAAAACCTTCTATTAACTGCAATACTTTTTAATGAGGTGCTATCATGTATATTGGTCCCAAGATGGCTGCCAACACTTCTTGGATGAAGCGCTGACAGCCAATAAGATCTCACGATGAGATGTGTGGTTAGGCTCCGTCCAGATATATCTATGATTTTACTTTTGATTTTCTCAGGAACTACTGAACGGATTTACACCATTTAACCAAAAGGCACGAGTGTGAACCAAGGGCTACCTTTTGCCAAATTTGGTGTAATTCCATTCAGCAGTTCGGGCTGTAGCTGCGATTAAAGGTTCCTATGGAAAATTGCATGGGGAAAACATGTTTTGTGACCCCCTTTTTTCTCGGCCCCGCTTGACGAATCACCCTGAGACTTTCAGCATAGGAGCGGACCGGAGCGCCCCACCAGTTTTGAAAATTTCGCGAAAATTCGTTAACCGGCGCCAAAGTTATTCCAAATAGAATGGTGCGGATTTCCTATGGATAATAGGTCCTAACTATAACTATATATATACATATAACAGTGGG
Source organism: Triturus cristatus (assembly GCF_964204655.1). Taxonomy (NCBI): domain Eukaryota; kingdom Metazoa; phylum Chordata; class Amphibia; order Caudata; family Salamandridae; genus Triturus; species Triturus cristatus. The sequence goes on along the minus strand of NC_140592.1, from coordinate 728,200,527 downwards.
GGATGCCTACAATGGGCATGACTATTCCCCCAATCCTATTTTCTCAGTCCCCTCCATGGCAATCCACAAACCCATGGTACCTTTAGAATCCCCAGGATGTCAGAAAAAAAGGACACACATTTTGTGCGGGTACCTTATGTGGACAAAAGGTTATAGATCCCTAACTACATCAAAAAGACAAAAAAAGGGCTCCGCACTGGGGTGGAAGGGGCAGGGGGAGGGAAAGAAGGCCCAGCAGTTCAGGGATTAAGGGACCATCAGGCTACCATTTGTTGGAGCATCCTTGGCAGGGAGCTATCTGGAGCCTCTCTGTCGTAAATAAAGTATTACGCACTCATAATTTCTATAGGTATCAATAGGATCATGCATAAAGCAAGAGGCTGAGTCCGTGGTATCAGGTTTAAAAGGGCTTTATTCCAATAACTCGAGTTATAGTTAGAATGGTTCCATCACCACAAGGGATCAGGAAGGGTCTTCTGCAACTTTATTCACAGAGCACAGTATATATACATTCCATATTATACGTAAGCAGGAGTGCTTCAGGCAGAGCAAGAGAGAATGAGATAAGAGCATGTGGGCGTGTAAGTAGGCGTGAAGGTGGGTGTCCATGTGGGCGTCCACTTGATGAGTCATAGGTGAGTGTCATAGGTGGGTGGGTACCTGGAGGGGGTTGCGTGATCAGCTGGAACTTTACTGGAACTTTGCCTTACTTGTGCTCAACTCGAGCATGACGTGTAACTGACGTGTAACTGGGGGAAGGTTGCTGTGCAGCCGGGGAGTCTGGAAGAGAGGCCTTCAGTGTCAGGACGACCAGCACATCTTGTATTATCTGATATCTAAAGTCCGGACCAGGAACTGATCTGTGACATAGGTTGCCCATCACCAAGAGCCGATGTGGCTTCTATTTCTTTATTCACTGCGTGGGCCTTACATGGGGGCTATGGGTTTTTCACTGACGTGAGCTTTGCAATCACTGAAAGGGAGACAGAAAGGCTAGGCTCTATCCTTTGCAGGCGGGTTTTGTTTATTCCTCCTTTTCCAGGCAGGAATGTGATTCAGTAGGAGTAAGCAGATAACCGTGCTCAATACTATCTCGGCACCCCGGACTGGGCCCTTTTGGCTGAGGCCCAAGTGTGCGAGGCCAAGGATACGCAGCTGCAGCTCTCAGAGCGTCTGAGGCCTGAAACCTCTTTTCGGGCTCCGGCTGAGCCACAAAATGGGCTTTCATGAAAATGGCACGAGTGCAGGAAAACATGATGCAAAACGTGTAGGCCTCAGTGCAGATTTGTCGTTTCTCTCATGGGAGACTTGATGGCAGGCCACGTTATAGCATAGGCATCATGGTTGACAGGCCATGGAGGGAAAATGCATGGCGTACATGCATGTACACGAAACGTTGGGGAACACATAGGGGACACATAGGCCTTGTCATAATCTTTATTTTCTCATTCCCTCCTTGTCCCCTAGTGGACCCTTCATGTCACATCTATTCTCATGAGACAGTCGATCTGTTCTTGCAGCATTATTTTTCCATTTTCAATGCATTGTATCTGGGGACGTGGAACACATGCAGTAGCACACAGGCCGCAAATGGCCGGGCCACACTGCAGACATAGACAACAACTGAATACCATTAGTAGTATTAACCCACAGACGGTCAACACTTTCCATCCCCATGCCGATATTACTCCCCAGAGCCAACTGGACCAAGTCCACGTGCCTGGGTCTTGATGTATGCTTTGGGCAATCTTGTGGAGCCTTGTTATTGCTTTGTATACAGATGGTGCGTTATTAGGAATAAAAACGCAACAGCTGGAGCCGATGATTCTACAAGCCCCGCCCCTATCCGCCAGGATGACGTCAAGAACAAGGCGGTTCTGAAGAACGACCATTCTCATAGCAGACTGTTCCTGGGTCAAGTTCCCCAGGGCTGATGCAGTCTCTTTTACAACTGTTTCTAGAATCCTTGTTAGCCTGCGGATAAGTTTACTATTCTGGACGGGACCTATGAAGAAAAAGAATCCTTTGTTGAAATCTGTATATTGCTCCCAAGCTGTCTCGGTCTGGTCAATGCCGGAAGCATCGAGCCCTCGTCTGTGTCTGATAAGTGCTAGTTGGGGATCTTGATGATAGTTCGATGGGGCCAAGAAAACGGGTGGTAAAAGAAATGATATGTAGCACGTCCCACCCCAGTCTAAGGGCAGCTGTACATAGGCTGTCTGGCCACAAATAAAGTAGGTGTGTCGTGATGCTCTGAAATAGGACTTTCCTTTGTCTTTAAACTCTATTATAGTATTACACTCGCTGTGCCCCAAATGTACTGAGCCTTCTTTTCTGACACACAAGTCCCCTTTTACTGGCAGGATTGTAATTGAGGATGGACCTACATTGTGTATGGGCTTGACATTCAACATTATAAAGTCGAGGGTCGCATTTCCTTGCTGATACTCTTCATTTTCTAGATCTGTACCTTTTCTTTGGGCAAGACCTTCTTCGTCTGGGAAACATGCTTCATTCATGACTTTATTCAAGTTACCCCATACCCAGTCACCCCTACACTCCTTGTCTTGACATTCTTTGGCATCACCGTTGATGGATGTCATTAAGGCAAACCATGCTCCGCAAGAACCATTATGGGAGAACGGAAAAGGGAAAAGAGGCAACACTCCCTTCACCTTCTGATACGGGGGAAGTCGGCCACAGACCCAGCAGTCTGTAGCATTGCTAGTCTGATGTGAATGGTGCAGCATCTGAATAAAGGTATTGTTGCGCAGGTCAAGTCGATAGGATAGCTCATAGGATGGCAGATCACTAAATGTATGTTTTATGGTATCATTAGTGGAGGAGTGTAAGAGTGAGGCAATAGGAGGAAAAATAGCATGTAGTATTAAGCTGATACATATTATCGTGATGCACAGAAGAGATAGAAAAATCAAAGTCACTATACATCTACCACGTAATATTTTACAGTATTTGCTTTTCATCTTGCTCTTTTTATGATTATCATTGTCCGAGATCTTATGCAAGTCAGAATACATGTACAACCGATTCACCACCTAGTGGACTTAATTGATCAAACGGGGTCTGGCTTTCTAGATCTAAGTTTAGCTTTGTACTCCTGCTGAGGAGTCTCCTCTAGTAAAGGGGGCTCAAAGTCTGAAAGGTCGTTTCCTTTTTAAAAGAGTCGTTATTCCCGAAGTAGCACTTGCAGTGGTGTATATGCAGCCATCCTTTCCGTCCTTCGACTTTAACGGCTGTCCTTGTCGTCAATAGCACTAACTTCGGCGCCTTCCACCTCGGCTCAAGAGGACTCGTCCTGTCAAAGTTCCTTATTAAAATATAATCCCCAGGAGCGATGGAGTGTTCCTTGACCTGGGTGTTGTCAGGGAAGGCGGCGGCAACCTGCGAACAAGAGAGTAGTGCAGACATCAAGGAAGCCAGGTAATCTGTCAGCAAGTTACTATCAACATCAGTAATCTTTTTAGGCATCGGAGTGCCCCACATATTCGGTGGCCTACCAAAGACCACTTCGTAAGGAGATAAGCCAGTTCTAGAATGGGCTACCATTCGCATGTAAAAGAGGGCAACCGGCAGGGCTACCATCCAATCTACACCTTTTTCTGCACAAATCTTTGCTAGTTTTGTCTTTAAGGTCTGATTGTGCCTTTCTACAAGGCCTGCTGCTTCAGGATGTCGTACACAATGAAACTTCCAGGTATACCCTAACAGAAGGGACACCTGCTTCATGAGTTCAGAGGAGAAAGGCTGACCGTTGTCGGAATATACGACACGCGGTAATCCATAACGTGGGAAAAACTCTCGCACCAATTGTCTGGCGGTAGTTACAGCAGTATAATCAGGGACTGGATAGGCTTCTGTCCATCTTGTGAGTGCACATACAACTACCAGGACATATTTGTAACCTCTACATCTGTTCATTTGGATATAATCCATTTGGAGGACTTCAAAAGGATGGTCAGGTGGAGAGAATCCACCTTGTTCCACCGGAATGCCTTTACCTGGATTGAATTGGCAACAGATCATACATGTTCTGACTTTTTGTTTCGCTGCTGCACGCAGGTGCTTGTTGAACCACATATTCTGTAAGCTGTCTAGCATTGCTTTCTCTCCTAAGTGTGCAGGACTATGTGCGGTATTTATGATCACTTGTACCATCGAATCAGGAAGAAACCATGTTGCTTTGCCCTTAGTCATCCAACCATGATCAGTCAGTACCCCTCCTTGTTCCGACCATTTCTTTAATTCGTCTAGAGTAGCATGTGTCTGTATATCTTGTACATCCCTGGAAGGATCCCTGACTGTCATGGCTTTGGTCATTGATGGTATCTGTGAGTTCGTCATGTCTAGTGGGGTCTGAGCTGTCTGTTTAGCAGTTCGGTCTGCCAGATCATTGCCTTGAGAAATGATATCTGTGGCTTTAGTATGTGCTTTGCATTTCAGGATAGCTATAGCCGTCGGTAAATGTATCGCTTCCAGAAGGGCTTGTATAAGGGGGCCATGCTGTATCTTGGCCCCGTGAGAGGTCAAGAAACCTCTTTCTTTCCATAGTACTCCAAAATCGTGAACTACCCCGAATGCATATTGTGAATCTGTGTAAATGTTTACTCTCAAGTGCTTAGCTCTTATGCATGCTTGTGTCAGAGCGATGAGCTCTGCTGCTTGTGCTGACAGTATGTCTATTCTTTTAGTCTCTATGATTTCAGTAGCAGTGGTCACTGCATACGCTGCCACTAATTCTCCCGCCCCCGTCCTCATGCATGAGCCGTCAACATAGAGTGTTAGGTCAGGGTCTGGGAGTGCAACATCTGTCAAGTCTTGTCTTGGTTTAGTCACGGTATGTATCACTTCAACACAGTCATGTGGTGGAACGTTTTCTGTACTAGAGGGCAAAAGAGTAGCAGGATTCAGTATGTTGCATCGTCTGATCTCTATGTGTGGTTGAAATAACGTCAGCTCATAACCTGTCAGTCTCGCTACAGTCAGGTGTTGGGTTTGTGTCCGGTTCAAGAGAACCTCCACTGCGTGCGGTACTTGTACTGTCAGGGGGTGGCCCAGCACTATCGAGTCACTTTGTCTTATGGCTAAGGCCGTTGCTGCAACAGATTTTAGGCACGCAGGCAAAGCCTGGGCTACTGGGTCCAATGTACTAGAAAAATAAGCACAGGGCTTGTGTTTTCCTGCATGATCTTGTGTGAGGACAGATAGTGCTGTTCCATCCCGCTCTGTCACAAAAAGCATAAAAGATTTGTTGTAATCAGGGGTCGCTAAAACTGGTGCTTGACATAAAGCTCTTTTTAATTCTTCAAATGCCACAGTGTGTTCTTGTGTCCAAGGGAGGACATTAGTAGAAGCTGCCTCCTGTGTCGTCAACTGCATTAGGGGCTTGGCTATGTAAGCATACTGGGGAATCCACTGCCTGCAATATGAAGTGAGGCCAATGAATGCACGTACCTCCTTTTGTGTCTTGGGCTGTGAAAGGCCAGAAATCAATTGAATACGTTCCGGTGTCAGTCGCCTACCGTCCTTGGACAGCAAGTGCCCAAGGTACGCCACTTGCTGTTCACAGAATTGTAACTTCGAAGGGGACACTTTGTGCCCCTTGTCAGCCAGAAAGTGTAAAACCGTGAGTGATGCATCTTCGCAGTCAGTTTCTGATCTTGCTGTGATGAGAATGTCATCTACGTACTGTATCAGCGCTGTAGTGGTAGACATATGAATACTGTCTAGTTGTCGTTTGAGTGCCTGACTGTAGATGCTAGGACTCTCTGTGTAGCCCTGTGGTGCTCTTGTGAATCTGAAGCTGCGGCCTTTTAAACTGAAGCCAAAAAGATATTGGCTGTCTGGATGTATTGGGATACTGAAAAATGCGTTCTTCAGATCGATAACTGTAAAGAACGTAGCCTCTGCGTCAATAGCAGTCAATAATGAAGAAATGTCCGGGACCACCGGGTACTGTGGGACTACACATTTGTTCAATTCTCGCAGGTCCACAACTAATCTATAGACAGGTGGTTCTTTGGGATCAGTTCGCTTAAGAATAGGAAGAACAGGTGAGTTGCATACGTTTGAATCAGTCTCCACCACCACCCCTTGTGCAATGAGTTCGTCGATTAATTTCAGTAACCCTACTTCAGCCTCAGGTGGGATCTTGTATTGTCGTATCCGTGGCAGCACTACTCCTGCTTTGAGGGTGACCTGGTGTGGTGTAATGTTCATGAAACCTACGTCAGTCGGACCTTGTGCCCATAGGTGCTGTGGTACATTTTGGAGCCTGATGTCAAAATCTTTTATTACAAAATGTCCCTTGAAATCACGTAAATACAGTCGCACTCCTTCTGGCGAGAAACAGATAATTGCTCCCAGTTCCTTTAATGTCTTTATACCAAGTAAGTTTTCTGGACATGATTTAGTAAGCAGTAAGTCTGTTGTATGTATCAGTGGACCAACTCCTAAAGAGACTGGTTCCGAAACCTCATTAATAATTGGCTTTCCTGAAAAACCCAGGGATATGCTCTTTGAGCCCGAGAGGGGTGCCCCTGGAACCTCGGAATGACTGATGGTAGTTCTACTCGCCCCAGTGTCAATCAAAAACTTTTTATCCTGTCCCAGTAAACGTGCATGTACATAGGGACCCTCTTGGTCCACAGGAACTGGAATAAGGGGCAAGTCGAATTCCCTCTCTAGGCTGCTTCATGAATATGCTTGGTATTCTGGATAGTTAGGTTGAGCGTGCTGATACATTTGTGCTGTAGCGTGGGTGGGTGCAGGTGCATGGACTGGCGGTGGCGGCGGTGGAAACGTATCTGATGTCTGATGCGTGTTATTTTCCTTGGGAGGAGATGGACGTGGCTTTGTTTTACCTGTAGCTATATTGTGTTTCAGGACTGCACATTCATTTACGTAGTGGCCTGGCTTCTTGCAATAATTACAGTTCCCTTTAACTGGTGTCGCGCTACTTTTGTTCGTGTTTGTGTTTGCCGGTGTCGATTGGGCCACCAGCATCTTCATCTTTGTGTCTTTCATGCGTCTCTTTTCCTGCTCGTGTTCTTCTCTAATTCTGTTCTGGTGATATTGTAACATTTGTAACATTTGTGAAGGGCTGTTTGCTTGCCAAGTACTCTCAACCTTCAGTACCCTATACTTAATCTCGGGTAGGGAATTTTCTACTAGTTTGCTCACGAAAAGATGGGGATATGATTCGCTACCAGGCTTAAGGCCACTATTGATAGTAAAACATTTCTCAAACCTAGAGTAAAAATCGCTTGTGTCCTCGTCTGGTTTCTGCTTACAGGCTGAAATAGCATCCCAGTCTTCCTTTTTAGTAACTAATAATCTAGGCAAAACTTGTACAAGGAGTTCAGGTAATTCTTTAGCTCGGGGACCCAGACCAACCGGGGCTCTGGCTGCATCCTCTCTTTCCAACACATCCCAGCTAATCTTTTTCTCTCCCACCTCCCAGTCCTTTTCTTTAAGCTTCTCGTAAATACCAGCAGGCAATAGTACTTTCAATAATTTTAGAATGTCAGCATATGTATACTCTCCTAAGCGGAGAATGTCTTTTAGTTCTCGGTGAAAACCCCCCGGGTCTTTATCATGGGAGGGCAACATCTTTTTCATTTCCAGTATCTCTAATTTCGACAAGGGGGTGTAGACATACACCCGTTGTAGCACATTGTTTGTATCTTTTACAGGATGAACCTCTCGTAGGGGGTTCAGCTTGTCGTATAACTGTCGCCTATCATGGGGTGGAGCGGGAAGCAGGGACCTAGTCACGAATTCTATATATTTGTGTCGCTGATCTAGGATGACATTAATCAATTCAGTACCCATGTTCGTCCACCTGTCTAGTACTATGTCGTCCAGCAACTTATACAATAGACCGGGATCAGAATATTGACTCTCATACAATGTAATCAAATGTTGGACCATGTAAACACCAGCTATGCGCTGTTCGTTTGGTGGGAGGCTCAAGAACCTTTGGGCTACTATATCATTATTATATGTATCATATTGGGACACCCACAGGGTGGCTGACCGTGCTAATTCTTTTTCGGTCGGGGTGAGGGGCTGGTCGTTACCTATCCATCTATTCAGGGCCTTTTCGGTAGTTTGGAATAAACTCTCAAGGGAATATCTTTCTTTTATAGCCGTTCCCTGTTTACGGTAATTGAGGCCCTTGGGCCTCTCGAACCGTCGGGCATGGCCCACGTATAGTACTTTGTCTTTGTCCCCGGCTTCGTCATCAGAGGATGACTCAGCCTTTCCGTCCGGTCCTGCTTCGTGTGAGGCTATTATTGCCTTTCGGATTTTGGTCAACATGCTGTCTGTCTGTCCTGATTTATCATGCTGACCGGCATCTATGTGATCACTCCAACCTATATAACAAGGGTGTACGTCCCCGTCACCTTCGTCTTTTTCCCTGATCAGACAGTTAATTAGGAAACGAAGGATATAGTTCTTAACAATTACTTTTCGGTTTTGTGTGGCCTCTGCTATGCACTCAGGACCCTCCCCTGTTCTTATGAAATTGTACATTTTCTTTAGGTGTTTATCCATATCTGGTAATTTTTCCAAATATGCGACTGCTTGTCTAAGTCTTAGTGAAATCACGAGCATATTGCTCTTTCCTGGATCTGGATCGTATATACATTCGGAGATGTCTACTTTTACAGTCGGCCCCCCTCCTGATGCTGTCCCGGATCCCTCCCCGCCGTCCTCGAGCTCCTGGAGTTGGGCCTGTGTTGGGGGTGCAGGGAAAGATCCGTCTAGGTATGCTGGTGGGGATTCCTCTAGGTAGGTGGTAACAAACGCTTCGGATGCTGTTGGTCTTATTTTTCGGGGTACTTGCGGTGGCACTCTAACGGGTCTTTCTACTGGGGCCACTCTTGCTAGTTCCTCTGAAAAGACGGGATAAATACCAGCAACGACGGTAATTCTTTCTCTTTCAGCCTGTTCTCTTTTGACCCGCTCCCCTTCCTCCTGTAACTTCTTTTCTTTGGCTTTTTCAGACTCCTGTCTACTTCTCTCTGCTTTGTGGAACTCTTTCTCTGTTCTTCTATGTGACTCCTTGCGCCAAAACTCAATGACATCCTTCTGAGCAGGTCTACATTTTCTCTTCCATAGTTCTTCCTCTACCTTCATAATGCATTCCGCATCCCACGTTCCCGTGATAGGCCATCTATACTGTGTCTCTAAATCCTTCGTGTAATCCACCCATAGCTCTAAAAACAACACGGCATCTAAACCATGTTTACAGTACATGAAATGTCCAGGTGTGTCTCTAGGCGGAATGTTAACTGATTCCTCTAATACACCTTTCCTAGTACCTATTTTACGCAGTTTCGAAAACAACGGCATGTTGAAATGTAACCAAAAAAAAAAATCACAATGAAACAATCTTACATACAAACCTGACACATTCAAACCTAACTGAACCTGACTAAGACAATAACATTCATACAGTTGAATCGGTGCACCTGAATACTTGAATACTTGAATGCTTGAATGACTCTATGCATGCACTTGTATACTTGAATACTTGAATACTCTATGCACTGGAATACAGCACAACCATACCGGTCTCACAAGTGAGACACTTCTTTACCGTGTTCATTAAATGAACCCGTCTTTATGCAACCCCCATGAAACTCACCGGGAAGCAGAACTTGAAGGCCTCGGACACTCGACGCTGCGCATGCGCGGGAATGGCGTATCTTTGGCGGATCTCTAGAAACCTCGGACACAGCTCTCTCGCAGGGTGGGCTCTGGGTCGGGACGATCCGCAATCCTCACCGCCTCGTATGGATGCCTGGTCACAGTCCATCTCCTCCGTTGGCCTGAGGGAGTTGGCGGGAAAACCCGCGACGTGTACACTTGAAGTCCGTCACGGCTGTAGAAGGGGGCAAAACTGGACCTTCATCTCCGGCGCGTGGGGAAGGGGATTCGTCCCTATTCGGGCGCCATATAATGTCGTAAATAAAGTATTACGCACTCATAATTTCTATAGGTATCAATAGGATCATGTATAAAGCAAGAGGCTGAGTCCGTGGTATCAGGTTCAAAAGGGCTTTATTCCAATAACTCGAGTTATAGGGAGAATGGTTCCATCACCACAAGGGATCAGGAAGGGTCTTCTGCAACTTTATTCACAGAGCACAGTATATATACATTCCATATTATACGTAAGCAGGAGCGCTTCAGGCAGAGCAAGAGAGAATGAGATAAGAGCATGTGGGCGTGTAAGTAGGCGTGAAGGTGGGTGTCCATGTGGGCGTCCACTTGATGAGTCATAGGTGAGTGTCATAGGTGGGTGGGTACCTGGAGGGGGTTGCGTGATCAGCTGGAACTTTACTGGAACTTTGCCTTACTTGTGCTCAACTCGAGCATGACGTGTAACTGACGTGTAACTGGGGGAAGGTTGCTGTGCAGCCGGGGAGTCTGGAAGAGAGGCCTTCAGTGTCAGGACGACCAGCACATCTTGTATTATCTGATATCTAAAGTCCGGAGCAGGAACTGATCTGTGACATAGGTTGCCCATCACCAAGAGCCGATGTGGCTTCTATTTCTTTATTCACTGCGTGGGCCTTACATGGGGGCTATGGGTTTTTCACTGACGTGAGCTTTGCAATCACTGAAAGGGAGACAGAAAGGCTAGGCTCTATCCTTTGCAGGCGGGTTTTGTTTATTCCTCCTTTTCCAGGCAGGAATGTGATTCAGTAGGAGTAAGCAGATAACCGTGCTCAATACTATCTCGGCACCCCGGACTGGGCCCCTTTGGCTGAGGCCCAAGTGTGCGAGGCCAAGGATACGCAGCTGCAGCTCTCAGAGCGTCTGAGGCCTGAAACCTCTTTTCGGGCTCCGGCTGAGCCACAAAATGGGCTTTCATGAAAATGGCACGAGTGCAGGAAAACATGATGCAAAACGTGTAGGCCTCAGTGCAGATTTGTCGTTTCTCTCATGGGAGACTTGATGGCAGGCCACGTTATAGCATAGGCATCATGGTTGACAGGCCATGGAGGGAAAATGCATGGCGTACATGCATGTACACGAAACGTTGGGGAACACATAGGGGACACATAGACCTTGTCATAATCTTTATTTTCTCATCTCACCTAGATGCAAATGCAGTGGAGGACAAACAAAGGCAGTCAGCTTGTTATTACTTCACATGTACTTAAGAGAGGCATGTTTTTTACTCTGTTCTGTCCATGTATATAAGAAATATGCATGCACTGCAAGACTTTCAGACGTGTTGGTCTTTCACAGTATACACAAATAACAGTTTAAATGCCACTGTTTTGTTTTATTTCTTTTATAGCACTACTCATCCCAATGCAAGGTATCAGAGAGCTATACATCACACATACATATTATACATTGACAATAAATCATATCTGTGTAATCAATGTACAGGATGTGTTAAAATAAGACAGTCAGAGTTACAAGGTGTAACAGTCACATGTCCTTCTTTGTACACTGTGATATATAAGGAATACAATTTATGAACTGCAAGTAACAAAACGATCTCTGTGTTAAGAGCAGTAACCCACTTACCTATCTACATAAATAAAAATCGGTCATCTGCATGTTACAGAATGAGCTTTACAGAAGACACCGTAACCCTCTATGCTACTTTGATTCAAAATTGAGACTAGACAAAACACAGATCTCTTCAGCAAATGCATTAACCACCAGAGTTATCTCACCATTATTATTATTCCCTGAGATTTACTAGGCACACAAAGATCTCTGCAGCAGGTGCCTTAACTCCAAAATATATTTTAAAATGCAGACTTTGCAACCAATTAAGCAGAACAGATTTACTTCCATGTTTCTCCTTGTGCCAATTTCTTTGTGGCAGAGTTTAAAAAAACATAAATGTATAAGTTGAGGCCCAGATTTTGCGTCACTTTTTCTTTTTTGGCACAACCAGACAAAATCTCTTTTGTTAAATCTTGTAATGCGCTAAATGTATTCATGATAGATGTTCTAACCATGTGTGAGGTCTTAAGATATAATGTACCTTCTAGTGATGACACTTCCTGGTAGGTCATGGTTTGTAAATTAATGCCATGTGCAATGTCACGCACTGTGATGTCACGTGATCTGATATCACACGCCATAATGTCAATTGCATACTGCCCAACTTGGTGAGGCCCCCCACTTCTGTTTTGAGAACTTAAGCCCTGTAGAGGTCGGTATATCCAGCCTTGTCACCTATCTAGTGATGGCACTTGACTTGTGTGAATGGCCCTCCTCACAGTCCATGTTTGCATGGATGCCACACATTTCAATCTCTGATGGGATAGCCCGACATTACTCAGTAGCTTGCACATCAAATTGTTAATATGTCATGTCATTTTGTAACTTATTGTGTATATTTAATCTTGTATAGGCTCTCAACATTTCCCCACCCAATGAACAGTGCTCCAGTTAAGAATATTTAGTAAAATCTTATGATGGTACCACCGTTGGAGTCTTGTGCTTTTCTAAACCTGAAGCGTACTTGCCTGTGTAACCAATTCATGTCATGGCGTGTATATCCAAATTGCAAATCTGCCTTATGCCCCTTAACGTGGGTTGTATGTGTGTGAATGCACTGTCTTTTCATTTTTTTTAAGCAAAAGTTTGGAGTGATATTTGGCGCTGGGCACAAGTGCGGTCTGGTTCCTGGTGCACATAGCCATGGCTGCAGCGCACAGAGACCCTACACTGCCGCACACAGAGGAAAAAAATTAGAGGGAACATTGCTCCCAGGTGCTATATTTTGGCAGAAAAAATAATTTGTGATGTCTCGTGTTGTTTTGTATTTTTTTCCATACGATGTTATTCAACACTGCAGCATTATGTACTTTTTGTACTGCAAATGTACTTGTGGATGCGTTTAAATGTCTGTAGTCTAAGACTATATGAATTATCGGGTTTCATTACGGGAAACAATAAAATATTCATGGGTGAGGTGCAATTCTCTATCACACCCTGGTACTCAAGTTGATCTATGATCACCCTGACTTGTTTCTTTGCTGCATGCTTTATTGGGCATTGTCTCTGTGGTTGAGGAATTTATTTTAATGGGATTTTGTGATGAGGTGACACCCAACATGATTGCAGTAACATGCAGGAGCCAGCGCAAACGCCCACTCCTGCACATATGAATTTTTAACTGATTCTGGTACGAGGTCGGAGAAGGCAGGTAAAATTATGTCTTCCCCCATTGGACTCTCCACTTATGAACTAAGGCGGCCAATCCTTTACAGCCAAAAGAATGTTGTTAACCGTATGTCAGGTTCTCCCAAAAGAGATCCTTCACTTGTATAGGTATGTCCCCCTCCATTTGGAGCATTATTTTGTACAACGATGTGGGACACTTACCCTTGTATCAGGTGTTTCCACCGTGATATGCTTTCTCAGTGCTACTGCTGCCAGATAATCCATCAGGTTTCGGTGAGCTATTGTGACTTCTGCCGCAGTGTCTAACATTGTCACTGTCTATTCCCTGTTCAGAAGCAGAGTCCTCAGTAGCCTGGGCATTTCTAATTTTGATCCAGGCTACCTTTTTCTTTTTTTTCTTTTTAAATTGAGGTTTAGGAGTATTTTGTTTGTCCTCTTGTTTAATGATGTAGTCCAAAGTGCAATGTGTCTCCCTTTTTCGACTGGACTCTTTCTTCCGATCTGTGCTCTGACCATCCATCTCTTTCCGAATGTTTTTAGGATGACTCCTGAAAGGAACAAGAGGAACTTGTATCAGTACCTGTCAGTCTTCCTAATATTGTCATGGTTTCTCAAATTGTATTTTCTCAAGGTGTGTTCCTGTTGAGGAGACCCACCTCGTGACTGTTTTTGTTTTGTTTATGGTCTCATTTCTTCTTAGAAGAATCGGGTGCTTGCTTAGAGTTATCCTTTTCAGAACTGCTCTTAACTATTGGTTTCCCAGGTTTGGCTCCCACACTATCTCTACCTAGTGAGGCATATGTTTCTCTGATAATTTTAGGCAACTCTTGCTCCTGTTGTGCAGGAGTGAAGTCCCCCAGGCATTGGCATATAGCCACTGCTGCTAATGTTAATGAACATAATTGCAGAAACTTGGGCAAAATTGCCCAATAGTTTCATCCCCAGGTCCAGGGCAGGTTCTGCCCCGTACTCATTCTGTATTTGTTTTAGTACATCTGGTATAACTGCTATTGGAGGGGTACAATGAGTTCTGGTATAAATGGCAGCGAAGATTGTACCCCAAATGACACACTCTTCTATCGGGGAGCCAGCTCCATTGGCAAGCAAATTGTTAGTATTCTGTGCTTTTCCAGCAGGTCCTTATGGGGAAAAACCGCTTCAAGTTAAGCTATTTTCTGCAATATCCAGAACGGGATTTGCTACTGGCTGGTGGGAATTTGTCCCATAACTGCGTTTTGTGTAAATGTTTACTAAATCTCTATAAAGTATACACATTTCTGCTGCTGGTAAAGTAGCAATGCCTGGATGCGGTGTATATGAAACTAAGTCCAGCCAGGTCGCTCCTTCTTTGCTGAGCGGACCGATGCTCACGTTTTCTGTGGTATGGGGTAGGGCGCCTTTAAACCAATTAATATGCTCTTGGTAAGTTAATGGGACTTCTATGTCCACGTATGGGAAATACTGTTCAGGTGGTTCATCTTCAATTTAAGTGTGAAACAACATTGTGCATGCCTCTGCAGGCGGGAATTTAAACCCAGAGTAGAATACCTCTGTTCTAAATGCTTTGTGTGCTTCGACCATAAAGGTAACATCTTCACCAGTTGCCGTGAGGCCATGTGGTAAAAATTTCTTAGTAACTGTCTGACTGCAATTTTCCGTAATAATTAGAGAAAACTACCTGCTGTTCAATGTCCTCACCGTGTTCGGTCATTGTTAAAGAAAAGGTGTTGTGTTTAAAAAAAAAATAATTTATTGAGATATGGTATGCACAATATGGGAACTCTCCAAGCTTGAATAATCTACAGCCAAAACATAGGGTATAACTACTCATCTGAGGCAGATTTATTTCCCTTCCCCACTTCGGACGTCTCTGGTTCAAATGTGAGTAGGGGTCTCTGAGAAAGCATGACTGTATTACTCAGATTGACCAGTAAAAAAGAACCCAACCAAAGTTGGCGGCGCCATGCCGTGTAGTTCCTACTAATCTGTTTGATCTGCACATTTGTTTGGACAACATAAACTGGGGGCTTGGTGCCTAGACTGATTCTGGACTGCCCTGCAGGATTTGTTGGCCTATAGACCAGCTAGCTCACAGTGCCACTGTAAGCCCCCGTAACCTTATCAGGGAGCAAATGGTTTCTGGCAACCACTGAACATGACAACCCTGACCCCTCAGGGATCGTAGAAACAGTACAGAACCTTTTGCTCAGTCACTTGTGCTCACTTATTCTCAGAGAAGTATACAGAGAATACACAGTGAGACGTTTTCAATGTTTATTGAACCAAAGGTATTCTTGTATATAATACGTGCGCTGCAATGACCAATAGACAGAAGCAGATAAAAGTGATTACGAGCACCAAAAGCGTAAATAGTACATATAGTTCTATGATGGTGCTAAAGCAGTGTATATATGCAGGCATATAAAACAAGGCAGCAATATAGCGTACTCCTAATATGTGAACCTTACTCTAAGTGTACCTAGAGTGTGTTTAGGTGTGAAGCCAAGAATCCCCCCCAAGGAACAATCCAACCCCATTACCTGATGGGAGAGAATGAAGGACCCCGTCTTGGTCACAAACTGGACACCCCTCACAAGATGTCAGACCGCTGCATGGTGAAGTCTCAGCATTCAGGGACCCTCGATGTCAGCTGAAGTGCCTCCTCTACCAATCTATCGGGATGCTCATCTTTTAGCATAGAAAGCAGCCTTGGGCTGTGCGTATAGATTAGGATGTTATGGATATGTAGATAGCCCTGTTGCCCCGTGGATGAAGATTCAGATGACATTTGTACATAGTTTGAAAAGAGACCTTGTACATGATCAGGGCATTTTGATAATGTTGAGCGAAGCTAGAAGTGTAAACATGTTTAGTTTCAGGGAAACTAATCCAACATTGTCGTGCACGCAAATATGTTCAAAAGTACACGGTTGAAATGTTATGGTGAGGACAATGTAAGAAATAAGATTCTTCACTACATGGGTCTAACTCAGGAATATAACAGTGCAACTTTCCCAGCAATAATGGTTTGCTGATTCGATGCTGTATTTTAATTTTCTGCTCAGCCACCATTTTGTGTTCAGTCTCCCGGAGCGAGAGTTTGTTTTCTAAAATAAATAAAATAAATATGACATATCAAAGTGAGATGTATTGTATTAAGAGTCCAGGGATCCCCTTATGAGTGGACAGGGGCTTGCCTTGGAAATCCCAAAGGGCCCTGTTTAGGGGTAGTGTGGCCGAGCAGCCTTAGGCTTAAATAAGAGGAGTGCAAGACATCAGAAAATACACACAAACGTCAATAATGAGACACATGACTCAAGAAGGAGATCAAAAAAAAGGGGGGGAAATAGAGGCTGATGGTTAGGTTCACCCTCCAGCAGTATATGTATAAAAGAACAGCCTGAACTAGTCAAGTAGAAGAACCTAACCTAGGTGGATGGGAGGTGTCAGAAAACAATCTTGATTCTGAAATACACCAAATGTAGAAAAAGGAAAAAATGTTCTTTTTCTTGAGTCCCCTCACTCACCAGGGTTTCCCCACGGTGACATGCTTCATCACTGGGGTCCTCCCAGTCCTCTACGGACTGAGGCGTGCTGCGACTTGCGAATTACGTAGGAGCACTAAAATCAGACTATGTGTAGTGCAAGTGAAAAGGTGGAGTGGAATTTAAAATTAATCAGCTAGTGGGCCAAATAAACTTTATTGATGCTCTAAGCTGAAAAAATTAAAAATGGGGTGATATG
Organism: Triturus cristatus; assembly: GCF_964204655.1. Taxonomy (NCBI): domain Eukaryota; kingdom Metazoa; phylum Chordata; class Amphibia; order Caudata; family Salamandridae; genus Triturus; species Triturus cristatus. The sequence continues at coordinate 728,183,592 of NC_140592.1, read as the reverse complement.
CTAAAGTCCCTAATTGTAATGAATAGGTGTACCTAGCATATTGTCAGGTCAACTAGTTTCGAGCTTCCCCAGCTCTTCGTCAGGACAACACCGGGACCAGCCCAGTGAGATTGTGCCACTCCTAGTCAACCTCGGTCCGGTAGGTGTTGGCCCAAGTAGGTGTTCAGAAGCGTGGCTGTCCGTGTACAAATGTACAAGACCGCCACTGCCCCTCCGCTGACCATGAGGCATATTAATGTCTTGTAAAAAATATCGTCTGACGTACATTACGTATGTATCATAAATTACGCATGCCTTACAATTGCAGCGTCTCACATTTTGCACCTTATTAAGGTTGACTAGGAGTGGCACAATCTCACTGGGCTGGTCCCGGTGTTGTCCTGACGAAGAGCTGGAGAAGCTCGAAACTAGTTGACCTGACAATATGCTAGGTACACCTATTCATTACAATTAGGGACTTTAGCATATCACCCCATTTTTAATTTTTTCAGCTTAGAGCATCAATAAAGTTTATTTGGCCCACTAGCTGATTAATTTTAAATTCCACTCCACCTTTTCACTTGCACTACACATAGTCTGATTTTAGTGCTCCTACGTAATTCGCAAGTCGCAGCACGCCTCAGTCCGTAGAGAACTGGGAGGACCCCAATGATGAAGCATGTCACCGTGGGGAAACCCTGGTGAGTGAGGGGACTCAAGAAAAAGAACATTTTTTCCTTTTTCTACATTTGGTGTATTTCAGAATCAAGATTGTTTTCTGACACCTCCCATCCCCCTAGGTTAGGTTCTTCTACTTGACTAGTTCAGGCTGTTCTTTTATACATATACTCAAGAAGGAGATCCACAATTAATTTATAAAAATAGCAAGTATCTTTATATATGTTTAGGCATCAGAAGAACATCGTTCAGGTAAGTAAGTTTTTAAATATGAATTCAATAAGTTCAAAGAGTCAACAGTGAAGTTTCTGAGTTAAGCAATGTTAACCTATGGGTAGAAAATCATATGCGGTTTACCAGCTCTTGTCAGTGACTTACAGGACCTTTCTCCAGGAGTTAAGGTGAGTGGTGGGCAACACCAGCAGAACATCACCAGTGGCACTAAGGCGGCCGGTTGCATAGGTTCAAAACCACGCAAAGGGCCCAATGTTATCCTATGAGAACATTTGCGGTAGAAAGAGGCTGCAGGAGGGAACTGTGAGACTAGTCTGGGGAAACCAACGAGTGGCTTGCGTTCTTGCGATGTTGGGGGATGTGGGGACACCTTTGGTCCTCTTCTCCTTGGGACGGGGCTCACAACGTTTTTGGGGTATCTAGCTTTTCCACCCCCATACTCTTGTGGTTGAGGGGGCTGCCAACAGAGGCTGCAGGTGGCGTGGGGAGTTCATGAGGGGTCACTCCACAGTGGACCCTGTACCTTGAGGGCTTGGGGACCACACTTACACCATTGTCCACTTCGACATGGGTTGGGGGCTCGGGTGCAGTGTTGCTGAGCGGTGTCAGGTTTTGGCAGGGCCGGAGTCCTCTTGGTCCTTCTTTTTATGCATGCAGGGGACAGTTCTGTTGTCCCTCGGAGGCCTTGGTTTCTGGGCGAAGGCTGACGGGTCTCCCGGCGTTGCAGGACTCAGCAGCTGCAGCACAAGTCGACTCTTCTTGTCCATCTTCTTTCTTCAGGCCATCAGAATCTGCTCTTCTGGTGTCAGGAGCTTCTCATAATACTCAATGTAGGGGCATTAGGGGAGTATAGGGTAGTAGCTAATGGGCTACTGACCCTTGGGGTCATTACGCTACCTATATGACCACTTCCTGCTGGAAGAGGGCATACCCTGTCCCAGAATTTATAAGTATGCCATCACAAAGATGGCTATTCTAAAAAATCGTGTCCACCTCAGTTTAGCCAACCGTAGGGGTAGTTCTCGCATGGGGGTGGCACGCCTACCTGACTAGCTAATTTTCCTGCCTGTCCAGGTCTTAAGGGGGCTCTGGACAAAGGGGGTCGGCTTCCTCTCGTGTGAGGGGAGCCAGATTCGCATTTCAGAGGTGGCTGCTCTTTGAAGCTTTCCAGCCTAGAAACGCTAATCAGCAGGTCATACTGTGGGAGGGGGTGTGACACCCTCTTCTCAGACAGGCTTTTGTTCTGGGTTTCCTGAGAGCAAAAAGGCTCTCACCTTAGGAGGTCAAAACAGTCAGGGAGCACAACAGAGGTTGGTAGGTTTTCAGGGGGCACCTCTAAGGTGCTCTCTAGGTGCATCCATCGGTAAATCCATCGCTGGAATCAGTGTGGGTTCATCAATAGGAGATGTTTGATACCAAACATCCCTATCTTCAGTGAAGCCATCATGTAGCTGGGGGGGGGGGGGGAACTCCTTTTTACCAGTGTCCAGGATATGTTTTAAAATGGCTTCCCTGGTCACTTGTACTGGCAGTAATAGGACTGACCAGCACAGGGGAATATCTGCTCATGCAGGTTATGCCCTCACATGTAATATTCAGCACCCTGCCTTAGGGATGTCAGGCCTGTTGTAGGGGTGACTTACAAATATTACATGCAGTGGTAAGGGACATGGCGTGTTTTAATGTTTGTCTTCCCCAAGGCACGCAGCCTGCAATGCCAGCCTTGAATGTGCTTGGTGAGGGTGTTTCTTAGGGTAGCACAATTTGTGCTGCTGCCCTTAGGGACCCTCTGTAGTACCTCAGGCCCTAGGTACCAGGGGTACCATTCACTAGGGAATTACAGAGGGTGCTAAAGGGTTTGCCAATTGGAGGAAACAATTGTACAATTTTGGGAAAGAGCTCTGGCGACCTAATTAGCAGGAACCCAGTGCACTTCCCAGTCAAAATCACATCAGTTACAGGCAAAATGTGTGGGGGCCACCATGTCAAAAAGAGCTACTTTCCTACAACGATGAACAGGGAGTTTTCCTCCTTCAACTGGGGGTCATTCTATATTTTCTCTGCCTGTGTCCACTATTCATCCCATGGCAGACTTGGGTATGGAAACTGATAATTGCATCATCCTATGAGGGCAGGGTAATGTCCACTATGACACAGCATTCTACTAGCAAACAGATTGTTCAGTCCAAGATTACCGCAGGGATAGTGGAGTATTTGGTTTCAGTAAACCAGCTGTTCTTACACTTCCAAATAGAGCTGGGGAACCTTACGTTTAATGGGGTGGTGGTACTGCCAGTTTACCGACAAACCCTAAATGAGACCCTTAATTTTAATACAACACTTGCTACTAACTTGTTGCTGTTTGTAAGCATTGATACATTTTGGCAGCAAATGCTCAACTACCAGGTGTATTTTCAGGTTGAGCGTACCATGCAGCCTAAGCTGCTTAAGAATGAAAGACATACTGTGGGCTCACAAAGAACATATGGTGGCTCGAAGTCCGCCAATTGCTTCCATTGGTTGGCTTTACTGTCACTCCTATTTGCTTGCTAATGGATGCATTTTCTTGTTTAAGCCTCTCCATCTTGTGTTTGTTCCTCCCATAGATCATAGCTTCTTTACAATCTCTTTTACTGGTTGGCTTCTATGCTTCTTCTGCTCACTTTTAGGGAACTAGTTTTCTCTTTTTGCTTTCATGAGAGTGCATGTGTTTTTTAGCTGCCTCCCTCATGTGCTTTTCGCCTCTCTTGCACATTGCTCTCTCTCGCTGATATGGTTCTGTTACTTGGGTTACTTCTCCCCTTGCCCTAAATGTTGCTTCACTACTCTGCCTGCTATGCTTTTTACCCCATGGCCAGTCATGTTGCTTCACGCCCCACCGCCTCCCCAACCAGCACACACAACTTGATGATCTGTTCAAAGCTTTTTTTTTTTTAAACCATGCTTCTGAGCTACATTTTAAAGAAACACTTTTGCCCCCTTTTTTTCAACTGGCCTATCTGGGCTCGATAAATAATCGTTTTTTAAAAAATGTGTGTCCTTTCTTAGGCGAGCGTGTGGTTGAATGCATGTGTGTGTCTACAAAATGATTCAACAGCCGCTTAATTGTGTCTTTTCAGCCGTGCTGCACAGCAGCCATGATGCTGTACTGCATGGCTAAAAAACATTGGCAAAGCCTAAAGGACTTATAGGCAAGATCCATTGGCTTTGTCAATACTTGTTGTTTCTTTTTAATGTGTTAGTGCTTCTTTAATATTTACACCGGGGCCTTGGAACTTTTACTTACTGATATTTAGGCAGTGTTTTTTGTCTGGTGGATATTACACTTTTATCTACAACCCGTTTTCTGTTGTATTGTCTGTAAATACATGAATTGAATACACTTAACTTAATCACTGAATGACTCACTCTAAATACTGAGTGACATATTGTTGTATCACTGTGCGCTATTGATACATTAGATGGTCACTTCCCAGTGAAAAGCAAGCATCTCCGAAAAAATTACTGGACCAGCTTTTGAGCCCGTTGTGCTCTTCAGTGCTTTTGTAGTTCATCCAGGATTAACAACGTGAGATGCATCTGCTTCTTTGGTAATCCTGCCTTGCCACACCTACACTAAAAATGAAGGTCCATACAAGTTGATACACATACATACACACTTGTACATCCACTCTATCTCCATTGGCGGCTCGCACAGGTAAGAGTGGCAAAGTAATATTAAATAAATAAATAAAACCACTTACTTTGCGCTTGACGCATCACCAGCTTGGCAACGCGACGAGTGCAAAGTAAGTGGTTTTATTTATTTAATATTTCTTAGCCCGTCGTCTGCCGAATTCCACCACCCCGCCGCTCTTACCTGTGCGAGCTGTTACTGTCTATCTCACTCTCTGAAGCACTCACTCTCTCAATTTGATAAGCATCTTTCCTTAGGCCCTACCGATATCTTTAAAACAGAAAGGAGGCAGTAGCATCTGTAAACACTACAGGCCTGTACAGCAGCTGGCAGTTCAATACAAGGTACAAGAGGAACATTAAAAACATTTTTGTTCACACCTTAGACTGAAAGAGTAGGAAATGATACTGGCGACAGCTTTGATATCAAGACAGTAGAAGATTGAAACCAAACTCCCAGTATGTTTCAACAAATGGCTTTTTTAATATAAACATTTTTAAATATCATACTTTCATGTGCATTTTTGCATTGCGGTATCTTTAAATTAAAAAGAAACAAAATAAGACTGCCAGTGAAACGTGGCACTTCATGTAACAGCCCATCCATTCTTGGGTTTTTGCAGGTTCCACTGAGTTAAAAAAAAGATTTATTAAGATCAAGCATTGTTCCCAATGCATTAAAAGGCAACAGCTAAGATCTGTGTTAGAAATGAGTTATCAAGGTACTCACTCTCGAATCACCCACTCACACACTCATCCAATAGTCAAGACATCAACTCATCACACACTGAATGCTATCATTTTCTCCAGTTCTCCACAAACCTCAGTCAACAGCTTCATCTGGATCGTGCTTCACTTGAAGACCCACCAAGACCCAGCCATATACATCAGCCATGAAATGAAGTACCAAACAGTCAACATGCTAGCATTTTGTGTCCCAAATATCGTTTACAATCAATATAGTCCCACTGGACGTGGATTTTCATTTATTAATTCCAGTGGGGCAGCAGTTTTGTTAACGATATTTAGAACACAAAATTTATGTCAACAGAACATTATATGATATTTTGGTAGCACAGCATCAAATCAACCATCTTCTCAACGACAGAGCTGCTCTAACTTGATAAAAGTGACCAGACGGTCATTCACTGGACAGATCTCAAACAATTTTACAAGTCATTGGTCCTGTCAGATCAAATGATGGGCTATAACACCAACCAACCAATCAACCAAAGAACTAGCATCATTCATACAAAATACATAAGCATTGCTAAGACTGTAAAGTTAACATCCACCTTTGTTTTCTTTGATGTACACAAATCCTTATAAAATAACTGGCCATATGACATGAGCCTGAATCATTTGGTCTTTCCTCACAACCACATTTTGCTGAATAGGAATGCAACATACACTCAGTACAGCTTGTTAATCACTACAACTCCAGTGCACTTTGAAGAAAGTCCCTTTCATTCAAAAACATAAGTTATGTATCCACTGAGGTGACCAGACAGCAAAATATGTGCCAAGAGGGTACGAAAAGGAGTCTAGGGCCTATGTTTAGCCCCACACCTGCCTAAACATCACAGTGGACCCTTTTAGCTATGCCAACAAAGATGGTAGGCGTACACCGATTTGGCGAAGATGAGTGGGAAATTATGTGAAGAAAGTGGGACTTATCACTAAAGGTCCTGGAATTACAAAGATGTAACTTTTTCTTCTTCTTTTGTCCACAGCCTTCCTTAAAGCACATGGAAAATTCCCAAGCATTATAAATGTTGGGGGATGGCAGATGGACGGACCAGAGTACAATTTACAAGGAATATTCTTTAACTTTTCACTTCCAAACTTAGAAGCGGTTTTAGAGCCAAATATCGGACCAGGGTGTTTATATAATACAGTGAGTGACGACTAGCCAACAGGTGAAATCAATGTGTATGTGTTTCCAAAGTAACATAGCTGTGCCTACAAGTGCCTGAGCAAGCCTAGCAGGTGGTAAACTGTTTTGCCTTTATGTGGCAGGGTTGAGATGGTGGTTGCCAGACCCTTGTCTTTTCCCCCAGCTGTTTAAACCATTCAAGAATGTAATGGGGGATATTTGGAGACACAGAAATGTATCTGCAGAATCTAGGCGTTGGTTGTGTTTTGTTTCAAATTGGAACAAGAAGTGTTTGTCCATCTAGGTTTCATTATACCCTAATATTTCGGTATGAGATATATATCTGTCTCTATCCCCTAAGTAAAAAGAAGATCAAGACCCTTTATCCCACTAGGAAAGATGTGTCCTGTTATTAAAATGCAATCACTATGATGGCTTTATTTATGCGAGTTTTGAAGAAGGTGACCGGATGGCATTAATCCACTCTCAAATCCACCCACGCAGGACCTCCTACCACCAGAGTGCCAGACAAAATGTTGATATCTGTAACCAGAGCTATGTACAGGCTCCTACAAAGAACATTATGCATCTGGAAGTCAGATGTGGACATCAATGAGGTGGTGTCCCTCTCCTGCTCGCATAATTCATTAAAGTTTTTTGCCAGTCAGAGAAGTGGCTGCTAAGTGCATCTATTTGGATTTTAACTCCTTTGATACTCAACATATAAACTCCATTTCCTGGAGAAAGAAATGTAGAAGTCAGATGGGGTCATGAGTTCATAGAAGAGCAGCAGTAAGAGGAGGGTATTTCAAAAGGCTCTAAACCTCATTGCTTAAGGCATGGCAAGAGAGGAGCTAGGCAGAATGCCCTCTTCACTTGTCTCAGCTCGCTGGTCCTCAAATGAGAAGGCTGATTCACAATGAGCCGAGGATCTTGGGGCTTTCTGCTCTACAAAGGCCAAAAGGTCCAACCTGCAATCCAACTACAGCTGTCTCGGAGGTATACAACTAGAGGTTTGTGGATCTGATATATTCCAATACAGGGAAGCAGATTCTTGTTCATTCTTTCTTTTCTTTGTCTTTAAGGAGACGGCAACAGAGGTCAAACACCCTGCTTGAAAGGACGACTTGAAGACTTCGGCCATTTGCCCTAAAGGATTCTGATAAGCCATATGTCCCGAGACAGTGCCCAGAATTAGGGCATGTGAAGAAGCATACAAGCAATTAGACTGCTTGTCCCTTTGACTAGAGACCAGGGCTGAGCATCAGAATCCATCAATTCAAAAAATATTAAAATCAGTCAGGTTTTTCAGTATATCCCGTACAACACTATACAATAGGTCTACACCTATCATGTTTCCAAGTTTGTTGGCCATTTTGAAAATCCTAATTATTTTATCAGTTAGCGGGTAAGTGGGCATAACCCTAGTATGGACATCTTCAACATGCTCACACTCAGGGTAAAAGAAAAGGAAGCATGACAGCGTATTAACTTAATATGCTGGCAAAATCATTTGACACATGTAATTACCATTCTTGAGTCATCGTGTAATATTGCTGGAGCCCACTGGAGTCTTGTAGGCTTGCATATATGCTTATGTTTAAGTAAAAAAATAAATTGTCATTTTATAGAAGCCCAGATCGTTGATTGATTTTCCGATTTGACATAGTGATGCTTAAGAGCTGGTATGGAGCTTACAGTGCTAGCCTCACGCTGAAATGGGCGTAGGGCATGTTAATCGGACTTGGCAACATTACAGACTAAGTTCATAACTGAGGTCTCAGACTGAGCTAGAATATTGCACATGTGGCGCATGTGCATGTTTGAGGATCCTATTTTGCTCAAACGTCTAGGGCACGTAGGTCCAATCCAGTCCGTCAGGGAAGGACCTCAGCGGCTTAAAAAGCAGAGCAGACCTAGGAGTAATACTTATTCTCATATCTATTAGAACACCCAAAAAAACAAGGGGTCCTTTCTATCGACATGCGCACATATATAGCATAACACTATTCAGCGGTGCAAGAATTCCAGTACCCATGCGTGTCATGAGTGATCATTCAAAAAGCATAACTAAACGTCTAGCAGGCTGCCACAGACCCACAGGTCTGAAGAGGTGACATGGAGTAAGAGTGACCTTCGGGGGATTATTGCAAACATGCTCGCCTTAGAGACACACACACCTTGGGGGTGAAATTAGGGTAAAGGCCAAAGCTACAAAGTAGCTCAGAAACAATGAAATTAAAGAGAGAAATATAACGAGTAGGGTAGGAAGGAGGGAGGGGTTACAGACCATTAGGCCTTTCATCTACTGGTCTTTGCAAGGTACGACAAGTACAAATATCCCAACCATCATAACAATGAAGTGAAGACCACCCCATGCTTCTCCTTTGAGGGAGGAGTTCATAAAGACTAACAAATATCATTTCTCAGATACAATGTATGAAGTCTCCCCTTCACACGAGATCTGAGTACAGATACATAAGACCCATGAAGGCTCTCAGGAGGACTGCGAAGTCCTCCAACACACTGCCTTATTGAGCATATACAACCTTCTCCTAGAACATATGCTCCGTCTGCCAGTATTAAAGATCACCACATGGTATCTGAAATTAAGAGGAGGCTTCACTCTTCCCCACAATCACTGGACAGCTACTGGTCTGGCCCTTGGGCCGCTGCCATTCCGGAATCATCTTCTCAGGTCACTCAGGACAGCTGCTCTCTTGTGGAATCGCACCTAGATTCAACATCTAGGTGGCTTGGTCCATCCAGTATGGCCGAGTCCCGTCAGCGGAAGTAAGATCCTTCTTAGAAACTGCTCTCGTGACCAGTGAGAATATAAAGGTTGCTGTGTGCAGAAGGGTCACTAGTTGGCGTACTCTCTAGGATGACGTCTCTGCGGGTGAAAGACAAAACATAACTCAAGGCACAACATTCCATAACGTTTGGAAAAGGATTAGATCACGATGGCTTTAACAAACCCATGTCACTTTGCAAGGACTGACACAGACGTACGTCTCGCACACATTCATATACTCTTATGACCTCAAAGGCTAGAATCTCGGTTATCTTCCATTTCCTCAAAAACATATGGGCCATGATCAGGATATTCAGTCAGGAGTTCAAATCATAATTTCCTATTTTTGTATATGCCTCAGTATTTACCATTTATCATCACAACTTTGAACGCCATTGAAACGGTATAAAATTAAACCTATACGGTAAGTAATTAACATTCTTGATTCATTTATATCTCTTCAACTAAATGCAGCTGTTTTGCAAATACCTAAATGTAACATATGAGTGCTTTGGTCACTGCCCAAAGCACTTCTATGGCGCTAAATGTCTACAGGGTTAACTTACATCATGCTTTGTAGTCTGTTCTCATCCTTCTTAAGTGGCAATAAAAAAAGGTTACCGAAGGGTAACAATATTTCTGGTGAATACTCTATCTACCTCCCTAATCCTTACCTCGTGAATATCCCATGTCCTAGACTGACCCCGGAAACCTATGACATAGTTCTCCTGTGTTGATAGAGGGTGCTGGCTCCACTAATACTGAAAGCAAGATTATGGTGACTTTACTAGAGTAATATAGCACCCATCCCGGCACTCTGACATCAGTTCCCCATCGTTTTTCTCATGCCCTTCAGACCAGAGACAAGGAAATGATAGCTATTATTGTGGTATCAGTGCAATGCAACAATCTGGATTGACAACTTTTTAGAGAGACTATGACCGTCCCTCACAATGGAGAGGATAGTGGGACTGGGGAGGAATCTACAGGTAGAGGGAGTATCCACCAAAAAGATCATTACTAAAGGTAAGTAAGGAGTAGTTTCTTACCTGTAACTCCAGTTCTGTAGTAGGGGTATCTCTGTTATAGTCATAATCTATGAATAATCCCCGCCCATGTGCGGGGACCCCGGAGCAATCAAAAATATCTCTTAAGCTGTCCCGCATTTGCAAACCTGCAAAGACACTTAAGAGACAGACAAAATAATACAGCCTAATCACAACAAGGCTGCACTGGCCAGCACTTCCTCTGAAGTGAACACAAAAGCCAAAATAAAGTTGAAATGTCATTTTTATTCACATCTGACATGTTCCTTTATTATCACACACTCCCTTCACCAAAATCCCTTTAAACAATAGAGAGGAAGGGGTGGACAGACAAGCCCTATAGGCTGTCATTATGTGTCTGCTAAAGGGATACCGTGCCTTTAAGAAACTCTCCAGAGACCCCCGGTATCCCAGGATGCACAGCCAACACAAGTTACTTTCAGTTCTTTTTGAAGGTGTATAACAACAGGCCTGATACTATCAGGTTACTCCACCGGGGAGGAAGGAGGGTCGCTTATGACTATAACAGAGATACCCCTACTACAGAACTGGAGTTACAGGTAAGAAACTACTCCTTCTATAGTAGGGGATCTCTGTGTATAGTCATAATCTATGAATAGAATGGCAAGCCCATCCCAACCAACAAGCAGCGGTGGAGTAAGCCCAACCACCAACAAATCACTGTGCAAACAAATTCCTCAGCGAAGCCTGTCCAACCTGCGCATCTGCCCTAGCATCAGAATCCAGGCAGTAATGCTTCGTAAACGTATGGACTGACTTCCAGGTGGCAGCCTTACAAATGTCCGCAATGGGAACATTCCTAAGCAAAGCTGTAGTAGCAGCCTTGCCTCTAGTCGAATGTGCCGTAGGCTTACCCCCCAATGTTTTATTAGCTTTTTGGTAACAAAGCTGAATACAGGAAACAATCCATCTGGAAATGGACTGCTTTGAGGTAGCTAAACCAGTTCTTACCGAACCATAATTAACAAACAGTTGATCCGACCTGCGGATATCTTTTGTCTTATCCAGGTAGAATTTCAATACCCTACGTACATCAAGTGAATGCAGAGACCTCTCCGCCGGAGAGGAAGGATGCTGAAAAAACGTAGGCAAAGTTATCATTTGATTTACATGGAAATCTGATATCACCTTAGGCAAAAATTTAGGATGGGTACGCATCACCACTTTAGAAGCATGGAAAACAGTATACGGCTCTTGACAACACAGAGCCTGAATCTCACTCACCCTCCTGGCAGATGTAATGGCCACAAGGAAGGCAGCCTTCCAAGACAAATGCTGCAACGAAGCCTTATGGATAGGCTCAAAAGGCTCCCTCATCAATCTAGATAACACCACATTCAATTCCCATGGTGGAGAAGGTCTTCTAACAGGGGGAAACACCTTACGCAAACCCTCCAAAAAATCCTTAATCACAGGGATTTGAAAAAATGAGGTTTGAGAAGGGCCCTTCCTATACGCAGTCAGAGCTGCGAGATGAACCTTAATAGACTGAAAATTAAGCCCAGATTGAGCTAACTGCAGCAGATAAGGCAAAATAACATCTTCTTTACAGGATGTAGGGTCAAAGTCCTTTGCCTTGCACCATAAGCAGAATCTCTTCCACTTATATGCGTAAGAAGTCCTCGTAGACGGTCTCTTCGCCTCTTTCAAGATCTCCATACAGTCCTGAGGTAGGTTCAAGTGTCCATACTGTACTAGCTCACGAGCCATGCTGCCAAACTCAAGGACGAGAGATTGGGGTGAACCATCTGTCCTCCGAACTTCGTGAGAAGGTCCGGCCGACACAGCAGGCGTCTGTGTGGCAGAACAGACCGGTGAAGAAGGTCGGTGAACCACCATTGCCTCGGCCACTCCGGAGCAATCAGGATCATTCTGGCTCTGGATTGCGACAGCTTGATCAACACCGCCGGGATCAGGGGAATGGGTGGAAAGGCGTAGAGAAAGCTGTTGGACCAGCTGATCCATAGGGCATTCCCCAGCGTCCCTGGTTGGTAGTACCTGGACGCGAAGTCGCGGCATTTGCTGTTTTCTGCCGTAGCGAACAGATCTATATCCGGAGTGCCCCACTCTGCGAAGACGTCTCTTAGCACGTCGTCGTTTAGCACCCACTCGTGGTTCTCTTGAACGAGCCTGCTGAGCGCGTCTGCTTGGGCATTCTGCACCCCCGGCAGATGGGTCGCCGTGATCGTCAGGTTCCTGGCCACCAGCCAGTTCCAGATCGCCTGTGCCTCCCGAGACAGGGTGTGTGAACGTGAGCCCCCCTGCTTGTTGAGGTAATACATGGTCGTAGTATTGTCCGTCTGAACCAGCAGGGAGTTCGTCCTGAAGGAGGGATGGAACGCCTTCAAGGCCAAGTGTACCGCTCTGAGTTCCAAAAAGTTGATATGGTAAGTCGTCTCCATCTGCGACCATATCCCCTGAATTTGAAGAGGGCCCGAATGCGCTCCCCAGCCCTGGAGAGACGCATCGGTCACTATGGTCTGGACCGGAATATCCTTGTGAAAAGGAGTCCCCTTGCAGACATTCTCTGGGGCACACCACCATTTCAGAGACTGCCGAGCGTGTTGAGACAGCTGGATCTTGTCCTCCCAACGCCCCCGCCTCTGGTCCCATTGATCCTCCAGACATTCCTGTAGGGGCATCATATGCAAACGTGCATTGGGGGTGAGAAAGATGCAAGAAGCCATCGACCCCAGTAAGGAAGACACCGTCCTCACCGTAGGAGAGCGGGCTGAGATGAGATGCCACGCCTTCCCACGGATCGATAAGCGTCTCTCCTCCGAAGGACACACGCTTGCGGTCAAGGTATTGACTGAGGCCCCCAAGTACTGGAGACACTGCACAGGGATCGGCACTGACTTCGACATGTTGATGTGCAGTCCCAGGCGATGCAGCAAGGCAGCTGTCCTGTTGAAATGGCACTGGGCTTCCTGGTAAGTGGACGCTTTGATCAACCAATCGTCCAGGTATGGATACACAAACACCTTGGTCTTCCGCAGGTGTGCCGCGACCACCGCCATGCACTTGGAGAACGTCCGTGGTGCAGACTTCAGGCCAAACGGGAGTACTGAATACTGGTAATGGTTGTTGCCTACCAGAAACCTCAGGAACTTGCGATGCTTTGGTGCGATCGGCACATGAAAGTAAGCGTCCTGCAGATCTATGGCGCACAGCCAGTCTCCTCGATGCAACTGAGGGTAAATCTGATGCAGGGACAACATACGGAACTTTTCTCTGCGGATCCACTTGGTTGCTTGACGCAGATCTAGAATAGGCCTGAACTCGTTCTTGTCCTTTTTTCTTACGAGAAAGAACCGTGAGTAGAGACCTCTTCCTTTTTGCTGCAAAGGAACCGCTTCTATCGCCCTCTTTTTTAACAGAACGTCTGCCTCCCGCTGGAGCTCCCTCACCATGTAGGAGGAGCGCACTGGTGGAATCTGTGGAGGCGGGCTGGTGAAACGAAGACAGTAACCATTGCAAACAATATTCAGCACCCACTTGTCCTGCGTTATTGTCCTCCACTCTGCCAGGTAGTGTTGAATACTTCCCCCCACCGGAGCGGGTAACGGATGAGGGGGAAGTAACTTTTCAGGGCTTCGACCCGGCCGGGCCTTTGTTCCCCGACGAGGACTGATGCTGTCCTCTGCCCCTCTGGCGCTTCTGAAAGGACTGCCTCGGGAACTGCTGTTGTTGTTGGGGCTGTTGTTGGTGGCCCGACTGACGCCCTTGACCTCTCTGCTTGGCGTAGCGCCTGCCCGAGGATCGGAAGGACCGCCTCTGCTCCTTGGGCCTCTCCAGCCCCACCGCCTTCAGAGTTTCCGCCTCAGCCTTCATGCGGGCCATCTCGTCATCCGCATGCGACCCGAACAGCGTCGTGCCAGAGAATGGTAAATTGGCGATCTTCTGCTGTGCTTCAGGCTTGAGCGGGGTCAGCCGCAGCCAGGAATGCCTCCTCATGTGTATGCCGTGGCAGTACCCATGGGCCGCCAGCAGCGACACATCCCCCGCCGCACTGATGATCTGATTAGAGACCATCATGCCCTCGTTCAGCACCTCCTGAAAGTCCTCCCTCTTGTCTCTAGGCAGGGAGGTAGCGAACTGTTGCAGGGAGTCCCAAAGAGACCTGTCATAGCGCCCCAACAGAGCGGAGGCGCTAGCGGCCTTCATCGTAGTGGCCGACGTGGAGCACATCCTCCTCCCCAAGGAGTCCATTTTGCGACTCTCCTTATCCGGAGGAGCCGTGGAGGAAGGCGTCGTAGAGTGTTGTTTACGAGCCGCCGCCACGATAACAGAGTCCGGTGGAGGATCCACTCTGAGGAACGCCGGGTCCGAGTCAGGAGCCCTGTACTTTTTTAGCAGTCTCGAGGGCGCCGGTTTCACCACGGCCGGCGTCAAGAACACCTCCATTGCAGGTTCCTCCAACCCCGGAACCAACGGGAGGAGGGGGCGCGACAGATGAACCTTATGCAGAGTTTCAAAGATCACAGAAGTAGTGGGAATAGGGGTAGTGACTGATATCCCCAACTTCGCCGCCCCTCTCATCAGCACCTCCTGGAACGTGGCAATGTCAGCCACCGGCGAGACGCGGGTAGGAGGCGTCTCCGACAGTGAGGGAGAAAACCGTCCAGTCCCAGAAGAGTTCGTGCCCCTCGAGCCTCTGGAACGAGACCGATACCTCCGTCGTCCATGTCCAGAGCGAGTGGACGATCTGCGCCTACTCCGTGATCGCCTGCGAGGGCGAGAGCAAGATCTCTGCCTGTGAGGAACCCTCGGGGGTGGAGGCGGTGGCTGCGGTGGAGATGTAGGCAGCTGAGGCACGGGCAGAGGCAGCGGAGGAGGGGGAGGAGGAAGAGGACGAGGAGAAGGAGGAGGAAGATCAGGCACCGGTGGAGGAGCCGGTGGAAGATCGGGCGCAGGAGGCAGAGGCGGCTGCTGGGTACGCAGCGGGGACAGATGTTCCGAAGCCCCATCACTCCTAGCAGGAGAGCCCGCACCAGAACTGTCCGGGCTCGCGGCCACTCTCCTCTTCTTGGCAGGCCTGTCCCGCGTGGAGGCCACCGACGGGGAACGTCCGCGTCTCCCCGATCCCCGACTGGAGATCGTAATCACTGAGGACGTGTTCCCCGATGTCCGTGACGTCGAACTGTACGTCGACCTCGTCCGGCGTCTCTTAGCCCTCGACGTCGAACGCCGTCTCGCAGTCGAGCGTCCTCTCGACGTCGAACCATGCCTCCTCGACGTCGAACCATGCCTCCGTGACGTCGAACCACGCCTCGACCTCCGTCGCCGCGGCGTCGACTTCTGCCTCGTCGTCGACTTCTGGTGCTTCGACGTCGAACGCTGGTGTCTCGACGTCGACGTCCGGTGCCTCGACGGCGACCTGTGCCTCGACGGCGACCTGTGCCTCGACGGCGACCTGTGCCTCGACGGCGACCTGTGCCTCGACGGCGACCTGTGCCTCGACGGCGATCGTCACCGCCTGGACGGCGGGCGCCGAGATCTCGGCGTCGACTCCGTCAGCGTCGAGCCGTGGGTCGACGGCGAAGGTGGCGAGTGAAGTCTTCCATGGGGCTCGGTACGACGGCGATGGGTTGTCGACGTCGACCGTGACACCTGCGACGGCGACCCGGTCCCGGGTCTCGCCGGCCCCTCTCTCGACGTCGAACGCCGAGGCTGCCGCGACCCAGAGTCCTGGATCGACGGCGAACATACCGGTGCCTTCTCCCTCGCCGTCGACGTCGTCGCCTTCGACGTCGAACGCGACCTACCAGCCGGTAGGCGCCGTTTCTGCTCCCTGCTCTGCCCGGAGGTCCCTCCAGGGGCTGAAGCATGGGCGGAGGAGGGGGAATGAGATCCTCCATGCCCCGAAGTCCCACCGGTCCTCTGCTGCTCCTGTCCCTGAAGGCGAATCTTCTCCCTGTCCCTCAGGGTCCTCTTTGAAAAGGTTTTACAGATGGCACATGTAGCTGGGACATGTGAGGGCGACAAGCAGAGGATACAAACATCATGTGGGTCCGTCTTGGCCTTTTTCCTCCCACACTCAGGGCAGTTATCGAACAAAGCCATGCTAAGAGTGGGCCAAAACTGCTCCAGATTGCAGGCAGTAGTAGACAAAGGCTCTAGACGTCGAATGAAAACACTATTTATCCAAAAAATCCAATTTTAATCAAATAAACCACCCAAAAGGGTAGAGCTCAAGCTCCAGGGTCCTGCTAGCAGGAGCCGGAAAAAAGAACTGAAAGTAACTTGTGTTGGCTGTGCATCCTGGGATACCGGGGGTCTCTGGAGAGTTTCTTAAAGGCACGGTATCCCTTTAGCAGACACATAATGACAGCCTATAGGGCTTGTCTGTCCACCCCTTCCTCTCTATTGCTTAAAGGGATTTTGGTGAAGGGAGTGTGTGATAATAAAGGAACATGTCAGATGTGAATAAAAATGACATTTCAACTTTATTTTGGCTTTTGTGTTCACTTCAGAGGAAGTGCTGGCCAGTGCAGCCTTGTTGTGATTAGGCTGTATTATTTTGTCTGTCTCTTAAGTGTCTTTGCAGGTTTGCAAATGCGGGACAGCTTAAGAGATATTTTTGATTGCTCCGGGGTCCCCGCACATGGGCGGGGATTATTCATAGATTATGACTATACACAGAGATCCCCTACTACAGAACTTTTATTTCTGAAGTATACTTCCACCTTTCGACTCCTCACCTGTGGATTCCAAAGCCATAACCTCCCCCATAAGTGGCCAAACCCAGAAATCTTAGGGGTACAGAAAGTGAAAAATGCCCATTTCTTCTCAAGTCTGAATCCAAAAAATAGTGCTTGGTGAGTGTGAAGGGAAGCCAGCTGAGCAGATTTCAGCAACTGGAACACTGCTGGCCAAAGCTGACATACACGATTTGACCCTGGTGGAAAAGGCAGGAAGTCCCTCAGATGGCTTTGTTTTGAAAGGGCGTAGCCCATTTTGATGCACACATTATCCAGTGGGATAAGATCCTATTCTGGACCGCCTTGCCTTACTTAATGCCAGTGTATTCTACAAAAAGTTGACCTAAGGTCATCAGACCGTATGTCTTTAGTGCTGTTGATGAAAAAACTGACCGCTCATTTTAGATCTAACTGGTGCAGTCTCTCTTCCTTCTTATTTGGGTGGGGTGGAGGGTAGAAGGTAGGGAGCGCAAAGGACTGGCCCAGATGAAAAGGGGTCACTACCTGAAGAAGGAACACTGCCTTTGTCCGTAAGAACCAATTTTTGTCCGGAAAGAAGCATGTAAAGAGTGTACTGACAGTCAGTGCCTGTTTCCTGACAAGTCTCATCAGGGTAATTGCAACCAGGAAAAGTTTTAAGCCATAAAAAACGCAACTGGCAACTGTGATGGGAGTACCTGTCAAAACAATTAATATTCCACTGGAGCATAACAAATGGAGTAGGTGCACACAGGTTTACCAGCTGCTTCAGAAATCTGACCACTATTGGTGACTTAAAGAGAGATGGCTGACCTGGGAGGGAGAGAAAACAGATAGGGTCGCCATGTACCCCTTGACAGTGTCCGGTGCACATACCGAAGTACCTCAGTAAGGCAGGCCTTCAAAGAGTCGACGTCTTGCTAAGCACACCAAACAACAAACCCGTTCCACATCCCAGAGTAGATAGGCTTGGTGGAGGGAAGATGAGCTGAAAGGATCATGTTGACTAACTCCAGTGGTAGCGGAAGGAAGCTCAGATGTCCATGTTCAATTTCCAGGCATAAAGATGGATGCTCTGGAGGTTGGGGTGCAGAACCTGGCCCTCAGACTGCGAGAGGCGGTCCCACCTGAATGGAAAGCTGAGCGAGGGTCACTGAGAGAGTCGCAGAGGATCTGAGTACCACACCCTACGGCCAATCCGGGCAAATGAATGAAGATGACTTGTGCCCAGTTTTGGTAAATCGTCCTCAAACCTCGAGTCATTAAAGGGTTGGAAGACACATAATGAAGTAGATCATTTTACCTAATCTGAAACGTCTTCCCCAAGGCTTTCTTCAAAGGCCAATGGAAGGCACAGACCAACGGGCATTGTTGTGAGTTGCAAATAGATCCATCCGAGGGTGCTCCACAGGGCAAAGATGTTTTGTACCACCTACGTATGAAGTTGTCACTCGTAAACAAGATGATACCAGCTCAAGCTGTCGGCCGTTGCGATCAGAGAACTAGCCAGATGGTTGGCGGCTAGCTAAATCCCATGCTGGGGCACCCATACCAAGAGCCTCAGCACTTCCTAACAAAGAAGGAGAGACTCTTGCTTGCTAATATACCACATCATGGTTGTGTTGTCTGTCAAGATCAGAATGGACTGACCATGAAGACTAAGGAGGAAGGCCATCATTGCTAGTACAATTGCCCGTATTTTGAGTAGGCGGATGTGAAATACATGTTTCTCCAGAGACCACAGGCCTCTGATCTCCAGTTCCTCGAGATGAGAAACCCACCTGAGGGTGAGTGCATCTGTCACTGCTGTAGCCATCGCTGGTGAAGGGTAGAAGGACATCCCTTGGAAAAGATACTCTTCCACCAACCACCAAGTCAAATCCAGAACAGTGATCCAGGAGATCGTGACTGAGCCTGCCACATCTACCCGTGCTGAATACCCTGCCTATGAAGAACCCACTGAAAAAGTCTCATGTGCTAGGATGCTTGTGTGATCAGCAGGATGCAAGAAGCCAGCAGACCCAGCAGGCAAAGGACCATCAGGACTGGAATCTGAGCTCCCTCCCAAAATATCAGAATCATATGCCAAATGTCTAGGATCTTCTAGGGAGGGAGAACAGCTTGAAGAGATATTGTGTCCAGTACTTAACCTATGAACAGGACATGCTGAGAGAGATCTAGGTGAAACTTGGGCACACAGATGGAAAAGCCAAAGTTGAACAGCAGAGATGCTGTTGTCTGCAGGTGGTGCATCATCATCTGTGAAGAGCCAGCTTTGCATAGCCAGTTGTCCAGGTATTGGAATACAATTATCTCTTACCTCCTGGGATGAGCTGCGACCAGACTTCACCTTTATGAAGACTCAAGGTGCCAATGTTAGTCCAAAAAGGAGGACCGCAAACCAGCAGTGAGGGGACTCTACCCGGAAGCGCAGGTCCCTCCTGTGTGACCGAAGGTTTGGTATGGGCAAATAAACACCCCACAAGTCGAGGGACACCACTGTTCCTGCTTGTAGTGACAGAAGAACTTGAGCCAGGGACAGGATCCTGAACTTTTCCTTCTGGGGCAGAGATTCAAGAGCCTGAGATTGAGGATTGGATGAAGACAGTTACCCTTCTTGGAACCAGTTGGTACAGAGTGGCACCCATGCACAATTTCATGTTCTGGCACAAACTCCACGACTCCTTTCTGTAGCTGGACTGTCACCTCCTTATACAATATGCACAGTTGCTTTTCTGTCTGAAGGTATTTATGGGGAGGATGTGTGGAGGGGATTGCTGGAAGGGTAGGGTATACTCTCCTACAATTTGAAGTGCCCATTGGTCCAATGTCACACCTTTCTAGACGTGCATAAGGGAATAAACCTGTCTTCCAACAGGATACATGTGGGCTTTCAGGGACTGGGCTAAAGGGGCTTTCTAGGCGGTGTGAAAGACCAGGGGGAGGGAGAGGAGAGCTGTTGAGACTGTTGGCCTCTTCCTTAGCCCCTGTTCCATAGTTTCTGATTAAGGGGTTCTTTTGTCACTGCTAAAGCACCTGGGCGGATTGATGCTGTATAAACTGCAATCCCTTGGAGAAGCCTCTGAACTTTCTGAACTAGCAGTAATCCTGTGGGGACTGGAGACTCAGCAAATGGACTGTGGCTTACTTTGTGCCAGAAGAGATGCACCCCAACGAAGGGCATATCCATAAGTGTGACTTGTATGTCTCCCAAAAAGCCTGAGAACCCTAGTCAGATATTCCTGTACAAGGAAGCATATGAGTCAACAGCTCAGGCCACTGAGCTGTGTCAAATCACGTCCTTATAACGAGCCTAGATGCATCCTGACCACCATGGACCATGTCACTAAAGTAGTCTCAGGTGATCTGGCAATTTAGGTTCAAGCTGTCTCAGATTTGTCTCATCCCAGGAGGCATGCAGCATTTAGGGAACAAAGAGCCAGACTTCCTACTGAAAGGTCTTCTTCCAAAGGGCCTCTAGCTTCTTGTTCTCTTTTAGGTGGGTACACTGGAAACAACCCTGGGTGTTGTTTGACAAACAAGGAAGCCTGAAAGACAAGACTCTCTCGAACCTGGACCCACAGGAACAGATGGTGCTGGCCTGTATCGACACGCCATTGATTTGTCCACTGCTGGGGTAGATGTTTGTGTGTCTCATGCATCCTTTGTAGGTCATGTAGATTAGCTGCCTTCTTCAGCACTGAGTGAAACAACGCCATCTCTGCAGAGGTCGGACCTGGCAGCGGGTTGATGTCAATATTCAAAGACTTCTCCAGACCTCTGGCATTTTGCAGTGCCAGATAGTCATCAGTCTACGAAGAATTAAGTGGAAACAATTGGTCACTAATGTCATCGTGTCCTGGATGCCCATATGGCTTTTGTAGAGGATCCAAATCAAAGCCAAAATCTTTCTGTATCATCTACCTGTAGGTTTGATGCCCACTAGCCCTGTATTCTTACTCTTCTATCATTCTCAGAGCCTCTCTTCTTGAGTGATGGGTCTTAGTTGGGCCTGTCAGTGCCTCCTGCAGAGAAAATAATGTCGGCTGAGGCAGATGGTGATATCCACCAAATCTAACTTCGAAGATAAAGACTATCAGAGTTGGAGTATGCTTGACTTACCCCATGATTTCAATTGCATCTTGGGGATTCCATTTGCTGCTTATTTTTCTCACTTGAAGACTATGAGATGGAGAAGAGCAAGAGTTTGATCAAATCTGAAAACCGAGAAGGACATTGAGCCCAGTGGTCGTCCCGGGCATGGGCCATGAGCAGCCTGGCTTCACACTCCTTTATGGCCTTAGGAAGCATGCTGTGGCACTGGTCACTAGAACAAAAATCATGCCTGGAGCCCAGTTACCTCTGATGGACATTTGTCTGTCGCGACAAAGGTTTAAATCCTGACTTTTTTGAGGGTGGCATTTCTAACTCACTGCTCTAAATGTTTAATGACTACAGCTGCTGCAAAAAAAATCTGAAAAGGCCATCACTGAGGAGAGTAGCAGTTTATGTTGAAGGGCGTGGAAGAATAGAAACTGATGTCAGAGTGCTGATCTGGGTAATATGAGTCTGCAGTGATGTCACCACAACCTCGCTTCCGGCAGCATAATTGACCCAGATCCCTCTACCGGGATGCAGTATGGAGCCTGAGATTGACAGATCTGCAGTTTGGAGTATCCATCAGAAATTTACTTTCAGTTAAACACTGCACTGAAGCAAGTGTCCCACTGAGCTTTGTAGTAAAACAACTAAAGGGGGAGGGTGTGCTCACTGCAAAACTTGGACTGCAATAGTATTGCTTTACATACAAGAAAGACCAAAACTTGTCTGTCCTTCTCTGTTGGCCACTTTGTTTCTTCTGTTGGTGAACTCTGCAAATGAGTGATCACCCCCTTATTCGATATACAGGGTACCATGTTTGCAAATCAATAGAAAGCACTGCTGTCCATAAGGATTTGCTGTTGATCTCCTGCTGGGGAATTATTTTTTCTAATGAAAACCAGGGACAAGTAAATGCGTAGTTCACTCAGAAAGGTCCTTCAGATTTGTATCTGACCAGATAGTGGCAACCACTTGAGCCTGAAGCTGCGATTGTGTCAACTCACCGGTTTGCCCCCAAGACTCTAAACACCCTGGACTCGTCAGTGATTTCTTGTGTCACCTGCAAGATAAGGGTGACAAGAGATGAAAAGAGGAAAGTGGAAGGTGGGAAGGAACAAGTGTTAGCGTAAGAGAGGAACAGACGGAAATGTTTTTCATTCTTTCAATATTCCCTGAGAACAAGCAAACATTTCTGAGGGACAATGCCCAGTTGCAAATTAAGAGTCTACAAACCTCATTTGTTTGGATGCTACGTCCCTGCATCCCATGCTTCCAGAATGCAAGTACACTGTCCTGCAGACAGACTGAAAAGAAGTAAAACAGATAAGATATATTATAGAGTAGCATATGCCTTGTTGCACATAAAAATCCACTTCACTGAAGGAAAACATTGAAGGGGTATTGCCGTGAAGATTTTACATTCTTACTATACACTTCTACAGCTTCACATGCTTGAAATAAAGGTGCAGATCCCCAACACATGATGAGACTCTGGGGAACTCCACCATAGCTTGCCAAAGACATGATTAATCTACTTGAGCTGGACCAAAGTATTGGGTACTCTACAGGTTGTGGTCACTGCGTGCTATACAAGGGAAGCAAGCCAACCTGGGAGTTCAGTGCTGCAGCGCTACACAATAAGAGATAGAAACAAAACTATACAGGCAGTGCACTCACCAATGGTCTCGATGTAGAAGCTGAAGGTAAGTTCAGGTGCCAGTCTGCCCTTCGGAGCTCCCTGCAGATTCACCATTTTCACACATTCTGGAGGGACAGATATAGAAGCTGGTCTCAAAAAGTAAGTAGGAGCAATGGTATACCAAGTGCAGACCGTAAAGGGGAAGATGGATAGGTATTAACCGCTCTGAATCACTTACGGTCAAAAGATACCAAAATTGTGTCCCTGTCCACTTGAATCACTTGCTGGGCGATGCTAGGACCAGTGTCTGCAATAACAAAAAAAATCCCAAAAATGTGAGATGGTGATGCAAGGATTGGAAGGCAGGTCAGATTTAGATACTCAGAAAGTGAATGACAAGCAAAAGAGAGCAACAGAAAGATATAAAAGAATGTGGAACAAACAGCAATAAACAGAAGGAAAGGGCTATAAGAGGAATTGATGTAAGCTAAACAGGAGACGGAGACAGGGAGTTCTAGAGAGGAAGTGAGGGCGAAGAGAGGAAGGAAGGAAGATAGAAAGATAACATGAAGGGAAGAAGGTTTGAAACAGAAACACTGATGATCACGGAGGAGGCGAGAGAATAAAGTATGCCACTCTTGTCTTTAATAGAGGTGGATGGAGACTCATGAAGGAGTAAAGGACAGAGGAAAAGACTGAGGTGCATTTCCGCTTTTACTCTTAGCTGCTATGCAATCCTTTCAAACTCTGAAGCCTCCTTATTCCATATTATTCCCAATGTCAAATTTTCAGCACTGCCAAGTCAAACATAAAGAAGGTACAATTTCAGTACTGTCACCAAAGATCATTTCAACTACCTTTTAAAAAAATGCAAAGGAAGAATTATTGGCGAGAGGGGCCCACGCATTAATGAGGTTGGCAAAAAGCCATGAAAAGGAGTCAAGTTGTTAAAAGACAGTGGGTATTTAAAAAAGGTGAGGTATGAAAGCATGTGTGTTAGTGTAAACAAAACACAAAGGAGCCCCCGGGTCTAACAAGGAAAAAAGTGTCGGCTGACGAAGAAAGGCGTCACTTTAAAGGGTGGTTCCCTCACCCACCAGAGGCGGCATGCTTCATCACTGGGAGACCTCCTCGCACCATGAAGCCTAGTAATACTGGAGCTAAAAAACCCTCACTGAGAGGGAGGAGCTCAGGGATGTCTTTATGTAAGAGGGGTTATTACTAAAACCCAATGCGAGCTAACAACATATTTCAGCTAATGACCTAGTGAGTGTCGTGGCTTTCTTCAGGATCCAGAGTCATAGTATTTAGATGGTCAAGCAATCAATAAGGACTATGTGCTGGATTGGAAGTGCTCATTGACAGTATTAGTGTCAGCTGAAGAGATAGGCTTGGTTATTAAGGGAAACATGGATTCTATATTACAAACGCTTTAACTGTTCTACATAGGACCCGGATCAACTTTTAAGTACTAACATTAACACAAAACTGTTAAGTTTAGCCTAGTGTTCAGCAGGACAGCAACAGGCCTTGAACTTCCAAAAAACAGGAAACCAGCATTAAACAAGCAGCTGGAGGAAGTCTTAGTTTTTCACATTGATCACCTTCTTTCATTTGTTTTTAGCTACACTTCTTCTATCCATTGTTTACAAAATGATGTTTTTAAATTGAAATCGTTTTTATTAGCTCTCGCTGGGGTGAGTAGCTCGGTACTGACTAAGACACAGATATAATTGGACATAAACCAGAGCCCGTATTTTTATGTTTTGTGTTTATTGTTCTCTTCACTTTTTATTGTAACCTACTCTTTTTGAAAATTTAATAAAACACATTTTGAAAAAAAAGAAATAGTTTTTATTATTTTTAAGAATACGTGCCAACATGTGTCTCTCACTTTCCTTAGGAACCGGGCTTCTAGATATTTAGCAAATAACTCCTGTATTCACTAGTTGCAGTGAGTGAAGCAGTTTATTGCTCGAAGTACAGAGCACCCTGCAACAACAGCACTTAGCAACAACTGTACCTTCAGAAACCCACTCCACAAGTAGGCAGAGAAGCGGAGACATCATAAACAACCACTAGAACCAAAGAGTACATTAGCAACATAATTGAACATTTTCTTTGACTACGCAAAAAATGTTTTACTTGGAAGAGAAAGAACAGAGAGAAACCACAATCATTTCTGCCAAGTGAAGAATGTTGAAATACAAGTCCTCTGCAAGACTTGGAAAAGATGCAATGCCTTGCCTGATCATTTTTCAGGTCAGTCTTGTGTTTTCCTGTGACTGAACTTGATAATCTGCAAGTCCACTGGAAATGCTCCATGTTTTTGCTTTGTTGTTTGTCAGCACAGCAAAGATCTCCGGACTGGGGGGGAACACCCAAAGTGTACCTCCATGTTTTGATCGAGGGTGGCTGCTGCACCATAGTCCGAGGCGATGATGCAACTGGTGGCAATGTGGTTCTAGTTTAGGCGTGCGAGCCTGAGGGGAGATTATCTATTCACTCTTCCCTGTAAAAACCTTTGCTCAGAAGTGGTTCTCGCCTAACCTCATGTGGGGGACATGTGTCGGTGGCACGTGTGCTGTGCATTTAATTTCTTGTTTTACAGTAACAGGATTGAACAATGCTGTCCACCGGGTCACCTTGATCATCGATATACAAAATGGTGTCTCTTCTGCAGGTTGTCTTTCTCCTAGATGACCATGACTACCTGCATGTCTCTGTTATTTAGGATCCTCTCCCTGTTGGTTCAGGGTGGATAGGGTTTCCGTCCCTTTCCTTTGGTTCAGAACATGTTTCCACTGTGCTGGAAGAATTAATTCCTTCTCATTTTTCCGTGTTTCTGGCTGTACCCCTCTCACAATGGCCTACTGCAGGACTTTGAGGGCAATCCCACATCCACACATTGACTAGATTCAACCAGTCTTACCTTGGAATCTCTGCTTTGGAAGTATGCGAAACCGGGAGAACAAAAATGAAGGTGCCCGTCCTCAGGATTTCTTAAGGTGCTCTTACTTTGAAAAAGCTTTGTTTGTCTTGAATTTCCAGCCTATGCGCGTACAATCCCAAAGAGAGAGCCAAGCATATCAAAGCAATGGTGCTTCATTATAATTTTTGCCTGGCATGTCTGTCCCAATCATTGTTTGTAAATAATGGAGTAAAAGACCTGACATGCCTCGAGTGAAGCAAGATACAGCACCATATTATAACAATTGCCATAGGGCCAATGTTAAGGGAAATCGAGCATCTAAGGTATAAATGTTATAAAAACCTTAGGAGCCATAGCTCGGCTACAGAAGGTACTAGCACCTTCTTGTTTTCTTTACGAATCATATTTTCAACTGCTCTTTTTACTTACTTATTAATAGAAGACTTAATCCAGTAAAATGATAGGGCACTACATGTACATTTAAGTTTATTCAGTGTAAAGTACTAGGCCATGCTGTGTCAGAGTATCTAACCCCTCCCACCTCTTAAAGTAACCTTTAAGAAGTCAACTTCACGCATTTGCTTATTCATTCATTTACTTTGATAGTTTTGTAATGGCTCGCACATGGCCCCAATGGGCGTTACAGCTACCCTAAGAGTTCTTTGATGTAATGTTTAAGAGCTTGCAAGATGCACTACTAGTGAGTCAGGTGTCTAAGGGTAGTAATTTGAACATTCAGTTAGCGTGGGATGGTATTGGCGACATTGTAACTGCTGGTATAGCTCTAGGAAGTGAGTAATGAACGGAGATACTACGTTCCGAGGGTCAAGAGACAACTTTGTGATGCAGTATAGTAGTAGTATCCATGAAGACACAACTTAGGGAGGTCCACTGATGGGGGTATAATAGGGTATTGATGTTGGCTGCATTCTAAGGAGCTTTTTTATTAGAGGCACATCATCTGTCGGGTCTGATTAGTTGGCTCTTTCAGTGGAATGCCTGTGATCTGAAATGGTAATTTGGAGTCCATTTCATTGTTGGTAGGTACTTAAGTAGCTGTCAGAGATGAAATGTGATGAGAATATAGTGTCAATGAGTTATTTATTGGATGGTCCTTAACTTATCCTACATTCTTGGACCTAATTACACAGAGGACAGTGCCAGCGCAGTTGTTTTTGGGGGAATGGGCTGAAACGTGGGTAACCATTTTTAATGTACCTGTTTGGCAATCCATGCTGAGTGTGGATGAGGCATTCAGACGCACTATGTTAAACTGAAGCTCCTGCCCAGAATACCCGGTCCGGCTGGCACCAATACAGATCTGTGGGTAGTCCTCACCATCCACCACCAGCAGCTCAAAAAGGGCCAGAGGCACAGGCAAAGTGATAGGAAAATGCTGGAACACAAAGAAGACTGGTTACAACTGTAGACTATAAGCAAGACACACAAAGCAACTTCCAGTGTACTCTTCCTGTCTCAAGTGTTCAGTCAGAATTGGAAGACTTCAGCAGTGGGAGCTTCTTTGAGCACTGCTTGGCCAGTGCAATGGTACATAAATGGGGCACAGTGAGTGATGTAGGACTTCGACAGCGCAAGCTCAGTGCAGCACCACCCTGTCCGGGATAGAAGCCCACCCACACAAGCAAACTAGCCATCCTATCTGCAGTGCTCAGTCAGTTCTGCAGGAACCAAGTGGTGGGTGCTTTTTCTACCAGTAGTCCATCAGTGCTGTAGAACCTCATCATTATCGATGAGAGGCGTCCAAAGAGGTCAAGCAGTGTCTGTTCCATGATAGTTTGTTGAACTATAGCAATGGACTATGTAAATAGGGTGACCGTCTCCCTCCGGTGCTTAGACAGCATTTTCAGTGCTGGACTTTTGTGTGATAGCTTATGCAGTCTGGATGTTGTAATCTTGTTTTGCATCCACTGAATTAATTACAACACATATGAAATCATTGATTTGTTAGTAAAATGTTTAGGACTGGAGATAGTGTCTGTAATGACCTGGAGCAAGTGGTGACACCATATATAAATCAGATTCGCTGTATACAAATGCATCTTACGGGTGTTATATTGAAAATCTAGTTTGGAAGCAGCTCTGCCAAGCTGATGATGAGCCAGAGCAAGTGGGGTTTGGTCAAAAGCTACATTTGTAACTACATTACATTTCACAGAAGGAGTTGCTGTTTCTTCGCATGGATTGTTTTAGGAAATAATCTGCAATGATGCATGTTTCTGCATATTAATCAAGTAACCACAGTAAAAAAACAAAAGCACTGGCAAAACCAATAGGTCTCGCCCATACAAGAGCTATTGGCTTTTCCAATGTGTTTTAGCCATGTTGTACACCAGTGTGGCTGATGTTCAGTATGGCTAAAAGTTAGTGGCGTAGAGGATAGTGGTGTGGAGTGTCGTAGGGTGAAATGGAGAAGACTGGAGTAGAGTGCTGTAGAGTGGAGTGGCAGAGAGTGTTGTGTATTGGAGTGGCATAGTGTGGAGTTGTGTAAAGTGGCATTAACTATAGTGGCATGGAGTAGAGTGGACTCATGTAGAGTGCAGGGGCATTGAATTCAGCGGTGTACAATGCAGCATCGTAGAATGCAGTGGCGTAGAGTAGAGTAGTGCATAGTAGAGTGCAATGGTACAGAGTGCAGTGGCGCAAAGTGGAGTAGAGTGCAGTGTCATAGAGTGCAGTAGAGTGGCAGAGAGGGGAGTGGCGTAGATTAGCGTGATGCAGAAGGCAGTGGTGCAAAGTAGAGTCGAGTGGCATAGAGGGCAGAGTAAAGTTGGGTGGTGCAGGATAGAGAAGAGTGCGTGGTGAGGAGTGGTGCAGAGTAGAGTGGAGTGGCGTAGAGTGGAGTATGCATGGTGTGGTAGCACATTGCCATTACAGGCAAAACATTTTCAAATTAAACTACCTTTACATTTGCACAGCCATACAGTTTTACTAATAAAACTATACAGTACACAGACGAAAATGTGTGGAAATTGCATCACTTAGTGTAATGATTTGTTTTGATTATATAGTATTTCTTCCAACACAGTTCAGATATAATAAAAAAAATTAACTTCAGGTGTGATCCTAATTCTGATAGATTTTGAAATACTTACACAGTTCATTTAAATGTTGTTGTGTGCTAGAAAAAAAACTAACCCCTGTATCCATAGCAAGATTGTCACATAAATCCTCCCACTTTAAAGTCAGAGAAAGAAAAGTAAACAAGCGTCCTCGAAAGAAAGAGTTTGACATTTTACTTCAAATCTTTGAATGCACAGAAAATGTGATGAGATAAGAACAAGATTGACAGTAACGGAGCACTGGAAAGGATACTGCAAATAAGGTTTGGGCAAGGGAAGGTACAAACTCAAGCTGCACATCCTAAAACAAAGCCAGCAAATGGAAAGCTATAAAATGTGAGTTGCCAATTGCCAATAGCAAGCAATGGGTAGAATCCATTACTAGGTCAACTTTCTGAATGTCCCCAAGATGTCTGAGCAACCAGAAAGCACATGCTCTCAGCAAAGTAAGATTATTGCTACACACCCACAGCAGAGTTGGCTCTTCCTCCCACTGATCTTGACTAGCTTTCCTACCTTCCCCATGCCCACCTACCCTCGCCAGTGGCGGTGCATCCATTGGGGCGTTGCCCCACTAAGCCACATGGAAGAACGTCACGCTAACATTCAATTTAGTTAGTAACAAAATAATCTCGCAGCGGCGTCTGTTCAACGCTCTAGCTCAGACTAGAGCTCTACCGGGACAAGTTCGACTGAATTGGACATCACGGAAGGGTGAGGGGGCGGGGCTGCGGCAGTAAGTGACAGCGCAGAAATAGCACAGCAGCAGTGCGCATGTCAATTTTTGGGCTAGTCATTTTTATGACTGGCCCGCACACGCACAGTAGTACCTTCTCTCCTCCCCTTAATAGCGACTCAGACTGGCGAGGGACCCGAGGGTGCTTCTTCACCCCGCAGCCCCCGGGTCTCATTATGGGCAGGCAGTAACCCTGCTCTTAGCCAATCCTGGTGCAGTGGCGCTGCTAATGTAGCACCAAGATTGGCTGAGACACCACGCAAACTGCAGGATGGTGCCGCGCGTGGGTGGTGGCACTGCCCAGTGCCGCATTTGTATGGCCAATCACATTGTGGCTTATGTGTAGCCATGCAGCAGTGATTGGTCATTTCCTCTATGCTGTCGGCATGTCACCGCGCCAGTGCCACACGAGTCAAAGTCACGAGTCGTCGTACCTCACAGACGGTAGACCTCGTGCCGCCGGTGTGTCTACAGTCTACACAGTCAGTCGAGTGAGTCTACTACACTTCCCCTCATAGATAACGTAAGTTTTTAACACAAACAGTGACTGTACAGTGGCATGAATGAGGTGAGTGTGTCAGGGGCCCAAGTGCAAGCAAGGAAAATTGTCTGCGTATAAGCCTCAGTTAGGCCTCGGGATACGGGATGCTGATTGATGAATCCCTACAGTTGACTCGCTGAATTGAACCCGGTAATATTTTAAAAGCACGCTCCTAATGCCTTCACATCTATTTTATTTGACCCGGGGCGGCGCTGCGGCGCAGCCTCTCTCTGGCCGGCCATCGTAATGTAATGTGATGATAATTAATATATATGATTGATGACATCACTTTTGTTGAGGTCCCGGCCGGGTGTGGGGGATACAAGTACTACCTTCTTTCAGAGGAGGGAAACAAACCAGTCCTAAAATCCGGTATTTGTAGAATATCCAACAAGATAATGCCCGGCTTTTTACTACAATCCCGTTAAAGCACAGCAGCTCTGCTGACGCTGCCAGCGGCGTCCAGCAACTAGGATGAGAAATGCTGGCACCGTTAGAGTGAAAGTATCAGGAACTGCAGAGTGTGCTGCTACGGCCAAGTCCTCATGGGTATAGCATCTAACAGCCCTGCTAACAAGTGCCGATACTGTTCGGTTGCCAGCCCTACCAGCCTTTCTGCAGCGCCGCCTGACCATTTCTCAATACGCCAGCCAGTGAACGTGTGTGGCGATTTGAGGGCGATTGTCTCGGGCGATTCGCGAGAACCTGGGGGACGACACTCGCCCCGGGGATAGACCGGTCTGAACAGGTAGGAAATACCAGGAAAGCTCTGCCGTCACCTGATATCTGGGTGGAGTCAGGCACACTGCCCCTTAAGAAGATCTGGCTCCCCCTTATAACCTTCCAGGGGCCATTTTGTTTTATTGACGGAATGCACTCCTCTATCGCTCGTCACATATTTTCTATGTGGATGGTTTCGCTGATGCTTACAAAACGTGTCTGTGGATTCCTGGGAGGTCACTCTTTTCCACCCTTCACTAGCTACTTGATTGTGCCTAATTTTAACTCCATTGGGGTCCCAAGTGGGACGCTCACAGCCCCATTAAGAAATGGCAGGCTGCCATTAAAAATTATCCAGCGTTAATGCCTTAATCCTGGCGTTCGGAAACTATGTGTTACAGATAATCCCCCTTTAAACAAGGGTCAGGGGAGGGGAGTAGCTTGGTACAGGAGACCTAATTAAGAAAGCCTCCTCTTCAAAAGAAAAAATAAATGCTTGCCCAGGGTAGCACACACTAAAAGAATAGATGCATGCAGTTCCAACTCCTTGGGCCTAGTGTGTTATCAACGCCACAACGAGTTACCTGATGGCCAATCACTGTGGAGCTTGAAAATGCCAGTCTCTTTACATGTAATTTGTGGATCAGATGACAACATATGTGTATGTGTCTGAGGCGGCTGAGGGTCGGGGGCAGTGGGGTCCGGTCACGTCACGCCGGCGGTGCAGTCAGTGTCACGGTCCTACGAGCAGCAGGCAGTGACACACACACACAGACTCACTTTCATCTCCTTTCACTGCTCCTAATGTGGCCATTCGTTTTGAACCAACAATGGCCATGAGGCACCACGACCTTTAGAACCGGAAGTATATCACCAACACCAAGTCAACCACCACAATACTTGCAAACACTAAAAAAATGTTATTTACAAAAGAAAAGGTTTTTTTCTTCTTTTAAACGCATGTATGAACAGTTGCACAATAAAAAGATGGGGGATAAAAAAAGACTGGATGATTTGGAAAAAATTTAAATTACTGATAATTTCACATGTACTGTATATTTAATCGAAATGTATAATTTAATGCTTCAAACTCAGCTTTCAGCAATCAGTAGGGTACTCCATGGCACTTATGAGAGGTTGTTCTATTAGTCTATGTGAACTTTGACCCTAGCATTATTTTCTGGAAGCAAGAGTAATTGTCCCATTAACACCAGCATTAAGTGTCGAATCATCATTAAAATGAACTCATAATAGAAATGACAGACATATCACTGGTGACCGTAAGCTTAATCACAGATAGGATAAGGGAACATGGTTCAGGTCCAGGAGGTTTTGCAAAGAAGGAATTCAACCCACACATGACATTGTTTTGTGAGATTGAGAACAGATTACTATAGGAATAAGTCCCAATGTCGCGTGTCTTCCTTTTGCACGGGGATGCCACTGTAAACAGAACAAGCATTGGCATAGCCAATAGGTCTCGCCTTTGGGACCTTATAAATGTTTAGCCATGCAACACTTAATGTTGTTGCACCAAGGATATTGTTAATGTTTTACCTAGAGAGAGATCGGAGTTTTGTCTAATGGAAGTTTTGACTCATGGAAAGGTAGCGCAGAAGGTTAATGTGCCTGCTGCAAAGAACATGTACCTGATGCAGATCACAAAATGCACATGATGTAAATAGGTCAGCGAGTCACTGCATTTGTCTGAGAGATCATTTTGTTACTTGCAGTTTGTAAGTTAAAATCCTAACATACAACAGTGAGCTATTAACTGTAATCTAAGAGCTGCATGCAAACTGCAAGGTAAAAATTGTAGCGTTATGTTTTTTCCCCCCCAGTCTTTGTTTGATTACCCTAATGTTTCAAAAATAAATTATTATATTTTTATTTTCAGCACCTGGTAAAGCCTGACAACCTGAACCATCACCTAATTTTTGTGCAATTTTTGGACGAAGAACAAGAGGCCCAACCTCCTTTGCTGCTCTTTCATCCCGGCTACGACCCAGCAAACAACCGTGTTAAAGGTAAGGAAACTGATGATATTTTTTGGAGTTAGGGCTATGTTTGTGGTCACTCTACATGGTGGTTGGGGTGGGTGCACATTCTGAACATTGTACACTCAGTGGATGGAATTTACTAATACTGAACCTTAGCCCTGTGCTTTGGGCAATAACGGTTGTTAAAGGCACTATCTATTCATTGCCTTGTTCAAGGCCCTCAAACAGTATCTGTTTCAGGGCCTTCAGCAACCACTATGGCACACAGAGGCAGCAGGCAGTAGGGCTGTATTTTTAGCAGTCCTGTTGTCCAAAGGGGAGATGTTGGAGATATATTGCGATAATGCACAAGATATATGTATTTATACTGAAATTTGATATTATTGCACCAAATCTAATACGTTGTACTTTGACTATTGACAGGCTTCTTTCATATTGGCAAGGACAGCATCGGCATGATGAATACGGTAGAACAATTAATTACACGGTCATTCCATGCACGACCACTAGAAGAGAAACTACATATAAAGAGATTAGGACCTGATCGGCCTGACCTACAACTGCAACAAGTAACCCAGGACAGAGGAAACTCTTACAAACGTACATTCTCAAATAACCTTGTACACAAAAGCTGATTGGCTTACAGGGTGCCCGTCAAGAAACAAACTGTTCTGCTTCTCTTGCTTGCTGTTTAATGGTGAATTTTCTTGGACAAGAGAAGGATCGATAGACTTGAAGCATCTGTCTGAAAAAATAAAGAAGCATGCACACACAAAAAAGCATATGGAAAACCTTACGAGACTGGGAATGTTGGGAGACGCACCGATTGAGCAGCACATAAACGATGCATACTGCCAAACAATACAGAAACACAATGAAGCAGTTGACAGGAATAGACACATACTATCAAAAATAATTGATTGCATTTGTTTCTGTGGTGCTTTCGAACTGGCATTGCGAGGCCATGATGAATCAGAAGGTTCCCCAAATCCTGGAATATTCTTAGGCCTTGTGGATTTAATAGCAAGCATAGACAAGGAAATGGAGGCACATTTAGCAAGTGCTACAGTCTTTAAGGGCACCTCTAAAACTATACAAAATGAACTCCTTGAGTGTATGCTAGAAATTATGAGAAGCCATATTGTCCAAGAGTTGCAAAATACAGACTTTGTGGCTATTCAGACTGATGACACCACTGATGTGGCCACACAAACACAGTCTGTATTAGTCTTTCGGTACCTGCACAATGGCAATAATGTTGTGGAGAGGTTCTATGGTTTCACTCATTTAAGAGACTCTACTGCAGAAACCATTACTGCAGCTATACTGCGTCAACTGAACATCATTTTTCCAGAGGTGCATCAACAAAAAAAAAACATATTGCGCAAAGCTATGATGGTGCGTCCGTAATGAGTGGAAGCCTTGGTGGAGTACAGAAAAGAATTAGAGATGTGTACCCTTATGCTCATTATGTGCACTGTTACGACCATCAACTTAATCTTATTATGCAACAGGCAGTATCAAAGATCTCCGAGACACGAATTTTCTTTCGGGATGTAGGAGGCATGGCAGCATTCTTCTCACGTTCCCCAAAAAGAATGGAAGCACTTCAGAAGATTGTGGACAAAAGGGTTCCATGGGGATCCTCAACTCGTTGGAACTTTAAAATACGTACAGTCCAACTAATATATCAATATAGGGAGGACCTTGTGAAATGTTTTGAAGCCATAGAAGCCTATTAAACCTTTGATTTCAAAACTCACAGTGAAGCCCGTGGCGTTTCTAGAACACTAAAAGACAGAGAGTTTCAGTTCTTTCTGTTTTTATTTCACAAGATAATGTTATCTGTCGACACTTTATACAATCAGTTACAAGCACGAGAGATGGATACTGTCTCTGTGAAAAGAAATACCGCTATGTTTGTCGAATCCATAAGCAAAGTGAGAGATGAGGTTGACAATTTAGACAGCAAACTGCCAGAGGCTTCTACTTTTTCAAACCACAGGAAAAACATCACCACTCTGTTCCGAAATGCAAAGGAGATATGTGACATTGTAATTGTGCATGCACAAGAACATTTTGCTTTCACAAAACATTTGGTGAGTGCTGCATTATTGGAAAGTGAATACTTTGCAAAATATGGTGAATCCTTCCCTGAGCATGCTCTGCATGAGGCTGTGGAAGCCTATCCTATGCTCAACCAAGAGGACCTGAAAACTGAGTTGACTGTACTGAACTCAATGCCTGTGTACCGAAAGGCCAGCGATGCCAGGTCTTTGCTGGCGTTAATTCATAAACTTAATATGGAAAAGTCACTTACAGAGACAGTGGCTTTACTAAAAATTGTCATTACCACTCCAATGACAACAGCAGAGTCAGAACGATGTTTTTCCGCCTTAAAGAGGATTAAGACATTCCTGAGGAACACCATGCTTGAGGAAAGACTAAATGCTTTGGCAATGCTCTCTATAGAGAGCAAGCTAGTTAAAAATATCTCAGACTTTAACGTCTAAGTTATTGAAAAGTTTGCTGCTCTTAAAGATAGACGTGCTGATTGTATATACAAAAAGTAAACAATATGTTGAATGCTGCTACTTTGCGACCTGCTTATTTGTTTGTTAAATAAAAAACATCTGTGAGGTACTCAGGAATGCATTATATCTCGAAGTCTGTTGTGAAGCTCTGTGGTTATATTGAATAAGCAACTACCTATGTTATATGACATCTCTTTATGAATGTAATAACAGCACTTTCACAATTGCTTTGTTAACCTTCCTTCTTTCTCAAATTTGCTTGAAAATGCACCATTATTCCACTTTTTGTTTTCAAACCCCCATAGGTTGTTCGGGCTCGCTCGCTACGCTTGTTCGCTACGTTGCAGTATGCCAATCATTTTACGCCGCACCACTTTCAAATGTCACCGTCCGCCACTGACCCTCACACATATTTTATCTCAACCAAGTTGCAGCCTGGTATTACCTTAAGCAGCATGAACTTCTGCAGCGGTTCATACCATTGCAGGAGGGCTGTGCTTCCGGGGAGGGCCGCGCAGAGGAATGTGCTTCCAGAATATGGGTTCCTCACTGAAAAGAGAAAAGAGGAAATCAAAAGGGGAAAGGAAAACTTTTCAGTTACACTAGGTTTGAAGAATTCTTACAGATTCATTTGCTTCCCATTCTGCCGACTGGAAAACCTACTGTAGGTGTCAGCAAGTGTAGTATTTGTAATATGCCTCACTAGGTTCCAGTTTGGCTAGGAGCATCTCCACAATGTTGCACTCCAAATCTTCCCTTCTGCCTGCCTCTCACACAATTCTTGGCTTCGAGGCATCATTATGGCTTCGAATATGTCAGCCATCTTGGAATCATCAGAATGTAGAATAGGAGTTACTTTCAAGGTTTGAACTACAAGTGTTCAAAGCTCTGTCCAAAACTCCTCACAGTCCGTGTAGGCTCCGCCACTACAGCTCACTGCTGGTTGCCGATTGCCTATTTAAAATTAAGATAAATGTATCCTTCTTAACCGAACTTTTACACCTGCCCTGATCCTTAATATTGTTTAATATTTTGTTTCTACTAAATACATTTCTTTAATGTTTCCTCCCATCAATCTATTGAAACTTAAGTTTAAAAAATGCAGCAAGGCGGCTCATGTTTAGATGACAAGAAATGGATAAGCAACTTGTGGTCTTCAAAGATTTCCATCTTCAAAGCATAATTTCAAAAACATTCATTTCATTTTAAGCACCTTAATTCAATCCAAATAAATGAAATTAAAAATTCCAGTGACTCCCTGAATAATTTCTAAATGTGGAATCTGCTTTGATGTGAAAGTCGAAGAAAACAATGGAGCGCATTCTTATTCCTGACCCGAATGTGATGATGGAAAAGGAAATCTGAAGCCCACACTGAAGTCAAGAAGATTCCGTGGTTACTGTCAACAAAGCCTGTGAAATTCTGACAGAAAAGGCGAATCCTGGTATTCCTATCCCGGTTACTGCCTATAGAGGGAAATGGTTCTCGCCAACACTGATGGCAGCACCAATGCCAATCGCCCAGTTCCTAAACATAGGGCAAGCTTCAGTCAAGAGCTAATTATTATAGTCAATGGCAACTACTGACAAATGAAACATGGCAGACATAACACAGTGAAGACATGGTAGCCAGTAATTATTGATCACTGAATTAATGACAGATGCTAACCATGGACAAGAGAGATAAAGTAAACCAGCGATCACTGAACACCGGGCCAACGACAGCCACAGTTATATGTCTGACTATCATTGAAATAAATATTGATATGAATACTGCATTTAAAAAAACTATTGTCAAATTCAAAGTACATTTTCTATTAATAATCCAAATGCGGCAATATATTTCTAAATAATATTTAAAACATAATACTTTGGTCAGATGATATTTAATTCTCAACATTCTGGTACCATACCATAAGCACAAATTCAAAGACACCTTACCACACATACTCTCAGTGATACTCGTCAGGAAAACATACTATTGCACTGATCACATAATAAACAATATAAACAATTAGGTATGTTGTCATTTGTCTTGCATCACAAAGAACCATTTAACTGTATAGTTGTCTATGGTATGTATGGCAGGCAGGAAAATTGTGCTGAACACAACACAATCTTAAGGAAAATTTGTTTGTGATGTGTAATGAATGAAGGAACAACAACATAGTAGAGACGTAACATTCAGGGAAGCAGCACAAAGATATGTGCTTGAAATCTTCCTTCGCCCCACACACCAACTAGCTACTTTCAAATCATAACATTCCACCCCCACACTCCAACATTCACTCCATTGCACCTTCCACACTCCAACATTGCACCAAGCTGTAGATGACATACTCATACCATAATATGCAATGTTAAGATGGTGCACTGTAAATCAAACTATCACACAATGTACACAATTGGTTCTGAATTTCTTTCAAACTGAAGTTTGAAACCCAAATTAGATTACGTGTTGTACGCAAGGTTCACACCGGCACTGGCATCTCCTGAAGGAGGCCACATGGGGCAGTGCCCCAGCTCTATTAATCCTGCTCCCCCAACCATGTGTGCCCCCCACTACAGCTGTTGAATGTGCCATGGGGCGACGCAAAAACTGCACCTTGCCACTGCCACACATTCATTTGTTCAACGACCTTTAATTGCTAAGCAGTGTTGTTTGCTTAATATGCTTAAATCCGACCATATGTGTGATTGTTGCTCCATATACAGATATATATATATATATATATACATTATACATGCACACAAAGTAATATTTGATCTTTTAAACATGAATAATCCCAATCCAATAGCTTCTCTTATAAAAACAAAAAATGTCCACACTCACGAGATCTGTAAAGATTACTAAATCATTCAACTGTGCAAGATTACATAAGGTGTAAAACATGGGCAGTCTCACCCGTCACTCCGTCGTCGTTTTGAAACGACAAATTCCACAGAAAATCACTATTTAATGTAACTGACCTAAGTATAACTTGCACCGCCATGGATTTCAGATGTTATCAGTGATGTAATATATGCAGTTATAAGCAGTGCATCATAGTGGTGCAAGTTATACTTATATCAGTTACATATAAATGGAGATTCTCAGTATTTTTGTGGTTTTAAAACTAGATTTTTAAAAATTATTAATAGACCTAAGCATAACACCACTTTCTTTGTTTTTTTCAGCAAATTTCTAAAGTGTTTTTTAATGTAAGTTAAAATCTTAGTACCTTAAGTATAACTCCGCTTTAACCTTTCATTTTTCAGTGAATTCCTGTTGTTTTTATGTAAAGTAATATCTTATTACAATACTTCTGAGGCAACCTCCCACTGAGCCCTGTGTCCAAACTCGCTGGGTGGCCAACCCCTGCCACTCACAGCCTTTGGCTATGCACGGCAGGGAGTGAAGCTCTTATTAGTGGGCAACTACCCACAGACTTTCAACCTGCATTCTTCCTTTTTTTTTGGTCCTGTGGGAACACAGGGTTTGTGGCACCCACGAGAGTCACATGAGTGGTTACACTGGGTACCGCTGGAATCCTACGGGAGCTGTGAAAATCTTTCGACAGGCCCAAACTTTCTTTTACGGAAATTACGAATTCTTGGACCTGTCCTTTTCTTGGCCTCATTTGATAGATCACTCGACCCTTTCCAAGAAGGAGCTGAGGTAGATGAACTTTTTTTTTTTAAGTTTCATGAAGATTTGTCCAATGTACCAAAGTTATTAGCAGAACAAAAACAAATTCCTATGGAACCTCTGGCTCCCGTAGAACTACACAGTGGTTAACACAACTATGTAAAATATAAATATATATCTATATAATATTAATTAATTCAATGAAAAAAAAAAACGTTACAAGGACGTTAAAGTTAGGAAATATAATTTTTAAAACCTTAGAAATTCACTAAAAACCCAAAGGTTACAGGGACGTTATAGTTACGTTCAGAATTTACAGACATGAAACCATGGAAATTCAGCTGTGATAGGTAAAGTTAACTAAAGTAACCATAACTCGTGCTCTAAGATAACTATAACTCGCGCCCCCACCATGCACAGTTTTCTCATCAATAATTTGACAGCTAATGTTGCAATGATATTATCAATTATTTCAAAGAAGATGTCATCAGTATTGTTATATGTGGGGTAATTAACACTGCATGTAAATTATGAACCTAATTAGAATGTCCCTGTAACCATGTTTTTTTTCAGTGAATTTCTAAGGTATTTTACATTCTATTTCCTAACTATAACATTCCTCTAACCTTTGTTTTTTTTCATTGAATTTCTTTGGTGTTTTGAACCTCTGTGGGGCTTGGCCACAGGGCCTGGCAGCCAACCGCCAGCTTGCAGCCATCCCCACGCCTGCACACAGCCTTTGGCCGTGTGCTGTGGCCTACCCCCCACATGCCACCAATACCAATCCGCACACTGTCTTTGGTTGTTCACAGTGGGGTGTTGGCCACAGGGCCTAGACCCCTAAAGGCAGCCAACCTGGTTGGGTGGCGGTGCGACGCCTATCCCCAGGCAGATATCAGCC
Source organism: Triturus cristatus (assembly GCF_964204655.1). NCBI lineage: Eukaryota > Metazoa > Chordata > Amphibia > Caudata > Salamandridae > Triturus > Triturus cristatus. Next base: position 728,143,795 of record NC_140592.1, on the reverse strand, counting down.
CCAAGGACCCCATCCCTCAGGGCCTGCCACATTTTTTTAGGAAGGTGGGTACATGGCCACCCTCTTCAGGCCATATTTCCACCCCAGAGCCCAGCCTTATTCTCAATGGGGAGGGGGCACACAGGCCCCTACCCAGGCTGCTTTTTGGCCCCAGGTACCCCATCTCCCGAGGCCTAGCAATAAGTAGAAGGGGAGAGGGGCATGTGCCCCTCTCCCCAGGCCATATTTCAGCCCGCTGGACACCTTCTCCCATGGCCTGGCCTTACTGTAATTGGGGTGGAGGCGCACAGATTCCCTCCTTGTGTCGATGTATTGGCCTTAGGTACCACATCTTATTTTAAGTATAGGGGAAGGGACCTGATTTTGGCCCGGGAGCCCAACTTCATGGGACCCGACCTTTAAATGGTGGAGTCCACACAGGGCAACCACTATGTGTTTGTTGGAGGGCCTCGGGTGGAGTCAGGGGCGGCTCCTCCACTGAGGAGGAGAATCGTCACCCCACTCACTGCTTTGCAGCAGTGAAAGAAAAGTAAAATGATAATAACTTGATCTTAATATTTTATTTGATCCTGCTGCAGGAGCATGGGGGTGGGGTTGCTCTGCTCCCAGAGCAGGGGAGGAGTCGTTGGCACACTGAAGTGCGCATGACGCTTTGGCTGGCCGTCTCGGGCCGGCCAAACAGTCATGCTCACTTAGCATGTTCCTCCACCCAGGCTGCATTACTGCCTGGGTGGAGAACATGGCTAGGCCCCCAGTCTCCGTCTGAGCACCGAACTACGTCGCTCCGACCAATCACACCGCTGCATTGCAGCATTGCGTTTGGCTCAGAGGAGCCTGGTTGCTTTCTGCTCAGGGACACAGAGGAGAGACGAAGTGGGATAGAGTGGCGAGGAGGTAGGTGTCTTTTTCTCTTTATGTACACCCCCTTACCACCTCGCCCCTCGCCACACCACACCATTTCCGTGCCAGCCGCCACTGGGCAGAGCCCCAATGGCCTGCAGCCCCAGCCGGCTCCCCCCCTCTAGTGGGAGATGGCATTAATCCTGCCCACAGGGAGCAGCTAAAAATGCTGCTCCCTGTGGGTGGGAGCAATTTTTGTATCCGTTTCCCTGCTTCACAGCACAAAGGGAAACAGAAGAAAAGTCAGCTCCCAGCAGGGAGAAGCATTTTTCATGTTCCTGCCCGCTGGGTGTGGACTTACTGCTTGCTCTCGTTTGGCGGGAGCTTTAAAATTGCTCCTGCCAAGTGAGGACAAACAGAGGTTTATGGGCAGGGATACTGCTGTGTCCCAGGGGTGGGAACGCTGAGGCAAAGCTGAGCCAGCCCCGGGGGATGTGGTCCTCAGAGCTATGATATATGACTTTAGGAGGGGGGCTGCTTAGCCCCCTCCCATTTTTTGCATGACCAGGCCCCGGGGCTTGGCGTTCCCGGGGCCAAAAACGGCCCAAGGAGGGGGGCTGCGTGCCCCCTCCTAATATTTTATGAGGCCGGGCCCCAGGGGATGGGGGGCAGGGGGGGAAATCAGTCCAGGGAGTGGGGCCGCCCACTTCTCAGTATGTAACCTGGGACCTGGCCTACCCATGGCCTTTAGAAAAAACAAGCATTGGAGACCATGCTTATTTTAAAAAAAAGAAAATTGAAGCGGATTTGCAGATCCACTGCAAATTTATGGCAAAAAGTTTGTTGATAAAAAAGTGTTTTTGGCCCCCGAAGGGGTCCCTGTGGGACCCTACAACCAGGCCTAGGGAATAGCGTATTCCTACCCTGCCCCCTTTAGCTGCAGTTTGCATTTTTGTGGGACTCGAGCTCAGTCCCGAGTCCCAAGATGGCTGCCAACACTTTCTGGGTGTAGTGTAGGCAGCCAATCAGATCTCACCAAGAGATCTGTTGCATCCGCAGAGAATTTGCGTCCCTGGATATCTATATTTCTCTTCACTTTAATAACTCCAAACCAATTTAATGGATTTGCACCAAACTACTAAAAGAGATCTTTCTGGACCAAGAACTAGCTTTCTGCCAAATTTGGTGTAATTCTGTTCAGGTAGTGTTTAAAATCCGTATGGGAAATTGCATGGGGAAAACACATTTTGGGACCCCCTCCCCTTTACTAGGCCCTCGCTTGACGAATCACCCAGAAACTTTCCGGACAGCAGCTGAAGTGTTTGGCATACTAGTTTTGAAAATTTCATGAAGATTCATCAAATGGTGCCTAAGTTACTAGCAAAACAAAAATTGTTCATTTATGGGAACTAGTTCCTAACTATAACTACGTAATGACAAAAGCCAGTAGGTAACATAGATGGCAATAAATATATTCACTGAAAAAACACAAAGATTAAAGTGACGTTATAAATAGGAATTAAAATAATATCCTACTTTATATTGAACAAAACACCTTATAAATTCACTGAAAAAACAAAGGTTAACGGAATGTTGTACTTAGGTGAAAATGTAATTTAAAACATAACATTTTAAACAAATAAAACCACTGAAATTCACCAGTTATAGTTATCTCAAGTATCTCTAACTCATGCCCTAAAGTAACAACTATCACCCTTATGCATCAAGCCAAAATCCAGTCGGTAAAATACCGATTCCTTATTAGCTCTTGGTATTAAGTAAAAAATACCCAATCCCAATGCATCAACCCAAAAGCAGAAATCGGTATTTAAGGAATCCTTAAATAGCGATTCTTTAAATAGGGATTCCTTAAATACCGATTCCTTAAATAGCGATTGCATTTAAGGAATCCCAAAGTGAGATTCCTTAAATGCAATGCATCAAAGTTAAAAAATTAGCGATTTCGCTAATAAGGGGAGCAAATTACCATGAAGATGAACTGCATGGTAATTTGCAAAAACTTTGAAAAATGCACTTGTGCATTTTTCAAAGTGTCATGTTGCGCACACACATGCCCTTAGAGCATGTGTGTGTGCAACATATGTGCACATATCATTTTCAGGGGTGCAACAGGGTGTCCTTTTGACACCCTGGCACCCTTGAAAGTGCTCCAGCTATTAGCGATTCGGTAATACCGAATCGCTAATACAGAATGGCTTTACATTCATTCCTATGGGCCTCCAAGCCCATAGGAATGAATGGGTAGGTATTCCTTATTACCGATTCGGTATTACCGATTCGGTAATAAGGAATGTTAAGGAATCGCTATTTGAATAGCGATTCCTACATGCATAGCCTTTTGCTATTCCTTATTAGCGATTCCTTATTTTTCGCTAATAAGGAATCGCAAATGCTAATGTTGATGCATATGCCCCTATATCTCACGCCCAAGCCATGCAGTTTGGTCATCAATGATGCCATTTCAGATGTTGCAGGTATGTTATCAATGCAGCCATTAAACGTCATGAGTTTTGTAATAAGTGAGGTAATTAACAGTGCATGGCTCTGTTCTTAGCTTTTATAGATCTCACATTTCCCTTTGACAGGGTGAAGTGCACAAGACTCTGGGACCTACTTTTATCAGTAGGCGCCGACCCGGTTATTGTAACTTTACTGATGAACCTCCATGCTCATACTACAGCAGCGGTCAGATACTCCCAGTGAGTGGGCCTCTCAGAACAGTTTAATGCACAAGGGGTGTTCGTCAAGGATGCACAAATGTCCCTTTTTAATTCACACTTTACATTAACGGCCTAGATGCAGCCCTCTCTTCACTACAATCGGATTGCCCTAGGATTTGTAAGAAATTATTACCAGTCTTACTGTATGCAGACGATGCTGTGATCATGGCTCGCAGAGGATTGGGTCTGCAGGTTTAATTCCTTTATGGACAGACTGAACCTGATGGTCAACTTTACAAAATCTTATGTTCTGGAAGTAGGCCCTCGGTCGACTAGGTCCAAAACTTTTAAGGCAGGGAACCATACCTTAGCAAAGGTACCACCTTTTTCATACTTGGGAACTTTGTTTGATGCGAAACTAAACTGAAACCGCTGATGGAGGGAAAGTTGTCCAATTTGTAGAGAGCTGTAGGGGCCATTGACACCTACACCCACAGACTGGGTTCATGGTCGCAGGTGTGCTCCTAAAACTTTACCACTCCAAATGTATTCCCAAGGTCTTATACGGAAATGCAGCACATTTTGAAAGAGCAAAAAACGAGGACAAATTAAGAATTTCTCCTCGTATCACCATTCTAAATACTGCCTCAGCCTTGTAAATCTGGGGCAGCATCAAAAAGCAATGAGAGTCGCGGTAGAATGGCCACAGTAACATATGTACAAGGTGGTGTTAAGCCATGCTAAGTAGCTTAGTGCCACTTTGTAAATATAGAAAATGGCGCTACACCACCGGAGCGTCAAAATAAATGAGACTCTCTGGTGGGGTTAGGGGTGTGTAAATATGCCCCTAAGATTCTCTTCACTTCAACACAGATATAATCGGTAGAGTAAAAAATCTAATTTGGAGGAAACTGAAAGGGATGGATGATCAGAAGCATAAACGGTACTGTCAAGTGATGAAAGGTACATTTTTGGCCCTGCTCGGCATTCATGATACAGTAAACTCAACAACACCACTCCTACCTATCTATAGCTATAGCAATCCAGCACTGTTGTGAGACTAAAGACTCTGTTGCTGATGATCCAATGGTGTCTTTGTTGAACTGGTTACTCTCCCATGGAATCCCAAAGCATTTGGTGAGGCAATGCATAAGGACTTCAAGCAGGCAGCTTCTTACCTACACAGCACTTGCGACAGCCTTTGGTGTCCGCCATCTTGCTCGAGAGAGTAAACTTTCTGTTGGAGAAAGGAAGGAACGGAAGTCAGAGGAAATGAGTCAACCACTAAGTGCGTTTCGATAACACTCAAACACTGGGCAGATTAGGAGAAAGATAAAAATAAATGATGACAGGAGCTCAAAAAAGTGAGGGAAAGGAAGAAATGGGATGGGCAACATTAGTAAGTTACTTCAAATGGAAAGACATGGAGTAGAATGGGACATAGTAATTCTAAAGAGACAAAGGAAGATGTCAAAAAAGGGGGTGAGAAGAGAAGAGGGACCACTGGGCTGTAATAAGGAGAAAAAAGTTAAAGGTGAGAAATAAACAGGAAAGAAATGTAGGACGGATAGGTAAGACAGGTTAAAAACTTAGGAGAGAAATAAAAAAAGGAAAGAGGAGCACAAGAATAAAAGGGAAAAGGAGGAGATGACATGAAAGATGGAAAGAATGATGGAGGGAAATGGGTGAGAAAAAAACTAAGACATGTATGGATAGGCTGTAAGAGGAACATGTAACTAACTGATAGCAGAGAAAGGAGGCATGGGAAAATGTCAAGGGGAAAAGACAGTAGTCGACTTAAAACAGAGAGAGAGAGAGAGAGAGAGAGAGAGAGAGAGAGAGAGAGAGAGAGAGAGAGAGAGAGAGAGAGAGAGAGAGAGAGAGAGAGAGAGAACTGATGGGAGAAAGACAAAGGGCCTGATTTAGATCTTGGCAGATGGGTTGCTCCATCACAATTATGATGGATAGGCCGTCTGCCGAAAGGAATATGCTACTTACCAGTATGCATCTGTTCTTGGCATGTAGAGCTGCAGAGTTGTACACTTAGCATAGATCGCCATCTGGTGTTGGGCCCGGATGTTTGCAGTTTGTTTTTCTTCTTGGACAGTCTTTGGAAGTCACGAGTTTGGTGACTCCTCCTTCGGTCCGTACTGCGCATGGGCTTCGGCTCCATCCTCAGATTGTTTTTCGCCAACAGGGAAATGATGGAGCGTAGTAATAACAGTGAGAAACCCATGTGTTGTATCTAAATAAGATGTACTGGAACGGATACAGGTAGCCGGGGAGGCGGGTAGGCGTGTACAACTCTGCAGCTCTACATGCCAAGAACAGATGCATACTGGTAAGTAGCATATTCCGTTCGAGGCATATGAGCTGCAGATTGTACACTTAGCATAGACTATATAGCAGTACCCAACCTTAGCGGCGACCACCGGTATCCGTTGCAGCTGTTTGAAAAAGTGTCTTTAGTACAGCCTGGCCCACCCTAGCTTGCTGCTTGGAATGCACATCTACACAGTAGTGTTTTGTGAAGGTGTGCGGTGTAGACCATGTGGCTGCTTTGCAGATGTCATCTAAGGGTATATTCCCTAGAAAAGCCATAGAAGCCCCTAACTTTCTTGTAGAGTGGGCTTTAGGAGGAACAGATAATGTTCTCTTTGCCTTTTGATAGCAAATTTGTATGCATTTTACAATCCACCTAGCTATCCCTGATTTCGAAATGGGGTTGCCTTTATGTGGTGGAGAGAAGGAAACGAACAATTGTTTAGTCTTCCTGAAGGGTTGCGTTCTTTGTATGTAGTATAGCAACGCCCTTTTCACATCAAGTGTGTGTAAGGCCCTTTCCGCAACAGATTGGGGTTGCGAAAAGAAGACAGGTAATTCCACTGATTGATTGAGATGGAAGGGGGAAATGACTTTGGGCAGAAACTTCGGATTTGTGCGAAGTATGACCTTGCTGTGATGCATTTGTATGTAGGGTTCCTGTATGGTGAACGCTTGTATTTCACCAACCCTTCTAAGGGAAGTGATAGCTACAAGGAAAGCTGTTTTCCAGGTGAGAAACTGTAGCTCACATTTGTGCATTGGTTCGAAGGGCGGACCCATTAGTCGTGTAAGAACTAAATTTAGATTCCATACAGGGGAAGGTGGTGCCCTGGGAGGAATTACTCGTTTAAGGCCTTCCATGAAGGCTTTAATAGCGGGCACTCTGAAGAGTGATAAATGCTGTCTGTTTTGTAGATAAGCAGCGATCGCTGCTAGGTGTAGGCGTATGGATGAATATGCCAGGTTACACCTGTGAAGATGGAGCAGATAGCATATGATGTGCTGTATGGATGCATCTAGAGGGTTGATTGTATTATTACGGCAGTAAATTACAAATCTTTTCCACTTTGCGGCATAGCATGCTCTAGTGGTAGGACGTCTGGCTTCCATGATGATGTTCATGCAATCAGGGGGAAGGTTAAGGTATCCGAATTCTAAGATTTCAGGAGCCAGATCGCCAGGTTGAGCTGAGCTGGGTCCGGGTGCCTGATTTCTCCATGGTTCTGGGTTAGGAGGCATGGGGATAGGTGCAGTTTTTGATGTGGTACCACTGATAGTTGTAGTAGCGTGGTGTACCACGGCTGCCTGGCCCACGTGGGAGCTACCAGAATGAGTGTGAGGGAGTGCTGTTGTAGCTTCCTGACCACTAATGGAATTAGTGGGAGAGGTGGAAAGGCGTATGCAAATCTGCCTGACCAGTTCATCCATATCGCATTGCCTTTGGACAATGGGTGTGGGTATCTGGCGGCGAAGCTTGGGCATTTTTTGTTTTTGTGGGTGGCGAAGAGGTCTATCTGAGGATGCCCCCACTGTTGGAAGAATGGGTGAAGAACTTGTGGATGCAGTTCCCATTCGTGTAGTTGTTGCGTTTGTCTGCTGAGCAGATCTGCCATGGTGTTTTGTACGCCTGGAACGTGCTGTGCCAGGAGAAAGATGTTTTGGGGAATTGCCCATCTCCATATGCTCTGGGCTAAGCGGGAGAGCTGGGGAGAGTGTGTCCCCCCCTGTTTTTGTATATAATACATAGCAGTCATGTTGTCTGTGCGAATGAGGACTGCTTTGCCCGAAATCTGTTTTTGGAAAGATTTTAGGGCTAGAAAGATCGCCAAGAGCTCCAGATGGTTGATGTGGAGCGATTTTTGCTGTGGCGTCCATAGACCTTGCATGGTGAGGTGTAGGAGGTGCGCTCCCCAGCCGGAGAGCGATGCGTCCACTGTTAGAATCACCTGAGGAACCGGGTCCAGGAACGGCCGCCCTTTGGAAAGGTTTGTGGTGTTCCACCACTGCAGAGAGTGATGTGTGCGGCCGTCCACCAACACCAGATCCGTCAGCTGACCCTGGGCCTGGTTCCACTGTTGTGCTAGGCACTCTTGAAGTGGACGCATGTGGAGTCTTGCATGGGGCACTATGAAGATGCAAGACGCCATCATTCCTATGAGCTTCATAAACACTCTTGCTGGAAGAGAGTGTTGAGGAAGGAATGTTTTGCGTAAGGCTTGAATGCTTGTGATTCTGGCTGAGTTTGGATAGGCAATACCCTTGGAGGTGTCTATAGTGGCCCCGAGATATTGCTTTGTGTGAGATGGTATGAGGTGGGACTTTTGGTAGTTCACCGTGAAGCCTAGCTGGTGGAGCAGTTGGATGGTGCTGTTTGTATGTTGCACACATTGGTTGTAGGACGCGGCTTTTATCAGCCAGTCGTCTAAGTAAGGGAAGACGTGAATATGTTGACGTCTGAGGTGTGCTGCTACTACTGCTAGGCATTTGGTAAACACCCGTGGTGCGGTGGTGACCCCGAAGGGGAGAACCGTGAATTGGTAATGTTGCCCGTCCACCACGAACCTGAGGTATTTCCTGTGAGAGGGGTGTATTGGAATGTGAAAGTATGCGTCTTTCAGATCCAAGGTTGTGAGAAAGTCTCCCTGGCAGAGGAGTGGGAGGACTTGTTGTAGGGTGACCATGTGAAAATGGTCTGAATGTATGTAGGCATTTAGAGGCCGGAGGTCGAGAATGGGTCTGAGGGTCCCGTCTTTCTTTGGTATTAAGAAATATAGGGAGTAGACCCCTAGATTTTCTTGATTGACGGGGACCTGCTCTATAGCGTGTTTTTGGAGGAGTGAGAGTACCTCTTGTTTGAGCAGTGTGGAATGTTCTTGAGACATTGGACGGTGCCTTGGTGGGATATTGGGTGGGGTAGATGTTAGCTCAAGACAGTACCCTGGCCGAATGATTTGGGTCACCCATTTGTCCGATGTTATGGACTCCCATGTGTGAATAAAGTCTTGTAGTCTGCCCCCGACCGGATGGTCTGGGGGGAGCGGAGGGGAGTCATTGTGCGGGTGGGGTGGCAGAACGGGTGTTGTTGGTTTTGCCCCTGCCCTTATTGTTGTTGCCTCTGTAACCACCCCTTTGATTGCCCTTTGAAAAGGTATTTTGAGGAGGGGACTTGTAGGAGGTAGAGGTGTTATCGGTGGAGGAGCCTCTGCCTGTGCCACGAAAGGACGAGCGTCGAAAGGAACGTTTAGAGGCTTGTGTTTGGAGTGCCCCCATAGACTTTGCTGTGTCTGTGTCCTTTTTCATCTTTTCCAACGCTTCGTCTACCTTTGGCCCAAAGAGAGTTTGCTGGTCAAAGGGGTGATTGAGTATGGACGCCTGGACTTCAGGCTTGAACCCTGAGATCCTGAGCCAGGCATGGCGACGAAGCAGGACACTGGTATTTATGGCTCTAGAAGCAGTGTCGGCTGCATCGAGGGCACACTTAATGGAGGTGTTTGTAATTAGTTTACCCTCCTGTATCAGGTCATGAGCCTTGCGCTTGTGTTTTTCTGGAAGGTGCTGCATAAGAGCCTCTAGTTCGTCATAGTGTGCTCTGTCATATCGCGCAAGCAGTGCTTGTGTGTTTGCAATGCGCCACATGTTTGCAGCCTGGGAGGCGGTGCGTTTACCAGACGCGTCCAGAAGTTCAGATTCCTTGTCTGGCGGTGGGGCTTCTCCTGAGGATTGGGAGTTAGCCCGCTTTCTAGCTGTGGAGACAACTAGGGAATCTAGGGGAGCAGGGCCCTTAATGTATGCAGGGTCTGTGGGTGCCGCCTTGTACTTCTTCTCTATTCTAGGGTTCAGTACTCTGGCCCTGACAGGGTCTTTGAACACCTCTGTAGCGTGCTTGGTGACACCCTTAAGCATGGGTAAAATAGAAGTGGATTTGTCTTGTATGTCAAATGTATCCAGTAGGAAGTCTTCTTCCACTGGTTCACTGTGCATGTCCACCCCATGGTAGTGTGCTGCTCTCTGCACTAAATGATGAAACCCTAAGGAGTCCTCTGGAGGAGACGGCCTGGATGGGTATAGGTCGTCCTGAGGTATATCTGGTATATCAGGGTTATTGTAATCCTCCCATGGGTCTGGGGTCCCTGGTGGAGTGGGATCCATTGGGGCGTCCGCCGGGTAATTGTCCGGGTCCCCGTCATCCGGATCTGGGGATGGGGCCGGATCGTAGTGAGGTAGAGGTGGCGGAGACCTGGGAGGGGGAGGGGGTGGAGGAGGTAGGGGAGGCGGTAGTGGGGAGGGCACTCTGAGGGGAGAAGTAGCAGAGTCCTTCCTTTTGGGTGGAGGAGGAGGAGCCGGAGTATCAAGGCGTCTTTTCTTGGTAATTAACGTCAAAAGCCCAGTCTTTGGATCTTTGGACAGAGTCTTTTGTAAAGGGTCTGGTGTAAACAGAGCCAATGGTGCCGAATCGTCTGTCGGCACCGGTGATTTCGGAACCGAGGGTTTCGATGGTTTGTGGTTTGTGTGCGCCATGCTTTCTTGAGGTCTCCGGGTGTTTCGGCGTCGAATGAGGTTTCGGCGCCGGGGCGCCGGTGCCGACAGATTTATGTTTGTGTTTGGTCGGCACCGAGTGTCCAGGCTTCGGCACCGGTGGCTTCGGAGTCGAGCTGGATATTGCTTTCTTCGGTGCCGGATGCTGTTTTTCGGCACCGGGCGTCGGCTGGCTCGATCCCGAGCTGCCGTGAGACTTTGGAGGCTTCGACACCGGGCCCGTAGGTGGGGTGATAGAAGCTTTGGTTTTGGTTTTGCCCAGGCCGGCAGGCGAGGGAGTAACCTGAGTCTCTTTGGTTTTCGGCGCGGGGGTGGGAGGGGGCATAGTACTCACGGCCCGCTGCGCCGGTGTAACGTCCTCCACGTCGGAGTCGTCGGCCTCGGAAGCGCTGACGACGTCTTCCTCCTGCTCGGTGTGTGTTTGCCCCGAAGCTTCGGCGCCGTCTCCGAAGATGTCCGGCGGAGCTGCAGAGGATGAGTGCGCCATGGTGCGTCGAGCTCTTCGATCTCGGATGGTCTTCTTCGATCGAAAAGACTTGCAGGCGGGGCAGTCTCTAGCCTCGTGTTCAGGAGAGAGGCAAAGGTTACACACCTGATGGAGGTCGGTGTGGGGAAATTTAGACCCACATTTTGGGCACTTTTTGAACGGAGTCCTTTCCATCGGCCGGGACCGGAGTCGAGGAGGGCCCGAAGGCCGGTGCCGATGTACGGGATGGAGAAAGTGCCGCTTCGAGAGATGAAGATGATGATGAAGAAACTCGAAGAAACGAGGATTTTCCGTCGAGGCTGGAACCGTAGAAGTTCGAAGCCGGAGCACGAAGTATCACATCCGAGCCCGATGGCGGAAAAAAACAATCTGAGGATGGAGCCGAAGCCCATGCGCAGTACGGACCGAAGGAGGAGTCACCAAACTCGTGACTTCCAAAGACTGTCCAAGAAGAAAAACAAACTGCAAACATCCGGGCCCAACACCAGATGGCGATCTATGCTAAGTGTACAATCTGCAGCTCATATGCCTCGAACATATAAATCCCATTATATCCTATGTGATTCATATTTCGGCAGAAGGGATATCCGTCACTGTTGTGACGTCTGCCAAGATCTAAACCAGGACCAAAGTTTGAGGGAGCCAGAGAAACAACCTGCTCCTAAACCTCCACAGGGACAACACTCAGCATAATTCAAGGCTGTTCAGTTTTTCACCCAGTCTTAATCAGCATTTACACCCCAGGCATTGGCCCTCAATGCACGCCCTTCTTCACTATGCAGCCATCTAGTATCTCACCTTGGGATGATCCTTTCAGTCAGCTTGTTGGTGGCAAGAGACAAAGTCATCTGCCGCTTCTGCAAATGTCTTCTTTGCTCAAACAGGCCCAGCAGGTTATGGCAATAGATCTGAGAGGACTTCCCTGTAGAGGGGACGAAACCGGGTATGTTTGCAGAGGGGGGATGTGTGAGAGAGACAGGAGTGGGAGATAAGGCATGACAAAGATGAGAGTGCATCGGAGGGCAAAGTACAAGTGGATTGAAAGGTGGTGTGGAGACCAGCAAAATGAATTATGGAAAAGAAGAGGAAGCAACATGGATGCAAACATTGTACAGTGAAAGGTAGGATAGGAAAAGGGTAATGGAAGAACATGGAGTATGAAATGTTATTATTTTCATGATAAATATTTCAAATTCTTCAGCAAGGCTGTCTTAAAGGTGAAAATAGAATTCCTTTCAACTTGGCCTTGAAGTATTGTTTTCACCACCTCTAGGATTCAGCCCGGGGAGGTCTATCCCAACACATGCATTTTTTACTTTTAAATCAGTGGTGTGTGTAGTTTCCTAAAAAAGGCTTCTCTAATCAGAAACCTATAGCAACACATGGGCATTTCCTTTCTCCATCCATAACAGGTCAGCACACCACGTGATTGCACCATTTCTTGCTTAAAAGGACTCTTAGCTCTTTTTTGGAAAACTCACCTGACACGGAAAGCAGCACATTATTCATACAGTAGACCCAGGAACTCCTGTGAGGGACAAGCTGAGGAGAAACAAAGTTAGTTTAGCGCCATGACACAATGCAACTAAAGAAGTAGAAAGATTCTACTGCCGTATTCTGTAAGAAGAATTTAAAGTGTGCCTTTGTTAGTATATTCAGGACCATCTTCTGAAATATCTCCTACTGGGAGATTCAGGGATAGCAGAAGTCATGTATTAGCTGCTACCCTCGAAGATGCCATTCTCTGCATAGTGCTACTATGTGCATAAAGTCCACCTAAATCACATTTTATTGTACAATTTTTAAACAGGGATCGACCAGGAAACTAAACCACCTGTGTCATATATTTTCAAAACAGCCCCACACTGAACCATGCCAGCGAGCAAACCTAACTCTTGGGTGGAAAGGCGGATGAGTTCTTGCACATATGAAAAAATAAAGACTGCATAATAAAGCACACCAAAGTAAAAAACACATAGTCAACAATGATGTAAAATTGTCTATTAGATTAACCATAATTACAAACCCATAATCAAGAATGTCAGAATATTGAAAATATGGCATCAAGCTTAGCTCAATCTGATCTTTTACTAATACAAACCATAAACTTTTCCCTTCCCCAAAGCGTTACATAATCCTATTTTCAATCCCATCATGAACCATAACTCTTAATTATCCCATACCTCAATTTTATTGCTAATCCTTACTCTTTCCATATCTGTAACCCCTACCCTGTCCCTAATTCCACCTACACACCTATTTAATGTTGCATTGCTTTTTTCACATTTCAAAAGTGTATATTGGCTTAATGCTGTTAACTATTTTACATCATTATTATGCTTCTTGTTTATTGCATTTTTTGTTTGTTTTGGATTTGTGTTCTTTTTAGTTTACTAACATGGTTTCTTTACCTTCACAGAATGGCAGTTTCTTTTCCCAAAGATTTGAACAAATGCCCCAAATGGTTACTTTACACCACTCTTTTTTATTGCTTCAAATTCATAGGATTTATAGCCAGCATTTAATTAGAAGTAATTGAATATTACACTATGTCAAGCCAAAATACTTACGCATAACATTTCATCATTAAATTAGCTTTCTTTCGACAATTTCACGTCATGTCATAAAAGCAGGCAGATAAACTATTTACAAAATTGCATTAAAATTAGCCACACACATTAAAAAAGTTCATACAGGTATGATAGCCATGGCATCGCATCATACCAGAATAAAGTAATAAAATCACGTTCAAGCAAGAACGACATTTCCCCAAATAACATCATATCCCATGGCCTGATATTAAATTGTAGGACTATAGACAAAGTAAATTAATACTAATAGAGCAAAGAAAAAGAGATGGAGATAACATTTCCATCTTGAGATACAGGTAAACGTAATATTTTTATGGTACCATCTCAGAGTAGGACAAAACTCAATGTGGACATATTAATGAAAAGAAGATAAGAAAGAAGCAAGTACATATATGAACGTAAGAACAATTTGACATTTTCATAGCACTAGCTTTAAAAACTGAGGCGCAGTGTCAGTACAAGCAAAATACATTATGACATTACAGAAGTAACATGTCACTTGCGCCTATATCTTCAGAGCTTGGGCCACAAGGTTGCAATAGTTTTGGCTCAGGACATTTTTATTTTTTTTAAAGGAGAGATAATTTATGGGAAAATAATTTAAGTTATTTCGCAACGGCATGCAGAGCCCTCGCTCTAATTAACCACAATTGACCCAGATGCTTTGCCACGGCACATACTTAAACTGAGCTTAGATCTGTTCTCAGAATTCTGAGGGCTGTAAGACTGCCTCAGGTCTCTATTTGCCTGCAGATAGATTTGATCTATTTCTGGCATGGCCCAACATACCCCAAACAGGCAAATAGGACATGCCCAAACAGGCAAATATGAAGTGGTCGATAGATTCTTGGGAGTTTTTGCATGTAGGGCACATCACATCTTCCTCTGGGGACCAAATGTGTGTAAATGTTTTAAGGGGCAATGTGCCAACCTTAAATTGGAAGTATAGCTTCCTGTCTAAAGGGATAGTGATGGCGTACCAATAAGGTTCCAGGAAGCTGCTACATTTGAAGTCTAAAAATCTCCCAGTCAATGATGAACTGACGCGTTCTTTAACCATATTTTCTCCAACCCATTGCTCATAATGTTTTTTTAATTTCTCTGCAGTCGATAATGGTTTAGAAAGTGGATTATCCAAAAGAATTCTCAGACCTATGGCTGTTAATAACTTTTTCATTTGTCTAAGTCGCTGACACTCTTGCTTGGTGGTACAGAACTACTGGGGAGATTCCTGCCATTTCCATCCTGCTGGACATTGTGGAGAATGCTTTTACTGAAGTTCTTCTTGGCGCGGGGAGGGCCGTTGTGGGTTGCAGTCGCAGCAGCTGGGGACTACACGTCCCATAACCTCCTCTTGGTCAATCACCCTTTCACCAGCACTCCTAATCAAGAGTACGTATGTGCTTCGCAGCCCTGCGCATGGGATGCGCGGGCCGCGTCTGGGCCAAGGGCTGACCTGTCCGTGCCTGACAAACACCAGAGGAGGCTGGGCTGAACCACCCTCTTGGCTCATAGATCCGGACTAGGACTCTTTGGTACTGGTGTAACATTCCATAAGCATTTTGGTATAATATTGGTGTAGTTTGGGGCTTCATCTTAGTAGTGTTGGTGATTATAGCGACACTTCAGTTTAGCTGATAGGTGGCTTACTGATGTATTGCTAACTGACAAGTTTCTGATTAGACCCTGACCAAACCCTCTCTGCTGTGACCCTCAGTAGATACTGATCTCTTGTGCCGTGACTCTGGGTAACTGGTGATCCGCAGTAGTGCCCATTTGCAAGGGGTCTTCTTTCCGACTAGAGATACAGGCATGGGAAACTGAATGCACCAGACTCAATTCAGGGCATTGCAAAACATTCAAGGAGCTCCCATAAGTCAATGACCTTTTTTTGTCCTCGTTTCACTATGGCTTCTGCACACTCAGGCCTTTTGACGAAAGCGTTCGGGCCCTCAGACTGCTGCATTTACACTGGCCCGCACCGCAGCAGTCGAGCCATCTACCCTGTTACCCAGGTGGCGCCACGGTGTAATCATAGAACCTCTCATTCTATCAATTCCGAAGCCAGCATACCATTCCACGTAAGCAAATCAGCCCATATTTTATTCACATTCACCCCATCAGGTTTACACTCAATATCCATAAGGCAATTCTAAAGTACAACTTTGAGCCAGTCTGTCGTGCTAGGAAAAGATAAAACAGTCCATTGCTTACAGACCTTTCTCCTGACTAGAAGCATGAGATAAAACAGAAGGCCCGTCAGCGCTCTACTCAGCTGACTACTTGAGGCTGTTTCATCTGCCATTACGTCCAACACGACACTTAACGTGATATTGACACCCAAGTTTACTGATCTTTCTCCTGGCTAGAAGCATGAGATAGAACAGAAGGCCCCTCTGCGCTCTACTCAACTGACTACGAAAGGCTTTTTCATCTCCCATTAGGTCCAACACAAGACTTAACGTGATATTGACACCCAAGTTATCCTTGACCACATTCTCAATGTCCTGCCAAAAATACTTTATCCCAGAACAGGTGAAAAAACATGTTGGTCATCAGCTCTTAAAAGACCACACCTTGTACATCTGGGGGTGGGCTTTTTGCACCCTGGGTCGAAAGCAGATGACCACGTCTGAGGTGCAATAGAGTTTTTGGCCAATCGTGCGAGCAGCATGCAAGGGTAGGCGAATACACCAGGCTCCGTGACCAGCCAAAACCTCTACCGCAGCTCAGACGCAGTCATCTGCTTTCGACCCAGGGTGCAAAAATGTCCCTGATTGTAGGGTTGGAGTGGGACCCCATTTAGGGTATACAATGGAGGTATCAGCTCGACTCATTTAGGAACTTGCTTGATTCACCTCCCAACTCAGCTGCTTTACGGTAATCATTAGATACCAGTAACATACACACCCAACCCTAAGGGATACCTATTTTTTATTTGTATTTCTGGTCCTGAAGAAACACCATGGATCCCTCCTGGACCACTGGGGCATGAACCATGTTGACTTACACACATTGATAGATTGTCAGTCTTCATAATCAGAAGCACAATCCACGCACACCTTTCTTTTTATTCATACAAGGGGACCCCTAATTAAATGTATATGTCTTATGGTACCCCTCTGGTAGTTTTACTTCATAATTTCACTTACCCCACACACCCTCACTCACCATCGCTGCTTTATATAAAAAAATCTCCACCAAAGAGCACTCTTGCGGGGCTTGTGGGGTATTGCAGCGCCGACCCCACAAGGAGCTAAGCCTGATGATTAAGCATGACACTCTCACAAGTGTGTGAGAGCACTACTTACTAATAAGGAAGCTCCCCCTTTTACCATCATCCATCCTGATGCACTTTTCTCCTAAGGAACAGTTAACCCCCTAGTGTTTTCATACTTCGTCTTGAGAGCAAGGGTACTGGACCTTTTAATAGCTCCCCGTCCCCTTCTCTTGTGATTGAACTTAATAATTCATATACATGAGGGAAACTATGCACAGGTTTGCTGGGGCAGCCATGTCCAAGTAGCTGCCCGATTCCCTATTAATAAAGGAGTCTGCCAAGGCTGCGTCCAGGCACCCACCTTATTTTCCCTATTCCTTAATGATAGTGTTAATTTTCTTTCTAGTACTCAAACTGATGCCCCTTCCCTGGCTGGCATAAAGACACACATTTCCACACCTATACTGCTATTTGCGGCAACACCTTATTGATATCCAAGACACCAAGCAGGCTCCAGAATGCATTATCCCGCTTTGAGAAAATTTGCTCCGAATGTAGATTAGAGATCAATTCTGCTAAGACTGAGTTCATGTCCTTCAAAAAACAGAAGTTGTTCAGAGGCAGTTTATAGCTGGGGGGTACAACACTCGCGAGGGTAGATGTCTTCAATTACCTAGGTGTTACTCTCTCTTCTAACCTCTCATGGAAACCACAGATGGAACTACTGACTCTTAAGCAGAGGCAGCTCACGGGTGCTATAGCAAGAGAACATAGAAGCTCCTTCAGCAAACACATCTCACCAGTGGTTCAGATTTATGATGCCAAAGTAGTTAGTTCAGTTCTGTTTGAATTAGAACTAATAGGATTTTCAAACTTATTTTCCCTGATTAGATCCGCAAATCAGTTTGTGAGAAACTTAGTCCGGCTGTCACCGAGTACCCCATTGAAGCCTGTGATGAGTGACATGGTTAGGAACACTCTAGAATATAGAGCTAGGCTCTGCCCACTGTTATTTTGGAGAAGGATATGGCAACAACCCAAACTTACCCAGTAGGCCATGGCACTAAAGGATGCTATTGAGGCTGACAGATTCCATAAAGTCGATTGGCTTAGAAAAATGAAACAGTTATTAATAGCCATAGGTCTGAGAATTCTTTGGGACAATCTACTTTCTTAATCACTATTGGCAGCCGAGGCGTTAAAAAAACATTATTGGCAGTGGGTTTGTGAAAATATGGTTAAAGAAAGCATCAGTTCATCATTGACAGAACATCTTGTGTGTACAGATACAGAAGTAATATGCCACGTGTAAAACAAAACTGGATGCACAGTAGGAAAATAGTTGTACCACAGAAAATGGAGAGCATCTTAATTAAAATTACTATACTCAACATATTTTTTAACTTATTTCATTCTATCCCAATATACATCCCGTTATTCTTTTTCAAGAAGCTGTATACTGATATATTTTGATTTGTCTGGGGTTTTAACAATGGGCGCTGCACCACCAACTTTCTAATAAATTTACCGGAAGATGGTGGGTCACACTTCCAAATTTTCAATTTTATTACTGAGCAACAATCGGTCAGAGGCAGCAAGTCTCCTTTCTATCACTAGGTAGGCTAGTTATGACAATATATACTTTTTGTGTTTAGGTACCAATGCTAAGAGATGGCAGTCCGACATTCTGATCCAAACCATTTCAGGCTAGTTAAGTTTAAGAAAGGTAGGGATGGCAGAAGTATTTAGCTACAAATGGATGATAATGTTTAATATTCCTTCCTGTAAGAGTGCAAACTGAATTATCAGAATTATTGTTATGACGACATGGCACAAAAATGAGCTGATAGGTGTGGTCACTCAAATAGGTAGTCTATACAGTCAAGCATGTAAATATTTGCAGGATGGGAATTTACTAATGCAGCAATACAAATGAACTAATTGACTACACTTCAACCTCAGCAGGTTGCACTCCTGGAATAGAAATATTAGCTCTATATGCCCTAGTTGTACTATGGAAAAGGCGAATAAGGATCATGTTTGCAACTTGCCCAAGGCTAATCGATTTTTGTCGCTCAATAGCTTGCAAACTGTCTGTAACTATGGGTATAACAATAAAAATTAGTATGTCATTCATTATAGATTTAATACAACATATACCTCTTGAATGCATGGGTTTCTGCTTTGCCGCAATTATGGTTGCCAAATAAATTATAGCTACTTACTGAAAAAATTGCAATCCACCTGCTTATGCACACCAGCTGCTACGATTATGCACTACTTATGAAACTGCACTTTATAAAGCAAGAGGTGTAACCAGGAAGAAACTAGAGCTGTAAATCTGGGGAAACTTCCAATAATATATCCTCTGCCTATTGATATTTATCTGTATTAGTACTGGTTGAGTTTTTGTTTATATTGTATCTCATATATACGTGGTTTATATATGCTAATGTTTCTTCAAAATAAAATTTTAAAAAACACAGAGCCTGACTGATCCCATGTGATACTCAATCCTTGAAAGCTGCTCCACAGCCTGCAGCCAACAGGGGAAACACCTTAGCGTTGAAGGTTGTCCAGACTGGACCGCATCATCAACTAAAGAGATACATTTCTCCTTTCTTTAGATTAAAAATTCATCATGTTTTAAGGTGTGTAATTGTATCCTGTTACAGTGCTTGTATGCGGTACACCTTTAAGCAGAATGTGTGAGGTCTACGTCATCTGTGAAATGTAGACCATGGGTATAGCATATAATGCCGACAGTTGGAAAAGATCAACACCAGGCTGGGGTCAAGATTACTCTCTCTGTAAATAAGCACTTTGCATCACATTAACAAAGCTCTGTGCCTAGTTTCAGAAAATCACTTTCTTAACTCTTTGAATACTCCATCCATGTGGCTATGCAATGTTTTGCACTGCATAGACAATGCCTATTCCTTTCCTCCAAAGTATCAACTTGATATGTATCAACCAAGTGCCACTTTGTATTCAGTTTTCCACATTGTAACAATGATTGCTTTATTTGACTGGGAAATCCACTGCAGTGACACTTCTGTAAACAATGGTCTTTCTCTTTCTGAACTGCTCTAAATTCACCAACACCGCTGCCCACAAAAATATCTGTCTTTATTCGGAGTGAGACCAGTAACTCACCCCCTCCATCGCTTTCTATAATTTACATTTATTAACATTATTCTAGTAATTGTGTTTGCCGAACACCAAACTGGTTTTGCAAACTATGCCCACATCTATCAGGATTTTGCGTCGCCCTTGCATCATGCAAGGAGACTCAAGGGCGACACAAACCTAAATGAGATTTACCAAGCCACACAAGGCCACATTGCGTGGTCCTGAATGGCTTAATAAATCCAGAGTACGCAAGGCAGTGCAAATCTCTACCTTGCCTTACTCTGCAGCAGGAAGCGTGCCATGGGAGGACCATGGGTGTTCCCACACATCCATCCATTCATTCTAACAGTTTACCAGATTCACCAACACTGGTAGACCTGGGAATGTATCAGAATTGTATGCTTCCCCACCAGAGGTGCAACAAGGAGAAATATCTCTATTTCTCCTAATTGTTTTCTCTTTCTGAGTTTGCTGCATTCTGCAGTACACTTGGAAAGAGGAAAATGCCTCTGAGGATCGTTTTTGTGCAAGAAGGTGCCCCTTTCTTGCATAATTCTGCCCAAAACGCGTGCTCCCTTGCACCATGGTGCAAGGGTGCCTGCGTTGGCGCTAGGCAGCAGTTTGTGTGCCAGCACAGACAGAGCGCAGGAATGCGCCATATAATGTTAAATACGGCACATTCCTGCCCTTACCCTTCCATGCAGTGCAGCACGTTCGCTTGCTGCATTGTGCGAAATATTGTGGGCCTGTATTTTTAGGTGCCCAAACAATACAGAAGTCTGCAGAACCTATTGTTGTCAATGCTTTACAATATACATACAGTGGTCTTTGGCTCCTCCACAAGAAGTATTTTTCTCTCTTTGTGCTATTAGCTTTATGATATTTCTGCTTTATAGGCAAAGTGCTTCTACTAGAATACATACTTATCTAATTTACATCTGAAAAGTGTATTCAATCATCCCAATATTTGTCACATTCAATCAGTTATCGGCTATATGCATTCTGCACAGAATACTTGCCTTTTATGCTACTTTTTCCCCATCACTGTCAAAGTAAATGGTCTGACCTTAAATGTTAAACACATGAAAACATCATTTGTGCATACCTGTGTTTACATCTGTTCGCACATTAAAGCCAGACCTTTCGTTCCCATTTTTTATTTATTTTTGTAAATGTTTTCATTTTGTCTTCAGGTTGAATTTCAACAATTAATTTGTGACTGTCTACGGGGGTAAATGTTTGTAGAGAGTGATGTAGTCGGGGCTCATAACTTTATATCATGCAATCAGTCTTTCTAAAACAATACTGCAGCACCCTTGTTGAGTGAGAATGATTTTCATCCAGGGATTCGAACATCCACACCATAACAAATTAGCATAATCAATGTTCTCCAATATTACTTACCTTTGTTTATTGTTGTGTTTTGTGAGACCGCAACTACGGTCAGCCATGTAGGGCTTTGTAGGAACTGAAGAATTTGTGAATATGCTTAGTTTTCATAAGGTGGTGCATACGTTTTCTAATCCAGTTTATGCATTTCAAGTCATTTACCTTTTCTAGGGTGTCCTCATGGAGTTCGTGAAGATTCAAGGTGTAGATCCCTTCTTCTGCTCCAACCACCAAGTACTGATCTGGAACAAAATTAGTCATCAGCAGCAGTTAGAGTGGAGTGTCTGCAAAGGAATTCTCTAAGATGGCCTTCTAGGAGGATTCTCACACTGTCAGAGCATTGTTGCAAGCAATGTTTTTCAGAGGTCAATGTCACCCTACTTGAGGTCTCTTGCACTTACTTGGCATTTACAGCGAGCAGACACAATTCTGTTCCTGCTGGACCCACAAACGCTATTATGTCATGTGAGCTTGATTTCCGTGTTTGTGTCATATGGCCAAATACAGAAGGCCACTTCTACTACTCCTTTCTCTGGGTCTGTGGTTAGAAACTTAAGGGGTGTTAAATATGAAGGACATATATGCCACAAACGTAGAGCAGCACAATGATCGAAATGTACATTTTGAGTGTGGGAGGTGATCTTGGGGAGTTGGGGGTGGCAAATGATGTGCACAAGTTCGGAAGGTATGGGAGAGTCAATCTGTAGGAGAGGGTATGGAAGTGGGGGTGCCACTGGTATAAGAGTGTGGAAGTGGGAGCGGTGGGAGTAAGCAGGTCCAGGTGGAGGTGAAGGCAGCAATTACAGAGGTTTCTCCAGTTCCCAAAGCTATATGGGTAAGTGGATGCCAGAAGCTGTTTGAAGAGCAGGGTCCCAAGTTGTTGTCTGAAGGGTATGTGAGATGGCTTTTGGTAGATTTTGAAGGAGTATTGTTTCATTTCATTGGTGCAAAACATGAGAAGGCCAGGTGGGTGATCTTTTCTTTTCAGCAGATTATGGATTCTTTTTTTACCTTTTTGTTTTTCGATCTGAGTTCTAGTCAGGAGATGCTGCAGATCTTCCCCAGTCCTTCTAACCTACGGAATTTCTCCAGTCAACCTGAGAATCCCAGAGACCACTCTGTGTACACCCAATGGATTCCCAAACGTGTCGCATGCAGCAGTAATCCCTCAGACTCCTCTGTTCTCTGTTTTGACTTCATTCGTGTCTATATGTTTTTCCTGTCCTTTCATGTCTGCACTGCTCTTACCTGGCATAGTAAGGTAGCACAACACTTCTTCCAGTACTATTTGGTTGCACAGTGTCCTTAAATCTATCTTCTAGATACACTGAAGTGATTTTATGCACAAAGTTTACAAGTTGTTTGCGAGGACTCGTGATTATGGAAAACAATAAGGATTGACTAAATGACACAGAACCAGGTACCCCTCCCTTCCTTAACAAAGCTGCAGTCTTTTTTACTACTACGCAAGAATGCACCAACGTTTGACTATGGTACAAATCATGTTTGCAGCATCATAGTTCCTCTTCCATATTAAGAGAGCCCATGACATTAGATGTTACACTACTAAATATATAGGAAGCATTACACTCCGATCCGCTAGAGCTCCAAAGAACTCACTGACACAAATGCTACTTATTATAAAAGGAAGAAAATGGCAAAAGACCATATTGCCAGCCAGGCAACCTCACATTAAAGCTACAGTTCTCACTGAGAGTAACAGGCCTTGTATGACGGAGTATCAGCAATTCGGTCTACCAATCTCACTGTACAGTTCCATTCTATGAAGAATTATGTATCCATGCACGCAGTATCTGTGCACACCTCACCTCGTGTCTCCGGGTGAATCCAGGTCACTGCTGAGTTGATCTTCAGTGGACAGCCGTTAAACACTTTGGAGAAACATGCACCCATCTGATAAAAGATAAACACAAAGTGAGGAAAGGGAACAGTGAAGATCAACATTTCAGAGGTGAGAAAGAATATGGTGAATAAGCAAGGACCTGGGGGGGCAGAGGGGACTGTCCTAGGGATCAGGCGAGTTGATAAAGATTAAGGACAGAGGACGTCATCCTAATAGCGGTATAAGACTCCCTTCCTACGTGGAGTGAGGCACAGTCAGGTCCACAAACACAGCAGTGTTCAATAAGCTCACACAAAGCTTTAGCTAAAGATTACCTACACCTGTGATACCAAAGTGATCACTTGGGACACAGTGAGAAGTGTTGTCCTTGTGAATGGGAGATACCTGCAAGGCCTAAACGTGGGCATGTAACACACTTTGTCCCAATGTGAACTGTGAGAGTTGGGTATCATTCTCTGGAAACTTACAAGAACTTTGGGAGTAGGAGGAAGTCCATGGCAGAATGATCTCTGCAATAAAAGAACAGCTGTTAAGAATCCGTCATGGGGCATTGAACCATTAGTGTTCTAGTGCACAAGCACTTGTGCAACGGGAACAGAATCATTAGCACCAACATTCACAATGAGAGAGGCTGCAACAAGTTAATATACACCCACAAACATTCAAGCAGAAAGGCAGGACAGCTTCAAAGCATAGAAAGAGCTTCATATCAATTCACTTAAAGGTATTTCATTGCTGCAAAGCCAAACATATGACTCACATTTCTCAGTGACCTGCAAATTACCAGAGACAAGGGTCTGATCATTAATTTACTAAGTAGAACATAATAGCAGAACTAGGAGCTCCTGAGCTTGCAACTACCAACCGCTTCGGACAGTTTGTACCATTTTGCAAGTATTGAAATAAATGGAATGGCCTGTGAGGTAGGATCCCAATATTCATTTGGAAAGAGAGGACCCAGGTGAAAAAAAAGGAAAACCAGCATAAAAAATAAAGAGGGTTTGTGCAATCTCACAGTCAGAGACCTTAAAATTGAGTCCTTCAGGGTGAAATATTTTTTACAGTTTTGTTCAGCCTACATAAACCCCATCTGTCTGTATGATAGACGTAGTAGTAGTTTCAGTTATTCCTGGTAGTGGTAGTAGAAAACAATCAACATTCAGGCAAATCTATAAGAAAAACTCAGTCTTAAAGATAGATGTATTTTTTAATAAACAAATTGTATGAATCTTTCAGTTTTGAACATTAACGACTGCATAGGTCAGGTCATAATTATTTCCGCAAGACACAGCAAGGACAGTCAGATGTAATTATGAGAATTACAAGCTAACATTATCAGACAATAAAGAGTAGTGACGATTAAACTAACATACAATTAAAAGGTAATTAATTTAATTCGAAGAAGAAGAAATTGTGTTTCCGGTTAAATGCCCATACCCACACAAGTGAGACAGCAGAGTTCAGTAAAGAACACAACAAGGTGTTTATTTGACCAATGCCCACTAAAATCCAAGATGAAGTGCATAAAGCGGCATGTAGTATAAAGTGTAAAGGGTCTGGTTAGCTACTATTTACCAATGAAAATGTTTATGTTAATGTTAAAAATAATTTATAAAGCGCACGTACACCGGGTGGTTTCATGGCGCTGTAGAAGTCTCTGTGTGCTATTGATGAATACATTAATTGTAGGCTTGTGCAAATAGCCATGTTTTAAGGGACTTCCTGGAATGCAGAAGGTTCGTGCAGGATCGTATTTCCAGCGGGAGGGAGTTCCACTGTTTGGGGGCAAGGGTAGCAAATCTGCGGCCTCCTTGACATACCCGCTTGAATGCCGGGGTGGTGAGGAGTGAGAGGTGGGCAGATCGTAGGTTGCGTGAGGAAGTGTGCCTGAATATCAAGCTGTTAATAAATACGGGACTATTGCCATGCAGGGATTTAAAGATGAGGCAGCCTGTTTTGAAGGCGCAGCGCTGGGAAATGGGGAGCTAGTGCAATTTCCTCAGCAAGGGGGTTGCTGGTTGCCATTTAGGTTGTCGAAAGACCAGTCGGGCTGCATGGTTTTGGGCGATCTGAAGCCGTTTGAGCAGGTAGAGTGGCATGCCCAAGTACACAGAGTTGGCATAGTCCAGGTGCGACAGGACGGTGACTATTATGACCTGGATCAGGGCTTCCTGAGTGAGAAGGCGATGTATCTTCCTGATCTTGCGCAGTTGAAAGAAACACTTGGAGATAACCGCGCCAACCTGAGTTTTCAGTGAGAGGTCATTGTTGAGGGAGACTCCTAGTGTTTTGGCCGAGGGGGAAGGGGAGGGAGGGGGTCCTAGCTCTGGTGGCCAGTAGTGTGGACCCCAGTACTTATGGCTGTCCCCAAAGAGAACAAGCTCTGTCTTACCAGGGTTTAATTTAAGGTGGTTGTGGTCCATCCATTGTTGGATTTTTTTTAAAATACATTTTTATTGGCATTTATAAACATTACACACATAGGCACGGTTGGTAATGCAGTTGTTATATAGGCGTACAAAGCAGGAGCGCCCATTCGCGTCCCATGCGGACTCTCAGTCTCGTGGGCCTGCGGGCTGCGCGTCTCTACTCTGTGTTTGGCTTCAGGCAGGCGTCCGGGGCCTGCGTCTGGGTATGCCCTGCTGGTGCGCACGGTGGTCACCGCGCCGTATGGGGACCGTGCAGTGTGATTAATCCCCTGTGAGGTGTATCATAGAGGCTATAGCGCTGCAGCCATAAACTAACCGTCAACTAACTAGGGATAGCTAAACTGGGGGAGGGGGTGCACTATGTCGCGGATAATGAAGAATAGTAGCTTTGCGCCTGAGAGCTGGACCATCGTATGGGACAATGTCGGGGTATTCGCAAGTGCGGGGGGGGGAGGGAGGGGAGTCGGGGAGGCGGGAGCGCTGATCACTGCCTATATGGGGGTATGGTGGTGGAACTTGTGTTGTCTACCTCTGCGACCCGCCGGGCGCTTGGGCTGCTCGTGCGTCTCCCGTGGTGGGCTCCTGACTCGCGGAGGTCCCCGGGGGATCGATCAGTCGTGGGCCCGCCACTGCGGTTGTTTCCTGCGTGAAGGAGTGCATTAACATGGCCCATGGCAGGGAGATCGGGTGTTTGTGCATCCCTTGGGCCTCCAACTTTCTGAGTAGTGTTTCCTCTGCCTTGCCCCACTTCTTGACTGCGCCCACCCATGCCGCTAGGGGGGGCCCCTCCGCTGTCTTCCAATGCATGGTGATGCATCGTTTGGCTAGGAGCAGCACCAGGAAGGCATACCGCCTTTCTACCTTCATTTGTTTATGTCGCCCATGTATACCCAGTGCACACGCCTCCCATGTGTACAGGTCCTGTAACCCCGTAACCGTTCTAAGGGCAGTATGGATCGTGTACCAGTAACTATAAAGTGTCGGACAGTCCCAAAACATGTGTTTAAACGAGGCGGCGGGTTCCAGGCATCTAGGGCAAGCAAACAAACTGTCAGGGAAGTATTTCTGTAGTTTTTCGGGAGTGAGGTACGCCCTGTGCAGGATATGCAGCTGTATGTTCTTAAAACGGTAATTGCGGGACACTTTTTTAGTGTACTCAAGGGCCCTGGTCCATTCTCTATCGTGTAGAGGCCTGCGGAAGTCAGTTTCCCAGTGTTCTCTGAGGGGTGCCAGTGTGGGATGCCGCAAGGTCCGTATAGCTTTATAGATCCAAGTGTCTAGATGGCGTCCTGGCCCCATCTGTAGGATCGCATGGATGACCGGGTGCGTGGGGGGTTCCGTGTCGATCACACGCCACTGCCTGCGGCAGTCTGTGAGAAGTTGCCTATGCCTTTGGAACTGTCCCCTGGGAAGTTCGAAGTCCCCGACCAACGCATCGAAGGTCTGCAGGCTTCCCTCAGAAAACAGCATACCCACCTCCGTCACAGCATGATCCGTCCACACTTGCAGTAATTGCTCCGTGTAATGCGCCCGGACCCTGGGGAACCCCACCAACGGCAGCAGCGGAGAGTACAGGGGAGCATCCCGACTAAGACGATGGACATGCGCCAGACAGGCGCGCGCTGTCATTACCTGGAGGGGCCGAGATGGCAGTGGTGTTGCACCTGGCAACAACATGCGATGGACAGTGGGGGTTTGAATCCGCCCTGTCTCAGTGATCAGCTCCCCTTGTGCCCGGCCCGCCGTCCAGCGTGACACCCACTGTAATTGGGCGGCAAGAAAATATGCTTCGAATGAGGGGGCCGCTAACCCCCCTTGGTCAAGGGGTAATTGCAATTTTGCCAGGGCGATACGCCAGCGGCCATTGCCCCATATGAGGGTCCCAAGCAGGGTATCCAGCTCACGGAACAGGGATCGCGGGGGAACCACCGGAAGATTGGAGAAGAGATACAGCAGGCGTGGGACTAGGATCATTTTTGCGACGGCTATCTTCCCCGTGACAGCCAGGTGGAGACCCTTCCAGAAGTGGATCAAGGATCGGATGCTACCCATCAAAGTGCGGTAATTCCCCTCATAGATATCTTGCAGCGTATAATATAGTTTAACGCCTAGTTATCGAACCGCTTGGGGGCTCCACGAAATATCGACGTCCCCTATTCGTATCGGACATTGGGGCACGACCTGTGTCAAGGGATAGACAGTGGATTTGGCCCAGTTCACCCTAAGGCCCGTCACCTCTGCAAAATCGGGCAGGATACGTGATATAGGGGTCAGGTTGGCCGTAATATCCCGGACATATATGAGTACGTCATCGGCGTACAATGATACTGAGTGGGTAGAATCACCTATTGGGATGCCCCACTCCTCGCCTGCCTCACGCAGCAGGGCCGCCAGCGGCTCCATCGCCAATGCGAAGAGCAGGGGGGAGAGCGGACATCCTTGCCTGGTGCCACGTCGGATTAGGAAGGAGTCCGAGATGAGGGGGCCTATACGTGCTCTGGAACTGGGTGCGGAGTAGCTGAGCCGAGTGTAGGCCTGCAGTTTGGGCCCTATGCCCATACGTTGTAGGACCCGAAACAGGTAGGCCCATGAGAGTGTGTCAAAAGCTTTTTCGAGGTCCAGCACCAGACAAGCTGCCCGGGGGAACCGCTCTCGTACCTGGTCCTGCACGTGGAACAGCCGCCGGATATTATAAGAGGTGTGCCTAACAGGCACGAATCCGCTCTGATCCGGGTGGATAAGCTGCGGGAGGATCGTGTTGTACCTGTCTGCCAGGGCCTTCCCGTAAATTTTGTAATCCGCTGACAGTAGGGTTATGGGTCAGTAGGAGCTCAGCCGATGCGGGTCTCTATCTGGTTTGAGAAGGGAGACTATAACGGATTCGCGCATGGATTGAGGTAGGATCCCCGCGTCTAAAGCTGCCTGGAATTGTAATTCTAGTTGAGGGACTAGCTGGGACGCAAAGGCTTGGTAAAATTCTAGTGGGAAGCCGTCTAGACCGGGAGCCTTGTGGGTGGCTAGCGCCTTCATTGCGTGCCGAATCTCGGTCGCCTTGATAGGGCGGTCGAGTTCTAGACGTGTGTCATGGTCTATGCGGTGGAGCCTAATACGATCCAGGAACTCAGCAAGGACTTCATCCGATACCGGGGGATGGGGGCTGGTGTACAAGAGCGTGTAATGCTCTTGAAAGGCCTTGAGTATCTGGTCCTGCGAATATACCAGGGTGTCCTGTGCGTCACGAATGGCCGTGATGGTCGGGAGGCTCGAATCCTGCTCAATGAACCACGCCAATTGCATGCCCGCTCGATCGCCTTCTTTGTGGGCCCTAGCGGCATACGCTGCGAAATTATACCGGCGCATGCTTGCCAGCGCTTCTGCGTAAGCAGTCTCGGCACTAGCTATCTCGGCCGGTGTGGCTTTAGCTGGATTAGTCTCCTTAGTAAGTTCGGCCAGTGTCCCTTCCGCCCGCTGGATATCCCCTTCCAGAACCCGCCGGACTCCCGCGATATGGCGAATGCAATTACCACGCATTACGACCTTAAAAGCATTCCATTCCAGCGCTCGTGTACTAGCCGTGCCTGTATTCTCCTGGAAATAATGACGAATGTGATCCGCCAAGGTTTGTCTAAAAATCGGGTCGTCAAGGCTATCCCTAGGGAGGCGCCAAGTAGGGACAGGAGGATGCGGCGGGCGCCATTGCATTGTGATCGTGTGGGCGTCATGGTCTGATATGTTGACCGGCCGGGACTCCTGATGCGGCCCCGGGGGGGTCGACGTTGCTGCCCTAGACTTGCCCATGATGTCCACTGGGAGGGCTCCCGCAAGCGCGGAGCGGGCGCTGTATCAGGGCGTGGTGTGATCGTGTCCGGCTATGGGCCATTCGGCGCTCCGCTTCTTATGCCGTGTCACCAGTCACTGCTGCCGGGCCGTGTCGCCTGTGGGATAGGCGGGGAGGCAGAGGGTAGAGTGGCCGTTCGAGTGGCGGAGGCCGCTTGCCCTGCCCACCCACCAGGGCGTCGCTAGTCCCTCCAGTCGGCGGCAAGGTCCACTCTCTCCGTGTCCCCAGGATGGATTCCTCCACCGGGTCGGCAATGCCCCCTCAGGGAGACTGAGCCAGTGTCAGCACTTCACGAGGCTCTCACCGCCTTCCCCTGACTCCAGACAAACTCTTGGGGGCCGCCGCTGTGCAGGCGAGAGCTGGGCAGCACCTCCGGGTCGTGGAAACTGATGCGCGGTACACCGAGGCCCCACCGCTCCTCTGCCTAGGCCGCTAAACCGGAGTGTTGTGGGCCGCCATTTTAGGGTCAGGCAAGCGTCCCCGCGGCCACCGGAGGCCTCCTCACGCTGGAGTCACCCCCCCGGCGCCGCACTCAATCTCACACGCCACCGCGCGGGCCCACCTGCGCCCCGGCAGGCGTCCAGGGTCCCGTAGTGTGCCTGCCTCCTGCCCACCTGTAGCTCGCCGCACGGCCTTTCAAGCCGACAGTGGGGGCATCCCTCGCAGGCCGAGTCCGGCAGCGGCGACGCTCCTCTCCGGGTCCCTCCTCAGCGCGCCTCCGCTCCGCAGGGGCCGCGGCGTAGCTCAGATGTCCCCCACGCGGGGGGGGGGGGTTCACCGGCGCTCACAGAACATTGGCACCAGTGGTCCGTTACTGCATTGCCCCCCGCTGTGCAGTCTGCTCCTGGGGCAACCGGGCAATCACCTCAGGAGCGGAGGCGTGGGATCACCGCCTCCGATGCTCCGACATCGCCTGCGCCCTCAGTTCGTTAGCGGTTGCGGCGGGGCCGGGCGGGCGCCATTTTGTGCTCGGCACCAGCACTTCACTACGATCGCCGCATTCGCCGGTTTCCTGGCACCCTGGATCTGGGCCACCTTCTAATCACCGGCGCTGGGCTCCCCGTGCCTCAGGGCAGTTCCAGGCGTTAGCGAGGCTCATCCAGGCTCAACGAAAGCGGGCGAGGTGAAAGCCCGATCACGGAGCCTCAGCAAGACGCGTCCGTCGCGGCGGCCATCTTAGCCACACCCTCCGTCCATCCATTGTTGGATATGCAGCATTGTGGCCTGGAATTCGGTGACAGAGCTTTGTGAGTTGTCAATCTTGAAGACTAGTTTGAAGGTCATCTGCATAGATGAAAACCGTCACCTTCCTGTCTTTGAGGGACTGAATCAAGGGAGCAATATAAAGATTGGTGGGGAGAGAGAGCCGAGCCGATGAAAATCAATCTGTAATGTGCATAACAGAGCAAACTCTTTCAATTAAGGCTTGCAGAGCAGATGAATCAGATCATTCAACAATAACATTTCAAAATGAAGAAAGAAAGTAATATTGGATTGATCAATAATAAAATTTTAAAATGATGAAAGGAAGCAATATTGGCCTCAGAAACAGATTATTTTTGCTCATAATAGTGGAAGTGGAACCGTCCGATAAGTAGTTGTCGGTTCCACCCCCCATATTCAAATGCGACTGCCAGCACGGTGGTCAGAAATATGCCTTTTTTAATTGCAGCCTGTGCTATGGCCTGGAAAAGGGCAGCAGCACAAGCTGCAATTGAAAAGGGCATATTTTTAAACATCCATGCACGATGTTTCAGGAACCACGTGGTGCATGGCCTATGGATGTTTGGTGGTGGGGGGCACCACATGAGCCCCCCAGGCACAATGGCGGAAGCCCAGGGGAGAATGGGGTCCTGCTAGCGGTCCCCAAAGTCCCTTTCCATCTGCTATTTCATGGCAGTTGTACCGCCATAAAAAGGCAGAGGGAAAAATGCATCGTAATCCCTATGGCAGTGCCAGAGCAGTCTCCCTCTGATGGACAGAACTGTCCCCAGAGGGGCAAAGATGGCCCAAATTTGTACAAGTCCAGGGAATGTGGGCTGGCTGTAGTAAGGACTCTACTTTTTATGCCGGCTCGCCGAACACGCTAAAATCCTGAGGTGCTGTTGGCTTCCTGTACTCGCCGGCGTGGGTCTCTACTGATCTGTTTCAGGTCGCCACTTGCTTGGCAGCAACTGTGCTCTTTGGGGAAAGTCCTGCTTCGGCACAACTTCCAACTGCTGTATTTGTTTACCACTTCACTTCCATGGAACTGCTCAGCAATCAGAGATTGGGCGCAGATGTAACCCGTGACATATCATACTTGCAGTCTAGTTTTTATTCCGTTGTGACATCTTCTGCAGTAAGTCCCACAGGAAGTGAAGAGGTGGAAGCACATACTTTCTCCAGACCAATCCAAGATGGCAAAATAATTATTCATTTTCATTTAAAGATCTCAATTCAAGATGGTCACCAGGAAGTATTATAGGATATCTTCCTTTCTGGAAGGTATATAAGGCTGAAACCTGTGGAAGCCAGTGCACGCTGATGCTTTTGAAGTTTGTTTTTTGTGTTTATTGCTCAATTGCTGTTTATCCCCTATTTTCCAGCAGTTTCTTGAATCTTCAGTGCCTGTGGTTCCAGTCTGCCATTCTGTCTTGACTTCTGGATTCCTCAGTCCTGATCTATTTCTGTAAGGGTTTTAGCCTTCAGCTTTTTCCTTCCATTGAACATCACGGTAGCTACTGGGAGGGGTCACCCTTTTCTCTGGTATTCCTATTGGGAAACGAAGAATCCAAAAGGTAAGTGTACAGCCCTTGCCTCTCTCTGATTTATAGAGAATCCCAAAAGTTGAAGGGGATTGGACCAATCTGGAGACCTGATATGGCTGACTGTGGAGTCTGAGATCTCATCAAAACATTCCCAATTATCATGATAACTTGATACTGGGACCATTACCACCAACTCAACCATAATTATGTAAAGTCTAGCAACAGACATGAAGGCCCAAGCGGTTTTTACACTTTCATCGGAATGAGAGAGTGTTTATGTATCAGGGAACTGAAAATTGGAAGGATGAGAACAACGTATACCCTACTCAACAATTTTTAGAGATAAAGATTTCTTCACAAACATCATCCACATATGGAATAAACCTTATGCTGTTCTCTCAAGAGCAAGTGTTTTTTAATGAAATGAGCACTAGAGTCACAAACCCACTCCAGCAGTACAAATAACAATTCTACACTCCTGCCTTACACAAAACGAAATGAATCTGAACAGAATGCCTAAGGTTTAAGGAACTTGCTACAAATTAGACACTGTGGGCCTCTACAGCATTGCAATAATTTGATTTCCTGTCTGTAGTATGTATGACCAGCTTCTCTCAAGTAAAATATCGCTCCAGAACATTTTTGGATCTAGATAAAGCAGACAATAGAAGCCATGTAAATCTCCTCCATTTGAGCACAGGCACCATGTCCATATTCATGACACAGTAATGTTTCAGCATATCAGATGCCATTGCTCATCCGCACTCATTAAGAATGACAGTTCCTCAAAGGGGCTGGGAGAGGAAATCCTTGAGACTTACAACATACATGCAAGAAAATCTGGAACGTAGTAGGTAATATTCAGAAATTGTAGAGGTTAGAGACAAGATCAGGGTTTAGCTCTCCTTTAATAACATGCGTAAGCCACATCCTCAGGATCAACTGCCCCAATTACAATCTTATTCAAACAAAGCTTTTTTGCATAGAACTAAGAATGTGTAAGCGAAATGCAGTACCATGGAACATAAAAGAAATCCACTCCTGCAAATGACAGAACTGGATGCCACATAGAGCACACAAACCAGCCTTACAGACCACCACCTTACAACTTTAATAAAGTATTGTTCCTGAATTTTACATGAGGCCCTAAACTCCTTCACAGTGGGAGTTTTATATGTTCTTAAAGGGTCCTTTCTTCCACCCCCACTTTAGTAGGTGTAGTCACCAGTAGGGATAAGGGATTACACCAAGTTACATATCTGCAGGTGATTCGAACTTGTGTCTAGGCCTCGAGTCACTGTGCAAACACAGTCAATAGCAATTATGTTACAAATATCTGGACAAGTCAGTGTCTGAGATATGGGAAACAGCAAATACCATGTCCGCCGAACAACGTGTTGCCTTTGCCGCCTGCCTTAGCAACGCAGGCGGAACAAAGAATGCATCTGAACCACGCAATCCATTTACAACGCAAGTCATTACAATGACATGCACTAGGTAAAGCGACGTTGGATTTTAAAGTCCAATGCTTTCCCTACTGTTGTGGAGACTAGAGTTAAAATAGTAACTTATATGATTCTAAAGTCTAGCGCTCCCCCCCCCCCCCAGCCAAGTCATGTAACAACTTGAGTAGAAAATGGAATGTGTGGTTCAGACGCATTTGTTGTTCCGCTGCATTGTTAAGGAATACGTGGGAAAGGAAAGCAAAGCATGGTTGTGTCATACAACCCCAAGATATTTCCCTCAAATGTCAATTTTCCATTTACTCTTGTTTTTTGAGATAAGGCAAACATTATAATTTATTAATACTGTACATATTTTGGAGATAGAATGTGTCTCTAATAATGTATACATTGAAATAATTAGTCAAACGCGAGTCAGAATGGACTTTGCTGGAGATATTAGAAAACTGAGGGTAGCTAGCCTCACATGTTCTTAAAGAGTCCAATAATATCAGATTGGGGAATGAAGGTAACAGCAGGTTACAACTGAGGTTAAATTCAGATATGAAAGTATCAATTAAGACGTTGTCTGTAATGGTACAGAACAGTGGGCACAAATAGGAAAAGAAAACAACCATGGCTACAACGAGGCCTTGTGGTGGCATGAATAAAAACATTTTGAGAAAGTGGAAATTAATTTGCAAGCCACAGATCGACAACTGAGTTCAGGACATGGCTTATTTGGCGAAAATGAAAAGTTTCAATGAAACTCAGAGGTGATTGTGAGGTCTTTAATCTAAGTTGGGAAGATTTCTAATGTTAATAAAAGGTTGGCTCAATAGATTTATTAGTGCTGCTGTTAAAGATATTGTGCTAATTATGTAATTAGTTTGCAACTTTGAATTCATTCACGCCTAACTAATTTCCTTATTTCTGATATATAGTTGAATTTATGTCTCTTGTACTTGTCAACAGTGTGAGAGATCTTTTTGTTTAATTTTGCTTCTTTTACACATTTACATTATACCCGATTAACACTTAAACTAGATAAGAATAACATAAATAACATCTACAGAAATGTCATCATATTGTTTTTGTTTCATTTGTAACTGATGTATTTTATGTACTGGTTGGAACAAAAGGTTAGAAAAAGGCTATGAGCTGCTGTCTGGCTATTGTTTCACGACTGAGTCAACTTCAGGATATCCACATTCAAGGCTGGAAGGCTTGGATTCCATATGGCCATGAAAAGGGATGATAATGTTGGGCTCAGGAGTTTTATGGTCTGGTCCTTTATAGCCCAAGGTCTCTCCCACTTAATGAATGACAACACATTAATGGGCCTTGTAAAATAAAGAATGTCCTGCTCTGAAAGCAAGTAAAAAATATTCATCAACTCAACCACCCATCAAGTTGGAGTGGTTGAGGGTTCAGCGTAGCCTGAATAGAGAGCACTGATGAGGTAACTTTCTTTGATTTCATTTGTGTTGGGCTTTCAAGGGCAGAGCCCTGGCCCATATTTATTCCCTTCTTCAAGAAGTCAATTAATTGGTAAATGCAAATGACAATCATAAATAAGCCATGAAATGTAATAAGAAATTCGGTATAGATGAAAAGTTTTCATCTGTCTTCAACACACAAGTGGTAAAAAAGTATTGGGAAAAATGCATTTTGACACAGAATCTGGAAGTATCAATGACCTGAGGAACCCCTTTGAGATTAAGGATTCTGTATGTACAATGTAAACTCAACAAGGACAAAACCGAAATCCTGTTCTTCTGAAACAAGAGCCCCCCATGGGACTCCTCCTAATGAATATCCGAACTTGGTCCCCCTTCCCCCACAGACCACACCTGAACTCTCTGAATTATTTTAGATGGCAAAATTATGATGAATAAACAGGTTAACGGTGTGACCGCATCCTGCTGCTTCCTTTTAAGAATTCTTGCAATATTGTCAAATAGCTCCCAGAGCACACAAGACGCATGGTCACCCACGCCCTCATAACCAAAAGATTGATTTGACTACGGCAACATGCTCTACGTCGGCATCCCCAACAAGCTTATGAAAAGACTCCAGATCATCCAAAAGACTGCCGCTAGACTCGCCATAGATGTCCCCAGGAGTGCCCACATCACTCCCTACCTCACTGAACTACACTGGTTTCCAATCCGTAAACGTTGCCAATTCAAGCTACTAGTCCATGCCTACAAAGCCCTCCTTATCACTGGACAGGCATACCTCAAAGACGACTTCAACTCTACCAAACATCCAGGCAGCTACGCTCTACCTCTCTCACCCTTGCATGGGTCATTGCATCCGCAGAACTAAATCAGGAGGGCACATCTTCTCCTTCAACACCGCCAAGAATTGGAATGAGCTTCCTCAACACATCAGGACAGCTCCTTCACTTCTCGACTTCTGCAAGAAACTGAAGACCTAGCTGTTCAACTAGGAGCTCTGCCCGGCATATGTTCCTGCTCCAGCTCCTGATTACCGTCACAGGTGATAAGTTGCACCAATTCTGGAAAAGGTTCAGGCATTAATTGTTGAACGTTGTATGAACAAAGTAATATTTGGTATGTTATTCTTAATTATTACATCCTCTAAACACCACATAATCAATGCCATAATACTCTGCAGCAGTATGAGGCTGCATCTGTACTAGTAGAATTGGTTTGCCAACCAAGGAGAAAAACTGATGTGAAACCATAACCTAAATAGGTACTAGCAAGCCTTTTACAGAAGTCAACCAGAGAATTCTTCTTGTACATTGTCACTGCTGTCTGTCCTGAAGTCCCAAACCTCATCCTCCTGCTTCAAGGGACTCTTCAGTGCTGAGTCAGGATGAATAGTTTGAATGTGATCACTTTGTAAGCATTACGGCACATTGCTGACAGGGTTTGCCCTTCGTGTCAGCCTTGGGGAGTGCAGCAGGCGCCCATTAACTCTGAAAGCACTACCAATCTCAGGGGGTTATCTATAACCATTAGAGCTCTATACATTGTGAGGACGCCTCTTAGCACCTCCGAAAGCTACGTTACTGGCTCTAGTTTTAGAGCTAGAGTATGTTTGAGCACTTCTGAGTAGGTTGGTTATTCTCTGGAGTAGCTAGTGTAGAAAAGCCTCTCTCTACGTGCTTGGTTACCTACTGCGGATAGAATTGTACTAGCAAATCCTTTCCATTACTGGAAGAAAGGAACTTGTGTAAGGATGACATCCATCAGTTGGATGATGTCTCTAACATGTAACATACATTCTGAGTAATAGTATGTGGCTCAAGGACAAATGCATGCTTTATCACCATGGCATTGGACTACATCCGTAGGCTTATGTGTCCCTCTTAGTTAATAAATGTAGTGATTGGGGCTCTAACTTTCTTGAAACTGGATATTATTGAAACCTATATATAAATCCTAATAGTATTGTTTAACTATAATAGTATTGTTTAACTGTGCTTGGCTTTTGGGTAGGTTATAGTCAAGGCTTGGATTAGTAAATATGAACAAGTGCCTATTTTAGGAGTAGCTGAACTTACTCTGCTGTTACTCTGAATAAAAATAATGCAAAAGGGATCACGCCTCAGTTTATAGAGCCAAAGGGAATGTTTCAAAACAGGGTTTGGCTTACTAATGTCCCACATGGATACAGAGCTCTGTAGTGTAAAATGTATAAAGTACTTGGCACAGAGTAAAAACCTTTGGCTTAGCTCTGGCAGTAGTCCGGCTGAAGTGGTACCCAAGGTTGACAGGGTTGCCAAAAAACAAGACAGCACTGCATTTGCATCCATTTTGTGGTGCTGGGATAGCTGCTTTGTGTCTGACTTCTTAGAGGTCTTAGACAAATCTAACTACTTTGAT
Organism: Triturus cristatus; assembly: GCF_964204655.1. Classification (NCBI taxonomy): domain Eukaryota; kingdom Metazoa; phylum Chordata; class Amphibia; order Caudata; family Salamandridae; genus Triturus; species Triturus cristatus. Next base: position 728,106,411 of record NC_140592.1, on the reverse strand, counting down.
GCCTTGGAAATATGTTTTTACAGGTCTTCTGTAGCATAGCTTCTTTGTTCCACGGAAAAACAGTTGTCCTTGTACAACAGAATTATAAAATAGAATGAGCCTTTCTAGACACGTTCTGGATAGAGTCTAAAGGGGTCCACCCAGGCAAAGCTCATTCCACAGTCCATTAAGCGCCCTGAAGGATTTAAGGCTCTATAGGGCTCTTCTGGCAATTTAGCATCAATTATCAGACATCCTTCTCCATACCACTGGGATGACAACATCTCCTCCACATCTCCAATGTCTTATTATATGCAGTGGCAACTTGCAAAAGTAGAGTGTGGTGGGGCGGGCAAATGAGTGGTGGGTGGGTAACTGCATTAAATAACTTATACTTATTAAATAAAGATTAAATATATACTTAAATATATACTTATTAAATAAATAAGTAAAATAGGCACTTACCTTCCTGAATGAACGTCCTCCTCGCTCAGGTTTTCTTCTTCTCGGCTCTGCCTCCAGCTCTGGACCATTAACAATTCCCTCAACCGATCCTGGCGCTGCTCTCATACTGGTAACCATCATAAGAGCAGCACCAGGATTGGAGGGAAGGGCCTCTCCTAGGCTCTCAGGAGGACTGGAGGCCTGTGCTTTCTCTAACCCAGCTGTCTAAGACACCTAGGTTAGAGAAGTTTAAAATGCACATGTATGGCTGGCCGTCGCAAGACAGCCGGCCAAACAGACATGTGCACTTTTAACTATGCTATGGCAGCCCACCACTCCTCCCTGCTGCTGCTGTCACTCAGCAGGCCCAGCCCCATCCTGACACTCGGTTCGGGACGGGTTGATGAAAAATAAAATGGTACTGAATTAGCTTCAGTAACATTTTATTTTTCGCTCTGGGGAATTTTTAGTGGGGGGACCCTTCTCCGCTGTTATGGAGGAGCCAATGTGTGCAACCAATCATTAAACTATGCTAAACAACATTTGAAGTACACAAAGAAGGAGCTCTGGTGTGAAATATAATCTGTCAGCATGCAGACTCTATACCGTCTCCAGGGCTCAGACACCATCCTACAAAGATTATTAATCATACTACAGCCATCTTGTATTCAAGTGTGGGAACGTGTAAATATGGTCCTCCCATGCCCGTAGCTGAGTCTACCCTCCTATAATAAACACTGTGGCACACTGCATTCTAAGACCTCTCACAGTTATTTATACAGCCCGGACTCTCCTACACCCAGGGTACCTCCAAAAACATCCCTTGCCCAACCCCCTTGCTCCCATGATGTCGCCACTAACCTCGGTTTCATCTTTCCTTTTCATGGTCGCCCACTCAGATGAAAAGAAAGCATTTGAATCATCAGCGACCTCAGGCAGGTCCCATCCAGGTGACTCAGGGCGGTGATTAGCTGTGATATGGCTAGAAGCTGAATGGACAAGACACATTGTTTCACTGTCAGATCCAGGAAGTGGAGTACCATCACTCACCAGAAATTCTGGTATTCAACGTCCTACGTCCAGCTATATGCATGCTATCAATTCAAAACATCAAAACTGTTGCTACCCACCCTCTGCTCCTCCTGTAACGGCCAACACAGTTTTATACATTTCTTAGACTCCGGAAGCCTCAATATTGCAAAGTTTCACATGTCAATGAAAACATTGGAATCTACAGATGTGTCTCAGGCCTCACCTGGGGTACTGTCGGCCCCATGGGAGGCTGGGTATGAAGAATTCTTGCTGCTTGCGTACCCATGAGTGGACTCCATCGCTTCCAAACTGCTGCTGTTAGCCATTCCCTGAGGAGTTCGCTTCAACGTTCCCGTGTCATCCTGGGAAGAAGTGCAATTATATTAGAACAACTCAGACAAATGCTAATAAACAGCGAGCAGAGAGAACTTAGGTCGAAAGAAAGAATATGTAAGAGGGGGAAAGGGAACAGAGAATGAGAAAGAGAAATGGAGGGAGCACAAACACAGCATACTTAAAATGCAGTGAAAAGAGGACTGAGAAAATCTTACTAGTAAAGAGCATCATTACAGACAGAAAGATTGGAAAGCAGGAAGTCCAAGTGTTGTAAGCAGAAGGTAGTGAAAGGACAGAGAAAAAGGACAACTTAAGGAAAGGGTAAGAGGGAAACAAAAACTGCGATAGAAAAGAAGAAAACGTCCTAGAGTTCACTAGAAAGATGTTGAAAAATCCAAAAGAGTACACCATTGTAAATAACAAAAGGGACAAGATGGCCAAACAACAAAGAAGGAAGAGCAAAACAATACAGGAAAAGAGCATAAAGAGGGTAATTAGGGGACAACAAATACAAAAGTGAGGCGGTGGAAAAGAAAACAAAATGCAAAATAAATGGTCCAAAAAGAGTGTTATTGGAATCCTGCTTGACTAAAAGGGTATTTAGTCGATCTACCAATTGCTCGCAAGGAAACATCTAATCCGCATTAACTTTGAAGGTTCACAAGACCAGGACAGCAGCTATTTTGACCTCCGGGGAACAGAACTCCTTAAAGAATTTTTTTTCTGGGTTAGTTTGGTGTCAATAGAACAAAAGGAAATAAATCTCTGAGTTTTTTTCTGCTTTGCTTGTGCTCAAAGGAAAGAAATGCATGATACTATTATCAGTGGCAATGTTAAGCTCTTTTGGCCTTTGGTAAATATAGGGAGTGTGATATCACCCTCGAGGTTAGAGGCACAGGACTCGAAATCAAATTGGGTTACGTTCATATGGGAGCTTTACTAAAAAATGTTTAAAAAAAGATTATGATGGCAAAAGTGATGCTGCTATCCATTAAGTAGTTGATTCTGATGTATTGCAACTACAGGAGACGGGCTAATGTCAGAGATAATTTAAAGTCTGGAATCATCATGGGCCAGAGGCCCAGCTGGCAGACATTTGTTTATAAGTCAAATCCGTATGGTGGGCAAATCTATTAAGTCCTTGTTAGGTCGAGCCTAGAGGCAGAGCACACGCGCTGCTCTGCGAAGCATGTAGTAATCCCTCTGTGGGCATTTTGGCACGCCCATGCTTGCCATTGGTTATTTTGTGTGACATTGTAAAATGCTGGCTTTTCATTGGTGTGAACGTAGAATTTCTCTCTCCTTTGTGTGCTTGGTTCTCTCCCATGGCAACCGTCCCTTTTACATGTACTCATCCTGTCCTGTCTATTTGTGTTAGTTTTGGCGCACTATTCGTTTCTTCTCGTTTTCTTTTGTTTGTATGGTGAGGCTCATCTCATGCACAGCTGATGTGGAAATCTAGATGTGATTGCTTTTTTGGCCTTACATACCACGCCGTTATGTACATTTATCGGGGCGGGTGCATTCTAAAGGCATTAGCAGAAAATGTAAGCCTCTTCCTAGAAGGAAAACACTCCCGCAGGTTAACCCCTTGTTCATCAAAATAATCTAGCTTCTACAATGACAGCCCCTCATGGCTGCGGTTGGGTCACAGGGGCAGTAGCAGACGGCATCCAATTCCGAACCTACAGGGACTTTGGCAACATTCCACATAGGTCAGAAGCTTTTAAACGTGAGCTTACCCACACACTAGCATAAATGCTTTTATTAGATCAGCACGTTACTTTAATTGACTTGTTCTGCCTCTATAACTGGTTTCCGCTCCCACCCGCTGTTTCTCCTTCACCTCCCCCGTCCTTCTTCAGTCTCATTGGAGAATATTCTGTGTGTCCTGAATGGGTCTAAGAACGCGTGGCTGCTCTGAACATACATTTTTGCAGCTGTGCATCCGTTCTTGTCTATGGCAGCGCAGGTATTTTTCAGAGTGAAATTATCCCTTCTAATCCAGATTCCCGAATCTACTGAGACTTTGGCAACATTCCTCATAATTTAATTACAGAATGGCATGTCAATTCACAGTAACCTGCATTTTGGGCTTAGTTCCAGCCAGGTAATTATGAGTTTTGTGCAAAACTCATTCAAGTAAAAAGGTGTGATTTGACTTGACTTCATCGGAGTATTCTGTCATTTGGGGATAAGTTTCCCTTTTTTTTCTCTTTTTGCTTCATATCTTTTACCTGATTGTTTTTTCTGTTTTTTTGTATATTCAATAAACAGATTTGAAGATAAAAAGGTGTGGTTTTAAAGTGTCACTGATTTCAAGACTTCAAAGAAACTGGTCACTTTGGGGCTGATGCACAAATCTTCTTTCCACACCTCTTACCAGTCTTGCTTCAGGAGAAAATCACATCTCAGTTAAAGAAATATCACAAGAGGTTACAGGAATAAAACAATTGTGAATGAAACATGAGAACGGTCGTGGTAAAAAGCAGGAAGGATGCGTAGAAAGGAGCCTTTACAAAAAATCATCTGCCAGTACGCTATCATCTATCAGCTTCTAGCAATATAACAAGGTCACGCAAGACCAACCTTTTAACATTTGTGTTTCCGAGTAGCAACTAGAGATGGGTGAGCCAACTCTTTTACAGGGATAGGCGAGTCAGAGCCAATCCAATGGTCTGGCTCGGATCTTACAGCCCGTGCACAAGCCGAGCCCTGAAAACACTGTTTTCCCCTGCTGTCTGTAAAGGGTTTCCAATTTGTTTTTTCCCTCACAATGGCACAGTGCACCTACAGTGAGATAACTTCAAAAATGGAAAGTTCTGTCGCAGGTGCAAAGGCAACACTTAATAGTGGTTGATAATTGCACTGTATCTATGGTGAGAAATTCCGAAGATCAATCTTTTTGAAAGACCGGAAGTGACAGGCGGTCGAAGTGCACAGGCAGCATTTTGTTAGTTTCCCTGTAAGCAATACATTTTTCTTAATGTCAAAATATTAAACTCTCTATTTAAACCTCTCTCCCAACTATCGAGGTGGTTGAGACAAAGAAGCGAACGTAGCGTGGGATGTGAAAACCTTTAAAGCTGTAAGTGGGGGGCGTGGCCAAGATGGCGAGGTGAGCGGACGTCTCCTCGACCGGCTCCCGCTCCTCTGAGCCCCTGGACCTAGTTCTGGCGCAGATTCTCCCCCCAGCTCTGCGGGAGACGTGGCAGCGGGGCCGGCGGAGCACTACCGGAGGCGACTTGGCAGCCCGGAGCGCCCGAAACGCACCGACGGCGCCCTCCGGACCAGCGGGCAGGAAACGCCGGGAGGAGGCGGAGCGTCAGGCCGGACTATGTGAGGGCAGGCCCGGACGCGTGCGTACGCGAGTGCCCAGGCCCGGCGGGGCGTCCTTCGGCGTGGTGGTGACGAAGGCCGGCACTAGTCAGCACAGGACGGTGGGGGACCGAGCGGAGTGACCGTGACGCTGGTGGCAAGCAGAGGAGCGACTCGGCCCCGGAGCGCCTGCACCCTCCCTCCGACTAGCCACGAGGGACTTTTACACGTGGGGCCCGGACGCGTGCGCGGGACCCCTGGGCCGCGGCGGCGTCCTGGAGTGAGAGAGGGTCCGGCTGAGGGGTTCGGCGCCGGCGCGGGACCTCGGGGGGTTCCCCTTCTCCCCCCCCCCCCCGGAGCAAGAAGACGAGTGGAGTTGCTGGCGACACCTGCGCTAAAGGGGAGTTGCCGACACCGGAGAGTGGAAACACCGGGGGAAGCCCGACTGCAACAGAGGCGGCCGGAGAAGGGCCGAGCCACAGAGCACCAGGAGGGGCAAGTTCCGCGGTGGACCGCCGCACACCCGACCGCGCTGGGGTACCGAGGTGAGCTGAGCGGCGGACTTACAGAAGAGGCGCCGGGCGGATCGACCCCCTTCCCCCCCCCCTCCCCAGTCCTAGCAGAGCGGAGCGGGGTGCGGTTGAGGCTGAGGGAGACTGACGAGGGGGCCCGCAGCTCACGGACCGGGGGACCTGGAGGAGAGGAGGTGAAATAGCGACCGGAGTGGGCACAGGTCGGGGCCCGACAGAGAGCCTGAGCGGGCCCGGAGCCCGCGGAGGGTGGACTGCGCAGGGCGCACGGCCCCGGTCACGGCTGGGATCTTCTGAGCACAGGCTGGAGAAGTAGATGCCTGACTGGCGCAGGTCGACATCTGCTGCCCCGCCCACAGCGCCCCGGCGGCCGGAGGGCCTGGCCCACGAGGCGGCATTACTGCGGAACAGCGGAGAAGGCCACACAGCAGCGGGAGCCACGGCCCAGTGGGGGGAACACGGGGGCGCAGGGTCTTGGCGAAGACCTCGGCAGAGGATCAGCGGCACGGCGGCCACGGGGCGCGTCCCCGCACTGCGAGCATGGCGGGCAGCAGAGGAGGAAGGAAAGGCACTCTCCCCGAACTACTGGGTCGACACCCGCAAAGAGGGGAGAGGGGGCAGCAGTCGCCTCACACCTCCGGCGGTGCTTCGGAACCCGACGATAGGGAGCCCCCGATCACTAGGTCCTTTATGGAGTCCCTCTTTGGCTCTCTGAGGGAGGACTTCCAAGCCCTGAAGAAAGAAGTGGCCAGTGAAGTGCGGGAGATCCGCCGAGACGTGGACGGCCTGGGTGAACGAGTAGCCATGGTGAAAGATGCAGGCCAAAGGAGAGATGAGGAGTTCGAACAGCTACAACAGGAGGTGCTGCGACTCAGAGACCAACAGATTGATCTCCAGGCACATGCCGAAGACCTAGAAAACAGGTCTCGGCGAAATAACGTACGGGTTCGTGGTGTACCTTCGGCGGAGGAGGGTTCGGACGTAGCAGGCTACCTGAGAGATCTGTTCCGAGAGGTTTTGGGGGAGCCGGAGGAATTCCCCATTCGCATAGACAGGGCGCATAGAGTGGGGGCGCAACGGAGGGCATCGATGCCGCCCCCCGACATTCTGGCTTACCTCTCGGACTACCCACTCAAAGAACGTATCATGACAGAAGCAAGGAAGCGGCAACCCCTGACCTTTCGGGGACATCCAGTGGCGCTATATCAGGATTTGTCAGCTATCACGCTCCAAAAACGGAAAGCATTCAAAATAGCCACGGACTTCCTGAGAGAACAGGGAACGCCCTATGCCTGGGGCCATCCCTTTAGACTCATCTTCCGCTGGAATGGAACATTGCACCAACTACGCTCCCTGCAGGAAACGTGCGGGGTCCTGGGCCTCACAGCAACGGAGGACGACACGGCTTCGCAGCGCCGGGGGCGCCCTGGAGGGGACGGATGGCGGCGCGTGGCCGGGCGGCGCTCCAGGGATCGCCCGGCGCGGCCGGACTCGCCCACCCTCAGGGCTAGTATGGCCGATGCAGTACTGGAGGTGGCCGAGAACACTGGCCCCAGCGACAGTGCACTGACGGCGTAGGAACACTCCGGGGGGAGAACACTACAGCTCACTTTAATTTGCAGGTTTGGGGGCTGGGGGGGGGGGGGCGGGCGGGGTGAGAACGGTGGCTGAACGTCCAGTGGAGGGCTTTACCAAAGACTTGTTCCCTAGGGAAGCAGGATTGGACAATGAGGACTCGGGTGGGAGAGTGGGGGAGAGATATACAGGAGGGGAGGGTCTTGGGGCTGGTGGCTCGTTGCCAAGGGGTAAACTAGTGGATGGGGGATGGGGGGGGGGAGTTTTTGTTGATGTTGGGAGGGGACCGGGAGGGAGGGAGATCTCACGGGGGGGGAACAGGAGGCAGGGGGTCCGGGGAGGGGGGGGGGCATCGTCCAGTGCGGGACCGGCATTATGGTCTAGACAACGACTCCACTGATATGGTATTTGGGTCCTCGAAGGGTCAGCGCGGACAGCCTTATCTTTTCACATGACACCCACAACCCTCAAAATAGTTACGCTTAATGTGCGGGGCCTTAACAATCCGACTAAACGACGTGCGGTACTGTCCCTATTAGAAAGCACTCAGGCGGATATTTGTCTTCTCCAAGAAACGCACCTTCTACCTCGAGATTGTGCTAGGCTGCGCTCTCCCTCATTCCCAACACAGTTCTTCTCATCCTGTACCACCAAAACAGCATCCTGGTGGCCCGGCGCTTTCGGGGAGAGGTTCTTCACAAACAAGCAGAACAGAAAGGCAGACTCCTGGTCTATAGATTCAGGGTGGCTGGTCTCGCCTTCACGATAGGGTCGGTATACAGTCCGAACGAGCGGCAAGAACGCTTTCTTAGCTCGGCGCTGGGGGAGGTCACGGCTACCCAAGACAGGCACCTCATCATAGGATGAGACTTCAATTTAGTATTTGACTCGGCACTTGATCAATCCGCCCAACGTTCACCGCAGGCGGGGGAGTTCTCGGCGGGGTGCAGGGCTCAGTTGGCGGACATGGATTTGCTCGACCTTTGGCGTTATCTACACCCTGGGGAAAGGGACTATTCTTATTACTCACACGCACATAAAACGTATGCACGGCTAGACCACTTTCTGATCACCGGGCCTGTCTGCGCCCTCGCCGCAACAGCTGACATAGGAGTGATCTCCATGTCGGACCATGCCCCGGTGACGGCTACCTTTTTATTACCGTCGGTCTCCCGTGCCCCACGGGTGTGGCGTCTCCGGGACACCTTATTGCACAGAAAGGAAGTCATCAAACAGGTGACGGCTGTGATTCAGGAATACCAATCCCATAACGAGATTTCGGCGACCTCTAGGGTGACCCAGTGGGCCGCTCTAAAGGCGGTACTCCGAGGGGAATTTATCGCACTCTCGGCGGCGGATAACGCACAACGACGGTGTAAACGGGAAGAGCTCACACAGAGGGTCCGGGAACTGGAGCACATACACCGCCGGACGGGGGCCCCCCGGATTTGGCGGCAACTCCAGGGAGCCAGAAAGACCCTGGTGGCTTTAGATATGGACCGCGCAGAATACGCGGCGCTCCGTCTCAAGCATGCCTATTACACAGGGGGGGACAGGTGCGGCCGATTGCTGGCGAGCAGGCTCCGAGTAGCGAGACAGAAACACCTGGTGAAGACGATCACTGACTCCACGGGGACTGCGGTTACGGAGGACGCCCTTATTGCAGAACGCTTCCGCAAGTACTATGCTGAACTGTACGCTGGGGAACCCCCGGATGCGCTAGCAACGCAACGGTACCTAGACTCCGTCTCGCTGCCATCACTGACACCCCTACAGGCGGAGGGTCTGGACAGGGAGATACGGGTAGAGGAGGTCATCTCGGCCATTGCCAATCTTAAACACGGTAAATCCCCGGGACCGGACGGCTACACCTCCCTCTTCTATAAAACGTTCTGCGTAACACTCGCGCTGATTCTCACGCGCCTTTTTAACACCTTCGCGGAGCAGGGGGCCATACCACCGGAGCTGCTGCGGGCGTCTCTGACGGTCATCCCTAAAACAGGGAAAGACAGATCGCAATGCGGCTCTTACAGGCCGATATCTCTCTTGAATGTCGACCTCAAACTCTACACTGGGATCCTAGCAGCTCGCTTGGCTCCCCTCCTACCGGGACTTATAGACCCAGATCAGGCGGGCTTTGTTCCGGGACGCCAAACGGTGGATAACACCAAGCGGATTACACACATCATTGAGAAAGCGTCGCGGATCCGGGGGGAGAGAATGTTGATGGCGGTGGACGCCGAAAAAGCGTTCGACCGAGTGCACTGGCCATACCTGGAGCGGGAGCTGGAGGAGGTGGGGATAGGGGACAAGTTCCGCACCATGATTTTCAATTGCTACAGAGACCCAACCGAGGTGGTGAGGGTAAATGGATGCAGCTCTGGGAGTTTTGCTATTGAAAGGGGTACGAGACAGGGGTGCCCGCTGTCACCTTTACTTTTCGCCTTATACATGGAACCATTCGCACAGCGCATTAGGAACAATCCGGCGGTGACGGGAGTGAAAATGGGCGGTTTTTACCATGCAGTTAGCTTATATGCGGACGATGTGATCTTCTCCTTGGAAGATCCTCTCACAGCCCTGCCAGCTTGTATTGAGGAATTGAACGCTTTCGAGACGGTGGCGGGATTTAAGATGAATATGGGGAAGTCAGTTGCCCTGGACCTCTCACTCGCACCGGCGACCAGAACCCTCCTGCAGAGTCAAGTCCCGATAGTGTGGTCAAGGGACCTGGTGCCCTACCTGGGAATCCAGCTGGCCCCCACCCTGCCCGCAATGACGGCAGCGAATTACACTGCTGTGGGAAGGAAGATACAGGAAGAATTGACCAGATGGGACTGCAATACTCTCTCGCTGTTGGGCAGGGTGGCGGCCGTTAAAATGACCATCCTGCCTCAGGTGCTCTATCTGTTTCGGACGCTCCCGCTACAGCCCCCAGCCGGGTGGCTTCGGCGGATGCAGTCCGACCTGGGGCGTTTTATTTGGCAGGGTAAGACACCCAGACTGAGGAGGGCACTTTCACTGCTGGCGCCGGAGGCTGGAGGCCTCGGCATTCCAGATCTCCGCAAGTATTTTCAAGCGGCACAGTTGCGCTATCTCGTAGAATGGAGCAGGTGGGAATCAGATAAGCCCTGGCTTTTTCAGGATCAAGCGGTGGCGGGCAGGCCACTACAGGAAGTGCCGTTCCTACGCAGGGCCCACCGCCCAGCGAATCTCTATGCCTCCTTCGTCACTCGAGTGCCACTACGGGTTTGGGACGCCACGAATCTCGCACATGGGTTGACCACATTTCCCTCCCCGTTGACGCCACTGGTGGATAATCCGGACTTCACCCCAGGAATGGAGGGAGGTGCGTTCGCTCACTGGCGCACGGCGGGATGCAGGGCTCTGTGCCATCTGTACACTCCAGAAGGGGTCATACCCTTCACGAGCTTCCGACAAGACTATGCCCTTCCCGAGACGGAGAGACAGGCGCGGATCGTCCATTGGGGCGTTGGGGCGTAGCCCCCCCGCCCGCGCCCGCAAGTTCAGAGACGCCGAGGGTGGGGGAGAACTAACTGACAATGCATGTCAGTCAGCATGACGTCGGACCGTGGGCGGTCCGGCGTCATGTTGACTGACATGCATTGTCACAAGCTAGGGAAAGGCAGCACAAGTGCGCATGAGTGGGCATGGAGATTAATTTTTACTCCGTGCCCAGTCATGCGTACTTGTGATTTTACTGCCTTGCGCATGCCCATTAGGAGCCCCTCGGTCTCCTAATGGGCAGGCGGCGGGCGTAGCGTAAGCTGTGCCCTCAGCCAATCCTGGCGCTGCTGGCAGCGCCAGGATTGGCTGAGAGGGGTTGGCAGGCCCCTCCAGTTCCGTTCGTGAAGGCGCCCAGCCAGGGGAGCAGAGGTCTGAGGTTGCGTGGACCCGACCGGCTGCGAGGTAAGTTTTTTGTTTAATAATATTTAATTCCTCTGTGCGCGACCCCCCCCCCACGAGCCGCGACTGATTATTGTACACATTTTATTTGCTTTTTTCTTGGGGCAGGCACTGGAAGTCCATGCCTTTATTTCGGTGGTAGGTAGTGTGTGCCGTCACCGTGAGGTCTTGGTGGGAGGAGGTATGATAACAGATAAGGGATTGCGAAATGTATTATGTCTGCGTGGCTGGTGTTTTGTATATGAGAAGAACACATGGTTCATGTACACCCTCTCCAAGCGCCTGCTTGGCCATGGGACCGATCTGCCTTGAGAAAAAATGGAATGTATCGCAAACGTCACTGGTGACGTTTTGGGCAAAATGTGATTTCAAAGCCGACAAGCCGTAACACACGAATGTGTTCATATTTTGGTAAACTTGGGAGACTGGCGAGATTCAGCTCTTCAGTAGGGACTGAGGCTCGAGCCAGTGTCAGAGCCCTGGCCCGGAGGGGGTGAAGGGCGGGCCCCAGGCATTCATGCAGGCTTCACTGAGCTCCCACTGCTGTCTTGTCTGAGCCCCAAGCCCCAGAAAAGCACAAGACCCTGGTCTGATTGCACCGTGCCATGGATAAGCAAGCCACCGGGAAGAAGGAGCATGCCCCTAAATCCACGCAGCTTCAGGGTTCTCTCAGTGGGGGGCTTTCATGTGGCCTGTGTACCCTGGGTGACAAAGGGGGCTAATTGAGCAAATGTGTTCAACTCATGGACCCCGAACTGGGCAAATATCTTCAAATGAGCGTTCAAAGACTACCAGAGCAATTCAGTCATCTGGTCATCCCGGGCCTGTTGGAAGTCTGACTAAGACCGGTTAGAACTTTGAACCCTGCAAGAGCTGGGGCAGCCGCAGCTGTCTGGTCACACCATCCATTTTGTATAATGCACGGCCTGATAGGCGGCCTTAAAGTTTGGAAACTAGGTCATACGACGCATTCCAGTGGGAGATGGAAAGGGGTTGCTGCTTACACTTGAGCAAGCTGGGCACAGATATAAGCTGCAGGCTGGTGTCTGGAGCCTGTTTAATAAAAACACTGGTTTCCTGTGTGTTTCAATGCAACTCGGAAAAATGTGGATATGGGTCGCTGAAATTCCTTAAATTGACAAAAACTGCAATTGTTGCGAAATGTGCGTCTGTAATAGAAAATTGTGCACTGTTCCAAAGTATATTAACTTTACATACAGTTTCCTCGATGTGTACATAAAAAATACACCAAATGTGTTCATTTTAACACACACACACACACACACACCCTCCCCAACCAAACATCAAACACGTGTGCAAACGTAATTCAAAACAAAAATAAGCGTGTGCATGGTTGTGGTTAAACGTGTTGTAGCATTGTCTGTTTATGAATGTTTCCTTTTTGTGCATTCCAATATATGACATTGCATTCCAACAAAGAGCACATACCCAACAGGAACCAGAGATTGGATTTGCCATTGCTACCCCGTGGGGCAATCTGTGTATGCTTAGTGGAGCTATTCTAGAGGGAAATGTATGCCTTGATTATTTAACTGAGAATTCTCACACAGTCCCTCGTTGTATGTACCCCTGCTTAGCCACATGACTCTCTAACAGGGGTCTTCAAAGTGTGGTCCGCGACGTCAGTCCAAAGCATCGAATCTATCATATGTCTGTGCTCGTCCCATCTGGATCTGTATGCTGCTATCTATAATTTGCACGATTAGCACCAAAATTGACCTCCGATTGTAAACTCTAGAAAAAAGCGGCAAATAAACACTGTCAACTATAATGGGCAATGGTCAGAATTAAAATCAGTAATTTGCCCCTATTTACCCCACGAGAACCGCCATGCGTGTGTTCTAATTCCCTTCTACTTTGCACTGCTAACCCAGTGAAAGGGGGTTTTGCTCTGTGACATACCCCGAACTTTTTGTGCTACCCTGTTGTTTATTCGTAAAGAGGTTTGCTATTGACTGTAGACATTTCCAACCAGGACAGAGGACAATAGAGTGGTCAGATCAAACCGTGGACACAATATAAAATTGGTGACACTCATCCTGAACTTTTACGCCCCACTACTTTCAAATATCACCAGCCGCCACTGCGGAGAGAATGCGATATTTGCAGGCCCGCCACTGGGCGTCGCACCCGCAGGTACGTGAAACGGCGGATAGACGATTGCTCCCTTACGAGCGCTGGCTCTTAACTCGTGCATCCGACACCAAGCTCATAAGTGATCTCTATAAATTTATCCAAAGGCCCGCTTCGCACTTCTATCACCCGGGACGGAAAAGATGGGAGAAAGAACTTGGTAGGACCCTGAGCCAGAAAGAATGGGAACAGGTGGCGTACAGAGCTAGACATTCAGCGTACCATACAGGCCTAACAGAAACCCTCACAAAAATATCCATTTATTGGTATTACACCCCGGACCGCATACACGCCATGGATGGTAGCAAAGAGGCCACATGCTGGAGGGGCTGTGGGCGGGTGGGAACGCTGACCCATATACTGTGGGAATGCCCCCTTCTGGACGCCTACTGGAAGGAGGTGTTAGACAATGTAGACGCCCACTTTAACATTGAGCTGCCGCGCTTCCCAGCCTATATCCTACTGGGCCTTCCGAACGCGCTGATGTACCCCTTAAAATCTCGCAGAGGTAGGCAGATAGCAATAGCGCTAGGGTCGGCCATTCAAACCATACTTATACATTGGCGAACCCCCACACTTCCCACCATCACCGGATGGCTGCACAGACTATGGCACGTGCTTGGAATGGAGAAGATGTCATTGGCGGCGGCGGGGGAGGTAGAGCAGTTTCAAGATATCTGGCAGCCATTCCACTCCCTTCTGGCCACGGAATTTAGAGAACTGACCTGCCCGAGATACCTTAGACTCTTGCGGCTTACGGGGACGGAGGGATCGCCTCCTTGACCACGCTAGAGCAGGGGTGCGCTAGGGAGGGGAACACGGGACCGTGGGAGATCAAGCATAGGCCGCACTGGACGAGGGAGGGGGGAGGGGGGGAGGGGGGGACGCGGGGGATCGGGGAGTTGGGGAGGAGGGGAGGGAGGGGGCTGTTGGGGATAGCCATTGTTTGGTTTTTCTTTTTATAAAATTCGAGAACGGAGAGTGTCCTCAGGGACCGGTCTTAGCTAAGGGACCTACCACCCCGCTGGAGCCCTTACAGCCAAAGGATGACGTTCGGTCAGGCATGTACCTGTGGGCTCGCTGGAACGCGATATACTCCTTAAGGGGTAGGACACTGCGGGGAAGTCTCCCAACCTTACCCCATCGCACAGAGGGGATTCCGTGATTCCCTATAGATTCAGGGGCGGCCGGCCCCGAGGGGTTGTAGGCGACATGCTGTGTATCAAACTGCCTTAGCAACCGCGCCCGGGAAGGGCTTCAGTTGTGCTGATACTTAAGTATGCAAATTTGCTGGCCCGAGGGGTTGTAGGCTGCAGAAGCGGATGCCGTTGATGTCTTTTTTTAAAAATGTTTTATTAATGTCAATAAAAAGATTTAAACCTAAAGCTGTAAGTGGCTGTTCCTGTGTTACTATTGAAAGATACTCCTTTTTAGACATTTTACATTTTTTGCTGACATCTGGCATTATTTCTACAACTCTTAGCTCTGAAACCATCCACCAAGGAGCATGAAGCAAATTTCTCCCCTCTCTCTCTAAAGCCCTTTCATTTTCACCAGACACAGTGACAACAGAAGGGTTAACCTCCATCAAAGGTAGTGCACCTACCACCAGATACAAGAGGGAACACCTGTGCCACTTTTGAAAGGACTGACATCAGAGACTGGTAGCGCAGGCAAAGCCAATAGCTCTGGCGAAACACTTATAAGGTCTAAAAACGAGACCTATTGACTAGGCCAATGCTTGTTTAAAATGGGTTACCAATACTGGCTGCATTCCCTCTGTGAAGAGTTGCAATAATTAAGCCCATACATAAAAAGGAATTCCGAAGTGAGCTAGAAAATTATCGTTTGATTTCCTTTTAGAATTTTTTGTATAAAATGAATTCTCAGAATTATTCTCAGACTCTTCATACACTTTTTGGGTCTTGGGCGTGGTAAAATTCTCAAAGAGCAAGGATGCTTTTGATTACAATACTCCACAGTAGACCACTGCTCTCCACTTCGGGGTGCTCCCCGCAGGGCAGTAAGTATAGTGGGTAAACTGCTTTGTCAACTTCAAGGCGGCATTTGATAGAGTTGACTGCAGGATCCTATGGAAAAAACTTGCCAGATGGAATATTCCTAAGGATTTGCTGGCTATGATTTGGGAAATCCATAAAATAAATTGGATACAGGTTGATCTAAAAGGGCTGGGAAGTCTGATAAAATTCCTGTGAACAATGGATTAAGATAAGGTTATGTCTTAGCTCCCTTACTTTTTAGTCTTTTTATCTCCGATCTCCCAGACATTTTCGGAGCAGTAAATTTGTTCTTTACAAAGATTGGAAGGGTGTATATCATTTGTCTTATGTATGCGGGTGACTTAGTTTATGATGGCTTTGACACCAATTGGCCTGAAAGGGAAGTTACAAGCTTTAAATGCTTATTGTGAGACAAATTCCCTGGTTGTAAACATGGATAAAACCTGGGCTATGATCTTCTCAAACAGGCCAAAGAGATATTCATGATTGTTTAATTATTCACACTTAGAACATGTACAAGAGTAAAAATATCTAGGAATTACGTTTTCTTGGAACCTGAAATGGGATAATCATCTGATGACCGTGAGAATTGAGTTACTTAGTACAACAAATGCCTTGATGAGATTTGACCTGAGGTATGGAGGTTTTTACGTTTACCGACTTATGAAGGTCTGAACTGGGAAGTTCATCCCAAAGGGGCAGAATTGTTGGCACTGGACCAGCGGGTTGATTGGGATTCCATGGATAGTCTTTGCTTAGAGACCCTCCCTTTTCGTGCTCCCTAAGAATTCAAAGCTGTAGGAAAGTGCCTCTTTTTGTCACGGTCACCCACACTTTATGCCACTGGTACTGATGTTTTGCGACTGATGTGCACTGTGTACCTGCTAACCAGGCCCCAGTGCCAGTGATCTATCCCTAAAAACAAGGTAAAATTTTCTAATTGTGTTACAATTGGTACACACTTTAGAACCCCAGAAAGTCCGTAGTAAATGGTACAAGTAGTACCTAGGGGCTGGTACTAAAGAGGGTCCCTAAGGGCAGCAGCATATATTATGCCACCCCAAGGAACTCCACCCCTACAAATTTCATGCATACTGCCATTGCAGGCTGTGTGACATGGTGCAAACCATGTGTAAAAATACGACATGGCACACTCACTGCGTGCCATGTCAAAGTCACTGGCAATTATATTTGTAAGTCACCCCTACAGCAGGCCTGATAGCCCTAAGACATGGTGTATTAGATTACATGTGAGGACATATGTGCTTGAGCAGATATGCCCCTGTGTTGTCTAGTTCAATTACTAATTGGTACAAGTGAACAGGGAAACCATCTTTAGTAGATGTACTGGGCACTGGTCATTACGAGTTCCCCAGCTACATGATGGCTTAACTGAAACAATTTGTGTTTGGTATCCAGTACTAAATTTATTATGACATGCACCTAGAGGGCACCTTAAATGTGCCACTTGAAAATCCTAGCAGTATCTAGTGTGCTGGGTGATTGGTAGCGACCAGCCTGCCACCCGAGACAATTTTCTGATCCCCTGCAGGTGAGAGCCTGCACTCTCTGAGGTCAGAAATAATGCCTGTTCTGGAGGAAGGTGCTCATACGTCCTCCAGCAGGATGGCTAGTGATTTAGCATATCAAAGCCAAGGGCAAGCCCCTGCCACCTTTGATATGAGACCCTGGATTCCCCCAGGTTTGGGAGATGGCAACCCCAGCCCTGGGGCTCATTCGGCACCAGGACAGGCGGGAAATTAGCTAAGAAGGCATGTTGCACCACCAGGCTAGTCACACCCATAAGATGGGCTAACTGATGTGTTTTTGGTGGAATTAGTAACTCTGGGACAGAGGTATGCCCACTCCCCACAGAAAGTGGTCATATAAGGGGTGTAGTGACCCCAGGGGTAAGTAGCCCATTGGCTACTACCCTTCACACCTTTTAACACCCCTAAATTTAGTATATAGGTAGTCACTTGATACCAGGAACTCAGATTTGTCTGCCTGAGGAAGAAGGACAAAGAAGAGCAGAAGACGTGCCAACTGTGGACCAGAATCTACTTTGGGGCAAAACCCAGCCTGAATGCTGCTCTCCCGACAATCACAGACACTGACTCGTCCAGAAGTGGAAAAGCATTCCCATACCCTTGGAGGTTTGCCCAGCACTTCCTCAACACAGCAACATCTCCCTTGAAGTGGAGGAGCCACTTCCCTGCACTAGCAGGCACCAACTGCAGCTTCCCGGTCCAGCAATCTTTCGACCCCCAGGTCCACTGAGGGAGCGGCACCCCAGTAAAAAGGTCTTTGTGCTTCATGAGGTCAGATCAGTCTACCTGCCAAGTCTGGAGATGCCAGGACGCCAAGGTGCTGTCCTGCACTAATACCCAAGGTACCGGAGACAGTTTCAAGCACCAAGACTTGTTTGTGTTCAGTCGGAACACCACCATCGTTAAAACTTACCTGCACGTCGAGGGATTTCAAGAGAAGCCAGCTCCACACCGAGAATGGCCCTGCTGTGTTTCTTTTCCCTCTTCTGCACGTACACCGAGAACCGTGAGCGCCTCTAACTCACCAACCCACCGAAAACATCCCCTCTGCACCCCAGGTCCCCAGCCCAGACTGATGTAAACCAAAGGTGTCTCTGTAGTTCTGAGACCCTTAAGAGCCCAGCCCCCATTGGGTTCTGCCAGACTGGCCCATAAGTCCCCCATAGCAGCCTTTTCTTACAGGTACTTTTCCCCATTGACATTGGGACATTAGCGTGTAGTGTTCAAGACTACCACAGCTGAAAGGACCTCTGAACCTGGACACCCCATGGCAGGTAAACTTGAACTGTTGGTGCTTTCTTGGATCTTGGCCCCTACGTATCTTAAGTCCAGAAGAACAGTCCTGTAAGTTTTTTGTAAGTGTACCTATGCAGTGAGTCTGTCTCCCATAGGATAACATTACTGCATTCAAAGCTAATGTCTCAAATCTGACAGCTGTCATTTCATACTGTTTTTACTGTGAAATTTGGTAACGTCTAAAGTACCTACCCGATTCCGATGACCTAGGTCTCTAAAATCATATAAAAAGATATGCTAATTCTCTAAATTGGTCTCTAGATTCTTCTTGAGAGTGTGTCTCATCTATTGACTCTGTGTGTAGTGCAAATGCTTAACACTACCCTATGATAAGCCTAAACTGCTTGACCACACAACCACAAAAGAGATCATTTGGATTATCACCTTAAAGCTTAAGCCCTGTAAGCCAATAAGAGTCCTTGGGACTTTCTACATAGTGTACCTCATTTTGGTACACTACATAAAAAGCCAGCTTCCTACAAATGCCGCAGGCAGTGATGTTGGATCTCAATCTCGACTCCTGCAATTGCCAGATCACATGCCTTGCATTTTGTGCACGACCTTAGACACAAATTGTTGTCTATGATGATGCAGGATATAATGCGGTCTGCAAGCAAACATCCTCCAAATGTTATAAAGACAGTGAGGGAAATTGGTATGGCATTTGATTAATGGATGTAGGGGGTCAGATGACGGCCAATCAGCTTAGGAGAGTCTTCCAGGAGAGAGCTATGCTCTACTCACTAGCCAGTGAGAAACAGTACTTCACCACAAAAAGCTCTGTAAGCCAGTTCCTAGAATACCTGTGAACAGGGGTGTCTTTTCCTTATTTGGGTCAATTTCTGGTAAAGAAATTATGGAATGGTATTTTTACAGTTCCGGATCAGGATTTACCCTGGCTGGAGGATTTGTGGTTTTAAAAGGAGGGTGTTAGATAACAATGGCCATTGTTTTTGTAATTTGCAAATTACATTTTACGTAATCTATCTATTGTTAGACTGTACCCTCTTTCTGGATGAAAGGAAAAAGTTCTTGCACCCTTATTTCGTGAGGTCTGGATTAAGATCACATTATGATGCACTGGTCACTTTGTTGGCACTGGAGCAATTAGATTGTGCTATTGCCATTGCCAAGTACATATTGCTTATTCAAAAAAGGGAGTTTTAAATTGCATTTGGCCATATTAATCTTTGACAAACTATTTGAATGTTTTACCAATATCATGAATTGAGCTATCTTAATAATGACGTTGCAAACAGTGTTGAATGGTCTTAAAAATGTAATGCAAGGAATTGTAATGATACTATGAATTGTGCTTTTTAATAATAAAGTTGCAAATAGTGTTGAACGGTTTTAAGTGATGTAACATAAGGAATTTGTATACTTTTAGTGAATGAAATTGCTCACTGTACTGTTTTATTTTGTGTATTTCTTTAAGATGTATGTCTTAGAAATACATTTATTTTTAATTAATTAAAATAAAAGGAAGAACATTTTTTATTTGGTTTAAGCACCCCCAAAGCCAAGATGCTAAAAACATTTTTTTTAAAAGCTATACTAGGAAAATGCAATGGATTCTTACAGGCTTAAATTCTCTAATAGTCACACATCCATCATTTGTAGCACAATGCAATCACCTTTGAAAGCACTCCCTCCTTCTCCTCCTTTATATTTAAAGTAAATGAAGAATTTATACATCTGGTACTGAAAACTAGAGCTTCCAACCTTTGTGAACCTTCTAGTGTTGTGCTTATGAATAAGCACTGGCAAACCCAATTTGTTTGGTGCTGGCTACCATCTTTTTAGATTCGTTCATGCTTGCTTTTGGTTAGTTATAGGTTTTGCAAAACATAATTGGTATGGAAGCTGCCTGGCACTTGTAAACCAAAATCCAATACACTGGCTAAAAGTTAACATTTTTTGTGGTCTGAAAAAGAACATATTGCAACAGTAGTTTCTGTCTGGCACAGACGGGAACTACATTGTGTATGGATCTGCTCCTTGTAAAAGGGCAGAATGCGGTCAGTCACAGTGAAGTTTTCCACTGGTTGAAGTTAACTGACCCATGTTGTATGTTATAGTGGGCAAAAAAAAAATGTGAATGACACAATAACTGAATTGATAGATGAAGAGGGCTGGCTAAACACCACCTTAAAATATATATATATATGTGATACAAATAATTTTAGTAAAATCAAAAGGTATTGCCTAGAGCCAGACCTGAAAAGATTCTGTCAATCCTAGCAGCGGATCTTAGAAGCACAATCAACACTTGTTCTAAGATCAACATAGCAGCTGATACGCTCATCAGGCGCTCCATCTATAATATTGAAAGAGGAAGTTTCACTCCACTGCTGCAGGGCAGTCCCCTTCCTGGAAAGGGGATGCATGCTGCACAGGACCTGCTTCACTACTAGGTTCTGGTTTGCATCATTGCACCAAGAGAGAAAGAGAGCAGAGGTAGCACAGGCAGTGGAGGAAGATGTCAATATCTCCCAATCAGAGCACCTATTCAGCGGGTAGCAGAATTTACCCCATCTTGCATGGAAACTGTATTGAAATAGGCAGAAGAATAAGGAGAAGTACTGCTTGATAGTTTTAGAATTTGTTGAAACAGTCATTAGGCCTAAGGCAGTTCAGGTACTGTTTTCCACCATCCCACCACTTATAAATGCAATGTTACCTGCGCCTATATGGGGTATCTATATGGAATATAACAGTTACTGAAGAAGGGTAAAGATCTCAAGGCATGTGGTTCCTACCGACCTATTGCTCCCCGGAACTTCAATGCTAAACTGTATTAAAAAATCTTGGCAGCTAGATTAGACAACTTTCTTCATGATTTGATCGATCCGGACTAATCCGGCTTTATTAAAGATCGACAAACTCCTGACAACATTCGGATAGTGATCCACCTGATTGAGAAGGCCTCCAAAAAATCTATCCCAGGGTTCTTGCTGGCGCTAGACGCAGTGGAGGCTTTCGACTGGGTAGGTTGGACATTTTTATTTAATACCTTACAGAGATTTGGCTTCTGTAATCAATTTATTACCATGATTAAGGCAAAGTATGTGACGCCTAGTGCCAGGGTCTTGGTAAATGGGGTGAGTTCTGACCTCTTTCACTTGTTAAGGGGGACAAGGCAGGGGTGCCTGTTGTCACTCATGCTGTTTTCTTTAAGTATAGAGCCATTAGCAGCCAGGATTAGCTTCTCATGGCAGATTCAGGGAATACAGTTTAGCTCAATAGAGCATAAGATCTCATTGTTCGCGGACGACGTACTGTTATTTTTAACTGTGCCTCGGACCTCTCTGGAGGCCCCTTATGAGGGAGTTGCGTCTTTTTGAAGAAATAGCTGGATTCAAGGTTAATCTATTCAAATCTTTCCTACTCAGTTTGACTCTACCACGATTGGAGTTGGAATCGCTGGGGAGGTTGGTTCCCTTTCAATATCATATTTGGGCATTAAGATAACCCCTAGTCTGTCCAATCTTTACCGTGCTAATTTTCCGCCCTTGCTGCAGCAACTGAAGATGGATTTTAGAAGATGGGCGTCCCTTTACCTCTTGTGGCTTGGGAGAATAAATGTTGTCAAAATGACAAGACAGCAACGCAATTAGGAAATCCCGAGCTGTTTAATTCACCAGATAAATTAATGTTTGAAGATTTGTCGTGGGCCAAGAAACCTTACATATATATGATACACACTGAAAGAGAGGCTAGAGAGTTGATGAAACCAATGGTACAAGCGCACCATCTATTGAAAAGAAACTGCACTATGGAACCCTACTTAGATGTAGTAACTACGCCCCATCACTGTTTCCTTTTAGTAATATTTAGATTCAACTGTTTGCACTTTTTACTGGCAGAACCCCAGGGGTGGAGAAAGGTGGACAAACTGTGTCCCTGCACCTGCGATAATTTCTCCACCCAAGATACTTTGCATTTTGTTGTTCTGCGAGCATTATTTGCACTTTCGTAAACATTTCATCCTTCCTATTTTAAAGGGCAAAGGCTTTCTGCAGGTAAGGCCTGCTCTAACATATTTGCAGATGCTGAGTAATGTCTGGGAAACCTTTAATATTGCTAGTTTCTTGGTTGTGGCGGTTAGAAAAAGGGAAAAAGAAGGACCCCATGATCTGGCATATATCAATCTTTTTAATTAAAATGAATTGTATGTTGAGCTGGCTGATTATTATGTCCAAGAAGATTTTATAATTTTAATGTATGTAATGTTTATGTATCAGATCTTTTATTATGTTCAAAAGACAATGTTTGTTGCTCAAGTCCTATTGTTGTTTTAAAAATAAATTCTTGTAGTATGCTTTTATGGGTTTAATTAACCGAATAAAGTGATTATGACTGACAGTGCTGCCTAAGCTTCTCATTACAGGGTCTTCCAATTGAATTGGATCAAGGGTTTTCCCTACCCTGCACTCCATGGTAATTCGGTTTATTTGGCAGGACACGCTTCTCATATAAATGGTTTGTCTTCCCAAATCCGCTGGAGGTCTGGCCCTACCTGACTTTAATTTTTATTACCAGGCTGCCCAGTTGAGAGTAATTCGTGAGTGGTCAGCGAGAGTCAGACAATCACTGGCTTCACATGGATAGAGCAGTGGTGGGAAAGTACATTTGGGATTTACGCTGGAAGACTTGGGGAGACAGGCCTGTCAATGCCTATCTGAGCACACCCACGCAGACCACACTGAAGGTTTGAGACAAGGTAAATAAAAGAGCTGCATGGACCACATTTCCCTCATCTTTCACTCCTATTCACTTCAACCCGATGTTCACTCTGGTGTTACAACTGGGACCTTTCGAGGCATGGAGGGAGGGGAGCTGCCTTGTGGTCTCTGACCTCTTTTACAACTGGGTCATTAGAACATTTGCACATTGTCAGTGGGACATCAATGTCCCCGCTACGGAACATTTTCGCTATAATTAATTAAAGCATTGGGTGCTTCACCCCGAGGTATGAGAGGCAGCCACCAGAGAGCTCACACCTATCGAGACATTTGTTAAAAAGGGCTGTGGGAACAAGGAGGGGTGCATTTCCTTTCTTTATGGTCTCCTATTAGACACTTTGCTGACACAGAGGCCACTTCACATGGAGCAGTGGGAGACCACTCTTGGAAACTCTATTCCAGAGGCCGGCTGGTTCAAACTGAGGAAAGACATCCCAAAATATAATCATTCCATGAGTTTGTGGGAAGCTCATTATAAACTGTTATTTGACTGGTATCACTACCCCATCAAACTCAAAAAGATTTACCCCAATAAGTCAGATCTATGCCCGAGAGGTTGTTGAATGGTGGGTGATTTTAAGCATATATGTTGGGATTGTCCAACGATTCAGCCATTCTGGAATGAGATTTTGGCCCAGATCAAGTAATTCCTGGGATACCCAGTCCACAGTGACCCTGGTTTCTTTCTGTTGGGGCTTAGAAAGTGACTCCCATAAATTACAAATGGGACAGGTCAGTGTTGTGGCTCTGCTTGAGGGTAGCAAAGATGGCAGTGGCAGCTGCTTGGACACAAAAAAACGCAACATCGTTGACATAGCAGCATGCAAGGTTGTGGTGCGCATCAAGAATGGAAAGAATGGCTGATATCTTATCGGGCGTTTTTTATAAAAACCTTTGACTGTCTGGGGACCCCTGTTGAATTTCCTTTCAATAGGCTTACCTCTATGAGCATGTCTCACGCGTATGAGTACACTACATCTTTCTCAGTTCTAAGTGGAAAGCGCCTTTAATGACAGAGCCGACCAAGGCGGTATGGAGGTAGCCCCGGTCCTCTTGAATCGACCAGGGTGGGATGGAAGAGCCTGCATAGATATTTAAATTCTATCCGTTTACCATATATTGTTTGTTTGGGGGGATATTTGTATATTAGGGACATATGTTATATCATTTACGTTGTAGGCAAAGGTGTACTTCTGCTGTCTGGTCAATCCTAGGTAACGATATACGGTAATTGGAAATTGCTGTGTACTTTTGTGATGGATTGTGCCATATGCTACTCTATGCTGTTAGCCTACTTAAAACCAATAAAACAGTTTTGAGAGAAAAAAGAAGCATTATTTAGAAGTTTGTGTAAATGATGAAAGAGAAAGTCATATATTGTATTACAGGATCCACATCAAAATTCCATAAGATCTGTAAGCAAATATTTTCAAGTTGCAAACAAGCAAAGATGTACTCTATGTATTGTGCATGAAAGAAGGGGTCAATAACTATATTCAAGTTTCATTATGAAGGAAATGAGGATACAGAAATTAAAACATAAAACCCTTTTTTCTTACAGCTCTGATGAAGACTGTGAAGTAAATGATTATTAAAAATGTAAAGAAAATTTAAGAGATTGTGTTTACAAAATGGATTACTATACCACAGCAGGTCCTCTAAACAGTGACAAATGGGAAGCCAGATCTGTGCAATAAGCAAGAGTATCTGATGGAAATATGACCCTGACAGTGACACAATCAGTCACCAATCTCACATCAGTCACATCAAGAACTGGCGTCCTTGTATCCCAGGCCTAAAACAAATCTGGTGTCAAGGCAATCATTAACCTACCTTAAATTGTGTATGCTGTTGCATATTTCTTATAGTTTCGCCAGAAAGGGGGGATAGTACTATAACCTTTAATTTGATTTAGTGGTATTGCTTGATAGGGCTAGTGGCGCCACTCAGGAGAATAACACTGGTATTAACTTGCGAAAATCTTGATCTCGGTACTGCAAGGTAGGGAGAACCACCCGTCTCCCCTAATCAGTGATCAGAGTCACTTGATTCAATAGAACCCCTCTGTGGGTCGGAAGTATCACCACAGATAACGGACAGATTAACCAGGAAGAAAGCCTTGATAAAGTCGCCAGACGATTTCCCATGTTAGCGACGAAACACGTGTCAGCTGTTTGAAGACCGGAGGAATCATTAAAAGAAAGGACAACAAGAATTCATAGACTGGTGTCGAATCTGTGCTCACACTCTGCACCAAGACAATTGTATTATATGTCAATCGTCTGCTGGGGAGTTTGTATTTAGTCCTATAACCTGCAGTATACTAATATGATTTCTCCAGCAGGGGTGCAATTACTACCCGTAAACACATTGGTACCATTTTAGAGAAAAGGAATCAGAATATGTTAGCCTTGTTTACAACATGGGTCTTTGATGTAAGCAAATTATTATATTAGGGATCTTTTGTATAACGTCTATGATCTTGCTCATTTGAATTCTACTTTCCTTTCAAAGTCTTTTTGCAAGAAGGCATTGGATGCAAATGCTGTATATTGTTACACTTAGTTTATTTTTTCAAAAAGCAATCAGATATGTCATGTCCCATAATCTAATAAAAAGGAATAAGAAACCAAAATGGAAGGACTGCGAAAGATTTGGAAAACACAAACAACTGAAGTGGACAAACCCACACAAAAAAGGAAAGCAATGAATCCAGAGGCAGTGGAAAAAACAGAAAACATAAATGGAGGATGAGAAGAAATATAAGGGGCCAAATAATGGTATGAAGTATACTCAGTCCTGGCCGCTCTTCTATGAAGGGATTTTCCTCTCTCTCTTCCTTCAGAGAAGATATCACAAAAATGTATCACAACACAATTAAGAGACAAATCACACATAAGGTTGCTTACCTTTAAATCATCAGGTTTCTTTATCGTCAGGCTCCTGGAGGGTGAATGTGAGAGAGAAATGATCAGTCATTTTTAAAAGCGTGTAAAATTGAGAAAAAGGTGCAACACGATAGGAACAGCAAGTACTGAAAAGTAACAAAAACCTTCATGGTGATTCTGGAACTTCGTGTCCTTGAATTGATTCATTCACATCTAGTAAGAAAATAACAAAGCTCCACAATAAAGATAACACTTTAAAAGTTGTGACAACTATACTCTTTGCCCGATGCCTACTTGATCAGATGTAGGTATTCATGTTTTTTGATACTGCGATGTTGGATGGGGATCCTTTGATATTTTTTCAACAAAGAGTTTGTTGGTTCCAGGTAAACTGTCAGTTCCTCATGCTTTCACGTTATATAATAGTCGCTCAGTTAAGGAAGCATGAGTCTCTGTGGAAATTCAGAAGGGATTATTTCCTAATTAAATTAATTTGTCTTAGAAGAATCAAACAAGGGAAAGTCTGGAGTACCACCTTGTCTTTGTGTAAGACCATAACAAAGATTTTTAGAGAAAAACGCACCAATTTGTCTGGTAAAGTTATGCTGTATATTGTCATAAGATACAGAGGCTCATGTATCGATTCAGTACTGACTTATTTTGTAAACCTTACTATGCATTTAATAAAGACGCAACTTGTGTGGAGTAGAAGAGAATGCAAGTTTTTTCAGGTGCTTCAGTGCCAATGGTCTGGTCTAGAAAGCACAGATATTGATGGGGGCTTTTGTTGCAGAAACCTCAACTTAAAGATGTACTGACACATTTCTGCATCCAGGGACTGTCTCTCCCGAACGGTTGATTGACTATACTGGAATGGGAGTGGTGGCATTTACTTGTAGCGTGAGACTTTGCCAGCTAGCATACTGCACTTGGAAACATTCCATATTACACACGTGTGACAGTTTGTGTCTCATGTAAAGTCAAGTCTTTCCTTCAGTACTGTTTCACTTTTAGTCACTGATGGGCAATGGTTCTTCTGCGACCTCATCTGAATTTTATGTCAGGACCGGAGAAGAGGATTATGCTTATATTTCTTCCTTTATTTTTAACTCCTGCAGACTTCAACACTTAGTGACAAACCACCTTAAACAGTAACCACCGGGCTTGGAAATAAACAATTTCAGCCAATCAGTGTACAGAGTGTCCCATCATAAGCCACATCCTTCCTTCAAGCTCCTTCTTTCTTTCCTACTCCAGTAGGCAATCAGATGAGTATCTCCTATTTTTTCTTGTGATTGTTTAATAATTCGGACCGCAAGAGAGCAACAGCTCCTTATAAATTGCCTGTACTGATGGCCGGCTCCTATGCTATTCAATGTTGGACCAAGGTGAAAATGAAATGTTGTGTCCTAAAGATGGACAACATCTCGGTGGTCTGTTATATCAATCATCTGGGAGGCACCCGGTTGAAGGTTCCAGCAGATCTAGCCAAGGATTTCTGGACGTTATGCTTGACCAACAATGTCTCAGTCACAAGGTAGCATATTGGTGGTCGACGGAATTGAACGACATGAGTCGGTGGAAACTGGATCCAAAGGTCTTCGTGCAGATCAAGAACAGATGGGGACCGTTTACAGTGGACCTCTTTGCATCGAGGCTGAACTATCAACTGGCATTATATTTCAGCTGAAACCGGATCTTTTGGCGGCGGATGCATTTTTCAAAATTGGACCCAGGAGCGGGGTTATGCACTGCACCCTTTCGCGATGAATATGAGGCTCCCAGCCCCTTCAAGGGGACAACAGGCGAATGTGGTTCTTATCACGCTGATATGGAAATCGCAAGTCTGGTTCCAAGTTCTTCTGGAACTTTCTTGGGTTTTTTCCAATTCATCTACCCCACTTTGGGACCCTCTAGGAAACCCTCACCAGTTAATCCTGCAGGAAAATATGTCTCTCAAGATGTGGAGGATTACAGGGAAAGATGGAGAGTCCCTGGACATTCGCAGGTGGCAAACGTTACAAGTCAGCCAGGTCGAGATGGGTTAGTTTGTGTATGCAAAAAGGCGAAGATCCTACGGGGTACAACGTTGTCCAAGTCATGAATTTTTTATCTTCGCTGGCCTTGGATGGTCTGGTTTACAGAACAGTAAATACCCTCAAGTCAGCTTTTTTGGCGGGACATATCCCAGTGCAGGGATACCTGATAGGGGAACACCCTCTGGTAAGTAATTTAATGAGAGGCATACGTTTATCTCTCCTACTGAAACTGAGTTATTCTTCCTTATGGGATGTTAACAGGGTTTTAAATCTGTACCTGTCTTAGCAGAACCATTACATTTTTATCCTGCAAGAAGTTCTCAGGCAAAATGATGCTGCTCTGCCTGGTCTCTTGCCGCAGAGTTTCGGATATTTGAGCTGTGGAGGCAGTGTTTTTACCCTGGAAGGGGTCACTTTTCACATATATCAGAAGAACAAAGTGCAACTTTAGGACCATGTTTTATCCAGCTTTTGACGGAACCACAAAATAGTGTGTGGTATGCTGCCTTAAGGTCTATGAGTATATGACCGAGGGGATTCGGCCTCCTACGGAGTGACAACTTCTGGTATCTCTTAAGAAACCTTTCAAAGCAGTCTCTTCTCCCAATCAGTTTGAGGGTCCATTGACTCTAAAGCTTTTACTCTAGGTGCATGGCTAAAGGACATAATCAATGCAGCAGATTGGTCTTCGCACTCCATGTTTTAAAGGTTCTACTTTAACTCTGATAAATCCTTGATACAGAGTCTTTGATAGTGGACAAGCTTTGAACGAGCATAATCCTTGCCTCCGGTCCAGACATAGAATGTAAAATTTCCTAGCCTACGTAACAGAAAGTTTCAAATCTATGAAGGACGCGTAGGCATGGATTATTCCCACCCAAGGTTTTGGAGAATTCCTCCCTACCCTGTTTAGCTCACAGAATGTAAATTTCCAATTCAGGGTACGTATGCAACTTTCCGTAAGGTATAAGTACCAAAACTATTTTCTTTGATTGTTCAATGTTGGCATGTGACTGTTCTTTATTCCAGTTAGACATTTTCCTGTAAGGTGAATATGACTGTTGAATCTCTCTATGATAAATAGTTCTTGATTGAAGTCTGTTACTGAAGTATGTTTTGTTCCAGGTTCCGATCAAAATAAGGTCTCCAATGGAGAGTAATGAAATCAGATCCTTGGGCTATTGTCGCATGAAGAAAGAGGGAGCTTGAAGGAAGGGTGTCGCTTATGATGGGAGATTCTGTATACTGATTGACTAAAATGTTTTATTTCCTTTCCCAGTGATTATTGGGAAAGGTAGTTTCTTATTAAGTGTTGAAGTCTGCTGGAGGAAAAAACACATGAAGAAAGATGAGCATAATCCTTGTCTCCGTGTCCTTAATAGAATTGAAAGTTTGCTTTAGGTAGGTTAGGAAATTTTATATTCCACCATAAACAGGGCAAGACTCATCAAATGGTAATTGGGGGTGTGAGCCAAACAATAATACAACAACAAGACAGGAGGAGAGGTCCAAGGGAGGGAGTTTAAAGACCTGCAAGGAAAAACATCCCCTTATCCAATACAATTATAACACAAAAATATCCTTGGATCTAAATATGTACACAAAGAAGCTGATGATTATCAGGTATATGTCTTCGCTAGTCTCCTCGGGGGAGAGATCCCTTTTAGGACGAATACCCTCACCCACCTATGGTGGTATGCTTCATCATATGGGTTTCTCCTCCCAGTGGGAACACCTAGTCCCACTGAGGGCTACAACCTCCTCACTGTGAGGAAGGAGCTCAGGGATGTTTTGAAAGTGGCACTATACTACTGAGGATGCTAAAATCCCATATGTATGAAGTGTGGTCGGGTGAGGACGCAGCGCAAAAAGGTGAAAACGTGAGTAGTGATAGTGAATTACAACTGCCTAGTGTGAACAAAACATAACCTTTATTCACTTGTACACACTGGTAGCGTTTTAAAGCAGTGCAACAGGCAGTGTAAATTATAAACTGCTCAGTTTAACAAACGGTCGACATGTTTCAGCAAAGGTGATCTAAGCAAGTATCTAGGTTTTCTTCAGGACCACTAGAAAGATAAATTGCTGCTGCTAATAAAGTGGAAAACGAAAAATATGTAAAAATATACACAGAAGCAGCAATCCTATGTGTTGTTAGGGTATCACTGGAACTATCTGTATATATAAAACAAAAAAAGGGGGGGGGTGTTTTGGAGAAGACATATACAACAAATCAAACATAAATGTCAGTGCATATACAGTCACAAGGATTGCAAATATCCTTGAGAAAAACATATAATTACGTATATACATGTTATAGTGTGAGGGATTTCCTTCATAACACATTCATGACACTTACCCTAAGGTATAGGATAGATAGGCGCACCTCAACCTGGCAACAGCTCAGGGAAGGGGGCCCCGCTCTGTAAAAGATGTAAATAGGATCATATGTCACACAAATTGACAACTACATGTGGACACTGATCTACAAAAAATCTGTTTAAAGGTGAATACCACAACCCGGCTCTGGGTATGGTGCATGGAAATATATTTGAGATTTGTATTAAAAATGGTATTGTAGCAATAATACGGTAACTTGAGGTAAAAAACAGGTCAAATGCAACAAATTCCAATTAGAAGGATTTTAACATATGACTATTTGTAGGTGTCGCTTTCGTAAAGACAAGTATCCCCAAAAGTATAAGCGGTGGAATATATAGAAAAATAATCTCGCTTACTTATAAATGTCAAACTAATGACCGAGGGGTATTACAACGTCAGCCCAAAGGTATTGAACCACTAGCTCGTATCCAAACGCACAAGTCTCTATTTGTGTAACGATATATCTGTAAGAGACATTAGTTAGTGATAGATTCCTTACCTTAGAATATTCCCAGGCGTCAGAATGGATCTGGAAAGTTTTGCTAGCAGTACCCCTGCGCGTCAGTCGGTGGCGTCATGCGGATCCGCGTCCGTCGCTGGTGTCGTAAGCGCCGAGATTACATCACGGAGACTACTTAGGCGCCACCCATGCGCGCTGAAGTCAGTTCTGTACACGACTTTCCGCGCCAGGAACGCAGAGCCATGCAAGAAACTGACCACTGGTGCCAAGAAACTAGGGCCCTGAAAGGGATATCCTTAACCCTAGAAATCAGTTCACAGAACGGGGAGGATGGGTGGGGCGGTAAGGAATCTATCACTAACTAATGTCTCTTACAGATATATCGTTACACAAGTAGTAACTTGTGCCTCTGAAAGAGACACGTTAGTGATAGATTCCTTACCTTAGAATAGATACCCCAGCAATACCAACCCCGGTGGTGGGTCTGCAAACAGGATTACACCAGAAAGTCACAGAGAACAGAACGGCCAAAGAAGCCATCTCTCCGGACCGGACTGTCGAGGCAGTAATGCTTGGTAGACGTGTGCAGCGAGGCCCACGTAGCTGCCAGACAAATGTCGTGCAAGGGGACGCCGCGTCCCAAGGCAGTAGTGGCTGCTGTCACCCTGGTAGAATGGGCACGCAGCCCCACAGGAGGCTCCTTCTTAGCCAACGAATAACATGCTTTGATGCACAGAACGACCAACCGAGAAATGGTTTGTTTATGCATAGCCCGACCTCGTTTGGCACCCACGTAGCCAACAAAGAGCTAGTCATCCACCCGGAACTGTTGTGTGCGCTTCAGGTAGAACGAGAGTGCGCGTTTTGGGTCCAGACGGTGCAGCCTCTCTTCCTCTTTGGAAGGAGGCGGAAAGAAGGTAGGCAAAGTGATGGTCTGCCCGATATGGAGGGCGTGACAACCTTTGGCAAGAAAGAAGGACGGGTCCTTAAAAGCACCTTGTCCAGGTGAACAGAAAGGAAAGGAGGTTTAGAAGAAAGAGCCTGGAGCTCACTCACTCTTCTGGCAGAGGTGATAGCTACCAGGAAAGCCGTCTTGAGAGTAAGAAGGCGCAAAGGACAGGTATGAAGGGGCTCGAAGGGAGCGCAGCGCACATCAGATTTGTCAAGACAAGGTTTAAGTCCCATTGAGGCATGACGAATGGCACGGGAGGAAACGTGTGCGTAATGCCTTTCAGGAAATGGTTAAAAACCGGGGACTTAAAAAGAGAAGGCTGATCTGGAAGCCGTAAAAAGGCGGAGATAGCCGAAAGAAAACCTTTGATAGTGCCCAGGGCAGAGCCCTGCTGGGCCAAAGAAAGAAGGAACAGAAGGACTTTGGAAAGAGGGGCAGAAAGGGGATCCACAGCCTTAGCTGTGCACCATGCCACAAACTTGTTCCAACTGCAGGCGTATACCATTTTAGTGGAGGGACGCCTGGCTGCCAAAATGACATCCCAGACTTCGGGAGGAAGAACGAAAGCGGTCAACTGTAGCCGCTCAATCTCCACCCTTGGAGGTGGAGGCTGGACAGGTTCGGGTAGAGGACCGTCCTCTGCTGCTACGACAGAAGATCCTCCCGAAGAGGCAGTCGGAGCGGGGGCTCGATCGCCATGCTGAGTAGCTCGGGATACCAGTATCTTCGTGCCCAATCCGGAGCCACAAGGATGACTTGGGCCTAGTCGCGCCGAATCTTCTTCAGCACTCTGGGCAGAGGTGGAATAGGCGGAAAGGCGTACAACAGACCGCAACACCACTTGCGACGAAAAGCGTCGCCGAGCGAGTGCCGCCTTGGAAATTGCAACGCGCAGAACTGATGAAATTGCGCGTTCTCTTCGGTGGCGAAAAGATCTAACCAAGGCTCTCCCCACTGCAGAAAGAGACCTTGCACCACGTCCGAGTGCAGACGCCATTCATGATCCATCAAGCACCGGCAGCTGAGTTCGTCCGCCCTGGCGTTCAGAGAACCGGCCAGGTGTTGAACCACCAAGGTGATGCCTTGATGTTCCAGCCACGTCCAGAGGCGCAGAGCCTCCTGACATAGGGTACACAACCCCACCCCACCTTGCTTGTTGCAATACCACATGGCGGTGGTGTTGTCCATGAACACCTGCACTACACTTCTCCGGACAGAGGGAAGGAATGCCTTGAGTGCAAGTCGGATCGCCAGAAGCTCCAAAAGATTGATATGGAGCCGGGACTCCACCGGAGACCAGAGGCCTCTGATCTCCGCCTCTCCCAAGTAGCCACCCCATCCCAGGAGGGACGCATCCGTCACCACTGTGTGCTCCGGTTGGAGAAGAGAGAGGGATCTGCCATTGACCCAATCGCAATTCGTGAGCCACCACTGCAATTGTCGTGCAGTGCCCTCCGAGATCTGGACATGATCGGACAGGTTTCCCTGTGCCCACTGGAACTTCAGGTCCCACTGCAGAGCCCGCATATGCCATCTGGCATGTTGCACGAGGAGGATGCAGGAGGCCATCAGACCCAGGAGCCGGAGGGTCATCCTGACTGAAACCCGGGATAGAGGCTGAAAGATCAGAATCATAGCCTGAATATCCCAGACTCGCTGTTCGGGAGGATAGACCTGAAACCGCGTCAAATCCAGAACCGCTCTGATGAAGGGGAGCTTCTGAGAGGGACTCAGGTGCGACTTCGGCACGTTGACGGAGAACCCCAGCAAATGCAGGAGGTTGGCCGTCGTTTAAAGCTGGGAGACGACTGCCTGGGGCGAGCCCGCCTTCAACAACCAGTCGTCAAGGTATGGGAAGACTGACACCCCTGACCTGCGCAGATGAGCTGCGACCACCGCCATCACTTTCGTGAACACCCGAGGGGTGCTGGTAAGGCCGAAGCGGAGCACGGCAAACTGAAAATGCTCCGGGCCTACCGTGAACCACAGGTAACGCCGGTGGGCCAGCAGGACAGGGATGTGAAAATATGTGTCCTGCAAGACCAACGCTACCATCCAGTCTCCAGGGTCGAGGGCAGCCAAAACCTGAGCCAGAGTCAGTATTTTGAACTTCTCCTTCCGGAGGAAGCGGTTGACGTTCCGGAGGTCCAAGATGGGGCGCAGGCCCCCTTTGTCCTTCTTGGCGACCAGAAAGTAGTGGGAATAACAACCACTCCCTACTTCCGGCCCAGGAACGCACTCAATGGCCTCCTTGGCCAAGAGGGCCGTGACTTCATGCTGGAGAAGTACCAAGTGATCCCCCGACATGCGGTGTCACCGAGGTGGCATGCCTGGAGGGGAAGACTGAAAGGGCAGGGAGTAACCCCTGCTGATGATCTGCAACACCCACTTGTCCGATGTGATATCGCGCCAGTGGGGGAGGTGGTGGCGGATCCTGCCACCCACCGGCGTGGGGTGCTCCACAAAGCTCGGATTAGGAAGGTTTGGAGGTAGAAGCAGCAGGGGGGCGGAGGGGGACTGACCCCCACGCTGATTCCCAGACCCGCCCCTGCGGAAGCCGCGGCGGGGCTGAGGCTGGTTCTGCACGGGCTTGCAGAAGGAACGTGCCTGGGCGCCCCTACCGTGGCCACAAAAGGAACGAAAACCAGGAGTGGCCGGGCTCTTAGCAGAAAGACCCAAGGACTTGACCGTGGTTCACGAGTCCTTAAAACGCTCCAGTGTACTGTCCGCCTTATCGCCAAACAGGCGAGTGCCATCAAAGGGCATGTCCATGAGCAAGCTCTGGACATCGGGTGAGAGCCCGGTAGATCGCAACCAGGCATGGTGATGCAGCGCCACAGACGTAGAAATCGCCCTACCCAGTGAGTCCGCGGTGTCCAAACCACACCGGATGGCGAACTTAGCCGCATCTTTACCCTCAGCAACAGTATGGGACAGCACAGCGTGGATCTCCTCAGGACACTGAGGCAACACTTGCGCAACTGTATCCCAAACCTCGTGGGAATAGCAGCCTAATAAGCAAGCGATGTTCACTGACCGTAGCCCCAAGCTGGCCAAAGAGAACAACGTCTTACTGTACCGAACTGCTCCAGCTTCTTAGAGTCCTTATCCGGCGGGGCCTTAGGAAAAGCACTCTGTGACGTCGAGGCTTGGATGACCAGGCTCTCAGGTGTAGGATGAGTGGTCAGAAAAGCGGGGTCACCCGGCGCCGGGTGGTGATGCCTGGCAACATTCTTATCCTCAGGGGCCCCTGTGGCCGGCATCGACCAAGTGCCCAACAAGACGTCAGTGAGGGCGTCGTTGAAGGGAAGCAGGGGCTCCAACGAAGTGGACGCCGTCTGGAGCACCTCAGTGAGGAGATTAGTCTTGAGGGCCACCGTAGGAAGATTGAGGTTGAGGACCACAGCTGCCCGACGGAGCACCATCGTGTAGGAGGCACCCTCCTCCATGGTAGGCGGGGGTGAGGCAAACCCCATGTCAGAAGAGACATTGAGTTCGCCGGCGTTTTCCAAGTCGTCCACCCAGTCCTGCTCGGAGTCACACTGACGGGCAAGAGGGTCCTCGGACCCCTCCCAGTCATTCTCGACTTCTGTCCCAAGGGGGAACAGACCGCGGCGGCAGAGCTGGAGCCGGAGAAGGAACATACGGCGTCGGAAACGGCACTGGCCAGGGCCGAGCCGGCGCCGCCTCCCAATGCGGATCCCAGGTAGGAACAAAATGGTCCTGGAACCGGGGCAAGGGCGGGACAAACGGCACCCATTGCAGCGCCGGAGGCAGAGCCGAGGCTGGCACTGGGGCCGGAGCTAGCAGCGCTGGACCTCGCGGGGCCGGAGCCAACAGCGCAGGATCCCGTGGCGCCAAAGCTGGATCCACCGGCGGCGTCGACAACCCAACAGGATCTGGACACAGGACCGCGGGCCCGAAGGCACGCCGGCGGGAGCCCGAGGCCTGAAGAGGCAGTCCATGGTGACAAGAAATTCTTGCACCTGTTCGGGAGTCGCCGACGGACCCGGGTAAGGCGGGTAGGCCACGGGACTCCCAGGCTCCAAGAGAGCCGCAGGGGCAGAAGCCCTGTCCCCCTCGTCCGCATCCGAGGACCGGCGGTGGGACGTTGGAGAGCGAACACGCTTCTTCGACTTCTTTTTTTGTCGTTGCTTACTGGAATCCGAGGGCGAAGACTTGGAGCCCAAGGAGCGACGACTGCGGCCCCGCGAGCATTCCCGGGAACGGTCCCTGGACCTGGAAAGGCGTTGGGACGAGTGCCGGGCCTCCAGCAGCTTCCGGCGCCGCTCCCTCAAGGCCTTTGGGGCTATGGCCCGACAGTCCCGGCAGGACCGGGAGTCGTGGTCAGTCTCCAGGCAGTAGAGGCATACATCGTGGGGGTCCGCCACCGACATATTGCGACAGCAGGCCCCACAAGACTTCAATCCAGGCATCCCTATGTGCACCAAGGAGAAAGAGGGAGACAAAAAGTCTCAAAAGTGTAGTCAAAAAGTGACTAAGCTACGTGCTCTAAGCGGATCTGCGCTTGCTGGCGCGGAAAAAGAAAGAACTGACATCAGCACGCGTGGGTGGCACCTAAGTAGTCTCCGTGACATCATCTCGGCACTTACGACGCCAGCGACGGACGCGGAGCCGCATGACGCCACCTACTGATGCGCAGGGGTACTGCTAGCAAAACTTTCCGGATCCAGTCTAACGCCTGGGGAAATTCTAAGGTAAGGAATCTATCACTAACGTGTCTCTTTCAGATATAAAGATATCAGTCAATGTTAAAAGCGTGGTATCCCAGGCAGTAGTGTAAACATTCTCGCTAATATGTTTATAGAAATACAAATCTCAAATATATTTCCATGCACCATACCCAGAGCCGGGTTGTGGTATTCACCTTTAGATTTTTTGTAGATCAGTGTCCACATGCAGTTGTCAATATGTGTGACATATGATCCTATTTAAAAAACAATTTGCAGAGTTTTATATAGCGTGAACTTGACCCGAATCCAATCAGGTATCAGAGCGCTTTACATAGCACCAGTTACGTTACATCAGGACACACATTCATTCTTAGGCACGGGGAGATTAAGTGATTTGCCCAGAATCACAGGATGTTCAGCGTCATTACCGAGACTCGAACCCAGTTCCCCAGGTCCGAGGTCGAGCGCCCTAGCCGTTAGGCCTACATCTTTTACAGAGCGGGGCGTCTTCCCTGAGGTGTTGCCAGGTTGAGGTGCGCCTATCTATCCTATAGCTTAGGGTAAGTGTCATGAATGTGTTATGAAGGAAATCCCTCACACTATAAAATATATATACGTAATTATACGTTTTTCTCAAGGATATATGCAATCCTTGAGACTGTATACGCACTGACATTTATGTTTGACTGATTTGTTGTATATGTCCCCCCCTTTTTTTGTCTTATATCTACAGATAGTTCCAGTGATACCCTAACAACATATAGGATTGCTGGTTCTGTGTATATTTTTACATATTTTTCGTTTTCCACTTTATTAGCAGCAGCAATTTATCTTTCTAGTGGTGCTGAAGAAAGCCTAGATACTAGCTTAGATCACCTTGGCTGAAACATGTCGACCGTTTGTTAAACCGAGCAGTTTATAATTTACACTGCCTGTTGCACTGCTTTTTAATCCTACCAGTATGTACAAGTGAATAAAGGTTTTGTTTTGTTCACACTAGGCATTTTAATTCACTATCACTACTTTTCACCTTTTTGCGCTGCGTCCTCAC
The DNA here is from genome assembly GCF_964204655.1 of Triturus cristatus. NCBI lineage: Eukaryota > Metazoa > Chordata > Amphibia > Caudata > Salamandridae > Triturus > Triturus cristatus. Next base: position 728,069,035 of record NC_140592.1, on the reverse strand, counting down.
CCGACCACACTTCATACATATGGGATTTTAGCATCCTCAGTAGTGTAGTGCCACTTTCAAAACATCCCTGAGCTCCTTCCTCACAGTGAGGAGGTTGTAGCCCTCAGTGGAACTAGGTTTTCCCATTGGGAGGAGAAATCCATATGATGAAGCATGCCACCATAGGTGGGTGAGGGTATTTGTCCTAAAAGGGATCTCTCCCCCGAGGAGACTAGCGAAGACATATACCTGATAATCATCAGCTTCTTTGTGTGCGTATTTAGACCCAATGATATTTTTGTGTTATAATTGGTGTGAGCCAAACCCCATGCACTGCTCAAATCCTTGAAAAAGCAAACCAAGTGAGGCACAACTCAAAATCAGGATGAGAATGCAGAAGGCAATTTTCTATCCTCCTTAAAGGCAGAAAACAAAAACTGGGTGGCAAAAGCAGTTCATACATAGGTAGGTGGAGGAAACTAGGTACACAGACAAATGCATCCTCTATGTTGCCATCAAACATTTTATGGTCAGTTCCCAAACAGCTGTGAAGAAGGGACAGCAGTAAGTACTAGAGGAGTTTAGATATTGATTTAGATGATGGCTTGTCTCATGATGTGCAGTGAGCTTTTAGTTTGTGTAGAAGGTAAGCGGTCTTGATATTTACTGATTAACATGTTTGTAGAGAGGTGCACTCCTAAGTCGCTGTATGATTGTCTCACTGGGCATTGTGAAGATTGGATGGTTTGAAGAGGCGTTATGTCCTGGTTAGAGAGTCAACTGCATAGCTACTTTGTTAGTAGGAATGTAGAAATTAGCTGCGTAAATATGGATTGGCTTTAGTGTGATTAGTTGAAAAAGATAATTTGGAGTTTTGGGTTGTTTAGTTAGGTGGCATAGTTAATTGTTGTGTTGGGATTTGGCACACAGATCTGGTTTTTCACCAGGCAAACAGGTACATTAATGCAAGCCAGGATATATATTGTTAGGCAATGTGCTGTTTTGATGCACAGCTGCGCTCCTGGATAAGCTGATTGGGAGAATGTCACAGACTGTTTTGGCGAGTTTAGGTAAAGCAGTAAAGGCCACATTTATGGTTAATGAGCCGAATGCTATGCTGGGTGAGTATTAGTTGGTCTATTGAGGTTGATGCTGGCAACAGATTTATGTAAATGGTATTTGACAGATGACTGGTAGGGTCAGGAGAGGATCATGTTGATTGGGGATTAAGCACTGTTGTGTATGGAGCAATAAGATCAAATAAGATAAAATGGACAGATAGTTAGTAATGCTAAATGAAATGCATCTCTATGGGCTGGTCTTAACAATACCTTGCCTCCAGTGCTTCTTCAACACTCTGCAAGAGACTCCTGAAAACATGAAGGAAAAAGTGTAAGGTGCAAACAGAGCAGACACAGCCCTCGTTCCCTCAATTGAACAATGTCTATATTATTGAATTTAGGTACATAATTTGTATGGGCTTTATTGTCTTTGGGCACAGTTTCTGCCAGGCTGGTTATCTTGGCATGGTAGGTTATATGGAGATATATTGGGGATTGATTGGTCTTAGCCATCTGATCAAGGAGGGAATTTGGAAGTTAAGTGAAAGGTTTGGAGTCTAACTAGCGATTGACTGCCTGTAGGCTGAGTGGAAAGGCAGTGTTTTCAATTTTTTTTCTAAATTCACAGTGATTCTCTTTGAGTCTTAAGGAAAGAGGTCAGGAGTTCCAAAGGGCTGAGTCTTGCATGTGAGAGGTTCTGGCAAAACAGATGAGACACACAGTATTGGCCACTGTTTTCTGGAGGGCGCACAAACTGTATGTGCAAGTGAACAGCTATCTTGTCTTGCATGAAGGGTGGATGATAGCATGTGGTATCCCTGTGTACTGTATCCTCTCTCCCAAATAAGGAATATGCTACTTACCAGTATGCATCTGTTCTTGGCATGTAGAGCTGCAGATCTACACACTTTTGCATAGATCGCCATCTGGTGTTGGGCCCGGATGTTTGCAGTTTGTTTTTCCTCTTAGAAAGTCTTTGGAAGTCACGAGGTCGGTGACTCCTCCTTTGGATCGTATTGCGCATGGGCTTCGGCTCCATCCTCAGATTGTTTTTTTACCAACAGGGAAAGATGGAGCGTAGTAATAACAGTGAAGAAACCCATGTGTGTTGTATCTGAATAAGATAGACTGGAACAGATACAGGTAGCCGGGGAGGCGGATGGGCGTGTGTAGATCTGCAGCTCTACATGCCAAGAACAGATGCATACTGGTAAGTAGCATATTCCGTTTGAGGCATATGAGCTGCAGATTGCACACTTTTGCACAGACTATATAGCAGTTCCCAACCTTAGCGGCGACCACCGGTATCTGTTGCAGTGGTTTGAAATAGTGTTTTTAGTACAGCCTGGCCCACACTAGCTTGTTGCTTGGTTTGCACATCTACACAGTAATGTTTAGTGAAAGTGTGCGGTGTTGACCATGTAGCTGCTTTGCAGATATCATCTAATGGGATGTTCCCTAGAAAAGCCATAAAAGCCCCTATCTTTCGTGTAGAATGGGCTTTAGGGGGAACGGATAGCGCTCGTTTTGCTTTGTGGTAGCAAATCTGGATGCATTTTACAATCCGCCTAGCTATCCCTGATTTTGAGATGGGGTTGCCCTTGTGTGGTGGAGAGAAAGAGACAAACAGTTGTTTGGTCTTTCTGAAAGGTTGTGTTCTTTGGATATAGTAAAGTAAGGCTCATTTGACATCTAGCGTGTGTAGAGCCCTTTCTGCAACAGTTTGAGGTTGTGAGAAAAATACCGGTAATTCTACCGATTGGTTGAGGTGAAAAGGGGAAATGACTTTAGGAAGGAATTTTGGGTTGGTACGGAGAACAACCTTGTTTTGGTGCATTTGAAGAAAAGGTTCTTGTATGGTAAGTGCTTGTATCTCACTGACCCTTCTAAGGGAAGTGATGGCTACAAGAAAAGCTGTTTTCCATGTGAGAAATTGCAGTTCACATTTATGCAAAGGTTCGAAGGGTGGCCCCATTAGCCTTGTGAGAACGATATTTAAGTTCCACACAGGTGAGGGTGGTACTCTGGGGGGAATTATTCGTTTTTGGCCTTCCATGAAGGCTTTAATGGCAGCTACTCTGAAAAGTGATAGGTGCTGCCTGTTTTGTAGGTAAGCGGCAATTTCTGCGAGGTGAGGCCGAATGGAGGTATATGCTAGGTTACACCTTTGTAGATGGAGTAAGTAGCATATGATGTGTTGTATAGACACGTCTAGAGGATTGATTGTGTTGTTATGGCAATAAACAACAAATCTTTTCCACTTGGCAGCGTAGCTGGCTCTAGTGGTAGGGCGTCTAGCTTCTATGATGACGTTCATACAGTCAGGGGAAGGTTTAGGTATCCGAATTCTAGGATTTCAGGAGCCAGATCGCAAGGTTGAGCTGAGCTGGGTCCGAGTGCCTGATCTCTCCATGGTTCTGGGTTAGGAGGCATGGTGAGAGGTGTAGCTTTTGGTGTGGTACTACCGAGAGTTCCAGCAGCGTGGTGTACCACGGTTGTCTGGCCCATGTTGGAGCTACTAGGATCAGTGTGAGGGAATGCTGTTGTAGCTTTCGCACCACTAATGGAATTAGTGGGAGAGGTGGAAAAGCGTACGCAAATTTGTCTGACCAGTTCATCCATATCGCATTGCCTTTGGACAGTGGGTGTGGGTATCTGGCGGTGAAGCTTGGGCATTTTTTGTTTTCGTGGGTGGCGAAGAGGTCTATCTGCGGATGGCCCCACATTAGAAAGAACGGGTGAAGAACCTGCGGGTGAAGTTCCCACTCGTGGATCTGCTGCGTCTGTCTGCTGAGCAGATCTGTCATGGTGTTTTGGACTCCTGGCACATGTTGGGCTAGGAGAAAGATTTTGTGTGGAACTGCCCATCTCCATATGCCCTGTGCTAGTTGAGAGCTGTGGAGAGTGTGTGCCGCCTTGTTTTTGAATGTAATACATGTCCGTCATGTTGTCTGTGCGAATGAGGACTGCCTTGCCTAAAATCTGTCTTTGAAAGGATTTTAGGGCTAGAGAGATTGCTAGTAACTCCAGATGGTTGATATGGAGTAACTTTTGTTGCTGCGTCCATGTGCCCTGCACTGTGAGGTGTAATAGATGAGCTCCCCAGCCGGAGAGCGATGCGTCTGTTGTTAGTATTATTTGTGGAACCGGGTCCAGGAACGGTCGACCTTTGGAAAGGTATGTGGTGTTCCACCACTGCAGAAAATGATGTGTGCGACCGTCTACCAACACCAGATCTGTCAGTTGCCCCTGGTTCCATTGGCGCGCCAAGCACTCTTGGAGTGGACGCATCTGGAGTCTTGCGTGGGGCACTATGAAAATGCAAGAGGCCATCAACCCTATCAGTTGCATAAACACTCTTGCTGGAAGGGAGTGTTGAAGTATGAATTTTTGACGCAAAGCCTGAATGCTTGCAATCCTGGCCGGATTGGGGTAGGCTATGGCTTTTGAGGTGTCTATTGTGGCACAGAGGTATTGCTTTATGTGGGATGGTGTTAGCTGGGACTTTTGGTGGTTCACCGTGAAGCCTAGTTGGTGAAGTAGTTGGATTGTAGTGGCGGTGTGGTGTACACATTGGTTGTAGGACGTGGCTTTTATCAGCCAGTCGTCCAAATATGGGAAGACGTGAATGTGCTGTCTTCTGAGGTGTGCCGCCACTACTGCTAGGCACTTGGTGAATACCCTTGGTGCTGTTGTGACCCCGAATGGGAGCACCTTGAACTGGTAGTGTTGCCCGTCCACTACAAATCTGAGGTACTTTCTGTGAGCATGGTGTACCGGAATGTGAAAGTATGCGTCTTTCAAGTCCAGTGTGGTGAGGAAGTCGTTCTGGGAGTGGAGCGGAAGCACCTGCTGAAGCGTTACCATGTGAAAATGGTCTGAATGTATGTATGTGTTTAGGGGCCGGAGATCTAGAATAGGTCGTAGAGTCTCGTCCCTTTTTGGTATTAGAAAATATAGGGAGTAGACCCCTAAATTTTGCTGATTGGCGGGAACTTGTTCTATTGCCTGTTTTTGTAGGAGGGAGATTACCTCCTGTTTTAGTAATGTGGAATGTTCTTGTGACATTGGGCGTTGCCTTGGTGGAATGTTTGGGGGGGGTAGATGTTAATTCTAGGCAGTACCCTGACCGAATAATTTGGGTCACCCATTTGTCTGAGGTGATGGTCTCCCAGACATGAAGGAAATTTTGTAGACTGCCCCGACCGGAGTGGGATGGTCTGGGGGGAGCGGGGGGAAGTCATTGGGTAGGCGGTGTGGCAGAGTGGGCGGTATTTGTTTTTCCTCTGCCTTTATTGTTATTGCCCCTATAGCCGCCTCTTTGATAACCCCTTGTGAAGGTGGACTAAGTGGGGGATTTGTAGGAAGTGGACGCGCTATCTGAGGAGTAGCCTCTAGACGTACTCCGAAAGGAAGAGCGGCGAAAGGAGCGCCTAGGAGGGTGTGACTGCAGGGCTCCCATAGATTTCGCCGTATCAGTGTCCTTCTTCATTTTTTCGAGGGCCTCATCTACCTTTGGGCCGAATAGGTGTTCTTGGTCGAAGGGATGATTTAGGATGGAGGCCTGTACCTCGGGTTTGAAACCTGATATTCTCAGCCAAGCATGGCGACGGAGGAGGACGCTAGTATTAATGGCCCTGGAGGCTGTGTCTGCTGCATCTAAGGCACAGCGTATGGAGGTGTTAGTTATTGTCTTACCCTCTTGAATTAATTCATTGGCCCTATTTTTGTATCTTTCCGGGAGGTGGTGCATTATGGTTTCTAATTCATCATAATGCGCCCTATCGTATCTGGCCAATAGCGCTTGGGTGTTGGCGATACGCCATATATTGGCTGCCTGTGACGCAGTGCGCTTTCCTGACGCGTCCAGTAGCTTTGACTCTTTGTCAGGTGGTGGTGCTTCGCCTGACGCCTGGGAATTTGACCTCTTTCTTGCAGTGGAAACCACTAGGGAATCTAGTGGCGCTGGCCCTTTGATATATGCAGGATCTGTGGGGGCAGCTTTGTACTTTTTTTCTATGCGTGGGTTAATGACCCTGGCCCTGACTGGGTCTTTAAAAACCTCTGGCGCATGTTTTACCACCCCCTTGAGCATAGGTAGTATGGAGGTAGACCTATGTGCGGTATCAAATGTGTCGAGGAGGAAATCCTCCTCCACTGGGTCAGTGTGTAACTCTACCCCGTGATAATGTGCTGCCCTCTGAAGTAGGTGGTGGAAACCTAGTGAGTCTTCCGGTGGAGATGGCCTGGAAGGATAAAGGTCATCTTGTGGGACGTCTGGAATATCTGGGTTATTGTAGTTGTCCCATGGGTCTGGGGATCCTGTAGGGGTGGGGTCTTGGGGCACATCCCCTGGATCATGATATGGGTCCCCCTGATCATCATCGTCTGGAGACGGGGTCGGAGAGCGATGAGGTGGGGGTGGAGAAGGCGGAGGGGGCGGAGGTGGGAGGGTGGAGGAGGTGGAGGAGGTGGGGAAGGTATTCTGAAAGGGGAGGTAGCAGAGTCCTTCCTCTTTGGAGGTGGAGGCGGAGCCGGTTTGTCCAAATGTCTCTTTTTGGAAGAGAGTGCCAAATGTCCAGTTTTTGGATCCTTAGTAAGAGTTTATGTAAGGGATCCGGTGTAAACAGTTCCTGTGACAATGTTTGTTCCGTCGGCGCCGAGGTCTTCGGGGCAGATGACTTTTTAGGCTTGTCCGTGCCGTGCTTAGCACTGGGCTTGGGAACCTACGATTTCTTGGTTGGTGCCGAGGTGGGCTTCGGCGTGGAAGTGTCGGTGCCGAGGGCCTTATGGGGTTTGGTCGGTACCGAAGATGGCGTCAGTACGGAAGCGCTGGGTTTCGACACTGAGGAGTTCGGTGCGGAGCTCGGTGTCGAGGTAGAGGCCGGTTTCTTTTTCGGTGCCGAGGTGTGTTTGTGGGCACCGCTGGAAGGCTGGCTCGAGCCCGATCCGCCGGAAGGCTGTTTGGCTTCTTCACCGGGCCCGAAGGTGGGGTGTGTGAAGCAGTGTCTCTGGTCTTGCCTAGGCCCGGAGGCGAAGGCGTGACCAAAGCCTATTTGGGTGTCGGCGCGGGTATGGGGGGGGCTATATTACTCATGACCCTCTGCGCCGGGGTGATGTCCTCTACATCGGAGTCGTTGGATTCGGAAGCACTGACGAGGTCCTCTTCGGTGTGCTGCTGTCCCGGATCTTCGACGTCGTCTCCGAAGATGTCGACTGCAACGGAGGTCGAGGAGTGCGCCATGTTTCGTCTGGCTCTTCGGTCCCAAATAGTCTTTTTCGATCTGAAAGACTTACAGGCCGGACAGTCTCGAGCCTCGTGTTCAGGGGAGAGGCAGAGGTTGCACACCTCATGAAGATCGGTGTGAGGGAATATGGACCCACATCGAGGGCACTTCTTGAATGGAGTTCTTTCCATCAGCCGGGACCGGAGCTTGGGTAGGCCCGAAGGCCGGCGTCGACGACTGGAACCGAAGATTTGTCGATGAGAAGGTGATTGAGGAGATAGCGATCGAAACAATACCGCGATGTGAGTGAGGATTCCGCTTCGATCCTCGAACTGGAAATGTTCGGAACCGGAGCGCGAAGATTACATCCGAGCCCGATGGCGGAAAAAACCAATCTGAGGATGGAGCCGAAGCCCATGCGCAATACAATCCAAAGGAGGAGTCACCGCCTTGTGACTTCCAAAGACTTTCCAAGAGGAAAAACAAACTGCAAACATCCGGACCCAACACCAGATGGCGATCTATGCAAAAGTGTGTAATCTGCAGCTCATATGCCTCGAACATCCTATTATAAGTCCTTTCAGATATATTAAAGCAGTTACAGTAATGCTAACCTCCCTCACAAATAGCCACAGAACACAACAGGGCGTACCTTGCTCCTTTATTTGAAAGAAATCCACACATGGGAGAGAACATCTCTATCATGAGAGGTTGGTGCTTAAGGGGATACTTTTATGGGGATGAGACTTATCCATACCATTTGAAACCATTCCTATATCACAGAATACATACACCTGTACAAGGAGACACACACATTTACTGCACACCTCTACATCTGCTGGTTAATGAGGCCAGAACAAAGTTGACCCCCTTGATCCCTTAGGACATACCACAGCAGGCTGCCCTGGGTATCTTGTCACCATTATCTTGGGAACTTACTGTAATTCGCCTGCTAAGACTCCTGGGCTAGACCTCTCAAGCCTACCTGTCAGCATACTGACAGCATCAACCATTATAATTTACTGTAATGCCCAGGGCTCCGATCACTTGGGTGCCCTTTTATGGTCACTCAGCTTGTTTGCCTACACTTTACAGTGCACTTCATCTGGACTCTGATGTGATGCCAAAGGATGCCGGATACTATGAGCTCTGGAACAATAGGCCAAAATGCCATTCGAGGGCACATGAAACAGTGTGTCAGAATACGTCACAACACACCTGTCCAGCACTTGTGCCACTAACTGGTTCCTAGCCAGCCATAAGGGGAATCTTCCCAGGAAGGTTCAGAAGGGAAGCATCTGAAGGGTAAAACAGCACCAGCTTCCCTCAAGGCTTCCTAACCCTTTTGAAATCTGTTTACCTTTGCCACATGCTTCAAAACATTTGGGTCTATGAATACTTAGGGAATGCTCATTGATCCATCTGGCTGATTATACTCGTCTTGTGCATACTAACAGCCAGACTCTAATCACCTAGTCCATTAAGCCACACATCTGTTGCTACGGGAAGCATACAGTTGTACTACTTCCGCAAGGCTATAAATAGATGTGTCCCCATGAAAGATAACTGGAGCATGCACACAAGTCTTTCATCTTCTTAATAATGCCCCACTCTAGTGACCTAGTCACAACATTTACTATAACACTCATTCTATTGAGAGGAACCCTACACAGAAATTTAAGACAAAACTGACTCCTGCCTCACACATTGATAACTTATATTTTATTTTTATAAATAAAGGAAACAGGGGACCAGCCTGGTTCATTTAAATCCTCCTTCACCTCGAACAAGGCAATCAGCTGAATATTTGTCAGCCCAGTGCAAAAGGTAGCCTGGGCTTCTGAACTAACTTTTCAGGAAAAAGATTGAAAATGTCTTAAGAGTAAAAAAACATATCTGCAAATTGGTGTCTACTTAATATATGGGAGGCCACAGATCTCACCCCCATGGATCAAATTGCTGTGACTGTGGGATTGATAACGGTGAAGCACAATATTGCACGTGAGTGGAGGTCTATCCAAGTGCCCTGTCTGAGTGGCTGGAAAAAAGACATGTACTCGTGCGTGTTGGTGGAGAGGGCTGCATATGAGGGAAGAGGTTGCCCCAAGAAATGGATCAAAATTTGGAGAAGGTGGAACGTTTTCCAAGGTGGAATATGTACTAAGACTGTTCCTCTTGACCCTAATGTCCTTTGTTTGGGACTGTCCACTAATGACGGGCTCTGATGTCCTGCTGGTGGGTTGACGCGGCGGGGTGAGATGAATTCTACGGTTTTCGGTACAACTATGGTTACTTGATTGTGCTGTGATGCTACTAAGGTTACAATTCAATATTCCTGCCTTACTGCTTTTTCTTGCAATAAAAGATTTATTAAAAAAAAAGAATAAAAAACACATGGTCCCCATGTGTGAATATGGGAAGAGTCGAAATTACCCAAAAAGTTTTCAGAACTGTGACAGTGTTCACCAGATAACAAAATGTATTTGCATACTGAAGAAAATGAGAAAGCAAAGAACCCAAGGTATTCCTATTTTTCAAAGGACATTTGTTTCCTCACTGAAATAAAGGTGATTTTTTAAAACGTTCAATTGAAGTGTCTAAAACACTGCAGAATTAGGTAAGCCTAACTACAAACGAGCCATGGTAAAAGGATACCTCGCCATTCAACTTCATAGAGAGGGGCCAGCATGGGAGATCCCCCTGGAATATAGATCACCTGTAGTATCCCTCTAGTCTGATGATTTACTCCTGAACCTCCAAGATATCCACACCAACCTCTCCCCATTACCACTACACTCCGTGCTTTCGCCCAAGCAACCAGTCTCCAGGTCAACTGGGCTAAATTGTCTGTATATCCACTCTGCCCCGGCTTGACTCCATGAGAGATACGCCTTGGGGCAACCACACGCCGCTGGCGAGAAATCATGGTCCGGTACTTTGGTAAATGCGTCTATCACTCCCCAGCTGACCTCTACGATGACAACTTGTGAGCCACCCTGACTGTTAAAATCACAAGTACAATTCTGGAAAAACTTACCACTGGCCACCACTGGAAAGATAGCCCTGTCAAAACCGGTAATCTATCCCAGCTCCTCGACAACTTTATGAATCTCCCTATAGTCCCCAATGGGGTTTTTCACACAATTTCAACACACTATTAGAGGATCTTATCTGGAGAAACAAACACCACCGAATAGGCCTGAAAAAACTGCAGTTGCCAGCTGGCAGAGGCAGTCTAGGTGCTCCGTCCTTCGAAGCCTACTTTCTTGCAGTGCAGCTGCAATGGGTGGCAAGCTGGCTAGAGGGGCACAACTTAGTAGAAACATTACATGGGCCATGCCCTTTAACACCAATCATGATGGTGCTCCCCAAAATCATATCTCCGTCCCCTTGGTCTCTGTAGGTACTCGTGACTTGCAGATGCTTTGCCCAAATACACCTCCTCACACTCCACACTTCCCCACATGCTCCAGCGTTTTCACTGCTGGGCGTCCCAAGCTTCCTTGGAGCTTACTCTGCCCAGAATTGCGGAGTTGGCAGAAACGATCACTGGTCACAATTGGTGACCTCTTTTCTGACGGGCACCTCCTTACCTCTGACCACCTTCTATCTAACTACGACATCCCACTGGGAAAATTCCCCACCTACAGACAAATACACAATATGTCAGGTCCTCTGGTCCGCTCAAAACGAAGAAACCAAAACCCACATTGTCATACACAGACTGCTTACCATGGCAGAGGGCAGTCACTTGATCATATGGATTTATAAGGCAATACGGGGACTCACTAGTGTTTGCCTGACAGCCTTGTGGGGCACATGGGACGATGACTTTGGGAGGGTGCTGAACGACACTGAAAGGGAGCTAGTCATGGCGTTCCCTTAATAGGTCTCTAGGAATGCCAGTTTTAAAAGTATACAATTCTCCATCCTTCATCTAGCTTATTTGCCTCCCGTCCAACTCAATTTCTATTAACCGCAGCAGATCTCCGTTGTCCCCGTTGCTGCTCAGAAGATGCAAATCTTCACCATATGTTGTGGTCCTGACAGGCCCTTACAATAAATTGGTAGGTGATCCATGACGGGCTGCGGGACGTTACGGCACTCACTGACATTTCCACATGGGAGGCCTGCACTTCAGGCCTTTTTAAACTTAGGAAACATTATAAGGTGAGGACGCGCTTTGCAGTCATGGTGCTCTTACTAGGTAAGAGAGCACTTACCCTCCAATGGAGGGCCCCTTGAGCACCAATGGTGGCTGCGTGGCAATTCACAAATGGGGTAAAGCCGAGGGAGAGGCCCTACGCTACGAAGAGGATTGCCACCTTTGCAAACACCCAATTCTCTCAAGAATGGGATACTCCTCCCACCCAATTCCTGCAGCTTACGCCAAACGATGACCTTCCCTAGTCATCTATACCAAACCTGACTAGTGCCTATTTCCGCCCCTATCATTGTTTTACTGCATGATTTCCTGCTATACCCCCACCATCACACCTGCATAGATGTTCTAACACTCAAAAACCTTGCAGTACTGTCACCTCCGCAACCGGAGTCCGCCTAGTAACACCCTGACATCGCTACAACCCAAGGTCCAGCCTGCCACTGCCCCTGAATCACTTTCCCTCCTTCCCTTGTTTAGGGATTACACCTATGTTGGGCAGATAGTTCCACTAATACTCATGTTCCTATTTACAACCTTTTATGAGCTGATGCATATTTTCCCTGCTCTTAGAATATACTCATGTGCACTAGTGATTACTTTTGTTTGCACTGCATTGAAATGTCATTAATCACATTGTGACCCCATCCCAGGGGCTACTACTGCTGTACTTATCCGTTATGACGAAACCTAATAAAAACAATTTTGTGAAAACAAAATGGAGAAAGGATGCAGAGGAAAACATATTAGATGGAACAGAATATAGATATTTGATGGGATTTAGCAACAATTTCTTAATCAGGAACCATGTAGGAATAAATGCAGGTAGTACCAAGCCTTGTGTGAACCTGGGACGCCGTTTCTCCAAAACAAAGACCAATCACAGAGCCATCCCAGATAAACAGACTTAAGAAAATGGAACCTGTGGCCTTAAAGGTACATATAAAGATAGTGTACTTACAAACCTTGGAGGCTCTGGGACCAACAGCAGGTACTGAGTGAATAGATCTCAAAAAGCGTACATAAAAAGACCAGGGTGCACCATCAAACACACAGGACATATCTTGGAAACCCACAGGTCTGAAGTAGTTAAGGAAGAAGAAAATACACCTCATACTTACTGCGTTCCTTCATCACTGTTATGTGCCCACTCATCTTCAGACTGTCTCTGCAAAGAAAATCAGAGAAAAGGTGACATATTACACTAAGCAACACACTGACATTGCCATGACGGGCTGGAGGACACACCAGTTAAAATACCTCTAACAGTGTCAATCATATCTGTGAATGTACTGGATGCCATGATTTTTGTTGACATTTCTAACATGTAACATGCCTTATTGTTCAATAAAGGTTTTTGAAAACAAACCCACAAAAAAGCAACACACTGACATCAAACTATTCCAGCTGCACCACTGGTAAAACAATGCACTGCATTCCTACTCACCACTTATCTAGAGATCTGGAGGCAATCACCAACAACAAGAGCTCCGGTATTTCACCTAGCGCTCCTTAGCCCAGCCACATATGGCCAACACTCTTACACCATCAACCTCAATCACAGCTTCTGCACCATTACATCATGGTTACAGCTCCAACAAAATCATCAATACCATCAGCATATACCATTAGTTTAAAAAGGACTGACCTCACCAGTCAGCTCCAAATATTAAACAATTGCTCCGTGCACCCCCTTCCTGCTTCACTGTGTATCTAGTTCAAGGACTGTAGGTGCCAGAAGAATAAAACTGTAGGTTCCAAGTACCTGTCTTATCGGGATGGAGTATGGTTCTGTTTCCTTCTTCATTGGCGCACCAAACTTCAACTGATGAACTAGAACAATGCAAAATACAAGAGGCATACGTATCACCAAGTGTTAGAAGCAATGACCTCATTATTCTCACACCAGTTTCTTTGTGGAATAAGGCCTGGTAAGGAAATTAGAATAGGGATACACACACACATTTCTACCTGCATATATTTACGAGGACATGCCATTTATTTTAATGAAGAGTTTATATTAACTTTAGGTCTACCTGGATACTGGGGTATGTTGTTCTCTGCAGTCACATAATTTAAAGACACTTGCTCTGAAATACCTGGCCAAACTAAAGGAATCAATACTTGACATAACATGGCCCACACATTTATGGTGCTTGTTTGGCTCAGACATTGTTAGTTAACACAATGAGGACAAGTTCAGTTATCAAAGAGTGTGCACTCACACACACATGTGATTTCTAACTTGTACACTTACTAACACTCATACTTGGACTCTAACATATGCATGTAAAACCACACCCAATCATATGCAGACATTGTGACACACATGTGTTTGCAGATCTAGTAGCTTCTACTCCGAGGGCACAACAGCCCACACGTATATAGGTGCATATCCCTCTAGTCTCACCAATAGAACTCCCACTACGCCAAGAGTGGCTTTGAAGCAGTCGTTATGTACCTGCCCCTACCACTGTAGAAGGCGCAATAGTCTCCAACCATCCCAAATTTAAGAACATGTTAAAAATATGCACCGGCAGGTACTCACACTGGATCTCGGAGGGTGTTCGTCCCACTTGCGTGTGCGTTCCATATGAAGGGATCCTATCTGGGAATATGTTGCAGGTCTGGAAGAAAGTGCATTTGTCACACTGCCTTGAAAGACCAAAACGAAGAGGACCAAAAGTAGGAGTAAGGGTACAGAAGTCTAAATTATAGAGCATTGGAAGGAAGAAAACATAAAAGCCCTTGTTACTGCACCCGACCATAGCTCAGCACACACCATTCCTAAATCTTGAAATGGTACGAAAGGAAGGGGCAATCAAAAAAGATGATTGTCTTCCACGAACTTTAGATACAGTAAAACCCTGGTATTTTGTTTTCAATACTCTACCTCTTCCTTCCTTGACTGTTTTTGAAGTAGAAAAATCTGTTTTTTTCAAGCTTCCATGGATGCTCACCGGTGTAAGAAGGTGACAATGACTAGTCCAGTGTTTTCATCAGAAACATCAACAATTTTAGCCTGTTAGTAAACAAACTGTTACTCAAGTGCAAGCTTGGTTTTATAACTTTGTATCTATGAAAGAGCCTTGTATACAGGGCCACAAAGTGAATATGTCGAACAATCCAGGAATAACGCAACTGAATTTTGGCTGATTTTGTTTTGTTTCTTGACTAATGACATACAAAATTTTGTCTGTTATTTGTTACATGATGTTAGATTATCTAGGACTAGATGAAGGTCATATATGTATTAATAAGTAAAATAATAGGAATAGTAATAGGGTGTCGTTTTTTTCTTCACTGCACTTCAAATAAGGAGCTCAGCCAAAAGCACCGATTATTTATTCTTTTAAAAAGAAAAACCACTGAAACATCACACATTTAGTTGTATAGATTTAGTATGAAACGCTGTTGTAAATTGTTCTAGGACCTTTCACTGCAGGAAAGGAACTGGACATATGTATCATGCTGGTGACTGCCCAGTAGTGAATTTGCTGCTTAATCTACTAGTTTTTACCACCTGTCTTCAAGCCTGTACTTTTTAGAGTCAACTTTTACTACCCTTTCTTGTGACTCATTTCTGTTTTCCATGAACAGGTGGCATCAATGTCGACATTGTCGTGACCAAGAAGTAAGGTGTTTGGCAGACATGGCCCGTCTCCATGTTTGTTCTTTCCTCAATTCTATGTGCGCCTCCCAAATGTACTTTCTTAATTTTTCTATTACAAAGTCTACCATATACTCCTGTCTCTCTGCATCCCCTTCCGCTCAGCTGCGGTGGGGCTATCTGTTCTAACGAAGAAAAGCAAGCATGGAAAAAACAGTGGTGAGGCTGCGGCATAATAGAGTCCATGCACTCGTGTAAATATTTTGAACAAAATAGCATTCTTACAAGAAACCTCAAATCTAACAAATACAATTACATACATTCAAAGCAGGTTGACTTTGTTAAACAAAAATTCTCCCCAAGATAGCAGTTGTTTAATTCACCAGAGTTTGAGTAGTAGCAGTGAGAAGTTTAAAATCTTCATCCTTTTCCTAAATGATTTTCGAATTTACTGTTGGGCAAACCACCATCTTGGTAAAGGGACATGCAAAATGGATGTCCTGGACATCCTGGGGGAGCACAAAGGCTACTACCTTCTTCAAGCAAATTCTAAACATTAAAAAAATTGTATTTAGATTCAAAGATGTGACATTCCATAGGCATTTGTTTAAAAAAGTTGCTTCTACTAAGCCCATGAAGATTACAGCACTGTAAGGGGTTGTTTCACACCTCTGAAGGAGAGGGCAGCAAGAGCTTACCTCGAGGTCGCAGTCATCCAGTGCGTTCACATTGTCCAGGTCGGGGTCGGGGTTGTTAGCTTTGTCGAGTAGTTCAATGACCAGCGAGCGGCTGAGTGTCTGGGTCATGAACGTGTGCTGTGAGGTGAAAACAATGTATAATAATTACTTGCTTTTATATATATATATATATAGTGTTTCATACCGCACATGTGATGTTTCTTAGTGCTATATGCAATGAAGATAAAATTGCTAACAAATTTTGGCTGTACGATTGGGATTCTGTACAAAATAGAGATTGCTTTGGTAGATGAAAGTCTTTTGCTAAATTGTCAAACAGAATGAAATTTATTTCCACATATGTCTAATTCTGACAGCTATAGCATTGTCACTCGTATTTTTTTCACATAGCAATATTTGTCATTGGCATGGGTGAAACTTGCTGACATACACCTTTTCAGTTTTGCCAAGCATGTGATCTTTGCTTCACTTGGTATCTATTTCATACATAGTGGACTGTTCAGTATTTTTACATAATACTGGACAAAACTGACACATAATCAAAACAACAATTAGAAGTGTTATGTACCCCAATCTGGCCCTAAATAGCGAAGGAATATTCTACTTACCAGTATGCATCTGTTCTTGGCATGTAGAGCTGCAGATCTACACACTTTTGCATAGATCGCCATCTGGTGTTGGGCCCGGATGTTTGCAGTTTGTTTTTCCTCTTGGAAAGTCTTTGGAAGTCACGAGATCGGTGACTCCTCCTTTGGATCGTATTGCGCATGGGCTTCGGCTCCATCCTCAGATTGTTTTTCGCCAGCAGGGAAAGATGGAGCGTAGTAGTAACAGTGAAGCTGCCCATGTGTGTGCTATCTAAATAAGATAAGCTGGAACAGATAAAGGTAGCCGGGGAGGCGGGTGGGCGTGTGTAGATCTGCAGCTCTACATGCCAAGAACAGATGCATACTGGTAAGTAGCATATTCCGTTCGAGGCATATGAGCTGCAGATTACACACTTGTGCATAGATTATATAGCAGTACCCACCGTTAGCGGCGACCACCCGTATCTGTTGCAGTGGTTTGAAATAATGTTTTGAGTATAGCCTGGCCCACACTAGCTTGTTGCTTAGTTTGCACATCTACACAATAGTGTTTGGTGAAAGTGTGCGGTGTTGACCATGTAGCTGCTTTGCAGATATCATCTAATGGGATGTTCCCTAAGAATGCCATGGAAGCCCCTATTTTTCGTGTAGAATGGGCTTTCAGGGGAATGGATAGCGTTTGCTTTGCTTTATGGTAGCAGATTTGAATGCATTTTACAATCCACCTAGCTATCCCCGATTTTGAGTTTGGGTTACCTTTGTGTGGTGGAGAGAAAGAAACAAACAGTTGTTTGGTCTTACGGGAAGGTTGTGTTCTCTGAATGTAGTAGAGTAAGGCTCGTTTCACATCCAGTGTGTGAAGAGCCCTTTCTGCAACGGTCTGTGGTTGCGAGAAAAACACTGGTAGTTCTACTGTTTGGTTTAGGTGAAAGGGAGAAATGACTTTAGGGAGGAATTTTGGGTTGGTACGGAGAACAACTTTGTTATGGTGCATTTGGAGAAAAGGTTCTTGAAGGGTAAGTGCTTGTATCTCACTGACCCTTCTAAGGGAAGTGATGGCTACAAGAAAGGCGTTTTTCCATGTTAGGAACTGTATTTCGCATTTATGGAGAGGTTCGAAGGGAGGCCCCATTAGCCTTGTGAGAATGATATTTAAGTTCCACACAGGTGAGGGTGGCACTCTGGGGGGAATTATTCTTTTAAGGCTTTCCATGAAGGCTTTAATGGCAGGTACTCTGAAGAGTGAGAGATGTGGCCTGTTTTGTAGGTAAGCTGCAACAGCTGCGAGGTGTAGTCGAATGGACGTATAGGCTAGATTGCACCTTTGTAGGTGGAGTAAGTAGCCTATTATGTGTTGAATTGACACGTCCAGTGGATTGATGGTGTTGTTATGGCAATAAACAACAAAACGTTTCCACTTAACGGCGTAGCACGCTCTAGTGGTAGGTCTTCTAGCTTCTCTGATGACGTTCATACAGTCAGGGGGAAGATTTAGGTACCCGAATTCTAAGATTTCAGGAGCCAGATCGCAAGGTTGAGCTGCGCTGGGTCCGGGTGCTTGATCTCTCCATGGTTCTGGGTTAAGAGGTGTGGAGAGAGAGGTGTAGTTTTTGGTGCGGCACTACAGATAGTTCCAGCAGTGTGGTATACCACGGTTGTCTGGCCCACGTTGGAGCTACTAAGATTAGTGTGAGGGAGTGTTGTTGTAGTTTGCGTACCACTAGTAGAATGAGTGGGAGAGGCGGAAAAGCGTACGCAAATTTGCCTGACCAGTTCATCCATATCGCATTGCCTTTGGACAATGGGTGTGGGTATCTGGTGGCGAAGCTTGGGCATTTGGCGTTTTCGTGGGTGGCGAAGAGGCCTATCTGTGGATGCCCCCACATTTGAAAGTATGGGTGAAGAACTTGCGGCTGAAGCTCCCACTCGTGGATCTGTTGTGTCTGTCTGC
This sequence comes from Triturus cristatus, assembly GCF_964204655.1. Lineage (NCBI taxonomy): Eukaryota > Metazoa > Chordata > Amphibia > Caudata > Salamandridae > Triturus > Triturus cristatus. The sequence goes on along the minus strand of NC_140592.1, from coordinate 728,050,760 downwards.
TGAGCAGATCTGCCACTGTGTTTTGGACTCCTGGGACATGCTGAGCTAGGAGAAAGATTTTCTGGGGTATCGCCCATCTCGATATGCTCTGTGCTAGGTGAGAGAACTGTGATGAGTGTGTGCCGCCTTGTTTTTGGATATAATACATGGCTGTCATGTTGTCTGTCCGGATCAGGACTGCCTTGCCTGAAATTTGGGTTTGAAAGGATTTTAGGGCTAAAAAGATTGCTAGTAACTCCAGATGATTGTTGAGGTGTCCACTTGCCCTGTGTGGTGAGATGTAGTAGATGAGGTTCCCAGCCGGAGAGCGATGCGTCCGTTGTCAGTACTATTTGGGGAACCGGGTCCAGGAACGGTCGACCTTTGGAAAGGTTTGTGGTGTTTCACCACTGCAGAGAGCGATGGGTGCGACCGTCTACCAACACCAGATCTGTTAAGTGACCCTGGGCCTGGTTCCATTGGCGCGCTAAGCACTCTTGGAGAGGACGCATCTGGAGTCTTGCGTGAGGGACTATGTAAACGCAAGAGGCCATCCTCCCTATTAGTTGCATAAACACTCGAGCTGGAAGGGAGTGTTGCAGTGCGAATTTTGCGCGTAGAGCTTGAATGCTTGAAATCCTGGCCGGATTGTGGTAGGCTAGTGCTCTTGAGGTGTCTATGGTGGCACCGAGGTATTGTTTTATGTGGGATGGTTGAAGATGGGACTTCTTGTGGTTTACTGTGAAGCCCAGCTGGTGGAGTAATTGAATGGTGGTAGATGTGTGTTGAACACACTGATTGTACGACCCAGCTTTTATCAGCCGGTCGTCTAAGTATGGGAAGACGTGGATGTGTTGTCTTCGTAAATGTGCTGCTACCACTGCTAGGCACTTGGTGAATACCCTTGGCGCTGTTGTGACTCCAAACGGGAGCACCTTGAATTGGAAGAGTTGTCCGTCCACTACAAATCTGAGGTACTTGTGGTGAGCTTTGTGCACCGGAATGTGAAAATACGCGTCTTTTAGTTCTAGGGTGGTCAAAAAGTCGTTTTGGGAGAGGAGCGGAAGTACCTGCTGAAGCGTTACCATATGAAAATGGTCGGAGTGTATGTATGTGTTTAGGGGCCGGAGATCTAGGATGGGCCGCAGAGTCTCGTCCCTTTTTGGTATGAGAAAATATAGGGAGTAGACTCCCATGTTTTGTTGGTTGGTAGGAACGGGTTCTATTGCTTGTTTTTGTAGGAGGGAGACTACCTCCTGCTTTAGGAGTATTAAATGTTCTTGTGACATTGGGCGCTGCCTGGGTGGAATGTTTGGGGGGGTAGATATCAGTTCTAGGCAGTAGCCTGATTGAATTATTTGTGTCACCCATTTGTCTGAGGTGATGGTAGCCCAGACGGGAAGGAAATATTGGAGTCTGCCCCCGACCGGAGTGGAATGGTCTGGGGAGAGTGGGGGTCCTCTTCGGTGTACTGCTCTGGAGCGTCGATGCCTTCTCCGAATATGTCGTACGGAATCGTCGTCGAGGAGTGCGCCATAGTTCTTCTGGCTCTTCGGTCCCGAATATCATTAATTTATAGAAAGATCGTGTATTTCTGATCGACGCACTAAATAGTCTGTGGTTATTCAGCCACTGATCAGCTGGAGAAAGAATGCAATCTTTAAAAATAAAGCATTTATTTTATGAAGATAAACAGCGTTAAGACAATTAAATGGTTAGCTTTTAAAATAAATAAGTCCAGAAATCAGGAGACATGGCAGAGCTGGGCCAGAGGAAGGACAGTAGTTCTGGAGATAAATAAAGTGGAAGGTTTTAATTTGGTGGTCACCAAATTGTGAATGAAAGTTTCTCAGGTATTGAAAGTTTGTGCTTTACAAGTCGATGAAAATTTTTTTTGATGCTCTCATTTCTACTACTCAAGGAAAGGACCTTTGTGAACTTCCTGAACTTTGTGTATTTAACACAGACACATTGTCTAGTCTTCAATTGCAGTTGTTGCATTTCAGTTCTGTTTTAAAATATGTTTATTACATTTTTGCTTCTTGAATATCATTTAGTATTGTAGCGTTTCCACAATAAAGGAAATGTCTCTATACTTCCATATACAATAAAGCAGACCTATGAGCATAGATCTATGTGCTGGCAAAGAGTGTTCCTCTCTGGAAATGTGTAGAATTGCTAGAAAAATGGAACAGTAAGGTTGTTGTCCTTCTAAGATAAACAATTACAGCTTGGAATCCCAGTATATGTGTTACTACTGACCAAAGTAAGACAATGAATCACAAGGTAAAAAAGCCATAGCTAGTCTCCTTGCCCCCAAATTTACCTGCAAGAGCTTCTCAGCAGTTGGCCTTTTTTTGGGACTTTTGGTTAGTGCAAGTTTGAGGAACTGGTGAAAGTCGTGTGACCTGCAAGAAAGAGAGAGTGGACAATTGAGAGGAGTTCAGACCCAAGTGTTCTTTAAACAACCCAGCCTGCCCCTAGAGTAAACAACAGAACAATCTACTTATCTCATGTTCATCAAAGCTCTACACTCAGTACAAAATGCTGGAAACTTCACTGACATGATCATGCACGACCCTGACACAATCTTCATCACAGAAACATAACCCATTCACACATGTTCTTTACATCCTCATCACCATAAGCTGCAAGATCGGCTGTGAGTGAAAGTTTTATTAATTTTTTTACTATTTTTATCGAGCAGAGAAAATACATACATTGAGTAGGTGCTTGAAATAAAACAAAAACATTTTATAGATGATATATATATAAAACAGATAATATCAACCTGCTCTTGATCATTAGCCGTAATATGTATACAGAATAGAAATTATACATTTTCAACAATTCAAAGTGCAACGGATATTTCTGATGCTCTAAACAGGTTCTTAAATGCCTGACACATACCACGTTCATTTGATTAGAAAAGTGCGCTAGGATATTTGTAGTAAAAGGTAAAGTGCAGTATATTCAATTAGGCCTGATTTAGAGCATCTGTTCAGAAGCAAAGCGCTATCTAATCTTTGAAAAAGCCATGATCCATCAAGCATAACGTGCAATCAACAATTAAAGTACAACAGTGCTACTCAGAAATATTATAAATTACTAAACCCATTCTCAATACAATGCACTATTTTAAAGAAAGAAAGCGCTTAAGTGCATGAAAAGTACAATGAATATGGAGGCGCAGCAATATTACTCGGGCGTATTTTGCATTCCCAAATGCATTCTCCATAGAGTACATTATCCTAAACGGAAAGTCTCTTAGTGCATGAAAAGTGCATAAGTGCATAAAAAGTGCACCCCGGACTGCAGAGCAAAGAAAGATTAAACCTGATTCAGGACATTTTCTAGCAAACACTACCCCCAAATTCCATAAACTATTACTGAGTGGATGTTCATTGATAGTCTACACTAGGAACCAAATTTACTGTATTGGTGGAGGGTACTTGTGGGCTAATCTTTCATGGTAAGATACAGAGATTTAAAATAACTTTACACCTTATATCAAGTATGTATTGCCAAATGGCATTGAGCCTTTTGAAACCGCCTATACGCTTTAAATATGCCTCTTCAAACTTCATAGTACGAAACATTTTATTCTTCCAACTCTGGACTGTCAGGATCATAGCAGTCCTCTGATTCTAGAAGATGAATGAGTGTGCAATCGTCAAAGCTATGGGAATAATGTATTGTTGGCCTTTCACCCGTTGTAGGCTCCTTGTTGAGGAACCAAATAGGTTGTGAGTGAAAGTTAAGAGATTTTGCTTGCGTTCCTAAGTTATTCAAGCCCTTCAACCAGGATTCCACAATCCTCAAATCAACTGCGCTCCTCACCTGTCATTTGCCTTACATGCAGTCATGTTCCTCCTGATCAGTTGACCCCCAGAATCCAACAAAATATAATCAAAGATTTTGTCATATTGCCACCACGTCCATTTATCATTTGAACAAAGGTTTCCTTGGAGACTCAACATCCAAGATGACTCCACACAGAACAAAATAACAGAAACCTTCAGCAACCTGCTCAACACCCTCAACATTTTACAAAACCTCAATAAAGCAATCCATACCAAAGGCAACATTCTTAGGCTGATCCTCAAGGACACCCCAAAGATCAAATGCTGTTCAACTACTCAGGATGGCTAACTAAAGTCCCACTAAGAAAAGGTTTATTAAAAAAAACAATGCCAACCTCCCTACAACACTTACAGCAAAACCTAATCACTCCAGTGAGCACAGTCAATTTTACAACTAATGCCAGCTTTCTGCTTGACCCTGAATACAGCCCACTAAAACAATGAGTAAACAAATGACCCAATGAAAATATGATCCCCCAAACCAAAGTCTTCCACACCCAGTACTCTGAAGAACTAAACAACACCCAGTACTCTCAAGAAGTAAACATAAGCCAAAAAGGAAAGGAGGATGACCATGCCACAAGATAAAGTAGTACAACCAAAAGCTACACTCCATTTCCAGCCAAAAAACCTACCAGGCCTCGAAATCACAGAAAAAAGTTACCAGACCTACAGGTCTAGTAGGTTGAATAATCTACCCCATAAACTTGACCCATAAACTTGTCTCAAATTGTGAGATACTAGGCACATTTTTGATTTCGGCGAGATGCCTTTTTCTTCATCATCACATACAGGATCACATTCAAATATGTGAGTTCAGCGTGTCTGCTGTACAAAAAAACTTGTTTGTTTGATTTAATAGACTAAACTTTTATTTCATGTATAGTAAAATCTAGTCCACATATAGAGGACACATGAACCCTGCCTGATTTTTTCTCTTTGTTCCTGAACAGTATTGTCATCAGGGCAGGGGTAGGAATGTTTCTCAGTTCATATTAAAAAAACTTGCACTTTTGTATATGTCACAAAGCATGATGGGGTAGGGCTCCGCCATTTACAGATGGACATTTAATTCGAGGTTTCTTGCAGAGTTACTAACGGGTAACAAATGATTTATAAACAAGGCTAATCACCTAACGCGATACATGTTTGATTTTTGTTTGGTCATCCCCTCACTGAAAACTGAGAATGCAAATTCAATTAGAGGTTTGCATGAAGTGACTATTTCTGATTGCTTGTTCAAGGAACTAACCATAACAAGCATTTGCAATGCAACAGGTCTCGCATTTACACAAGTTTGAGCTATTGGCATTGTAAATGACAATGCCTTTTATTTAGGTTTTGGTTTTTGAAACACAAATGAAAAACATTGTCAAGCACTAATAAAACCAGTCTTGTTGCAGTAATGTGCAAGAATGTGGTGCATCGCTAAATACTTATAAGATCCCAACGGCGAGACCGATTGCATTGCAAATGCTTGTTCCTATTCTATCTACTCACCACATCCATAACACTACAAATGCCTTCAGGAAATGATTCCGATATTGGTTCTAGGAAATTTAGGCTCCTCCTTAGAGCCATGGATATTATCATGTCCCAGTGGTGGTCCTTCACCAGAAGTTTCTTCTACTTGCAGTCCCCTTGACACTCTTTCATAAACTTTTCACAGGAATTGGCTGTTTTAAAGAAATCTGCCCACTGTATTTAGTCAAGGGAGGTGGTGTGGCACTGAATAATCATTGTTTTGTAATATAAAGTTCTCTTTTGATATCGGTATTGTTCCAAAAGAACTAAAGACAGCAGTGTTCCTTTCCTTCTGGTAAAAGATTTTACCCAAGAAAACAGATCCGTATCATCTTAGAACCATTTTGCAACTACCTTTCCCAGCACAGGTGATGCAGATGGAAATGCTCAGCTAACTGCTAAGCATCTTTAACGTACATGGCTGTTTGAATCTGATTCCGATCGACTTCCACTCTGTGCAGGTCTCCATTTTGGATGCTATGAGTCGGTGACCAGATTTACTAACATTTTGAGTCAGGATTGCGCCACTTTTTTGGCACATCCATGACGCAAAATGATAGTGGATATTTACAAACCCACACAAGGGGTGATTTGCATCGCCTTGTAAAATAAAATGTAACACAATGCAGTGGATTTAATTCTGGAAGGCATTCCATGGGTGGAACATCAGCTTCCCCATGCATCCACCCATGGAGTTCATGCAATCCCAGATATACAAAGGTTTGTAAACCTGGGGTTGTGTGAAATCGAGGCTCAGCGAGGAGAAAAATATTTTTTTCTCCTGGTTTTTAGCTCTTTCTATGTGTGCTGCAAACTGCAGGACACAGAAAGAGAAACATGCCTCAAGAGGTTGTTTTTGTGCAGGAAGGTATCCTTCAAGCAGAAAAACAATTCTCCTTGTAAATCAGGCACACTTGCACCGTGGTGCTAGGGGGCCTGCGTTGGGGTGCTAGGCTGCCTGCAGTGCACCAACACTATGAATGAGCAGCAGTGTGCCATGTCTTTGTAGATGTGGCTCATTTCTGCTCTCTCCCTTTCACGAAACGCAGCACAGCAAGTTGCCTTGCTACATTGCGTTGCATGAAAGGTTACTAAATCTGGTCCCAGATCTCTAATGAAGCTGATGAAGTAGCCATGGACCTTTTCTATCTATCAATGACTTTCAACACAATGGAACTATGCTGATATTCTAGAACCACTAGGGTCACAAGCAACCCATAGGCTTGATACATTTGTTTTATACTGAACGCTGCCGGTCAGTTGCACTTCCACTGTATTCGTCTCAATGGGAGCTAAAATATCATACGCAAGATTGGTGACATGGTCACCTTGTTTTTCAACACATATGTCTGGCCATTGACCATGTTCATGGGAATATTTGGTTCTGATTTTAATACTTTGCAGATAATAACAACATACTCCTGCATGCAAACTGATCATTCTTGTAACTACGTTCAAATACTGCATGCTCACCTCTCGAATGAATCAGCCATAATTTAAGTTGAAAAATTGAAAAATGGTCATCTGGCTGAGTGTATAGGGCCCTAAGCCATTCCAGTCGATCATCTCTATCTCCAAGTTATTTTAAACTCTGAATTAGATACATATTTCTGAATAAGGTCAGTTGTAAGGAATGCCTTCTACCAACTCTTAAGTCTATTGCCGTACCTGTCCTTCCTAGGCAAGGCCTCCTTCAGGTTGGACTATTGAAGTGGAGTATGATGGAGCAAGGTTTCATACGTAAAGAAACTTGCTTGGACTCAACCCTCTCGAAATAAAATGTAACTTATTAATCAACATGTTTTGTGATACTAATAATTGCACCACGTGACATTTTAGTATCTAGGGGAAGCTTGACAATGTGCTTTTACTAATAGTAACCCGAGTGTCCTAAAAAAGGCAGCCGAAAACATGGGAACCTTTCTACGCATGTGTCTGCTACATCTACGTAGTATGATGTATCTATGCTTTTGGTGGGAATTATTTGCAGCTGCGCACTAGTACCAAAGATGGCTGCTTTATGCTTCACATACTAATGCACATGCTCGTGCTCGAACTAAACTTTGTACGTCCTTAATGGTATAGTTAAAACAAAGTAATGGGTTAGAGTAGAAATAAGTGGTATATAGTGCATTCATTTATTTCCGTATTTTAACATGTCTCTTTGACTTTATTATTAGGTCGTAATTGGGCCTGAAGGGTGTCGCAAACTCCATTTTGAAAAGGCTGCGTCTGCGCAGATGGTCACAGAAATCCTTGAAGCACTGTCATTGAACCACAGCCAAAGTCCTGACTTACTCGCAATGTTTTTGGGAACCTGACCGTATGACCCCAGGAGAGGAAGAAATATGGACTGTATTTAATACATTGTATATGATTTGAAACAAATATTGCTGGGTGGTATAAAAGCCTGGGAAAGTAAATTATGGGCAGAAACATTGATCAACTTTATTGAATGGAAATGATCTCATACTGGTATGGTGTGATGACCTCTCCTCGCCTTTCTGACCAATCAAATGAAGGGAATACACATATTCGCAACATTGGGGGGGTGGTACATACCCTGGAAAATGGTATAACTAAGGTAGGTTCAGTTAGTTAGATTGTCAGACTTGTCACAGACCTGTCACTGACCCAACGTATGCTGGAGAAGAATCGTGGATGCCGCAGACCTCAGAGGGCTGGCCGAACACTCTGAAAGAAGAATCGGGAAATTGCTGGGTGAGAAGACTCTGTCACCCAGAAGGGATTTTGAGAGTAGCCGCAGAGAGGGGTGTGACACTGGCGTTGCACTTAGCAGAGGTTACCTGTCCTGTCTTGCACCTGTCCTGTTGGCATCTGATTAGACGGGAGCCTTTCCTTGTCCCAGCCCGTGCCCAGGGTTGGTCCTCGCACCATTCTAGGTAAATATAATCTGTGTGGTATGTCCTTGTGCCGTTTCCCTTTTTCACCCTTTCCAAGTACCAATGTCTAAAAGTAATCTCGTAAAATCTCTAAAAGATCTTTGTCTTGATCATTATTTTCCTGTTTGAAAAGTGTTTGACCGCTCTTGTTTGGAACTTGGCTCACAGAATATTGCATAGATAAAGCGTTTAAAACTTTTCCAGAGTCTGTGGTTAATTTTTAAGGTAAATGTTATGTTATACCTATTATTCTAACTCCTTTGATCCATAGATTTAGGACTTCGGGTACAAGTGACAAGGATTTAGTAATTCATGGTGTACAGGTATAAGTCCTAAAGGTGAATAAAATTCTGATAGGCAGGAAGGAAATTGGAGTACCGGTTCATAGTGTGAATGTTTATGGGCCCAGGTGAGTATGGTAAACTGAGCTGGTAATCCAGCGCCATCAGTATTTCTTTGGTAGCAGAGTTATGGTTAGGGCAGGCGCCCAATCAGAAGCGGCCTGGGCAGCGCTGCTTGCTGCACGCCCCTCCTCGAAGCGCTGCAGTCACCGTGGGGTGCCGCAGGCACGTGCATGTACGCGCAGACACGCACGCGCACAGACACTAACAGGACTCTCACAGACACGTGTCCACTGTCATTGCACACCCAATAGTGGCGTTATAAACTTCATGGCTGTTCCTCTGTGTTTGCAAGGGATGGCAGGACCACTAATTGCCTGCACGTGACACAATATCTGATGTCATAAACTTATGACGAAGTAAAGTGGTTTCCATCCGCAAAGGTCTTCTCAGCCTCTTCAGGGGTATTAAGTGCTATGTAAATGATATATATATATAGATATTATCTACTGGCGGTCGCCAGTAGATAGTTATAGTTAGGATCGTGTTTCCATAGGAAATCTCAAAATTCTATTTTGAATAACTTTGGCGCCGGTTGACGAATCCTCGCGAAATTCTCAAAACTAATGGGGCGCTCCGCTCAGCTGCTACCCTGAAAGTCTCGGGGTGATTCGTCAAGGGGGGGCCCGAGAAAAAAGGGGGGTCCCAAAACGCGTTTTCCCCATGCATTTTTCCATAGGACCTTTAGTTGAAGGTACAGCCCGAACGGCTGAACAGAATTACTTGAAATTTGGCAGAGAGGTAGTCCTCAGGTCAGGGAAGTGCCTTTTGCAGGTCTGGTGTCAATCTGTTCAGTATTTCCTGAGAGAATAGCATTTAAAAGCATATAAATATCTATACGCGCGCACCGTGCGCGCACTATGCGCGCACCGTGCAGTGCACGAGCGAAATTCTGATTGGTTGATAGATGTCAGTAAACATTCGAATCGGTCGAAATCAGGAAGTGTCGGCCGCCATTTTGTCTGTCGCACTGAAAAGGAAAGGTGGAAAAAGGTGGAAAACGTGAAAAGGGGGCAGGGAAGAGAGTTCCTGACCCCCTAGCCTTTGTCAGGGGGTCACAGAAGGACCCCCAAGGGTGAAAAAAACATTTTATTATTTTTTTTAAAAATCGTGGGGGGGCGCGCACGGTGCGCGCACGGTGAAAAACCTTGAAAAAAAAAAATAATAATAAATACATAACTTAGCATTTAAAAAACCGTACAAATTCACTTAAAAAACCATAGGTTTCACACACGTTATAGTTAGGAATTAGCATTTAAAAAACCTTGCAAATTCACTTAAAAAAACCATAGGTTTCACACATGTTATAGTTAGCTGGACATTTCACTCGTAAAAAACCAATGAAATTCCCCCGTTATAGTTAGTTCAGATAACTATACCTCGCGCGACCGCCACTCTATCACAAGGATGATGTCATGAGTGATGCCACTGACCATGTCATGAGTGATGTAATATGTGACGTCATGAGCAGTGGATTGCGGGCGTGCGAGTTATAGTTATCTGAACTAACTATAACGGGGGAATTTCATTGGTTTTTTACGAGTGAAATGTCCAGCTAACTATAACATGTGTGAAACCTATGGTTTTTTAAGTGAATTTGCAAGGTTTCTTAAATGCTAATTCCTAACCATAACGTGTGTGAAACCTATGGTTTTTTAAGTGAATATATAGATATATATATATATATAACAATACTCAGTCTCGTAAACTGAAGATCTCTCCTCAAGAAACAGAAGCAAACCCAAGGTGCGGTGAAAATTATTTATTTAAATATAGTAGACACCACCGCCGCCATTACGCGTTTCAGCCCGTTACAGGCCTTGGTCACATGATGCGCAACACAACGGATCCACCTTTTAAATATGCTTAGGGTGAGTCACATGTGCAAATGGCCCATTCAGTTAACATCGCGGGGTCGGGTTTCTCATAACTTGGGGCCAGCATAATTCTTAACCCCCTCGGGATTCTTCCAACCTCCAAGTAACGAGATATTGACTTGTGCTCCCACCATTTCGCCTGTTCGGCGCGCCTGATTTTCTCCAACTTCCTGAATTGTTCTTTTAAGTTATTACATTCCCCCCTAATTGCACCGATGTTTACTGGTGAATCAGTCTCATTATTGGGAGAATCATCAAACATTGTGCATGCTGCCGCTTCCCTGCCTCGTAGCGCATCGGCAAACATGGTGTCAAAATTATTTTGTTCCCGCTACCACTTTAGATTACCTCGGGCGCTCCCGTGCGCAATCAATGTGGCAACTCCTCCGCCGAGTCTATGTAATGCCTTTAACCGCCTGGGGTTTCGACGTCGACTGATCCTCCGACCCGGTTCCTCGTCTTCCTCTGTTGCGGTAAGGATTTCTTTACTGCTCGGGGGCCGCGGGCGTCTTTCAAACGAAATCCTTTGCGGTTTTCCGGAAACCCGGAAATGAGCTCTTTTCCCACTCGGCCCTTCGTGGAGGAGGGGTTTACTGATACCGGTAAAGCTCCTCCGGCACTGGATACAACAATACTCCGTCTCGTAAACTGAAGATCTCTCCTCAAGAAACAGAAGCAAACCCAAGGTGCGGTGAAAATTATTTATTTAAATATAGTAGACACCACCGCCGCCATTACGCGTTTCAGCCCGTTACAGGCCTTGGTCACATGATGCGCAACACAACGGATCCACCTTTTAAATATGCTTAGGGTGAGTCACATGTGCAAATGGGGATAAATCATGGACATAGAAGTTTACGTAACGTATACATTGTCAGTTTGTCTTCACCAAACAATGCCCATCACATCTAGCAATATATATCAGCTCCAGTGGTTGCCCGATCTTAGGAAGCACTCTATGCCATCAATGGTTTTCAAAGGAATGCACCACCCTGAAAGCGGGGGCCAAGTGATTTGGATATATCGAATCGCGCCTTGGAATGCCATGCTGGATTGAAACGGGACCTGCATGCTGAGGCCCATCTGGGGGCCAGTAACTTTGTAGCAGCTAATTAGTGCAGACATCGAGAAAAGATGCGCTCTGAACTACCCGGCCCAGAATGCCTTGCACAGGCTCACATCAGCAGTCCATCCAGGACGGGAAAGAATTGTACTTAAGGAGTGGGCGGGACCAGAGCGTGCACGCCTTCACTATGTCCGAGCCTCTGAAGAAGAAGGTTCCTGACTTTGAAACGCGTTAGGCATTACGGACTTCTGAACTGCTTAATGCATCAACAAGCAGAATCCCTGTTTGCACCAATAAAGGTTTTGAAAACCATTGATGGCATAAAGTGCTTTCTATGATCGGGCAACCCCTGGAGCTGTTATGTTTTGGCGGCAGGCCCTGCCGTCAGGAATGCACCACCCTGAAAGCGGGGGCCAAGTGATTTGGATATATCGAATCGCGCCTTGGAATGTCATGCTGGATTGTAACGGGACCTGCATGCTGAGGCCCATCTGGGGGCCAGTAACTTTGTAGCAGTTAATTAATGCAGACATCGAGAAAAGATGCGCTCTGAACTACCCGGCCCAGAATGCCTTGCACAGACTCACATGAGCAGTCCATCCAGGACGGGCAAGAATTGAACTTAAGGAGTGGGTGGGACCAGAGTGTGCACGCCTTCACTATGCCCGAGCCTCTGAAGAAGAAGTTTCCTGACTTTGAAACGCGTTAGGCATTACGGACTTCTGAACTGCTTAATGCATCAACAAGCAGAATCCCCGTTTGCTCCAATAAAGGTTTTGAAAACCATTGATGGCATAGAGTGCTTCCTAAGATCGGGCAACCCCTGGAGCTGTTATGTTTTGGCGGCAGGCCCTGCCGTCAGGAATGCACCACCCTGAAAGCGGGGGCCAAGTGATTTGGATATATCGAATCGCGCCTTGGAATGCCATGTTGGATTGAAATGGGACCTGCATGCTGAGGCCCATCTGGGGGCCAGTAACTTTGTAGCACTAATTAGTGCAGACATCGAGAAAAGATGCGCTCTGAACTACCCGGCCCAGAATGCATTGCACAGACTCACATGAGCAGTCCATCCAGGACGGGCAAGAATTGTACTTAAGGAGTGGGCGGGACCAGAGCGTGCACGCCTTCACTATGTCCGAGCCTCTGAAGAAGAAGTTTCCTGACTTTGAAACGCGTTAGGCATTACAAACTTCTGAACTGCTTAATGCATCAACAAGCAGAATCCCCGTTTGCACCACTAAAGGTTTTGAAAACCATTGATGGCATAGAGTGCTTCCTAAGATCGGGCAACCCCTGGAGCTGTTATGTTTTGGCGGCAGGCCCTGCCGTCAGGAATGCACCACCCTGAAAGCGAGGGCCAAGTGATTTGGATATATCGAATCGCGCCTTGGAATGCCATGCTGGATTGAAACGGGACCTGCATGCTGAGGCCCATCTGGGGGCCAGTAACTTTGTAGCAGCTAATTAGTGCAGACATCGAGAAAAGATGCCCTCTGAACTACCCGGCCCAGAATGCCTTGCACAGACACACATGAGCAGTCCATCCAGGACGGGCAAGAATTGTACTTAAGGAGTGGGCGGGACCAGAGCGTGCACGCCTTCACTATGTCCGCGCCTCTGAAGAAGAAGTTTCCTGACTTTGAAACGCGTTAGGCATTACGGACTTCTGAACTGCTTAATGCATCAACAAGCAGAATCCCCGTTTGCACCAATAAAGGTTTTGAAATCCATTGATGGCATAGAGTGCTTCCTAAGATCGGGCAACCCCTGGAGCTGTTATATATATATATAAAAAATTTAACACGCTGTCCCTGCACCTCCTCTACGGCGAACACAGACACCACGAATCCCAAATATAAGGCACAGATATATATATATATTCACTGAAAAAACCATAGGTTTCACACATGTTATAGTTAGCTGGACATTTCACTCGTACAAAACCATTGAAATTCCCCCGTTATAGTTAGTTCAGCTAACTATAACTCGCGCGCCCGCAATCCACTGCTGATGACGTCACATATTACATCACTCACGAGATGGTCAGTGACATCACTCATGACATCACTGATGACATCATCCATTGAGTATGTGTTTCTGAACAATTTTAATATGTTTAATATATATAGGGAAAGGCCTGTTGAAGAATAAGTGGGTGTACAAGTGTGTAAATGGATAATTTTCTGTGGTGCGTAACTGACTCTATAAGTGAGTCATTAAATGTATCTTACTGCAGACTAGTGACTAAACTGTGTAAATGTCTGTATGTGTCTGTATGTTGGTGTATAAGTGGCCGCATGGTTTTGTGAATAGCTATATGAGTGTCTATATGAGTTATTGATTGCTTGTCTCAGTATCTGTATGGGTTCCTGAGTGTTTGTGTGGGTAGGGTGTGTGTGACTCTATGCATAGATGTGTGAGTGGGTGATTCTATGGGTGCATGGTTTTAAGAGTGCATCTGTGATGGACTGTATGGTTGAGTGAGTGTATGTATGGGTGTGTTAAGGATTGAATGTATATCTCAGTGGTACATTTGTGACTAACTACATATGTGAAAGGCAGTATATATGCGTGTAAGAGTATATAAGTGGGTAGATGTGAGAGTGTGTGATTGTGAGAGTGACTGTATGGATGAGTGTGTGCTTGTATCAATGAATCTATAAGAGCGTAAGAATGTGATACTATTTTTATGAGTAAGTGAACTTGAGTGTGTATAACCGCATAGGTGAGTAAATGGGAGTGTGATTATTTGCATGACTGACTAGGTGTGAGAGTACCTCTATGGATGATTGGTGGTGTGTGAGTATCTATATAGCTGTATAAATGCATATGATAGTCTTGTATGGAGTGACTGTAAGTATGAGTGACTGTACAGGTGAATGAGTGGAGGTGTATGTAGACCTAAGAGTTAATAAGTGGGTATGTAGTTATTGGTATTGGAGTATGTATGGTTTTGAGAATGGAACTCTGAAATTTTGAGTCGGCGTATCAAAGGTTATATTAGGGTGTGAGAAGATGTGGTAATTTATCACATGGATGATGTCATCAGTGATGTCATTTGAGATGTCATCAGTGATGTCACTGACCATGTCATTGATGATGTAATATGTGACATCATCAGCAGTGGATTGCGGGCACGCGAGATATAGTCAGCAGAACTAACTATAAAGGAGGAATTTCAATGGTTTTGTACGAGTGAAATGTCCAGCTAACTATAACAGCCCTGAAACCCAAGGTTTCTTCAGTGAATTTTTAAGGTTTTTTTAAATGCTAATTCCTAACTATAACATGTCTGAAACCTATGGTTTTTTCAGTGAACTTCGATGGTTTTTTAAATGATAATTTTTAAATGTAATATTAGTTATATGTATTTTTTATACTGATTTTCTACAGTTCTTTAACTGTTTATTTTTACCTATTTTATTTTTTAAATTACATTATATATTTTTTATATAAATGGAAAAAAAATGTTTTTTAAAATATTGAAACTGAATTTTTTTTGTTTTATATTTTTATTTATTTATATTATTTTTCAGTTGGAATTACCAATGTTATCCTATGGAAGGAAATTCAATTTGCAGGTAAAGTATGTTCACGCTACTTTTGTAATCCAGTACTGGACTCCTAGGTTCAGCACTGAGACCTCTATTTAACACAGGCAAGTAATTACATTTTTATCGTTGGCACGATTTTTAGAGAATATTTGTAAGTTTCAAAAATCGACACTTAGAAACATTTTTAGCAAAAAGCAGGCAATGATATCCTATGGAAGGAAATTCAAGTTACTGGTAAATACAGTTAGAATTACTTTTCAGGATCAGTACTGGGCTCAAAGATACAGCACTGAGGTCTCTCCTGATAACAGGTGAGTAAATCGGAATCCGTAGTTCGGCTGATTTTAGAGGAATATTTGTAAGTTCCAAAACTCCACACAGAAGAATTTCCAAGTGAAACCAGTCAATGTCAGCCTATGGAAGGAAATTCAAGTTACTGGTAAGTACGGTTAGAATTACTTTTCAGGATCAGTACTGGCCTCAAAGATGCAGCACTGAGGTCTCTCCTGATAACAGGTGAGTAAATCGGAATTCGTAGTTCGGCTGATTTTACTTTGGTCCAGTATATATAGAGCCACTTTCCTACACCATCCCCTCTCTTCACCACTGTGTAAACGCGCCCTGTGTCCGTTTTAAGTTGGGAGATTAAGTCCCCTTCAATCCTGAGGGTCCCTGGGGGCCAACTAGCCCACCAGGTACCTCCAGTCCAGCCAGAGAGCTGTGTTGCAGAGAGGTGTAAAAAGGGGCGTGGCCTCTGAACACCTCTCTGCAACGCAGCTCCCTGGCGCATACTGGAGGTACCTGGTGGGCTAGTTGGCCCCAAGGGACACTCAAGATTGAAGAGGTATTAATTCGTCAACTTAAAACGCACCACAGGGCGTTGCCGCGTGGCCCCCCTCCCGAGGCCATAATCGGCCCCGTAGACCCCATCCCCTGGGGCATGGGCCTTTTTTTGTTATATTTTTCATATTTGAGGGGGGCTGCCCTGCCCCCCTCCTTAGGCCATTTATGGCCATGGGGACCTCATCCCCCGGGGCCGGCCTTTTTTTATTATATATATATATTTTTTTGTATTTCTTTTATATTTTGGGAAGGGGGCGCGTGGCCCCCCTCCCGGGCCACTTGTAGCCCCGGGGACCCCATCCCCCGGGGCTGGCCCTCTCCGTTGAGGACCGTGGGGAGGTCCCCAATCTCCCCACGGTCCCGCCGGCTCCCCGCCTCCTGCGGGAGCTGGCATTGCTTTTCCGCAAGGGGAGCTGCTAAGATGGAGCTTCCCCCGTGGAAAAGCAATTTGCTTTGCTATTTGGAAGAGAGAGCAGGTTTCCTGCTCTCTCTTCCAAACAGCAAAGCAGTTTGCTATGACAGGGCAGGAGCCGTGAGGCTCCTGCCCTGCCATAGCAAACTACAGTGCCCCGGGGGTGGGTACACTGGGACACTGCAGGAGGGTGGCGGTCCCCAGGGTCATCACAAGGCTCCAGAAGGGGGGCTGCGCAGCCCCCCCCCCACCATCTACAAAGCCCCGGGGGGTGGTGGTCCCCAGGGCTGGGGGGGTCCGTCGTGGACCCCCCAATTTAAATATTTAGATCCCCGGGGAGGTGGCTGTCCTCGGGGCGTGTGGGGGGGCTTGAGCCCCACCACACAGGGTATGTTTTTAAAAAAATAAAGCCCCGGGTGTGGCAGCGCCGGGGGTGGCTGTCCCGGGGCTGCGGGGGGGGGCAGTGTGCCCCCCCGCAATCAAGAAATTAAGTCGAGCCCCGGGGGGTGGCGGCCCCCGGGACTGCGGGGTGAGCCCCCCCGCAATTATTAATGTTTTGCCCCGGGGGTGGCGGTCTCCGGGGCAGTGTGGGGGGGATTAGGCCTGCCTCACACTTTTTTTGATCATGCCCCCGGGACTTGGCCCCCCCCGGGGGCTAATTACCAACGAAGCACGGGAGCCCGCGCTTCATTTTTTAAAACATTTCGGCCGAAATTCTCACTGGGTGCGCGAATCTCGACCATTTTTTCTTTAAATGCTTTATTTGGCCATGGGGGTCCTTGTGGGACCCCTTGAGCAGGCCTAGGGGGTCAGGGTGTTTGTACCCTGCCCACTTTTTGCGTTTTGCGAGGTTTTCTTTCTGCTTTCTTGTGCCTCGGTTCTACCGTGGCACAAGAGGACTGCCAACACTTCCTGGTTTGGAGTGTTGACAGCCAATTAGCATACAGCTCGTGCTCGGCAGGGTGCGCTTAGGGTGCGCGGATCCACCGCGGCCATAGATATATATATGTGATTTCAATTTTGATTTTCTCAGGAACTACTGAACGGATTTACACCATTTAGCCAAAAGGCACGACTCTGCACCAAGGTCTACCTTTCTGCCAAATTTGATGTCATTCCGTTTAGCAGTTCGGGCTGTAGCTGCGATTAAAGGTCCCTATGGAAAATTGCATGGGGAAAACACGTTTTGGGACCCCCCTTTTTTCTCGGCCCCTGCTTGACGAATCACCCCGAGACTTTCAGAATAGGAGCGGACCGAACATTCTTCGACCGGCGCCAATGTTATTCCAAATAGAATGTTGCGGATTTCCTATGGATAATAGGTCCTAACTATAACTACCTACTGGCGACCGCCAGTAGGTAATATATATATATATATATCATGTGATCAAGCTCCCTGCGTGGAGCGAAACGCGTCATGGAGGACACTGGTCCTAAGATAATTTGACATCGATATTGGATGAATAAATTCCTGCTTCACCCACTCTCTGCTGTTGTGGGATTTTGTTATTTCTTCCGGAGGAGAGAGGTCCGTACCTTCATTCTTCTGCTCAAGTGAAGAGCAGAGAGGGACTGGTTCTATATATATATATATATCTCACATCACGCACATAAGTGTCTACATTCGTGGGTATCCATGCTCGTGTCTGTTAGCATTGTCGAGAAGACAAGAAATGGGGTGACTGGCCCTGGTGTAGGGTGAGGTAAGAAGATGGAGCTTGAAACTGAAGAGGGAAGGTGGCCTTGTGGGCGGTGGGATAGACGAGAGCTCAGGGGAAGGAACGAAGGGGCAAGTGGGGGAGAAGAAACGAAGCAGTGGACAGTAAGGGAGGAAGGGTGGAGATCAGACCGGAAGAAGAAGCAAAAGGCAGAGGAGAGAAAGTGAATGAGGCCGAGAAGGAAAGGAGGGAATGTCAGCAATTGGACAAAAGGAAGAAAGCTTCCTTCAGACTCTAAAGGAAAAAGAAAGTAAATGATAAATGGAAGAGGCAAAGTAATTAAAGACAATGACACTGATGGGGAAACAGGTTAAAAGAAGGAAGAAAAATATTTCGGGTGAGAAATTAAGAAAAACACAATCGAAAGATAGAGCGATGAAATCATGCACGAAAATTTAAAAAAGAAAAGGTGAGCAGGAGCTAGAGGAGATGGTATCTCCTGGCTGGCTCTAGCAGTCAATCATTTTCATTATTCAAATACAGATTGTATGCATTAAAGTGCAATGGAAAGCAGTTAATACATCCAATATAAACTATTAAAAGCGCTATACATAAGTAAAAACATACAGATAATTAAGATCACACTCCCCCGACAAACGTGACTAAGGTGCGGAATCCATAATGTAAACTATAACAATGGACCTATATAGTATTCATAGTGCGACAGTCAGGGCGAGTAACATGGAAGTGCCCGGGGCTGCCCTTCGGAGCCCTGTTCTACCAAGATTTGTGCTTCAGAATGATTATTCAATAATCACTTTCGTATCTGAGAGTTGTTATTTGTGGTAGAAACATATACTTGGCAGGAGTAAACAACAATCACGGAGACGTGGCCAGCGGCTCTCCCCGCATTGATATAGCAGCAATGGGATGCCTGACCCCAGCGGACAAGGCTTACCAGGTGAATACTCCCCGAAAAGCAGGCATTGACGCGAGCCTCTCCGTGGCCGCATCTCCGCAGATATTCGCGGATTCCTCCGTGATTGGCAGCTCTCCGCTCTCTTAATTGGGCCCCTCAGAAGGGAAAGGGATATATTTAGTGCTTCTAGAATACATTAGGCCCTCTTTGCCCCAGCCCGATAGATAGAAGCATTAACAGTTGTCTTGCGCGCCCATATATCTTAGATAAAATTGATCATCTGTCCTCTTCAGCCCAATCAACGAGGGGAAAGTGTGATGTTTAAATCTGAGCTAGGGACGGCAGGGCGGAAAGAGTTAATAAAGGCAGACTGGTTCATATTTTGCATAGGGCTTTTAATTAAAGCCCGGCGGGATCGATGGTTCCTAAAGTGCATCGATACATGTAGAACCGGCCGGGGATGATGGAGGAGGTGGGAATTGCATGTGGAAAAGCCGTCTGAGATTCCCCGCGCAGCCTTTCAGGGCCGAGCGCAATGTGTGATATTTATGGTCGAGGAAGCACTGCCTGCCGGAAGCTGCCTCCTCCCCTGCCCGCTTTACTGAGCTGTAGGGGCGGAGCATGCATGCAAACTAGAAGTGCAGTTCTGTTAATACCTGACGCATGGCAGCCATTGGGTGCAATAACCAGTATTGTGTAATTGAATACATATGGGCTAAAAAGATAACCCTGTCCCCTAGGACTGCAAGACTGAATCTGTATTACCTGGAAAGTCAATAAAGACAGGGCATAATACATGCCCACGCACGAAAACAATCTCGCGTTACTAAGATGAACACAGGGTTAGGTGATCGTGCAAGCTGATTTTTTTGGCACAGTTAATATAGCTGTAACATCACAACTGTTTTCAGCCAGGTTCTTTCTCCCTGTGCCGCCACAGGTTGTCTTACACATAGCAGATGGGATGAAATTGGCAGGGTTGACTACAATGTGCGAGAAGAGAAGGAACATTCTGCAGGAGATGATGATTATGAGGCAAGTGTGGCAAATGTATAATTATGCGAGAAACGCCGCCTCCACCGTAGGAAACCATGTGTCGTGGGACGTGCTGTTGGGCCTGTTCCTCTGATTATGAGTGCTTGTGACTCGCTGGCGAAATGTCCTTGTACTGTTGCTTGGCTTTGCACTAGCGAGCGGATGCTTTCCCTTCACATACTTCGCGTACTTGTGAGTTGCTGGCTTCGCGGCACTTGAGATGCTGGCTTTGCAGCACTTGTGAGTTGCTAGCTTCAGGGCACATGTGAGTTGCTAGCTTCGGGGCACTTGTGAGATGATAGCTTTGGGGCACTTGTGAGATGATAGCTTGGTGGCACCTATGAGATGCTAGCTTTTTGGCACTTGTGAGATGCTAGCTTGGTGGCACTTGTGAGATGCTAGCTTTTTGGCACTTGTGAGTTGCTAGCTTCTCGGCACTTGTGAGATGCTGGCTTCGCAGCACTTATGAGTCGCTAGCTTCGCGGCACTTGTGAGATGCTAGCTTCACAGCACATGTAAGATGCTGGCTTCGAGAGAACATGTAAGACGCTGGCTTCGCGGCACTTGTGGGATGCTCTCTAGCTCTGCACCTGCTGCAACTTTGCGCTGAGGGGTGTCCTTGCATCCTTGAATGTCGGCTTTCCATCGACTTGTGAGAAGAGGGCTGTGTCTGCACCCCTGACATGCCAGCTGTCTCTGCACCCGTGACATGATGTCTCCGCACACGTGACATGCTAGATGTGCGTGTGACATGTTTGACTGTCCCTATAAAATGCTGTCTCTGAACCCGTGACATGCTGGCTGTGTGTGTGACATGTTGACTGTCCCTATAAAAGGCTGTCTCTGCACCCATGACATGCTGGCTGTGCGTGTGACATGTTGACTGTCCCTATAAAATGCGGTCTCTGCACCCGTGACATGCTGGCTGTGCGTGTGACATGTTGACTGTCCCTATAAAATACTGTCTCTGCACCCGTGACATGCTGGCTGTGCGTGTGACATGTTGACTGTCCCTATAAAATGATGTCTCTGCACCCGTGACATGCTGTCTCCGCACACGTGACATGCAATATGTGCGTGTGACATGTTTGACTGTCCCTATAAAATGCTGTCTCTGCACCCGTGACATGCTGCGTGTGACATGCTGACTGTCCCTATAAAATGCTGTCTCTGCACCCATGACATGCTGGCTGTGCGTGTGACACGTTCAATGTCCCTTTGAGATGCTGGTGGCTGTGGATAGTGTACCGGGGAAGGTGTGCAAGGACAGGCCTGAAATCACACGTCACGTGACATATTTCATTTCCAGGGTGCGGCGCCGCAGAAGAGGGGTGCCGAGGCAGGCCCTCGAGTTCCCACAGACTCATGAAAGACATCGTGCTAATGACCGCATCATGGACTCGGCATACATGTGCAGGAGCGTAGCACACAAGCATCTCCAAGCCACATCCTGATCCTGCGTCGGTGTGAGCACATACCTGCGAACATGTGCAGACGTGCGCAATTACAACGCCGTGCAATGCTGTCAGGCTTTCGAGGGGTTAAAATTCATGTTTTCTCTTATTTAACATATATCACATACAAAGACTAGGTTACGGCCATGCAGCCACAGTAAAAAGGGCCTTTATGTGTTACGTTTGACAAGAGAGCAGTATGTGCAGCCCCAAATTGAAACATTATTTTGTACACACTCAGAGACCCAATGTCACCCAAAAATGAAATGTGCCCCATGTATTACCATAACTCAACACACTAGGAACCTCTTAAAAATAAGGGCAATGACGTCTACGTAGCCAATACCCAGTCTGAAACACGATACTGTTAGGCTTTCTGAAATCTCATAATTAAATTAAGAGGAGCATTGACATACGAAAAGAAACCAGCGGGTTCCGGCTTTGCACAAAGCCTTACTGCACTCTCGGGATCCCCCCGGAGATAAATTATTGGTCTCTTTCTGCACCCCGACTTTGTTCACATGGCGGGACCTTCTGACAACAAGCAAGCAAGTGGTGCGCACGCCACAGCCAGACATCTGTTTTGTATTATCGGGCACGATAATGCAAAACAGATGTCGGCCGTGCGGGTAACAGACACCAATAGGCCATGGGCGGGGCAAATGCGGGACATGCGCCCGTATTTGCCCAATTGCGTGCTGTCTTTGTTAGAAAGACGCACGCAACGCCCAATAGCCTGCAACGATAACAAAAGCACACGCACGAGCGTGTGGTCAGCTTTCAGAAGCTCCTACATGAAGTCTCGCTGCGCGAGCAGTGCTGTAAGCATTATCCATCTGCTGGGTGTTCAGTATTGCTTTGGTTTTGTTTTATTACAAAACTAATCAAAATAAAGTTTGAAAATTATTTTTTTTCTGACAAACCAATGGTAGTCTGACATGGAGCAGGAGAGATGCACACCTCAGCTCACATTCAAAATAAAATCACTTACATTCACCATAGAGCCTCTTCAATAAGAAGCACATTGCCAGTGAAATATAGGCAGCACAGAACTACCTTTCACATGCAGAAAGCACAGCCCTGCCACCCCGAAGCAGGCTTGATAGTAGACTACTCAAGCTCTGGGCTGTTGACCTTGTGAAAGGACTGAGAACTTACAAACTCCTCAATTCCTAAACTGATGGCCCCTCAAAACCTCATGCAGTGCTTAAAGCTTACTTCTTCAATTGTAAAGCATCAAAATGTGGCATAAACCATAACTGGACAAAAAACGAATTAACTCACGAAGCGAATGCAACACAAGGACCCAAAGCAAAGTCAAACGCTAAAGCGATCAATTTAAAAAGAGAAAACCATGAGTCAATCCTTCCGCACGAAGGATGTGCATTAGGCTTCCATTTTCAATCTTAATCTGCAAGAAGGAAGTGAAGATCCACTTCTTCAATGATCACCCTGGGGACAAACAATAAAGGCCCACCTAGCGCCTCAGACCTTTGTTCTGGTGGCAGGAATTCTCTCTCTCAGTGCTCCAATACCTCAGTCAATACCTTTTTTCATTCTGCCCTGCAGAGGTCAATTCCTTAAGTAAAAGTGATTCACAAGATTCCATAAATGAAGGCTCCCAACACATTGTCCCAAACCTTTCAGCTCTTTCACTCCCAGTGCATATTCAAGAACATGCCCAACTGCACAGGCCAGTGTACTCACCAACGTGCCTTCTCCCGAAGCTTAGGCGGCTGAAAGTTACTTTTCGACATTACCATTAATGCCCTGTGAAGAATGAACAAGGTAATTTCACCAAATCAAAGATATTTAATATGAAGAGGGAAAAGAGAAAAATTGTGGCTGTTCAGAGACAAGGGAAGAAAGACAAAGGATGTCAAAGCATATTACTGATGTAAGGGTGCAGACATATTAATAGAGTACATGCAGTTCTAATTACATGGCTAAAGGGGGCTAAAAAGAGGGGCGCACAACAGTCAGGGGTCACAAAGTGATACAGTGGTTAGTGGCAAAGGGACCCTGCATATGCAAAGCTCATCACAGAAAACAAGGGAGAAGAGGGAGGGGCACAGGACATGCAAATCTCATCAAAGAGATAAAGCAGTAGATGGACATGACATGCACAGCTAATCATAGGAGTAAAAAGGAAGAGACAGATTAATACAGGACATGCAGGGCTTCCAGGTAAAGGAGGCAGAGACACAAGACACTAGAGCAGAGACAGATAAAACCACTGTCATCCTCATATTTGCTTTGATAAAACCATCTCAAGGTGAGCAGGCTACTCTTTGCCCTTGCTCTTCTTCCTCCTTCAAAACGAGTTACTAATTGACAGCAGCCCAAAACGGGATGAACTACTCCCCTACAAAAACACAGAGATTTTAAAGGTTTTTGGTGGGAGCCTACAAGTACCCATCCCCACTAACTCCATGTGCATATCCCATTGTTTCCTGTTTTTCTGAAATGTAGCTCTGAAGTGCTGTAGATATTTGGAGAGGGTGGGTGGCTGGTTTTTGTGAAGGAGTGGGAGAAAGTACCAAGAGATATCAGAATTCCCATTAAGGTAATATCCATTATCCAAGTAATGGATATTTTGCTTCTTCGATGAGCTGAACCTGATTTCACAGCTGAAGAACACTTGGATGGGTAGAATACTTGCAGATAGTTTGGTTAGGACTTCCTGGCTGACAGAGGCATTCTTTTCAATGCAACATCTAAGGGATATGGACAGCAAAACACATGAAGTTTTGGGCTATGTGTACACCGAAGTGTTTTGCAATCGCAAAGCCTATGCTGCGCAAATTGGCATGATTCATAAACACAGGAAGCCAATTTGCAATATCCTACAGTGTACTTGCAAGTCTCAAATTGTTTTGGAACTCAGTGTCAAAATTGCAACTATCATGAAGAAAAAGAGGGCAGCAAAAGGGCACTTCCTTTATCAGTACCCGCAAAATAATGTATCAATCCTCTTTGACCATCACTTAGTCCCTCATTACAAATTAAGAGCTAAATACCAATCCATGTGCAAATAAGAGTTTGCACAAGAATCGGAATTAGGAGTTGTGTGATGACTGGTACACCCTCTAAGCTTTTCCAACTTGTAGATTCCAGCAGGACAAACCTGCAGCAAGCTATCGAGGGGAAAAGACCCGGAAAAAAAGCAAACCATGTGGAATTCGGTGAGTTAAAACAAATTCAATTTTTTTGTGCCACATTTTCAAGTTGAAAACTTGAACAGGGATGTATTTACCACACTTAAATCAGCCTATGGTAAGGGTATTTGCCACATGTGGTAAATACCTCATCCTATACCACCCAATTTGCAGTAAGGGCCTGTATTTGCCGGATGGTGGTGGGAGCTCTGGCGTCAGGGTACTGTTTGTTTCTTGGTCTAAGGGTTAGGTCAGAGAGCCATATATCTGCCTTTCAAGGTCTTATTCAGATCAGGGTCAGGCAGTTTATGATATATATCCTGTATATATCCTGTATGTGGTGCCTCCCAAGCATAGGCTAGTAAGGATACAGGTTTTGACTATAATTTACTCCCTGCCTCTAGCCTAGTTTGAACAAAGGGCAGGCTTCAAATAGGCTTCAGGGTCACCCTGATTTTCTTTTGCAAACCTTATTTTTGATGGCGATAGAACACAGTAGAGTGCTTGTGCTCTTCTGTACCCAGGGCTTGTAAGTTAAATGTCAAAAGTGGACTGCAACACCCATTGTACCATCCACCACAGTGACAATGTAAACATGACTGCAGGCTTGACACCAGTAGCCTAGCTGTGCAGGTTTTAACTGCAAATTCGACATGTCAAAATAACCCCTTTTAACAGGACTAAACCTTCTGAAATGGAATTGGGTGGCTGGTTGGCAATAGTGTGCACTTGAAGAACACAAGTAATAAGGCTATGCTTCAAGGGAGGGACAACCACAAGATGGACAAGGCAAGCCATTGAATAAGAAGCAAGCAAATAATATTGACAATAAAGCCAACCAATGGTAAGCAATGGGCAACCCTTCAATCCTTAAATTCACTATAAGATCTTGGTAATACAACAATAGTATTTTTTTGTTGCAACCAGACAGCTTGCACTGCCTGGTAGGCTCGACTTAGTATGGGATGCCAAAGCCTTGAAATGGTTGTTAAGGGTGGCCGGTAGACAAACATTTGCAAATGTGGGTGAAACAAACGATACCTCTTACCTCATTGGATGAAGGTCAAACATAGGCGGCTGGAGCTCAGCAAACTCGATAGCGGTGATTCCTATGGCCCAAATGTCACAGAGCTGATTGTAGCCACCTTTCCTCTCTACGGCGGCCACCTCTGGTGCCATCCTGCAAACAGCAGAGGAGACAGGGAGGAATGCATGTTCAACAAGGAGACAAGCAGATATGTAGAGGTTGGAAAAGAAGTAGGATTGGAAAACAAATCATCACATTCTCATTTGGTCATCTCCTTAGCTTCTATTCTCAGAGAGTAGGAGCAAGGCTGCACATTAGGGAGCAGCAGCCGGGGCAAAATAAAGTTATAATATTTTTAATATTAACCACTTGTAAAAAACACACTACATAATAAACAGTATCATGTAACTCACATCATAAGTGGTGTAAATATGATATGCTTGCTAACTAGATGGGGAGCATTAGGGGCCAGGGTTAACAAACGTGCACAGTACCTCCCCCTAATTTCCAGGTATCACAAGTTTCTGTTCTGTGCCCAGAAATAGAGAAAACATCTGGGTTCTTTAATTAACATTCAAGTATGTGGTCCCTAATTTATTTCCTACAACTGATAACACTCAAAATTGGGTAGAGTGTTATTCCCTGAAGATGTGTAGTGGGTTTATTGACCTTGAAAAGATGAAATGGAAAGTCAGACTACAAGTTTACAAACAATTCATTTTCAAGTTGCATGAAGATACTTCCAGCAAGTATTCAGTCCTCTACGCTATTTGATTGAGCTTAATGTGATGCTGGGGAAAGGATGAGCATTGTACTTACCAGTAAGGGGTCCCAATGAACGACTTCCTCTTGGCCACTGATGCAGTGATTTCTGCAGAAACACCAAAGTCCGCTAAAAAGGAGAAGAAAATAAACAAAAATATCAAGTAAAAACAAAAAATATTCTGCACTCCCATTCCCCTGCCCAATTCAAATTTCTATTCATTTGCAAGATTGGTCGTGAGCTCAGCCAAGTCAGGGTAGGTGTGCATTAAGCCATGTCTTCATGCCCTTCTTGGTAAAAGCAGCACTGGACATCTAAAGGTGCAAATCTGACACTGGTTCCTATACAGTGAAGAATGTCCTGGTTACTGACTGTTAATCTTCACTACTCTGAGTCCTGGTCTTTGCTGACACAATCCTGGCTCCCGCATTCCCTCCCGGAGGTGGGATTAATTATGTTATATTTACGCTTTCTGTTGTGTTTTTACTTTGCTTTGTATTTTGACAGGAAGTGATGTCACTGTTTCCCCTTTATGGGATGATTGGGTAAATGGCAGCCATCTTAGGGGAATTATTTTGAACTAGGAAATATGTTTAGCAGTTGGAGATAAATCTCAGGTGTGAGGACTGGGTCAGGGAAGACGGACGGGGAGGTAATGTCCCGGTTACTTACCGGTAATCTTCATTACTCCGAGTCCTGGTCTTCCCTGACACAGTCCTGGCCTCCCCACTCCCTTCTGAAGGTGGGATTCATTAGGTTATGTTTATGATTTCTGTTGTATTTTTACTTTGCTGGCTATTTTGACTGGAAGTGATGTCACTGTTTCCCCTTTTTGGGATGGTTGGGTAAATGGCGGCCATGTTAGGGGAATTCTTTTTGACAGCTAGGGAATATGTTCTGCAGTTGGAGATAAAACTTAGGTGTAAGGACTGGATCAGGGAAGAAGGACGAGAAAAAAATGGCAAATCCTTGTTTGGCGATTAAGGCTTGGAACTAGAGGCCTCATTGTGGCTCAACAACTTAAGATGGAGCTGATCAATGAACATTTCATTAAGTTACCAATTCATCAAGTGATCCTCCACCCTATCCTCCAAAATAAATGAGAAGCTGTACAACTGGAATATTGCTGAGAACTTGTCCTAACTTCAAGGTACATTTGATTTGGCTCAAAGACAGGGTTAAAGTAGATAGATGAGAGGCAATTCAGATTAAATCAGATGTCTTGCCCAAAGTATTATTTCCACTTCAGGAAATCAGATCTCCAGTACAAAATGGACAATATTGAAGCACCGAAGATAGCCTATTGCTGTCTTGTCGAGCAAGGAAAATGTTACTTACCTGTAACAATCAGTTTGTAGCATGCAGTGCTGTAAACCCACATGATTTGCACATCTCTACCATCTGGTGTTTGGCACGGATGCTACAAGTCATTTTACCTCAAAGCAGAGATTTCGGTTTCAAAGTCCTCTCTCCACCAAAACCTACCATGGCACCAACAAATATACTCTATATCATATTGTGGTTTCCCGTACAGTGACAATAAGTAACAGTATTGATGCGAAGCAGGACTGTCCTTCTATACTTGTGTAAAGGAAAACTTTATTTAAAAAGTAACTAAAGTTATGTCATAGCTTGAGCTTGCCTTTGGTGAAATGGGAGCATGTATGTGAATTTACAGCACTACAAGCAGCAAACCAGTTTTAACAGGCCAGTATGTTTTTCATTTGCAGCATGTGGAGCTGTAGATCACATGTATAGCATAGACTGAAAAGAAAGCAGTGTCCTTCTTAAACCAGTGTCTCCAGAGCTGTAGTAGAAGATGTTTGGAACAAATGTTTAAGGACAGTTTGCTTGAATGCACTTCTTGGAGGCATGAATGCCCACACAATGTTTGGTCAAAGTGTGAATGGTAAACCACACTAT
Organism: Triturus cristatus; assembly: GCF_964204655.1. Classification (NCBI taxonomy): domain Eukaryota; kingdom Metazoa; phylum Chordata; class Amphibia; order Caudata; family Salamandridae; genus Triturus; species Triturus cristatus. The sequence goes on along the minus strand of NC_140592.1, from coordinate 728,022,398 downwards.
AGCTTTATATGTGGCCCCAGTGGGATAATTTAATTGTCAAAACTCGTAGGTTCAGTAACTATACATGGGGAACGGATAACAATGAGGATGGCCACCTTCTATAAAATAAACTGCAGTGGGCAAATGTTGGACCCATGAGCCTAGTAAAACAATGTGGAGTTCATATGAGGGAACTGGCATGGCTCTTGCAGAAATTATCATTTTTAGACCTTCCATATAACTAGTATTTATAAATGTCACATCGGCTAAATGTACCCTGATAGAAGTGTATGCTACCATTGCCTACTGTTGGTGGAACAACCAACAGGTAATATCTTGCCAGGGGCCTCTACAGTCTGCTTCCTGAAACTAGAGCAAAGGTGAAAAATTCTTGACTGTTTGGATGTGTAACAAGTCCTGGTTGAGGGCTTATTGTCCTTCTTAAGCATTAGCAAGCACTCTTCTAGAATTTGAAAATACCAACACTCTAAGACCTTAGATGCCAAATCACAAAACATAATTCCCTGAAGCTGGGGTGTTGTAGCAGACCTTAATATTGTGTGATGAGGCGGTCATACAGAGGCAGCCACTATGTGCACTCTGAGTACAAACATTTCCAGAAACTGTACCATAGCTGTCTTGCTCAGGTGGGTTCTTTAAGAATGATGCTCATAGAAGCCTGCCTTATTTTCCCAACAATGTATGTTAGTGGTAGCAGGGAAAAAGCCTACAGAAAAAACCTGACCAGTACTTTCAAAGAGCATTACTCATGGACTTTTGATGCGGATACTTGGAAGGGAAGCTTTGACATTTTGCGTTCTCGTGGGTGGTTGATCGCTGTGTTTCCCAGCGGTGGAAGTACTGCTCAGGAACATGGTGGTTGAATGCTAATTTATGTTGTTGCTGATGCACCCTCCTGATCAGGTCAACAAAGTAATTGTCTACACTGGGAAGGTGTTCTGCCAGAAGAAGGACTCAATTGTGAATGTTCCGATGCCAGATTGTCTGAACCAGCCTGGGATGAGTGTGGTGTGTGCCCATGTTTTTTAAGGTAGTACATATTGTGTTCATGCCCTCTGTACAAATGAGCACTGTCTGGTTTTAAATTACTTTGTAAAATACTTTGAGAGCCAACTGAATTACCAATAGTTCCAGTTCATGCTGTGCTGAGAAGACCATTAGCTCTGGTTTTTCAGCTGGCCTAGATGGGCTCCCTACCCTGTCAGGGTCGCACATGTGTGTATGGTCACTTGTGGCTGAGAGTCAAGAAGGACCTCTCCATTAACAAGTTCTTGTGTTCCACAATAACAGTTTGTGCTGAATTCTGAGATCCACCAGCACTTGATCTTCTCACTTACTTGCCACTTGGGACCATTGTATAGCAAGGCAATCATGTAGAAGGTGTATCTGCAACTGAGAGCTTTGAAATATTGCCAAAAATGATGGCAACATTCCTAAGAGTTTCATTATCATGTTCACTGTCAGAGGAAGTGATGTCTAGTAAAGAGGAAGCAGTCTCTGAAAGGCCATCACACTCTCGATGTTGGGGCAGGCTTTGCCTGTTACTGCTTTCAGTAGGACTCCCAAGAATGGTTTTGTTAGTTGGGTACATAGCGGTGAGTTTGTTGTGGCCTTGACCATGTACCCTAATGTGTATAAAAAAGACACTGACTGATGAGTGTGAGTAAGGTATTTCTCTCAGCTGTTGCTCTTTATCAGAGAGTCATCCAGGAATGGGAATACATGAAAAGCATTGCAGTGAAGGTCCACTGCAACCATGGGCAGAAATATTGTGAGACTGTTGTGATCCTAACAGGTAGTACTTTAAACTGGTAATACTTTCCACTTACCACAAACCGGAGACACTAGTGGAGGACCAGATGAATGGTGATGATGAAGTATGCGCCTTTAGGTCAAGGGTAACCATGTAGTCCCCGGTGCACAGCAGTGGAATGATGTCTTTGTACAGTTGTCATTTTGAAGTGGTCTGAGCAGCAGGCTTTCAAGGATTGGCCTCAGCTTTCTGTCTTTCTCTGAGATTTGAAACTACCAGAAGTAAACACCTTGTCACTTCTGGTGTGGGGGGACTGGTTTTATCGCTTCCTTTAGAAACTCTCGGCAATAGCAATACGCAGTGATGGAAAGTACTCACTTGCCCATGGTTATTTCTCTCCACCGGGGAAGATGTAACCTTATTCGTCCTCCAACAGGAGTTGTGTGATTGGGGAGAATGTGTGGAAGGTCATTGTTTTGATGAAGAGGTGCCCCTGGTTTGGGTGCCACTGGTCTTACTGCGCCTCTTGCCCCGGAAGACTTGTACAGAGTAGGACTTGAAAGGCCGACCCTACTGAAAAGACTGTTGCAGCGGACTTAGCTGAAACCCGCACTAGTTGTGTCTAAAACCCTGATATTGTGGGCTCATTTCGAAGTGCCTGAACTCTGAGCCCACCCAAGGCCCGAAAAAGTGTTTTCCAAATTACAAGACACACTCAGAAGATGCTGCTGGACTTCTGGTTGGAATTCAGAAATTCTCAACCAGCCATGTCTTGGGAGGCGAACATTAGTGTTATTTTGAAAAATAGAGATATTTCAGCACATCCACAAATAGTACATGAAGAGTCCAACTGAATAACAAATAGTGAGGAACCTGCGTTATTCAGAGTTAGATAGACATTTATATATATCAGGAAATAATCTATAAAGGTCCACAATTCAATAATATAAGATGAAAGGTCCACGTGGTATAGGTAGATAATGTACTTTTTATTTGATAGCTGAGTCAAAGTCCAAGAAAGAGTACAGCCAACACGTGTTTCGTCAGTACTTATTGGTACTTTAGACTTTCTCAAGGCTGTAAACAAACAAATATGATATGAAAAACTCGCTATGTAAGACCATAATAAAATATACATAACATCCAGCCAAAAAACAGAAAAGGGTGAAGCAACAAACTGATGCAGTACCACTAATATCGAAAAACGCCACCAAACCAAGTAGTGAAAATACCAATGTGTAGAGAAAAAGTCAAACTCACCAGAAAATATGTGAGAAAGTAGTGAAGAGCACCAAACATAAACCAACAGAAACGCATATCAAAAAAACGGAAAATTAAAATATTAATAATCATAAGAAAGACTGTGCAAACACAAATTAAAAAGAGTGCACCAATAATAAAGAACACTATTTAGATAGATGTATATGATTGAGTAGATCATATATCAAAACTGTGAGCCCTAAACAAATAGTGATTAGTAAGAGAGGAAAGATATAGCTAAGTTGCACGATAGCCGCTGATAGAGATATGTCACATACCTATTGATGGAAAGTAAGGGCGATGAGATCCAATGTAAAAATATATAGCACAACGAGTGTAAATATAGTGATTGGTCTGCGTCAAGTAAGATGCTACAATCCGGGAAATCTATTAGGGAAAAACAAATATAATCGAAACAAGGTTGAGACGCAAGAAAGATATTAAGGCAGATATGTCAGACTTCCCAGGACCGTATATGAGCCTCTGCCCGGACAACAGGTTCATTGAGGGTCCAGCGACATCGCGCAAGTGCACATGGTCCTAGCCCCCGGCTGAGCTCCATGTTGAGTTGTTCGCTACAATCAGGTGTACAACCCGAGAGGAAATACCTCTTGCACATATAAGCACCGTAGCGTGTGCTTAACACACAGGGCACTGACAAACTCATAACTACCCCTGTAACACCCCACACATATAAGGTCCTGACGAAAGCCAGTAGAAGAAAAGGCCTGGCTGAAACTAGTTGACCGCACAGGACGTCGGAGGCCATAAGCCTACAGTGCACGTCCCACAGCCTTTGTTTTTATCGACTGCCTGGGGCCCACCATTAAAACAGTCTTTGGGACACCCAGGACAGTATTTTAAACCTCACTCAGAGCACACTCACAGCACCCTCACGAACCAAAAAAACCCGCTCCGCAGTAATCTGGCATCGAAGCACACCTGAGGTACACTCGGTACTTCGGGTGGGGCCCAATGATGAAGCATGCCACCAACTAGGTTGGTGGGTGAGGGCCTTCATAAAAAAACTAATGGTTTTTTTCCACCCGCAGACATACAAACAATTTAAACCAGAGCTAGTTCTCCTCTCTTATAGAGACAGTAGCCCAATCAAGTTGGCTATGCGCCATTGAGTGTCAGCACCCACAGCTACCCTTTTGCCAGCGGTTTCAACATTCTATCTCTCTTTTTCAGATGGAGGGGCGTCCTTGTGCCCCAGGTAAAAACCCTTTTTTGAGCAGTATGGACTACCAGTGAATTGGTTGAAACTTGGTCCCCGTTATACACAGGGGGTCCTCTGGCGTAGCCATATACTATTTCTGGACCCATGGTGTGACTACCTTGGTTATCTCAGGGCCTTTCAAGTTCTCAGTTGAGCATATCAACAAGCTTTTCAACATTGGCAAGTACGGCACCGACCATTCTGTTTTCAAGAGCATTTCAGTAAGAAATTTCTTCTCTTCCTCTACTACATGGAGTTTGACCATGTAATAGTCAGCTGCTTGCTGGATTACTGCTTGGTAGAAGGTGGCATGATCAGATAGAGTTAGCTTGACTGGGTAGGGTTCTAAGAAATAGTCATATTGGGTAACGACACTAAGCATGCGGAGTGTTGTCTCCTTCATATGTTAGGACAGGCTCTTCATAAGGGTCTGGAAGATCCATCGTGGAATCAGGCTCTGAATCGCTGAGCGTACAGAGAGTGATGGTTCTGGGATTGTGCAGGTGATGTGCTGGTGTTTGGCTTTTCTCCAAATGCATGAGCTTTTTAAGGACGGGGATAGGGATTGAGTTCTTCAGATATTGCCTCCCTGAATATGAGTCGCAGCTTCTTGGCTTAAGGTTAGCATAGTGGGGTAGGTTGTGGTGGATGAGCTCAAATATGTCCTGCCATAGGGGCTATGTAAATTCTCCTCTGCTTCATGTTAGGCTGCTCTCCTCGCTCTTCTGGTGTTGTGGGGGTCACTCAGCAATGAGGTTGGTACAGGCTTTCAAGTTCAGATCGGAGTTTACCTCCACTCTGAGGTGGGTCATTTCTCAGAGCCGAGATCAGATTTCTCAATGTTAAGGCTCAGGGCCCTGTTGTCAAGGCTTCTCTGGAGCTTAGACTTGCTTTAGGGGCCGAGACGGTCCAGATGCACAGCACTTGATATTATAAATTCACAGTACCGCATTATACCTGTATGTGACACCCTGGAGGAATGGAAAGGGGATTTTCTGCCTCTGTAAAACTGGCAAGAAAGAGTGGAATTGTTTTCTCCGCAGATAAAAAAAAGTTCAAACAAAAGCATAACTGTAAGGCTTAGTTGAGAAACATTTAAAACCTGTTCTTCCTCTCTGAAGGTGAAATGTGTACTGACGATCTTTACCTGCTGTTATAATCTAGGTCATTCTGTCTCATTGGTTACTGAGCAATAATTTTCAGCACGTGGACTGATGGCATAATTTAAAAAATCCTCTGTCTTGCTAATTTTGACCCATTTTAACCTGCCCTGCTTCTGCATGCTCCTTGAGTGGAGAAAACTTTGCTTTCTTTACATCTACCACGGAACTACCTTGGTGTCATCAATTTGTTTTACAACCCTGGCATAGTGCTGAGGCTGCTACTCTCCAGGTGACTAACAGTGCCATGAGCAGGTGGTTATTGGGGAAGCCTGTTTAGGTGTCCTCCTTGATCTCTCATTGGATTTCATTGAAATCGACCATGCAGCCCAGATCAACAATCTCTCCACTCAAATGAGTTTGGATGATTTGAGAGGGTGGGTTCCATAGTGATTCTCATTTTTGGAGGGTGAATCGAGTTCCTTACGATGCGTACCTGCAGGTCAAGCCCCATGACTTGTGGGGTACCTCAGGGATCGATCTTGATTCCCTCTCTTGTAAGCACGTACCTCAGACCATTAGCGGATCCGGTAGCTGTTACCAGTATCTTCACTCACCAGCACTGTCATTCACTCCATAAAGGGGTATGGTCACTTGAGGACATCTCACATTCCAAATACTACATTAGTGCCAATGAACTAGCTGTCTATTCACTTTTGTAAACTCAAATCTGTTAAACTTCTCCTCATTTCTTTACTTGATTCCTCTTCCACTGGGCGTGATTGAAGACTGACCACTAGCATCAAAGTTACTGTCTCAGGCTTCTTCAGCAATGAACTATTTTATTTGTTCAATGAACTAAAGGAGCACTGATGCAGTTTTCATGGAACTAGCACCTCATTTTTCTTTTAACATATGCAGGTGTTTCCTCATCCTGTAAAAAGATAATTACAAATCCAAATGCTCTGAAATTATAACTGAGGAAAAACATTTTTCTTCAGCCCGCTTCACCAAGGCTAAATCAGAAATTTCTGTCACAATGCGTGAAAGGAGGTTTGTGCTGAATCCACCTGCATCCAGTGATCTGGACTGATATGAGTGTCATTTTAGCATAGGGTTATTTCAGTACAATACTATGGTGGCACATTATGAGAAGAAGTACTACATTAAGATATGGAAGGATTATAGGGGAGGTCCGCTGTAGCAGAGCTGGGGTCTACGTTTTTGTTGCAGCGGAACAAGAGCAGTCCTAATGCTGCAAAATCTTTTAGGGTCTCAAATGAAAGGAGAACAAGGGTGATCATGATTCCCCACTCATCCACACCTTATATGTAACCATATAGTTCAACCCACTTCCCAAGAAAAAGCATGCAGACCCCCCACTTTCCAACGTATCCATCTACTGCGACATTGCCATGTTTTTCATCCTCTGGCACATTCAAAAAATTGCTTCCCATCTCTGTGTCCTACAGGTTCTCTCCTTGCTTCCCATAAAATGCAGGCCTTTTTCTCTCTTTCTCTCAACATTAGCACACCTACCAGTAGAGCCCTCAGAACATTCTGTCTATTAGTCTGTGGTAGGCCGATTTTGTCAGTGGTGGTTCATCTGAAGTTAAGCAAAATGGAGAAAGCAGAAGTGACCAGGGCCTATGGAACAGCTGTCTAACGATTAATGCTACCAGGTCTCAAAGCATTATTAACTTCAATTGTCATGTTTCTAGCCCAATGAATGCAGATCCAAAGAAACATATTGTTCTGGTGTTTGTGGTCTAAATTCAGGGGCTCATAAAAATGAACTTCATGGAATAACAGAGGTAAAAGATGTTAGCTAGACAAAAAATATATCTGTATTATTTGTAAGCAAAAACAGTGACATGCAATCTCGGTAGATTATTAGATTCTATAGGCTAAGACATATGTTAAGGTGTGGATTTCAGAATTGTGTGCACACAGCATCCAGAAGGATGGAAAATGGTAGAAGCCTTCCTAGAAAGGCTATCCTATTCAAAACAGTTTAGGTGGAGGTGGGAAACCAGTTTCAAAAGCACACAGAGCATTAAATGGTAATCACTCGTCCTTATGCACACCTTAAGAGCAGGTAGAAAATGTAGCATGACATAAAAGTGAGTTTGCTTCTTGCAGTGAAATTGGGGGAGGGAAGAAGAAAGTGATGAAGAGTCACGGAAAGATATAAGGTAGGTTCAGGTAAGGAAATAGAAGCAAGTGTGGCAGAGGGTGAGAATGAGGGGAATAAATGAGTCATAAAGTGGAACGGATTGGGAATTGAGAGTGAATTGGGAGTAAACAGAAGGGAGAAGACAGAAGTACTCACCAAGCTTCACCTCCCCATCGTGTGTGAGCAAGATGTTTGCTCCCTAAAGCACAAAGAGGAAGCGAAACAGATGTCAGAGCCAGAGCTTCTCTTTCGCAACCACTCAGTACATCCTTCAGTACCATATTTTAGTGCTCTTTCAATTATTTGTTACTGACCTTTATGTCACGGTGCATCTTCCCCTTCGCATGCAGGTAATGCAGCCCCTGGAAATGAGAAATACAACCTCAGTGTGAGGAAGAATGCCAAGCCCAACCCATGTTGGAGGAAAATGGCGTTGCTAGTCTTGTCCTGTATCTAAGAAAAACCCATTCACTTTCAGTGGAGGAGCTTTGGCAAGTGCCCCAGAAGAAGAAAAGGAACAAATGGCCCTGATCATCAATTTGTCCACTCCTCACATCCTGTCATCTTGTCCCCAGAGGCTTGAGGCACAATTTCAAGGTTGCACTGCTATTTCCCATGTGTTACATGATCTGAGGGTGAGGAAAGCACGCGTAGCACAAATCCACACTGCTGCTGCCCGAGTACCTATTCTATTGTTTGAGCGAAGCTTGTCCTACTGCACATTCTCTAGCAGTTTTGCCTGCCTGAGTGTAAATTGCAGTGCGGTAATTCAAGCCATTCATGCTCTGTATGTGGAAAGCATGCACTACTGTTGCAAATGTTGTACCTATTTGTGTTTGGGGGAAGTGCATGGGAGAGACATTTGTTCAGCCGCTGCATAAGCTATATAGTCATTAGTGAGCGAGCCAAGCTCCAGAGTCTGTACCTCTTCTATGAGTGTAAGTGAAATTCAAACTTCTTTTGTTCATTTGGACATTTTCAGTGTGGAAAGGAAGCTGGTGCTGTGTCAAGAATTCCTGTCATACAAGGGAAACACGCCCTTATGTAAACAGGAGAGCTGTTACATAACTCAAGGGAAACACGCCCTTATGTAAACAGGAGAGCTGTTACATAACTCAAGGGAAACACGCCCTTATGTAAACAGGAGAGCTGTTACATAACTCAAGGGAAACACGCCCTTATGTAAACAGGAGAGCTGTTACATAACTCAAGGAAAACACGCCCTATAAAGGGAGGAACCGGGAGGTACAAGGCTGTCGGATATTGTGTTTACACCGACGTACCTGCTTCGTGAAGAGCAGTGTTCCGGAGTGGTGCTCCAGTAAGGCAAGAACGGAGGTAGGTCGAGTCGTTACTCCCTGGGCCGTGTCTTGCCCCATCGTCACCTGTGAAGGACCCGGAAGCTCTACCGGTCAACCATTGAGCTTCGCTTTTTGACTCGGCTGAGTCCAAGCGCAGTGGCGCTTTTGCTGGTTGGAGTCGTAACTCCCAGCCCGACCAGAGACACAGGGACTGCCAGCTGTAACGCACACCAGGAGGTGTTTGCCGCGTTACAGACTCGGAAGTCTACAGGATCGATCGAGCGGCTGCTCTCGGTTCAGTCTTCTTGCTTGTGATTGGGGTATCGGTGACGCATCACCAGGAGGTGACTCCGCGTCCCGGTGCAGTCTGAGGAAGAGGTTGAGCGGTTGCTCCCTTCAGGTAGAGACCCCGGCTGGGTGTTTCCCTGACTCCTCGATTCTCCCCAACACTCTTCGTGCCCCTCACAGCCTACCGATTGGCATTGTCGGCCATTTCATTTCTGCCCTCTGTTGGCATACGCCGGGATCGGCGTATATGCAGAGGACGGTTAGGACCATCCGTGCTGTGGGCTGGTAACGTACTTAGCCTGGAGGATTCCAGTGACTATAACTTTTGTTTGTTCTTTGTATTTTATTTGCCTTCATAAAAAGAACTAACCCTTCACAAGTGGTTGCGTCCTCATTGTCGTGTCTGTTAAACGATCCTGAGACGTTCAGGGCGTTACAAAATATCCGACCTTAATAACACTAACTGTCTCCCGGTCGATAACAGACATGGCAACACTTGATGATGTGCTGGCTGCTTTAGCGGCCATGCAAGTTGAAGTGGCTGCCTCTAGGCAAGAAACAGCCGATGTAAAAGCCAGACTGGATGCTATCCAATTGGACCCGCTCACGCCCAGCACCTCCCTCACGAACCAGACCCCTGCGGTAGTAGTGGAAATGCCGGTAGCCATCCCCTTGGCAACACCAGAGAGGTACAGTGGGGATCCTAACACAGTGCAGGTATTCCTCACACAAGTGGCGCTACATTTATCTTGCAAACCAAAGGCGTTCCCCACGAGTCAGGCTCGTGTGGCTTTCCTTATATCCTATTTGGCTGGAAACGCGGCACAATGGGCCGTACCTCTGGTGAGCAGGGACGACCCCCTCTTATGTGATTGGGGTGCTTTTCGCGAGGAATTCCTGAAGGTATTCGACAGAAGGGCTGACTCGTACACGGCGGACCGTGAAATGCTTGAGTTGAGACAGGGATCCAACGACCTGGTGCAGTATCTCAACGCGTTCCGAAGGCTGGTTGCGGAAACCAAGTGGCCTGTTGCTAAACAGACGGCGCTCTTCCATCAAGGGCTGTGCGAAGAGCTCAAGGACGCCGTGGCTCATATTGACCCTCAACCCAAGACATGTGAGGGCCTTATCAACCTGGTATTACGGCTGGAACATAGGCTAAGTGAAAGAAAGGGGGATCATGGGAGAAAAGGAAAATCCCTTCCATCCTATGTGACGGTGGGAAGTCCTGAAACTTCCACCGCATCCAAGGGAGAACCCATGGACATCAGCGTAATACGAGCGAGCCTCACAGCCACGGAGAAAGAGTCACGCCGTAAACAAGGATTGTGCCTATATTGTGGCAAAAAAGGCCACTACGTACGTGAATGCCCTGCCAAACCGAAGACGTCACGTTATCGGGCCAACCGGTCGGTAACAGCCGTGGTGGACATACCGGCGGAAAACTAGAGGACTCCAAGACCAGAGAAGGGGCATCTCGGAGTCACTCATCCATCCCTTCACTTTCCAACTCGGTCACTAAGGGACAACGACACCTGTTTATCACGGTGCACGTGGGAGTGCATGACCAGTGGATACCCGTTGTGGCCATGGTGGATTCAGGGGCCACTGGCATGTTTATGGACCACAACGAGGCATGCAGGCTAGGGCTAGTGCTTCTTCCCAAAGCAGTACCCGAAGACGTCTATGCGGTAGACGGAAGGCGATTGGTGACGGGGCCCATCGGACAGCACACGGGGGTCCTTCCGATGAGATATGGGAGGAACCATTTGGAACAAATCGATTTTAACATCATCCGAGCGCCCCAATATGGCGTCATATTGGGATTGCCGTGGCTACAGAAACACAACCCCTTTGTGGATTGGCCAACACATCGCATCGAAATGACGTCACCGTATTGCATCCTGCATTGTGGAATAAGAACGGAATCCCTTGACGCAGATGAGAGCGGGAGTCAGACGGTGGCTACAGCGGCAGAAAAAGATGTGGCTCTCCACCAGGCTTATCACAGTTTTGAGGATGTATTTGATGAGGTGAAGGTGGAAGTGCTACCACCACATAGACAGTTTGACTGCCAGATCGACCTGGTGCCAGGGGCCAGCGTTCCCAGCGGCAGGCTGTATGCCCTGACGGAGCCTGAAAACGTGCATCTCCGGGGGTACCTGGATAAACTCCTCAAGCTAGGATTCATCCGCCCGTCCAAGTCTCCGGCCGCCTCGCCACTCTTCTTCATCCCGAAGGCTAATGGGGAGCTGAGAGCCTGTGTGGCCTTTAGGGCATTGAATGCGATAACCATAAAAAATCGGTACCCCTTGCCTCTCATCAGTGTACTTCTGGAACAGGTCAAGAAAGCTCGTATCTACACCAAGTTGGATTTGAAAGGGGCATACCATCTGGTGCGCATGAGGGACGGAGACGAGTGGAAGACCGCCTTTAAGACCAGGTTCGGCCTTTTTGAGTACCTCGTCATGCCGTTCGGTCTGTGCAACGCCCCGGCAGCCTTTCAGTACTTTTTGAATGAGGTATTCAGAGAGGAGTTGGATATCTACGTGGTCGTATATATCGACGACATCCTCATCTATTCGTCCAGTGTGGAGGAGCACGTACACCACGTCAAAGCTGTGCTCCAAAAGCTGAGGGAAATCATGCTGTTTTGTAAACTCAGCAAGTGTGACTTCCACGTCACATCCGTGGAATTCCTCGGAGTGATGCTGAGTCCAGAGGGACAGGAGATGGCAGAACGAAAGATCAAGGCGGTGAAAGAATGGCCGGTGCCCCAAAGCGTGAAGGACGTCCAAAGTTTCATTGGCTTCGCCAACTTTTACAGGCGGTTTATAGATGGATTTTCAGGAGTGGTGGCCCCAATCACACAGCTACTGAGGAAGTCCAAGGAGTTTGTCTGGTCCCCTGAAGCGAACAAAGCCTTTGAGGCCCTGAAAAGCGCCTTTGGTAAGGCGCCGGTGTTGGCTCACCCCGATCCGGATCTCCCCTACGTGGTGGAAGCGGACGCGTCGGATGTGGCGCTGGGGGCTATCTTGTCCCAATGCAACCACGACACAGGGGTGCTTCATCCCGTTGCGTACATGTCCCGCAAACTCAACGACGCCGAACGCAACTACCATATTGCGGAGAAGGAGCTTCTCGCAATCAAGGACGCCTTCACCGAATGGAGGCATTGGTTGATGGGGGCAAGACATGTGGTATCGGTGTACACGGACCATCGGAACCTACAGTTCATGACGGCCACTAGACACCTTTCTCCCAGGCAGCTGCGGTGGATGATCTTCTTTGCGGGGTTCAACTTCCGCATCACATATCGGCCGGGGACGGAAAACCGGAAGGCGGACGCCCTATCCCGTCAATCTGCAGTTAAGGAACCATTGCCTGCAACCGAGCGTTCCATCATTTCCCCGAGGATGGTATTGGGGGTTATACAACCGGATACTTTCCTGAGGGGAATAAAGAGAGGGATCAGGTCATTCGCATGGCGGAGGTGGCTCCTCAGTCACAGAGAATGGCAGCTGAAGGACGGGATACCCCTGAAGGGCAGGTGCCTATTGATACCCACGCCTAGGCTAAGGAAACAAGCATTCATCTGGTGCCATGACTCTCCATGCGCAGGTCATTTGGGCTTTGAAAAAACGGTGGCTAGCATGGGACGGCATTTCTGGTGGCCAACCATGAGAGTGGATGTCAGGAGGTGGGGACAGGAGTGTCCTACGTGTGCTACCATGAAGGCCGACCATGGCCGAACCCAAGGGCTCTTACATCCACTTCCGACCCCGGATAGACCATGGGATAGCATATCACTGGACTTCGTGGTGGGCCTACCGGTAGACCAGGGGATGACGGCAATACTGGTGGTGGTGGATTACTTGACGAAAATGGGGCACTTCATCCCCTGCAAGAGAGTCCCTACGGCCGGGGAATTGGCGTCACTACTCCTAAAGAATGTGGTACGACTGCATGGATTACCTGGGGTGATCGTGTCGGACCGGGGGTCGCAGTTTACTGCGCAATTCTGGAAGACTTGGTGCACTGCGCTGCATGTTAAGACCGCCCTGTCCACCAGCTACCACCCTCAAACGGACGGCCAAACCGAGCGCCTGAACCAAACGCTCAAACAGTATCTGCGATGTTTTGTGGACCAGGGCAGGGAAGAATGGGTCGACTTGCTATGGGTTGCAGAGATAGCCTATAACAACGCCACTCACAGCTCCACACAGTCATCTCCGTTCTATAGCAACTATGGCCAACATCCCAGGTTCTTGCCATTTCTACATCCGTTCAGAGAGGACAGGATTCCCGCCACAGCGGACAGGGTGGCACACATAAAAGACACGTTGATGCGCTCAAGGGCTGTCCTAATAGAGGCCAAGAGAAGATACAAGGCTGCGGCAGATAGGAAGAGAAGGCCCGGGCCACTGTACCGCACTGGAGACTACGTCTGAATATCCACAAGAAACATGAGGTTTCGAAAGAACAGTGTGTTCCATCCCAAGTACATGGGCCCCTATTGAATTACCAAGTGTATGGGTCCCGTGAACGTGAAGGTGTGCTTGCCCCAGTCATTGCGGATACACCCTGTCTTTCATGTATCATTGCTCAAACCAGCACCCTCCAAGCCGTCTGGGACACCTAGGCCGGTATGCGTGGAGTCGGAGGTGGAGTATGAAGTGTCGGGCATACGGGCGTCCAAATGGCGCAGGGGGAAGCTGTGGTACCTGGTTGCGTGGAAAGGCTATGGCCCGGAGGAGCATTCATGGGAACCGGCTGAAGGGGTTCATGCTCCGCGCTTGGTCTCCTTGTTCCATCGGCGTTTTCCTGCCAGCGCTGGACCCGTGGGGAGCCGCTGAGAGGGAGGATGTACTGTCAAGAATTCCTGTCATACAAGGGAAACACGCCCTTATGTAAACAGGAGAGCTGTTACATAACTCAAGGGAAACACGCCCTTATGTAAACAGGAGAGCTGTTACATAACTCAAGGGAAACACGCCCTTATGTAAACAGGAGAGCTGTTACATAACTCAAGGGAAACACGCCCTTATGTAAACAGGAGAGCTGTTACATAACTCAAGGAAAACACGCCCTATAAAGGGAGGAACCGGGAGGTACAAGGCTGTCGGATATTGTGTTTACACCGACGTACCTGCTTCGTGAAGAGCAGTGTTCCGGAGTGGTGCTCCAGTAAGGCAAGAACGGAGGTAGGTCGAGTCGTTACTCCCTGGGCCGTGTCTTGCCCCATCGTCACCTGTGAAGGACCCGGAAGCTCTACCGGTCAACCATTGAGCTTCGCTTTTTGACTCGGCTGAGTCCAAGCGCAGTGGCGCTTTTGCTGGTTGGAGTCGTAACTCCCAGCCCGACCAGAGACACAGGGACTGCCAGCTGTAACGCACACCAGGAGGTGTTTGCCGCGTTACAGACTCGGAAGTCCACAGGATCGATCGAGCGGCTGCTCTCGGTTCAGTCTTCTTGCTTGTGATTGGGGTATCGGTGACGCATCACCAGGAGGTGACTCCGCGTCCCGGTGCAGTCTGAGGAAGAGGTTGAGCGGTTGCTCCCTTCAGGTAGAGACCCCGGCTGGGTGTTTCCCTGACTCCTCGATTCTCCCCAACACTCTTCGTGCCCCTCACAGCCTACCGATTGGCATTGTCGGCCATTTCATTTCTGCCCTCTGTTGGCATACGCCGGGATCGGCGTATATGCAGAGGACGGTTAGGACCATCCGTGCTGTGGGCTGGTAACGTACTTAGCCTGGAGGATTCCAGTGACTATAACTTTTGTTTGTTCTTTGTATTTTATTTGCCTTCATAAAAAGAACTAACCCTTCACAAGTGGTTGCGTCCTCATTGTCGTGTCTGTTAAACGATCCTGAGACGTTCAGGGCGTTACATGCTGCCCATACTCTACCTGTTTGTATGTATGAGGGAGGCATGCAGTGATGGTGCCTCTGCATGTGTGAGTGAGGCTTGTCGCTACTCGTTCAGTGATGTCCCTTATCTGTTATTTAGTTTGGTTTGCACTTCAGATCCCTGTTTTATACCTGTTGTGTGTGATGGAAGCTTGCAGTGGTACTACATTCACATTAATTGTTCTATAAAAGAATCTTACACTCACTGCTGATAGTGCTCCACATCTGTTAATCTGTGTGAGGGGAAGCATGCACTCTTACTGACATTGCTCTATCTATATCCTGTTATGTGCATGGGAAAAGCTTGAAATTGATGTGTCCATGCTGCACCAACTCTGGTTAAGATGAAGGAGTCCACAAAGCTAATAAACACGATTGAACTTTTTCTATTTATGTTCCAAAATGGATGGCCTCTGCACGTGCTGTACCCCATGTGTGAACACAAGGGATACTTCCACTGCTTCTGCCCTTGCTACACCTGAGTTGTGTAGGCAAAAGCTGGAATGATTGGAAATGGTTGGAAAAGGTTGAAGATCCCCCATCACTTGCTTACCCCTTCTCTGGTTTTGAGAAGAGAAATAAACTTGTTTAAGCAAAACTTCCCCATACACACCTTGAGTGTCTCTCTGCAGACGTATGCAATCTGCCGCTCACCCAGTGGACCAGTGGCTGAAAAAGAAGGTATAGAAGTTGAGTTAATAATGGTACTATCACTAAAGTATACAGACGAAGTGCAAGAAAAAGTGCAATGAAAACTAAAGAAAGAAAGAAGATGGATACAAACGATGAGGAGATTAGTAAAAAAAAAGATAGGGAGGAAACAATGGGAAAGGCAAAGTGAGGAGGTTGGGGATTGGTGGGCAGAGGAGGAAAAGGTGAGAAGATGGCCAATCAACTAGGGAAAATTACGAAAATCGAGAAAGAAATTCATGCACTGAAAAACGGATAAAGCAATGAGTATAGGAGTATGAAGAGAAATAGGGCAGACAAGAGGGTTAATGATATAGATATGGAGAGAGAAAGGAATAAGAAAGAGACAGGGAGAAGACAGATGAGAAAAATGAAGAAGGGGGACCAAACAGAGATAGAAAAAGCTCTCAAATTCTAATACAATGCATTGCTCTCGTATCATAATATTGTCTTGTTCGAATATTGTCTCGTTGACATTTCCCAGTAATTTTGTATTTACTCTTACCTGCAGTGAGCAGCTCGTTGACTGGTCCCATTAAAACCATCTTGACTTACCTCATGCTTGCCTCATTGACTTGCCCAAGAACTGCCTCGCTGATTGCACCAGTATTACCTCATTGACTTGCCCCAATATCACCTCAGTGACCTACTGGGACATTTGCTCATTAACATGCCAACACGCCACATTATTCACATGCTCCAAAGTGACTTAATTTCCTTTATCCAATATTGTCTTATTAATTAACTATAATATTTACCCATTAATGGCCTCCAAGCTAAGGCCCATAGACTTGCCTCATTACCTGTTCCAAAAAGGGCTCACTATTTAGCAACACTGCCACATGCTGCAGCCAGATCTTAATTACCTAGGCGCCATGCTTGGGTGAGTTCTAGTTCACAAAAACTGACCAGATCAACGACTCAGCTAAATAACAAAAATTGAAAATGACCAAGTAATTTCAGCCTGCGGCGAGACATAGAGAAGGGAGAATATTTTGCTGGTGCCGCCTCGGTCACTTTATCGGGCGCAAAAAAAAGCAGTGTGGCAGAATGTGCCCATTGACATTTGGAGGCATACTAGAGCAGGGGAAATACTAATTTAAAATTAAACATTCAGTGTGATCGGATGTGATCTAATCACTCAAGTATAGTATAGACATGCAAGAGCTCAAGTCCTTGCCCCATCAATGCCCATGAGGGGCAGAGGAAGGCGGGTCAGAGGAGAGCTGGCGAAAAAGTAGAAGTCAAAAGTCATATGCTAATCATCAAAGTATGTCAAATAAATTTAAGATGAGGCAAATTCGTCTGAACAAATTGTAGTCTCTGCATTTTCACACAATTCTAACTTTGAAAGGTTTTAATCATGAAATTAATGGCAGAAGGAACATGTCTCACATTTCTAGCAGCCAAAGGGGACAACCAGCACTAGGGTTCGTTGTAGGCTTGACTTGGCTCAACAGGTTGCCCAAAGATTAGCTCACTGACCTGTCACAACATCAGATCACTAGAATTATTCTGCTCATCCCACACAAAGATATCAGCCAGGAAAAATGTCTGTTGTATACAAGCTGCACGCCACTTGTCCACTACCTGTTTTTTCACAAAATTAGAGTTCTGTACTGGCTTTTCCCTATGCACACAATGAAAAGTTGTTACCTGAGACAAATAAAAGGAGGTCATGCAACCCTCCTTTGGGCATTTGTGAGACACATATTTTTCTTGGAATGAGCCTACATGCAAGTTTTGTCACTATCAAGGTTTGAAAATGATATGTGATGAATTCATACATGACACAATCATGGTGTGCATGTATACGTGACAATGGATAATCACATCACAAAAGCATAGATGTGAATGGTGTTGACAAGGTTGCCACTTTTCGGATATTAGCTAGTAGAATGTTCCCTAAGAAAGCAATAGCTGCCATTTTCTTGAAGGTGGTGCATGCCCTAGGGGTACCGACAGGACTCTCTTAGCTTTGTTGTAGAAAGTTTGCATGCATTTGACTATCCACTCTGCTATACCTGCCTTGGAGACTGGATGACCTGTGTAGTGATTTGCAAAGGCAACAAAGAGCGGATCAGATTTGCAAAAAGGTGTGGTTGTGTCAATGCAGTACCTAACAGCTGTTTTGACATCCAGCTTATGAAAAGCCTTTCTGCCATGGAATCTGGTTACAGAAGGAAGACCGGAGTCCTATGGACTAATTGAGGTGAAAGACTGAAAATATCTTCGGGAGAAACTTGGGATTAGTCTCGAAAACAACTGTATCTTTGTGAACCTTAAAAAAAGGCTCTCGCTTCAAGCTCATTGATGTGCCTGGGGGTGATTATGGCCACTAAGAAGACTACTTTCCATAAAAGGAAATGTAAGGAGCATGAGTATAAAGGTTCAAAGGGAGACCCCATGAGCCTTGTATATTAAGGTTCCACATGGGGGCAGAAGGGATTCTAGGAAGTATGACCATTAGACTCTCCATGAAAAACTTGACTACTGGGATTCTAAAGAGGGGTGAACATTCTCTGTTTTGCATGTAAGCTGCTACAGCAGCGAGGTGTAAGCGTACTCATATTTAAGCAAGGAATGATGTCTGCAGCTGTAAAAGGTAGCAGACGATGTCCTGGATATTAGCTTACAAGGGGTCTACGTTTTTGGAAAGGCAGATGTGAACAAACCCATCCCACTTTGCTGCATACCAGGGCCATGAGTATAAACATCATGCACTCCTGAGGGAGGTTTAGATAGCCAAACTCTAGGACTTCAGGTGCCAGATCACTAGGTTGAGCTGTCTGGGGCATGGGTGTCTGATCTGGCCTTATGTCTGGGTTAGAAGGTCCAGTCAAAGCGGAAGCATTTTTTTGGGGTTGATCGACAGTTCCAGAAGTATGGAGTACCAGGGCTGTCTGGCTCAAGTGGGAACCAGCATGATGAGTGTCAAGGACACTTGTCTCATTTTCTTCACAATGTATGGGAGGAGTGGGAGAGGAGGAAAAGTGTAGACAATGATTCATGACCAGTTCATCAAAACTGCACTGCCCATAGACTGTGGGTTTGGGTACCTGTAGGTGAAGTTTGGACACTTTGCATTTTAAGGGGTGGCGAACAGGTCTAATTGTGGGTTACTCCAATGCTGGAAGTACCTGTGAAGGATTTGCATGTGGAGTTCCCACTCATGGTGTTGTTGATGCATCGTGCTGAGTAGGTCTGCAAATAATATAAAGAATATGTTCCACTAAGAGTTGAATGTCCTGGCAGATCGCCCAATGTTAAATCCCCAAAGCTATTGGGGAGAACTCGGGGATGACTGTAAATATTGCCTAGAGAGGTATTCTTGTAAGAGACCTATGTGGAGGCTGGCGTATGGTACGATCAAAATGCACAAAGTCATCATTCAGTGAAACTGCATCACAGTTCTCATTGTGAGCTGACCACTGGGCTGAAAAGAGGCCACAGCTGCTGGAATATCAACATCTGTGGAGACTGCGTAGTCTTTCTCTATAATACATTCAAAATAGATCCCAAGAAGACCTAGATCTGTTGAGGTTGGAGTTCGGACTTGGTTGCATTTATGGGCAACCCTAAGCTATGAAGCAGGCAAATCGCTGCTTGAGTGTGCGCTAGGCAATGGTGTCTGATGTTGCTGTTGATCAGCCGATTGTCGAGACAGGGGAAGATGTGAGTGCCCCACCTGTGCAGATAGGTGGCCACCACTGCTAGGTACTTCATGACCATCCTTGGAGCCATTGTGACCGCAAAATTAAGTACTCTCAATTGGAATTTATATCCGTTTACCACAAAGCAAAGGTACTGAAAGTGGGCAGGGTGGGTATGTGAAAGTAGGCATCCTTGAGGTTCTTGAGGTTAAGCTCCTTCACATAGTCACCTTGTCAGGGTAGACAGAGGATATCCTGCCTGATTGTCATATTGGAATGTTTAGACAGGATGTACGTGATGAAACCGGGTTCGAGTCTTGGCAACGACGCTCAACATCCTGTGATTCTGGACAAATCACTTAATCTCCAGGTGCCTAACAAAAATGAATGTGTCCATCTGTAACGAAACTGGTGCTCATGTAAAGCCCTCTGACACCTGATGTCTTCGGGTCTAGTTCGCGCAATATTAAAAAAACAGATTAAAAAAAAACAATTAACATGGAGTTGAATCCCATACGCATTGTGGTTCAAGGGAGAAGTCACAGCACATCTTGTGACATGAAAGCTTCTTCGAAGAAAAACAACTTGCAAACTTCCCAACTGAACGCTAGATGAATGCCAGGAGTAGGCAAATCTTGTGCATCGATAGCAAAACATGCTAAGAACATACATCTTTGGCAAATATCTGAGGTGCGTAACCCCTCTCCCCCAGTTAATAAAAGATACTAATTGAGATTATATGATTAGCACAGATCACACAGTAATGTTTGCTAAGAAAGGGTTATAAATCATGCACAAATATTGCTGAACAGACACACTGAATGGTCACAAGAAAAAGGAACACTACACAATAAACAAAAATTCCTGTGGCTAAAATTACTTCACACAATATGCTCAACAGTTACAAAATATTTAAGAAGGGAATGTTCATGGTCAATGGGCTGAAATGGGGTCAGCCAATTATATCTGTTGGAGTGTGACAATATGCCAATATTAGGAAAGGCAATGAGTTACATGGGTTCAATGAGTCACAAACCAGGTAAAAATGTTTAGAATGCAACACTTCTTCAGCCATCTTTAAAATATATATATATATATCTATACATATATCTCGAAAGGGTTATTTTTAAAACACTAGTATGTGTTTCTATTGTTCTGGGTTTTATATCGACTAAAGACATGATGGGTGATCAATTATGTACAGTACAATCATGTTGTGAATGTTTATGACACAATATTCTGAGACTTTCTCAACTCCATAAGAATGTGTGACTCGATTTATGATGTGTGCTGTATACACCACACAATATAACTGGTGAACTTGATTGGTTCTGCGAGTTTGAGACACAAGTTTTTAACTGTGTTTTTTTCAGTAACAAAAGATATACCAATGTCTATCTATCTATCTATCTATCTATCTATCTATCTATCTATCTATCTATCTATCTATTGATCTATCTATCTATCTATCTATCTATCTATCTATCTATCTACCTATTTATCCGTAGGTGGCATATGGACCTAATGTTATGCTTTAGAGTTGCATAATCTCAGTTTCTTACAGTAGAACAATGCCAACCAAAGATAGACTCTAATATTTCCCCTGAAATTCATGCACTTCACCCCAGAAACCAAATTTCTTTATTCACGTCTGTATCCAGATCACTGCTTTTCTTTAGCATCCAATCTCTCAAGCTCCACACAATCTGGCTTAAGCAAGGACCAGCCTTGAAGCATCATTACTTACTCTGGTAGATCTCCTGCAGCGAGCCTCCTCCGCAAAACTCCATGCAGATCCAGAGTCGGTTATTCCTGAAACAAACCGCAAAGAGCTATAAATATTACTTTTGAGTTTACAACTTTTTAACTTCATGCCTACATTCATCATTTTATGTCTTAGAGAGACTGGCATGCTTCGAGTAGTTTATTTTAGAAGTGATTCTTGCAGCACCAATAAACCGCTTCCAAGGGTATGTACTGTTGAAATTCCAAAAAGACGTACAACACGATTTTAATACATGAAATGTTATTTATTCTATCTGAAATAAATGTTTAGTTTGCCAATGAGTAGATGACAAAGGGGGTAATTTATGATTTGGCCGAACAGGAAAACCACCATAAATCAGAGGTTCTCCCATCCCATCAAACCTAACCCCCGCGTCTCGCCATCCCCCCCACCCCATTTAAAGGTGGGGAATCCACCTTGTTTCCAAGTACAAAGTGGCATTTGACTCTGTAGATGAAACACACTGGCTGGCTAACCATTCATTACCAGCTGCTAGCTACTGAGCCTCTAAGCCTTACCCTCTTTATAGTGGGGTTTTCATTTTTCATTTTTCCTGTGTCACAATCAGGAAAATGAAGCATTGATCCCCTCCCAAGTCGAGGGACACAACTCCTTATATGTCATTTATTTTATTTATTTCTAAAACAAGCATGTTTTTGTGACTCTAAGCAGACTATTTAATCTTATTTGAGGTTTGTTTTAGGATACTGATTTTTGATTTTTTTTTTTAGGTATCGCTCCCTTGAGACCTTTGTGGTGAAATTATATTTTTCAATTTGTTTTGGTAAAAGAGCAAAAGCAGTAATTTCAGTAGACTGGGTAGATGTTCACATCTGCAGCCACGATTGCATATCCTTACACATAAGGACACCGAATGAGGACATCTCGTGTATTTTATGGCTATGCATCAAAAGCCACTGGCACTCGATGCCAACCCAGACTTACCATCTGATCAAAGAAGCTAAGTGTTAAGATCCGATGAAACATACAATCAACACAATTCAAAGCAGTGAACACTGGCCAAGCACAAGCCTAGGAAACATTTTCAAGTGGCCTCTTCAATGGAGGAAACAGAGATAGGAAACTAGCACCGGTTATCCTCTCATTTCAAGGCAACTGACCTTT
Source organism: Triturus cristatus (assembly GCF_964204655.1). Classification (NCBI taxonomy): domain Eukaryota; kingdom Metazoa; phylum Chordata; class Amphibia; order Caudata; family Salamandridae; genus Triturus; species Triturus cristatus. The sequence continues at coordinate 728,000,133 of NC_140592.1, read as the reverse complement.
GGATTACCTCTCATGGAAGTTATTACCTCCTACAAATAGGGGGTTTTGATCGAAATATGTTAACCGACATGCTAATTAAGTCCAAAGCAAATGTTCAGATAATAAGCGCGTAGTGAGGGTCTATGGCTGTCGCATTCTGGTTAAACAACAAGCGTAAGCCTAGTTCATACACACACACTGTATGGTTATATTTGATTACAGCCTCGCAAGACTGTCATAGGACATTAGCTTTGTCTCAATAGACCTAGAACAGCTATTTTGCGCTAAGCCTCCCTTTTTAATAGGTTTTTTAACAATCATTTCTATCCGCATTTCTTCCGGTCTATTTTATACTAACCAGGTTTCTCTATGTGTACTTTAGTTCCGCAGAAAACAAAAAAGTGATGGGTGGAATGTTTGATTTCATTACACCCACTGGTAATTCCGATGGGCTGCATTCCCATCCATCATTTTTGGATCACTGTGCCAGCCCACCGCGGGACCAACCAAATGCAAATGACCTAGGGCCCTGTTCCAACAGAGGTTCTACCCAAACTGCTAACACATACAACCAGAGATCAGCCTCAGGGGTGCTGTACCTCATTATTGAGGTTCAGCTTCAGTCCTGGCCACAGTGAACCATATGGAACTCCCATCTAGGCATACCAGTCGCACCTCCGTGTTTCACTGTAAAAAAGAGTGGGTGAAACACTTGAATTCACCTGAGCCATAGATAATTTTTTTGGGCCACATTCTGGTCTAAAGGATTTTTTCCTAACTTTGCAACTACAGACAGGGATCAATCAACAGCAGTCATCCAGCTCCAATAGGAATGATCCAGCATGAACTACAAGTAGGCCACATTATCTCTGAACAGGAACATACGTAACCTTAGACCGCTTTCAACACTACTGAGCCTATTGGTCAACCACACACCAGTTGCAGCCGTTTTGGGGCGATCAGGTGTACCTTGGGTCATAGGTGTGGGCATAAACATGACATTTATGACATCTCACTGAGATCAATTGTGCCAGTAATCATGCTTCTACCAGACAGCTGGTTTGCCATTAGCCGCCCCCACTTCTTAGATGCCAGTAAATATGCCCCAATGGACAGTTATGGTACAAATCATCATGCTCCATCCATTCACAAGGCAGCAGTGCGTTATCACGCCCCAGGTCCTATCAGTATTTTACTAATAATCTTACCTTCATTCAGCATTTATAGTGCTAGTAAACTCAACACCGTCAACTAGTATGCCAGTGAGTAAGCAAGCACTCAGCAGTTGTTAAACAACTCATTAAATGTTACCAGGCTTTTTTACAGAAAAATCCACATTTACTTCTCTCCACTTTCTATTTTCCAAATGATTAAAGCAGCATATACTGTTAACGGTCTGGATACCTATTTATCCATTAACCAAGGAAGATAGGAGGGCTTATTTTGTAGCAACAACCCAAATGCAGAAGACATAAAGTAGTAGAGACCATGGAACGTAGCTCAAAATATCAATGCAAATGGAAATAAGAAGGGGGAGCGCGTACCTTAGATAGCTGCCAAAATACGCCACAATGTTGGGGTGCCTGCAGTCCTTGAGCATCGAGATCTCCTGCTGAATGGAAGTTATATCATCTCCTGGGAACCAAAAGGAAGACAGAGGGCACGATTAGATAGAGGAAGAGACTATAAAGAAAACCAGGGGAAGATTTCAGACAAAGAAGGGGACAGAAGAGGAGGAGGAGAGCGAAGAGGGGCAACATGTTGACATCAGAGCATGCATTTCCAATAAACCTTATGAAGCATGCCCCACTGTGGACTGAAAAATGCCAAAACATGCTAGTTGGTGCTACTGCTCTACCGCTGCGCTTGCTTCAGTAGAGTGACTGAAGGGAAAAGGAAATGGGTTTCAGAGACCAAAGTCAAGTCTAAAGAACGTGCTTGGAGTGGTAAGGGGTCAACAGGGCAAAAGGCAGAGCAATAACGGATCCCTTACAGCCCGGTCAATGATGCCGGGGAATTACAAATATACCATCAAAAACCGACTACTTCATGCAAACGTTATTATGCTACAAATCAATAAAGAATTGTTATTACAAGCAAATATTCAATATATATACATTGAGGAGCAAAACAATCTTACAGAGTCTTAAAGTCCATCTTAAAAATGTCATAAAACAATATTATTGGAGGGCGTGGCTAAGATGGCGGCGGAGTGAGACGCGTTTCCTTGTCTCTCCGGCGCCGCCCGACTTTCGCCTTGCTTATCTGCCCTCCTGGTGCCCATCGGAGCTGGCCGTTGTGCCCCGCTGCGTGTGCGACTCGCCCTGCTCCCGCGGCTGTCCTTCTTTTGGTGCGTGGAGGCGGTCTTAGGACTCCGTGGGGCAATCCGGTCCCGGCCTTGCTGCGGCCCGGCGGCCTTACCGGATCTGGTCGGCTCCCGCGATCTGCGGCCTGGAGGAGCATTGGTGGCGGCTGGGGCACCCAGTGGCAGTGTGGAGGCGGTGCCTGCGGGGACTGGGGCTCGCCTTCTGGTCGGCCCGGAGTTGGTGCGGCGACGGCGGTGGGGCCCACGTTGCGGCCGCCATTTGTACACCGAGAGGGTCCAGCCCTGCACCATACGGCCTTGAGGTCTCGATACAGACCCGTGACGCATGCTACCCCACCGGACAGTGGAGCCTCGGCGGAGACTTGGGGGTGAGTGTGGCCCGGTGTTGCAGCACTGCTGAGAACGGGGACGCTAGCTGCACAGTGGTGATTTTCGGTCTGCGCTTCGGTGGACAGAGGGCTGCGCGACTGTGGAGCGCGCCCGGGGCCTCTCTCCGCGGGCCCTAGCTGGGTGTTGCTGTGTGGGGCGGTCCGTGCCCCCCCTTTGTGTGGCTGCATAGGGGCGCAGGCTGCGACTGTGGGCCACCCCCCCCCCTGCACAGCCATTCCCTGGGCCTGGTGGTGGCTTCGGACCTGGGAGGCCTACACTGCTGGCTTTCGTGGGCCTGCATTCAGCCCGTGAGTCGGTGGGCGGCGACTGCCTGCTGAAATGAGGTCGAGGGGACCGTCGGCGGAGTTTCCTGGGGCATACTACATGAAGGTGTCCCATTCTCAACATGAGGTCAGTGCGATTTGGCCGGAGGCTGCGGAGAGGTAGCTGTTTTTGTGGAGGTGGTACTCGGACCGTATATCGGCGGTCGGTGTTGTGGTGGGAGCACCGGTGGTATAGCGCTGTCCCCCTCCCTCCCCTCCCTCCTGGTTTGCTGGCGCTATTGGACTGGTGACTCCTTGGACGCTTCACCTGGGTGTGGGGGCCGGGCGCGGCGGGCGCAGTAGGGGCTCTGGGCGCTTTGGTGGGGGCCTACCTTGGAGGGTCCTTGAGCTTCTTGAGGAGATGTGGCTAGGAGAACCCCGGAACTGTGGCATGTGTGCAGGCCTCCTCCTCCCTTTGGGTCCCTGTGCCTGTGGCACCCAGGCCCTTGCCTTGTCTCCCTGAGGACTGAGTTGTGGACCAATTGGACAAGCGCTTTGGAAGCCTGTTGGTTCCCCTTCCTACTGGTTTTGGACTTCATTGTGGGTGGGCTCTGACTTTGCTTTTGGGGGGCTGTCCTTGCCTCTTTGCTGCACCTCCAGTTTTTCTGTGTGGGCCTCTGCTTTGATCTCCATGTCTTCCGCCAGGAATAGGCGTGATAAGATCTTAAAGGATATCTTGCAGAAATCAGCGGGCCCGTCCTCATCCCAACCGGGTCCACACTCGCCGCAGCCTGAGGATAGTGAACAGCCGGCAACTAAGGCTTTTGTGCTTGACTTATTCTCAGCCATCAAGGAAGATATTCTGGAGCTTCGCTCCCAGCTCTCCTCTGATCTACGAGAGGTGCGGCGCGACGTGGATGCCCTTGGAGAACGCGTCGCTACTGTGGAGGAGCACGATTTGGGGCGGGAGGACGATTTGCACCAGCTTCAGCAGGATGTCCTTCGCCTCACAGAGCAAAAATCTTGATCTGCAGGCCCACGTCGAGGACTTGGAAAACCGTTCTCGACGGAATAATATCAGAATCCGGGCTGTGCCATGGAAAGGGGAAGGGGATGACCTCCGTGAGTATGTTCTCCAGTTCTTTCGACAGATCTTGGGGGAGGGTGAGGAACGGGACATACAGATGGATCGCGTTCACCGTGTTGGCTTGCCGAGGGGTGCTAACGCTCCCCCGCCGGACATTCTGGTGTGCGTTCACGATTTTCAACTCAAGGAGCAAATCCTTCGGAAGGCCCGCGATCTCAACCCTGTGCACTTTCGGGGTCACCAACCAACACTCTTTCAGGACTTAGCAGCTTCCACCCTGGTCAAGCATAGGGAGTTCAGGCCCATCACTGGTCACCTCCGTGAGCAAGGCATCCCTTATTCGTGGGGTCACCCATTTCGTCTTATTTTCAAATACCAGGGCAAGCTCCTACAGCTCCGTTCTTTGGATGCCGCTTACGAGGTCCTGGGGCTGGAACGGTCCTCTCCTCAGCCTGGGATTGCTAGCGCTCCCCCGCGTCGACGCAGGCGATCCAATGGCTGGCAGCGGATCGGGAAGTCCCAACAATCTTCGAAGCCTGACGTGTCCACTAGTCTCATGGAGAGGGAGGCGGCTGTCACATCGGTGGCACAGGTGACGGACAACACCGGCGTTCCATGAGCTGCGCATGGCTGGCATCAGGTGGGCTCTTTCTCGGCGCCGGAGGAGAGAGGACCTTTGTTGCATGTTATTACCATCAACTATCCCTTGGGTGTTGGATGTATATCGCCTCCAGTGAGTGGCGCACTTCTCCTTGGTGCCATGTTCCCCTCATCGTTTGATCTTTGTGAAAGACTTGTCTCTTTACGGGGCTCTTGTGTCCTGGTTCTATGATTTGTCTTTTCTGTGTTTGTTGTGTCTTATGGGTTGGGGGAAAGGGGTTGGTTGGGGGTTCGGGGTTGCTTTGGGGATGTTTTGGAGCTCCGTATCAGTTCTCCATCGGGTTTGGGAGATGTATAGCCCTGGGTCACTGCCTTCTTGCCCGCCGTATAGCTCTGGCGTTATGCGGCTAGGTTACGACTTTTCCTTCCCCGACTTTTATGGGTAGGATCATCAAAGTGGCGAGCCTGAATGTTAGGGGCTTGAACAGTCCTGTTAAGCGCTCTGCTATCTTGTGCCTCTTGGAAAACGCGGAGGGCGATGTGTGTCTGCTACAGGAGACTCTTCTCCTTCCTAAGGACACTAAGCGGATGAGAGACAAGTGCTTTCCTTTACAGTTGTGGTCTTCAGGCTCGGCTAAAAAGCATGGGGTGGCAATCCTCTTTAGCGCGCGCGCTCATTGTAAAGTTCTCTCCCAGGTTGTTGATATTAAGGGGCGGTTCCTCGCGGTCCGCGTGCAATGGGGGGGGGATACACACTTCACTATAGGGTCATGGTATGCCCCGAACGAGCACCAAGAATCCTTCCTGAGGGCAGCTCTCTCTGAGATTCTGGCTTCCCCGGATGCCTTGATTTTGGTGGGTAGAGACCTGAATGTGGTGATGGATCCGTGTATGGATAGGTCTGAGCAACGGACCCATCGTACGGGCACGCTCTCGCAAGGGGGGAGGCAATGGCTGAGTGATGGCGGTTTGCATGATGTCTGACGCGTACAGCACCCCACTGAGCGAAATTACACTTACTACTCTGCAGCGCATAAAACCTATGCCCGCCTCAACCACTTCTTCGCCTCCACCTCACTCCTGCCCTGCTTATCAGACGCGACTATCACCCCCTGTTCACTTTCCGACCATGCCCTCATTTCAGTGCAGCTCACCTCTCATGGTAAGCGGCCCCTGCCTTCTGGCTGGCGTCTGCGCGATTCTTTGCTCCACTCGGAATCGGTGGTTACTCGTATACGGGACACGATCAGCGCCTACCTGGCAAACAATGACCAAGGGAGTACGTCTTTAGCAGCTATATGGGAGGCCCTAAAGTTGGTGGTGCGGGGAGAATTCATCGCGCTGGCAGCCGCGTTTACGCGTTTACGTAAGGCTAAACGAGCGGAGCTGGAGAAGGACGTGGGGGCTTTAGAGTCTGTCCACAAAAGTACAGGGACTCCTAGGGTGTGTAGGGAGCTTGAAGCAAAGCGGCGCATGCTGAAGCACTTAGACCTAGATAGGGCCGAGCCTGCTCTCCTGCGCCATACATTTTACCTATGTGAGGATAAAGGGGAGAAGCTGTTAGCCCATAGGTTGCGAGCGCGCGCACAGCGGACAGCGATTCAGTCCATTAGAGACGCCCAAGCGGTAGAGCATACCGCTGACACCCTTATTGTGGATTCTTTCCGCCATTTCTATCAGCGCTTGTATAGTAGAGAGGTGCCGGGATCAGAGGGGATAGCGGACTATCTCGCATCCTGCTCCATTACGCCGTTGTTTGCATCCTCGGCCGACGCGTTGGAGTCCGCTATTCGCATTAAGGAAGTCATATCTGCGATAGCCCATCTAAAGATAGCCAAATCGCCGGGGCCCGATGGCTTTTCAGCACTGTTTTTTAAAACCTTTTGCGTTGAGCTGGCTTCGCTTTTAACGCGTCTTTTCAACTCTTTCCTGGATACTGGGGAAATAACACCCTCCATGTCGGAGGCAGCCATTACAGTCATCCTTAAGCCGGGAAGGACCCGAGGGATTGTGGCTCGTATCGGCCAATTTCCCTTTTAAATATAGACGTCAAGTTATTTGCGAGTATCCTGGCGGCGCGTCTTAGGCCCCTGATGGATGGCATCATAGACCCATACCAATCAGGCTTTATTCCTACGCGACAGGGTGGGGATAACACCAAGCGCATTCTTCATCTTATAGACCTGGTTCATCGATCTCGGGCTCAGGCCGGTCTTCTTTCCATCGACGCAGAGAAGGCCTTTGATCGAGTGGACTGGGACTACTTGTTTGCCGTTTTACGGGCCTTTGGGCTTGGTGAGACTTTTGTACGCTGGGTGCAATGTCTTTACGCGGCCCCTAAGGCATCGGTGAGAGTGAATGGGTGTAAGTCTTCCCTCTTCCCCATCTCCAGGGGCACGCGGCAGGGGTGCCCCTTGTACCCGCTACTTTTCGCGCTCTATATGGAGCCTTTTGCCAAGCGCATACACTCGAACCCGGCTATTGAGGGAATCAAATTTGGCGCCGACATACACAAAATTAGTCTGTATGCAGACGATGTTATTCTTTCGCTTACCCAACCTCACACCACCCTGCGGTATTTGGCGCGGGAGCTTCATGACATTGGAACAGTGGCAGGGTTTAAAGTAAATTATTCGAAATCACAGATTCTTAATCTCTCTGTCCCTGAAGATGAGGTTCACGACCTGCAACGTGACTTTGACTTCCAGTGGGTGCACTCCGACATTTCTTATCTGGGTATACGGTTGACCTCTTCCATTGCTAAAACGGTCACCCTCAACTATAACCTTTTGGTGGATCACACTTCCAAGTCGCTGTACGACTGGTCTCGCCTTAATCTGGCCTGGTACGGGAGACTCGCAGCGATAAAAATGACTGTGCTTCCGCGTGTCCTTTATTTGTTTCAGATGCTCTCTGCGCAGCCTCCACCGGGCACTCTCCAGAAATTGCAGGGGCTTCTTAATAAGTTTCTGTGGAATAATAAGAGGCTGAGGCTCGCATTATCCCTTGTTACCTCACCGAAGGCCGTGGGGGGGCTGGGCTTCCCGCTCTTGGGTGCCTATTACCAAGCATCTTGTCTGCGTTATGTAACGGAGTGGAATAGACCGATGTCCAGCAAGCACTGGAATTTTATGGATCAGACGGTTGCTGGGTGTAATATATGGCGCGAACTCTGGCTTCCACGGAAGCATAGGACATGGGGCCTCTATTAGTCGCCAGTGACCTCACCGACTCTCAAAGCGTGGGATCAGTTAGCTGGACACAATGGTTGGACTACGTTTCCATCCCCTATGGCACCTATAGTGGATAACCTGACTTTCTGCCGGGCTGCGCGTCTCCAGTCTTTCAGCGATGGAGGGGTGTAAGAGGGTGGGCTCCCTCTTTGATTTGGATGGCATGATCCCCTTCGCTCAACTGCGCAAAGACTATTTTGACTTACCGAAGACTGACGCTTTTCATTACTCGCGATTGGCGCACTGAGTGACTCAATCTTCTAATTTCGGTTTGATGCCGCGATCCCTAACCACTTTTGAGCGCTGGTTGGTTTGTAAAAAGGATGACCGGAAACTCATATCGGAATTGTACGCAATGATAATGGCGCGTCCTAAGCAGCAGTGGTCGAAGGCGCAGGTTAGCTGGGAGACTGAGTTGGGGCGCCCTCTGACGCACAAGGAATGGGAGCATATTTTGTACTGCGCCCAACATACAGCCTCTGACACAGCGGGTGCGGAATCTGCATACAAGGTGGTGGCATATTGGTACTACACTCCAGCGCATATTCAAGCTTGGGATAATACTAAGTCAGGCCTCTGCTGGTGGGGGTGTGGTAATCCTGGCACCTTGGTCCATTTGCTGTGGCATTGCCCAAAGCTAGTGCGGTATTGGGCGGCGGTTCTTGATGACCTTGATGGAGCGTTCCAGACCACGCTTCCTCGGGATCCCGCGTACACGTTGTTGGGTCTTCCTCATCCCAAGTTCTTTCCTTTGCGCTCGCTGCGGGGCAGACAACTTGCATTAGCGTTGCTTGCGGCGCGGCAGGTTCTTCTAACGCAGTGGGGCTCTCCGATTGCACCTGACCCGAGGGATTGGATACGGAGACTCTGGCACCTTCTCGCTATGGAGCGCTTGTCGCTCAGCATTGATGGGAGGTGGTCAGAATATGCAAAGCTCTGGGGTGCATTCCTGCAGCTTCTATCAAAGGAATTGAAGGAAGTCACGTGCCCAAAATACTTACAAATTCTTCAGCTCATCCCTTTGGAACTGGCAGGGGCTGCTGGGGTAGTTGACTCATCCTCAGCTATGACCACTGACCTCGGGGGACTAGGCTTGGGGGTTCGAGACTGATGCGGAGAGAGTGAGGGGGTTTTGGGGGGGTTGAGGGCTGGGGGTTTGTCTATTTGTTTTGTTTTTCTATTTTTTATAAAAGTGGTACATGAGCAGTTGCCTGGCAGGTCTGTTCTACACTAAACCGTTTTTATTTGCGGGGTCGCCCTCCGGGCTGTAGACCTGTACGCTGTGTACTGACCATACCGTTACGCTCTGCCGGCCGATGGTTGTAGGCAGTTGAGGTGTGTCATTTGAATGAGTATCACGTAATAAAAATGATTGATTCTAAACAATATTATTGGATACATAGCATTTTGTTTTCGCCAGAGCATGAATGCTTTCGAAATATTATTAGTTTTCCCTTTTTCCTACGTTTAGCCCCCTCCTGTTCATCTTTCAATTTCTGGTGGTGCTCGTTGTAGGACTCAAGTGGGGGAAGGTCAAAGCACCTTGTCCCCGGAATGTTTGTGCAAATAATTAGAACTGTTACTTACCAGTAACAACCGCTTTGCAGCTTGCTTTGTTGTAGATGCACTTGCTGCTCACTCCCTGCCATAAATTCTTGAGTCCACAAGTCTGTAACTCACTCTGACAAGTCTTATGATTTGGCTTCAAGTCTGACAAAAGTGACTCATGATCATGTCACCCTGAACCCACAGTGCAGAGTGACACAGGCTGCACTTTAAATTACAGTGCAGTTCTCCACAGAGCTGAATGTCTATGCTCGTTTTATTACAATTTCATAAGGTCACCTGGGAGTTTACAAAAGGACACGAGGCGAACCTACGATAACACATTGTTAACATGTCTGTGTGCACCATGAGGGCATTACTATGCTATGCAAATGCAATGAAAAAGTAGCACCCTCACCTTCCTTTAGAAGATGGTGGGAATGGCTTGGAAGAACTTTAACCTTTGGGACTTAGCAAGCTCCCCTGTTTCCATGTAAATCAGCACTACAGAGTTTTATCAACTTTGCAGGAACGGCCTTGTAGCTGCTTTGTGAATGTCCGCAGTAGCAATTTTCCCGAAAAAAAGCAGGATGTAGAATATTTGCATGTGGAATGCAGGTGTGGTTGAAGCTTGGCAAGGGTATAACAGCCTTGTATGCACCACAAAAGCCTTTTTGGTAGGAGTAACTTTGAAATAGCTGTCTCTTAAGGCAGATGTACAAATGCCACAAACAGTGGTTTTGTAGCGCAGAAATAATTTGTTTTAATCAATGTAATATATAACAATCTTTCCAACACCCACAGAGTGAGTGTGTGAAGAGTGCTCTTTGATGTTTTGAGGCTCAGCGCAGAAAGAGTTATAAGACAAAGGGGTTGACCCAGACAAGTCACTACGACCTGGGTAATGCGCGCTACATAAAAAAAATGGCCCTAGTGGACACAATGTTAAGAACAAGCATTGGCAAAGCCAATAGGTCTCGGCTTTTGGCTTTGCCAATGGTTTTCGCTGACTCTGTTCAGCATTTAAACACAAACAGTGACGTGCCTTACCTCACGGGACACCGCAAGTGAAGAGGCGAGGGTGAGAGCAGTAGAATCGGCGCCTCCTCGGAGTAGGTTGCGGCACCTGTGGACCATCCGCTGTTCTGTCCCTCATGTGTTCTAACATTATGGTGTTGTAAATAGATTGGCCATGTATCACTGGTCGGACTGGCATCTTAAACTATTTGGATGTATATATTGCTCACTGCCCTCCCTCTCTCACTTACCCTCACCATTGCACATTGGTGCACTTACCCTGCCCTTCCCATTGGGGCACCTTCTTTAAATGTATATTATTGATGTGTTCTCTGTGAACATGAGAATCCATGTCTCACATGAATAAATGCGTGTAACCTACCGCGAAATTGTTTGGAATTAATTCTACAGGTGATGTTATAAGGTTTTTCTTAACATTGTGTCCACTAGGGCCATTTTTTCATGTGCAGCGCAGAAAGAGGGCAGGTAGATTCTCTAATGAGGAATGGTGACACAAACTTCTGTGAAAATGTTGGGTGTGTACTCTGTCCTTATACAGAATAGTGAATCTAGTGCAATGGCCTATAACTCGCTGACCCAACACAAAGAAGTGAGCGCCACGAGAAAAATTGCCTTCCAAAACCGCTCCTTGAAACTACAAGAAGACATTGATTTACTGCAGAGCCCATATTTACGTTAAGAATAGCACTTACATCTCATCAAGGAACAAGAGTGTTCTAAAGTGAGGGTTGTACATTATAGACTTTCTAAAAAAGCTCTTATTAAATTGACTTTTAAAAATAGTCATGCACGCTCTGGTTCCAAAGTATGGTGCTAGGTGAAGGTGTATTGATGTGTATCTAAACTTGATTAATTGAACCATGTATACGTCCTCAATATAGTCATGAATATTTGTCTAAAGCAAGCCAAAGCTGTGAGAAATGTAATGACTGACTATAATTTTTAGTTAAGTGACATGTAGGAATAGGATCCACGCAAACATGGCTAAAATTTGTAAAGATAAACAGGATAGGGAGCTATATTAATAAGGCCTAATATTAGGGCGATTTGTTTCAGTTGTCTATGTACAGACTGGAACAGTTTCAATTTGTTTCTTTGAAGGAAACTGTATAATTTTCCAATAAGTTTTTTTTATTCTCTAGTCTACAGGATCCCAAATTGAAAATTACATGAATTCTAGGAATAACTAGAAAAATCAAACTGATAAACCATGAATTTTCTCTTGCAAAGGAACATAAACTTTACAATAGAAGATACTATGGTTTAAAGAAGGTGCACTTAATATCCCACTGAGCTGACCTTAACAAAGGCCATTGTTATAGTCTTCATGAGATAATCTATGCTTAGGGAATCAGATGGAGGCTACAATTGTTGATGCTGAAGGTACAGAACCCTACAACTGTGAAGGAAACAAGTCAAGAAGGAGAAAACTTTAAAGAGACATAGGCTAATATTCCATACCTGGTTCCAGTTTTATGATCTTCACTGCCGACATCTCCCCCGTCCTGGTGATTCGAGCCTGAAAACAACAGAATTGACAGGATGAGTGAGTGGCCATGATTCCAATTCTGCAAACAAGGGCTCATGTTATCATCGCTGCAAGGGAATTCCAGGTGAGTACCCAATGGAAGAGGCAGGAAGTCATGGTGGCAGCATTAGTGGCTCCACAAATCTATTTAGTGAGGCCCTAAACAACCCTAGTACTTGGAGTCACACAGCTGTCCTGCAACAACACTACATACTGCCTCTGGTCCATTACTGCATAAAGTGGATGATGCCTGCCTGGCAGTGACACTACTATCCTGTAAGGTCCATGGTTGGATATCTCTGCAGTCACATCCAAACATAAAAAATGAAGGAAGTGTGAACACTGCCGGGCAACAAAGCATGTCGAACTACACTACAAAATCAGTTGCTTGGGTGAGGATCCGTGCATTGAAGTCAAAGCAATAGGTAATCTCAGTGCCACAACTAATTTGGACATTTTTGTCTGCCACAGACCCTCTCCTGCAGGGGCAAGGGGATCCCTGCAGCTACGACAATACACACTGTGAATGGTCCATTCTCAGGAGGCATTTCCTACAGCAAAAGTGTTTTCAACTTTTTTGCCCTGGCTTGAGAGCACAGCTATTTGCAAGACATACTGTTATCAATATTCTTTAACATTTACATAGAGTGGACTTTGCCTCCGCTACTCTTGCTAATAGCTATTTGGTGCATCATTTCCACTTGTGGGAAGTTCTACGATTGGAATGCGTGAGTTGCTGTTTTACTTTTAAAGAGTACACAATTGTTTCGCTGTTAGTCACATTTACATTTTTTTGCTCTCATGTACATTCTATAGAGACAACAATAATTTTTTACTACTTTTTGCCAAGCATTGGCAAAGCCAACAAGGAAGGTTTTATTGTGATAAACAGCATTTGTGAATGACTGTGTCTAAATCCACTGTATCCACAAGACAGACCTATTGGCTTTGTCGATGCCTGTTATTGAGGTCACCCTATTTTCGTTTAGTAACCCAAGTATGTCAGTGTAACCTGCTACCTGCATTTTTATCATAGTATTTTATCATATTATAAGTTGGGTTCATATGGAGCTTCATACCTTTCGCGAGGTACCAAAGCACATTTGCAGATGGGTTGCATGTTATTTAATGAGAGTAGTTTAGATAAAAGGGTGTCTGTCATGTGGCCTACATCGTTAGTAAAAAATACAGAGATGTGCTCTTATCATGTTTTGTTGTCGCTCCTTGGCATGGACTGAAGTGAATAGGAGTGAGAGAGCAGTCAATCAATCAATAAGGGTTTTGTAGAGCGCACTACTCACCCGTGAGGGTCTCAAGGCGCTGAAGGAGGGGGTGAGAGCAGCTCTGTTGGGGTCATTTGAAGAGCTATGTCTTGAGGTCGATATAGGGCACTAAAACATTAGATATTAGTGTGTGGATGGATAGAATGTATCAGTATAGTGTGGCCTATGTTGAAGTGATTTGATGTCATGAAGGTATGTATGGTGGAGACCTATCCAACTGTGTAGCAAGTGTGTAGCTTTGCATATCCCTGGGTGTGAGAAAAGAGTATGAGAGTGGACACGGTCTCGCATGAGGTTACCTACTTTCTGTGGAGCGATTTCTATCATACAGTTTAAGCAATATTGAATGCAGAACAAAGAAAAGCCCAGAGGTAAAGGGTATTTCCCTTCGAAGGTGCAATTTTTCACTGACTATTGTATATGCTTGGGAGCCGACACAGAAGAGGCCGAAGAGCAACACACAGAAATGTCCATTATGCAGCAGTATATTAAAATATGATATGAAGAGTCCACCCAGGAAGAGCCTGAAAGAAGCCAAAGGAATGGACATTATACAGCCAGATAATATATATACTCTAATGGGTCCATCACAGAGTGACAGAAGTGCAACAATCAAACATCTAGCTAAGGTATATGGCTGAGGAATCCACCCAGGTGTGGCATGGAGCAACCTGTACAAATGCCCATTGTACAACTAGCCACGGTACTTGCTCTAAGGGTTCCACCCAAGTGATGAATGGAGCAATTCAAAGGAATGTGAATTATCCATCTAGCAATATTATGTGCTCCAGGGGTCAGCCCAAGAGCAACTGTGAGTAACCAATAAGGACGCTATTTGCAAAGTAAAATCCACCTGGAGTGGCAGCGATATGTGACCAGTCCTAAATTGTGCTCTGTCCCTAGATTTATGTTTTTTTCAGTTACAAATACTAACATTGTACAACTTAAATTGAAAAGAGAGTTGGCAATTTCCACTACTGAAAAAAGGACACATGACACTTATGGTACAACCTTAGGGGAAATGAGAAGCTAGGGCGCGCAATAAAATAGGGAATGTACATGAATGTAGAAAGGGGATGGACTCTAATATATGCTCAAAGTTACTCAGATACGTAAGACACAGAACAAGAGAGAAAGAGAAGTTCCATTGCGCTCAAGTTGCCACACCGACAGAAAAACACATTTCTCAAGAAAGAGGAAAAACACAAGCAACGCAATTTGAAACTCTAGTTGAGGAAGCAGGGAGGGATTACACCCAGATGATACAGACAGTACATGAGATACTAAAGAAGGAGAAGCTGAAGGTGCTATTACTCAATATGAAATCATGACAACCAGAAAAGGGGGTAGAGTGCAGGATATAGTCATCAATAAGGAATGAGGTCTGGGTCAAAGCACAATGATTTCCAATCTGCCGTCATACAAAAGAGGAGCTCGCGTGGTGATTCACCTATCTGAGAGAAGGTGCCATCTACGAGATTGACCATAAGAATTGTTGAAGCGTGTGGTACAATTCTACAAACTTAAAATTGATCTGGAAAAAGGGTCCAGCAAAAATGAAAGGTGACCTTCAAGAATGAGCAAGAGTAGGTCTGGGAGCCATGGGCTGAAATAAGGAATCCTCTATGATTAAATAAAAGCGTGCAGACTTGTCAAGTGTCGATTTTACTGAGATAGGTTATATTCAAAAATGGGGCGAGAAATCCTTCTAGTAAAATAGTTGGTGAAAACAACTATGAAGGAGAGAAGCCATGAAAAAAATTGGTCTATGTGAAGCAAATACTATAATTATATGAAAGCAAGTCCCACTATGTTTTAATCAGGTATTACTTAACGTAATGTAGCAATACCTTCAAGGCTAACACATTTTTCGTTGCACTAAGTGTTGGGAGCTGATTGGAAACTATGTTGCAAAAATAAGAATGAAAGAAATAAGACACTGAGGGTTAAAGATAAATGTAAGTTGTACAGTGGAAAAATATATCTCTTTGGAGAGAACTGAATGAAAAAGCGAGCAGCAAAACGTTCAACATGTACGCGCTCCTTCAAAGAGAGCATTTGTATAGCACAACCAGCACCAGAGAGATATATGGGCTGTTTATAATACACTAGATCTGGTAAAGACAAGAGAAGTGAATTAAAATAAACAAGATGGGTATAGTAACATGAGAAGAAGCACAGCAACACCAAATTAATTCATTTAACCAGCTGTGAATTAGTATAAGGTAGTGTTGAAACCGTCCATCATGGATTGTACATATTGCGTTGTTACCTTATTAGGAGAATTGTTTAAATGGATGGACTTTAAGGTGTTTCCTGAAAGTCACTAGTGGTGTTAATGCCCTCATGTGTGAAGGGGATGGGTTACAGCCAGAGATCTCCATCTCTTCTATCCCAAAAGCCCATCAATTAGCCACATTAGGCTACTACCAGTCCAATATTCAAAATTACCTTGCTGAGTGGTCTAGCACTTTTCGGTTCCTCCCATGTTTTTCTTACCCACACTCGTTACCATATCTCCTGCCAAAATAGATACCTATGCCACTTTCCTCAAAGACAAGATACAAACCATCAGGTCAGCTACATCCGCACTACTTGAGACCACCATAACTCAGTCCTCAACACCTTCATTCTGCCTGCTGCATGACCTAGCATGGTCTCCTCCTATTCATTGCACACTCCCTCACTCGCTATCCTCTCCCAACACCCAGTGCCACCTAACCTGCTGATCAAAGTCCTATGTCATGTAAAAAAACCGTTCCATAAATAAATGCTGTAGTAAAAAATGTGGACCATAAAACTGTGTTTTTCAAATATGGAGGTTTACACATACTTCAATGTGAAATGCACAATTGTAAGGGTAAAGACGTCTATTTTTTTATTCAAATATACCCTTTGGATACACTTAACCTTATTCTACCCCCAACCACTAATTTCAATCAAAATACTAAACATTGAATCCTTACCGTAACTTCATCCCCGACCCAACCCTAACTCTAACAATTAATCCCATCCCTTCCTCCAATCTTGCTCTTAAATGTAACCTTGTTTTCAAACCTCAGCCTTTCCTCATCCCTTCATGGAGGAAGGAGTAGACTTCCAAGAAGTTAGCACCACTTATCCCATTGCATTCTGGTAGACGCTGTTCAAAGTGTATTTTGAATTACTCACCTGTCACCCTAACTGTAGCCTTCACCCCATTCCTTAACCTAACCCTAACCACATTCAATATCCCAACCAAAACTTAATTACTTACCTTAACCCATCTCTTCACCTGACCATTGTTCTAGTCCTTAACCTTATTCCGTCTATCAAGGTCTGGGGTGCAGTAGTGTCCGGAGTATGCAGTATGACCCTGTAGTTGGTCCAACCACCCCAAATCTTTACATGTTTTTGCGAGCATCCCCTGGGTGTATAGATTGGCTTCTCCAACTCCATGTACTTATCTAGGCCACCCTGCCAATTTTCCAGGGATGGGGAGTCTGTTGCCTTCCATCGTCTGGCTATGGTTTTTTTTGCCACCACGAAGCCCAGCCATAGTAGAGCTCTCTTGTATCTGTTGCAGTCTAGATTATCTGTAATGTGTAGGAAAAAGAGTTTGGGGACTAGGGGCAGAGACCTCCCCAGGATATTCTTGAGACATATCATGACTCCCGCCAAGAACAAAATCAAGACCGGGCAACTCCACGTTTATGAGGTCTTCTTGTTGAGTAGAGCAGCGTAGGCATAGCAGAGAGGAGATTCCCCCAAATTTGCCATAGACTGACTTGGGTGAGGTAGACCCTATATAGGTATCTGAAATGTGCAAGTCTGTATTAGGCAGCAATGGCCGAGTCTCTTGGACAGCCTAGGGCTTCTTGCCAGTCGTCATCGTCCAAAGGTTCCAGATGCTCTACACATGCCTTCCGCAGTGTGTAAAATGTGTGAGGGGTGTGTATAACTAGTGCTTTGTATATGAATTATAGTTTATCTCTTATAGGTGATGTTAGTAGTACTTGGGCTTCCAGTGGGCTGAATTATGGGAGCTCTGTCAAGTTGGAGGCAGGGTGCATGAGTGCATTTCTGATCTGAAGAAATCGATAAAACTGGGTCTTTCAAAGCCTGTATCCCTCTTGTAGGCTCACAAAGGATTTAGGATTTGACAGTGTGCCCCGTCATCATGTCCCCAGGGTGGAGGTACCAATAAGATCTAATTTGTCAAAACCCTCTAGCGCCGTTACCTGCTGAAGTCAGACCCCAGTCCACAGTGGAATTTTTCTCATCAGATGTCCGGCCCAATCCAATGCTTGAAGGGAGTCATGCTACACCCGGTATACTACCTTTGTCGCAGGTGGGAGCACCTGAGGGATTGGCCCTCCATATAGGGCATGTGCTATCAGGATTCCCTACATCGCCCAGTGTTCAAAGGAGTATGTCTGTGGATTCGCGCCTCCGAACCACCACTCATTAAGAACCACCAGGAGTAGGACATTGGGCTGGTGGATGCATGGTGTGTCCATCACACCCTGACACCCAGTTCACGTTCCACAATAATCTCTCCCAGATCGATTACATCCTCACACCGACAGATCAGGTGGGATATATAAAGGAAGTGAGACACTTGGCACAGGGCATATCGGATCACTCTCCGATGTGGATACAGGTGGGGCCAAGAGAGGGTCAATTAGGGAGACTAGCTCCAATAAATCCCTGGCATCTTCGTAACCCACCATAAAAGAGAAAATCCTGCAAGAAATAGAGCATTATTTCCATGAAAATGAGGGATCGGTGGGGTCAGCACAGACACTTCGGGAGTCAATTAAAACCGTAATCCGAGGACAAGCAATCTCACAAATAACTGGGGCAAGGAACAAGAGGAATGCCGAATTGGTCAAGCTAGAAGCAAAGATCCTACAAATAGAGGGGGATCTATAGAGTCATGCGGACAACAAAAAGACACACATACTCAGATTAAAAAGAGAGAGGAATATTAAAGTGGGCGACAGAAATGGCAAAAGCCCTAAACAGGGACAAAATAGGGGAAATGTACGAGCTCGGGGACAGGGCTGGGAAATTGTTGGCATGGTAAGATAAGAGGGATCACGCAAATCGCTTAGTCGTGGAACTGACGACGGATGTGGGGGTGCCACTTTCCGATACACAATTAATAGCGGACGAGTTTGCCAACTATTACAAGCGAATATATGACTCACATACTACCCTTCCTAAGGAAGAATCGACAGCCCTTCTGTCGGACATGACACTGCCAACACAATCAGAAGAGGATAACACCCTATTATAGAGTGACCTCACAAAAGATGAGGTGGTGCAAGCCATTAGGGGTTTACAGTCTGGAAAGGCAATGGGTCCCAAGGGCCTCCCAATAGAGATCTACAAACTAAAACCAGATAAAATCGCCCGTCTCTCAAATGCATGTACGAGGAAAGCCGAGAGGTGGCTAGGCTTACCCAAGATCAATAACTTGCCACGTTGGTAGATATACATAAAGAAGGAAAGCCCAGAATTAAATGTTCATCATATAGACCATCCAATTACTGAACGCAGAGGCCAAGATACCAGCAAAAGTTTTAGCCACACGTCTGGTTGGAGTTAATTCCAAACTGGTCCATCCTGACCAATCAGGCTTTATGCCTTCCAGAAACACATCCATGAATCTCTGTTGACTGCACGGGGTGATGGGTTCGATGGACACGTTAAGGGAGGATGCAGTGGTGGTGTCCTTGGACGCCACCATGGCATTTTATAAAATCGAATGGCCCTAGCTTTTTGCCGTACTGGGGAGGCTGGGGTTTGGCCCCAGTTTCATCAGCTGGATAAAACTTTTATACACTGACCCTCTCGCGCAAGTAGTTGTAAATAATAAAAAGTTGGAAACCTTCACCCTCAGAAGAGGGATGAGACAGGGATGTCCTCTGTCCCCATTGCTCTTTGCACTAACGCTGGAGCCCCTAGCAACGTGGATCCACGAAGACCCTATCATCAGGGGCTTGAGATGGTCGCGGGAATGAGAAGATCGCATCGCCCTCTATGCTGATGACATATTGTTATATTTGGCATCGCCACAGACCTCGATACACATGGTTTTTAACATATTCACCAATTTTGGCAAATTTTCAGGGTACGCAATCAATTGGACCAAATCATTAATCTTTGTGTTAAGGGGGAGGTTCCCACCCCTGCCTAGAGGATGCACAGTAACGGGAGCAGCAGCCGGCTTTAAATACCTTCGAATTTACATCACCAAGGATCCTAAACTGTTTTACACTCACAATCTTCTACCACCACTGCAGCGGCTAAAAAACGATGTAGAGCATTAGAAGGCTCTCCCGCTATCCCTACTAGGAAGATTAGCACTATTTAAAATGATGTCCCTACCCCGCTTCCTATACGTCTTGAATAACTCACCTAACCCCGTTCCTTCGGCATATATTGTGGACGTGGAAGCTGCACAGAGGGCACTACTATGGGTAGCGGGATCACCCCAAATATCATTTGCAAAGTTGGTGAGGGGGTGGTACGATGGAGGAATAGGACTCCCAGATATTAAGAAATATTATTGGGCAGCTCAGTTGGCAGCCATCCACCAATGTATATATCGGCCCCAAGACGACCCCAGGTATTAAATGGACAGGTGGCTGCTGCCGGGTGGATCCTACATCAGGGCACTCTATTCTAGACCCGCAAACTGCAATTACCTGGACCCACAGTGCACTCAGTCCAGATATGGCACACTGTCCACAAGAGCTTGGGATGGGCCAAGAAAATCACACAGGTCACCCCTCTGTGGGATTCAGAACATTTGGGTACCCTGAGGTAGACTAAGGGATTCGATAAATGGAACATCATAGGATTGTCTCGGGTGGGTGACCTATAGAGGGAAGGAGAGGTGATGGCTTTTTTTCGCAACTACAGCAAGAATATGAACTGGCAAACACAGAAAGATTTAGATATCTGCAGGTGCGGCATGTCATACAAGCAAATATCCCTGTCGGAGAAACACTCCCCGAGGTATCGCCATTAGAAGATAGACTTCTTGACATATATATGACTAAAAAAGCGATATTGCTGACCTACCGAAAGTTGATTAACCATGCCCCTGACCCTCTTACACAACTTCACAGAAAATGGGAAAACGATTTGACAGAATTTGAGGAGGAGGACTGTTTGGAGGCATTGGCTTCACCCAAAGAAGTTGCAGTCTCGTCGACACTATAATTGGTACAACTAAAAATACTTCATAGAATATATTTTTGGGGACCAGCATTAGTTAGGATGGGATATGGGGAGGACCCCCACTGTAGGCGAAAATGAGGACATGAAGGCACTTTCCTACACATACTTTGGCAAGCACCCACATTAACAAGTATTGGAAAGAAGTGCTGCACTGTATGGAAGAAACCTTGGGATTAAGCTTGGTCCTAGAAGCCAAAAGATGTCTGTTAAATATTTGGGAGCCGTCAGATTTAAATAGCAAGGAGAGAAAATGGGCAACATTGGGATAGACGGTCGCTAAACGAAACATAGCTAGACTGTGGGGGGGCGCAGGAAGTTCCAACTGTAAGTGAATGGAAAAAGGACATGGACTGGTGTATGTTTAGAGAAAAAACTGTATATGTTTCTAGGGGATGCCTGAAAAAGTAGACGCAAATCTGGGGAAAGTGGAATGCCTACAGAGGAGATATCTGTGCCCCGCCACTTCTCGCCCCCCTTCTCCCCAGATGAGCAGAAGCATATTGTAAACTGTAACGAATATACTACTTGTGTAAAATTAGGGAAAACCCATACATTCGAACTGTAAATAACCATATATTCCCGGTACAACAAGGCTGAGGTGTGTAATGTTTATAAATGTAATCAATAAAAAATATTAAAAAAGAACCACCAGGAGTGATGCTCTGTAGTAGGAGATAATGTCAGGGGTAGCTAAATCCCCATCATAGGTGGCCTTGAAGCATATGGCAAGCGTGACCCAGGGTGGCCGTCTGTTCTAGAGGAAGCTGCGTATTGTTGTGTTGAGATGGACGAAAAAAGGACCTGGCTATGGGGTATGGAAATTTTTGGAGTTGGTACAGTAAGCGAGGGAGGCTATCTTGAAAATGGTTGATCTGCCCATTAGGGAGAGGGGGAGCTTAGACCAAAAATCAGGGTCTTTTTGCACTCTACTACGGTGTGACTTCAGATTTTCGCCCAATGCCCCTTGACTGTTCTCTGTGACATAAACCTCCAGGTACAGAAACTTGGTCATACTTATTTTTAGGTCTCTTGGCCAGGCTACCGACTGTTTCTGGTCTTCCAGGAGTTATAATATGGATTTTGCAATGTTTATGTCTAAGCCAGAGTGGTCCCCAAGGATCCTCAGGATCTGGAGAATCTGGAGAATCCGTGGGCCATTGTAGGCTCACCAGGAAGATGAGAACGTCGTCTGCATACAGTAATAACTCACCTGACGTGCCAAGGTTCCTCTCAAACCCTCGGGCAAGCGCATCTATTCTAACCCATTCTTGCAAGGGTTCAATAGCCAGGCAAGCAGTAAGGGTAATAAGGGGCAACCCTGCTGTGTGCCCAGTAAGATTGGAAACATATGCCTTCAATGCCGACGTGGGCCATGAGATTGCTGTAAAGCAGTTTAATGACATTTAGGTATGGGGGGTGGCAAAGTTCATTTTAGTAAGGAGTAAGAACAGATATGCTCAGTCCATGGAAACAAACGCCTTATGGAAATTGACAAGGAGTAGTGCCTTGTCTACTGGTAGACTAGGTGCCAACACCAGGGCATCCTGCATGCATCAAATATTGTGTCTTGTGGCTGGGCCTGGCATGAAGCCACACTGATCTTGGTGAATCAGAGTGCCAAAGACTTTCAGCAGACAGTTATCTTGTGTTTCAGCACAAATGTTTGCTTCCACGTTGACAAGGGAGATGGGGCAGTAAGATGAACATCAGGAGGCCGGAAGGCCAGGTTTAGGTATGATGGTAAAGTCTGCTAGTCACAGGTCTAGTAGGATTTGTGCATTCTGGAGGGCCGTGGTGAATTGGTCTATCATCAGCTATCTCAGATGGGACGAGTATGTTTTCTACCAGATGACCATTGAGGCCAGGGGTTTGGCCCCTATTGGAATTGATGTAATGCCTCTCCCAGCTCCTCCAATGTGACAACTTTTTCTAATAATAGGCTTTGTCAGCGCTAAGGCGTTGGGTGGGTATGTCTGCAATGAAAGGAAGGCAGGGTGCGCACACCGGGTCTGCCTACGCATGAAAAGAGGTGGGCATAAAGAGTTGCAAATTCTGCAGCTATCTGGGAACAGGTGGTGATGGCGTTCCCTTCAGTACCTTCCAAGTGGCTTATGGGCATTTGTAATGCGACAGGGAAGCAAAAGCGGTGGAGGATTTTGCTAGTCTGCTCCCCCCAGTGATAGATACGGCTTTGCATCAAAAGCCATGACAGGTGCGCCTCATCTGTGAGGGTCTGCCTTATTAGGGATGGAGTGTGTAGGATGTTGCAGAGGAGGGTCAGGTCTGGAGTTGCAGCATAGGTCTGCTCCAGATCAATTAGGTGCGCTTTCCAGTTCACCACCTATCGAAGGCTTCTCTGTTCTTTGCCTGTGTTGTAACTGACCCCTCGGATAGTAGCTTTGAGCGCCTCCCATAGTGTCCCGGGGAGGGGGCCACGCCTGTGTTGTCATAGTCTTTAGTTTTATTTCACACAAGCATGTTTATGGTAATCATATGTTTTAAGTATGTCCTCACTTTTTTCTATCACACTTTCTTCCACCTACTTTTTTATGAAAACTCTGAGGCCCTCACATCAAATTTCCTGGCACACAATTTCATTATGCTATCATCACAATATAAAACAAAATATCTGCTGAATCCTCCAGCCATCCAACTACAGGACTACTTGCCAACTCATTTCTTGTACATAGAAACTCACTATCTACCTACACACGGCCAACTTCCACAACAAAGAAACTTACCACCTATTTACTCACAGAAACCTCTGTAACAAAATCCAAGCGGAATACCAAAACCATACTCTACGAAACCAACCATGCCATTTTTTAACCTCATACCTTAATGAATAATTGTATTTGCAAAGTTCATTAAAAACATTACAACAACAAAATAACACATACACTCAAGCTAAATGATCAATTAGATCTAGCATATGAATAAAGGCTTAATACAATCCTAGGTCTTAATGCAAAGTAGCAAAGTGTTGCAATAGGTTCACTGTAAAATCATTATAAAACTAGAACAATTAAGAAAGTTATTTTTGGATGCAGCCATCAACAACTTCTCAGAGACGTTATAAATGTAATAAACCTAGCAGTAAGTTGCCTCTAAGAAGACGAATTAGGCCCTGCCGGCAGGTGTGGATCCTATGAAAGCTCAAGGTATCACACAACCATCATTTTCGTCCATGCAAAAAAGAAGGACAAACACATAATAGGGGAAAAGCCTATAGTTACACAGTCGCAGCGTTTCCTTTCATGTTTCATTAGTCGGACTTGTCATGAATCCTTAAGTTTCTGCTCTCTGAGGATAGTGTCCAGTGTCGCAGCTATAGGCCGGCAAGGCAGACTGTGGCAGACGGCCCTGTGGCTGCTGCGGAGGAATTGGAGGTTTGACTCACAAGGTAACACAGATCAGCACTTCTGGGAAAAGGTGGAAAGAGCCAGAATATTCTGGAAAAGCTGGACCATTCCAAAAAAGCCAAAACATTCTGGAAGGAGCCATAAGGTTCCAGACACTTTTGGGTCAGTAAAAGCTGCGAAGATTTAAGCACCAGTTACAGTATTGAACTTTGCCTGGCAACAGCGGTTGATGGATTCTCTATTACTGTTGAATAGATCGTATCACTTGCATTTCCGGAAACTTTTTTTTGTTTTGCTCCCCTTTGTTTCCCTTCGGGTGGTTACGGCTCCGTTTAACCCTTCCTTCCACCGATACTGAGCTTTGAGTGTTGCCATTCCAAAATACCTGCTCCAGTTTTGAAGACTACAAGTACACCCTAGCTCCTGGTGTCTACTAATGGAGGCAGATCTTCGTATTCAGTTCTGGGGACCAGTCGCGGCCACTCTGCTTCCATACAATGGCAAGTCATTGTACTGATACTCACAAGACATTGTATCATGCTGTACACAAGTATACTTAGGTTAATGGGACATTTTCTTATAGGATTACAGGGATCATCAGTCAACCTGTTGCAGACCAAGAATCTTTGCCGGACACCTTCCACCAGCCTGTGCTTCAGAGGTCTGCACGGAGACGCTTGCAAAGTGGTCCTTTTCTCTCTATTCTCCCATCTACTTTTCCACCCTTGTACAGTCACTTCAAATGCTGGAATTCATTACCGATCTTATTTGACTGAAGGGGGAAGGAGTGGAGTAAGCATCGGAGTCCTTGGCTTGAACTCCAGTGAAATCTTGACAGTTTGCCCTGGTGATATCCTGCATGGATTCCGTGGGCAATTCAATTAAATAATAATAACCCCTAGGTTTTTTCATTATTCCCTTTTTCTACAACATTTCAAGAGAGTCTATGGTAAACATCAAACTAAACAAGATACTATATGGAGCTACTTCATCTCAGACAAGGGTCAAGAGATCTGATTAACTATATTAGTCATTACAATCAACTGGTCTCAGAATCAGGATGGATAGACGAATCAGCAGCTGCTGCCTTCTACTACGGTTTACATGAAGATTTGAAAGATGCCATATAATTTGTGGTAAATCCACCACAGATTCTAAAGGTCTCATAGACTTAGCACTATAATTAGGGTTCCACCAAAACAGAGATGGTGCGATGGAAGTTGAACAACATGTAGGATATCATTGGTTCCAGCAGGAGAATCTAAGTCCACAGAAGTGTTGGAAGAATCTACGGTGACTGAGCTATTACAGAAAATCCTTACAGTCCTGTAAAAAGATAAACAAAGGCGGCAGGTCAAATTGTCTATTCATTCAGGTCTATTCTCAATAGTCGCTCTTACTGATTTGGGAGAATCAGGATGTTTTTATGGACCAGACCATTCAAGAAATAGCACTGATTCCCAAAAAAAGAAATGGACAAAAGCATATTATTGAAGTATGTTAAAGAATTGATTTCTAGAAACATTGTTCGTGAAACACAAAACTTAATTATGGATACACTACATTGACATGTAGAATCATTAATTTTTTATTTGTTGGTTGCTCTTGTTTTCCCTATTTGTTTAGGAACTTCAGCTTATGCAGACATAATCCAGAAATTGATTGGAAACAAGAAACTCTTCAATTGATACACCCCTCCCACACAAATAACTGCCTAGCCTGTGCTAATCTTTCAAAACAGCACAACTTGAGATGCATAATGCCAGAGCTTTTGGAGGAAACATTGCCGATTACTACTGCTTATTAAGAGTATATGGATGTACTTAACATACAAGGGGTCAATAAATTAACCCCCACAGCGATCCTATGATTATGCCATTGATCCGGTCCCGGGTGCCTAGAGATAGCATGGAACAATTTATCCTCTACAAATTAAAGAGGATCATGTGCTTAAAGAATATCTGGAGGTCAATCTAAAGAAGGAGTTCATTAGACACTCCATGTCCCCTGCAGAGGCAACTTTCTATTTTGTTCAGAAACGAGGAGGGCAATTACGCCGATATGTTCATTGCCTCAAATTAAACCGAATTATCATCAAAAACTGGTATCTTTTACCCCTCTTTTTACTAATGTTAGATCAACCACAGGATAACAAGATCTATACAAAGTTGGATCTACGAGGTGCATTTAGTGCAGATCCGGGAAGGTGGTGAATGGAAGACAGACTTCAATACCCATTATGGCCCCTGTGAATAGCTAGTAATGCCATTCAGTCTCTACAATGCCCCTACTGCTTTTCAGCACTTCATTAACATCTTTAGGGATCTGCTTAGATTTCTACTCGATTACTGGCACCTTCTCTTATATGATTACGGGGGTCACCAGTCAGTTTATTGCAGACCACAGGTCTTTCCATCCATAAGCCTGTGCTCCCAAGGTCAGCGGGCTGAGAGACTTAAGGAGTGTTTTTTTTCTCTCTCGCTCAAATTATGAAGTTCATGACAGATTGCATTTCACTGAAAGTGTAAGGAGTTGGGTTAGCATTGGAGTCTGGCCTGAATTCCAGAGAAATCCTGACAGAAATTTATAAAATCAATAGTCAAACACAAACCAAATTTATATTTCATTACTTTTGTACCGATTTGGAAAATTTGATTCCAAATATTGTTGGCTAAGACAATGTGAATAAGAGTTTATCACCAATGAAGCATGAGTGATGTGGTCCTCTAGGAACGATACAAGTTTAAATGATTTATTTACAATAGAATTAAAGGAAGCAGGGCTCATCCGCTTGTTCCAAAACTCATTTATATTTAATGAATCTCTGCCAAAAATATATCCTTGCCTTCCACTTCACACAGTGGAAATCTATTTCCATGTGTAATATTTAAGACTCTGACCTGGAGGAGATTTCAAGTTATTGCACATTTTAACAAGCGTGTTTTGTTGTAGCGAAGCCTGTTTAAACAGGTTAAATACCAGCATGATCTCTGCTCGCGAAGTTGAATTAGGCAATCCAAAAAAAGATTCTGTATACACTGCACTGGAGTGTGTCAAAAGACTTGGCAGGTTGTCCTTTGATGACTTCCACCCCATAAATTAATGAGGCATAAATGTGCTTTTAACAATTAATCTCATACTTGTAAGCCTTTATCCTGATTCTCCTTCACTTTTTCATTGATTTCCACACAGATGATCATCAAACAATCCTCCAAATTGAGAATAATAATTTTTGGTTCTCCCCTTCTACCTCTTAGAAAACCCCACACACTCTTGAGGAACTTGGCTACCTTCCCTGCCTGCAGCAGAGGCACTTCCAAGGCTACCGCATGAAAGATTGATATCTGTGTATATGCTACCTGCCTTCTTCCCCCAGGAACATGGTATTTGCATTTTTTAACACCTCCTCAAGTCTGATCAACATCCCTGATCTTCCCAATTCTCATTACCTTTCCATAGCTATATATTCGAGGATTATCCAAAGTAAAACCAGAAAAGGCCAATCCATGCTAGAATGTCAGAACAGCTCCAAACTATATAAAATGCTCCCATATAAATGTATCATTTCTAAATACGTCTTGTGTAGGTATTCAAAACATTTGCCATGGAGCTAACTTTCACGAACCAATGATGGACAACCCTGGCCATTCACTATCTGCTTCTGGATCCCTATCCACTTCCGCATGTCCAGTCCAACCAAGATAGAGCTCATACCGTTTATTTCAACTCAATTGCCGAAATGCCAACCAGCTCCACTTCTCCATTCCCCCAATACATTCTTTCTGCTCATCACATCAAGAACCACAGAGTCCTTCTCAAAAGCATAAAAACATTTCACCTTCATCAACTCAACTCCCTCCTGTGTTCACTATAATTTGTAAAATATCCAGATGAATTGCCATCACCATACCTTCCTTGCAGCCACCGCCTTCATCATTGCTTTCATGATGAGTAAAATCGGCTAACGCAACAGCCTCCTTGGACTTCTTTGTTACACTTCCCAGGACATCAGCCAGGTCATCAACTGCGTTGCTTACACTCTATTCATACTTCTGCGAAACATGATCACCTCCTCTTACCAACACTAAGCCTGTAGGATCATTGCTTACTACTGGTATGTCTGCATTATCCGGACAGTGGCCTTTCCATTCATTTGCTGGTTTCCACTTTGCAAGCCTAACCCGTGATTTCAAAAATTCCCCAAAACTCGCCTTTCAGATCACAAGACCACCGCAACGTCCATCTAGCGGTAAACAATATCTCCAATCATCTTTTCACTCTGTCAGTATTTCCCCTAGCCCCTCTCATTTTCCATCTACACCCCCAGTTTTCCTCTGCTCTATCCTTGCTCTCTCCTCCTTTAAACAGATTGCCACAATGATACTTGTATTGTTTACTACTATCAATGTTTAACTTGCACCAGTTGCCTCTTCTCTAGCTATGCCCTTCTCTAGTTTATACAGATTGCTACAAGAACATATGTATTCTTTTCTATTGTCAATCATTGACTTCCTGCCATAAAAAAATAAAAGAATTGGCACATATATGAGCTGTTCCTACATGCAGGACCCCTGGCATTTGCTGCAGATTAAACATTTAATAATAAAATAAAATAAAGGATGAGATCAGTCATTTTACCTCTTCAACCACACTATCCCCTGTCCCCTGCCTGCAATGTTACCTCTGCTGCACTCGTTTCCTATGCAGTGTTCCAGATGCGAATGTAGAATGAAACAAATACAAGCAGATAGAAGCGTAGGCAGCATGATCACAACTGAAATCCCCATGGCAACCCAGGGAATGTACTGCCCTCTCAAGGCATGAGTCTGAACCCTAATGCTCATATATAATACAAGCTCCTGCCAGTGTCAGCTACTGGATCCAAGAATCATTACAAATATGTACCTTCACATACCCACACACTCACCTGTCACGCATTTGCCTTGTAGCTCACGCTACGTGTTAAAGGTTAAAATAAAGAGTTGTTTGGGTGGTTATAGAGTGGAGGTGATGTAGTTGTTTGATCAGGAGGGTAGCATGGTGAAGGGTGACTATCAGGGGTCCAAGACAATAAGTGGAAGGTAGACGAGCAGAATATCACTACCTTCTACGTGGGAAAGGACGAAGCCCTGCATGGAGGAGTGGAAGGGAAACAATGGGTTTGATCCTGAAGAGGAAGATGTGGCACTTTCTCTTCATCTAGACCTTGATAGACAAAATGGCATTTCTGTCTAAGTGTAGGGTCTTGCAACAGATGAGAGAGGGAGAGAAGCCACCAGGGTTCATGTCGGTAAGCTTGGCCTGAATCTGTGGTTTTAATGTGCCGCCGTGAACGGGCAAAAGAGTTTGATCTTGGTCAGATTGAGATTTTGCCAGATGGTTGACACTCAGGTTTGGATGGCATCTAGGCATTATCTGAGGCGGAGTGTAATGGATAATGCATACCAACAACACTGAGGTAGGGCTTTGTGCCACCTGTGAATTAGTGGGGGGAGTGATATCCCATCTGATGAGTATGATCTACAGTGGTTCCATGCAGAGATTGAACAGCAAGAAAATGAATGGAACTGATGGGTCAAGGAGTACCAGGAAGCAGGGGTTTGCACTATCAATTCACCTTTAGAGTGTTTTCACTTATTAGAATCGTACCGGTCTCAGAACTGCGGCCAGAGCGGTCTGAAGACTAAAGCAACGGCCGGAGCTAGATGTGCTCCTGGGTTGTTGTTGGTAAAGCACTTTGATGACCTTCCCTGCGGTGACATTTATTTTACCAAACTGGGGCAGAGAATTTTATATACATCATACTTAGCTCTTACTCAATGCTCAAAATAGGAGGTGACTTGTCAGGGGTATGAAGCACGCAAACTGCATGTGGCTAGATCCGGGCTATATAAATACCTTTCATGACTAAATAAACGCACCTAATAAGGTTAATAAAAATGTATGCATATGTAAGTGTATTCCCCCTACCTAGGATCTTCACAGAAGTGTTGGTGTGGTCTTCCTATAGAAATAATACACAACACTTTTGCCCTTCTCTGAAATCACCCAGCCTTGGACCACACGGTAAATGGTGGAATGTCTCCTGACGCACTAACACTAATAAATACTTTACTACTCCTAAAAGAGAGATTTATGTCCTTCTGAGACACCTAGAATAAGGTCCAGTGCTGCAGGAGTTCCTATATAGAGCAGATGCTGGGGACCCCTGTCCAACTATTACAAAATTAAGTGCAACAGAGAAAAACGTTGTACTGCGAAAATTTCACAACAAACCTCTGCAATATATGGTTTCGGACTGAGAAGTAGAGAGTAATCCTATATGATAAGATGCATCGAACGCCCTTGTGCCAAAGCAGAAAGTGGATGGAAAATACCACACAGAAGAGGCGAGAGAACATGGGGTTAAAGCCCGGGGGCCAGATTACATATTTTTCACAATATCTGCACATTAATGTGCCTCAACCCCCACCCCTAAACTCCTATCCAAGTCACTAACACATCAAGCTGGACAAAGAACAGGATCTACGGAAAAGGGGTATTCTTCAAATCCTTGACAGAAGCCATGATGCCAGGAAAGGATTGTATTTCCAGTGGTGGCTGTAAGTGGACAAGCCGAGCAGGGCCCGATCCTGACATGTAGTTAAAAAGGTTTTTAGTAGGCTATGTAGAAAAAAATTCATTCTAAAATTGCCATCTAATGCTTGACAAAGGCAAGAGTGTATTTGCCTCTATTCGACGGAATTATTGAAAACTTATGCTGGTCACATTGTAGAATGTATGTATCCTTTTGAGGGGCTCTCATTTACAGTAAGTCAACTAATTCCTGCACTTTCTACAGCAGCCGGTGTCATGCACATTCATCAGGATAGTTAAATAAATATATATATCATAGATATATATATATATATATCATATATATAAATGTGTGTGTGTGGACACACAAAAGATACGAATTTTGAACCAACACTGTTATTCTTCCCACTATGCCCATTTGACAGCTTGGTTGTACACAAACAGTGTAAACCTGATGAAGTTAAAACTCATGCTGGGTGGATTTTCAGCATACTCAGATGAAGTGGTGTGGTTTGGTCCTACCTGTGATTCTTTTCGGGCGTGCTGAAAATCCGTTCAGCAGTTTCTGATAGAAACAACTGAAGGACACTTTATCAGAGACTGCCTCTACAATCAAATTACCAGCAGTCTAGGAGAACACTTTCCACTGTTACTTTCTTTCCACTTGCCTGCGACTTGCAATTGTAATTGCATTTTATATAGCGCTTACTACCCCATACGAGGCGTCAAAGTGTTTTTTCGGTGAGTACCACACTACTCCGGAACCCAAAAAAGGATAAGTGGTGAATTAGTATAGTGAAATATGAAATTAATTTGAGTGGTGGACATGTTAGCCTGTTATTTGGATTGAAAAGGATAGTTAAACACAGAGAACCTGCATTTATTGTTCTACATACTCAGCCAATAAAAAACTTTTTTTCGTTTTTAAATTACAGAGATTACAGATCTTTTATGGGTCAAGTCGTGAAAAGAAATCCCTAGATAATTAGCGGAGCCCAACAGCGTTTTGCCTACACTCAGTATACCAAAAAAGTAAGATAAGCACTAAAGTGATGTTCCCATTTTGATTCTCTAAGTCGTGGCCACGTAAGATCAAAGTCCCTATGAGAAAAGTCTGTAGGAGAAGCCGCGGGTGCTTCTGCCAACTACCCATAGAGGAATCTTTGAGGGGCCTCCAGCTCCACTTTTGAGCCCCCCGGACATGCATTTTGATGGGGAGAACAGGCAAAAATCCATCTTTCAAAAGCTACCCCCAACATTTTGGATTAAGAGCCGGAACGTCAATACAATGGATTTATTTTAAATCGCTCTGTAGATTATATGCAGCGTATTTTGTAATGTGTGTAGTAAATTTTAAAAAGTGGTCTTAGGCAGCCTTTGCCTTTAGTGGTGTCAGCAGCCAGCTTAAAAGAAAAACGTTGGATCCTTTTTCTTATTATTATTACACATGTAAAGCGCACTGTTACCATAACAGGTGTCCTTGCGCTGATAACCAGAGTCCTACAATAGCAGTCTGACACCAACAAGACAAAGGGAGATTTAAAAGGAAAAAAAAAGGCAAGTTTTAAGTGATTTCCAGAAAAACTGTAAATCATCAATGGACCGCAGCATGAAAAGAAGAGAAGTTCATTACTGTGCTGTTTGGAACGAGAAAGCGCGCCCACCCACTTGCGCCTTCCTCAATTTAGGAACTGTAAGAAGGTTGACGCTGGCAGACCTCAGCAGGCGTACGCGCGTATAGCGAGAAAATCTGGTCTGAAGAAAATGAGGGCCTTTCTGATGTATAGATTTATGAATTATACAAAGAGATTTAAATGTAAACCTTTTTGGCACCAATAACCAGTGTAAAGTGTACAAAGGATCAGAAGATAAAATTGGTGCGGACGAGACGGGCTAGCTTATCAGCAACCATTTGAACGCGGTACAGTCACTTAAGTATGTAGTCTGGTACACCTAAGAATAGTGAGTTGCAGTAGTCCAGACAACTTAGAATGAAAAATTTAACTACCAGAGGGCGGAATTTATATGGAAGAAGTTGCAGAATTTTACAAAGGAGATGCATTAAGATAAAACAAGTCAATGGCTTTTTTTTTACATGTGTGGAAAGACAAAGTTCGGCATGGATTAATACATCAAGGTCCCGAAGAGCAGAAGTACCAACAAGGACAGTATTATTAAGCAATGACCAGAAGTCTGCTGGTAAAGGGCCAGGAGGGCTTCCTGTAGAGCAGCACGGGATCTCGGTTTTCTCACCACTAAATTGTAGGCAATTACATCCCAACCAAGAAGAGCTATCACATGCAGTTGTGAAAAGCTTCCTTAGGCAGAGGGGAGGACCAATCAACTGATCAAGTAATTTGAGTATCATTGGCATAGTTATGAAGTCAACTCCATGACTATGTATCAGTTGAGCCGAAGGCCTCAGGTAGATGTTGAACAATGTTAAGCTTAATAAATTTCACTTTAACCCTCCCTGCAGAGGCGTGGGTTGCTCTGTGGCACCCCTTGCCTCACTTTTAAAGCGTTGGACTGGAATGGTGGGAGATAAATGTCTTATACCTTCCTAATAGGATCAGCACCGATCAATTGCAACATCCTGGACTGCGATCTCATTTAATCTTTTGATCCAGATGCAAAGGTTGACTATGTCGAAGGCAGCAGACAAATCAAGCAATATCAATGCCACAAATTGGCCATTGTCTGCTGCCCTTTGGAGAGCGGCTGACACAGCAACTAGAGCTGGTTCGGTACCGTGAGCTGGGCAAACCCCTGCCTGAGCAGGGCCAAGTAAGTCATGGCCTTCAAAGATCCAGAAAGGTGAAAAAATCCTGGGTCACAATGCAGAAAAGATTTTCTACATGGATGTTTTGCTTTCTCGGAAAGAGGGTCAACTGACTGTCACTGACTATCCAGATCCCCTTGCAAGTTAACTCAACATGTTTTATTAAATGTATATTTACAGCAAAAATGTATGGTCGCCATTATTCTTTCATTGTTACAGTGCTTTAAATGGGCCGGTACTGTCCAGTACGGAGTACCGACACTTTTTTATTTTCAAAGGGAGAGTACCGGCACTTCTCAAGAGAAATGCTATACTTTGAATTGGCGAGTAGTGGCACTTCTCAGAAACGAGCGGGTACTCTGGTACCTGCACTTCTATTTTTCCATTTCAAGCACTGCATTGTTATATCCGTATCCCAATACATACAGTGAACCCCTGGATCCAAAGACAGCAACACTGTACGAATACCTAAGTCAGAATTTAAGATCACTCGAAAGTTATTTGCAAATGTTGTGTTGTAGCCAATAAAAAAACCAAAACTGCTTAATAAAAGGAAAGTGGCACGTGATGGAGGTATGATGCATGTGGACCCCACTGACTGAGGTCAAATCGTAACTACAGACATCTACACTATCAAATGCAGTTTCCTAGGAAATATTTCAGCTATACAGGCAGATATTAATAAGCACATGCAAGCTGGTTTACAAAGCACCAATGAACATTCGAATGGAGACACACAACAATGTTAATTAGGATTTTGCAGAAATGTTCGCTTAATTGTGCAGTTTTGTGTGCGGTCCTGTGATTCAAAAATTAAATCCCTAGAAAGAGGTAGACGGTGCCCAAAATCCCGGAGATTGACAGTCAAGCCCTATACGCTTTGTACAGGTTCCGGTGGAAAGGGCACACTTTCTGCATAGCTCTTTCGCTCACGTGCCCCCACCCCAGTCGCTTCCTGATGTCAGCGGAAGGAGGTGGCGCGGACGCCCAGAGCTACAGTGCGGTATTGTTACTGCAGGCGAGAGCTCGAGTCTTCCTGTTGGTGGCAGGGTGTGTCCCCGACTGATGGGGCGGGTGGCAGCCGATTGGGCAGTGCGCCTAGAAGGGGCCCAATGGGGGAGTAGCGCTATTCACACGAGAGAGGAGAACTGTCCCTTGATTCCTCTCTCACTAACTCATGGGTAGTGTCTGGTGGTGAGGGTAGAGATTAGACTTTGAGCCCATTTGATTGTTTACTTCCAAAGAAATGAACGGGACCCTCTGTGGTAGAGGAGGGGAGCTGCGTCACTGTGATCATTCGGTTCTTGGCTTCTTTCTACAGCTATCGTTTTTGGTGATGGGGAGAGAGCTGGTCTCCGTGTCAAAGGTAGCCATAGCACAAACATCAGAGAGCACCTTTAAGAGTAAGATCCGTCGGCACTCACCCACTGGCACCGGTCTATAATCACTTCTAGAATACGGCAAATCGGGATCGACGCCCATTCAAATATTGGCCTCCGGTTCCCATTTTAAGAGACAAGTGCGGCCCACGAAGCTCACCTAGTAGGCGGGCGGCTTCTATAATGAACACAAAGTGATATGCCTATTGCCAAGGAACGAGATAGATGTGACGGGGGTGGGGGTCCGGCGGGAGTGGAGGATTCTGGGACGAGTTTTACACTAGTCTATAATTAACACATGAGGTGAGCAGCGAGGGGGCGGCAGTCTGGGGAAAATTACACGATAAAATAGCGACCGAAGGAAACAGACAGCCCAGCAGTGAGAGAGGGGGTGAAGGCAGGAGAGGGAAGAGGAGGAAGGCAATAAACTGCATAAAGCCGCGTAAGGAGGCGGGAAAACAGCAGAAATAGGCGTGAGGGGGGATCAGAGTGCGAAGGAGACGGAGGGCTGGGGGGAGTGATTGAAGGGACCTAGAAAATGTACAGAGGGGTGGAATTGACCTGGCGAGGCTAGGAAAGGTGGAGGGAGAGAAAAAAAACGTAACCAAACACAGAAGGAAGCAGAAGATGGAAATGGAACCTGGGGGTAGGTTGTCGGGCGAGTGAGGAGAGGGTGCAGCAGAGAGAATCAAATCTGATGGTTAACAAGGTGAATTGAGGTGCGTGGAGAGGAGTGAAGTGGTGTCATGGAGTAGCATACATTATTGTGGAGTGTCATGGAGGGAGAAGAGAGTTGTAGAGAGGTAGGGCATAGAGAAGAGTGGAGCACAGTGTCAGAGTAGAGGGGAGTGGCAGTGGTGTAGAGAGGAGTGGCATAGAGTGGAGTAGAGTATCATAGAATAGAGTGGAGTAAAGCGGCATGGAGTGGCATAGAGGGAGTTGCGTAGAGTGGAGTAGTGTCATAGAATGGAGTAGACTGCTGTAGAGTGGAGTAGAGTGTCAAAGGAGCAGAGTTTAATGGAGTAGAGCATCATAGAGTAGAGTATCATGGAGTGTCGTAGAGTGCAGTAAAGTGAAGTGGAGTAAAGTACAGTGATGCAGAGTAGATTGACATAGAGTGCAATAGTTTTTAGTAAAGTGCTGTAGAGTGCATTGGCGTACAGTGTATTGACTTAAGAGTAGCGTAGAGCGCAGTGGAATAGAGTAGAGCAGTGCAGAGTGGATAGATTGCAGTGGTGTAAAGAGCAATGGAGTAGAGTGAAGTGCCAGAGTGGAGTGGTGCAGGGTAGAGTGCAGTAGCGTAGAGTTTAGTGGTGGAGAGTGCAGTGGTGCAGAGTGCAGTAGAGTGGCATTGGGCTGAGTGGTGCATAGTAGAGTGCCGTAGCATAGAGTGCAGTTATGCATTGGGAGTGTCAGAGTGCAGGGTCGTAGAGTGGTGCAGGGTAGTGTGGTGCAGAGAGCAGTGACGTAGAGTACAATGGTGCAGAGTAGAATAGAGTGCAGTGAAGTAGAGTGGAGAGTTGTAGAGTGACACAGCGTAGAGTGGAATAGAGTAGAATGTTGTGGAGTATGTGTTGGGCTTGTTACGATGAGTATTTCCTCTCCTGCCAGACTATATTCGTAAAACTCTCATTCAGTCCATGGTTAAGAGCCGTCTTGATTACTGCAATGCTCTCCTGGTCTCTGCAAATGAGTCATCCCTCAGCAGGTTACAGGTGGTTCAGAATACTGCTGCGCGACTCGTCACAAACTCTCCGTTCAAAACCCCTTCCCCTGTTACAAAAACTTCACTGGCTTCCAATTCGCAAGCGCATCAAGTTCAAGGTCTGTTGTACAGTCCAAAAAACCTTACATAACAAAGGCATCTCCTACATTTCTAGGAAGTTTAAGCCTTATGCTCCCTCAAGAACTCTTAGGTCAGGCAGCAAATCACTTCTACAAATCCCCAGGGTTAGGAAAGCAAGTCTAGGTGGGAAATTCTTTTCGTACCTCGCCCCCCTCTACTGGAACCAGCTGCCCATTCACCTGAGGCTATGCCCTGATTACCTGCGCTTTAGGAAGCTACTTAAGTCCACTCTGTTTTAACACCTTTTTTTCAGCTTGCCAGCAACTGTGCCCTAAGCGCAGAGATACCCCTCAGGGGGCAATTCAGGCGCTCTACAAAACCAATAAATAAATAAAGCATAGCGGCGTGAAGTGCAGTGGTGCAAACTAGCCGGCGTAGGTGCAGTGGCGTAGGGTGCATTGAATTTTAAATGAAGGCGGTCTACAGTGCATTAGCGTAGAGTTAAGTGGTTTAGAGTACAGTGGCATAGCATCGACTGCAGTGGAGTAGAGTGCAGTGGAGTAGAGTAGATTGTTTCAGAGTCGAGTATAA
The DNA here is from genome assembly GCF_964204655.1 of Triturus cristatus. NCBI lineage: Eukaryota > Metazoa > Chordata > Amphibia > Caudata > Salamandridae > Triturus > Triturus cristatus. The sequence continues at coordinate 727,963,173 of NC_140592.1, read as the reverse complement.
TGGTGCAGGGTACAGCGCAGTGGCGTAGAGTGGCACAACATTGACTGCAGTGGCGTAGAGTGGAGTGGCTCAGAGTAGAGTGCAGTGACTTAGGGTACATTGTTGTAGAGTGCAGTTGTGCAGGGTAAAGTGGAGCGGTATAGAGTGCAGTGTTGCAGATTGGAGTGGTGTAGAGTGGAGTGGCCTAGACTAGAATGGTGTAGTGTGCAGTGGTGCACAGTAGATTACAAAGGCATAGAGTGCAGTAGAGGGGTATGTAGTAGTGCAGTGTAGAGTGCAGTGGCATAAAGTAAAGTGGCGTAGAGTGGCATAGAGTTCAGCGGCAGGGAAGTGTAGTGCTGCAGAGTAGAGTGTTATAGAGTGCAGTGGTGTAGAGTAGAGTGTATTGGTTTAGAGTGCAGTGGCGTAGAGTGGTGCAGAGTAAAGTTACAGTGCAGTGGAGTGCAGAGTTGTATAGTGGCTTACAGTGCAGTGGTTCAGAGTAGATTGGTATGGAGTGTAGTAGCGTAGAGTACTGGTTTTGAGTAAAGTGATGTACAGAGCATTGGCATAGAGTACTGTGGCATAGAGTGCAGCGGTATAAAACTGGTGTCGAATGGATTGGCACAGATGGAATAGAATAGATTGTTTCAGAGTAGAGTGAAGTGGTATAGAGTAGGGTGTCAGAGTGCAGAGTAGATTAGAGTGACTTGGAATAGAGTACAGTGGCATAGAGTGGAGCGATGCAGAGTAGAGTGGCAGAGAGTTTAGTGACGGAACAGCAGTGTTGCAGAGTAGAGTGACGTAGAGTGAAGTGGTATAGAGTGGAGTGGTGCAGGGTACAGTACACTGGCATAAGAGTAGAGTGATGCACTGTAGAGTGGTGTAGAAGCATTAGAATAGACTTGAGTGGAGCAGCGGTGTAGAGTGCAATTGCAAGGAATGGCATAGAGTGCAGTAGAGCGCAGTGAGATAGAGTGCAGTCATGCAGAGTAGAGTGTCGTAGAATGCAGTGGCGTAGAGTGGTGCAGAGAGCAGTGATGTAGAGTACAGTGGTACACAGAAGAATAGAGTGGCGTAGAGTGCAGTTATATAGAGCGCAATGGTGTAGAGTGACGTAGTATGCAGTGGTGTACAGTGGAGAGGCATAGGGTAGAATGTTGTAGAGTATAGTGGCGTAAAGTGCAGTAGTGCAAAGTAGCTGACATGGGTACAATGGCATAGGGTACACTGGTTTTGAGTAAAGTGGTGTAGAGTGAATTGGCGTAGAGCACAGTGGTTTAGAGTAGAATGACACAGCATAGAGTGCAGTGGCGTATAGTGGAGTGGCTTAGAGTGCAATGGTGTAGAGTAGACTGTTTCAGAGTAGAGTGAAGTGGAGTGGTGCAGAGTGAAGTGGAGTGGTGCAGGGCAAAGTATAGTGGTGCAGGGTAGAGTGCAGTGGCATAGAGTAGTGACAGAGTAGAGTGGCACAGCTTTGATTGCAGTGGCCTGGAGTAGAGTGGAGTAAAATGCAGTGACATATAGTAGATTGTTTCAGAGTAGAGTGGAGTGCTATAGAGTAGTGGTATGGAGTGCAGTGTTGCAGAGTGGAATGGTGTAGAGTGCAGGGGTGCATAGTAAAGTGGGGTAGAGTGTACTGGCATAGAGGAGAGTGATGCAGAGTAAAGAGGCAGAGAGTGCAGTGGTGCAGAGCAAATTAGAGTGGTGTAGAGTGCATTGGTGTAGAGTGGTGCAGAGTAGAGTGCAGTGGCACAGAGTAGAGAGCCAGAAATTTCTGTGGCAGAGTGTACAGTGCTGCAAAGTAAAGTGGCATAGAGTGCAGTGGTGTAGTGTAGAGGGACCTAGAGTGCAGTGGTTTAGAGGAGAGTGCAGTGGTGTAGAGTGGCACAACGTAGAAAGCAGTGGTGTAGGATAGACTGTTGTGGAGTGGAGCTATACAGTGAAAAGTATAGTGGTGCAGGGAAGAGTGCAGTGGCATAGAGAAGTGGTGTCAGTAGATTGGCGCAGCGTTGACTACAGTAGCTTAGAGTGGAGTAGAGTGGCGTAAAGTGCGGTGGCATAGAGTGCAGTGGTGTAGAGTAGATTGTTTCAGAGTAGAGTGAAGCTGCAAAGAATGGAGTGATGCAGGATAGAGAGGAATGGTATACAGTAGTGGCGTAGAGTGCAGTGGTGCATAGTAGAGTGGGGTAGAGTGCACTGGCACAGAGTACAGTGATGCAGAGTAGAGAGGCATGGAGTGCAGTGTCAGAGTGCAGTAGTTCACAGCAGATTAGAGTGCATTGGTGCAGAGTGGTGTAGAGTGATGCAGAGTACAGTGCAGTGGCATAGAGTAAAGTGGTGCAGAGTGGAGTGGCATAGAGTTCATAGTCATAGTCACACAGCTTTATTTGATCTTTTAAAACGGATCTTAAAAGCACGAATCACCTTAAGAATTCGACGCCAATATATAAACATACATACAGGATTAAAAAAAAATTAAACAGGTTTGATATGATCCAAATAAGTTCATATAAAGTAAAAAAAAAAAAGATACAGTTAAAAATGTAAAATTAATCTATTTTTGATTACATCAAGTGGACTGCCTCCCAACTTCCTTGCAACTCTTAACACCGTTGATGCTCCTTTGCATACCCTGGGCTCTTGACGCCATTAAATTAGACCATGAGTGATATTTAGCAAAAAGCACTCCACGATATGAAAAGGAGTCAACCACCTCGATTTTTTTTCCTGACAACTGGAAATGGGAACGTTTCTCGCCTCTTGCGTCTCCAGCCACAATTATAAATGATTTAGATTCATTTGCTTTTAGATCAAGGGAGGCCATGAAGGTGGGAGTAGGCTGTGATTAGCGTTTGTAGTGCTAAACCCGTTCTGGACATCAATACCGCATTGTCGGCGTACGCCAAAATCGGAAGGGGGGGGGGGGATATGATCATATTTGGACACATCCACCGGTAGAGCAGACAGGGAGGACTCTACCCCATTCGTGGAGATGGAATAAAGGAACGGGGCAAGTACACACCCCTGTCTTACTCCCTTTTCGATTTAAAAGAGGCGAGTGCACTCCCCCTTCCTGCCGTACCTTACACAGGCAGTGGCTTTGGTGTACAGCTGAAGAATAAATCCAATTATCGGAGTATCAATACCCATACCCTCCATCATGGACCACAGCCTCGAGTGTGACACACAATCGAAGGCTGAGGTTAGTTCCATAAAGGCCATATAGAGCTTCCCGCCTTTTGCCTTAGTATATTTCCCTATGGTTAGTGAGAGGTTTAAGCACTGGTCGACCGTCCCCATGCCTCTACGGAACCCATATTGCGCCTTCATAAAAATATTATGGGATTCGGCCCAATCCTCCAATCTGGCCAAAAGAACCCGTCCCATAAGTTTGGCAGTGGTATCGAGGAGAGATATGGGGCGATAATTCTTTGGAGACCCCCCTCTCCCCTTTTTTATAAATAGGCACAATTAAACTCTGGTTCCAAGAGAGAGGCGGGCATACCATCTGAATACTATTAAAAATAGATGTAAGTAAAGGGACCCACATATCGTAATTCTGCTGAAAAAGGTCAATTGGGACTCCATCTGGCCCCAGCGCCTTTCCGGGGGTACAAGATTCCAACGCCATTCTAATCTCTGATACAGAGAAAGTTAGCCCTCCCTGAGGTAAAAGCTCTAGACAAGGTAATAGTGGGGTTGGGGAGATTGCTAGACCAAATATTCCTTAAAAATGTCTCACCCATGCCTCTTCATCTACATGAACATCTAATGTAGGATCACTGGTGTCTTAAAAATGTGGGGCATTCACAAATTTCCAGAAGTCTCTGCTACTACCTGAGATAGCTGCTTGCTCGATGTCTTGCCATGCCTGCGCCCTAAGATCTTTATCTCTCGCCCTCCTCGCTAGTTTATAATCTTTGCGTAACACGCAGATCAAAGAGGAGTCTCTGGGATGGAGTTTTTAGGGCGTTTACAAGGGCTTTTTTGCTGTGGCGGCGGCTGTATCAAACCACCCAGTATTAGTGATAGCATTTGGTGACTTGACCCAAGTAAGTGCTACTTTTACTTTCGCCAAAAGGGCAGTGAACTAGGTAACCAAGAATAAAGGCGTGAGTTCTCTACCAGGCAGGCTAATATTTCTTACTTTACTTGGGATAGGATTTCGGGGCCTAGATTTAATTTTTGTGCCTGTGACCACTTCAGTTGATAACCGTTTTTCCTAGACAAGTTCACATCTTCTACAACCTTGTCATGCTCTTTAGGTTTGGATAGAATGCTTAAGTGAATAGATAACATGGCATGGTCGCTATGGGAGGAAAATCGGGTGCTCGTATGGGCCACTTTCCCATGTAGATGTACAGAGGCTAAAATTAAGTCTATAGTAGACTCTTGGGTGCCCCTTCTAAAAGTGGTCCCATGCACTCCCTCTTCTGCTTCATTTATTAAGCATAAATTCCACTTATGTAACAAACTATTCAAAGTTTCACCATATTCGTTGTGTATAAAGTGTGAGAGGAGATTGCTCTAAGAGTCTTCTACTCCACATACCCAGGTCCCATTAAACTTGCAAAGGTGAAGATTAAAATCCCCCACCTATAAAAGGTTTACACTACCCCCCTTTTTCCCTTATACAATTTCTCAATCTCCAGTGCTAGTGCATCTACCACTAGCCTCGAGTTCCGCCCAAACTCGTTATTATAAAAGTTAACAATTGCCCAAATGTCCTGTTTCCTACTGCCCAACTCAAAGATCTGAAAATGAGTATGTGTGGGACCAACCTGTCTGATTTGAAGAGGTATAGTGTTTGAGATTAGGGTGAGTAAGCCCCCCTTCACCCTTCCAGAGGCTGATGGAATTGCTGGGGAATGGAAGGTGCGAAACCCAAGAAAAAAGATTGGGTATTTAGCCCAAGTCTCCTGAAAGAATACTACCTCCATAGATTGCCACTTATTTATCCAATGGGGGTTATCTATCTTGGAAGCTAAACCTGCCACGTTCCACGATAACATATTAGGCCTAGTTCCCTCGATGTCATTCATGCAAGTTGGCAAGGTCTGCACGTGTTCCTGAACACTGGGTGCTAGATTTATGACTGAAGGGGCCTTCTCAGAGGGTAGGTTAATAGATGGAATCCCAATGGACTAATCTCTGCCAGGGCCGCAGTAGTTGCCCTGGTTGGAAATTTGGGAGATGAGAGAATTAGTCAGTCGCATAACTCCAAGTTCGACAGGGCAGCAAATCTATCATGTAAACTAATCCAGTTCAGTGGAAGAGAGTTCTGTGGCAGAGAGTGCAGTGCTGCTGAGTATAGTGTCGTATAGTGCAGTGGTGCAGAGTAGTGTAGAGTGCAGTGGTATACGCTGGTGCAGAGTAAAGTGGCGTAGAGTGCAATGGTGTGGAGTAGAGTGCAGTGGGATAGAGCAGAGTATAGTGTTGTGCAATGCAGAGTAGATTTGCATAGAGTGCAGTGGCGTACAGTGTATTGGTTTTTAGTAAAGTGGTATAGAGTGCAGTGGCGTGGTGCGGAGTGCCATAGAGTGGTGTAGACTGCAGTGGCAGAGTAGATTGTTTCATAGTAGAATGTTGTAGAGTGCAGTGGTGCAGAGAAGATTAGAGTGGTTTAGAGTGCAGTGGAGTAGAGTGAGGTGGCACATAGTGGTATAAAGTAGAGTGGCAGAGAGTGCAGCATTACAGAGTATACAGTCGTAGAGTGCAGTGTGGATAGTAGAGTGCAGTGGCAATGAGTAGAGTGGTGTAGAGTGCTGTGAGGCAGAGTAGAGTAGCATAGAGAGCAGTGACGCAGAGTACAGTGGTGCTGAGTAGAATAGAGTGGCGTAAAGTGCAGTGATGCAGAGTAGAACAGAGTGGCATAGAGTGCAGTTGCATAGAATGATTTGGTGCAGAGTATATTGGCTTAGAGTGCATTGGTTTTGAGTAAAGGGGTGTAGAGTGCATTGGCACAGAGTGCAGTTTTGCAGAGTAGGGTGGTGTGGAGTGGCGCAGAGTGGTGTAGAGTGCATATTAGAGTAGTGTGGGGGTAAAGTGCACTGGCATAGAGTTGAGTGACGTAGAGTAGAAAGGCATGCAGTGATGCAAAGAGTGCAGTGACACATTGGGGAGTGGTGCGGAGTAGAGTGCAGTGGCGTGGCGCAGAGCGGAGTGGGAGAACGTGGAGTATGCATGGTATGGTACTCTGCTGCAATTGCAGACAACACATCTTCAATTGGAATAACCATTACATTTGAACTCACATATAGTTTTACTGATAAAAGTATACATCGCCCAAACGATAAATTATGTGTGGAAATGTCATAATCCAATGTGTTGATTAGATTGTCAGCACAGTTCATTTACAGCCATTTAAACTTTCTTGTGTGCTAGAAAAACATAAATAACAACATACAGCGTTCCTCATGCAGCCCCCAGTAGCCAGCATGATTGTCACATAAATCCTCTCACTTTGAAGTCAGAAAAAGCAAAATAAACACCAAGCTCCCTGGAAGGCAAGGCCTGACATTTGACATCTGTCTTTGAACGCACAAGATAAGAACAAGGTTTAAAAGCCTGTTTATAGAAAGTGAAATTGTGGAAGAATACAGGAAACCAGGTTTGGGCAACGGGAGGGACAAACTGAAGCTGGACAGCCTAAAGCTAATAAAGCCAGCAAATAGAAAGCCAGAAAATGTGAGTTACAAACCCCAAAGCCAATGATAAACAAGTAGCGGAATGCATTCCTAGGTCAGCTTTCTGAATCACCCCAAAATGTTTTTAGGAAACAAGGGCTGCAACCTAAAAACGTAGAGACACTAAGACAAGGAAAACAGGAAGTAGGAGGACCGGCGGAAGGACTGATGAGGCGGACAAGTGAATAAGACAAAGCATAGAGAGGGCAAAAAGCAGAGACGTGGAAGACATGAAAGTGGGCGACAAAGTAAGACATTAACTGAGAACAAGAAAAGAAAGTGGGGGAGAGATGCAAAGAAGCAATATATAGAGTTAAAACCTTTGTCTGAAAGAAAGAGTGAGAAATAGGCAGTTGTCGACCATTTTGCCGCTCTGGCATACCCCCAGAGGGCCAGAGGCTAGGAGGCTGGTTTCAGAGCAGGATGGACTGTAATTTTCCAGTTGCATCCCATGCTCCCATTCTAGCCCTGGCCAGGCCTGAGGCTGGTTTGAACACTTTCGCAAGAGTTGATTTTGGTTTGCATTACGCCCCTGGTCAGAAGTAAGGGAAGCAACAAAATGACAGGAGACTTACCCTGAATTGGGGAAGGAAGTTCAGTAGGGGCATAGGCGAGCAGAGGAAGAGGCGGTGAAGTGAAATGACGGCCCCTGACGATTTACGTTGAAGCAATGTTGCTTGGCCTTGTTGAGAGTAAAGTCCCGGGATCACCCTGGTCTCTCACTCAAAGAAGGTGGGACATCATTCTGAGAAGACAACTCATTGCTATCTACTCAAGGCCTGAAGCTATAAAAAATTATACATACTGTCTAGAGTTTTCCCTCTAAACACAATCTTCTTTCTATATCAAGTCTACCAGCCAGCGCAAGTCCTCTGGTCGCAAAAGACCTATTGTAAGCTTACCAAGAACTTACTGGGGCTTACAACCAGACAACTGCTTCTTGTTCACCTTGGCGATTGAGACCCTAGCTGTACAGTTGTGCAGGGAGCTGTAACCCAGTGGAGTCCGGGTAGGGGTCTCAACAAACATTGTCTTGCTATGCGCAGGTGATACATTGGTATATGTTCCAGCACCTACAGAGGCGCTATTAATCCTGCTGAGACACTTGGAGAGTTTAGGAAAGGTGTCTGGAGTACATCTAAACATCAGAAAAACACTGCTGTACCCTCTCGGAGGACTAGCTGCATTGCAGAGAAGTCGATTCCCAGATCTTGGCATACAATGGGAACGGGAAAGCTTTTGATACTTCTGTATCATGGTTACTAGGACGGAGGAGGATCACTAGCACATTAACATGAACAGGGTGCTGAAGGGCCTCACCAGGTTGGTTGGATTCTGGAACACTTTGCCGTTGTCGGTCATGGTGAGGTGGCTGTTGCTAAGATGGTCTTCTTGCCCTGGTGTCTATACTTGGTTTAGAACACGCTTTTCCCTATCCACACCAAATTTTTTCAGACTTTAAATTGCCTTCTCATCTTATTGGTATGGGCAGGCGGGAGAAATAGACTTGCGCTTCCTGTATTGAAAAAGGGTTTGGTGGAGGGAGGGTTGGCCCTTCCAGACTTACAGCTTCATTATTATGCAGTAAATCAGCAGCAGGCCGCCCGATGGCTGACGGATACTGACAAGGGGGAGAAATGGCTCCTACAGGGTAGGATTGTCAATGATACACTGCCACGCATATTAATGAGGGGGGACGTGCTGATAGTCTAATATGCTACTTCGTGCGTTATACTGCACAGATATGGAAATTGGTGGTGAAAAAAGTGATCCACAGTGCTACCTTTGGCAGGGAATGATGTATCTGGGACTTGGAACCCCTCAGATCTATTGACTTTGACATGTCCATGGAGCGGTGGAGAGAGGGTGGATGCCTCGTGGCTGGGGATTTGTATCCGGGGAAGTTCTTTCTCACTTTCCGGGATGCTAAAGACACTTGTAATGTGGAGAGGGGCCACTTTCCACAGTTTGCCAAACTAGCGAACACTGCGAAGAAACACTTGTGTATGTATCCGGCAATGCCTCTGCCGCCACAGGTGTTGGGGGGAATGATTTGATGTGGGGAAAGTAGGCATCTTATTGCCCTGTTCTACAATGCAATTCAGGTAGACCTGGTAAAGACGGTGTACAAAGCAAAAGCAGCATGGGAACTTGACTTGGGGGAAGTCACTCACGATCCAAACTGGACACATGCCTGTGATCTGGTAAAGACTGTCCTGTAATAATCAATTCAGATTCCTTCCCTTTAATCTTTTTCACCGCACATATGTAACACATGCCCAGCTTAACCGTATGGATCCTGGCAGGACGTAGGGCTGCAAATCTTGTGGGGAGATAGGGACCACCTTCAACTGGCGTGTCAATGCGCAGCGGTGCTGGATTTCCGGAAGGTGGTGGTGCCCCACATCAAGGAAGCAGTGGGAATTGATGTTCCTCTGACACCGAGGGCATGTCTCTTGGGTGGTGAGACCCAGGGAGCGCAAGATCTCCTAAAAGCTCCTGCAGCTGGCACTCCTGATAGCTAAACAAAGAATTGCTATTGGCTGGATGGGGACCACGATCCCAAGTGAGGCATTGTGAGTTAGAGTTGTGTTGGAATGGGGAGTGGTTGAGGAACAACACATGAGATTATCTTGCAGGGATAATACTGGTGTAGATGATTTGGATGCCTGGGGTGGTAACGCTAGATTCATTCAATGAGCATTGCGACTTGGAGTAGGAGGCAAGCCTGAGTGATCCGGAGATGTGAAGTTGTATAGAGTATTTTTACATAAAAGAGTGGACATATCAGGTGGGAATTAATCTATTCATTGTTGGTTGCGTTCTGTATGTCGACCTGCCACATGGGATGTTTTTTGTACTGAGACAGTTCTAATGCTTTCTGTAATAGGGGGTGGGTGATACAACAACTTGTGCCGGATGTTAAGTGCAGGTAACAGTTTTTTTTAATGCATACATAACGTTAAAAAAATCAGCCAATTGCTTACTACTTGTGTCTCTATTGTCACTCTCAGTTGCTTGCTTCTTAGTCAATAGCTTCAAAAAGGTGTAGAACTGGCGGGTAGTTTTGAAAGACGAGACGCCGAGTTGGGCGCATGGGCCCCTCTGTAAGGTATTTCGGATGATGGGTCCAATATAAATATGGACAGGATATTTTTGATATTGACTATGAAATTAGGACCTTACATTTGAGAAGTGAATTGACTTTGGAGCGATAATATAAAAGAAATGAGTCAGGAATTATATGATTGCATACAGGAATTACCCATTTGGAGGCAAATTGAATTGACCTTTATACTACACTTGCCCTGTGGAAATTATACATATGCCCTGAAGAAGTTCTGTTTTCAGAACGAAACGCTTTGGCTGTGGCTCAATGAAAAAAGAAGAATAAAAAGCAATAAAGAAGGAATTTCATTTATCAGATGGACTCGATATGAACTCATTTGACAAATATATAGATTTGAAAGTGGTGCAACTTTAATATAGGTTACATATACGTTTGACCCTAAGGAAAGGGTGGATCCCTTGGACAGTGAGTGCGGTTAAGGTTTGCACACGGAATTGCGTTGTCCATGTTAATATATTGGTAATACTTCTGATTTTGGTGCCTCTATCAACAAATTGGTCCACTGTCCAGTTTTTGTGTATACGGCATAGGGATAGTGTGTTTGTACGGAAGAAAGAAATATTATTTCTTTTGAAAGCCCTCACCCACCAACCTAGTTGGTGGCATGCTGCATCATCGGGCTCCACCCGGTGACACCGAATGTGTCCCGGGTGTGCTTCAACGCCTATTTACAGCGGAGTTGGTTTCGTGGTGAATGAGTGTGCAGTGATAGCGTGTGAGTGTGAATTAAAAACTGTCCTCGGGTCCCCAGGGGCTCTCTTGCCTGGCCAGTCCCAGCTGCTGGGTGCCTTCCCTGCAGCTTCTCTGTAGTTTTAGGCAGCAGTAAAAGCTGCAGCTCCTCCGTGGAATGAAGTCCTGTGACCACTTGTAACATGAACCCTTTTCTTTTGATTAGTGTTCACATTAAATTAATGTTTACAATGATCTTTGTAATGAACCAGTGCTGAGAAGGAAGGGTTGGGATTGCCCTTATGACACTTGCTGTGCAGTTACTGTAAGATAACTCAGGTACTGAAGCAATGGTGGACTTTCACGAATGACTGACGCGTACAGAAGTGTGCTCCTTCTGTCCATCCATCGGTACTATCGCCCGCTGCTCAGTACTGCTTCATGTTCAAGGAAACCATGCAACTGGCGTCTAGGTCGAGCCAAGCGGCAGCGAGCGTGTGCTGCTCGCTCTGCGAGGCATGCAGTAGTGGAGTATGCTGTGTAATCCTCGCCCACTCTCTGCCCATACTTTTCATTGGCTGGTGTCATCGTCTTTCATAAAGGCTGGATTCCGATTAATTATGAAGCTTGTTAGTCCCTCCTTGTTACCGCCTGGTCTCCATTTGTTACCGCCCATGAGGATTCGATCTTTTACTGTGTCCTAATTCGGGAACTTCCATTACCAGTTCCGAGAACTATTTGCTTCATTAAGGGACACAGCACGCATGCGATACCAGCTTCAGTAATGGCAACCGCTTCCTAACCTAATTTGCATTTCGTTTTCTGTTTTTGTTTTTTAATTTCAAACTTTTTTATGGAGCGCTGCATCCGCTTCAGGGACACCGCGCTCAGTTTATTATTATTTTTTTTTCTTCTCCCGCCCACACTCCGTTGTCTGTGCCTTCTCGCCCCTCCCCCTGCCTGCAATCCGTTGTCCATGCCTTCTCGCCCCTCCTCCCCTCCCCCGCACTCCGTTGTCCATGCTTTTTTTGCCCCCCCAGCCCGCCCTCCATCCAGTTGTCCAAGACATTGTTGCCGTAATTTTTGTTTCAATGTGACACGCATTTTGCTTGTTTTTACGGACGACCGACGCAGTCATAACGCCATGCAACCTTCTATTATAGGCAAAATTCCAGTCTCCCTAAACGGGCTGAGCCGTCACTTCCACAAGCGCACTGTTTGATGAGGTTAGCACTCCAGTGCACTTAGCACTCTCCTTTACACATGCGCGTCTTTGACTAATCGGCTGATTCCTTTTAACTTTGCCTCCTGGAATGGTGCTAGAGCAGGCGCCAGTGAGTCGAAATGCAGAACGGTCCACTAATGCGATTTACAGTAGGCAGACACGTCACTGGCTTGAAGTGAGTAATTGCACCACTTTTGCGCCATTATTGATTTCCCCAGGCTCATAGTTCCATCTACATTTCATTTGTATTAAGTTTATTGGATTGCGGCATAAGAATTATTAAAAAAATGTCATGACTGAATTTGTTTGAGAAGTTTTCAGTGGTTTGAAGGTATGTGTGTCCCTTTTTGCTCCGCCCAAAATGCAATTTTTTAAATTTTTACACAAACCTCACAATATCGGAAGTGCAAACCACATAACCAGTGTAATCAAGAATTTGCAATGCAAGAGGTCTCGCATTTACGCGAGTTTGAGCTATTAACATTGTAAATGACAATGCCTTTTATTTATATTTAAAAAACCAAAACATAAATAAAAGGCATTGTCATTTACAATGCCAATAGCTCCAACTCACGTAAATGCGAGACCTATTGCATTGCAAACGCTTGTCTTTAATACTCTGAACACCGGAGGAGGAGCCTAGCGCGCAACCAAGATGGCCGCGTAGGTGCGAGGCTCCCGGGGACCTCCGCGACCTCCTGAATTAATCCTGGCGATATCCTGTCCTTGTTGAGGGGACTGTGTTGGGGAACCGGAGCTGAGGCGCCACCCGTTTTTTGGGCTCGAATCGGACCCCGGACGCCGGTGGGAGCATCGATCGAAGGTTGTGGCCTTCTCCTCGCCGGCCCCCCCGGATTGGAGTAGTGGGGCGATCCGGGGACAAAGTGAATAACAGCGGCGAACGGGGCTGGGCGACTGGCGTACCCCGCACTTTCACTTTCGCTTTTGCGCCCTCCTAGCTCTCAAGCGGGGTCGGACTGCGGAGCGGGGTGTGGTGGTGTGGCCTTGTCCAGGAGCCCGGCTGACCCGCCGGCGGTGGGTTGACCCGCGGTTCGGTGGTCGCCCCTGCCCCCCCCCTGGCACCCGTGACTTGGTATAGCGGCCCGTTTGGGGTGCTTGGCACGACGGTGGAAGAGCCAGCATGTCCACCAAACAAGATGGCGACCGGGCGAAGGTGAAGACGACCCGCCGTGGCACGGCGCACCAGGCCAACAGTATGGACCGCTACACGCTCCAGAAGGGTTCTCCGGAGACATCGCGTGCATCCCCGGTGGGCCCGACGGAGGCATCCGCTCATCCGGTGGATCTGACCCTCCGGGACGTCATGGGCGCCATCGCAGAGATGAAGGCCTCGGTGGACCAGCGTTTCGACACCTTAGCGCAAAAAATAGACTCGGTCCTGGTGGATGTGAGCTTTGTGAGGGCAGACTTGTCCAAAACAAACGACCGAGTCGACTCCCTGGCCCACACCACAACGAGCCTCACGACAGACGTGGTGGCCCTCCAGAAGGAGGTGCGCCGGCTTGGCCAGGCGAGCGCCCTGATGGACCGGCGACTGGAGGACTCCGAGGGTCGGGCCCGGAGGAATAATGTCCGTATTGTGGGGGTGCCGGAGGGACGAGAGGCGGAGGCGGCGGATCTTTTCGTGGAAGAGTTGATCCTGACCCACCTCCAGCCCCGGGGGCTGAGTAAGCTTTTTGCGGTGGAGCGTGCTCACCGGGTCCCCGGGGGCAGACCTAAGACTGGTGCCCCGCCGCGGCCTCTCATTGCCCGGATTTTTAATTTCCGGGACAGAGATGCTATCCTCCAGACCTCCAGACAACAGGGACCGGTCAAGCTTGACAACATGGAGGTACATTTCTACCCAGACTTTACCCCGGCGGTCCAGAAGCAGCGGCAGAGCTTTCTTGGTGTTAAACGTCGCCTAAGGGACCTGAACCTCAAGTACTCAATGCTCTTTCCAGCTAAGCTGAGGGTAGAGGTGGATGGTCGCACACACTTCTTCGACCGGCCCGAGGCGGCTGGGGACTGGCTGGACACTCTGCCTGGAGATCGGGGCCGGGGGGGCGGGGGGGGCGCGGCTGGCGAGGAGGGCCCGCCGGAGCAGAGTTGAGGGGTGACTGCATAGGCCTTGCTCTGGACGTTGTTCCTTCACCATTTATTGATTGCGTATTTTCCCCTCCTATGGAGGTTGTGCGGGGTCTGTTGGGGGCTTCCCTCCTCCTCTGGGGGACTAGTTAGTATTTCAGCTATGGGGCGACAGGCACACTGCACTTTGGGGGGGCTGTCTGGGCTCATGCAGGGGTGCAGGGAGGGGGGAGTTTTGTTGGGACCGGGGGGTGGGGGGGGGTGTGTTGTTTGTTAGCACCGCAGGGCAAACCCGCTACTATGTTGTTGTTTTTAGGATGCTCGATGGGGGACGACCGATTGTTTCGACGTATGATGGGGGGTAGGGATTTGGCTGTGTTGTCATGGAATGTTAACGGCCTGGGGGATAGGATTAAGCGTGGTGTGGTCCTGCAGTACTTAAAACGTATTTCACCAGATGTTGTCTTCCTGCAGGAGACGCACCTTATAGGTAACTCCTTTCATGCAATGAACCGGCGGGGATATCGTTTGGCGGCCCATTCTGGCTTCACCTCGGGCTCGCGGGGGGTGGGTATTATGATCAAGAACTCGCTCCCGTTGGAGATTGATGAGGTGCGCCATGATGAGAGGGGACGCTACACGGTTCTGGTGGGAAGAATGGAGGGTAGAGTGTTTATCTTTATATCAGTGTACGTCCCGCCTGGGTTACAAGCCACCACATTTGCGGACCTGGGGCGCCTCCTTCTGGACCTTCCGAGTGGCCTGCTGGTGGTTGGAGGGGATTTTAATGCGGTAGCCTCTGGGTCTATGGATCGCCATCCCCCTAGGGACCTCCCCCGGGCACAGGCGTGGCTGCCCGGCCTTCTGGACACGCTGGGCCTGGTGGATTGCTGGCGATTAAAGCATCCTGCATTGCGACAGTACACCCTCCACTCGGGTGCCCATGGTAGCCTCTCGCGGCTTGATTACATCCTTGTCCCGGCGGCCCACGCAGGGAGGGTGGGGGAGGTGCGCCATCTGGCGCGGGGTATCTCAGACCACTCCCCATTGTTGTTGCATCTCGATGTCTTCCCGAGGGGGGATGGCAGGGTGGCCCCAATCAATGCATGGTATTTGCGCGACCCCACCATTCGTGCTGATTTGATCAAATCCCTACAGCGATATTTCGATGAGAATGTGGGGTCGGTCTCTTCGGCCATCTCCCTGTGGGAGGCTTTCAAGGTAGTCCTTAGAGGGGAGGCCCTCTCCTTTATCTCCCATGCCCGGCGGCGCGAGCGGGAGGAGGTGACCCGGGTAGAGGCCGAGATTGCAGAACTGGAGGGTGACCTGGGAAGCGGGGTAACAGACGACAAGTTGCATGTTCTACACCTAAAGCAGGCGGCCTATCGGGCCCTCGTCACGGAGGCGGCCAGGGGCCTCAGTAGAGAGCAGCAGGGGCGATTGTATGATGTGGGTGATAAGGCTGGCAAATTGATTGCGTGGTTGGATAAGAGGGAGAGAGCGAGCCGTGTGGTGCCTTTGATTGAGAGTGTTGATGGTGCGTGTGTCACTGAGCCGGAAGCCATTGTCTCCTGCTTCGCGGATTATTTCCGCGAAGTCTACTCCCCGGTTTCCCCCTGCTCGGAGGCAGACTCCCATGCCCTGCTTCGGGACATCGCACTGCCCTCCCTAACGGTGGAGGACAGGGATTCGCTGGACGCCCCTCCCACCTCGGACGAAATTGCCTTGGCTATTCGCTCGGTTGCATCCGGCAAGGCCATGGGCCCCAATGGTATTCCCATCGAGCTCTACAAGCTACGCCCGGATGTGTTGGCGCCCCACCTGCGCGCGATGTTCCTGGCGGCCCACTCGCGGGGTTCCCTCCCGCCGGACCAGCGTCTAGCCACAATTGTGGTGATCCACAAGGAGGGGAGGCCCCGTGAACGGGTCACATCCTATAGGCCGATTTCGCTTTTGAACGCGGAGCCCAAAATCCTCGCCAAGGTGTTGGCCAACAGGTTGGTTGGCGTGGTGGGCGATTTGGTCCACCAAGACCAATCTGGCTTTATACCGCACCGCAACACGGCGCTCAATCTGCGGCGCTTGCACGGGGTGCTCGCGCGTGTCCCATTTGTGCGGGAGCCGGCCATCTTGGCGTCCTTGGACGCCACCATGGCGTTTGATACGCTTGAATGGCCATACATCTGGGCGATGCTGGCAAAATTCGGGTTTGGCCCGGGTTTCATTAGCTGGGTCAAATTGCTATATTCGGGCCCATTGGCGCAGGTGGTAGTGAATGGGCGAGTCTCGGCCCCATTCGCGCTGGGGAGGGGTACGCGACAGGGCTGCCCCCTGTCGCCTCTCCTGTTTGCCCTGGCCCTGGAGCCCCTGGCGGAGTGGCTGCGGTGGCACCCTTCTATCCGTGGTCTCCGCTGGACCCCCGAGCATGAGGACCGTGTGTCCCTCTATGCTGACGATATCCTTCTGTATCTCGCCTCCCCGCGTAAATCACTGATCGTCCTGGTTGATGTTTTGCGTTCATTCGGTCGCAACTCAGGCCTGGTCATCAACTGGGCGAAATCCTGTGTATATGTGCTTTCCGGGGAGGCTCCGGCCCTACCACGGGACTGTCCGATCCAGATTGCCTCCCAAGGTTTTCGGTACCTGGGTATCTATATCACTCTTGACCCGGAGGCCCGCTATGAGCGGAATTTGTTACCCCCCCTCCGGCGTTTGAGGGAGGACGTGGTGCGCTGGCGGCGTCTGCCGCTCTCGCCGCTCGGCCGAGCGGCCTTGTTTAAAATGATGTCCCTGCCACGCTTCCTCTACGCCCTCCAGAATACTATGGACTTGGTCCCGGCACGCTATTTCCGTGAGGTGGAGGGCCTCCAGCGGCGCCTGTTCTGGGACGGGAGGCCGCGCATTGCTCTGGCTAAATTGACGCTCCCGTGGTACGATGGGGGGGTCGCCCTCCCTGACATTAAACGGTATTACTGGGCCTCCCAACTAGCTGCAATTAATCATGGCCTTTACGGGCCCGCCTTGAACCCGGCATTTGAGATGGATAAGATGCTCCTGCCCGGTGGCAATTACAATCGAGCGCTCTACGCTGGCGCGCCCGACTCCCGTTTGACGGGACCGACGCGTGTCATGGTGCGTGTCTGGCACGCGGCTAATGCAGCTATGGGGTGGAAGGACCGTTTGACCCGGGCGTCACCGCTGTATGCGTCTGAGAGGTTGGGCTCCCTGTGGACGTCGAAGGGCTTCGAGAAGTGGGACACGATCGGAATCAGCACGGTGGGAGATCTCTGGACGAGGGGGGGATTCAAAACTTTTGAGACGCTGCAGGCGGAGTTCCAGCTGCAGGGCAGTGAGTACTTTCGGTACCTACAGGTCCGCCATGCGCTGGGCTCCGTCTTCCCGGATGTCGCATCCATTCCGGAGTCTTCCCCCCTGGAGGACAGAGTCCTAGATGGCCATGTCCCGGACAGCACGATCTCCCTCATATACAAAAAACTGATCAACGATAGATCGTGCCTGCTGACTAGTCTCCGCGAGGCTTGGGTTGCCGACGGGCTGGAGCTGGACGATGAGGATTGGATTTCCGCGGTGGCCTCTCCGAAAGAGGTGGCCATCCCGGCTCGCCTTCGTTTCGTCCAGCTCAAGATCCTTCACCGGGTTTACGTGACGGGGCCAAGGCTTCTGCGTATGGGTTTTGCTGGTGACGGAATGTGTAAGCGTGGCTGTGGTGCGTTGGCGACTTTCATGCATATACTGTGGGAGTGCCCGAAGGTGGAGCGATTCTGGCGTGGTGTGCATGAGGTCCTGCGTGTGGTGACGCGTGTTGCGCTGCTGCCTGAAGCGAGGAGATGCTTGCTGAATGTATGGGAACCGAATGACTATTCGGTCCCGCAGACGCGGTGGGTGACTCTGGGATACATGATAGCCAAGCGCGACATTGCTCAATTGTGGGGATCCCAGAGGCCCCCTGCGGTGTCGGCCTGGAAAGAGCATATGGATTGGTGTATGTTTCGTGAAAAGGTGGTGTATGTGGCGAGAGGTAAGCCTGGGGCGTGGGTGAAACTCTGGGGCCCCTGGAACGCCTACCGCGGGGGTATTTGTGAGCCACCACTGCTACCGGCTGCCTCGCCTGCTCCGTCTCCCTAGACGGCCCCCCTCCCTCAGCCGCGGGCGCGCGGTCCCCCAGTCCCTGATCTATTCCCATTCCCCTCTCCGGAGTTCTGCTGCTGGTTTGGATCCCCCACTTATGGAGCACGTGCTGTTATTTTGGATCGCGGGTTGCCTTGCGGGTGTGGTTGTTTGGTGTTGTTTTGTTTCAAGAAAAGGGAACCGTACTGTGGGCTTGGAGCTGTGTGGCCTGCACCATTGATTACTCCTGTTTCACTGCTCTGCACTGCCTAGAGACTTTTACTGTATGTGTGCAATATGTTTTTGTCATTCTAGCGGCCGGCCGGCCGGATGGTTGTAGGCCCATACCTGTAACTTTTACGAACTGCAATAAACGGTTTCAAAAAAAAAAAAAAAAAAAAAAAAAAAAATACTCTGAACACCCTCTTGTGGATTGTATTATCACCAAGGTGACAAAATTCCAAGTAAGGACAGAGAAATCAAAACTGGAAGTAGAGTTGCCATGAAACTTACAGAACATATTAGAAGTGCTCCTACAAACCCATCTTCGCAATTAGCGTGATTCAAAATTTAAGCCTCTAACACCAACCAAATGAACATCACCTTATTAGATGTCCCTCAAGATAATAAAAACCGCTTACCAAAGAGATGATTGACTTTACAACTAACACATTACTATCCTCCGGCACTCACCCAATAGCTGCGATTTTAATATCCATTGAAACAAAAAGAAGAATTTTTTCATGAAAGCACTGACCGCTTTACTGATGGAAAGCAACCTGATGAAACTGGTCTAGCATTCGCATAGCGCTATTCTACTTCTTTCAAGACTGCAAAGTACTTTTTGGTAAGTAGCTACTCCATTTGTTGTGCCTGGTGGCAGAGTGTTGGTTGAGGTGTAACATAGGAGTTGTATGTTTTGTCATCATGCGTGAGGCTGAGAGGGGTGTTCCAAACTTAAGTGATATGGTGGGTTCACGGGCATCATATACAAACCAGAATGACTTGTATCCTGAAGTGATCTACATCATGATTTGAGTAACAATCAGGTCTTTATTCTTTGTTCAGTTATAGATGTTTGCTGATGCTCCTTGTTCTCATGGGATATTCAAAAGACTGCACATCTCCACAGAGAAAGACCTCCAAAGGATGGTGGGTTTTTTTTTTAAATGGAGGAATGATCCGGAAGGAGTACATCATTCTTGAACTAAGACTTCTCCTTTGGCTGTACAAGTTAAGTTTGGACTTTAAGAAAGGCCCTATTCCATGGGTTGCCTATTGAGCAGGGCTGTTTCTACCATTAGGCAAGACTAGGTGGCCGCCTAGGGCGGCAAAAGAGGACGGCGGCAATAAAGAGTTTAGGAATATCTAATGCATTAATTCTTCTAGCCTGGATGACAGGGGGAGAGAGTGATGGAAGTAAAAGGGAGGGGGCGGCATTTTTCAATTCTCGCCTAGGGCGGCAAAACACCTAGAAACGGCCCTGCTATTGAGCAATGTTAAGGGCTTAGAAAGAGGGTCTTCTTGGAGCTGGTTGTCAGTTCTGAGCCTTGAAGCCAGGGGTGATGCTGTTACATCTTTTTGGTTTAGGACTTGTCTGGTTGCAACGTTCTTGATTCGTGATAAGCAGGTGTCAAGATAGTCCAATGTAGGAATCCTAGGCATAATGAAGACGTGAAAGCACTGGTGTTACTCATGCCTGTGTCCTGTGGGGAAGCCCGAGTAAGAAAAGATATGTTGTATTGCTCTCATTGAGTCACTTTGTTAACTTGGAGGTGGACACCGCCTACTACAGAAAAAGCGCTGTATCTTGAAACACTTGTCTCATTGTCAGAATGTACCTGTACTCTGTTTAGGATCTAAATACAAGGCTTACCTGCCCATGAGCACTGCGTAACCATACAAGCCAACATTTTAAAACTGGAAAGTGGGAGATTTGGGGTTTTGGGTGGGGGAGGGGCAATCGAGGGAATGCATTTTCCCTATTGACATATATTGAAGCAGAGGCAATTTTAGGATGCAGGCAGCGTAAATAAAGCTATTTTTGACTTAAAAATTTGGGAGTCCCCTGCCTGAATCGGGTCTGTCGGCATGTCTGCGCGTAAAATAAAATTTATAAATCACAATTGTATCTGGACTAATTGTAAAGTCTAAAGTGCCGGTCTTGACTGTTAGCTGTTTAAGATGAATGAGCAGCAACAATGATTTTGCTGCAAATAATTAGTATTGAAAATGTTTCAATTCTGAAATTGTGAGACTGAGTTAAACATTACTGAAGACTGTGCAAGGGGTAGTGGACTTTAGAGTATAGAGTCACTCCTGTTATATGTATGTATGTATGTATGTGTGTTCTTATATAGCGCTCGACTTACCCTTGGGCATCTCGGCGCTTGCATTGGGAACCCGTCCTGGTTTTTCCCTGTGAGATAACCCGTACTGGGCATCCCCAAGGTGAAAGCCAGGCATCCCGCCGCGGGGGGGGGGGGGGGGGGGGGGGGGGGGGTTACCGTTGTGGAGATTAAGCAAGCTTGTTGCCCAGAGCTGCATAGTGTGAACTCTTGCTTAGAGTAGGCACCGAAGCGAGAATTATCGAGTCCGTGGACAATTGGGCTCCAGACCCTGCCGCGTCGGGGATCGAACCCTGGTCCCGGGTCTGACCTCTGCTTCAGGGTATGCCTCCTCTAACCAGTGAGCTACACTTCTCCACTATGCACTATGACAGACAGTCACTGGTTTTCTCTGCACATCTCGTCCATCTGCATATCTTACACCTCATCTCTTTCCTCTTCAGCACCCTACTTTTCACTCTCCTGAATGCACTTCCTCACATCGCCTTCACTCACCTATATGCACATCTCCTTCACTTGACCACCCCCAACCATACAACACCCCCCTCAACTGAATACACTGCATTTCCTTTTACTATCGCCTTGCTAAAATTTTGGACCGTTGTGTATCTCCTTCACACACATTTGCAAAGAATCACAATTCCAACTGGAAAAAGTGACCACGCACTATGCGCTCTGCAGAGACGCCAAGGATTAGATGACCATGTATTCTGAACACCTTTTTGATCACTGACAGGCATTGCGAGAAACCCGCACTGACTTCCGGCTCAACTCGAGAGCTTTCAATCATGGCCCATTATAAACAGGTGGAGGTGACTCAGTTCATGTATGTACTATACAAGAGTAATACGCTACCCGAAAAAAAAATACAGGAACACAACATCCTGGAAAAAGCTAACACTCTAATGGAGTGCAAGATTCGGTAAAACGGGAAATATGAACAGGAACTAAATCTTTGCTATGGATTACATTCTTGTTTTTCATTAATTGTTCAGAAATCAGTGTTTTTACCATTCATATTAAGACATTAATGTATGGCCCGATAGGGACCTGGTCCTATGTCTGGTTTTAATTACTACCGGATCCAAGACTCTAAGACAGTCACCCTAAGGAGCTAAAGACGGTAAAGCGGAGGCCTGGCGCGCTTAGAAACAGCATGGCTAGGGCTTCAATTGGGATGAAAAACTGTGGGGGGTGGTTCTCTCAAAAGGGCATGACCGACGTAATTAAGGGCGTAGCTTAAAAACTTGTAAGCTGAAAATCTGTGCTTAGCTTAGTGTGCCACCCGACTGGCATTTTGCTACTTCTGTCACTGCATCCAGATATATAATACAAAAAGTAACATTACACCTACAACAAGCCAGGACTATTGGCTTTGTCAATGGTTGTTAATTGCATAAGATAAATAAGCAATTATGGCTTTGTTGTATAGCATATTGAAAGTGCTTCAGTTCTGACATGATGAGACTGTAAATGAACTATAACGAGTCTCTTTGAAGTTACATAAAAGGCAGTGAGGGGTGGGACTGCTGCAGTTCAGATATATTTTTACATCCTTAGGGTGAAGGCAAAAATGAAGAGCCCGATAGGGACCCATTTGAGCACCTGCTTTTTAGAACTGTCTCAAGACCCGGCCCACTTAAAGCCCTGTCTATAGCACAAATTCAGCCTTGTATTCTGAATGGTTGATGGGCATGCATACATTACAACTGTAGTAGCTATGTAGAAACTGATCCAGCATTCTCCAATATGTAATAAATGCATGCAATGAGATAGATTGGTGTCCATGTGTTGTTTGGTTCAAATTCTCAGCTATGAAAGCCATTCAGTGACATACACAGTCCGACAACATGCTTCCTCGCTCTTGGAATGAAAGGGAGACAATATGGAGGCCCAAAAGTGGTTAAGGAAATTGCCTTATCTTCTACATGACATCTCCCTGAGCTGTACCATTAAAGAAATTTGTCCACAAGTCATTTTGAAGGGTTATTTCCTCTAAACAAGTAGTAATATAACCGTCTATTCCACTTCCAGTTTCACTTTCATAGAGGCCGACAAGCAGTACAAAGCCCTGCAGACAGGTTCTAAAAGGGAAATAGCCTTTGCCATGCAGGTAAGTTTATGAGCCTTTACCAAACATGTATGTATGTATGTCCGTCCATCCGTCCATCCCCCAGATCTGTGACTGGGGGGTGAATGTTTGATTTGTTCATCATTAAGTCCATCATCTGTTCTTTTTGTTTTTGTCGCCCTAAGGGTGAAGGGTATGCCCAGGCGTGGGTCCTATGTTCACTGTGCCACTGGAGTCAAGCTAGCCTCACTGATGAGGGGTGATACCCCGAAACCGGTCCCAGTATGCTGATTTCCAGACCAGGGGGGACCTGGCCTGGCAGTTCGGGCTGGGCAGC
This sequence comes from Triturus cristatus, assembly GCF_964204655.1. NCBI lineage: Eukaryota > Metazoa > Chordata > Amphibia > Caudata > Salamandridae > Triturus > Triturus cristatus. The sequence goes on along the minus strand of NC_140592.1, from coordinate 727,940,509 downwards.
TCCTATGGGGAGCAGGGTCAAGACAGATTTACATATGGCTGGGTCCAAACTGGGGTGAAGTGGTGAGCAAAAAAATAATGGATTAAACCCAGGTCTACAACTGGGGGTGAATGTTTGATTTGTTCAGAATTCCATCCATCATCTGTTCTTCTTGCACTAAAGGAACTAGCATCATCTGGAAGAGCTCAGTATGGCGTTCTTGATGTCTCGACTTGCTGTGGTTTCAACGATCGACCTGGGAATTCAGGACATGGTGGGTCCAGCCTATGTATAGGCTTAAAGTCGAACGAAGGGCGGCACAGTGGTTTCTTCCAATGCTGGCTGTGCAACTTCTCCCCATACCTTACATGACGTGGCTGAGAAGAGTACCACTTGGACTTCTTGTGCATATGGTACAATTTCACATTTAGCTTTACTTGAGGATGATGGCTTGGAGTTGGACCAACACCTGGTACAGGAGCAACCCCACGGTTTAGAGCAGAAGAAAGTCCTTGGTCTGGAGCACAATCTTTCTTAGTTTTTGCGCTCAGCGACATGCAGTTTCACCTCCCTATCCTTGATGGCTTTTGGGTGCATCAGGGAGCATTTCCTGTAGGACTTCGAGTCATGCTTAGACCTTAAGACTCTATAGGCAGATGTTGTGTGGCCTCTAACCAGCATTTGCTCCTCAACTCGCTGCACGGTGGTCTTTGGGTAGGGGTGGGGTGGGGAAGGGGGGGGCATTTCCCCCATCACACTGTTTTGAAAGAAAACAATTCTGGGGTCAGCTAAAAACTGACGAAAGATTGGAAGCAGAGCTCCAGATCGAAGGGCACTGAGAGAAAGGAACGGACATCATTGTGCTTAGGTGGTGCTTATGTATGACTCCAGAAAGTGTGAGGCCACCATGGAGTCCAATGGTGTCACCTGCTGGTGCGTAAGGAACTGCTAGGTGAGGTTCCGTATCCAGTCTGGTGCTTGGGTGAATTCAAAAGATGAGGTATCTGCAGTTAGAAGTATTCATCAGAAATGTAAGATGCCATAGGTCCGATAAGTTTATTATGAAAAGTTACGACAAAGGTAGAAGGTTTCACTTACTTATTGTAAAATGCATTTGATAAAGAAAATAGGTTTTTAAAGGTAAACCTATTACACTATATTGAGGGCACTAGACTGGTATTTAGTTTCAAGGAATCTCACAGCTAACTTAGTATGCATGGGTTTTGGTGTTGGTTAACCCCGGGATAAACCCTTCGGGTAGAAAACTTGCACTGTGATAATCATTGTTCGACCTTCTTAAGAGAGGCTGTATATTTTTGCAACTGTCTGTTTTATACGTATTTGTAACTTTCTGGGCTATTTGCCTGGCAGCTGTCTAGTAAGAAAGCTTATGCTCAATATAGTAGACCAGAGTTGGCAATGGTGGTAAGCCAATGATAAAGGCTTTAGGCGTTGTTGGTTCAATAGGAAACGTTATCTCAAATTCCTAAGGTCCAATTTGTTTATTATGAAAACTTACAATAAAGGCAGTCGGCCTGAGCTATTTATTGTGCTAAACATAGTTAAGGCCAATATGTCTTCAAGGGTATATTGTTATTACACGGTGTTAAAGCCTTTTGGCATGTCTTTTGTTACATGGAATTTTACAGATTAATGTAGCAGGCAAGGATTTTGGTGTTGGATGCTTCCTTTGAAAAACTCGAAAGGATCAAGAGTTCCTCTCTGATAATCCGAGCTTGACTGTTTTAGGAGGGCTTGGTAGATATGGTTGTCGGCAAGGCCTTTGTAATGGAAAAAAAATCTCTACATACATATCTATACACAGATTATCCTTGGGCCATAGCTCTTCTATCGGTTCCAAAGTAATTTGCTGTCTGCATCTTCCCATGGTGGGACAGTTCATGAGGCAGCGGGTTAGCCCATTACTGCTACTTGTTCTATTGTCCTTTTGAGTGATGGCACTTTGCCTCACATATATCCATATCTGCCTGAAAATAAGTACGTCTCAGTGCCTTTGCTGGGTGGAAGGGGGGGGAGGTATGAGGTTTTCTTTATCTCCTTTTATCATTCCATTTTGTTTTTCCTCTTCTTCTTTTCCTGTTTTTTCTCTAAGAGCGTCCTGCAGCTCCCCAGACGATCCTAATGGGGTACTCATTTTACTTGTAATCTATTAGCTTATCTTCCTTATGCTTGTTGCATTTGGGTGTGTGTTGTGGATGGGTAAATAGGTGAATGCAAGGATGAGTTAGTGGGTGGATGAATGGACATAAAAGTTCTAGGATGAGCTACAGAATGCATGTATACTGACAGTGCTTAAAGAGACACTGTCAGTTATAAGACAAACCTACTGGCATTGCCAATGCAAGTTAAAACCTTTCTGTCATTCCTTTCCGTTTTAACACATATAGTTCCTTACTTTCACAGAAACTCCCTTTCATAGCGCGACCCTCTTCCCCCACTCAACGCCAACCATAGGGTCGGGTCAATTTGCTTGGGGGCGGGGCGATCTTGAGCGGTGTGTACGTCAGGAAACAGGATCGCATCCCCTTGAGGCTGACGCAACCTTTTATACTTCCCATACCAATAAAATGAAAGACACTTATGATTGCTATTGAAGTGCAAGAAGGCAGGGTAGCTTGTGGTGCCAGCTAAATAATTTTGTGCATTCGCTGTTGCCTAATCCGAGAGGTGAGGTCAGGGAAGTGGCAATGGAATCATGCACAAATGTGGAAAATCAGACGGTCCCCTATAAACCGTAACATTAGGTAAAGGCACAATAAGTACAAGGCAGTTTGTAAAAGAGGAAGTGCCTAGGACACTCTAACCTCAGGGTGCATGACATCAGAGAAGTCGACATCCGTTCCATGGAGGTCTGTGAGAAAGATGCAATCAGGGTCTAATTTGTTAAAAAAAAAACAAAAAAAAAACTTGCAGGTGCCAAAGAGCCAACGGCACCACCAAATGCGAAGGCTTCCTATTCTTAATTTTGGGTCAGGACCGGAGGCTCAGTTTATGCATTTTGCTCCCTTCACTTTATTTCTCAGCAGCCTAAACAAAATCAACATCAACTGCATTAGCAAGAGTAAGACAACCAGTGGCGTATGGCATCTATGGAGAGTGGTGGAGGGGGCAAATGGGTGGGAGGTGGGTGCATGCGCTATCGAGCACTACATGTAAGGCGCAAATAAAATAAATAATAAATTCACTTACCGTACATACTGCATTACATGTCCTCTACGCTCCAGTCCAGTCCAGTCCAGTCCAGTCCAGTGTTCAGCGCGGGCCCCAGGGCAACTACCTTAACCAAGCCTGGTGCTGCTCTCATGTTGTTAACCGGGATTGGAGGGGCTGGCCTCTCGGTGCTCCCGAGGGCACTGGATGCCTGTGCTTGCGCTCAACCCAGCTGTCTAAAACAGCTGGGTTAGAGAGGTTTAAAGTGCGCTTGTCTAGCTGGTCGTCGCAAGAAAACAGTAACCTAATTTCAGCCTGGGCACAAAGAGTGATATGCTTCCTAGGGAACGCAAACTGCGCCCTTTCCACAGAGCGACATTAATCTCTATTGTTAAAAATACATCCTAAAATAGAGTTAGCTCCTATAGAGGCATGGCCAGTGGTGGGTGGTGGCCTGTTCAGAGATCCTTTTATCAAGGAACTAAATAAGTTTGTTATGACGCTCTCACCCTTGGCTAAGACGCAGCAGTCAATGAGAAGGGTGTTCGGCCAGAAAGGTTTTTTATGGGGGTGGAGAGAGGGGTGGCACTAGAGGTAAGGAGCATTCAACTGGCCACCCTTACACACCAATCTTCCAAAAGTTTCAGGGTAGAAGGCCATTCCAGTGGCAAGATCAAAGACGTTTCAGAGGTTTCTTCACAACCAGCGGTACCGGCAGCAGAAACGTCTGCTCAGGAGTATTCTTCCTTACCAACCAAGAGTGGACGGCCGCCGCTCCATTAGGGCGTTGGGGCGCCGCCCTACTGCTTTCTCGCTGCGCCTGAAACAGAAAATAAAACGGTATTTAAAATACCATTTTATTTCCTGCTTCTCACGCTGCGAGAAAGCAGATGTCAGGGGTATGCCTGGTAGGGGGTGGGTGGGAGGGGTATGCCTGGTAGGGGGTGGGTGGGAGGGGTATGCCTGGTAGGGGGTGGGTGGGAAGGGTATGCCTGGTAGGGGGTGGGTGGGAGGGATTGCCTGGTTGGGGCGGGCGTGTGGGCGGGTCAGAGAGGAGTGGCTTGCACCACTCTAAGTGCCCAGACTGCTTGGTCGGCCCTTGGGGCCGACCAAAGCAGTCATGCGTCATGTGCGTTTTCTCTATGTAGGCTGCATGCAGCCTACATAGAGAAAATGGCGTCCCTACTGGTGCCCGGCTGGGCACCGCCCGGGGCTCAGTGCCAATCACAACGCTGCCTTCACAGGAGGGGAGGTAGCAGCATGCCTGTTCCTGTGTTTGAAAGCAACAGAGGCGGCGCGGGATGCGGCTGAGCAGCAGAGGCAGACCCGGACCCGGCCGAGCAGCAGAGGCAGACCCGGTCAGGTAAGTTACTTTTCACATCTCCGCCCCCCCTCCCGCCTCCAACACCCGCGCAACCCCCACCCCAACACCAGCGCGACCCCCCCCCCCCCGAATATTAAGTGCCGCGAGTCGCGACTGCTTCTTTGAACCGTAGACTGTAAATCTAGTTATGCCGCATTTCCTCATATCGAGGACTGTGGGCAAGACGTTGTCCTGTACTGCTCTCATGTGTAGGCAGACGAATGGCCTTCTTCTGTCGCTGGAAGAGTTTAATAGTTTAGCACTCAGGGCACGTGCTTTCTACAAACCTAACTGCCCCTTTCTGGTGCAACAAAGCACATCATTGCTGCACTTATTTAGTTTTTGCAGTTTGACATTGCGGGACGGTATTGGCGCACTTTACATGAGCGCCGGTTACAATACACAACAGCGCATTCATTTTTCTACGGCACGGGGAGATTAAGTGATTTGCCACATAATCACAGGATGTTGAACCGAAACCGAGACTTGGTTCCATAGCTCAAAAGTCGGCAGGTCCGCCCCATCCTCTCTCTCGCAACAAAGAGAGAAAGAAAGTGATTTGGGAAGAAATGTTTCTCCTTCCTGATGAATTAGTGGTAGGAGGTCAAAGTTAAAATGCGTCACAGCAGAAGTGCATACATGTGTAGGGGAATGCCTGCTGAGTTGAATGTCTAATGTGTATCTTAATGGTGTGGTAGTCCTCTAATTCGCCTTCCGCACTCAGTAATTCCCTTTGGAGCCTCAGGAGGTTAATCAAGTGCGATGCTCGTTGCCACATGACTAAAATCAACAGACACCTGCGACTTAAACATACTGTAAAACCACCTTGCTAAAGAAATTGAAGTACAGTCATGTGAGTTTGTCAGATATAAAAATAGGAGCTGTCAGCACTCATGGGGTTTGCCGGCACCCTGCTGAGGGTTTCCCCTTAAACTGTTGGTTGATGTGTCTCCGTGCTCCCCTGGCAACTGAAATCTGGCTGTATTTTGGACTCATGTATTTCATTTACACGTTCACTGAGTGCCAGCACTGGGCCAAGCTTCAGAAACATAACGATAGAAATGTTTCTGACGCTAAGCCCTGCTGGATGGTATATTGCTTAGAGGTTCGTGGCACTGGCAGGGCCTAGCTTCAGAAACATTTCTATCTACATGTTGGTATATGACATCCCTTTATTAATGTAATAGCTGCACTTTCACAATTGCTTTATTAACCTTCTTGCTTCTCAAATTTGCTTAAAAATGTACCATTTACCCACTCTTCTTTCAAAATTTTCGCGGGGGAAAACCCCCGAACCCTCCTTAAGTTGTTTGGGCTCACTTGCTGCGCTCGCTCGCCGCTGTGTACTCAGACAGAACGTTTACGCCTCACCACTTTCAAATGTCACCAGCCACCACTGCTAAGACCAGTCACAGAGCTACTCAGATCCAGGTGGATCAGGATGATCGTGTATCTGGACAATATCCTGTTGATGAACACAGGCGCAGCATAAATGTGAAAGGCTCTAACGATAACATCCCTGCTCCAGAATCTGGGTTTCATACTCGATGCACAGAAATCCAAAAGTGAACCTACAGAGACTATAGTCTGCCTGGGATTCGTCATGGAGTTGGCACAGAAAACACTGAAACTATCCCAAGGGAAGATGATGCTCATCCTGAAGGAACGGAGGAGAACATTCTTGAAGGGTCAGACCTCTTAAAGGAATCGGTCTAGAATTTGGCATTTTCCACCCAGGTCATTTTTCCAAGGATTGTCCACTACTAGGCATTACAGTAGCTGAAGGTCTCTCATTTAAGGAAAGGTTTCGAGGCAACTCTCACAATGAAAGCCATAGCCATAATAGAACTTCAATGGTGGTTGGATCATATGGAAGCCTGGACCAGCCTAGCCATTTTTGGATCTGTACTATATCTAGTAAGAGAATTGGATGCAAGCCTATCGGGGTGGGGATCCCAATGCCGGAATACTACCACAAGCAGCCCGTGGCCGAAACAGGAGAAGCAGTTACATATCAACTGCTTAGAATTGCTTGTGGGATCGTTTGCAGTGAAAAGTCTGACAATAGATAAAGTCTCCTGCTCCAGTCTATTGAAGATGGACAATGTATTGACAGTAAGATACATTAATCACCTGGTGGGGCGCAAGATTGAGACTACTGCTGGCAGATCTGACCGGAGACTTCTCGCTCTTTTGCCTAGACAAGAAGATCTCAGCCAGGGGCGGAATACCTGGCTGGGAAACTCAATCTGATAGCAGACTGGAACTCCAGACACCTGAAGGACTGCAGTGCATGGAACCTAGATCCACAGGTATTCAAAAAGATAATGAACATATGAATCCATTGGAGAGACATCCATTTGCTTCTTGGCTCATCCATCAACTTCCACAATCCCTCAACTGGAGACAACATGGGACCCTCCGATTGCTGCCATGGAGAACTACATGGCATGATGGGATGTTCCAGGACTTTCAGAAGAAGCTTCAAACATCATCAGGAGGGCCTGGTCAGAATCCATCACCAAACTGTATGGTTCGGTTTGGTGAAGATGGAAGCAATCTGGATCCCGTGGGGTCGAATGTAGTTCACATACTCAATTTTCTATCAAAGTTAGAGGATAAGGGACTAACCTACTACATGATTAATACCTGCAGATCTGAGATTTCGATCAGTCACTTACCTTCTCTTACAGAGTACCTGTGGGGGAACACCCTCTGGTGTGTAGACTGCTTACAGAAGTGAGACTACCAGTACCCCCAGAACCAAGATATTCATGTTTATGGCATGGAAACACAGGTTTACGACTTCTAGAGTCTTGGCAAAACAACCAATTCCTGACCAGGAAAGAATTATAAGGTAAATCAGTGATGCTTTTATGCCTCATCCTTTGCAAAAGGGTGTCAGGTGTCATGGCGCTAGAGGTCTCTTCTAGGCTCTTCACTCCCAACAGGGTCACTTTCATAGTATCCAGGAATAACAAGTCTCACACCAGGGTGGTTCAGTGTTCGGCCTTTGAGGATAATCCAAAGTTGTGTGTGGTAAGATGTGTAAAGACATGAAATTAGGCCTACTGGCACTACATAGTAATTAATTGCAGTCAAGAAGCCCTAAAAACAGTTCTCTCTCCTATGACAGAGGCAGGCAATTGATGAGAGGTGCCATGGCGTCCAAAGCTTGCTTTTGCCTTGGTAGGCGCTTGGAAGATATCCTAAATGCAGTAAAGTTAGTCAGCTGAATCTACTTTCAAAAAGGTTTATTTCAAACCAGTAATGGGGGTGGCATCACTGGTGATTAGTAAACTTTGAACTTGCATAATCTGAGCCTCTGGTCCCGACACAGAATGTAAAATTTCCTAGCTACTGTGAAGGAATGTAAAGTGTAAAAAAGATCCGCCACAAATTAATTTAGGTCAGCCCAAACATCGAACACAACAATAGTATGTGCATAACCGCTAAAGGAAAGACACATATGGCACATTAGAGGTACTGGGCCTCGCAGATAAAATAAATAACCGAGCAGGAAGGGGAGAGGCGGGAAGTAATGGATGAGCAGGAAAGAGATGGAGAGGATGGTTAATGATCAGACGCGAGAGAATGAGGAAGTGATGGACTCCCATGGATTACTGAAAGACAGTTAAAACAGAAGTTGCCTCATGTCCGCAGCGGAAACATATAATTCATTCAATAAGAAGCGTGGTAAACCAGACATGTTCCAGGGGCGGGTCAAGCACAAGAAGAGGGAGGAAAGCATTTACATCAACAGCAAGGACAGGCGATAAGAAAGACGCTCACAATGTATACATGACTATCCCTATTATTCACAATAGGTCTTCGAAAACCATCAGCTAAAGCAAAACCTAAAATTTCCCGGTTTAGATTGTTATACCCCAATATCCCCATGAGTATGACATTGACAGCCAACATCGGTCGTCCATACTTTACTGCGGAAAACACTAGTTTCTTGATTCTCTGCAGATTTTGCACATTTTAGAAACGTGCATAGAATGTCTGCTGTTGCCTACATTTCCAGACAGCAAGGGCCTTCAATTTTTCAGAAAACATAAGAAAATAATGTGGTCAAGGCGTCAAGGACGAACGGCGAGTAACAGAGTAGACAAAGACACTTGTACCTTAGTGGGAGTTCATTTATTGTAAGCTCTGGGGGCTGCAGGCTGGGCTGGGAAATGGGCGCCTGCATAATAAATGTTTGAAAGGAATCTGTGATGCCGGGGGTCAGCCATTCACCCCGTCTTCCACGCACTATTACTACATGAAGCAACCGCTTGTACATTCTTAGGGCGACAAAACACAAAAGGGGACAGAGGCAAGGTGTGTGGACAGACTTGGAGGCAGACATCTGTAATTAAGCCACGGGGAGGCTGATGAGATGTGTGGGGCACATATCTTGACATTAAAGACACTACTTTTCCACCCTTGTTTTTTGGAGTCTGGTGTTCAGGCGAAATCGAAAACTCAATAAATATATATTTAAAAAAAATAAAAAGGAACCTACATATTTCAATTAGCTTGCTTTAAAAACTAGGACGATTGCAAATAGAAAGAGTGAATGCAGTTCCATTGCATTTATTTTAGCATTACATTGAGACCATCAGGAAATTGAGATTTCTTAGGCATTGCTAGCAGATAATTATTTTCTCTTTAAAATTTCAAAAACATTTCTGCAGTAATTCACCCACCCGTCTTCCCAAAGATCGTTGGACATGTCTGATGCACATGGGTGTAAACTGTCCTCTCTCTACTGACGTGTGGCTATTTGTTCCCATCTCTCCATCTTTCTAGTCATACCACTATCGCCCATGTTATTTTAAACTTAAATGGCAGGCATTCTGCCATTGGTAGGGCTGCATACACCAGTTGGGTTCACTACCTTCTCTCCCTGGTTTAAAAAATTCAGTCGCTAACCACGTCTAGAGTTATTTGTGAGTTGTTGTAAGTAGTTGGCTGTGTGAGGATATTTCATGTTTGGTTGTTGATAATTCGGTATATTCTGTTTTAGCTTACGAAGATACAGACAGCGGATAGTCAGGGGTTGGAAGGGGACTTGCCCTCCCTGGCATTGCCAGAGATGTTAAGACACTTGCACAGATTATTACTTGGGAATCCCTGATGTAAATTGCACAGTCCCCAGACCTCTCTTCGATGCTCTAAAGAGGGAATCTAAACAAGCATTTACAATGCAATGGTCTCGGCAATATTATAGGTAGAGCTATTGGTATTGCTCATTATTTTTTTTATTATTTTTGTATCCCTAAATAAATGGCATTGTCATTTCTATTGGCAGTAGCTTTTTTTTGCATATATGATACCTATTGCATTAGCAGAGAGAGAGTGAGTTAGTGAGATAGAGAGAGAGAGTGAGGTATTGAAATAGAGAGTGAGGTAGTGAGAGAGAGTGAGGTAGATAGAGAGTGAGGTAGTGAGATAGAGAGTGAGATAGGGATGGGAAGCACTAGCACTAGGCCGATGGAGGAGAAGCAAAAAGAGAGGCGGGCTAAATAGCCACTCTAGAAAACATTAAATCTCGACTTCCGGTTCTGCCTTCGGCAGACCGGTAGTCCTCGACCTAAAAACGTAATAGCTGTGTGCATTGAATATACTTGTTTCTACCAGTACATTGTCAATGCACATTAAACACGGACATATCACATAGGCGTGGTGCATAGGGACACCATACAATTAACGTTACCTGAGTGAAAAGATATAAAGGGAAAAGGAATAACGCTGTTTTGAATGATATAACTGTAAGTACAAACCTATAAAGGACAAATGCGCTTCATAACTGGACAAACGCCAACTTTGGGTGTAAACAAGTAATCCGGATGCGAAAAATACCCATATTTAGTGTCATTCACATTTTGCCTATATGCTCTAGGCACTGCTTCTTTCGAAGAAATAAGCAAAATGGTGGCTGCAAGTGAGGAGCGATGGCCGGTACACGAAGTCAGTGAGAAGCTGCACACTACAGTGTTGTAGCTCCAAAAGGCCTGGCGTTTACAAATGTACCAGAGTAGTGAGACATTCACCCCGCACCCAACTCCCCTCACTGAGGGCCATCTCTAAGCGAAGGGGCATTTACGTGTCGTTTTATACAACAGACGCTATGGCAGCGCGTGTCGATGAAAACTCGTGGGCGACTAAACATGCTGATGCCGCTCGCAAAATAACACGTATAGAAAAGGCAAATCGAGGCAGCATGAAGGAAGAGACACCGCTGACAGCTGGAACCACTTCGGCACCTCAAACGCCGGTGACACCTCAACCGGGCGTGAACTGTCAATCGAATTTGGAGCTACTTCACTGTGTGCCAGGACACATCTCGCGCCCATCAAACTGCACTACAATCGGCCCCGTGGCCTCCTTAATGTCGCAATCCACCTCACGGCCATCTACTTGCGTCACAATCAGCCTCGCAGCCACGTCTTGCGTCATAAGCCGACTCCAACCAACCTGTCCTCCCGTGTTGTGGCCACGCGCGCGCTGTACTCACCTACAGAGCGGTATCCCAGAATGGCGACCTTTCGAGACTTGGGCTGCGGCATCTTAAATCCCACCGAGAACCGCCAGCTGCTGTCCCCCTCTCAGATCTAGCCTCGGATGTTTAAGTGTGCTGCATCAATCCCGCTTCGCCTGTTGGTAACACACCGGAGTATTCCTGTTGGTCGGGAAAAGAGTGACCGTACAGCTGAAGTACGTGAGCGGATCCAGTAAAGCACGCCTCCCACTGAAATTCAATATTCATAATTGAGAGCCTCCGATTGGACGAGCTGCGGTGACTATTACCCAATCAGTGCACAGGACGCCCTAGTGTAGAAGCAGCGTCTCGAAACATTGGATGGCTATACTTGACAATTTAACACGCTGAGGAAGTCTGATTGGGCTCTTCCATCTACAGGGCACGAGCATAGTTGACTGCCGAGCTCCGATTGGCGGAAACTTCAGAGAGCGACCCTCGGTTCTCCTTCTAAACATGTATATCACTGTGGCTGGCTGCTTATTTTAGAGCACAATTGTTCACCTGCTCTGTTTTCTAAGTGGGAGACGCGGGGGGCAACTCTTAGAGTGATATAAACATCTCTGGTAGGGTTATTAATACAAGTAAAGATGTCTCTTTTTGAATTTAGGGTAATAGTTAAACTTTCGTCCTTCGAAAGGCAAGTCAATGACCACTATACAGCAGATCAGCTTGCATCAGATAGGAGATCGTTTGTGTTGATTTATTCTAGCATTCTTCTGATATTAACATTGTGTACGGCGCCGGACGGATGGATCCTCACGGCCAGACGATAGAGAAAAAATGGCGGATGGAAGCTCCGAAACTTTTTCGGATTCGGGGGCGTGTTCCTGCTGTTCTAAAAGGGCGTGGCTAAAAAGTGGAAAGAACAGCAAGAAACACGCCCCCGAATCTGAAAAAGACGGAGCCTATTTGGAGGGACGGCTCTCTCCTCCAATGGCTGGCCTCCGTTTAGGAAGCCAGCCAATGGAGGAGAAGCAAAAAGAGAGGCGGGCTAAATAGCCACTCTAGAAAACATTAAATCTCGACTTCCGGTTCTGCCTTCGGCAGACCGGTAGTCCTCGACCTAAAAAGAGGTATCAGACATCTGTTGGATCCGTCGAGCAAACACAGAAAGCAAGCTGGTAGTGATGTGGCATGGCTGGTTTGTCCTGTGTGCAAGGAAACGGGTTGCTTTAGTGAGATCATGGGTCTGTGCATGGATGGGGTGAGTGGGCATGCTATATAATGTTGAGAATGTCACAGTGGCGTAGCAAGGGGGGGGGTGGGAGAAATGGTCCACCCCGGGCGGCACGAGTTTTGGTCCCGCTCCTACATGCTGTCTTGGAGCAGCAATCGCCAGCACCCCCACGCCCTTCAATGCTGCTGTGGGCGGCAAACACAGAGACCGCTACGGGCGGTCAAAGGGCTCTCTACGGCACTGGAATGTCAAGAAGCATGGAATGCTGGTGTCTGTGTGGTGTGCTGCAGCAGGAGCTATAAGGCTGATACAGTAACACAAGTGCCTAACATGAAATTTAAACAAGCATTTGCAATGCAATAGGTCCCGCATTACTGATAATTTGAGGTATTGGCATTGCAAATAATAATAATACAACGCCAATAGCTCATACTTTCAGTAATGCAAGACCTAGTGCATTGCAAATGCTTGTGTAGTGAGCCAGGAACCAGCATTGTATGTCTCAGTGCAGTACTGCAAGCTGCTCCCAGAGGTCCCTAGTGAGCAAGGCACCAGCACTGCATATCTAGGTGCAGTACCGCAAGCTGCTCCTAGAAGTCCCTAATGAGACAGGCACCAGAACTGCATGTCTTGGTACAGTACCGCAAGCTGCTCCTAGAGGTCCCTAGTGAGAAAGGCACCAGCACTGCACGTCTTGGTGCAGTACCGCAAGCTGCTCCTAGAGGTCCCTAGTGAGAAAGGCACCAGCACTGCATCTCTAGGTGCAGTACCGCAAGCTGCTCCTAGAGGTCTCTACAAAGCAAGGCACCAGCACTGCATGTCTACAAAGTTGGAGTTATTGGCATTATAAATGGCAATGTCCTTTACCTAGCCATGTTGCAGGGTGCAGTACCATATGTGGCCAAAAGAGGGCCTCTTTTGGTCACATATGGTACTGCACTCTGCAGAAGATATGGTAAATCCGCCCAACCCATAATGCATTGCATGCAAGACAGTACTACGAGTACATTCAAATAGCTATGTCCATATATACAATTAGTAGCTTTGAAATGTGACAAAAGAATTATTGCATTAATTTCGGATTAGGTTGTACTCTGTGTGGACCTGATGAAGGGAAATTTATAGACGGTCTCATACAAATGTGAGATGTTCTAGTGAGTGAAGTAAACACTGCCAGCCTAGCGTAGGACCAAGTGTGTGTCCTGCCTGAAGCCTTTTAAGAAAATAGTGCCTTGGGACTGTAATTAAAACCTAGGGAGCAACAACACATGTACCAAGGGGTGCCCTCATGGGAGGTTACAAGAAGAGACAAGGCGGTACTACTAAGCCTATTGACCAATGAAAAGCCATCATTTACAAAGGACAGGAGTCAATTAAAAAGATGGACGGAATGTGGGCGGAGCTTTAGACCCATATCCTGAATACAGCATGCCTCAAAGAGACAGAGCAAGCGCTGCCTAGGTGAGATCTAAAAACATACTCTCCTATCTTTATACCTTCTGACTCTTGCAGGAAGAAATCTGCCTTCCAACTACAACATAGGTCATTTTGTAAGGTCTCTTTAAAGAGCGCTTTAAAATCCTCCAATATTTGGAGGAAGTTCCAAATCCAGAGGTGGACCTACCAGTGGAATTTCTGCCACCGATACCATTGATATGTTAGGGGTATTCCAGGGATGGATTCACCTCTAGATTTAGCACTTCCTGAAGAATTCAATGGCTTTTCCATTAACACCCAAGTCTAAACCTAGCCCGTGGTGTGAAGTTTTCTAAGCCCATCTACCATTTACGGTCTGAAATTCTGTGTTTTGTAAAAGGCAGCACACTACCCACAAACTCAACCAGAGGCTGCCTCTTCAGGCGGCCAAGAAACAAATTACAATCATCTAAAGGCACCCAGCACTCACAGCATGCAGCTATCAAAATTACATACATAAATAGAAGGAACATCTCAGCATGCACATCCAAACTGGTAAACCGCTCCTATGCTTTCGGTCCTACTCTCCATTGACTTTGAAATGGCCTTCGATTCAGTACATTGGCCCTTCATGTTTTGCCTCCTTGAAAAAATACATTACAGCTCCATTCATCCTCTGTATGACACAGTTGTACACAGAGCTCTGGGCACGTGTTAGGTCGAACAGCACAGTGTCTGATCCCTTCTCAATTAGGAGAGACACCAAACAGGGATGTCCCCTATCTCTGCTACAGTTTGTGCTGACGATTGAGCCCCAAGCGGAGTACATTCAGCAAGACACACAACTTAGAAGTTTCTCCTGGCCACCCTAAAGTGAAGACAGAGTCTCCCTATATGCGTACGATCTCCTAGTATACATAAGTGATTTCTCGATTAATGGATGTACTGCAAATCTATGGTGAGGCCTGTGGCCTACCTGTAAACTGGACGAAGACTACATACTTCTAGTTAACCGGAGATCACTCAGACTGCCAACACTATTCTCCTACGCCAGGCCCTGGGGCACTTCAAATATTTGGGCATGCACATGCAGGTGACCCTGGGTAAACTGCAAGCAGGGGACTTGAACATTGCACCTCTACTCACTACTAAAATGGGACACCGAAACATGGTATTCCTTGCCGCTCAATCTAGCAGGCAGAGGGGCCTTGTTCAAAATTATTTCCCTCCCCTTGCTACTTTAAACTCTGCAAAACTTCTCTCACAAACATCTGCATTCCTTCTTCCAAATCATACGCATCATACTCCTATGGTTTCTGTGTGCAGGCAAACAACCACACATATTATATATGAAACTAGCTCTGCCACTGTATGAGTGGTGGTTGAGGGAATCAGGCATTCTATCAATATACTATTGGACAAGCCAGATTATTCCCTAAAAATGAGTAGTTCTTCTTTAATCGCGAGGACTCAGCGGTGGCAGTGAACATTGAATGTGTTGCACAACAGGGCTTGCTGCACCTGCTGTGTGGGCCTGTCACACGCCTCATTCTCCCCCGACGACTACAACAACCCCGGCGTGTTGGCATCGAGCCCTACAGTGACAACACCACTTTGGGAGGGTTCCTGACTGGAGCACACCGACGGGCTGAAGGGCTTCAATCTATAGGACCTAATTGGTATATCCAGGTAGAAAGATACATGGGATGGGAGTGACGTCCGCCCCTTTACGGTCTTGGTAGAGACCTACGGCATACACTATATGCAATTCTATCACTATCTCCAACTACGTCACGCCCTAGAACCACACAAACGTGACCTACTTAAGTTCCCCACCCACAGTCCTCTAGAAGCACAGACCACTTTATCCCCCATTGGGAGTAAAGGTATCTCAAGACTATACTGATCACTAGTGAACAACACCTTCACCCCTTGATGGTGGTGCTACTGGACAGGAGGGCACAAGACATTAGGCCCCTAGATGAAGTAGATGGGACAAAGGCAAAGATGGCCCCCAGAACCCTGGCGAACTCCACCAAGGTGCGTCTTATACAATTAAAGTACTTACAGAGAGTCTATTACAGCCCATTCCAGTTCAGTGGTATGAAACAGGGACTAGACCCCAATTGCCCTATATGCAAAACTGCACAAAGAACCTTCTTGCTTGCCCCATAACGCAAAAATATTGGTTCCATCTACACTCAATTCTCACAGATGTGACATGCAGGAGCATCATCGCCAACCCCAGAATCATTCTCTTGTGTCCGAATGATGAATGGGGGAACCCACGGACTGTCAGAACCCTGGTGGCACTCGGACATTTCCTGGTCAAAAGGGATCTAGCACGATATTGGTGCTCCACCAGGGCACCCCCTATGGGAAAATATATTCAGGAGATGAATTGGTGTGCTAGAGCAGAACAATATGTTTATAAACCCAGGGGCTGCCCTCAAAAACATACGAAAATAATGGGATGTGGCTAGAATCTTTCAGTACATTACATATATGGTTGATGCTTTTGCACTATATTCTTCCTTCTGACAACTATAATGCAGCTTTGTTTTGTGCTGCTTGGCTTTGTGATGCCGGTTTTTCTGGTTTACCTATGGCTATCAAATGAAAGCACTGGTAAAAACAAAAAAAAGAGTGACAGGTGGTATACATCATGACCAGTCTGTCTCAAGAGCGTGTTATTCCACCTGTACATCCCTTGAGATGCTCCAACTTGGTAACAATCTACAGCTCAGCCATAATGGTGATTCAGACTAAACCTGTGTCAGGCTGGATTCATGCTTCATGAGCAACCACCCTGTGTTTTAACAATAGGAGTCAATCAATAATCTGCTGTGCTTCATTGAGAAGATGCAGAATGGGTTCATATTTGCTAGAATGCATATGGTAGCAAAACTGAGAATGCAGAGAGTGGCTTTCAGGTTACACAATAACTTAGACAAAGGAGCAACAGTTGCAACTACAGACACCACCACAATATCAACAGCTACAATAATAACTGCAAGCACTACAAGGACCACATATGTGATAACAGATTCCACCAAAGTAACTGCTCGAGGTCCACAGGAAAAAACACATACAACTGCAGGTACAACAACTTTCGCAACAGTAGGGACAAAAGAAGAAATAACAGTACAACTAGGACCACAGTAACAAAGCCAGCTGCCACAATAGCATGAACCACCACAGCTACACCATCACAACAGCAGCGAAAACAGTTCACTTTATGACAGGTACAACAGTAGCAACAAGAGCTGCCAGAAAGGCAGGGACAGCAACATCAACAACAATGTTATCCAAAGTTGTAACAACAGCAGCTTCCACAACAGCAGAAACCACAACAAGAACAGCTACCACTACAGCTGGGCAACAACAAAAGCCAGCAAGGAAGGGTCAACTGCATCAACCACAAATGTGCCCATGGAGAATGCTTTAGTTAATGTCACCCATGGAAATTACTATGGGTTTCATTCCAGTCCATCAGTTTCAGCAGACACGCATGCGCCAAATCTTAGCGGGAGAAGTTTTGGAAGCTCTTTTCAACACACACGGATTAGAACAGTAGGTAAGATTCGTTCCGTTAATCTGCGGAGCAGTAACATTGAAACCGTTGAACTTTCCACCGCTACAGCAACCGAGAGTAACCTCTCTGGTTGCTTCCATTACAGGCACGACGTTCGTGTATTACCGGAGCAGCGCCCGCCGCTCTCGACATTTAAACTTGAAGAGGGTGAGTTTATAAAACACGTAACGTATTTAATTTGATTTACTGTCACACATTACGTTACACGCAAACCTGGCTTTTTAACAAATATAACCTTTTGCAGACGGCCAGTCAACTACTGCCCAGAGACCTTTTACCAACACTTGGCAACGCCGATATTTTCGGTAAGCTTGCAACATACCTCAACGTTTTCACTTTTGGGTGATACCCCATTTTCCTTTGAACCATGTCACTAATGGGAATCTTTCTACAGGTTTTCCTGTCTTCCCCTAATTTTCTTTATTTCGAGTGCAAATTCTACAACATTCCATTGTCATTACAACATGTTTAACAGCACACATGTGCCTTTTGTTGTAGTTCCGTATGGAGGTCAAGAAGAACTCAACACAAGAAATTTTCTAAATTGTTTATTGTTATTGTTGTACGCATTTATCCCCTGACGAAGGGTAGGCATTACCCGAAATGCATTGGGATTTTTAAACATTGTATGTTCTCTTTGGTTCGAATAGCTATGCATTGTTATAAGTGATGTGAAACTTCAAATGCATACTGAATAGCTTGAATTATAAAGCACAAACAATATAATTTTGTTTCTAAACAATCATCGTGGTTCTGTATTTCGAATACTAAATCATGCTTAGTTCGCGTTCTAGGTAAATTAACAGTTGATGAATTCTTTGTTTTACGAATATTGAGACCTTTGGTCTTAGCTGTGATTCACACAGGCTCTGGTTTTTCCAGAACCTCCCTTTTTCTCAGTCTGTCTCAAGAGCGTGTTATTCCACCTGTACATCCCTTGAGATGCTCCAACTTGGTAACAATCTACAGCTCAGCCATAATGGTGATTCAGACTAAACCTGTGTCAGGCTGGATTCATGCTTCATGAGCAACCACCCTGTGTTTTAACAATAGGAGTCAATCAATAATCTGCTGTGCTTCATTGAGAAGATGCAGAATGGGTTCATATTTGCTAGAATGCATATGGTAGCAAAACTGAGAATGCAGAGAGTGGCTTTCAGGTTACACAATAACTTAGACAAAGGAGCAACAGTTGCAACTACAGACACCACCACAATATCAACAGCTACAATAATAACTGCAAGCACTACAAGGACCACATATGTGATAACAGATTCCACCAAAGTAACTGCTCGAGGTCCACAGGAAAAAACACATACAACTGCAGGTACAACAACTTTCGCAACAGTAGGGACAAAAGAAGAAATAACAGTACAACTAGGACCACAGTAACAAAGCCAGCTGCCACAATAGCATGAACCACCACAGCTACACCATCACAACAGCAGCGAAAACAGTTCACTTTATGACAGGTACAACAGTAGCAACAAGAGCTGCCAGAAAGGCAGGGACAGCAACATCAACAACAATGTTATCCAAAGTTGTAACAACAGCAGCTTCCACAACAGCAGAAACCACAACAAGAACAGCTACCACTACAGCTGGGCAACAACAAAAGCCAGCAAGGAAGGGTCAACTGCATCAACCACAAA
Source organism: Triturus cristatus (assembly GCF_964204655.1). Classification (NCBI taxonomy): domain Eukaryota; kingdom Metazoa; phylum Chordata; class Amphibia; order Caudata; family Salamandridae; genus Triturus; species Triturus cristatus. The sequence goes on along the minus strand of NC_140592.1, from coordinate 727,921,621 downwards.
TGTGCCCATGGAGAATGCTTTAGTTAATGTCACCCATGGAAATTACTATGGGTTTCATTCCAGTCCACCAGTTTTTTTTGCTCAATGTGGAATCACAAACTGGGACCAATCAAAATTATCTAGCGAACTCTGCCTACAAAAAACTTTCACTGCCACTGTATAAAGGCCAATACATGTACAACGCTTCATTCAGGCATTTTATACTGCACATTCAATATCCCTGTGTCATTCATCTTATGAAGCGGATTATGTTTTTATTCACATGTAGGGTAAACGTACCTTTCCTCACAGCAGTTTGTATTTACAGTACAGCCTGACACACCATTCATGTATTTTCTGTGTGGGCCTGAACTTATATATTACTAAAATTGCTGATATTGAAATCTGACAAGTCCAGACACATACTTGTATTTAAATTAAGTCTTTTCAATTATCCTGCCATTGGCCAGATATCAAAACGGAACTTGCACAAGCCCTTTCACGCACATCCTCTTTCCTGTCCAATGGTGATCGGTAGGTGAACAAGCATTGGCAAAGTCAGTGGTCCGACATGCATTTTGAGCCATGCCTAAAGTATTAAAAGCTTGCTGTTGTGAAAAAATAACAAACAATTTCTTTATAAAATGCATCTATGAGATAAAGGATTTTATCTTGAATGAGTCAGTGTACTTTTTAGGTGTAAAATGGTCCCATAATGTGCTGCAATGCAAACACTCCATAGGAGGAAGAATGATACACCAAGCAGCCAATGCCTCTGGGTATAGCCAAAGCCCACCCTATGAATAGTTTAAAGACTTGGTAACAATAGGTCTACGGACAACTATGCTGTGAAGCCAGACCTAAAAGCGAGGCTCTCCTGTTCTAGAACTATGAACAGGAAGCAATGTGGAAACCTAATAACGAAATACCTAAATTAGGTCTGCTATTCCATCTGTAGTTCTGAAATTGGTCAAAACTACCCATTTGCCAAACCTTCGCCGCGCTACCTTGCTCTCCTACCCAGGCATTTCCAAGTGTACTGGGTAGAGTTAAGTGGGCAACAGATTAGAGAATTCTACTTGAATTAGGACTCATGGCCTAGACGCTATGATAACCGTGCTCCCCGTGCGCCAGAATGGCTGCCCCAGGTGGCAGAAGGTGAGGAAACCACCCCAGGGCGAAAGGTGGCACCGGGGAGCGGGTGGGGGGTGCAGCAGCACAGCGGCACGGCCCGATCCTGAGTGCCCAGCGGTTGGTTTTAAAGATGGGGGCCATTGTGCTCGACACAAGGTGGGGGGGGGGAGGGTTATGCCCTGAAACAGGTCCCAGGATGCTTGTTTCTGGTCCAGGGAGGACCTGGCTTGGCAATTTGGGCTGGACTGTTCCCACAAGGAACATGGTCAAGACTGATTTGCATATGGATGGGTCCAAACTGGGGTGGTGTGGTGAGCAAAAGAATGATGGATTTAACCCAGATCCTCATGTCTGGGGGTGAATGTTTGCATTATCCAGAATTCCGTCCATCAATTGTTTCTTTTGCATATGTCGCGCTAAGTGGGAAGGGTATGCCCAGACGTGGATCCTGTGCTCTCTACACCACTGGATTCAAGCTAGCCAGGCTGATGAAAGGTGACAACCTGAAACCGGTCCCAGGATGCTTGTTTCTGGTCCAGGGAGGATCTGCCTTGCCAGTTCGGGATGGACTGGAACAGGGTCAAGACTGATTTGTATATGTCTGGGTCCAAACTGGGGTGGTGTGGTGATCAAAAGAATGATGGATTTAACCCAGATCCTTGTGACTGGGGGTGAATGTTTGCATTGTCCAGCATTCCGTCCATCAATTGTTTCTTTTGCATACGTGTGAAGGTCATGGCAGAGGGGCGCCCCTAGTTCTTTGGTACCACAGAGGCGGCTTGGAAGTGGCTAGAGTCTAGCGTCCAGAGGGAGATGGGCAGCGGGGGAGGAGACTTACCTCACCAAAGTGGCAGGACATCGAGGAGCGACAGACGAATAAAGGGGAGATGCTGAGACCAGGAGCAGAGCGGCTTGACATCGAGGGGCAGCGAGCAGAGGAGGAAGGAAAGTCGAGATTAGGGACCCCTGAACGTGGGGAAAAGATCCAAGGCCTCCTTCATGGGATGTTAGACATGTGGCTCAGGAGGAAATGTCAGAAAGATGCTGGCGGTGCCGAGGGAAGCATGGACTGCAAGAAGGCATACAACACCTACCATCCCACAGACGCTCCTTCCACCAGGCAAAGGAAGGAGACCTGAAACCTAGAAGTTCAAGTTAAGGTTTGGTAAGGGGAATGGGAGGGCAACAGACACCTCAAGCGTTAGGGAAGTGGGTAGTTTCAAACCCGCAGTTTGAGGATGTAGGAAGGGGGAGTTTGTATTGGGAGATGGGGACACAGACATGCTAAAGAGACACAGGTACATGCACAGACCAGGGAGACCCACAGACTTGTCCACACTAAGAGATACTCATGGCTGCTCAGTGACAAGGTGATGGAAACGGGGTGGATTCACCATATTATCTTGGAATGTCAACGGATTGGGGAATAAATTAAAGAGTGGGGTGGCCACTAACTACCTCTACTGGCATAACCCCAACATAGTCATGCTACAGGAGACGCACCTGGTGGGGAACCGCTGTTGCATTTTAGGGAAAGACAGATATACACTGCTAGCACACTCAGGATTTACTACGGGATCACAAGGGGTTGGCATCTTAGCACATAAGTCACTACCATTACAGATCACTCAAACCTGGATGGACAAGAGGGGCTGCTTTGCGGCAATTAGCGGAGTGTACGAGGGAGAGCGCCTAGCTCTGGCTTCCAGGTATTTTCCGCTGGGGCTGCAGCCAAAGCAATTGGGGCACATAGGAGATTGGATTGTCTGTTTACCCTCGGTTTCTGCATTACTGATCGGTGGAAAAGGGGAGGACTAAAGTCTGACAATGCGGACTTGGACAGGGTAATCTGGGGTAGGAGGGCAACAAAGGGAGACACCTGATTATGTCCTTGGGTCGAGGTGGTGGGATTAGTGGATGTGTGGTGGGAGGAAAATCCCATGAATAGGCAATATTCCTATGCAGCGGGCTCGGCAGGGTCCATGTCCCGCATGGATTACCTTTTTACCCTGGGGCAACAGAGAGAGTGGTTCGGGGCTACGCGTTACCTGGCGCAAAGCATCTCCGACCACTCCCCCATGCTCACACAGCTGGTGGCCTTGAGCTGTCAGACCTCATAGAGCTGGCAGCTTGACTCCTGGAATCTCACAGACTGGCACACCACAGAATCTCTGTAGACAGCAACAGACCACTACTTCTTGGAGAACGCCCACTCTGTGCAATCTGCCACCAATGTGTGGGAAGCCTATAAGGCTGTGATTGAGGGACACCTCAACGCTCACATTGCCGGGAAAAAGAAGAAATAAGATAGGGATGTCACGGCACTAGAGGAAAACCTGTGTCTATGGGAGGCAGATCACATGACTGAACATCTATGACCCAGAGCTTACGCACAAAATTGCTCTTGCTAGGGAAGGCTATAGACAGTTGGTAGAACAAGAGACAAGGGAATAGTTTCGGGTTAAGCAGCATAGGCTCTATGAAGTGGGAAACAAGGTGGGCAAGCTGTTAGCTTGGCTGGCGCGCAGAAAGGAGGGCAGACAATGGATACCCCAGGTAGAGAACGAGGTGGGAGAAAAGGTATGTACAGCATAAGACATACCTAGGGTTTTTGCGACACATCTCAAGAATTTGATTGAGTCCAGGGCCGTGACAGAGTGGAGATAATGTCACAAATTTGTAGCTGACATCCCAATCCCTGCTCTCGAGGTCGAAAATAGAGAGATGCTGGATGGTAGCATATAAGAAAGGGAGGTTATGGAGGTGACTGATCAGCTCAAGAGTGGGAAGACTTAAAGATCAAATAGGTTTCCTTCAGACTTCTACATGTGCCTAGGGCGTAGTTTGGCCACCCACCTGAAGAAATGTTCTATGAAGCAAGGAAGGAGGGACCCCTCCCACGGGACCTCTGTAACGCGAAAATAGTGCTGATCCACAAGGAGGGAAAACCTGTGAACCAGTGTGCTTCTTATAGGCCGATCACTCTGCAGAACTTGGAAGTTAAAATTCTAGCCAGGTTTTTGGTGACCCGATTGATTCGGGTCGTCCATAAACTAATACACTCAGACCAGTCAGGCTAAATGCCTGGCAGATTCACGAGACAGAACCTCTGACGGTTGTTCGGGTGTCTGGCATGGAGGGGGGGCACTGGGGGAGCTGGCGGCTTGCTGGCACTGAATGCCAAAAAAGCTTTTGACTCAACAGAATGGGGGTACCTGCTAATGGTGTTGAGGAAGATGGGTTTTGGGACAGAGTTGGTGGCCTGGTTCCAGCTCCTGTACAACAAACCGCGGGCACAAGTTTGGACTAATGGGACACTGTCCCTCGAGTTTGCCCTTGGCAGAGGTACAAGGCAGGGGTGCCCCCCCTCTCGCCACAGTTGGATCCCCTGGAAAGCTGGGGGAGGCTTGATTCCCAAATTAGAGGTCTTAGGTGGACCTCGGAGTGAAAAAAATTGATTTCCTCTACACGGATGACATCCTGCTCTACTTGGCGGACCCAGTTCGATCCATACCACGTATCTTAGACATCTTGGATATGTTTGGGGATTACTCAGGGGTGCGCCTAAATTGGACCAAGTCAGTGCCATTCCCACTTGCTCCGTGGCAGCCCCCGTTGGGCTGGAGGTACCAGCTGTGCTGGTCACCAGAGGGGTTCAGATATTTTGGCATTTATGCAATGCTGGATCGGGCTCGCTTTTACCAACACAACTGGAGAAAAGTCCTTCAGGACATATAGGGCAGACGTGTGACACTGAGGAAAACTTCCATTTTCTCTAATGGGCAGAGCCACCCTCCACAAAATGATCACTCTAGCCAAACTCTTATATATGCTCCAGAAGACAATATATGAGATGCCGGCTACTTTCTTCCCAGAGGAAGACTTGACAACAAGACTACTTCTTTGGGGTGGGGGGTGGTGTCACACATTGCCCTGTTGACGCTAACGAGGCGGGATTCGTCCACTCGGACATAAAACTGTACTACTGAGCGACTCAACTGCTGGGGGTTTAGGGGTGGGCATTCGAGTCCCAGCAGGAACCAACCCTGCAAGCAGATAGATGTCACTCAGGTGCGGAGGGTTACATGAGAAATTAATACTGTGTCAGAAGCCCCCTCCCGGTGACAACCCCAACACAGGGGGCAATCAGAATCTGGAAGAAGGCTACCAAGAAATAGGGATGGGCGGTGAAGCTAACGTTGGAGGCACCCCTCTGAGAATCGAGGATGCTCACAGGGGGGGAGGAGCCAAGATGGCGACCGGAGCAGACGCTTGAGCGCCCGGCTCCGTCGGTCCGTGGCCTCGGACTACTATCCTGATGCCCATCCTCGCCGATTCTCGAGGTGCACCGTGTGCGAAGACGCGCTGACCGCGCTGCTGCTTTCCCGGAGTCTCAACCCGCCCGGATGCCCGAGTTCTGGGTGCTTTTGTCCTCGGCACTGAAACCCTGCGCCCTTACGGCCTTTGCCGGCCTCCTGGAAGCTCCGCAGTTACCGGACCAGCTAGCGCTAACCTGAGCCCCGCGGTCCCGATCTCGCCTCGCACCATGGATCGTTGCCGGATGAGCCCGGGGAGAGACGGCCGGACGCCTTCTGCACCCTGTGCCTGACGGGCTGGAGCTGTGTGGTGGGCCCCGGTGCGGTGAGTCTCCTGGCCCGCTCTGAGGACCGGGCTGCGGGGGGCTGCTGCCCCCTTTGCCTATTGCCTAGCCAGCGGCGAGGGGGACCGGCGAGAAGATAAGCGACTGTCGGCCTTTCCTGTTGCGGCGTAGACCTGAGGGGAATTGACCCCTTGCCACGACCCCCCCCCCCTGGCCATTGCACCGTATAGCGGCAAAACATGGCGTTGAGTGCCTGCTCGCGGCTGGGGGGTGATACTCCGGTCTCGCCCGCTGCCCACTTCGCCCTCCCTCTTCCGGACACCAGCTCCACAGTGCCGTCCCGGATTGCTGCCGATGTTGGGGCCCAGCTTCCGCTGACATGCGGCTCCGTTCTGGCTGTCCTGCGGGACTTTCAACTACAGATGTGCGCTGGCCTGCAGGCGCTGAGTGAGAGGTTTGACCCCATACTGTCGGCTGCGGGCCGTGAGCGCACTGTTTGTCATCCACGGGGCGTGGGTCTCCCGGTGCTCTTGTCCTCTTGCGGGGACGCAGCGGCGGTGTATGATTGTGCTACACTGGTGCCTTCATCTAGCGCTCCCGGCGCCCAGGGTCCACCGCTCTCCACCTCAACTGCGGATACTTTGTCCCCCTGGTCATGGCTGCCTGCTTCATTGTTCCCTGCCTCACCGCGTCCGCGAGGCTATCCTGCTGAGCGATACCTAACGGCTTCGAGGGACCGTCCGCGGTGGCCCACTGCTGCCTTTTTGTGGAACTCCTGTACCTTACTTGCCAGGTTTGGATTTTATGTGGTGCAACGAGGGACCTCAATCGGTGGTCGGCGGCCATTTCGTGATCCTACTTCACCATCCTCTCACAAGCGGCCATCTTGTCTTTGTCTGCTCGGGACACGGGGCCTTCACGCAGGAGCTGGTTTAATCCCAAGCCCGCGATCGGGCCAGGGCTAGACTGACTTCTATCGCTATGGTTTATGGACGGGCTGGCCTGGGACTGGGACTGTATGTATGTTTTGCGCGCACTCGTCGCGACTTGTATCCCTTGCTTAAACTGTGGTGCCATGGTATCTTTGCATGCCGTTTTTTGGCGTAGAGGGCTCTCAGTGTGTGGGGGCCATAACTGGCTGATGGTTCGGGGCGCTCTGGTGTCCAGTGGGCTCCTCCCCACCTTCTTTCCTGTTTTCTTCCCTTCTTTACTCTGTTCCTACTTTCTCTCTTCTCTATATTTCGGGTTCATTGGGCGACAGGCACTATGCTGGGGGGGGGGGTAGGCCGTAGCCTCCGCATTGGTGTAGGGTGGGGGGGTAATACTCTGTTCTTAATTAGTTCTATGGGCCTTTCTTCTTTTATGTCTCTGTGCTCTACTTTCTTCGATTCGGGGTCCGGGTGTGGGGTGGATCGAGTGGGGGCGGCTCTGGAGGGGCGCGTACTTGCTCATGTGACTATCCTGATATATCTCTGCACCGCCTCACTGATTGAGATTTTACTCCCATTGTTGTTCTTACTGATGTTGCTGCTCGCCCGTGTGGTGAAGCTATCTTGCGGACTCGAATCTACTTTGCTCTTATCCTTCATTGACTTTTTTCTCTGATAAAATTATCAAAAAACTTAAAATTAACCTTCACCTCTCCTTCCCCGGGTTTCAAAGATATCTCCAGTATGTAACTCATAACCTGTTGTTAATCCTGACCGTTGATGCACGGGGGCTGTAATGTGGGTATCAGTGCTTTCCTGTATCGTGGCCGGCCTGACGGTTGTAGGCCCGTATTTGTTCTTTTAAGATGCACGAATAAAGGTTTTTAAAAAAAAAAAAAAAAAAAAAAAAAAAAAGAGGATGCTCACAGACCTGCAACAACTAGAGGGACTGACTCAATGAGACACACTAGTGATTTCCAAGCTGGGAGATGAGTGGGAGGGCAAGGGGCTGCTCCTATCTGAGGAACTCCAGAACCAATATGAGCTGGCAAAAATTCAACACCACAGATATCTACAACACGCCCAAGCGAGTTATACAGAGGAACTTCATTGGGTGGCAGATGAAACTCCCCTGGAATTTCAAATACTAGCAGCCCCATTACGTAGATATGTGGTGTCCCAGATTTGCAGAACCCCACTGAACAGTAGCCGCTCCCCGTTAAATACACTGAAAGACTTGTGGGGAAAGGACCTAGGTATACTAGAGCACGAGGATTGGGGTGAGGCATGTCGACATTCACGGGAAATGGCAATCAGAGCAGGGTTCCACCTGGTACCGTAGAAAATCCTTCACAGGGCATACTACATGAGAATCAGGATGCATCTCATGGGGAAGACAGACACAGACAAATGCCTGAGAGGTTGCGGACAATCTGGAACACTACAACATAGAGGGTGGGTGGCTGGCTCGCGGAGGTTACCGGGGAAGACATAACAGTGGGCCAGGCGCTGGCAACTTTAGGAATATAGGGAGAGCAGACACTGTCCAAATACAGTTTGCTGTGGTGCAACATAGACCTCATGGTGGCTACAACGGACATAGGGCATCTATAGGGCAGCAGAAATACCCCACTGTGGAAGAATGGGGGACTAACATAGATGTTGACAGAGAAATTAGTCTACGAAGTCTGGGGATGCCTGAGGAAGTATGGGGCCAGTGGCAAGAATGCAAAAACAGAGACTAACCTCAATAGGTGCAGGAGGACTGGAAAGAGACTGGGAGAGGTGTGAACCTGACAGCTTGGAGAAATATACTGCAAACCAACTCTGTTATATTAAAAGGGTATAGGGGGACTGGGTATCGGTCTGTGTATACATCAAAAGGAAGAGAGGGGTGCAAAGTGGCTCCGAGACATGTCACATTGAATATTGCTATTTTTGTGAAATGTAAACGATCAATAAAAAGAAGGTATAAAATAAAATTGTTCCTGAAAAACCTAACGCTGTAAATGCTTTTCTAAGCTAAAAGCACATGGCAAGCTGGGTCCCAGAGACACCATGAACTGGGAAAGTCATTGGGATATTAGTTCTGTTTTCATTTAGTCATTTATTTATAAAAGCTGCTCAACCTTGTCCCTTCATCAGATTGAGGAAGACGCAAGCCGCAAAATAGGAATGATTCATTTATCAGCCATTTTTTGCTGCCGAGAGGGAAGTTAGCCTTTGAAGCTGTCAAGTGCTAGGTTTGATGGCATTTTATTCAAGCTATTCTCCCTACACCCACTCCATTACTCCCTTTTGTAGGGATCCAAAGAAGGACAGAAAGTGCAATTTTCGACTTTTCTCAAAATCAGGCCCACTGGAATTAACAAGTCTATGAAGGGACTTTGAAGCAGATCTCAAAAAAGAAACCCCGAAAATATGAGGCCAGGAAGGGGCAATCCCCGATGCAATTTCCCCTCTAATTTCTCTCTTCACACCCTAGACGAGGTATATGTGTACACTAGATCTTGGAGCTGAAACATGTTGTTTGGACAAGAACAGGAGGGGCATTCATTGTGTTTGTCAAACAAGCACTTTACGAAGTGTTATGCAACCTAAGGGGGAAGGGGGTCATCAAAACTAGAAGACCAGTTAACAGCACACGCAAGCAAAGGACAAACAACATTGCCTACAAGGTCTCCTGGAAATAGTAGCACTGTAAGCTAAAACGCTTAGGCATATGTAAGTGAAATGTTTGATTTTAATTTGAATTAATTACAGCTTCTTTATCCCTGGTGCTTCCTCCTGATTTAGAAAAGATCAGTCGTGAGAGAATTTATCCTGCAGACAAGACTAAATCTACATCTTTCACCAACTCCAATACTTTTATAGCAGCACGAGATCAAACGAGTCAAAGAAAAGTCTGCTACTAAGACACATAACATTAATCTACTACAAGGACGCACTTATGATACCAACTGGATATGATCCTGAGCTCTTTTCCTGGTCAAGTGAAAACATTAGAGTGAGTTAACTGAAATTCTTCAATCCAGTGACTTTTTCCCTCTATGCCCCAGTCGAAATGCTCCAGACACTACTTTCAAGACCTTCAAAATACAACCAATCCGTCTCCACTCTACACTAAACATCCAGGAAGGGCACAATGCATCAGAAGCAAGGAAACTTTTTGACTTGAAACCATAGATTGAAATTCAATTCTGCGGTTTCCAAATCGTTTTCTGGGGCTTACTTACATTTGTGGAAATGTGTCCCTCAAGAATTGAGATTCCAGAAAACATTGGTCTTTTCCGGAAGAAAAAAAAAACTTTAAACCCCACCTTTCGGAACTCACCAGAACGCTTTAAGGGACTCCTCTCTCCTCTAAAAAGATGACGGACAATGTATATATATTTTGACTAACACCATCATGTATGCCATCGTCCTCATTCTGAGTATTTGCTTCCCTCGTCTCCTTCAGCCTCCTTTCTCTAAGCTACTTCCCGACTCTCCTTTCTTGTTTTCGATACTTTTACAGATTACTTACTGACTTTTTGTTTTTCTCTAGTTAAATGAAGTTCTTGAGACCATAGTCTGTTATTTTATTGATTGAAAGCACACCGATATCCCTATATTGTACATGATAAAATAAATTACCCAGCCATATACTCCCTCACCACCCCCCATATTGTATTTTTGCTGCTATGGAACTTCAATAAAAAAAAAGAAAGCACACCGATATCCTTTGGGGCAGATTAGCACTATATAATAAAATCTTAAATAAACAAACGTATATGCTGTTGTAATGGTGGCTCTTCAAAATCCTACTTGCGCCACATTTTTCTGCTTTGACCTTGAAAAGAACTGTCGCCTGTAAATATGGTGGTGGGCAGGAGCAGAGAAAGGTAAAAAAGTAATTGTTTTAATTTACTACAGGAAGGCAAATGAAGCTCCAGAAATGCAGCCCTTATTTATCAGGAAAAGACTCAATTTATTCCAACCACGCCATTTTAAACAGAAAAACAAGCAGCATATTCAGTCTGCGTCAGCTCCATTAACCGAGAACATTGTCACAAATCAAAAACAATCCGATATGTTTCATTTCTTTAGAAATCAAGATAGACTCAAGTGCAATTTTAAGAAATTTATCTATACTTTTACCAAACTGTTGGCTCTGGCAGTCGAAGGAAAAGAGGTAGGTCAGAGGTAAAATTTATTTAAAAGCAGTAATCACAGCATCCAAGATAACAAGCATTAGCATAGCCAACAGGTCTCGCTTTTGGGGCCTTATAACTACTTAGTTATGCAGCACAATATCATTGGTGCAACAACAACTGTTGCGTGGCTAAACACTGATAAGGTCCCAAAGGCGAGACCTATTGGCTTTGCCAATGCTTGTTTAAACGTATGCTGCAACAATTTTGTACAATCTCACGCATACACACATTCAAATACACATACACTGGTGAAGGCTCGCAGGCACACAGAAACAATATGTACATGTTCTCAGACATACACATCAGGTGAAACTTACCCGAGACAGTCCTTGACATGCACTTGTGTGTGAGGTTTTGTTGGTGTTTGGTTGCACCTAGTTCCGGGATGTAGTTGAAGGAGAACAGTGTACAGAATAGGGGCGTTGGGGCAGACTGCAGAGGCAGGACAAAATGGACGGGGTGAAAGTGAAGAGAGGGCAAAGAAGGGAGAATGGATTGAGATGCAGATAGAGAACAGAATAAGGAGAGTGAAAAGAAGGAGAGAAGTAATCTGAATAGGTAGAGGGGAAGAATAGGAGAAAGGGATAGGTTGGGTGGAGGAGATTCAATAGAAAACCCGGGAGAACAAAGAGAGCAGAGTTAGGGGAGAAGGCAACAATGAAACAGAAGAGGACAGGAAGCGTAACCGAATGGGAGAAGAAATCTGAATAGGGAGCTAAGGCAGAATTCGAATTGGGGTCAGAAGCTAAAGAAAGAAATGGCAGAATGAAAGAGACAGAAAACATACAAGAGAATAAGCCCACAAAGAAGCCAATACACAGAGCTCCAAGGTAAACTGCTGTCCAGCGAGTCTTTCAAAGCCAGAATGACTCGCTGGGCAACATTAGAACCCTAAACAAAGCAGGATACTATGACATCAATGAATGTCAAGGAAAACCACATACTTTAAGAAAACGTAACCCACAAATACAACATGCTGATACTCCTGAAAAGCCAGGAGGGCTGCCAGTTAGATGTAAACCTAACCTTCACTGCCCTTTGATTCTGAAAAGCCAGCACAGTTGTCTGTCTATCACTTGTGCTTACCGGAGCTTCACTGTGCATTAAATATGCCACCATGTGTACACAATTAATTAATGGATTAGTCACAGAACAATGAAACGTAGTGCGCTATGTTATATTAGTGAGGCATTTTATACGGGATGTATTTCATCAGAACATTAATATATAATATAATATGGGCTAAACATCTACTGTTGCATTAGTGTCACAACATATCGGTTGTTCAAGATGTGTGACAAAGCAGTGTTTTAAACAGAATTATAGAAGTACAGGTACTCAGAATAGAAAGAAACGATTTGCTCTAAGACGTGAGGGCACTGCCTCATTACATATATTGCAGCAGTGCTGAGAAGTGCAGATACTCTACCATTCAAACTAACGAAGTGCCGGTACTCAGTACCTGCCCATTAAACGCACAGTGACAAAAGGACATCAACATCAGCTCAGCATCCAGTGAGTCATCTCCCCATGCCTAAAAACATAATTCTGAAATTATGTAATGTAATATAGTGCTCATGTAAAGCGCTTCAATGCCCTTGTGCCGAGTTCGCGCAATATACAACTGTAAATGAAGGTCAGCAGTGCACCGCCCGAAATTGGAAGTGAAGAACAGTTCCTCCATGTGTTTCTGGCTCACTCGAGCATGCTTCAGTACTTCCTGCACTCGTCAGTACTGGTCTGGGCCTCTACTCCGTATCCAACGTGACAAACTAAGGAACACCATACTTTGGTCGGCAGGGACCACCGGTCAACAATTTCTCTTGACTGTACGGTATTCAATACCCTATATTCGCTCTCTTTATTGCATTTTTAACAGACGGCGTTGGCCCAATAATTAAAGCAGACACATACGGAGACAGGAACGCGCACAGCCAATTGGAAAACAGAGAACCATTGCCTCTAGTTGGAGGGAGTGTTGCGATCTTGCATTGGTTTGAAGAGCTATGTATTGTTGGATTGGCTAGCTGAGCTGTCTGCTTTTTATTGACTGAGAGTCCGCGAAGATTGTCCTTGGCTGGTGATTGGCTAAAAATATATATTTTTTTATTTCTAAGTGGCTGTGATTCCCCTATAGACATGTACGTGACTGAGCTTCATGTAACTTTTTTATTGTTATTTTCGTTGTCTCCGTAAGTGGGCGGGTCCTTTAAATACACACATATATCTGTTTTTATGAGACGTTCATGGGTATTGAAGTACCAGTGAAGTTCCAGTGTTCCGTTTGAGTTTGGTAAGCAGCCTTTACTCCAAGCTGCTATTAGAGATTGTGGCCTTAAAGCCAGACTTTGGAGCTGGAGAACCAGGTTCGAGCTTCGGCGTCGGCGCAGCTTCTTGTGATTCTGGGCAAATAACTTAATCTCTCCATGCCTACCAAAAAATTAATGTGCCCGTCTGTAACGCAACTGGTGTTTATGTAAAGCGCTCCAATACCTTCAGGTCGAGTTCGCGCTATATAAATCTGCAAAAAATAAAAAGGTTCTGATCTGCAAGAGCCCGTTACAGACTGCTTTAAGCCCTCATTTACACATCACCTTGACTTGTTCTTATTTAAACCGCGGAGAAAGGCAGCCGTTTTAAGCCACCAATTAATTAGGCGAGACTGGACTTATTCTGCACCACGCCTTTCTGTAAACTCATTTCTTCTCTCTTCTTGACTTTGACTATAAGTTGAAGGCCTGCCTCTTCGAGTAAGCCCCCAAGGGCTGCTAGACACACCTTCTACGGAGCGCATAGATACCCCTACGGGTGATTCGAGCCGAGCGCTAGAAAAACACATATAACATATAAAAACACCGATAGCATATAAGCAGTATACTGTTTATACCTTGCTATGATGTGCTAGTGTTGCAGGGGAGGCGAGTGCCAGCTAAGGACCCCACATGCTCGTTGCTGTGTACATGTGCAAGGGAGTCTTTGTTCTGTTGCTTAGAGCTCTCAAGTTTCACAGGTCCAAGCACGACTAAGTCGTCCGGTTCAGGTTTTGTTGGTTGCATTTTGAGACTTGTAGTCCTGTGTATAGCTATAAAAAGCTACTTTCGTAAGGACCCAGGGAGATTCATTGTTACTACTGTATGGTAGCGTGCGTGATGGCAACCAGACTTGGTGCAGTGGCATGTACTTGCAGCATATAGTTGTGGTTGCAGGCAAAGGAGTTTGACGATAAGATTGCTAGCAGCAAGTACAACAAGCATTGGCCGCGCGGTCGTAAAAGAAACGCGGCCACACGGCTGTGAAAGCGAGAATGATCGCGATCGGATGCGCCCCGTGGTGGGGGAGGGGTGGAGCACAGAGCACTGCAAAAGTGAAAGTGATCGCGAGTGTGTCCTGGGGAGCGATGAGGCCGCGCAGCCGCTCTGCAAAAGTGAAAGTGATTGCGAGGGAGCCCGCGAGCGATGTGCTTCAGCGATGCCCTTAATGAGGAAAAGATAGGAATGCCAGATGGCGGCTGCGCGCGTAACCGCAAGCTTGAGGCCAGCAAAAGCCTTTGGTAGCACTTTGAAAACCCACTTACTAAATGTCTCGTAGAGCAGCGCAAGCGCTGGCTCAGGCGAGACCTAAAAAGCAGGAAGGGAATTACTGATAAGCAAATACCACTGCATGTCATCTCCTAATTCTTACAAAAGGACTACCAAATATAACTTTGCGTAAGAAAACAAAGAGCCTGCAAATATTACTTAGATAATTCTCAAACTTTATCCAATAGTTAAAAATCTACACCCACAAACATGAAAAAAAACAAAAGCCCCAGTACTCTTAAGCCACGTAGACCGATCCTTCAATCTACCTTCTAGTCAGATTGGAGAGTTCACCTAATTTAAAGACTATGAGTCACTGGTAAACCACAAGCTGATATAACACTTTATCAAAACCAGTTTTTATATTAACTCCAAATTAATTAGCTTAAAAAATGGTCTTGATATGTGGGGCCCCGGAGAGCTAAGCAGCAGGATAGCCGCCGCCTAGCGAGGCTCTGCCGGCCGGGGAGAATAATCCGCAATGTATCCAGTCTATAGTGGAGAATTCCACCCATTTCTAGGTCGAGCCTACCAGCAGCATGCATGCGCTACTCGCTCTGCGACACTGCTGTAGTAGAGTATGGGAGAGAAGCGAGTAGCGCGCATCCGCTGCTCGCTCTGCGAGACTGCTGTAGTAGAGTATGGGAGAGAAGCTGTGCCCACTCTCCTCCCATATTTTTCATTGGCTTGTGCCATTGTCTTTCATAAATGCTGCCTTCGGATTCGTTAGTAGGCTTGTTAGTCCCTCCTTAGTATGGCCTTGTCTTCATTTGTAACCTCCCGTGGCTACTGGCTCCTTTACTTCCGTTGTTACACGGGATCTGTTATTTAGTCTGTAAGCACTATTTATTTTATTGAGTTTTTCTTGCTGCAGGCCTGACATGCGCTGCTTCAGCTGAAACCGCTTGTGTTTTTTAAAGCAGCATGGCCGCCCCCGTAACAAGGGTGCCTGCTTTCATACACTTTAACCCTGCATTATCTCGTGTCTGTTTCAACACCCCGCCCTCCCCCCACCCCCCAAGTAAAATGGATTTAGAAATGATTAGCGAATTAAGTCATTTGAATTCCAGGTAGCACATAATCCTGTGCTAATGGGCTGAAACTGACAACAGTACATGTGTTTCATGTCATCTGTACTAAAGCCACCTGACCGGTTGTTTTCAAAAGCCTGTTTTATTAACAACAACACCAATACCACCACCACGACCAATACCACCACCACCAGTGCCACGAGCACCACCACTAATACCACTACCCCTAATACCACTACTACCACCACCAATACCACCACCATTACCAATACCACCACCAGCAATACCAATACCACCACCAATACCACAACTACCAAAACCACCACCACCAATGCCAACACCGATACCACCACCACCACCAATACCACCACCACCAACAATACCACCACCAATACCAATACCACCACCTCAGCACCTCTTGCTCACTAGTAACAGCAGGGGCACTGTATGAGGCCAGAGCTGCAGCTGAGACCATCCCTCCCTTCCTCCAGGCCTGCCATAAAGCACAGCCCGCACTGCACCAGGAGGTGATGCAAGGGCCCTACTACAGCTGGAGTGTTTTTATTAGGCCAAAGATAGCAATTGCATTACGCAATGCCACACTGCACACTCAAATCACAGAGAGGGCAGGAAATAGCCCCCCCCTCCCGCTTTTCCTCCTCATCCGCGACAGCGTAATCACAGAGCAAAAGGTGTTGGAGCGCTTTGTTAGTGTTTATAGCTCATATCATATGTATCTCCCACTTCACACTTTGTGTCTGTGTAATTTACAACAGTTACACATCTTCTTCACTGCACTATTTATCACTACTTTGAAGACGTTGCAGGCCGGTCTCTTCCTCTGATATTTACAATCAAACAAGCGACCGAGAATACTCTTTATTGCAATGCAATAGGTCTTGCATTTGCGAGAGTTTAAGCTATTCGTATTGTAAATGACTATGCCTTTTATTTATGTTTTTAAACCCAAAACATAAATAAAAAGCATTGTCATTTACAATGCCAATAGCTCAAACTTGCGTGAATGCGAGACCTATTGCATTGCAAATGTTTGTTAAACATTGCTTCTGCTCCTGGGTGCCCCTGGTCGTGATGCGGTGTTTTGTGTTGGCCCTGGGATCGTGTCCACAAAGTTATGCAGCTTTGGCATGTTGCGGCTTGGCTGGGCCTGTAAGACTGTGGCTCGAGGGAGGGATTCTGTCCGGGTGCCACGCTGAGTGGTCAGCTGTTGGTGCAAAAGGTGAGAGCTGCGCATCAGTAGCTGCCTCCAGGAAGATGTGGCAGAAGGAGGCGGCAGTGCAGTGTGGTAGCGGCGGGCTGCCCTCAAAGCTTCGGGACAGTGGGCGCCAGGTGAGAAGCGCGTGCAGCAGCCCACTGAGTGTGGGCAGCACCTGGAATACCCAGAACCTCACAGGAGGGCTTGCTCTTCGAGTGTTGGGCCCCTGTTGCTTAGAGCTGCATGCCCACCTCAGCATGTTGCAGGTGTGTGTGTGTCCCACCTTGGCGGTACTCGACGGCCAACTGTGGAAACTCCACGTAGGAGCTGGTACAACTCCAGATTCATTCGCCTCTGGTCTGGGTCTGCTTGTACCCCCTGGCGTGCAAGTGCTGGGCTGGGCTGTGGCAGGGCCCTGATCAATGAGGAGACAGCCACCCCAGCCAGAAAACTGTAACTGTGCTGCATCTAATGTGGCACACTAGATCTCCCTATGAATATAGCTGTCACCTCCGGGGATAGGTCGCTAGGGTGTGGCGGGACCCTCACTGCTGAAGACACTGACTGCCCTGAATTTTGCTGTTCGAATACATGCCTACACGCTCTGACTTCCCAATATGGGTTTCAGTGACAATAAAAAAAGGGAGCTAACCTTTGAAATGCAGCGCCTCACGTGCCTGTCGGATCTGGGGGCCAGCATGCAAGGTGTGCCCAAGCCGAAGGGGACATGGCGGCTCCCGACATCAAAACTGTTTATGGATCTTAAGCATAGTTTGAATACCACTGATGTCAAAATTGATCTCCTCACTATGAGATTCAACCGCCTTAAAGAGAATGTAGACAAACATGAGGAGCATGTTGATCACCTGCGACGCCACACATCTAACATTGAACACCCGCACACATCCTCTGGGAAGCTGCTTCTTTGCATGGAAAAGGTGCTGTAAACTATAAAAAAAAAAAAATGTATGACCTGGAGGTGCGCTCACCACGGAATAACCTTCGTAGACTTGGCATCCCTGAATCAACGGCCATGGACAGAATGGAAACCTATGTTGAAACCATGTTGAGGGCTCTGTTTGGCGATGGCTCCTTCCTGTGTATGTAGTTGAGCATGCGCATCGTTCCCTGGGCCCGCGCCGTCCTCCAGGACCTGGCGAGGCCAACTGTGACCCATTTTTTTAATTACAGGGACACCATTATAAGTCATTCTAGAGAACGTCAGGCTAACCAATATCAGCTGAACTCCATCTCCCTGTATCCAGATTTCACTCGGACGGTGTAGTGTGTCAGCCAGGAATTTTTGCCTGCCAAACGCATCCTGCAGAAAGCTGCCATCCCCTATTTTAGGATTTACCCAGCCAAGATCAGTATCAATGGGAAAATTAATTACTTTCCGTTCCCCAAGGCTGCAACGAAGTTCTCTCGAGGTCTGGCTTCTGAAGCACACACCCTCTTCTGGAGGGTCAACTAGAGGTCACCTTAGTGACGACTAATCGCTAATTGTTTGTTATGCTATTGCTTGGGGCTGTGAGGGTTGAAGGAGGTCAGCTTCTGGCCCTATGCTGACCATGTCTTAGAATACTTGTGTGTGAGAGCCTGACTGCCTGGAGAGACTGGACGAGTGAGGATCGGCCTCCCAGGAAGCAGGAATGTCGACTGAGTACATTTGCTATCTCCCTACTTTTCTTCCCTAGCCACCCAGCTGCTTTCCTGCTGGGGAGTATGCCTGGTCCTCTTGATGCCCCATCAGGGATGATTCCAATTAAAATGTATTACTGTTATATGATGTCTTAATTGGGGGGGTAGGAGTCGGGCATTGAACTCAATAATAGAGTTGAAGTGGGAGGGGGTGGATGTTGTGGGGACTGTTTAACATGTGTTCTGTTGCAACAGTTTTTTTCTTTTTCATGTCACACACTCATCAACTGTTATAGGTACATCTCTAGCCCAGCTGACACTCTCATTACATGGCACATACACTGCCATTGATATTCGCTGGCCACTGTTAAACATTTGACATGGAATGTGCAGGGGATCAAAGACCAGTGCATAGTGTGGTTAGTGCTTGCATACCTGAAGAGGGATCACAATGACATATACTTGCTTCAGGAGTTACACCTGACGGATGCGAGCCGCATTGATGGATTACAGAGACACATGTCAACGTATTCTGACTATGCGCGAGGTGTCGCAATACTCCTCCGTAAAGAATTACTATGATGCACTCAACAAGTATTAAACGATATACAGGGCAGATTTATAATCCTAGCAGTGACTCTATGGGGTCAAAGATACAGTGAGGAAGATAGGGCCGGTAGGAACCTTGCCAAATTACTTCGCAAACCCTGGGCCAGTGATTAAATCACAGAACTGGTAGATGATAGGCGGACAGCCCATACGGCCCGTGGCGCTATCCAACGTATCATGACTGCGTACTATGCCATCTTGTACGGCTCCTCACTGCCTCATGATCCCGCCGCCCTGGCCTCCCACCTTGACACAATACAATTGCTCTGGCTTGGTGACTCGCATCACCAGTTTCTGGATGCACCCTTCACAGCAGAGGATATCCTGCGGGTCATCCACAGTATGCCTGGGGATAAGGCACCAGGCCTGTATGGCCTAACAGTAGTCTTTTACAAAGAATAGGCCCAAATTCTTGCTCCTTGCCTTCAGGCGATGTATGAGGAATCCTTGATGAGTGGTGTATTGCTACCCTCTCTTAGGGAGGTGTTACTTGTTACTATACTGAAACCGGATAAGCCCCGTCAATGTGACTCCTATCGACCACTGTCTATGATTAATGTAAATAACAAAAATTCTGGCCAATCTTTTAGCCTCCTGCCTTCTCCGTCCAGACCAGGCAGGTTTTGTTCCCGGCCGCTCGACAGCACACAACTTGTGGATCTTATTTGCAGTACTCCACTTAGTGGATCCCGAACTTAGAGCTGTGGCGGGACTGCTTGAAGCCACTCAGGCATCTGACTCTTTGGAATGGCTATACCTTTTTCACCTTATGTCACGCACTAGACTTCACTTTGGTTTCCTTCGTTTAATTCCGCTAATTTGGATGCAGCCTACAGCTGGTCTGCAGGTCAATGGCTCAATCACACAAACCTTTCCCGCCTCTTGGGGCACGCAACAGTGATACTCCCTATCTCCCATACTATTTGCAATTACAATGGAGCCCCTGGCTGACAGAATGCAACAACACCACTTATGTTGAGGGCTTGCGTTCACTCCCAGGAGAATCCTGGTATCTATGTACGTGGATAAAGTCACCTTGTATGTACCCGACCCTGAATCCAACATTGTACCAGTCATAAACGAAATCATTCACTTTGGTGGATATGCTGGAATAACGAACAACTGGTCCAAATCCATTATTGTCCCTCTTACCTCGGATATGCAGTTCTTTGAGTCTGAGTTCCCCTTGCAGTGGGCATAGGCACTGGTTCGCTGTCTTGGAGTCTGACGCAGCAGAGACCTGGACAAACTCTGGAGGTCAAATTATGACAGACTGGTGACATGGCTGGAGGACCGGGTGCCGGTATTGACAAGGCTGCTGCTCTCCATAGCGGGTAGAGTTGTGATTGCCAAAATGGTGGTACTTTAAAAATTCTTTTACTTATTCCTCAGTCTTCCGCTCCCACCCACAGCCCATCTCCGAAAACGTCTCAGATCTAACTTGATTGCTCTAGAATGGGCTGACAAACAGTTCCATGTGGCCTGGAAAATGCTGACACTCCCCTTTGAGCAGGGTGGGCTGGGTGACCCAGACATGAACCTCTTGTTTCTCTGCACAGGCACAGTTTGCCCATTACTGGCTTCACCCTACCAAGTTCCAGCCACACACAGCCCAATAACACAATTAAATAGATCCCTGTCCTCTAGTGGTTGCCCTATCCCTGGCTCCTAATCGCGCTTAAATAAACACGGTAGCCTGTACAAAATGGGCTTGGGACTGGCTCTGGGCTCCGGCAGGGCTTGACTGTATGTATGCTGCGAATATATCTCTTGCGGGATGCCCCCTGCTCCTTGTTTTTGCTGCCACTGGTGCCAGTGCACATTTGAGACGACTTCAACTTCACACCTTTGGGGATGTGTACCCAGATGGCTGCTTCCTCACTCTACAAGGCATACCTAGTCCATACGCCTCTGGATGTTCTCACCTACCACCAGCTGGGTGCTCCCGTTTCAGCATTGCACAACAAATTCCCTGCAGCTCCCCACCATTCAATGCACTGAATCTCTAGCCCATTCTCATACAAACTTATCCTGCGCGTCTACGCCACGATGCAAGATAAGGCCCCGTCTGTGTCAACTCAGCGCGGTCCTCTTGGTCCGCTGATCATCTGTCTCCCATCGGTGAGGAGCAGTGGCGCTGCTACTGCTCCCAGTCCCGAGCCCTCTCCCCAAACAGGATTTTTTTTGGTAATGGTCTTGATATAAACTAAAACATAACGCTGTAAAAGGAGTAACACTCTATCCCGAGCATCTAGATAACATTAACGGGATGCTGTGTTATATGTTATGTTGTTGGGTATTTGTGTAGTGTGGTTAGCCAACAGCATATCCTCTTTATACTGTTAGTTGTCAGGGGGTGCCCCAGCACGTTATTCTCATCCAGAGTTTCAGTAATCCTGTGATGATATGTTCTGGCTAATGTGTTCTGGTCCATGTCTGGTTGGATGGAAGTGTCACTCATTCCTATGTACTTTAGGTGGGTTCTTGTATCATCTCAGAAGTCTGTTGAAATTCTTTTACCAGATACTTATCCAACTATTAAATTCGTAACGCTTTTGCCAAGGGATTGTGGGTAGTCTAGGCCTGCGCTGCTGGCTTTATGGATGTTTGTTTGTGATGTGTCTCAGCCGCAGGTCCCTTTGCAACTAAGGGAATAGCCCATTACAGGGCACTGTGTTGGATGTGTGGGTGATGTTGCGCCTAACTGGTGCTGTTGGTGTGTCTACCGGTGGACGGTTTTGTGGTGGTGAGTATTTTGATATCTCCTTTTGGGGCTGC
Organism: Triturus cristatus; assembly: GCF_964204655.1. Taxonomy (NCBI): domain Eukaryota; kingdom Metazoa; phylum Chordata; class Amphibia; order Caudata; family Salamandridae; genus Triturus; species Triturus cristatus. Next base: position 727,899,930 of record NC_140592.1, on the reverse strand, counting down.
CAGCATAGCACAATCAAAGTCAGAAGGGAGATGTGTACCGCTGTGCGTGTTTGCACTCAAAAGTGTAATCACAGTCGGCCAGCCACAGTAGCCCAAAAGAGGAGACATAAGTAGAAACCTACACAGCCTTTTCAAGGCACTGGATACTGCCTGCTGCTGTTTATTTATACCAAGTGAGGAGAGAACAACTGGAAAAGCATCACGGTGGGTTACATAGGCAGAGCCCATGGAACTTATTGAAGGCACACATGTCTCTTAATATCCCTGGGAGAGTGGCTAATTTGATCACCAGTTTGCTTCCCAAGCTCCTATAACACATTCAAAAGGCTTCCAGATGTGGACTCCCATATATGGAGAATCTCCATTAGGTGAGCACTAGCCGGTAGGGCCAGGCTGGTAAGTCTAAATCAGCTGTTACCAAAATTCTCAAACCACACTTCCTCCCTTCCTTTTCTCACTGTCTATATTTCCATCCATCCAATTCTCTCTGTCTCCTTCTCTCCTCTCGCCTCCCTCTCTCTCCTCTACCTCTCTCCTTCCTTCTCTCTCTAGAAGTCCCCCGTGCCAGCCGCAATTAACCTTGTGGAACTGAAAGTGACAGTGGCACCAGCAGCGGCCTTGGGCTTTCAAAACTGGCATCCAATTGCTCTAACCCACCTGGAAGCTGCCCGATGGAATAAAAGGTCAGTCCGGGCCTGCTAGCCAGGTCAGGATGAAAGTCCTTTCCAAGCTCATGCCCTCCGCATCCCACGGTGTGACACACAATGGTTGACTAGCTACTGCCCTGGTAGAAAAAAACTGCTCAGCCCCATGTCCATCATCCCTATACACAAGTCCAAACCTGCATTTCATATCCCTGGGTCCACTGTAGTGCTGGGTGTAAATGAAGTAGAATTCTCTTTCCGTTCCTTTCCTTCTTAACCTTCCCCCCAAACATTTGACTGCATGGCAACACATGAATCTTAGCACAGGGCAAAGAAGAAGACTAACCAGCGCAATGATGTCAAGGCAACCAGTTTTTTTTTTTTAAAGCATTGGTAAATCTAATCTGTTGTGCTTTAATGTGCAACGGATGTACACAAAGACCTTTAAAAAATATGTTTAAATACATTGCATGACCAACTACTGTCTATTACATTCAAGTCTACTGTATTGGCTTTGCAAATGCTGAGAAAAAAGGAGCGAAAACTTATTATTTCTGTATATAATGCATATAGGAGATACAAATTGAATGTGGCAAACAGAATGATTGAGTGCATTTTTCAGATGTAAAATAGTATCATATGCATTTGAAAGGGAGCACTTCCTGGAAGGTGGAATGTGACACCAAAGAGCCAACATTATGAGGTGAGAGTAATACTCCTCAAAGTGAGCAAAAACCTACTCTATATGCAGTTTAAGCAGCTGGTAACAATAGGTCAGCAGACAGCTGCACTGTCAAGTCAGATCTAAAATAAAAACCTTAGATTTACCTTTCTATAATGTATTATCAGTACTTTCAATTGCTCGCTCACTCTAATATAAAAATATTAAAAACCTTCTAAACGTTTTGTACAGAAGCAGGTCAGTTCTATAAAAAATATTGTGAACTTATTGTCCGTTTCATTCTTTTGGAATAATGAGGAATGCCGAGCAAACCAATCCATCCTCCCAACATATAGAGTACAGGGAATGATACTAGGGCAAACCAACAGAAGGCCTCCATGGGCCAAAGCAAAACTAAAGACAGAAGCAGCTAAAGTAAACACAGCATTAGAAATGGATCCAACAGTCCCAACTAGTGCTAGCTGAGCTGAAACCCTTAAAGGTGAAGAGCAAAAAATGTCTTAACAGATGACTGTAAATTAGTTTGTATAATGTTCAATCCAGAGAAAGGGGAGAGGATGTGGCCTAGCGGCTAGGGTGGTCGATCTCAAATCTGGAGAACCGGGTTAGAGTTTTGGCAATGACGCTCAACATCCTGTGATTCTGGGCAAATCACCTAATCTCCCCATGCCTAACAAAAATGAATGTGTGCTTGTGTAAACACAACTGGTGCTCATGTAAAGTGCTCTGATACCCGATACCTTCTGGTCACGTTTGCGCTATATAAAACTGCGAGGAAAAAAAAAAGAGGCTGTTCTACGGACAATGGTAGGCTTTCTTAGGTCTGGGTTTCAAACATGTCGTGGAAGCTTTCAATCCAGAAAGGGTAAGGTACAGCCCACTTAGTTATATGTTCAGCCAGAGCTATTGGCTTTGCCAATGTTTTTAAGCTATGTTGCAGAGCAGCGTGGCTGCTGTGCAGCATGTTGAAAAGTTATAATAAAAAAGTGTTATAAGCATTTTTGTTACCTTATATATAACCAAGACATTATGTACAACTTGAACTACCCTATTAAAAAAAAAATGAACATAACAAATTTCTTCTAGTTTTTTTTTGTCCTTGCAATGCTGGCAACTTTTTTTTACCAGTTATAGCCTTTTTTGTTATGGGGCGTGGACATAAACAACGGGAGTGTGTAGGTTGGGAAATAGTACCTGAATTACAACAGGAGCAGTGGACGGACAATAGTGAAGAATCCACAGACGCCAGATTCCGATGTCAGACGGCACTTATGGCAATGGACCTCATTAGAAACTGTGTGGACAGCGTCAGAAATCAGTATAATATATATGGAAGCATTGAAGTCAGAGAAAGAGAATGAAACATGGAGGTAAGAAGGTGTGTGTAGGGGTAGAAATAAACATTTGCGAAAGACAGAGTTAGTTAGTATGAGAGGACAGCAATAGAATATAAAGAATGATACCCAGAGGAAGGACAAAGCAAAGGGTGAAAGAGAAAGAGAAACGAGAAAGAGGGAGAGGGAGAGAGAGAGAGAGAGAGAGAGAGAGAGAAAGAGCGAGAGAGAGGGAGAGAGAGAGGGAGAGAGAGAGAGAGAGAGAGAGCAAGAAATAGTGTATGTGCTTGAGAGAGAGATGGAGGAAGCGAGAGAGAGAATGAGTGAAACAGAGAGGGGAAACAGATAGTACGAGTCAGAATGAGACTGACTACAGGAGAGGTTTAAAAAAACAGAGGACGAGTGCCTGGGTGATGGTCAGACAGAGAAAGAGCTTCAGCAATTATGTACATAATGCTTATAATGCAAAGTGTTTCAGGGCCTGTGTTTTTACTCTTTTAATGCAAACCTCCCATGAAACAAATAGAAACTGTATTATAGGGCTTTGGGGGGGCGGCCGACCAGCGGGAGGCTCGCCCTCCCGGGGGGTTTTGGGCCGGGGGGGGGGGGGGCAGCCGGAGCACGGGGGCAGACTTCCGGGAATTGGGCTCCTTGGGCGTTTTGGGCTGGTTGCGCTCCTGTTGGGCTGGTGGGGTTTATAGCCGGCCATTTTGTGTGGCGATCCACCATTTCGGTGGATTGTGACACAATAGCCGGCTGGGTTGGTTGGTGCAAGCTTTGTTCGCGAGCGTGGTGGGCCGAGAAGGTTGCGGTCGGCACTTTCGGGGCTTCAGGGGCATAGGCACTGTTCGGTTCCCTCCGCGGCTTGTGACATATTTCCGGTGTGCAGTGAATACCGGCGATGGCGCGGCAAGACGATCCAAGGGTGGTGGAGGCCCTCCGCCTCCTCGCTGAAGCGGGCCGCACGGATTTGTTGCGGCCCGACGCTAAGGTGAGGCTTCAAAGGCGCGCGGCGAGCGGAGTCGCCGCGGCGATCATCGCGTGCGACCCGCCATGCGCACGGCAGCGGGTGGCGGCGGGGGGGCGTGGCGTGGCCGTGGGGGGACGGCAGCGGTACCGGTGCGTCGGAAGCGGGGGGGGCGGCGGGGCGGGGCACAGCGGCCCGTGATGCAGTTTGTTGGGGGTGGGGGGGAGGTTCTCAGTGTGCGTGGGGGGCTGGTGAGGTGGGGCAAGCAGAGGGGGAGGGTGCCCGGGAGGAAGGCGTGCGAATGGGGGGAAGGGGGGAGTGACAGCTGGGGGGACTGGGGGTGGGGCCTCTCCCTTATTGACAGAGAGCTCGGAGGAGGGGGAGGGAGAGGTGGGCAGCGGGGGGGGCGCCCGGCGGGCAGCAGGGCGGTGCGCAGATGGCGAGGACACGGAGCTCGGTGGGGGGGGAGAGGAGCAGGACGGGGGGGCCGGGGGGTGGGTAGAGGTGGTGGACGGGTGGGGGGTGGGGAAAGGCAGGGGCGGTGGTCGCAGAGGTGGCGTGCGGGAGGTCAGGCGGGGCAGCGGGGGGGGGGGAGGACCTGGGGGGGAGCAGGGGGGACACACGGGGGAATGGCTTGGGGCACGGGGGGGTTGGGGGTGGGGTGGGGGGGATGGGTGCGGAGCAGGGGGCGGGGCGGTACGGCGGGAATTGGAGGCACTGGAGTGGAGTGAGGGGGAGGAGGGTGCGGGATGGGGGGCGGGAAGTGGGGGCATGGCGGTCGTCCCCTGCGCGGCGGGGGGGGTCATTCATCATGGGTCGGGAGGGGCGGGGGAGCGTGGGGGGATGCGGGAGGGTGGGGGGCGGGCCATTGTAACCCCGGCATGTTGGACTCCACCTATTTGTTTCCACAGGACAGGCTGGCGAGGTGCTTGGGAGAGCTGCATGCGGCTCCAATCCGCCATGGGGATGGGCCGGCTCTCCCTCATGCGGCGGTCGCGCTCCAGCGAGGGACCCGTCAGCGGTGGCGCGAGAAAGGCGGACGGTAGGTCCCCGCCAACCCCACCCCAACGGGTAGATGCGGCCACTGGGGGACGGGGGCAGGGGTCCGTCCGCTTAGATCGGGACCCGGAAGATCGGCATACCAAGCGGCGGAGAGAGAGTGTGGACCTTAGTGAGCTGCTGCACACGTGTAGGGAGCGGGCTGGTCTGAGCAGGCTGGAGCCCGCGGAGGGCGGCCTGTGGCAGGACAGCGGGGTGGATGACGAGGATGGGAGAGTGTCACTGGATTATGAGGAGGAGAGTGAAGAGGAGGGGGAAATCCAGGAGCGGGGGGGAGGGGAGCGGAGTAATGCCTTGTCTAGTACATTTCAGGAGGCGCCCCAGCGGGGCAAAGCGGCGAGAGTGACGGCACCCCTGTTCCACTGGTGAGGCGGCGGGATCCGGTGCGGACGCCGACCTTGACGCCAGGTAAGGCGGAGAACGGGGCAGGGAGGGGTTCCAGGGGGGACATGCGCACAGTCGTGATTGGCACGTTGGCGGGGGGGGGAGGGGGGGGGTGCGTCGGAACAAGGGCACGTACGTGTGCGACGCAGGGGTGGGAACGGACGGCGCAGTTCCAGCGGGAGGCTCCACGGCTCCGGACAAGGATGGGGAGAAGGGGAAGGGTGGTAAGGAGGGGAAAGAGAGCCATGAGCTGCCGGTGCGTAAGCTGCCCTATATGGGCAATGCGAAACCCTTGGGGGCGCATTTGTCGTTGGCCACTAAAGAAAAGATTTGGAAAGGGGACTACGTGGACATCCTGAAGCTCTTGCATAGGGAGCCGACGGCGAAGGAGGGGTCCAAAGAGGATGAACAGGAGTTAGCCAAGCGGCCAAGAGTGCCCATGAATATAGAGAATTGGTACGCGGGGTTTTTGATTTTCGCCAGTGTTTACTGCGAAAAATATCCATAGCGGTCCGTTGCCCTTTTTAGGTCTCGCCTGACCCAGCGCATGCGCTGGTCTGGCGAGACATTTTGTGAGGGCTCCAAAAAGTGCTACCAGGCCAGCCTAGAGCTACAGTGCATGTGCGTGGGCGCGCGCTTTACCGTGATTACTTTCACTTTCGCGGCCACTTTGATGTTCTCCGTGAGGCTCTTCCCGTCCTCTATTCTGATGGTGGTGGAGTATGCAATCTTCTGTCACTGCCAAAATTACATCAAGACTGTAGCTGAACATGTGAAAATATACTTTGTTTCCTTAGTGTAAGTATTACACCAGTAGCTATCAACTTGCTCTCCTTTTATGTGCATGGCTTGAGATCTCAGTGAAAATAGACATTGTTATTTTATTTAATTGTAAAATGTTCTTTTGCTTCCATTGACCTGGAGGCTAATGATAGGGAATTTAAATCCTGATCAATATTTACTTGCATTTCTTTAGTGTAGTTCTACTAGACATGCTGATATTTGCAGACATATTCTTCAGCTGCTACAGCACGATGAACATGTCATATTTTAGTAAGCACAATCCTATTATTATCAAACTTTCTTGATTTAGAACAGGTATGGTCCTGGTAATTTGAAAGCATAAACACTGCAGACATGTACAATTACTAGGGCTCTCAACTTTTTGTTTTACTGATATTCAGAGATAAATAGAGAAAGACAAATATCTATTTTCCGGTCTGTATTTATTTTTTAATACGAAAAGTGGGTTATCCTTGTATGATTCTCACTATTGTCAATCACAAATGCTAGATTAGTAGGTATGCAGATTGACAGGTAGGGTTTTTTTGTTTTTAAAGAAAGAATATTTCAAAATGAGGCTTAGCTAAGTACAGATATACAGCTGATTATGCTGTTCTATAATGCAAATATTTTCAGATGACAGTATAGTACTGTATATAATTAAAAACATTCAAATGTGAATATAAACATATTAGTTAAATAAATATGGAAATATACCCACCGCTGCTTCATTTACAGACTAAACATAAATTAAGGCTGGATAAATACACACAGAAATGTAAAACAAAAAAATCACAAAACTGTAAGCCCTAACAATAAGATACAGATGTTGGCAAGCTTTTTAGCATGTGGAATACATTACCTCATGCCTGCAATACTGTGATATTGCTACCATAGATGTCTGTGGTGAACATTAAGTTTGCAGGTTTCGCCTTTCTCTTAGAAGATCATTGCAAACCTCTCCACTGCATAGGCTGATAGGAGAAATGTCTCTTAGCAAAATGTAGTTCTAGCATCTTAGCTTTGGCCAGCAGAATTAGGAGAGGGTTCTATAGGGCCTCCATTCTGAGGCACTTGACTCAGGAAATCAGGATTCAGTAGTGAAACCTTTTCCGTTCTTGATCCTGTTAAGTGTCTGCAGGTGGATTTTGTTAAGCTTGTCCCTGGATTTCTAACAAAGAATGGGCCAGCGTGAAAGTGCTAATGTCTGGGCTGCTTTTTTCTGGTCCTGTGGACCGAGACAGGACAACAACAAAAAAACAGGCCACACACTGGCCCTTTCAGATTGGCCCATCTTTCAGTGTCATGCTGCTGAAAGGGACAGTCCAACGCTAAGAAAGGATAAAACAAGCATTGGCATAGCCAATAGGTCTCGCCTTTGGGGCCTTATAAGTGTTTAGCCATGCAACAGTTGCATAACTAAACACTTATAAGGTCCCAAAAGCGAGACCTATTGGCTATGCCAATGCTTGTTAAGTACATGGATGTAGTCCGGAGGGCACAAGTTACCTATGGGGGTAACGCGTGGTCACATTACGATGAGGAGTTTCGGGCGCGTTTGGCCTGGGATACGGAGGCGAAATGGGGGGGGGAGATCGATTCGGATCTGTACCAGCAGACCATGGGGGGGGGGGCAAGTTTTGGCAAGATGATCTATACGGCGAGCGGGTTGCCCCTGGCACCCCGCCCCTTTCCCAGCTGCCCCACCCGGGGGGGGGGGGGGGGGGGGGCAAGGCGACAGTACCGGCGGGACCCCGGTGAGGGCATGCTGGGACTTCAACAAAGGTCTTTGTACGCGGCAATATTGCAAGTTCAGGCATGAATGCTCGAAATGTGGGAAACGTCACCCGGTGGTGCAATGCTGGGGGACGGGAGACAACCAAGGGCAGCAGCCCGCTCCGGTGGGACAGCAGGCGATCAGTCGGGGAGGTCGGGGGGGACAAGGGACTGTGGGAAAGGGCTTGTACGCCGGTTAGACTGGATCGGTTGGAACCCCTGCTGGCATCTTATCCACGGACCGAGGACGCGGGGCTGTTACGGCGGGGTTTCCGGGAGGGTTTTCGGCTGGGCTACGAGGGTCCGCACATCTCCCGGTGGGCTGAAAACTTGAAATCGGTCGCGGCACAGAAGTCGGTGGTACGGGAGAAATTGGACAGGGAGGTACGGGAGGGGCGGATGGTGGGGCCGTTTGGTGGGGCGCCGATCCGGGGTCTGATAATCTCGCCCATTGGAGTGGTGCCAAAGAAGGAGCCGGGACAGTTTCGACTGATCCAGCATCTGTCATGGCCGGAGGGGGCGTCGGTCAACGATTACATTGCGACGGAATTGTCATCAGTTTCGTACGCATCAGTGGACGTGGCGCGGCGTTTGGTGACGGCGGTGGGTCCCGCCGCACTCATGGCGAAGTGCGATATAAAGTCGGCGTTCCGGTTGTTGCCCGTCCACTCGGATGACAATCAACTGTTGGGTATACAGTTCGACGGCGCCATTTTTGTGGACAAAGCACTGCCAATGGGGTGTTCGATTTCTTGTGCTTTGTTTGAGCGCTTCAGTACCTTCTTTCAGTGGGCATTTGCATGGCACACGGGGAAGGCGGCGATGACGCACTAGCTGGATGACTTTTTCCTGGTGGGATTGCCCGGTTCGGCGGACTGCCAGCAGCAGCTGGACAGTTTTACGGAGCTCATGGGCTACCTGGGTGTGCCCCTGGCGCCAGAGAAGACACAAGGTCCCAGCACGGTGCTGTCGTTTTTGGGCATTGAGCTAGACTCAGTGGCCATGGAGGCCCGGTTACCGGAGGAGAAGAAGTTGGGCATGCTGGGTTTGGTGGACGACATGTTGGGGCAGCGGAAGGTGACGGTGCGGGAGGTGCAGGTTCTTTTGGGACATTTAAATTTCGCTTGCCGGATGGTGCGGGCAGGTCGTACGTTTTGTAGGAGGTTGGGGCGGGCCCTGGCGGGAGGTACATTGCCGCATCATCATATGCGATTGTCCGCGGGCACGAAAGAGGACCTACGTATGTGGCGGGCGTTCTTGGCGCATTTTAATGGGATCCCGATGGCTCCCCCAGAGGATTGGGAGTGGGATGTCACCATCTCTTCGGATGCGGCGGGAGTGGATGGTTTCGGTCTTTTTTGGCAGGGGAGGTGGTGCGCAGAGGAATGGCCGCCACATTGGCAGGGCGGAGGGAGGAGCATCGCGTTTTTGGAATTGTTCCCGTTGGTGGTGTCGGTGACGGTGTGGGCGCGGGTGCTGGCGCACAAACGCGTGATTTTCAAGGTGGACAACATGTCAGTGGTGCATGTCGTCAATCGGCAGTCCGCTAGAGATCCGCAGGTGCTCAAGTTGTTGCGGGTGTTTGTGCTGCGTTGTTTGGAGCATGATATCTTGTTTCAGGCACGGCATGTGCCGGGGGTGGACAATGACATTGCGGATGCTTTGTCTCGTTCACAGTGGCAGAGGTTCCATGGGCTAGCCACGGAGGCGGATGACTGCAAGACGCCAGTGCCGGAGGGGATGTGGTCGGTAGGAGAGAAAGGGTCGTACAACTGGTAAGAGGGTCGGTGGCCAGGTCGACGTGGAGGGCATACGAGCAGGCGTGGTGGGAGTTTGTGGACAGTGGGGCGGGGTGGCAGGGGTATCGGGGGTTTCGGTGTCAGCAGGTGGTGCAGTTCATGTTGACATTGATGGACAAGGGCATGTCAAAAGCGACAATTGCGGGAAAGTTGTCGGCCATAGCGTTCATGGGGAAGTTGTGGTGGGGCTATGCGCCGTCGGTGGGGGAGTTGGGCGCACGCTTACTGGAGGGTTGAGTGCGAGAACGGGGGGCCACGGCTCGTCAGCGTTGGCCTATCACAGGGAGCATGCTAAGAGGGGTGCTTCAGCGCCTGCCTCCTTTCTGCCATAATCAGGAGGAGATTCTTTTGTTTTCCACCCTTATGTCGTGGATGTATTTTGGGGCGTTCAGGGTGTCCGAGCTGGTGGGGCACAGGGGGAAGTCTGGGGTGTGCTCGGAGGCTGTGGAACTGCGGGCCGGGGAGGTGGCGGTTCGCTTGCAGCGCTCAAAGACGGCTCAGTGGGGTGAGGGGACCTGGGTGTTTCTGGGGCCCGCGTTGGAGCAGGACATCTGCCCGGCGGTGTGGGGGTGGCGGTTGGCATCTCGGTTGCGGTCAGTGGAGGGTGAAATATTTTGCCGGGTCGCGGGGGAACGGGTGACGGCGGCCCAGCTGCTGTGGGTCCTACGGCACGCCCTGCTCGGCATGGGGGTGGAGCCGACATTGTTCGGGACACATTCCTTTCGGATCGGGGCGGCAACGGATGCGGCTCGCCAAGGGTGGGGGAGGGAGGACATTATGCGTCTGGAGAGGTGGAAGTCGGACTGTTACCAGACATACGTTCGGCCGCAGGCTGCAGGTGGGGGGGGGGGGGGGAGAGTAGGCGGGGTACTCCCTTTGTGCTGACATGTGTCTCTTTCCAGGTGCGGTGGCGGGGCCGGACGTGGCCGGGTTGTCCATCCTCATCCTGGGCCACTCTTTCATCAAGCGAGCGGAGCGATATGAATGGGACAAGAGCAGGAACCTGAATTTAGAGTTGGATCCTAGGTTGTTTCGATGTCAGTGGCAGGGGCAAGGGGGTATGAGATGGCATGAACTTTTTCCGGTATTGAACAGGTTTGTCAAGGGGGGAGTGTGTCCTGATGTTTTGGCAGTGCATTTAGGGGAGAATGATTTGGTGCAGTGCAAGGGCCTGGCGTTGTTGAAGCAGATGAAAAGGGATCTGCTGGAGATTCGGTCACAGTGGTCAGGTTGCTACGTAATTTGGTCAGAATTCATTCCGCGGAGAATCTGGAGGGGGGCTGCGCGCCCGGCGGCCATAGATAGGGCACGCCGGAAGATTAACAGGGACATGCGGGTTTTTTGTGACAGGGAGGGGATAGGTAGGATGGAACACCCGGAATTACGCTATGCGGCAGTGTACTTCTTTAGAGAAGACGGGGTGCACTTGTCTCGGTATGGCATGGAGCTATATATTATTCAGATGAAGGAGGCATTGGACAGGGCAATTGGTGTGTGCAGGTACCCGAGACGTCAGGAGGCCTAAAGGGGGGGTCGAAAGCCGGCAGTTCCGACTTTCGAGTGGCGTTTTTCCTAGGTCATGGGGGACATATACTGAGTTATGGTTACGGTGGGGTAGGACATAAGAAGTTACCTAGTTAGGTAGGGTAGGAAAGTTAGGAATTGTAAGTTGTGTTATGATTGTTGCAGGGGGAGAAACAATTTTAGGGGAGGGGGTGGGGGGCCAGATAGGAAGGCTATATTTAGTGAGGATTCGTTTTATACGGCACAGGCCAAGGGATGTTTTTATGTAAGGTGCACCTGTTTCCAATAAAGCGGTCTTTTTCACACCAACAAGCTAGCCTGTGGTCTGGGCTGCCCCCCCCCCCCCGTAGGGCCCAAAGCTGTAGTGCGGTTATATATTTTGAAATGTTTTATATTGCGACAGACCCTCTAACCTGAAATTTTACACACTGCAATTCTGCCTCAAATACCTGCCCCCTTCAATCCCCCAATGCATACACAGATTACAGTTCCTTACTGGCCACAGGCTAGCGCTCTAAAGGCACAGGAACCACGACTGCGTCTCACCTCGCCACTCGTTCCGCCAGGTGTGACATCCAAAACACTCACACACACACACACACTCCCCCTTGAAAAGCAGTCCAAAACAAGCGCACACCCTACCAAAATAAATACAAAACAAACCAGCCCACAAAAATCACAAAGGCTTAAATGAGGATAGAGAACGTTAAAGTCTGATAAAACAAAAAACAATGTCTTGCTATTTTTATCACAAAGACACTTGAAACTATGATTAGAAAGCATTAAAAGCTTAAACATTCTCCATTCCTTGTTAAATGTGATGAATTGGCAGCAGCAAAGGAAAAAGCATATGCGTACACATTGATATTCTAAGCAAGTGTGGCAGGAGATGAGGGAGGAACAGGTACCTGAGTGGGGGGGGGGGGGGGGGGGGAGTACTAAAGGGTAGAGCAGGACTTGGGTAGAAGGAGGAGCGTCATGTGTCTCAAGAGTATGTGCAAGGTACAAACAGTATGGCGAAAGAGGGGCAGTCTGCAGTGACTTAACTGCGGTGTGGATAAGCAAGTTATATGGAGTGGAGGGGCAGAGTGTGAGTTGGCAAGAAGGCCCGAATATGTGGGAAAGCCAGACAGATGGTAATGCAAAGTAAAATACGTTTGGCAGGGGGCAGGAATGGACAGGGATGCTGGGCAGTGGAGCATAGTTTATTTGGGTGCAGACTCTTTGCTGGGTAGTGGAGTGAACTATCTAAGGGATGGGAGGAGAGATTTTAAGTGGAGGACGGTGTCTAAGAGACACAGTGATTGGGTTGCTAGCAGTGTCTGGAGGAGGGACAGTAAAGGTTGGAGAGGCAAAGGAGACAAGTGGTTTGGTGTAGGTTGGTGTGCCACAGTGTGTGGCTGAGGGAAAATCAGATTTCACTGGTTGGGAGCACATAATAAGGTGGAAGACTGAGCACCCCAGTTACAGGGGCCTAGAGTGGGAGCAGTGAGTGAGGATGAGGTGGAATTAATGTCAGTATCTGGTGGATGGGCATCAGTGACCTGACGGCTCGCAGAGTAGGGGGCAGTGTCTACAGTGTAGGGGGCAATGTCTACAGTGTAGGGGGCAATGTCTAGAGTGCGGGGCACACTGCTTTGGGAGAGAGAAGCCCGGGTAAGGTAGGTCAAGGAGAGCAAAGGCCGGGGTGCAGTGACTAGCAGCTGGGTGAAGGACCGTTTGCAGCCGGTGTGAGGAGGGCGGGTATTGATGAGCTGTGCATGCCAGACATAGTGCGCCCACCTGGATAAACTGAATGGCGAGTGCAGACTTGCCAACGTTGCCACCGCCTACCACCACTAGTCAGTACTTCTCCACTGAGCCATCCTTCCAGTGTGCTATGTAGTAGGGAAGCCATCCTGGCGCTGCCACAGGGGCTACAGTGCAGAGGGATAGAGGGACAATTCCGGAAGCCAAATCGGGCTTGTTTCTGGGCTGGCTCCGCCTGTGTTTGGCAGGCTAGGACTTGGTGTCTGGACCCACACACTCAGCCCCCTCCGCACACCTTCAATCTCGGCGCTGCTCTCGTCACTGCAGAGATAGCAGTGCAGTGAAGAGCCAGTGGTTCCATCTTAGCAGAAACCGAAAGTAGTGAATCACACAGTAGAAAATGCCGTCCGTGGGGAGGTGGAAACCCTACAATTTGCTAATACACCTAGACACTAGACATCGAGGACTACATATAAAACAGCCATAGATGAAGTCACTGTTGAAAAGTTTACCTTAAATAAGCACTGTTACTTCGGGTTCGTGCAGCAATTCATACCGGTATTAGAAAAAGAGAGGGCGGCGCCAATCATTTTGACAGACTAGTGAGTTTACAATCCACATAATTAAGAAACAAAAGAGGCAGCATGTGGTTGGTAGAGAAGGACATGCGTTTCCCACACACAGATTTGTGCTGCTGCTGTCCGTGCTGCTTCGGTTGTGTAGGGGCGTTCGGGTCCGGAAGCATACTTTACTCCCACCCAGAGTTAGGAACGTTTACTCTTCCGCCAACAATGCCGCACTGACTGATGCACGTCATAACAACTTTGCACTGCAATTTCAAAGAGCAGTGGGATTTCAAAAGAGAAGGAAGGCGGGTTGGGGTGAACGGGGATTTATAGTTTAAAGGGGGTGCCGCGTGCAAGTTGCCAAAATGCCTGCTGATCCGGAAGACAAAAAGAAACACTTCACTTACTCTGTATTGTCAGTGCTGTCCCCATTGATGGTACAGGTGCGACGATTGCCCTGGCACCACAGACTGTCCCGGGCAGCGCCGCGGCCGCAGTCTGGATCAGACACGGACTCCTGAGTCTCCGACCGACTGGACTTCAGGCAGCAGCTGAGGCAGTAGTCATCTTGCTCATGCACCACCACTAGCACATTACGCCAGACGGGCTGGCTGCCGCATTTTGAGAGCTGCAGCAGCAGGCCCAAAGCCTGCTGGCTGTAAAAGAAGTGAAACTATGCAGCGCAGCCGAGCCCGCCTACAGACCGGGAAATAGCTTTAGCGGCTTTGAAGGGGCATGGACAACAGAGGGTCGACAAGGCACGGACATTGGGAGGGGGGTGGCGGATAAAGCACGCTGCGTGTAAACAAAAGGGGGAGTGGACAACAGAGGGTCGATAGGGCACGGACATTGGGTGGGGGTGGCGATAAAGCACGCTGCGTGTAAACAAAAGGGGGAGAGGTGTAGGAGAGGAGGCACTGCAGCGACTTTCTTTTCAGTTAGCAATGGACATAAAACAAAAAAATAAATGTTAAAAAGCGCTTTCTCAAAAAAAAGTGCCTAGTGTCACGCCGCCAGTGAAGCCTCCAGTCTGGCGAGAGCAGCGTATTCGTGCTGCTAACGCCAGGCGAGACCTAAAAAGGCACCCCGCTTTATGTCGCCTTGATAGATTTAAAAACTGCATTTGACAAAGTGGACAGAGGGAGAGTGTGGCAAAGCTGTCTAACTGAGGCATCTCGTAAAATCTGCTCAGAGACATTAGAAGCCTATACACAGGAATGTGGGTAAAAGTAAAAGTAACATCTAGTAGAGTCACTACCGATAAAATCAAGACCTATTCAGGAGTAAAGCATTAGTGTATCCTTGCACCACTGCTCTTTAATTTATACCTGGTGGACATAAACAAAGCGCTGGGGTCTGCACGTGCTTTTCCTCCCAAATTTTCTGGCTGCCACATACAATGCCTCCAGTGCACAGATGATACCCTATTATTCAATCACACTGCAGTACGGCTGCAGCAATCTCTGGCGGCCCTTGTCCGTTATTGTGAGGAGTTATTGAAGTTAATTATACCAAAACAAAAACCATGGCTTGTGGAGTCAGAAACAGATATGCTCTCAAATTCAATTTCTCAATGAACAATGTGGTTCTGGAACAAGTGACAAGCCTTAAATATCTGGGCATCCATTTTAACAATTGCTGCTCCCATTTTACACATCTTTGCTACTTAAAGGACTCATCCTTGTCAGGACAATGAGTTTTAAAAAACTGGCTTCTAGGATAAGCGGCCCCAATTAAACGGCCCTGTGTAAAGCAATTAACACCAAATGTATTCCCACACTCTTGTATGGCTCGTACCTCAGCTTAGCTGGACAAAGTGCAAACAAGATGTTACAGGCGTTTATCCAACCTCCCATATGTAGCACCATCCTCACAGATATGGCTGGAAATTGTTCTTCATAAGCAATCTATAATGTCAAAGGACCACTTTTTGGGATATTACACAAATCATACAACCTGGGTCTCTGAAAGAAGTGATAAGGCAAGGTTTCCAAGACAAAAAACTTCTGTGGGAACCTTACTTGAGGGAGGCAAAGGAAGCTCTAGATGCGTCGAATATCTTTGATCACAACTTAACCCCGAAGCTCACTGCAAAATTGTTGTTAAAAATGGCAAAGATTCAATCGGGAATTGATGACAAACTAGAACTGTCTCAAAAAGCCCAAGCCAGTTTATGTGAGTCTTTGTATCGAGAGCCAAGAAAAGCGGTGTGCTTAGCCTGCCCCATGAAACTGCCCGTTAAAAAAGAACTGCTGAGGCTGAGGTGTGGTCTAATTCCACTAAAAGGCTATAAATTTGGGCAGTTAACAGAATCTACAGAACAGCACTGCCGCTTATGTAATTACAAGAAGGAAAGTGTTTTGCATGTTATAAGCGTGTGTTCAGCCTTGAAAGTTTAAAGATGCTACTGGCTAAAACCCCTGTTTCCTAAACTCGCCTTAAGACAATGCGACACGGCTGTCATCGCATGTTTGGGCAATGTGAACCTGCAGCTATCAGACAGATGTGTGAAATCCTTCAGAGAAGCTCTGAAGCTACTGAACTGATAGCCGGATAGTTTTTTACTGTCCTACTCATTGGTGACTCATTATCCCTGTTAGCCATTTTAGCTGTACTATTTGGGCTCTTTGACTTTTTATTTTTTCAAATACATGTGCAGATTATAGTTAAAATAGTTTTTCTTATGAAATTGCATCTGTATCTGTTCTTATCCATATTATAGTTTAGCATGGTGACTTTAGATCGGCAACAGTGCCTCATTTTAGATCTCATTGCACCTATCATTGCATAAAGTATAATTAGCTGGGGTGGCCATAGTTCATCCAGCACCAAATGTTATTAGTAAACCTCAGCCAAAATGAATTATGTTCCTTTTTAATGAA
Source organism: Triturus cristatus (assembly GCF_964204655.1). Taxonomy (NCBI): domain Eukaryota; kingdom Metazoa; phylum Chordata; class Amphibia; order Caudata; family Salamandridae; genus Triturus; species Triturus cristatus. The sequence goes on along the minus strand of NC_140592.1, from coordinate 727,883,781 downwards.
TCGGGACATTGCACTTTATCAATAACCCATTTTGTCTATTGACCTTTTAACTGTTGGAATGGCACAAACCTTACATAATAGGAGTAGGTTGTTACTTTGGCTGAATTTGAGGGGCCCTTTGTAGGTCTCGCCTGAGCCAGCGCATGCGCTGCCCTGCGAGACATTTAGTAAGTGGGTTTTCAAAGTGCTACCACACGCTTTTGCTGGCCTCAAGCTTGCAGTTACGCACGCGCGCGTGCATGCGCGCAGCCGCCATCTGGCTTTCCTCCGTCATGGGTCACTAAGTACATCGCTCGCGGACACCCTTACAGCCCGCGATCGCGAGTCACTTTCACGGCCGCGCGGCCAATGCTTGTTTTTTAATGTAAATTAACGCTTACATGCCACATTTGAGCACCGCGCTTAAAGCAGTCAAGAGCAGGAGTCCACGAAACCAGGGGTGTCCAACCTAGGCCCAGGTTAGCTGGTTCGACAGCAGAATTTTCAACTGCCTTTTTAATGTATATTTATTTTTAATTCCTCTTAAATTTATTTGATTTAAATTACATTTTGTTATGCTTCTGAATATGTGACATGCATGGAAGGCCTCCTGGGCATATGTTGCACACCCCTGCTTTACGTGCGGACAATTGCATTCCAAACTTCACAAGGAAACCTAAGCATGGATGATGGCGGTCGCATGACGACTCGTTGGCAGAAGTAGGTCAGAGTATTAAGTGGAGAATGCTACAGCAACGCCGCCATTATGTGACCCTTTACACCGCATTAGGACACTTTTATTATCGAACTTCAGACCTCATAAAATACCAATTTGCCACTTTGCTGTACACTGAAAAACGTTTGAGCTTCTCTGCAGACGTCCTGTCCCCCACAAATATATAGCTTGTGTACATGTTGTGTGGCTTTCGGCATCCCTGCAACCCCCGCTGGGGGTAGAAAGCGCCTTGCTATTCATTTTCAGTTCTGCCCATTACGCTGCAGTGTGTTTTTAGTTACTCGCATCAGACTTTCGGCTATTGTATCTACTGCGTGCCTTGAACCGAGTGATTCATGCTCCGAAATCATAGGCCTCGCAGTGCAAATTAAAGGTTATTAATGTGGCGCGCTGAGCTTCTGGCAACACTCGAGTGGCCCCGCTGCTGCTTCTGCGCACTCACGCGCCCGCTCACTCACCTTCCGCGGTGGCGGCGCTGGCGCAGGACAGCAGGGGTCACTTCAGATTCCCTGAATTGATTAGCAACTTTTATAATTGGGGAAATAAGGCATAGTACAAGCTGTGTAATTTCACTTGCAGCCTCATCGGCACTTTCTGAAAGTGGTACCATACATAACTGCAAGGCGCTCCTTTCCATTTCATTAGCTGGCGTATAACAATAAGACTAACGCCCTTATGAAGCTTTTGTGTTGTCCATGGGTCACACAAGTCGATCTAAGAATAGCAAACGCGTTTGTAAACATTTCAAGGCCATTCAGGCCGGATTTGCACTGCTTTGTAAAGAAATGTAGCACAAGGAAGCTGTTCAAATAATCGAAAGTGCTTAGAACACGGTCCCCGCCTTCCAGTAATGACCCAGTAGGGGTCCCACAGATTCCAATAATTATTCGGTGAAGGTCCATGGCTTCCAGAAATAATTATGGAGGGGGCCACAGAAGTAAAAAGGTTAAGAACCGCTGCTTTAACCCATTGAGCTACATTACAAGATGTTCTGGAACATGTGCTGACCTGACCAGTGAATAATCGTCTATTTGGATATCACAGTTTTGGAGCATACAACGTTATTGCAACAATACAGCCAATAGATCCTGTTATAGCTACAAACCGCGCCAAAAACAAGATTTTATTGGACCTGGGTAACAAAGGTTATGCTGGGCCCATATCTTTTTTTCTGGTAGCAAGAGCACCCTTTTCAGAATACAAGCATTGGCATAGCCAATAGGTCTCGCCTTTGGGACCTTATAAGTGTTTAGTCATGCAACAGTTGATGTTGTTGCACCAAGGATATTGTGCTGCATAACTAAATACTTATAAGGTCCCAAAAGCGAGACCTATTGGCTATGCCAATGCTTGTTATACCTAGGTGTTCACTACCGCACTGTGCACTTTACCAAATTAGGTTCCCAAGGGAGTTCAGTGCTGCTTGTTGTATAGATTGATTGTGTTGCACTGTTTTTAACTTTGTGCTTTCTGTTTTATCCAGACAGCTGTTTTGATATTGTGATGGATTTAAATAACTTGGCACAATAAAGTTTACCTATCTATCCATCCATCTGTCTGTCTGTATGATGCTAGCTAGTTTTTATTCAGGGGATCAGAGAATATACATCTCCTGCCTTTGCTGTCCCGGGAAGGAGTAGATCATGGAAACTAGAGCACTTTCATTGACACAGGAACAAATACTATACTACAGATCTGATACTTCAAGAGCAGATATTAATGGGATACATTTTTACTTGAAGAGAAAAAACAAATGCAATCATGCTTTTCTTAACCATGCAGATATGATATACATCAGTCTTTTAGTTTCCTCATAAAGTAGTGAATGACATGGAACTGCTACTGTGGTGATCTATGATGAATTGGCAGTAGCTCCTTTTTACGCTCCTAGAGCCTTATCATGGGCGGTTAAAAGATATCTGAGATACACGATCCATTCGAATTTGAAGTTGAACCGAGACGCGTGTTGAGGATATTACTGTGAATACTGTGAGCAATTATGCTTTTTCGGAAATTGTTCTTTAGTATTCACTCCTTGTGGGTTGTTTGGAATCTTATTGGAGATATTCAGTGACAGGTATCTTTTTCTACTGATGTCAACAACACTTTTTGGCCCTGAAGAAGTGTTGTGGCGAAACACGTGCTGCCTGTTTGCAGATGAACAATTGAGGCCCTTGGCAACATTTGTGGACATTTCAACTGTGTTTTTGGATATCGGAAAGACTCTACTGTGGCTAAGTTGCACAATAGAGGCTTGATGCAATCCTTATATCTGTGACTCTTATTGCACAATAATGTTGTGGATTAGGTCATGAATTTAAGTATTGGAAAGAATGTAATGTATAATAAAATCAGTATGTTATATACCTACTTTTCTATTTGTTATTAGTCAACGCCACTCCCAATTCAAGTACCTTTGTGGCAAGTATTAGAATCATGAGATAGGATATTATTTTCTTCATAGAGAACATTACCAATGTGTTACATCGAAAAGCAGACTGTCCCAAGCACCAGTCTGTTATTATAGGAGTATTTAATGAGAAGGGCCGGCCTTTTACTTCCAGTGCAGGAGATAAAATAAACAAAATCATTCTTAAACATATGTTAGTGCAGACGCTGTACAGTCCGGACTCTCTTTAACTTCCACAAGAGTCTACAATGCCAGCATTTTACTGAAACAGGAGCTAGCTGTCCTTCGCCAACATCATCAGCTGCCGTGAGGACATTGAACAGTCAGTGTATGACTCACAAATGGGAGACAGTAGGAGGGAGCATGAGATGCAGTTCTACAACATCATTAGTGTAGGGTTCCCGCTGTGGCCCAGCACGATCTGCACCAGTGACACGCCAGGCAGAAGCCTCAGAACTATGCTAACAGCAACAGAAAGACGGGGACGCCAAGAGGCCCAAGCTGTGCCCAAAGAAACATGAAAGAGTGCCCGGTGCTTGTGCAACCACCTCTGCATTTGAAAAGTGCAAACATTGGACTTGCCTGCCTGGACAAGAAGATGCTGGTTTGACGAGATCAAAAACAGGGGTTTAGGTGTGAACAGCCTTTCTTACTGAGTCGTGGTAGCCGTGGAAGCAGTTTAGTAATGAGACCATCCCAACTCTGCAGAGTAAACACAGCCCTCAGACCCCCATCCCCTTCACTTCTCGTGATGCTTCGGAATACAGGATGCTTCGTTTACTCTTATTGTCCGTATGCTTCGCTGAGGGTGTCTAGATGCCCTGCCTCACACCCCTGTTCCCTAACCGATTTCTACATTTCGTTGTCACGCTTACCTCTCAAACAACCCATGACACGCTCTCTTACCAAACCCGAAGCCTCTGAATTACGGTAAAATCCGAGATTTAAGAGGGCGATCCCATTAAAGTAAATGAAGGATGAACCGATTTCTGAGTGATGCAAGTTAGCAAAGAGATTGACCTTACTGTAAGCGCGATGATCTTTTTACAGTTAACATCCTCGAAAAGAGGGTGACAGACACTCACCAAACGAGGAGGAGTTGACGAGTATCATTTGCTCTTTCTACATCCATGACCACAACATCCATCGATAGCTGGCAAGCCCCTCCCAGCAATACCCTCTTCACATTCGCTGCACAGCGTGGCGGCGACAAGTTCCTCCCTGTCACCCTCCAAGGGTAGCCTCCCTCTTCTCACTCCTCCATGGGATGGCATACGTCACGACTCGCCATCCCTCGCACCTCACGACAGGATGCCCACTTCCCCTCACCCCTCTATGGGTGGTGAAACGTTTCTCTCACCCTTCCCTTCACCCTTCGGAAGATGCTCACTCCCTCCGACCCATATGCCACTCGATAGTGTGCCCTCCCCGCATACCTTGAAGACATCCCCGTAGGTGCCGCTTCCCACCCTCTGGATGAGCTCGTAGTCCCGCAGCGGGTCCTGCAGGGACACATCCCGCAGCTGCAGCAAGGGGGGCCCCGGAGGGCCACTCATGGCCCGAAAGCCGCTGGTTCCGTTTCCTCTGGGCCGCTGTCACAGAGCAGCAGGGAGAACAACACAGGGAGGGCGGGGGAGCAGAGATCCGGGAGGCGGGAACCACGAGGCCTGGCCCCCGGGGCCGAGCTTCGGCCCACAGTACAGCCCCAGAACGCCCACTGTGCCGCCCTGCTCGGTCTCAGACGCTAAGCCGGCCCCCGGCTTCGTACACCCGCCCAGGCCCGGTACAGTGCACTACCCCTGGCAACGGCAGGTTGAGACAGGATCTCCAGGCTGTCGCAGAGTGAACTGCTATTAGATCGCTTGAGTACTCGTCTGTCAGTCATTGACATAGCCACCATATATTTTGACTTTTGTATAGCAAACATTTTATATCGAGCTTCTGAAATGCAGGCAGCAGCGCTCGTCTCACCCACTGATGGCATCAGCATTAAAAGTGCACCCCACACAAATTAAATAGCCCCCCCCCCCCCCTCCAACTGCAATACTGAGATTTATGTAGCAGAGGAAGCTCTCTTCGGATAAATGCAGTACTGCATAGTAGCGGCGGTACTACCTTGCCCATAAATGCTGTTCTACTGCAGAGACAGAAGCAGAGCAATCTTATCATGAAACGGGGAACAGCTGGCAACACCTGGTAGGTGCAGTACACAATTCCTACACATACGGAGGCAGTAACTGAGATCAGCTGTAAAAGTTCCCCTCACATACGGGACCGCATGGGTACAAGACTAGCACCCCACTCCCCTATTACTGTATGACAACCTACATGAATGCGTAAATACCCAACGCCCAAACAAAGCAGCATCCTTGGAAATGAACAGGTGCATTACACACAGGAACAAGCATTGACATAGCCAATAGGTCTCGCCTTTGGGACCTTAGAAGTGTTTCGTTCTCCAGCACAATATCCTTGGTGCAACAACATCAAGTGTTGCACGGCTAAACACTTATAAGGTCCCAAAGACGAGACCTATTGGTTATGCCAATGCTTGTATTCTGAAAAAGGTGCTCTTGCTACCAGAAAAAAAGACATGGGCCCAGCATAACATTTGTTACCCAGGTCCAATAAAATCTTGTTTTTGGCCCAGTTTGTAGCTATAACAGGATCTATTGGCTGTATTGTTGCAATAACGTTGTAATGCTCCAAAACTGTGATATCCAAATAGACTATTATACCTATGCCAATGCTTGTTATATTAATCTATAGTGTAAATGATGATGGAGGTTTTCAGAACTTCAGCTCTGACTGAACACTAACCTTCATTGACATATATCTGATCTCGTCACACTGTATCCGAGTTGCAAAGCTATAATCACATCCAGTAAAGACTTGGATGCTGGACCTGACTACCCAAGAATCAAAGGTTTTGAGTAAAGCAAGAATACTCAAACCCTGGGACAACAGTAGCCACCTGTGTACTGCCCAGAGATCAGTGAGAGAGCCAGAGTCACGCAACATTAGAGTTCAGAGAATGCTGTCCATACTGGAGATATAACTCTCACAAGGATTACGATTGCGCACTCAGCTACAGAAGGAATCTATCTGCATGTGGATTCTTCAGATCCTCATATAAAGACTTTTCGGTCCCTAAGATAGTCAAGAGGTAAAATCCAGCCAAGGATTTGACTGTTGTGGGACTTTTTCCTGGCATGAGTTGCCACACCAACCAAGCCCCTAATAAACTTTTGGACCATTGGGGTGTTTTCCAATCAAAGATGGCAGCTAACTAAAGAGTATCCAACATAATCCTGGGGCATATTGTATGTAAAACTCCCCACAACAGACCAGGAGGTGTGGTGATAGCCACAGCTAACCAGAAATTTCCAAGTCTGGGTGCAACATCTAGCCCAAACACCAGAAACCAGCAGAGGCCCACGTAGGGAAGCGAGCGGGCCCCGGAGTGACGAGCGGGCAAGGTGGGAGAGACAAGCACCAGCCGCATTAGTGAAAACACACCAGCCAGGGAAAGCGGCGAGCGACATCTGGGGCCCGAAACGCAGTAAAAAGCCAAGTGGGGTGCAGAAATGAACTAGCGGGGGTGGCAGAAGAGGCCTACTGAGAGAAGCGAGCAGACCCCAGAACAACGTGCAGCCGAGTTGAGAGAGGCTAGTGGGTGGTCATGCTCGTGCAGACATACTAGCCTAGGAAAGTGGTGAGTGACCCAGGGGCCCGAGCTGGAGTAAACGACCGGCCGGTGTGCAGAAGCAAACTAGTGTGGGAGGTGGCTGAAGAGACCCAAGGCTAACCGGAGGGATCGCGAGGCCCGCTCCGCCATACTGCGGGTACAGAACATACGGCAATGCCGCGCAGCCCTCTAGGGCCCGGTACGAAGGTGGGAAACACAGTAGCCGCTGCAGTAAAGTTAAGTCCTGCATCACCCCACACATAATATACCCAGGGGGCTCGGAGGGGCACATGATAGGGTATAAAGAACACGGGCACGCCTGTAGTTCAAACAATTGCAAATAACAGTGGATTTGCCCCATCAGCGCTGGAGAGCGAAGGGAGGGTAATGAGCATCGGAACAGTGCGTAGGCAGGATCAGGAAGCCCGGGAGTGGTGCGAACAATTGCAAGTAACAGTGGATTTGCCCCATCAGCCCCGTAGAGCGAAGGGAGGGTAATGAGCATTGGAACAGCGCGCAGGCAGGATTGGGAAGCCCGGGAGTTGTGCATGCACGCGCAGTATTCACTTTTCAAGCACTGCACTTGTGCTTGTGGCACGCTGCTGCTCGCTCCCGCAAGGTGGATGCTGCCACAAGCACGAGTGCAGTGCTTGAAAAGTGAACACCAACGGCTAAAGGCCCTCCTAGGGCAGCGCATGCGCGCTGCCTAGGCGAGACCTAAAAAAGGGGTATCCAATGCTGCTTTGTAAATCAACATCAGCCCTTGCAAAAATGCTCAAATCTGCGGCACACTGCAGGATGCCATGATCAGAACAGGGCCCGAGGGGATTGTTGGGTCATGGGAGCCCGTCCTGTTATAGTAGTTCTCTAGCCTGCAGCCCACTCGTAAAAGGTCTTATGTGGCACAGTGGACAGTCCGGGCTCTGAATGCAGCCCGTAATTAGAAACCACACAAGAGACCATAATAGTAGGACCCAGATAGATAGGCTACACACCTGCCTAAAAGAGATGGCAAAGTGGCTTATTATTTCGCAACTCAATAGCAACATGTCGTTCATTGGTTTAATCGAGGGAGACAATTGGGAAAAGTCCCTACTGGCAGAGACATACGGAGATAAATTGGGGGCGCTCCTGCTGCGAGGCAACAGAGTGCCTGGGACTCTGCCACATATGATCCAACTATTCTGCACACTTTGGGAGAGAGCAGTTCGTGAAATGATCCCCAGGGCGCCCTATGTGCCAGAGCTGGAGGTCTGGATGAGCCGACCCTTTGCGCAGATAGCTCAGACTATGGTCATACACTGGTGGGGTGACAGGGGTGTGCTACACTGAATGATCCATATCCAGGCGCTCTATTTATTACAATGCAGGACGCCTTCGAGATGTTTGGCCTGGAGCGGGACCAGTTCCTTCTGTACTCAAAATAGCCTCTAAGGCCAGAGAAATATCGCCTACATTCCCTGAGGCCCCTGCACCCATGCAAACACTGGTCGTGTTGTTGTCCATGGTGGGAGTACCGGGACTTATCACACACTTATACCAGGCCCTGCGGACCGAAAGGCCAATGCCTCCCTTGAAGAATGAGGAAACTTGGCAACAGGTTATCGAGGGCCCTATTACAGCCAGGGAGTGGGCTAGGGTGTACGGGGTGTGTGTGAGGTGTCAGTTAATACGTGATTTAAGCTAATTCAATTTCATATTGCTTACCTCTTCCTCAAACAGTTGTACACTATCTATCCCTCTAGAGACCAGGGGTGCATGCACTCTAGAAGCGCACCAGTGTACTTTCTCCATTTGGTGTGGAGTTGCCCTCAAGTTGCACACTATTGAGAGGAGGTGTTGGAACAATTCCATTGGGCCATGGGCTGGGGGATCTCTTTCGGGATAAACCAACACCTCTTGGGCCTGATACCTAAAAGGAAAAATAGGAAACCCAGCAGGAAATTTGTACTGCTTGAACTAACCTTGGCTAAGTGGAGCATAGCCATTAGATGATTGAACCCAAGGCCTCTCCCCCACCCCCCATTGGTGGACTGACAGAGGGACATGATTGAATGGGCAGGGGCGTAAGAGATCACCACCCATGCACAGGACCGAGACCATCCTCCTTGCCGCCACAGATGACATCGCACCTTTCTCAACCGAGGTGAACCTGCAGCCCTCATCTCCTTGGACCTCTCAGCTGCCTTCGACACCGTCTCTCACACACCCTATGCGCAAGACTCCACGAAGCCGGCATCCGTGACAATGCCCTGGAATGGATCCGCTCCTTCCTCACCGGCAAAACACAGAGTCAGACTACCACCGTTCCTCTCTGAACCCACAGAGGTCAGCTGCTGTGTGCCTCAGGGCTCCTCCCTGAGCCCCACTCTCGTCAACATCCACATGGCCTGCTCGCAGACATCGTCAGGAACCACAGACTCAACATAGTCTCCTACGCCGACGACACCCAGCGGATTCTCTCCCTCACCAACGAACCCACAGTCGCCAAGATCAATTTCCATGACGGATGAAGGCTGTCGCCACCTGGATGAAGAACAGCTGCCTCAAGCTCAACTCAAAGAAGACCAAAGCACTTGTCATGGGCTCCACCTCCTCCACCTGGGATGACACCTGCTAGCTCGCACCACTTGGAAACACCCCCACACCGACATACCATGCACAAAACCTAGGCATCATTCTGGACTACACGCTCACCATGAACTGCCATATCAATGCCCTCTCATCATCCTGCTTTCACACGCTACGCCTGCTCAGAAAGATGTTCAACTGGATCATCAGAAAGAGGGTCACCCACACACTCAACAACAGCAGAATCGACACCGGCAACACACTCTACGCTGGCATCACCCAGAAACTGCTTAAGAAACTGCAGAACATTCAGAACACCTCTGCCAGACTCATACTCAACATCTCCTGCCGCAGCCACATCACCAGTCGCCTGAGAGACCTCCACAGGCTCCCAGTCAACTAAAGAATCACCTTCAACCTCCTCACGCATGCCTACAAAGCTCTACACGACGCAGGACCTGCATAACTTAACCACCGCCTCGCATTTCACACACCCACCAGAGACCGCCACCCCGCCTAACTGGCCCTGGCTACCATCCCACGAATCCGGAAAACCACGGCCGGAGAAAGATCCTTCTCCAGCCTCGCAGCAAAGACCTGGCACACCCTGCCTCTCCACCTTAGCCAATCACAGTCCCTGCCTCAATTCAGGAAGGACCTTAAAACCTGGCTCTTCGACTGAACCGCAGCACCTCTGGAGGACCAGCTATTTCCCATTGATTGATTGATTAAGAGATACTTATGAGAAGAGTGAGGCGCGATGAGAAACTAGCCGATGACCGTCTCATGTGGGAGTTATGATTCATGATCTGACTGAGCCTCGTGCCAACGCCTCCCTGGCTGGAGTGGATGCTGGAGACGGGTGTTGAAGGTGTGGGGGGTTGTATCCTAAATGTACACATCCAGGTTGATGAATTGGAAGGGGGGCAGGGAAGAGGACAATGGGACTGTGATGTCCAAGACGACTAAGGAAAGGTGCAGCAGTACTCTATATCAACAACATGAGTCTTCCTGACTGCCATTCTGAGTAACTGATGGAGCACTGAGGGTAGGAAAGATCATTTGTTCACTTTATGTAATCTTAATTCAGTTTGATGAAAATGTGATGTATATTGTATCCTACTGAGACAGGAGTCCTGATCTAGTTCACAGTGGTGTTATTTCTATTGTGGGGTATATACCCAATGGACTACAACCTGATTTGTATTAATATCTGTGCTTTGAATAGAATTGTAGATTTAAAAAATGCTGATAAAAAGATATTTCAAAAACATCTTATCGTCCACCCAATGGTCTTTCATGTGATCGATGTAAAAGCTTAAAGTTCCTTTTGGGGTCCAACTGATGGAGGGTCTCCTGCTCTTTGAGGGGCAATACAGGGCAAGGAACTTTGGGAGAGTGATGGGCTGCCCAACATAAGGCGTCAAAACTTTTAGCAAAAAGGCCACTCTTGTCCTAAAAACCACTTTGCATGGAGAAAAAAAGAGGGTGTAGGGCAGCTGCACTAAAAGAGCCTGGAGCTCACTGACATGACACACTGAAGTGATCACAATGAGGAAAATGGAGCCCCTGGTGATGGGCAGGTTGTCTGCTTGATCCCTGTCTCCAGTTACTAAAGTACTGGAGTGACTGCTGCAGTGGTGGCAGGATCTCATGGTGTCTATACACCAGCACTCTGGAGAAGCCTCGAAAAGGTAGGGCTGCTGAGGAAGCTGTCAGGTAGGGGTTGAAAGATCAAAAAAAAAAAACCTCTGTGGCTTTACTATCTTTAAAGCCTTTGAGGACAGAATCAGGCTTTTTGTCAAAGCGGCGGGACCCATCAAAGGGCATATCAATTAAAGACGTATACACATCCCCAGAAAGTCAGTGAATCACATCCCTGTGTGGCAGTGGAACACCACACTAGTGTCCACCAGACACCCCAGTCAGTCAGTAGTATCCAGGCCATCCCTAATGACATTTAGCTGTATCTTGGACATCTTGAATGTGTTCAGCCAAATAGGGCTGAAACTCCTCCAGGATTGCATGCAAGATCTCACTGGCCATGTCGCAAACATCGTGTGTATAAGTGCATACCTCACTGACTGACCTCCAAGCCAATCTGGCAGAACTGAACATCCGCTTCCCAAACACTTCAATGCTTTTCAACTCCCAGTCTGGAGCGGTCATGGGGAAAATCATTAGGGCTGACTTTGCTGGTGGAAACTTAGACCACCAAACTCTCAGGAGTCGGGGGCTGCCCAACAAAGTCTGGGTCACCCAGCACCACTCTGTGTGATGCCTGGTCACCTTCCTGGTCACCTGTGGATAAGAGGGAGGTTTGATCCAAGTACTCATAAGGGTGTCAGTCAGGGCTTCATCAAATTGAATCAGGGGCTCAGATGAGACTGGCCAAGGAAGCAAAGCCTCAGTGAGGACATTTGTCTAGACTGAAGACAGCTGCACATTTAGTCATTATGGCAAATGATGAACTGTACTCTGTTGGGGGCCCTAAGGGCGAAACTAACCCTGTGTCAGGGGAGGTATCCAGCCCACTATCCTCTTACAAGTCCATGCAGATATTCTCTTCATAGTATGGGGTAAATCATCCCCATCGTCATTATCAGATTGATAAGAATACAAGCCAAAAAGGTGGTGAAGCCACTGATGAAGGCCCTGTGGAAGAGAAAGTGTTTTGCCTGTATCAGAGCGTTTGTGAACAGAGGCCACTGGAGTAGAGTCAAGGTGCAACCTCGGTCGTGGTCGAAGCAGATTCAGCTTGAGGTCAGTCGCCGGAGTCAGCAGAGGCTTGACCTCTTGTGCCAGCCATGTCGGTATCAGTGTTAGTTGATGAGAATCCAGCACAGATCTTAGCACCAGAATGGAAGCCGCCACCGTAATTGATGCAGAATGTAAGGTGGGTTCGTCAAGTGAAGATGATAGATCTGCTGGTGGTACCCTTACTGGAAGCCCATGTGCATACTTGGAGCCTGAAGGTGCGCCGGATAGAGCTGGAAGAGTGCCAAAAATATACAGCATGGCCTCTTTAAAGGCCTTACCCTGCTACAGCATCACCAATGGCACTGGAAATTCGGGGCACAACTAGACGATTTCTCCATTAATGATCACGCTATAGCATTTTTCTTTCTAGTGGGGGTTAATTCAGCTTGCAGTTAACTGCCACCTGAGCATGAAAGTAATCTTTTTAAACTGAAAACAATAGAAGTAATACCAAGGACACAGATAATGAAGATGGGGAGAGTAAAGAATCCCTATATAAGGAATGGTGGCAAAAAAAGCCTTTTTTTGCGGTGAAAGGGAAATTACTATCCTTCAAAGGAAAAATGAAGATTATACTAAGAATAAGGCATAGAACTGTAAGATGAGCTGTGGGATTAAAGATAGAGGGTGGGTGGGGAAAGAGATGGCTGCACTGAGGAGTGGACTCATCCTTCTTAGCTTTAGCATGAGATCTGTCATTGAGGGCTTGGACGCCAGCTTGAAAAGCACACTGGGAATTGTGGATATGGTATGGTGGAGGGGAAGTGACATTACCCAGATGTTAGTATGGTAACAGAAGCGAGGCGCTCCAACTCACCCAAATATGAACATGAAGAGGTCTCCCTCAAGTAGAGGAAACAACGATTACACCACTTGAAGATGCATTTAAGTGGGACACGACTTCACTCTATGCTGGCAGTACTCTGGGGCTGGGAGAAGGGAAAGGTAGGAATTACTTGAACCTGCTCCCACTTACTTCCAGCTGTGAAATAGAGCTGTGGCGCAGATGTGTCTGGATATCCTGTTTAAAGCCAAACCTGTTACAGAGGAAGGGAGAGTTTGCGCAGGTTGATGGTGGAGGGGGAAAGAGTTCAGGGGATGGAGAAGCAGTTTTGGTGGTCTGGATCCCTCAAGTTTCCTGATTCCTGTGGGATTAGCCTAGTTGTATCACTATGTTCTCCAAGGATCAGTGAGGGAAAGAAAGGCTATTTTTTTGCCTTTAAGGTTGCAGGATGTGACAACGTTGATGGGAACGCAAACGTGACTGCCTCTGTTTAATGAGCATCTGTTTATTTTACACATTTTTAAATTATTTGATGTTATTTCAAGTCCCGCCTTGTTGGTTGGCTGGGGACAGATGTGAAGTAGGCCTCTTGCAAAAGCAGGCATGGCTCTAGGCAACAGACTCAAAAGAATGTAAAACATGATAACAAAGGTGATAAGAAACATGGGGAAAAGGAAGGTTGTAATGGTCGTGAGGTCTTAAGATGGCCGAGGACGCATGGCGCAAGGTCAAAACACTGTTTCAGGTAGAGTGATTTATGACGCTGTATGATACGCAATGTGTACGAGCAAAGTGCAATTTAATAATTTGCATGCTTTGTTACTTTCCCACAGTTCCTTGAAGGAAAAGATGAAAATAAAGTAAGGAGGAGGTTGATTTAGTGCGTGAGCAAGAACTTGGTGTAGCATGGAATGCATTGAGGATGTTGTGGCAGATAGATTGATAGACAGATATGGAAAGGAATATGCTACTTACCAGTATGCATCTGTTCTTGGCATGTAGAGCTGCAGATCTACACACTTTTGCATAGATCGCCATCTGGTGTTGGGCCCGGATGTTTGCAGTTTGTTTTTCCTCTTGGAAAGTCTTTGGAAGTCACGAGGTCGGTGACTCCTCCTTTGGATCGTATTGCGCATGGGCTTCGCTCCATCCTCAGATTGTTTTTCGCCAGCAGGGAAAGATGGAGCGTAGTAATAATAGTGAAGAAACCCATGTGTGTTGTATCTAAATAAGATAGACTGGAACAGATACAGGTAGCCGGGGAGGCGGGTGGGCGTGTGTAGATCTGCAGCTCTACATGCCAAGAACAGATGCATACTGGTAAGTAGCATATTCTGTTCGAGGCATATGAGCTGCAGATTACACACTTTTGCATAGACTATATAGCAGTTCCCAACCTTAGCGGTGACCACCGGTATCTGTTGCAGTTGTTTGAAATAGTGTTTTTAGTACAGCCTGGCCCACACTAGCTTGTTGCTTGGTTTGCACATCTACACAGTAGTGTTTAGTGAAAGTGTGCGGTGTTGATCATGTAGCTGCTTTGCAGATATCATCTAATGGGATGTTCCCTAGAAAAGCCATAGAAGCCCCTATCTTTCGTGTAGAATGGGCTTTAGGGGGAACGGATAGCGTTCGTTTTGCTTTGTGGTAGTGTAGGACCTGGGGTCTCCAGGCCCTAAGGGGGTAACGTGACACGAGCGGCTGGGCACCCAAAGGCTTGTGTGTAAAGCGACCATACAACAACCACATCCCCTGAAGCAAGGAACGCACACAATAAGGGACGCCACACTGTAGTCTGTATGAAAATACTCAAGTTTATCCAAGCATTGAGGCAAATGCAGTTCATGGAATATACATGCCGTTCTTGAGGTAACAATGCAGTTCAGGAGGTGTACATGCAGGTCATGAGGTATACATGCAGTTCATGAGATATAATTAGCAGGGCTCCCTTAGACTGGCAATCGATTCACTAGCATTGTATACGCCAGCATTATTCTCACCAGCACTTCTCAACCTCTGTGGTAATGATGGTGGGTCGTAGCGCCACACTGGGGGCCAACCGGGACTCAGGGCAGATCTTGCGGTCTTCCCGCCACCCCTAGTACCCTTAGCGCCTCAGCGGGCGAATACCACTAAGCTTTGGACACTTGCACGCTGCTCGTATTTAGAGCGCATAGACTTTTGGCATGAAGCTTCCAACCGTAGCGCTACTTGTAACAACGAAGCGTCGACCCTCTCAGGGCGGAGCCTGCAATCGTAGCATGAATCGTATCAATGACACTTAGAACATTTCAGGGCAAACCTGCAATCGTAGCATTACTCGTATCAATAACATTTAGAACATTTCAGGGCAAACCTGCAATCGTAGCATTACTCGTATCAATAACACTTAGAACATTTCAGGGCAAGCCTGCAATCGTAGCATTACTCGTATCAATGACACTTAGAACATTTCAGGGCAAACCTGCAATCGTAGCATTACTCGTATCAATGACACTTAGAACAGTTCACCGCAAGCCTGCAATCGTAGTAGGAATCGTATCAAAGCCATTTAGAATGTTTTAGAGCAGGGCTTGCAATCGGAGCGGTGTTCGTATCCGCAAGCTTCAAGGGATTCCGTGCAGTTCGTGGGGCACTACTCTCCTTGTCAGTCCGCTCGGACGGGGCCAATCCCTCGGAGGGGTATCGTCGTCGGGGGTGAGCAGGGGGGGGGGGCTCCCACGGAGTGGTACCAGGGACGCAGGGTGCGGTGCAGCTCCCGGACGATAGGGGGCGCACCGGGGACCTTCCCAAGCCTTCCCGGCTTACCTTGATCGCGACGTCGCTCGGCGTCCGCACCAGCTCCGCACTCCTCCTTCGATCTTTCCGCCACCTTCACCCAGCGGCGACGGCAGCAACGGGGCCCCGGGTTTCTCCGCGGGCCTCGTCACCACGAGGGGCACACTTCAGCTTCCGGGCCGCGACGGTGAGCGCTCTTTGGATCCCTCACGCAGGGGGCGGGTCAAATTAAGCGGGTCTGGTCAGCGCTCAGCAGGGCCCGGTGCAGGGGATCCCAGGCCAGTTCAGGGAGCGCAGGGGTCTCAGCGCTAATACCTGGTTGATCCCCAGCAGTACCGCATTCCGCTTTTGGGCGTTTGTAATGTTCAGTTATATCAGAAAGTTTCTGTGGTCAGTTTCCGCCTGCAGTTGGTACATGTAGTTCCAGCATTCAGGTTCAGCATGCAATTGGCACATGCAGCTTGATGGCGCTGTTGTCTCTGGCGCCCTTGGGGGTTCTGTTTCTGGGGGGTAGGGAGTGAGTTGGCGACTAGGACCTTCCTAGCCAGGCTGGGCAGAGGTGTCCTGGGTCCTCCTACTGCTGGGCAAGATCAGTGGGTTTCACAGGGTCCCTCACTCACTTAAGAGGCAGCACCTAAATCCTGTCACTCTCAGAGGCATAAGTCCCTGGCTAGGCCCTACCGCCTACACTCCTGTGTGGATTCTCCAGCTCTGCTTTACCCCACTGGCCAACTGACTTGAAAAAGTTCCCTCCCTCTGTTAAATAGCCCTAGGTCAGGTGACCTCTAGCCAAGGCGGCAGAAGTAAAACCACACCTCCCTTCTAGAAGGTTCCAGCACATTCCAGGAGCTTCCCCATTCTACCTATGGGGCAAAAAGGCGGGCTGGTGTTGCAACATTGTTGTGGGGTTCCAGCCAGCTCCTGGCAGCTAGGGTGCTACTAATAAAGACCACTCTTCAGTAGCAGGGGTCTGTGGCAGCCATCTTGGGAGAAGTAAAAAAAACGAAAAAACGATGGGAAAAGGGCCAAGTCCAACACAACCGCCTTCCAGCCAAAAGCCAGGGTAGACCGATCAATGCCTTGGTCTTCCCTGCTTGGGGCGAGAAAAGGTGGACGCAGGCCCGCAACTGCAGATTCTCTTCCACGCTGGAACCCGATGGTTCCCTCTCAATCCTTCCTGGACCAACGAAACCACCCCACTGGGGCTCCCTAGCTAGTTGTGGCCAGGACCGGCCCCTGGGCCATCCAGATGTCTCTGGCCCTGGTGGTCTCGCAGAGTGGGCGGCAGTAGCCCCAGGCCTGTAGTGCCTGTTGACCACTCTCCTTCTCCTCCTTGCAGTCCCAAACTGCCACTGGTCCTACCACCGGGGGTCCGAACCCTCAGGATGACCAGCCTTCAGGGGCGAGGCTCTCCTCCCCCTAACTCTCCTTCTGGGGTTCCTCACCCTACCATGTGAGGCACCCTCAGACCACCACTCTCTCCTCGGTCCAGGGCCTTGACCCTTCAACTGGTTCCCCAACCTAGGGTCTAAACCCTTAGGCTGAGTCGGTGCCCGAGGTGAGACCTTCCTCCCTCTGACCCCCTTCCAGAGTTCCGCACCCTCCCAACGGGAAAAGTACCCCTGGAAGTCAATCCTGGGGGGTTACTGTTAACAGACGTCCCACCCGCCAGGTCAGGTAACCCCTGAACCTGGCACCCCAGCCCAGGATCTAAACCCTGCAACTGGGCCAACCCCAGAACCTCAGGAGCTCTGATTACAGATGCCCCGGGTCCTCCTAACACTAGGGGCTCCCCCTCACCGGGCGGCACATCAGGACAGCCTAGGCTCCCAACCTGGGGCTCACTGACAGAACTCTCCAGGCCCTGAGACTGCGGTTGGGGCACCTCGGGACACCTCCCCGTCTCACTCCTTCCTATGGATAGGTTGTGAGGCCCTACAACCCTCTCACTTTCCTGGGACCTAGCTGGGCTATCTGCAACCTCCCCCACCTCGCTGGGTTGGAAGATCCCTGCACCACCCCCTTCAGGGTCACACCCCAATGCCTCCTCAAACACCCTGGGTAAATAGAATGTTAGGTCTTGGGGATCTCTCGGTATGCTGCCACCATCGTCCCTATTGGACGCACTTAATTGGAGGGCGCGTAGCTCCAACTCTTTCAGCTGCAGCTCGTGCGCCATCTTCTTTTCCTCCATTGCCCATCTCTTGTTTTCTCTTTCATGTTCCAATTTCGCTAGCTCCCACTTTAATTGCCTCTCTTCCCTTCTGTCCTCGTACTCCTCTGGAGACGCGCTCCTCCTAGACCCTGTCCTACTACTGGCCCCAGAACGTCCTCCAGGGGGCACATTTTCAGACCCATCTACGTTTAGTATGTCCAGTACTTCCTGGGCGCTCTCCTCCTGAGGTGCATCTGGTGCCTCCTGTCCCTCATACTCTCTCCCTTCCGGGTGGGCCTCTACCCATGCCCTAATGACGGTGCGGAGTTCCGGTCCTTTGGCCTTCCGCACCCCAGGCACCCCCATCCCCTGCCCGAACTCTCTCAGTTGCTTCACCGAGTACCCCTCGAGGTCAGCTAACCGGAATTCCATCTTGACAGGTGGGGACCTAGATACTAAGGAAGAAATTCCTAGGATATGGGTGACAGTTACCAGCTAACCAGGATTCTTTTACACTCTCAGCCTGGACAGTGGAATCAATAAATACAGCAAATAATAGTTGCAGAGCTTTGAAACAACAGGCGTTTAATTGTGGCGCCCTCCGCTTCACGGAAGGGTGCTGTATGGTCACAGGTCCTAATATCCCACCGCTCGCCAACAATGTAGGACCTGGGGTCTCCAGGCCCTAAGGGGGTAACGTGACACGAGCGGCTGGGCACCCAAAGGCTTGTGTGTAAAGCGACCATACAACAACCACATCCCCTGAAGCAAGGAACGCACACAATAAGGGACGCCACACTGTAGTCTGTATGAAAATACTCAAGTTTATCCAAGCATTGAGGCAAATGCAGTTCATGGAATATACATGCCGTTCTTGAGGTAACAATGCAGTTCAGGAGGTGTACATGCAGGTCATGAGGTATACATGCAGTTCATGAGATATCATTAGCAGGGCTCCCTTAGACTGGCAATCGATTCACTAGCATTGTATACGCCAGCATTATTCTCACCAGCACTTCTCAACCTCTGTGGTAATGATGGTGGGTCGTAGCGCCACACTGGGGGCCAACCGGGACTCAGGGCAGATCTTGCGGTCTTCCCGCCAACACTAGTACCCTTAGCGCCTCAGCGGGCGAATACCACTAAGCTTTGGACACTTGCACGCTGCTCGTAATTAGAGCGCATGTACTTTTGGCATGAAGCTTCCAACCGTAGCGCTACTTGTAACAACGAAGCGCCGACCCTCTCACGGCGGAGCCTGCAATCGTAGCATGAATCATATCAATGACACTTAGAACATTTCTGGGCAATCCTGCAATCGTAGCATTACTCGTATCAATAACACTTAGAACATTTCAGGGCAAACCTGCAATCGTAGCATTACTCGTATCAATAACACTTAGAACATTTCAGGGCAAGCCTGCAATCGTAGCATTACTCGTATCAATGACACTTAGAACATTTCAGGGCAAACCTGCAATCGTAGCATTACTCGTATCAATGACACTTAGAACAGTTCAGCGCAAGCCTGCAATCGTAGTAGGAATCGTATCAAGGCCACTTAGAATGTTTCAGAACGGGGCTTGCAATCGGAGCGGTGTTCGTATCCGCAAGCTTCAAGGGTTTCCGTGCAGTTCGTGGGGCACTACTCTCCTTGTCAGAACGCTCGGACGGGGCCAATCCCTCGGAGGGGTATCGTCGTCGGGGGTGAGCAGGGGGGGGCTCCCACGGAAGGGTACCAGGGACGCAGGGTGCGGTGCAGCTCCCGGACGATAGGGGGCGCACCGGGGACCTTCCCAAGCCTTCCCGGCTTACCTTGATCGCGACGTCGCTCGGCATCCGCACCAGCTCCGCACTCCTCCTTCGATCTTTCCGCCACCTTCACCCAGCGGCGACGGCAGCAACGGGGCCCCGGGCTTCTCCGCGGGCCTCGTCACCACGAGGGGCACACTTCAGCTTCCAGGCCGCGACAGTGAGCGCTCTTTGGATCCCTCACGCGGGGGGGGGGGGGGGGTCAAATTAAGCGGGTCTGGTCAGCGCTCAGCAGGGCCCGGTGCAGGGGATCCCAGGCCAGTTCAGGGAGCGCAGGGGTCTCAGCGCTAATACCTGGTTGATCCCCAGCAGTACCGCATTCCGCTTTTGGGCATTTGTAATGTTCAGTTATATCAGAAAGTTTCTGCGGTCAGTTTCCGCCTGCAGTTGGTACATGTAGTTCCAGCATTCAGGTTCAGCATGCAATTGGCACATGCAGCTTGAGGGCGCTGTTGTCTCTGGCGCCCTTGGGGGTTCTGTTTCTGGGGGGTAGGGAGTGAGTTGGCGACTAGGACCTTCCTAATCAGGCTGGGCAGAGGTGTCCTGGGTCCTCCTACTGCTGGGCAAGATCAGTGGGTTTCACAGGGTCCCTCACTCACTTAAGAGGCAGCACCTAAATCCTGTCACTCTCAGAGGCATAAGTCCCTGGCTAGGCCCTACCGCCTACACTCCTGTGTGGATTCTCCAGCTCTGTTTTACCCCACTGGCCAACTGACTAGAAAAAGTTCCCTCCCTCTGTTAAGTAGCACTAGGTCAGGTGACCTCTAGCCAAGGCGGCAAAAGTAAAACCACACCTCCCTTCTAGAAGGTTCCAGCACATTCCAGGAGCTTCCCCATTCTACCTATGGGACAAAAAGGCGGGCTGGTGTCGCAACATTGTTGTGGGGTTCCAGCCAGCTCCTGGCAGCTAGGGTGCTACTAATAAAGACCACTCTGCAGTAGCAGGGGTCTGTGGCAGCCATCTTGGGAGAAGTAAAAAAACGAAAAAACTCAGGGAAAAGGGCCAAGTCCAACAGGTAGCAAATCTGTATGCATTTTACAATCCACCTAGCTATCCCTGATTTTGAGATGGGGTCGCCCTTGTGTGGTGGAGAGAAAGAGACCAACAGTTGTTTGGTCTTTCTGAAAGGTTGTGTTCTTTGGATATAGTAAAGTAAGGCTCGTTTGACATCTAGCGTGTGTAGAGCCCTTTCTGCAACAGTTTGAGGTTGCGAGAAAAATACCAGTAATTCTACGGATTGGTTTAGGTGAAAAGGGGAAATGACTTTAGGTAGGAATTTTGGGTTGGTACGGAGAACAACCTTGTTCTGGTGCATTTGAAGAAAAGGTTCTTGTATGGTAAGTGCTTGTATCTCACTGACCCTTCTAAGGGAAGTGATGGCTACAAGAAAAGCTGTTTTCCATGTGAGAAATTGCAGTTCGCATTTATGCAAAGGTTCGAAGGGCGGCCCCATTAGCCTTGTGAGAACGATATTTAAGTTCCACACAGGTGAGGGTGGTACTCTCGGGGGAGTTATTTTTTTTAAGCCTTCCATGAAGGCTTTAATGGCAGGTACTCTGAAAAGTGATAGGTGCTGCCTGTTTTGTAGGTAAGCTGCAATTGCTGCGAGGTATAGCCGAATGGAGGTATATGCTAGATTACAATTTTGTAGGTGGAGTAAGTAGCATATGATGTGTTGTATAGACACGTCTAGAGGGTTGATTGTGTTGTTATTGCTATAAACAACAAATCTTTTCCACTTAGCAGCATAGCAGGCTATAGTGGTAGGGCATCTAGCTTCTCTGATGACGTTCATACAGTCAGGGGGAAGGTTTAGGTATCCGAATTCTAGGATTTCAGGAGCCAGATCGCAAGGTTGAGCTGAGCTGGGTCCGGGTGCCTGATCTCTCCATGGTTCTGGGTTAGGAGGCATGGTGAGAGGTGTAGCTTTTGGTGTGGTACTACCGAGAGTTCCAGCAGCGTGGTGTACCACGGTTGTCTGGCCCATGTTGGAGCTACTAGGATCAGCGTGAGGGAATGCTGTTGTAGCTTTCGCACCACTAATGGAATTAGTGGGAGAGGTGGAAAAGCGTACGCAAATTTGCCTGACCAGTTCATCCATATCGCATTTCCTTTGGACAATGAGTGTGGGTATCTGACGGGGAAGCTTGGGCATTTTTTGTTTTCGTGGGTGGCGAATAGGTCTATTTGTGTATGCCCCCACGTTTGAAAGAACGGGTGAAGAACCTGCGGGTGAAGTTCCCACTCGTGGATCTGCTGCGTCTGTCTGCTGAGCAGATCTGCCATGGTGTTCTGGACTCCTGGCGTTACAACAAACAAATGATGGACGGAATGCTAACAATGCAAACATTCTCCCCCAGTCAAGAGAGTGAAACCCCGAAACCGGTCCTAGGATGCTTGTTTCCAGTCCAGGGAGGACCTGGCTTGGCAGTTCGGGCTGGACTGTTCCCATGAGGCACAGGGTCAAGACTGATTTGCATATGGCTGGGTTCAAACTGGAACGGCATGGTGAGCAAAAAAACGGTGGATTTAGGCCCAGATCTCTGTACTGGGGTGAATGTATGACATTGTTCTGCATTCTGTCCATCAATTGTTGTTTTTGCGTTCTGGACTCCTGGGACATGTTGGGCTAGGAGAAAGATTTTGTGTGGAATTGCCCATCTCCATATGCTCTGTGCTAGTTGAGAGAACTGTGGAGAGTGTGTGCCGCCTTGTTTTTGAATGTAATACATGGCCGTCATGTTGTCTGTGCGAATGAGGACTGCCTTGCCTAAGATCTGTGCCTGAAAGGATTTTAGGGCTAGAGAGATTGCTAGTAACTCCAGATGGTTGATATGGAGTAACTTTTGTTGCGGCGTCCATGTGCCCTGCACTGTGAGGTGTAATAGATGAGCTCCCCAGCCGGAGAGCGATGCGTCTGTTGTTAGTATCATTTGTGGAACCGGGTCCAGGAACGGTCGACCTTTTGAAAGGTTTGTGGTGTTCCACCACTGCAGAGAGCGATGGGTGCGACCGTTTACCAACACCAGATCTGTCAGTTGCCCCTGGGCCTGGTTCCATTGGCGTGCTAAGCACTCTTGGAGTGAACGCAGCTGGAGTCTTGCGTGGGGTACTATGAAAATGCAAGAGGCCACCATCCCTATCAGTTGCATAAACACTCTTGCTGGAAGGGAGTGGTGAAGTATGAATCTTTGTCGCAAAGCCTGAATGCTTGCAATCCTGGCCGGATTAGGGTAGGCTATGGCTTTTGAGGTGTCTATGGTGGCACCGAGGTATTGTTTTATGTGGGATGGTGTTAGTTGGGACTTTTGGTGGTTCACCGTGAAGCCTAGTTGGTTAAGTATTTGGATTGTAGTGGCGGTGTGGTGTACACATTGGTTGTGGGACGTGGCTTTTATCAGCCAGTCGTCCAAGTATGGGAAGACGTGAATGTGCTGTCTTCTGAGGTGTGCCGCCACTACCGCCAGGCACTTGGTGAATACCCGTGGTACTTTCTGTGAGCATGGTGTATTGGAATGTGGAAGTATGCGTCTTTCAAGTCCAGTGTGGTGAGGAAGTTGTTCTGGGAGAGGAGCGGAAGCACATGCTGAAGCGTTACCATGTGAAAGTGGTCTGAATGTATGTATGTGTTTAGGGGCCGGAGATCTAGAATAGGTCGTAGAGTCTCGTCCCTTTTTGGTATTAGAAAATATAGTGAGTAGACCCCTAAATTTTGCTGATTGACGGGAACTTGTTCTATTGCATGTTTTTGTAGGAGGGAGATTACCTCCTGTTTTAGTAATGTGGAATGTTCTTGCGACATTGGGCGTTGCCTGGGTGGAATGTTTGGGAGGGTAGATGTTAATTCCAGGCAGTATCCTGACCGAATAATTACCCATTTGTCTGAGGTGATGGTCTCCCAGACATGAAGGAAATTTTGTAGTCTGCCCCCGACCGGAGTGGGATGCTCTGGAGGGAGCGGGGGGTGGGGGGGGGGGGGGGTAAGAGTCATTGGGTAGGCGGTGTGGCAGAGCGGGCGGTATTTGTTTTGCCTCTGCCTTTATTATTATTTCCCCTATAGCCGCCTCTTTGATAACCTCATGTGAAGGTGGACTGAGTGGGGGATTTGTAGGAAGTGGACGCGCTATCCGAGGAGTAGCCTCTAGATGTACTCCGAAAGGAAGAGCGGCGAAAGGAGCGCCTAGGAGGGTGTGACTGCAGGGCTCCCATGGACTTCGCCGTATCAGTGTCCTTCATTTTTTCGAGGGCCTCATCTACCTTTGGGCTGAATAGGTGTTCTTGGTCAAAGGGATGATTTAGGATGGAGGCTTGCACCTCTGGTTTGAAACCTGATATTCTTAGCCAAGCATGGCGACGGAGGAGGACGCTAGTATTAATGGCCCTAGAGGCTGTGTCTGCTGCATCTAAGGCACAGCGTATAGAGGTGTTAGTTATTGTCTTACCCTCTTGAATTTATTAATTGGCCCTATTTTTGTATCTTTCAGGGAGGTGGTGCATTATGGTTTCTAATTCATCATAATGTGCCCTGTCGTATCTGGTCAATAGCGCTTGGGTGTTGGCGATACGCCATATATTGGCTGCCTGTGACGCAGTGCGCTTTCCTGACGCGTCCAGTAGCTTTGACTCTTTGTCAGGTGGTGGTGCTTCGCCTGACGCCTGGGAATTTGACCTTTTTCGTGCAGTGGAGACCACTAGGGAATCTAGTGGCGCTGGCCCTTTGATATAGGCAGGATCTGTGGGGGCAGCTTTGTACTTTTTCTCTATGCGTGGGTTAATGACCCTGGCCCTGACTGGGTCCTTAAAAACCTCTGGCGCATGTTTGACCACCCCCTTGAGCATAGGTAGTATGGAGGTAGACCTATGTGCAGTATCAAAAGTGTCGAGGAAGAAATCCTCCTCTACTGGGTCAGTGTGTAACTCTACCCCGTGATAATGTGCTGCCCTTTGAAGTAGGTGGTGGAAGCCTAATGAGTCTTCCGGTGGAGATGGCCTGGAAGGGTAAAGGTCATCTTGTGGGATGTCTGGAATATCTGGGTTATTGTAGTTGTCCCATGGGTCTGGGGATCCTGTAGGGGTGGGGTCTTGGGGCACATCCCCTGGATCGTGATATGGGTCCCCCTGATCATCATCGTCTGAAGACGGGGTCGGAGAGCGATGAGGTGGGGGTGGAGAAGGCGGAGGGGGCGGAGGTGGAGAGGGTGGAGGAGGTGGAGGAGGTGGGGAAGGTATTCTGAAAGGGGAGGTAGCAGAGTCCTTCCTCTTTGGAGGTGGAGGCGGAGCCGGTTTGTCCAAATGTCTCTTTTTGGAAGAGAGTGCCAAATGTCCAGTTTTTGGATCCTTGGTGAGAGTTTTTTTGTAAGGGATCCGGTGTAAATAGTTCCTGTTACAATGTTTGGTCCGTCGGCGCCGAAGTCTTCGGAGCCGATGACTTTTTAGGCTTGTCCGTGCCAGTTTGCTTAGCACTGGGCTTGGGAACCTCCGATTTCTTGGTCGGTGCCGAGGTGGGCTTCGGCGTGGAAGTGTCGGTGCCGAGGGCCTTATGGGGTTTGGTCGGTACCGAAGATGGTGTCGGTACGAAAGCGCTGGGTTTCAACCCCGAGGACTTCGGTGCGAAGCTCGGTGTCGAGGTAGAGGCCGGTTTCTTTTTCGGTGCCGAAGTGTGTTTCTCGGCACCGCTGGCAGGCTGGCTCGAGCCCGAGCCGCCGGAAGGCTTATTTGGCTTCTTCACCGGGCCCGAAGGTGGGGTGTGTGAAGCAGTGTCTCTGGTCTTGCCTTGGCCCGGAGGCGAAGGCGTTACGGAAGCCTTTTTGGGTGTCGGCGCTGGTGTGGGGGGGGTATATTACTCACGACCCTCTGCGCCGGAGTGATGTCCTCCACATCTGAGTCGTCGGCTTCGGAAGCACTGACGAGGTGGTCTTCGATGTCGTCTCCGAAGATGTCGACTGGAACGGAGGTCGAGGAGTGTGCCATGTTTCGTCTGGCTCTTCGGTCCCGAATAGTCTTTTTCGATCTGAAAGACTTACAGGCCGGACAGTCTCGAGCCTCGTGTTCAGGGGAGAGGCAGAGGTTGCACACCTCATGAAGATCGGTGTGGGGGAATTTGGACCCACATCGAGGGCACTTCTTGAATGGAGTTCTTTCCATCAGCCGGGACCGGAGCTTGGGTAGGCCCGAAGGCCGCCGTCGACGACTGGAACCGAAGATTTGTCGATGAGAAGGTTCGTTGATTGAGGAGATCGCGATCGAAACAATACCGCGATGTGAGGTGAGGATTCCGCTTCGATCGTCGAACTGGAAATGTTCGGAACCGGAGCACAAGGAATACATCCGAGCCCGATGGTGGAAAAAAACAATCTGAGGATGGAGCCGAAGCCCATGCGCAATACGATCCAAAGGAGGAGTCACCGACCTTGTGACTTCCAAAGACTTTCCAAGAGGAAAAACAAACTGCAAACATCCGGGCCCAACACCAGATGGCGATCTATTCAAAAGTGTATAATCTGCAGCTCATATGCCTCGAACATGTACTTACCCATCCTTTTCGTGGCATGTAGCGCTGCAGATCCACCTGCAATCCATACACCTGCCATATAGGTTTCAGTTCAGACGTTAAGAACTTCTATTTCATCCAAGAAGTCTCGAGTGACAAGATCTGTTTTAACATTTCCCTTGGTCTACAATTCCCCAGTAAAAAGGCTCCAGGTCAGATTGTTGTTGAGTAGAATAAGTGGAGTGTGGTATCTAAAACTGTGTATTGTGAATAGTAGGCTGATAGAAAAATAAAGACGTGATCATTGCTGGATTCTGGGAAGGAGGGTGGGCTCATGTCAACCTCCAGCACTACACATTACAAATAGTTACTGGGTTAGTAGCTTTTTTCTGTTTGTAGCATGTGTGGCTGTCAATACGAATGCTCTACATAGTCTATAAAACAGTTTCTCCCAAATGTGGTGGCTAGTGAGAAGATAATGCAGATGTTTGTAACAAAGGTTTCGGCCATATAAATCCTGTTGATGGGCTTGGATGTCCATACAGTAGCATGTTGTGAGGTGTTGCTGAGGTAATAGGATATTTCATAAAACGGTCATGATGGCACTCTTTTTGCACATGGAGAGTATTCTGGCAGGCGCAGCTAGTCTGACCATGGCATAGCAGGTTTGTATGGACTCCGTTCACATCATTTCCGGAGACATTGTCAGTGCAGAGTCGCACGGCACCCTCCACCTGCACGCAGAGGTATTGCTGAGAAAGTTTTCTGGATCCAGTCTGGTGCCTGAGAGAATTCATAAGGTAAGGAATCTGCGGCTAGATGTCTCTATCAGAGGTTTGTGAATGCAATAGTGGACAAACATTTTCCACTTTGCCACATAACAGGCATTTATAGTGGCCCTGGCCACCTCAAGGAGAATGAGCATGCACTCCTCTGGAAGATTGAGACATTTGAATTCTAGGGTCTAAGGTGCTAGATTGCGAGGTTGAGTTGAATAGGGTCTGGGTGCCTGAGTTGGCCCAGGTGCTGAATGAGAAGGTCCAGCCTGAGGGGCAGGTTCTCATGACAGCTGACACACATATCCAGGTGCAACAGGGTTGCCTGTCCGAGGTTCGAGCCATAGCATTAGGGTCATAGATACTCGCCTCATTTTCGTGACCATGTACGGAATGAGTGGGAGAGGCGGGAAAACATAAGCTAATATCCTGGACTAGTTCATCCACTGTGAATTGCACATGGATTGTGGGTACGGGTATCAGAGGTGAAGCTTTGGTATTTTGTATATCCCAGGGTGGCAAACAGGTTGACGGTCAGAGTGTCCACGGGAAGAACCATCTTTGGGGGACCAGTGGTTTCAGTTCCTATTTGAGAATTTGATCATACATCTTGCTTAGCAGTTCCTCAAAATCATTGTCCACCACCAGCAAGTATTCCGCTAGCAGGTGTATGTTGTGAATTGGCCAATATCAAATCTCCTGTGCTAGTGCAGACAGTTGGGAAGAGTGGGTTCCCCCCTGCTTCTGGATGTCGTAGATGGCTATCATATCTGCTTTAGGAGGATTGTTTTTTCTCCTAATGATCCTGCACACCTGGTGTTGTGGGGTCCTGATGTCCTGCAGTCATGCTGCCGAGGTGGACTCCCTTCTCTGTGAGTGAAGCACCCATGATAATCGTCACTTCCAGAAGAGGGTAGAGAAAAGGCCTGCAAGCAACAGATTGTTACAGCTGCACCAATGGAGAGTACAGAGTCTTGCCCTTTACCAAAACTAGATCCTCCAAATCACCCTCCACTTGGACCATTGTCTTGAGAGGCGCTCAGAGTAGAATCATGTGCAGTCTCGCGTGGGACACTATGGCGATGCATGATGCAGTCATCCCTAGCAAGTTCATTGACATCCGTACAGTAAAGAGGAAGTCCTGTCTGAAAAACAGGCAGCAGCCTTTGGAATGCCATCAATCTCTCTTGGTTGGGGAATGTATTCCATGTAACAGTGCTGAGGATGGACGCGAGGAAGGGCGGAATCTGTTAGCAGAAGATGCAATTCTTTTCACATTGATGGTGATCCTGTCTGGTGAATAAGAACACCATTATTTGAGGGTATGCTAGTGCTTCTGGTTTGCAGCTGCTCCTAATCAGCCAGTCAACTAGAATGGAAAATATGTAAATGGCATTCTTGTGCAGGTGCACAGCCACCACACCTAAAACCTTTGTGAAGACCCTTGGGGCAGTGTCGACTCCAGAGAGCAGTACCATGAACTGGTTGTGTTGTCTACTTACCACAGTGCAGAGGTACAGATGCTGAGGTGGAGGAATGGATGAATGGGGATGTGAAAAGAGGAGTCTTTCAGGTCCAATGCCAACATGAATTTTCACAGGTGGAGCAGTGAGATGACATCCTGTTCATATGGAAATATTCTTAGTGGATGTTTTGGTTGAGCGGTTTTAGGTTGAGGTTAGGTCTGAGGGAGATGTCTTTTTTTGGGTAGACAAAATAGAGGGAGAACACTCCTTTGCAGTGCTAGCGTAGGAGTCACTAGCTTGGTGGCACTTGTCGCAAGTAGCACCTCTTCCCTGAGCAGTCAAATGTGTTTGCGGCCAAGGACGCGGTGGTAGGGTCGGATGTGCGGTGAAGAGGAGTTCTCCTCGAAGCAGTACGTCCTGTAAAAGACACATTGGTCTGAGGTAATTTACTCCCACTGGGGAAAGATGAACCTCAGTCTTCTCCTAAAAGGTAACGTGTGATCAGACGTGTTGGAAGGGGTGTCACTGTTTTGTAGCTGAGGTGCCCTGGTTGAAGTAATCTTTGCCACTTCATTTACCCCTGTAGCTACCCTTTGCAAAGGTCTTAGCCGGCTGCGTGTCCTTAACGAACTGTTGTTGCTGCTGGTATGATTCATTTTACCCTGAGGCTGCACCTTTACACCCTCTTTGACCTGGTTATTCCGAAAGGTGTAGCTAGGAGACTGGAGGGCATTCACGGACTTTGCAATGGATATGTTGTTTTAATTTTTTTTTCAAGTAGCCCATCAACCTGGGGGCCACAGAGATGCTTGCTTTCAAAAGGCAGGTTGAGGAGATGCTGTTGGCAGCTCCACCCGGTATTCAGAACCAATCGAGCTGTCGTAGCAGAAAGCACATATTGATGTCCCAGGCTGTGGCATCCATTGTACCAAGAGACATCTGGTGTTAGCAATGCTAATAATTTGGCCCTCTTCTACAAACTCCTCTTCCCTTTTTCTGTAGGTTTCTGGGAAACGTTTGATGAGCTGCTCCATCTCTTCATAATGATGCCTGTTGTAGCATAAAAGAAGGCACATGGAGTTTTCTGCAAGTGTAAGTAGTTCATAAACTCGGATCTCGAATTTTCAAAGTGGTTCCCAGTAAGCGTGTGCCTGTTTTCACATGTGGATGCCACCTAGTCTTTTTGACGAGAGTGAAGGCGGGGAGTGGTTGTGACACTAACAGTGATACTTAAGCACTTCAGGTGGGGTCTACTGGGTGCTTCTTCATTTATTGCCCCTAGAAACTGAAGGTCACAATTGGTCCCCCAATCAAACCTTCCCCCACCCCACCTCCTGTGGTCGTTATCACATGTTCCAATTGTGGCCTGCGAACCACAGCCATTTGTCTTTCAACTGCACGGTCGTGGAGGACACACGGGCATTTACCAAGCAGTCCATAACCACAGAGGATAGGCCAAACAGGGTGTGTTGAACTCCGCAGAAAGTAGACACTCAAGTCGAGGGGTGATAAGGTGCAGAAGTCTTCGTATCTCCATGAATAGAATATCACTCTTTTGGAAGAGACACATATCATACCCTTTGAAGAAAATGCAGACGTCTGAGAACTAGACCAGCAACAAACAATCTGGGGACACTAGGATGAGTTTCTATAGCATATAAGAAATGTTATTTCTAATCAAGCAATCCTCCTTGAAGCCA
This sequence comes from Triturus cristatus, assembly GCF_964204655.1. Taxonomy (NCBI): domain Eukaryota; kingdom Metazoa; phylum Chordata; class Amphibia; order Caudata; family Salamandridae; genus Triturus; species Triturus cristatus. The sequence goes on along the minus strand of NC_140592.1, from coordinate 727,853,675 downwards.
GGACCACTGCCCAGACTTCTTAGAAGTCACCAAAACAGCCTTGGTTGGGCATGCCCAGGCATCAATGTTGTAAAGGAATTCTTGACGAGCTTCACATTTGTGGATGGACAGATGCCCATTTAGGCTGTCTGCTCGCTGGATGTGGAAATTAGTAGGATTAGTCATATGTGAAGACACATATCTACTGCCAGACTGTAGAGCTGTAGGAGCAAGTTCCTTTAGCTTTTATATTTCAGAGGTAGCCATGGTCAATTACCACACATGCCAAAATGCCAAATAATAACTGGGGGTACACATTAGCTGGAATGTTTTTATTACCAGGAGTACAGCCTTGCACTCCAGCAAGCTTACATGGAAGAAAGTTGCGGATCTACCCATAAAGCAGAAATGGAAAGGATTCACCTCAAACTCTAGTTGGTCATGACCATCATCTTGGCTACAGTAGGCAGAAAGTACATCCCAAAAGAAGGGTGAAAGCATGGGCCTGGCACTTAATAGTAAGATAGATGGTTTTACTGGCATAAACTGTGTAGGAAGGTGGATATCTGACTATGGTTACCCCCAACTTTTTGCCTAGTGTCTAGCTGGTTTTTCGACTTAGTTGGCCTGAGATCCTGCCATTCAGGGTCTCAGGCTGTCTGCTCTCTCCTTAAAATGGACTCCATGTACCCTAGGTACATACACAATTGGTAAGGATCACATTATTGGACCCTGTACAGTGTACCCTAGGTACCCAGGGCATAGGTGTACCCTAGGCCTCCCAGGGGCTGCAGCATGTATTATGCCACCCCTGGTCTGGCCTTCCAATCAGACATAACTGGCTGATCACTCAGCTGGGGCAAGGTCGTGTAATCACCCCTTGCTTAGATATAGTATATCTATATCTACCTTATATATAGACACATGTGTACCTATCAGCCACTCCTATGGCAGGCCTTAACAATCCTGGAGGCAGAGTGCTTGGTAACATGTGAGATGGTGCTCTAGCATGAGCTGAGCCTGTCTGCAGCTTTCGGAACCATGTCCTTATAGCTGTTCTATGATATAGCCTACCATATACTCTTAAAGTGCCTTATAATCTTAAACGGTTATGGTAACTATGGTTTGGCTTTATCAAAACATGTTGTGTAAGGTGTCTAACACTTTGGAATAATACCCCCATACCATTTCTGGTGATGAGGATATTATTCCTCCCTTCTAGAGGGAGAGACATGTTAAAATCCTACTTTGCTGTTTAACTCTAACCAAAGCCTCAGCATCACAAAATGGATGCTGCTGCCACAGACACGAGTCTGACCTCCTGCTGCTGGGAGTGATCCCGGCAAGGGAGGATTGGACAATAGGTTTCCTGCTTGGGGAGGTGCTAGCCCCTCCCCAGACAGACTTTAGTGTATTGGGGCAGGGAGGGCTGAAAGGAATGAGACATGTCTGGGGCACACAAGGTGTCCCATGCATAGTCCAGTTCAAACCGGTGCTGGGGCACTCCAGCCCCAGTCCTGGCGCGAAACTGGACAAAGGGAAGGGGGTGTAACCACCCCCCTCCCAGGTCCCACCCATAAGGCGTGACCTAGCAGGTAACCCAGCCCCCCAGATTTGGATAAGAGTGGTAGCTAGGCCCCAGGAGATTAGATTATCCTGAACCTGCAACTTGAACAGAAACTCTGGACCTTCGACATTCGACGAAAGAAGAAGACTGAAGAATCTCCCTTGTGGCCAAGGAGTGGCTACCCTGTGCAAACAGGCACCATCAAGAGACTACCCTTTGCTTTGCTGAAGTTCTACGAGGGACCGACTGCAGAGCCTGACCGGAGCCTTGACTTCCAGACTTCTCCGACCCTGATCCACATCCACAGCCGAGCGGAGATCCGTGGAGGCGACGAGAGACGTGGGACCGGTTACCTGGGAAAAGTGGCTAGTATCTTCTAGCGCAGCTTCTGAGGCACCCTCGAAGTTGTGCACCGGGGATTGAGAAGCCCCAACCCCAAGCACCATCTGCACCGAAGATCAGCCCCCCACACTCCACGAGTCCTGCGTGGGGCCCTTCTGCATTTTCCTGCTTGCCGCGCCTGTCCGGTTGCTTGCCCGTTGGCTAGTGGCCTTTGTGACGACGCATCCAGAAATCTTCATTGCTGGTTTGGCTCCTCCAGACTGGCTCCCGCTTCCTTGCAAAAGAGAAGCACCCCAGACCTTCCTGGTCTGCACCAGAAGCAAGTCCTCCGTTCTTCGTGGGTTCCGCTTGCCAAGGCTTGGTGAGTCCTAGTCCAACTTCGACGCCACCGACAGCAAGAGCCTTCGTGGGACAGCTCGCCTCCTGGTCGTCCTCGACGTTCCCTGGTCCTCGTGGCTGCAGCGACAAGCTTCACCTTCACCTGCAATCTTCACGACATCGCCTGGTTCCTTCCTGGTTCCACGTGGTCACTGGCTAGTGACCTTGACTCTGTCCCTTCTGCTTGCAGGTCTCCTCTCTTCTTGATCCCAGCCTTGGGATCCACCGGACACTCTTCACTGACTGCCTGTCAGCAACTTTCCTTCAGGCATCCATAGAAGTCCACGACGAAACCCGACGCAAGTTCACACCTATGCACCCGCAGTCCGTGGGCTAGGTAACTTGGGTACTTCGGTGCTCACAAGGGTAGTGACTATCCTAGGGTCTAGTTTCCGAGTCTCGACTCTCTAGTTGCTTCAGAAGTGCCCTTAAACTATTAATTGCTAATAACTACTATTTCTATCGACTTTTATGCATTACGCGTGAGTGTTTCCACTCTGCACCTGAATCCCGTGGGCCTCCCACTTCCTAACTGTTGCTAGTGCAGTGTAGCCCCAGCGATTCCCTAGGCCTAGGCCTATCCTATTTCCGTGACAGTGGTTCTTATACCACTTACTTAGTATATGGTTTGCGTGGCCCCTAGGGTCTAACTATATTACTTACCTGTGTGACTTAATGTATGCTTGAATAAGACTGTGTTGTACTTGCCTCTAATCTCATAAAGAGTGCTGAGGGTTTGACTAGAATAAATACACTTTATTTTATATATATATCTGTCGTGGTGTCCTTTCATTTGGTATTCAAGGGATTACATATGGTATCACAGCTGGCTTCACATGCCATTCAGAGTTTAGCCTAAGACTGCTCTTGTCCATGCTACCACTAGGATAGCTGGTCTATAAGGTTGACTTTACAACCAATCACCATAAGGGTTGTTTGGACTGATATAAGGTGTACACTAGAACTAGTGACATCATACATCAGGCCAACTTCTCACATTGGTGAGCAGCAGTTGGGATCTGAGCTTGCTGTTGTAATACCGTTTTAATCTTGAGATACTAAATTGAAAGATCACACAGATATTGTTTAGGTACATATAACATAGATTATAATACTTAAGTCCTACTGGACTTAGTGGTTGTAGGGAGTAACACACCCTGACTACAACTACCAGAGAGGTTTAGTAGAAACAACTAGTGTAGGTAGGTGCACACACCACACCCTCACTAGATCATGTCTCTGGGAGGAAATCAAGTAGATGCTCTCTCAGGAGGGGCAGGTCTGAAGAAGACCCCCTCTAGATATGATACCCTAACTTTTCAGGAGATGAGACAATTGTGTACCTCCAAAAAAGTTAAAACAGGGTGCAAACCCTACCCTCCTTCAGCTAGTACAACTCCTAGAGAAGTATGATGCTCTTAGGGCCTCACAGGCCAGTACCCTAGGTACAAAGGAGGGTCTACCCACCACAGATGAGTCAGATGGGACTTCAGATGAAGAGGTAGACAGCCAGGGCCAAGTAGGAAGACTTAGCCAGGCTAACCTAAGCTTACATGGGAGTTTGCATGGGGTCCCCCCATACAGACCCCCAAGTAGGCTTACACAGAGAAGCAGGAGGGACAGATCCCCTTCAAGGGAATCCATCCACTCCCATGTCTCTAGCATCTCTAATGCTTCCTCTCACAGGGGAATGACTTCCCCTGAGAGAAAGGAGCATGAAGCCAGAATGAGGGAAGCTAATCTGAGGATTCAGAGGGAAGAACTTGCCCTTGCCAAGGAGAAGCTTGCTCTGGCTAGAGAGCAAAAGTTAAGTGGGTCAGAACCCACTGGTGGCAGCAACATTCCTAGAGATAGGGATAGGTCTTATGACCATAGAAACCTAAGCAAGATAGTCCCCCCATATCAGAATGGGGATGACATCCACAAGTGGATGACTGCTTTGGAGAGGGCCTGCAAAGTACAGCAGGTACCCCAGAGTCAGTGGGCAGCTATCTTGTGGCTCTCATTTTCTGACAAAGGTAGAGACAAGCTCCTCACAGTCAGTGATGAGGATGCTAACAATTACAAAGTCCTGAAGAGTGCTCTGATAGATGGGTTTGGCTTAACCACTGAGCGATATAGGTTGTTGTTCAGAGACACCCAGAAGACACAGACACAGGACTGGTCTGATTTTGTGGATTGTGCCACTAAGGCTTTGGAAGGTTGGTTAACTGGCAGCAAGGTGCAGGACTATACAGGATTGTACAACTTGATTATGAGGGAGCAGATCCTTAGTAATTGTCAGAACCAGCTTCTCCATCAACACCTGGTAGACTCAGATTTGACCTCTCCCCAAGAATTGGGAAAGAGGGCAGATAAATGGGTCAGGACCAGGATTAGTCCTAAAAATCAGGGTGGTGACCAAAAGAAAGATACCACCAAGCCTCAAGAGAAGGGTGGGGATAAAACAAAAGAGAAATCTTCCTCAGGGCCCCAAAACTCCACACAGGGTGGTGGGTCCCAAGCTCCCTCCTCTACCACAGTTAAAAAGCCTTACTGCCATGAGTGTAAAACTCCTGGGCATTGGAAAACTGACAGCAGTTGCCCAAAGGCTAAAAACAAAACTGTTCCTCCAACTACTCCTGTCACACCGCCTATTACTGTCAGCAGTAATCCCCCAGGTGGTGGGAGTGCCCCCACAAATTTGGTTGGGTTTTCTTGGGGAACACAGGGGGGCCCTGGCTTAGCCAATTCCCCTACAGCAGCTACTCTTGTCTGTGATGGTGGCATGGGGTTTGCCAACTTCACTGCCTGTCCCAACACTTTGGGTAGGTACAGACAGGAGCCCTACATCAATGGTAGAAAAGCTGAGGCCTACAGAGACACTGGAGCTAGCATCACTATGGTGGCCCATAGGCTAGCTCCCTCTGAGCAGCTTTTGCCTGGTTTCTCATACCAGGTAACTAACATTGATGGCAAACAGAACAGTCATCCCATGGCAGAGGTATGTCTCAGTTGGGGAGGTGTCACTGGCCCTAAAAGGGTGGCAGTGTCTCCAACCTTGCCTGTGGACTGCTTACTGGGGAATGACTTAGAACTCTCAGCTTGGGCTGGAGTTGAACAAGACACCTATTCTAAAATGGTAGGCCTTTCAAAAAAGGGTAGTGGGGTTGTGCCAGTCACAACCCCTGTCCAAGTAGATTTCCTCCCTGAAAAGGTTGGAAGGGCAGTGGTAGCCACAGCCCAGGCAAAGACAGACTTCCCTGTAGAGATTGGCAGAGCTGTGACAGTCACAGCTCAAACCCAAACTGAGTGCCTCCCTGAAAAGGTTGGCAAGGCTGTAATGGTCTCAGCCCATACTCAGACTGACATAGGTGTAGTGAAGCCTGAAACTATGGATCACTCCACACAAACAGAGAGTAGTGGGGAGGAAGAAAAGTCTCCCTCTCCCAGACATTAGGAAAAGGTCAGCCTCCTCAGGGATCTGACCTCACCCCTTGTGAAGGAACTGCCCCAGAGTTAGCCAGGCCTGGCCTGGCAGAGCCTCTGATGTCAGTGGCCCCTTCCAAGGTGGGACCCAGTCTGGTGCAGGTAGCCTGCCTCTCTCTACCCTGCCTCAGTCAGCCCAGGGCTGCAGAGGTCAGGGAGGCCAGTGGACCCCAAGAGGGCCCCTGTCCACAAGAACCCCCCCCCATCAAAAGAATGAGGATTGCCTGGCTAGTAGCCCTAGCCAGGTGATGGTTAAAAACATTCCTGAGGGATCTCCTTTACAGGTAGTTAGGGACCTCCCCCAGAGGGATTCTGTTGGGCACAGGCAAACATGGGACCTTAGGGCCCCAAACCTGACCTGTCCCTCCAGTAAGCCCACACAAGGGACCCAGCCTCCAGCTTTAGGTAGCCAGAGGCTGACCCTGAGAGCACAGTGCAACTCAGTGAAAGAAAGAAAGGCATCCATGGTGGAGGATGATTGGAGGAAGCTGAGGCCTCACTTTGAGGACACTCACTTCAGTACTCCATCTCAACACCAGCCTTTTACTTTGCAAAGACACACCAAAGGTAGAGATTCCCTATGGTGGAGACCCTATGATACCTTTAGGATGAGGGATTGTTTAGTGGACCATGAGACAGGGGGTAACCATGCCAGTGCTGGTTCTTCCTTATATGGCCACTTAGGCAATAGAGGCTTACCTTGTCAAGGCCAGCCTTATCTCATTTTGTTTGGGGGGGGGGGGGGTTGTGTAGGAAGGTGGATATCTGACTATGGTTACCCCCAACTTTTTGCCTAGTGTCTAGCTGGTTTTTCGACTTAGTTGGCCTGAGATCCTGCCATTCAGGGTCTCAGGCTGTCTGCTCTCTCCTTAAAATGGACTCCATGTACCCTAGGTACATACACCATTGGTAAGGATCACCTTATTGGACCCTGTACAGTGTACCCTAGGTACCCAGGGCATAGGTGTACCCTAGGCCTCCCAGGGGCTGCAGCATGTATTATGCCACCCCTGGTCTGGCCTTCCAATCAGACATAACTGGCTGATCACTCAGCTGGGGCAAGGTTGTGTAATCACCCCTTGCTTAGATATAGTATATCTATATCTACCTTATATATAGACACATGTGTACCTATCAGCCACTCCTATGGCAGGCCTTAACAATCCTGGAGGCAGAGTGCTTGGTAACATGTGAGATGGTGCTCTAGCATGAGCGGAGCCTGTCTGCAGCTTTCGGAACCATGTCCTTATAGCTGTTCTATGATATAGCCTACCATATACTCTTAAAGTGCCTTATAATCTTAAACGGTTATGGTAACTATGGTTTGGCTTTATCAAAACATGTCGTGTAAGGTGTCTAACACTTTGGAATAATACCCCCATACCATTTCTGGTGATGAGGATATTATTCCTCCCTTCTAGAGGGAGAGACATGTTAAAATCCTACTTTGCTGTTTAACTCTAACCAAAGCCTCAGCATCACAAAATGGATGCTGCTGCCACAGACACGAGTCTGACCTCCTGCTGCTGGGAGTGATCCCGGCAAGGGAGGCTTGGACAATAGGTTTCCTGCTTGGGGAGGTGCTAGCACCTCCCCAGACAGACTTTAGTGTATTGGGGCAGGGAGGGCTGAAAGGAATGAGACATACCTGGGGCACACAAGGTGTCCCATGCATAGTCCAGTTCAAACCGGTGCTGGGGCACTCCAGCCCCAGTCCTGGCGCGAAACTGGACAAACGGAAGGGGGTGTAACCACCCCCCTCCCAGGTCCCACCCATAAGGCGTGACCTAGCAGGTAACCCAGCCCCGCAGATTTGGATAAGAGTAGTAGCTGGGCCCCAGGAGATTAGACTATCCTGAACCTGCAACTTGAACAGAAACTCTGGACATTCGACGAAAGAAGAAGACTGAAGAATCTCCCTTGTGGCCAAGGAGTGGCTACCCTGTGCAAACAGGCACCATCAAGAGACTACCCTTTGCTTTGCTGAAGTTCTACGAGGGACCGACTGCAGAGCCCGACCAGAGCCTTGACTTCCAGACTTCTCCGACCCTGATCCACATCCACAGCCGAGCTGAGATCCGTGGAGGCGACGAGAGACGTGGGACCGGTTACCTGGGAAAAGTGGCTAGTATCTTCCAGCACAGCTTCTGAGGCACCCTCGAAGTTGTGCACCGGGGATTGAGAAGCCCCAACCCCAAGCACCATCTGCACCGAAGATCAGCCCCCCACACTCCACGAGTCCTGCGTGGGGCCCTTCTGCATTTTCCTGCTTGCCCGTTGGCTAGTGGCCTTTGTGACGACGCATCCAGAAATCTTCATTGCTGGTTTGGCTCCTCCAGACTGGCTCCTGCTTCCTTGCAAAAGAGAAGCACCCCAGACCTTCCTGGTCTGCACCAGAAGCAAGTCCTCCGTTCTTCGTGGGTTCCGCTTGCCAAGGCTTGGTGAGTCCTAGTCCAACTTCGACGCCGCCGACAGCAAGAGCCTTCATGGGACAGCTCGCCTCCTGGTCCTGGTCGTCCTTGACGCTCCCTGGTCCTCGTGGCTGCAGCGACAAGCTTCACCTTCACCTGCAATCTTCACGACATCGCCTGGTTCCTTCCTGGTTCCACGTGGTCACTGGCTAGTGACCTTGACTCTGTCCCTTCTGCTTGCAGGTCTCCTCTCTTCTTGATCCCAGCCTTGGGATCCACCGGACACTCTTCACTGACTGCCTGTCAGCAACTTTCCTTCAGGCATCCATAGAAGTCCACGACGAAACCCGACGCAAGTTCACACCTATGCACCCGCAGTCCGTGGGCTAGGTAACTTGGGTACTTCGGTGCTCACAAGGGTAGTGACTATCCTAGGGTCTAGTTTCCGAGTCTCGACTCTCTAGTTGCTTCAGAAGTGTCCTTAAACTGTTAATTGCTAATAACTACTATTTCTATCGACTTTTACGTATTACGCGTGAGTGTTTCCACTCTGCACCTGAATCCCGTGGGCCTCCCACTTCCTAACTGTTGCTAGTGCAGTGTAGCCCCAGCGATTCCCTAGGCCTATCCTATTTCTGTGACAGTGGTTCTTATACCACTTACTTAGTATATGGTTTGCGTGGCCCCTAGGGTCTAACTGTATTACTTACCTGTGTGACAATGTATGCTTGAATAAGACTGTGTTGTACTTACCTCTAATCTCATAAAGAGTGCTGAGGGTTTGACTAGAATAAATACACTTTATTTTATATATATATCTGTCGTGGTGTCCTTTCATTTGGTATTCAAGGGATTACATATGGTATCACAGCTGGCTTCACATGCCATTCAGAGTTTAGCCTAAAACTGCTCTTGTCCATGCTACCACTAGGATAGCTGGTCTATAAGGTTGACTTTACAACCAATCACCATAAGGGTTGTTTGGACTGATATAAGGTGTACACTAGAACTAGTGACATCATACATCAGGCCAACTTCTCACAAACTGGACGGCTGTCCTGCAATTGGTCTCCAGTGTTCTGTAGTTGGAGCTGCAGAGCATGCATTAGGAGCCTGGCACAGCAAGCACCTCAGTGCACAGTGCCTGTAATCCCAGAGGCTTCTGAAATAGCAATCATGACAAAGTATAATTCTCCATCAAAAAAATTTCGCAATCTGTTTGATGGCTGATACTTTCTCCTGGGGAGCGACGGCAGTCTAAGTCCAGGACATCTTCAATGTACTGTCACTCAATCAGGATTTGTATAGTGGAGCTACTCAATCAATGAGGGTATCCAGGCGCTGAGAACACAGACGCCGGGTGGGAGGTCTTTTCCTGAAATCCAGCAGAGAGGATGAGGTCTGGAGATGAAGTGGGAGGTGGTTTCAGGAGTTCCCGGCAAGGTGAACGAGTGTTCTCCAATGTTGCTGCGGGCGAGGAAGAATGAGGCGGAGCGCAGGTGTCTAGAAGGAAGGTGGAAGGTCAGGTGGTGGATAATGTACGCTGGTCCCTGGCTGTGTAGGGCTTTGAAGGTGTGGATCAACATCTTGAACGGACATCTCTTCTGAATGGGGAGCCAGTGAAGCTTCTGGAGGTGGGGGTGTGATGAGTCTGCTTTGGGAGGTCTAGGATGAGTCTGGCTGCTTAGTTCTGTATGGTCTGCAGTCTCTTGAGGAGGCTTGAGGTGATTCCTAAGTAGAGCGCATTGCCGTAGTCTAGTCAGCTGGTGACAAGGGCTTGGGTGACAGTCCGGCTAACATCAATGGGGAGCCACTTGGAAGATCTAATGGAGCATACGAGGGGTATGGAAGCAGGCAGATGAGACTGTGCTGATCGGTATTTTCATGGGGAGTTTATTGTCCAAGATGATGCCAGGGTTGCAGGTGTGGTCCGTTGGAGTTGGTGAGGGTCCTAGTTCGGGAGGCCACCAGGTGCCGTTCCACAGAGGTGTGTTCCAATAAGATCAGCTCTTCTTTATCCTCCTTCACAGTATATGGGTACATTTTAGATAGTTTGCAGCACACCCACACCTAAAAATAGCCAGGATGACCAGTGCCACAGAATTCTGCCTGGCCAGTGAATTGCCAAGGAAGATAATTAGAATTCAGATAAAGAGAGCAGTGGACTTTCTGTAGCCACAGAAAAAGCAGCCACTGGAGGCAAGTTGCCTGTGAAGAGCGGATACCTCACGGTGTAGGGTAGCTGGGTACTGGGAGGGAGGCCAGGAAGAACAGTTACTTCCTCTCTTTCTGCATGATAATAAACTTTTTAGAAGTTGACTAAACAGACCCAGTCAATGTGCTATCAACTGTAAGGCGCAGGACCAAAGTAAACATACTTGTCACAACCCCTTTAAGAGGTTAGCTACTATGGGAATTGGGCAAGTACTTCTTTAGCACTTAACTCTCAGGGATAGCAGGGGGTCAAGCAGTCCAAGGCTTCTTTGGAGGTGGGTGATGTGGGGTTACATACAGGGGGTTGAACACAGGCTCACAACTCACAATATGCTCAATAGCAGCAATAAAGGAGTGTCCAGTCAAATAATTTCTTTTGTTTATTGTAGCGCGAACAAGATCCTTGCGGGTATAAGAGCGCTTTACATGTCATATATTGGAATCAAGTATAAGCATAGAAAAATACAATTATAGGTGACACAGATAGAAGGTGCTCAATAATACAAACTAGTAATTAAAATACGGTGCTCAATAATACAGACTAGTAATTAAAATACAGTAATAAGTAAGTAATTCACGTGAATTTAGCCATGAGAATTGCTTTAACTTCTTTTTTGAAGGAGGCAGTGGAGGGGTTCAGTCTTGTTTCTGTGGGCAAAGCATTCCAGGTCCTGGGAGCCATTCCAGAGAAGGATTGGTTGTGAGTTTTTTTCTTGGCAAATCGTTGTGGTTTCAGTAGAAGATTCTTGGAGCTTCTGGAGGCTCTATTACCAGCAGAGAGTACCAGTTTCTGAGCTAGATAGCTCGGGGAATTGGAGTGTAAGGCCTTGTGCGTCATACATGCGATTTTCAGATAAATTCTAGCTTCAAATGGTAGCCAGTTGAGGGCTCTAAGGGCTGGAGAGATGTGAGAGGTTCTCTTTGAACCTGTGACGAGCCTCGCAGCTGAATTGATAGTGGCACTTAACGGGGCTGTCGTCAACCTGGGGAGGCCGCCTAGGGTTACAGCCCCATATTCCACTCTTGGGGTTACTAGGACTTGAACTGCTTGTTTGAAGTAGTTTGCTGGCAGGAAGGGTTTCAGTTTTCGCAGGGTGTTCATGTGGAAATTTGGTCCTTTTGTGGCGGCGCTGATATGTTTCTGCATCTTTAGGTTACTGTCCAGTGTCACACCTTGCGATTTCACCGATTCGACAATGAGAGGTTGCCCTTTGAGTGCTGTTAGGTGCTTCATCCATTCCAGGATGGTGGATAATTTGTTGGAGGGGGGCGATTAGGAGGAACTCCGTTTTGAGGGAGTTTAGTTTCAAATGGTTTTCAGCCAACCATGTTTGAGTTTTTTGTAGCGTTGTGTTGAGAGATTTGATATCCTCAAGTGAATGGATCTTCATGTAGAGTTGGGTGTCGTCTGCATACATATGGAAATGGATCTCAGGGAGACTAAGAAGTTCGGGGAGTGGATCCATGAAAAGTTTCAAAAGTGTGGGTGAAAGGGAAGAACCTTGCGGTACTCCTAACGTAACTGGCACGGGGTTGGACAAGAAAGGATTGATCTTGAATCTTTGAGATCTGTTTTGGAGGAAAGAGGTAAACTAGGTAAGCAGAGATCCAGATATTCCCATTCCGTTTCAGGAGTTCTAGCAAGTTGTCGTGTTTGACGGTGTCAAATGCCGATGACAAGTTGAGTAAGATTAGTAAACAGGCTTCGTTTTGGTCAAGGATTTTTAGAGCGTCGTGAATTATGTGTGTCATGGCTGATTCAGTACTGTGACCTGCTCAGAAGCCTGATTGGTATTGGTTAAGGAGGTTGAATTGTTCGATGTGGTTGCTAAGCTGGGTGTAAACACATTTTTCCAAGAGCTTGGCTAGAGTGGGGATGTTGGATATCGGGCGATAGTTATTTAAGTCCAATGGGTCAGCTGTTTGTTTCTTTAGGATAGGGGATATCTGCCCTGTTTTCAGGATTTCTGGGATGGGTCCTTGAAGGAGGGAGGTATTTATAATCTTGGTCCAGAGAGGTAGTAACAGTGGAATGAAGTGTTTTAAGTAGTTAGCGGGAAGCAGGTCTGTGAAGTGGCTGGAGGGATTCAGGGCGGTTAGCGTCTTTAGTATAGTATCCTCATTGTAGGTGTTGAAGTAGGACCAGGTTGTGTTGTTTTTAAGGTTGAATTTTGTGGAGCATTTGACTGGGACACCTGTCCGAGTCAGTGCGGAGTTCTTTTGCATGTCCGTAAGGGATAAAAGGTCCTGGAGTAACTCGGTTTTTATGGATTCGGATTTTGTAGTGAAAAAGGCGGCAAATTCCTAACAGTTGGGTAGTGTCAGGGATAGCCTTGGGGTGGATGGGTGCACTCTTGGTTTGGGCTTTGATTAGATTGAATAGTTTTTTGGGACGGTTCTTGGCTTGGTCTAGTTGATTCCTGAAGAAGTCGGTTTTAGATCTTCTGATCTTTCTGAAGTAGGAGTTTCTTGTGGGTATAGTAGCTTGAGGTGGTCAGCTGAAGGTGCGGATATCCATCATCGTTCAATTACTCTAAGTAAGCATCTGTCTTCATTTAGCCTACCATCATACCAGGGTTTTGAGTCTTTTGTGGTTGTTCTTTTCCATTGTAGAGGGGCTATTTTGTCTAGTAAGCTGTTCATGCAGTGGAAGTAGTGGTTGGTCAGATCTTGTACATCGGCTAGGTCTTCCGGGGGACATAGGATGTTTGGATTAGAGGATACCAGTAGGTAGGAGCCGACGTTTTTCAGATTTCTCTTTCAGATCTTTGTTCTCAAGGGTTGAGGCGAAGGTCTTTTAACTGATACCATGACTTGGAATGTAATGATGTGATGGTAAGCCCAATCACAGGGGAGGATCGAGCTGAGTGGAGTCATCTTTGGAGATTACTAGATTGAGGGTTGCGCCTTTGTCATGTGTGGGGCTGTTACAGATTTGGTTAAGATTAAGGTCTGAGAGGAAAGCTTTGAGGCTGTTGACCCCTGGGTCGTTCTGGTCATCCCAGTGAAGGTTGAAGTCACCCAGGAATATTTGCATATTTTGTTGGCCGTCATGTGTAGCTAGAATATCCAGGAGGTGTTCTATGAATGTGATGTTATCTCATGGGGGGTGGTAGAATGTGTGTAATTAACATATTTGTTTGTTATAACTAGAGATGTTTAAGCAAAGGTATTCACAGGAGGATGGTGCGGGGGCATTGGAGTTGATCACTGTTAGATTGCTCGGATGTATGCAAGCGATGCCACCACCCGGCCTATCAATTCTGTCAAGTCTGGGGATGTCATAGTTAGGGGGGGTACTAGTATCTCCAGAATGGGTGTAGATGATTCATTTAGCCATGTTTTCGTCAGAATTAGAATGTCTGGTTCGTTAGTGAGTAGAAGGTCAGCTAGATCGGCTGCATGTCTAGATGCGGACCTGCAGTTTAGGTGTATACATTTTAGCCGCATCTTGTTGGATAATATGAAGGGTTCGAATGTGAGAGGTTGTTTTCAACTATGCTTCTGGAATTGTGTCTTGTAGCTCTGTGAGTGTTGATAGGGATAGACTGGATTAAGGAATCTATATGTAAATTATCTGGGCGTTTTATGACATCAGTATTTATATATGAGCACAAAGTGAAATACAGAATAAACAAACAATACAAGACAGCCCCGGAGGTCAAGGCTCTAGTGTTCAATAGGCAGGTCCCAGAGTCCCACTTCCCTCTCACTAGCAGAAGTGGTTATTTCCCATTCACTACAGGTGACTTTCAGGTTAGGCCCCACAAGTAGTCTGAGTCTCAGGAGTCCCACTCAGACTCTGATAAAAGTGTTCCAGTGCCTGAAGCGCTATGTAGCAGAAAAAGTTCTCCCAGTGAGACGGTAAGTTCTTCTGACCCTTCCCACAGATGGGGCTGGGTGTTGCTCCAGTTCCAATCGTCAGTCGTGGCTTGGGCTCGCAATGGTCACCACAGTGGCCTCCTCATGACATCTTGAGCAGGTCACCAATACGTGTCCTTTACGCTGGCCCCACCTGGCACACAGGTGACTGTTCGATCGGCACAGCAATAATCTTCACAGCAGCCGCACATGGGGCCACCAACATTCCTCCGCACAAGCGCTACAGCCTCATCGGCACATCAGTAATCCTCACAGAGGACCCATGTGGCATACAGGGTCACAGACTTCACTCTGCACATGGGCTTGGCCCGGTCGGCACAGCAGTGATACTGCCTGCGGCTAACTTCACGGTGACCCCCCTCTGGCATACGGGATTGAACCTGTACAGGAGCAACAACCCGATGGGTGTAGCAGCAGTCTCCTCACACGTCGCTAGAGGGAGCCACTCGCTATGATCCCCCACTGGACCTTGCTCTCTCTAGCGCTTTAATCTTTCTTGCAGGTCTCCAGGGGCAGTTAATCTGGATTCCATAGGTGATGTTCCCTCACCCAGGAAAACTGGCAGGTCAGCCTCCAGGCCTGGTCACTGGCAGAAGTTGTGCAGAGCTTCTCCTCCTTGCACAGCCAGACTGCCTGCTTGGCAATTTTGGGAGCCTCACGCTCCCCTTCTTATAGTCCATTTCCAAACACTAAATGCGTTGAGGGTCTCAGTCTTTGAAATTTGCATTGAGGGCCTGCTTCCTTTTGAAGTGCCCACTACTCTGGCCTGCAATTCTTCCAGAAAGCAGTCTATCACACCCACTACTGTGGCCTGCAATTCTTCCAGAAAGCAGTTTATCACAGCAGGAGCAACTCTGAGTCCGATAGCCCCACAATACACAGCATGGGAGTGACTAGAGGTTCACACATAGATGTCAGTCACTGCGATATGGGTATCAAAAGGTTACCACAGGGCACCACGCCATGATTCTCTTATCAGCCCCATCTCCTTCCTGCGATGTGCCAAGGCCCCTTGCCAGTGACCTCTCTCTGAATCAAAGAGCTCTCTTAAGTGTTCTTTTGACATTGTGTGTCCCACCTTGCTCACAGGAATGCAGTGATCCATAAATCTGTTGGCAGGCATATGGGATCAGCCTGGAGTCTCCCAAAATGAAACCCAGAATCTTTCATATACTGTCCCACTCACAGGCACATGTACACCCAAGCACATGCATACAACGGATGCGCTGCACAGCGATACATGCCAACTTGATACTGGACAATTAAACACACAGCAGAGGAACTTTACAGGAGTGAGCATGCAGGCCTCACTCCAGTGAGGCAGGTGACAAGCACTGATAAATCCAAGAGGTCTGGCATCGGCTGCCAGCCTTTTAACTTTGGCAATTCTGATTTTGTTCTGTCATGTTTTTTTTTTCTTCATATAAACGTTATTGGTATAATAGCATAAAACATCTATACGTTGCAGTTACAATAATAACAATGCAAGTAATTCCCCACCCTCGCTCTACTTATCCGTACTCGAAATGATTTACAGAGAAATGGTAAGTCTCTGGGAGATAATTGAAGTTTGAGTTCATGCTTTTATATAGATGCTCGGTCATGGGTGCCCAACATAACACATTAATTCAGTGTACATAATATCCAACTCTCAGGCATAGTATAACTTCACAGTGGTTGCCCAAACATATCAACAATCTTCAGTAGTATAGTATAGTATATGGTGGATCCAACATGTCCACTAACAATGCAGTCTGCGCCCGTAGATCGTCACCCAATTTAGTATCCCTCTTATATTTGCGCATACGCCCTTCCTCGGACACTGCCCACTCAGCCACATCTCTCACCCACATCCTCACTTAAGGGTGAGACAGGAAAAGTCAACATATAGCCACTCTTCGTTTTGCCAGGACTAACCCAAGAAACAGGAATTTCCTGCTTAGGCTTGCGTCATGGTTTTTGCTAAATGTTATTTTTGGGGAAACTGCCGGGCCCTAAATAAAAGAAAAAACGTTGAGTAAAGAAAAAAAATATTTTTGGGTTAAAAAAGGCACACATTACCATAGTAGACCTTGGCACCAAAGGGAACTACTTTGTGTGTGAATGTGCTTCTTGTGTAAGGGAAGCATGTTGTAACTCATGGTGAAGTCAGACAATGGCTGAAGTGGGCTGTGGGTGGAAGAAAAATGTGAATGACACAACAGACTTATAGATTAAGTCGGTCTTAAAACCCACATAAATAACTAAGTTATACACATAATTTTAGTAAAATCAAAAGTCAAACTAAAAGACTTATAAAACCAGTCAATCTGGGGTTGGCTGCCAGCCTCTTGCCTTGGTTAAAGCTTGTTGCCATGTTTTTGTAAACTTTTACAACAAGTAGATAGAGAAAGTGGAAAAAAATAGAGGGACTTTCCAAACAGCTAGAGAGGCTCACAAAATCAGACATAGACAGATAGATATGCAAGGACAGACAGATAACCTTGCAAAGAGAGATAGACTTGAAAAGATGGATGTTACATAGATGTTGCAAAGATAGACAGAGGTAGGTAGATAGAGACAGTAGATAGAGAGATTGATAGATAGGCAGACAGACACTGAAAGGCAGGTAGACTGGATTACAAAGATAGAAGGCATAGCACGGATTCAATTAGTGATATAATAGTTAAATATCTATATAAGAACATACAAGAGCACTGAACGCAAACGAGAAAAACATACAAGCAGGACACAGACAAAATTGATTTTCAAGTATAGCGGCAGTCCTCAATTAAAATACATACATGAGTGCAATTATAAATGCATTTCATTGCGTGCATTCTAAAAAGAGAATTACGTTATAAAGAATAGATTTGAATGAACACAATGGATACGTTACTTACCTTTAATCCTAGTTCTCTTCCAGGGGTATCCTCATCAAAGTCATAAGCACTGAATATTCCCGCACATGTGTGGGGAACCTGGAAATAATAAAAAGTATATACATATATATACAGCTCTGTATATGTATAAACACATATATTATTTTTTCCAAACCAATGCAGCCCCCATAGTAGGGTAGACAATGTAATAATAATGAATGTAAACATTCCCAGATAGATATAAATATGTAAATAGACACCATAGGTATACAAATGCACCCAAAAACTTTTTTTTTCCTTTTTCAATGAGACAAACCTCATGAGAAAGAAAAACAAACACTGTGCCAAACACAGATAAAAAACACTGTTAGCCTGCAGGCTGCATTGTAATACAATACCATAGAGACTGAAAAGCCTTGTACAGATAAAAACTGGCACCGTGCCTTTAAGGCAGCTCTGATCCCAAGATCCCATCATGCCTCAGGGGTGACAGTTGGGTCAGTTGTTCTTTGCGGGACCCGTAGGTCTAGACACAAAGATATACTTCTTTCAGATTTAAGAATAGAATCCTCTCATTTGCCTGGGGAGGCGGGTGGGTTGCTTATGACTTTGATGAGGATACCCCTGGAAGAGAACTAGGATTACAGGTAAGTAACTTATCCTTCTCTTCCAGGGGATCCTCATCAATAGTCATAAGCACTGAATAGAATAGCGAGCCCACCTTCCACCTGCAGGCAAATGAGAACTGTACTGAAATGAAAAAACAACCGAGATAGTCAGTTGTTGAACAGGTTCCTCAAGGAGGCTTGCCCTACTTGAGTGTCCGCTCTGGTGTCCGAGTCCAGACAATAATGTCTCGTGAATGTATGGACAGATCTCCAAGTAGCTGCTTTGCAGATCTTGGAGAGTGGGACATTATTGAGAAACGCAGTAGCCGCTTTTCCTCTTGTGGAATGTGTCTTAGGTAGAGGCCACAACGGTTTTTGAGCTAGTTGGTAATCCAATTTAATGCTTGATACAATCCTTCTGGCAATAGAGTGTTTAGATGCTGCAAAACCTGTACGGACAGCACCATAGTTTACAAACAGTTGGTCAGACTTGGATAGCCTTAGATTTATCCAGGTAGAATTTTAGAACTCACTTAAGATCCAAAGAATGTAACGCCCTCTCAGCAGGAAAGGAGGGGATGGGAAAGAAAGTTGGTAGCGAGATAGTCTGATTTACATGAAAACTCGACACCACTTTAGGTAAAAAAGATGGATGAGTCCTCATAACCACTCTATTAAGGTGAAAAACCATGTTCTTTAGAGCAAAGGGCTTGTATTTCACTCAACCTACGTGCTGAGGTAATAGCTACCAAGAAGGCTGCTTTCCACGTAATGTGCTGTAATGTAGCCTTATGTATGGGTTCGAAAGGTGGACTCATAAGCTTTGAAAGAACCAGGTTCTGCTCCCAAGGAGGCGAGGGAGGCCTTATTGGGGGGGGGGGGGGTAAACCTTTTTGAGGCCCTGCAAAAAGTCCTTCACCACTTGTAGTTTAAAGAATGAATGCTGAGAGGGAGAGCGCCTATAGGCCGTAATGGCCACCAGATGCACTTTGATGGAGGAAAATTTCAATCCCGCCTTGGCTAAGTGAAGTAGATAAGGCAGAATCACTTCCTCTTGACCCTTTGTAGGGTTATATTGATTTTGAATACACCATATGTAAAATCTCTTCCACTTACAGAAGTATGAGTGCCTTGTAGAAGGTCTCCTAGCTTCCTTCAATATGGTCATACATTCCTGAGGAAGGTCTAAATGGCCATACTGGAGGACTTCAGGAGCCATGCTGTTAGGCTCAGTGAGGGAAGGTTGGGATGGTAAATCCTCCCCTGCATCTTGGTTAGCAAGTCCGGCCTGCACGGCAGATGCCTGTGCGGGCGGATCGATAGATGAAGGAGATCTGGGTACCACCACTGCCTCGGCCAGTCCGGTGCTATCAAGATCATCTTGGTGGCTGAGTGTTGCAGCTTGGTCACCACTTTCGGGATTAGCAGAAGAGGAGGAAAGGCGTACACAAATGTCATTGACCAGTCGATCAAAAGGGCATTCCCCATTGACCCTGGTCGATAGTACCTCGGCATTTTGTGTTGCTTTCGTCTGCGAAGAGATCTATTTGCGGACGGCCCCACTCCTCGAAAATGTCCTCTAGCACCTCGTCATTGAGGACCCAGTCCTCTGGATCTTGAAATTGCCGACTGAGCGAGTCCGCTTGAACGTTGAGCTCTCCTGGCAGGTGTACCGCCGTTATGGAAATGTTCCTTGCCAGGATCCAGTGCCATAGGGATTGAGCCTCCAGCGAGAGAGTCCTGGAACGAGTACCTCCCTGCTTGTTTAGGTAGTACATCGTGGTGGTGTTGTCCGTTTGTACTAAAATGGAACTTGTTCTGATTGAGGGCAGAAAAGCTTTGAGAGCGAGATGGAGTACCCTGAGCTCTAGCATGTTGATATGATATAGCTGCTCGCTGCTGGACCAAAGCCCTTGGGTCTGCAGAGTCCCCAGATGCGCGCCCCACCCTTGGAGCAATGCATCGGTGATCAATGTTTGCGATGGGGGTTCTTAATGAAAAGGAATTCCAACCCGTAGATTGATCGGTCTCATCCACCACCTGATCGACTGCCTGGCTGTTGTTGAAAGACACACCTTGTCCTCCCAAAGAGAAGTCTTTTGGTCCCATTTGTCCTCTAGATCCTGTTGGAGGACGCATTTTTTTTTTTTTTTTTTAAAAACCTTTATTGACATTTCAATCAATGACACGTACGGGCCTACAACCCCCGGGGGCCGGCCGCTAAGCAGTCAGAGTAACAGAAAACAATTTTATCACAGACAGCACCTCTGGGAGTAGAATCTCCACGCTAGCATACTCTCGGTCACTGAACAGTCCAAGGAGGAGATCAGGATACAAAAGGTTTACATTTTATAATAAGGGGGGATGGAGGATCAGGTGCCGAACAATTTCCCAGCAAAGAAAGATGGCAGGCAGAATAATAAACGTAAACAATAGACAGCAATCTATCTAATCAATGGCGCTGAAACAGGAAGTTCAGGATGTGAAGGAATATCACGGCCATTTGCGCCTGCAGTCCCCTGCCCTGAGACCCAGAAAACACCATGGAGTTGCGGCACACAGGAAAAGGCAATGATTAACAACGAAGGAGTTCTACCATGCTGATCCCAGAAAAGAAAGACAAAGAAGAATAAGAGAAGAAAAAGGAGGCCATGGAAAAAAGAGGTTAAAGACTGACGAATCCCCTCCCCCAACCCCCCACCCTGCACCTCTGCAGATGAGTACGGCCCCCCCCCCAGCAGTGTGCCTGTCGCCCCGGAACCAGACCCGAAATATAGAAGAAACAGAGAAAAAGGAGTAGGAAAAGAAACCCCACCAGATGGGGGGTAGAGAGAGTATTAATAAACTGGAGGAGGGCCTTCAAAACATGCCTCCAGCTGCTCCCTCCCGCACCATATGCTTCCCCCCAAAGCAAACAATAAACAACACAAAATCGACCATGTCAGGGAAAAATGGGGAACATTACGCACCTATTACACTAACAGTTATGCCGTGAGAGCACGCAACCCCCGAGCCCGCCCGCCTAGTAGATGACCACCTCTGAAGGATCAGCCCTATCCTTGGCCACTCTTCGCAAATCTACCCATGCAGACCCATCGACCCAGTGCCATGTCCAATGATACAAGGAAGAGGAGCGCCCGAAAAAGACCAGGAAGCGACACACACAGGTAGGGTGGAAGTCTCTGAATAGCGACACAGTCAGCATTATGGAGGGTCGTCTTTCCCAGTGCTACCACAGGATCTGCACTGCACACAAGGTCCAGGAAGGCGGAATCAGCCAGAGCAGGCGACCGTTGCTTGAATAATGCCTGGGTCGCAGGAGGCTGCGCACGGGACAAGGCCACCACCCCCCACTCAGGTACAAAACCTCCAGAACAGACCAGGCCCACAGCCAGCCGATCACACGTTAGTATACTGTCCGGAGTTTCCAGCCGGTCACTATTCACAGGGGCGGCCACGACACTGTCCTGCTGTGTGCAGTGTAGGAAGTCCCTGCGTACCTGGGGACAGGCAGGCCGCAACTGGTCCGACGCTGATGCCACACCATCAAGCTTACTCCCCAACACCCAAGCGCCGTGAACCAAGGTAGAATGAAGGGCACCGATAGCTTCGAGAAGGTCACCGTACCCCAGTACAGCCCCCAGCGCTCGCTCCGCTACGCTCCTCATAGTCGCACACTCCCAATCTTGCTGCGACCCAGTGTACAGGATGGTGGACTTCGTCCTATCAAGATGGCCGCCGGGTAGGTCCAACCCAGATTGGGACCGGGACCCAGGAACACGCGCCTCGAGTTCCTTGCCACTGGAAACAGGGCACCGGGGGCAGGCAAAAATATGTATCCGGTGTGTGGTCACGGGCAACAGTCATCCCCACCACGGACCAGCGCCCGCGAAAATCCGGGAGCAGCCCACAAGCATCGGGGCGAGTTACGGGCGGCGTCCGGGCAGCTCACCGGCGAAGGCTGAGGCAATCACCGGATAATCTTGGAATTGCCATCTCGGGCATGCACTCGTTCCGCTCCGCTCAGTGGTAGGAACGACCACAGCGAAATGTAGGTCGATATTCGGACCGCTCCGGTAGTCCGACTCCACACAGTCACCAAAGGCCGCTGTTGTTGAACTGCCGCCCGGCCATGCCGTCCACTCGAGGTCCCGGTTCCAGGGATGCACAGGCCGCAAACTTCAAATGGACATTTCTCTGGCGGTACCGCAGCCAGAAACTTCGGAGTCACACGATCGGTTGCCGCTCTCATTCACCAACACGGGCATATAGCGCAGGCTAAGGATCTCATGCAGGATATCTGTGCGGGATGCGGAGGTCCACGGAGCCGGGAGCCTACGCTGCCGTCCCGGTCGCCATCTTGGCTCCTCCCGGAGGACGCATTCTTAACCTGCCGTTGGGCACTAGGAATATGCAGGATGCCATGGCCCCTAGCAGGGATGATATCTGTCGCGCTGTAGACAGATTGTTGAGGATGATACGTTTGCCTTTTTGAGCGAGGGATAACTGTCTCTCCTCTGAAGGAAACACTTTTCCTACTTCGGAATCTATAAGTGCTCCTAGGTAGAGTATCCTTTGCGTTGGTTTGAGGGTGGATTTTCTGTAATTCACCCAGAGCCCCAATCGGTGACACAGATTTAGGCAGCGTGTCAGCTGTGAGCTTACACTCTGGGGTGATGGACCTTTTAGTAACCAATCGTCTAGATAGGGATAGAGAAAGACTCCTGCGCGCCTCAGGGCAGCAGCTACCACCGCCATGCACTTTGTGAACACTCGAGGTGCGGATTTCAGGCCAAATGGTAGAACCTTGAACTGGTAGTGGGAGGTTCCAATCACAAATCTCAGGTATCTCCGATGACGTTGGCAGATGGGTATACGAAATTACGCATCTTGTAGGTCCAGCGAACACATCCAATCGCCTCGATGGAGATGTGGATATATTTGGTGGAGGGCTAACATGCGAAACTTCTCTTTTTTGATATGTTTGTTGAGTGTTCGTAAATCCAAGATGGGTATGAACTCTGTTTTTAGACCTCTTTTCTGTATCAGAAAATACCTGGAGTAGACTCCTCTCCCTCTCTGTGCTCTCGGAACCCTTTCTATGGCAGATTTGAGAAGAAGGGTAGCCACCTCCTCCCATAGCATCTTGAGCTGATGATTCGAATGCACTGGATGGATTGAGGGAGGAAGACTCCGTAAACGAAGAGTATCCATGTCGCAGTGTAGTTAGAACCCACTTGTCTCTGGTGATGTTTTGCCACTCTTGAAGAGGTTGTGAAATACTTCCTCCCACTGGAGTGGTGGACGGCGTTGGAAAAAGTGATCGCTCATTGTTTGCCTTGAGCTTTGTTACCGCTGTTGTATTGGCGGTTATTCCCTCGTCCTCTTGATGATCGACGAGACTGGAATTGCTGCTTTTTCTGTCCTTGCTGGTCTTGGTTCTTTTGCCAGTGAGGGGTTTGAACCCTCTGTTGGGAAGGTACGCCTGTCAGATCCCCTACGGCGGCCGAACTCCTTCCTCTTCTCCAGACTCACAGCTTTCATGGTTTCAAGCTCTGATTTCATACGAGCCATCTCGTCGTCGGTGTGTGAGCCAAAAAGAGAGGTTCCAGAAAAAGGTAGGTTGAGAATCCTAGCTTGAGCCTCAGGTTTAAGAGCCGTTAACCTCAGCCAAGAGGATCTTCTGGCCGAAATGCCATGGGTGTAGGAGTGAGCTGCCAGAGTAGCTCCGTCTGCTGCCGCACTTATAACTTGATTGGAAACCAAGCTGCCCTCCTGCAGGATCTCCCCAAAATCCTTCCTATCCTCCTGAGGAAGTCTGTCTGTGAATCTTTGGAGAGAATCCCAAAGCGCTCGGTCGTAGCGCCCTAAGAGCGCTGAGGCACTAGCAACCTTTAAGTTGGAAGCGGCCGATCCGCATACTCTTCTACCCCAAGAATCTTGCGTCTTGCTCTCCTTGTCCGGAGGGACTGTAGACGACAACGCCACTGAGTGTGTTTTTCTAGCGGTCGCCATGATTACAGAATCAGGAGGAGGATCAGCTTTGAGAAACAGAGGATCCTCTGGAGCGGGACGATATTTTTTTAAGGATTCTTGCCGGAGCAGACTTGATGGTAGCCGGCGTTAGGAAAACGTCCATCACTGGTTTTAGCAACCCAGGAACCAGAGGCAACAGTGGACGAGCCGCCGTCCTTTCATGAAGGGTCTCAAAGATGACTGAGGAAGTGGTTTCCTGAACAGGCATAGGAATGTTCAACTTGGTCGCTCCCCTGCACAAAACCTCTTGAAATGTGCTGATGTCATCCACTGGAGAAACTCGAGATGGTGGCGTATCTGACAGTGTGGGGGAGTAACTTCTCTTGGAGGAACGACTGGATGAAGAAGATGTAGGAGACCTACGCCTTCGTTTTTCAGATCGCACCGCCTCTCTTCTGCGAGAAGTGGATCTCGATCTTCTCCTCGACGAACGTGAACGAGAGCGTCGTCCATAATCTCTTTCCCGAAAATGAGAACTTGCTGGTCTCCTTGGTTGGGCAAGGTTCCTCAATCTAGCCAAGGAAATGCTCACTGCATGTGCCATAGAAGGTATATGTGGTGGTATGGACTCAGGTAGATATCTGGGGGGACTTTGTCCCGGAAGACGTCCCTCTTCCTGCCTTTGGATTGTCGGTGACGCTCCCAATTGAGTTTCTGCTGGTCGAGGATGCTCTACTGGGGAAAGAGGACCTGAAGAAGAATTTACCACTTCTGGGGATCTGGATCTTGAAGGAGACAGAGTTGATCCTGATCCTGCGGAAGCCGATGGAGAAGAACAAATGTTACTTACCTGTAAACTGTGGTTCTCCAGTATTGGTGTCTTTCATAGATTCACATGCTTGAATATTCCCCGTCGTCGAAGTGGGAGTCCCACGATACATAAAAAGTAATAAGTCTCATGTATATAGAAACATACATAAACCATATAAGAATAAAATACATATATAAATAAACTTTATATAGTTCAAAATAACATATCAAGTCAAAAGTACCATAGGATAACATTGACACATAGGAAAGCATTGAAAACAAAGGATCACTTTACTGACATATCCATGTCGTTTTTATAGTCCAAACTCTAGCCAATCAGGCGCAAGCACCCTCTATAACCTTCTCCTCAGAGGCTCAGGCCCTCAGATTTTCGTAGCACAAGAGTGACAAAAGAGTCTAATGAGGAGAAGAGAGCCTCTGAGGGGAGGAGGGTGGGTCGCATGTGAATCTATGAAAGACACCAATACTGGAGAACCACAGTTTACAGGTAAGTAACATTTGTTCTTCTCCAGTATTGGGGTGTCTTTCATAGATTCACATGCTTAAATAGAATAGTGAGCAATACACTCAACCTGAAGAGGCCGTATTAACGTTGCATGAAATACAATGACATTGTATGATAAAAATACACAGCTGATAACAACCCAAGGAGGAGGGAAGTAACAGAGGCTCACCTTATTTGCAGAGATTCCGAAGAACCGCTTGGCCCCCAGCCGTATCAGCTTCATTGATTGCATCCAGGCAGTAATGCCTCATGAAAGTGTGCCTGCTGGACCATGTAGCTGCCTGGCAGATCTGATGAATGGGCACACCAGCGAATAAAGCAGTGGAGGAGGACATTGCTCTTGTAGAATGCGCCCTCACTCCAGAAGAAAGAGGCTTGCCAGTCTTCTGATGGCAGAAAGATATCGCTGAAGAAATCCAACGTGCAATTGTTGGTTTGGTAACAGAATGTCCCTTACAGGTTCGCCCGTAGGCAACGAACAGTTGATCAGACTGGCGAAAGGGTGCCGTTCTGCTGATGTAAAACTTGAGACACCTCTTTAAGCCCAAAGAGTGTAGACTCTGTTCCGCTGGAGATTGCGGATGAGGAAAAAATGTTTTTAAAATTACGGGTTCATTAAGATGAAAATCGGACGGCACCTTCGGCATGAAAGCTGGGTTAGTGCGGAGGATAACACAGTCCGATTTAAATTGAAGAAAAGGAGGCTGGGTTGTAAAGGCGTGAATGTCACTTACGCAGTGAGATGAAGTCAGTGCAAGCAGGAGGGCGACCTTCCAGGTTAAAAATTTGAAATCCGCTGAATGGATTGGCTCAAAGGGCGCCTTCATAAGCTGCGCCAATACGATGTTGAGACGCCACGTGGGCGGAGGATGCCGAATGGGTGGAAACATCTGGAACAATCCTTTAAAGAATTGCTGAATTACTCTAGATGAATAGAGAGAGGAAGAGCCGTCCTGACGAAAGCGAGAAATTGCCGCTAGAAAGACTTTTAAAGTGGAGTGAGACAGTCCTGACTGTGCCAACTGCAAAAAGAAAGGCAGAATCTGTGCCGGGGAGGCATGCACTGGGTGGATGTGAACAGAGGAACACCAGTGACAGAAGCACTTCCACTTTAGCTTGTAGGTCTTCACTGTGGAAGGCGCCCGCTCCCTGGCCAGAACTTCCCTGCAGGCAGGTGGAATGTTCAAGTGAGCAAATTCAAGGTGCTCAGGTTCCAGGCCGACAATTTGAGTGAACTGGGATTCGGATGGCAGATCCGACCGTTGTTCATTGTTAGAAGGTCCGGCCGAGGGCGAAGAAGGATGGGCTCGCACTGAGAGGAGGAGCAGTAGCTCCGAGAACCATGCCTGCCGAGGCCACCGAGGAGCAATCAGGAGAATGTGGCACGGTTGTCTCCGCATTTTCCACAACACTCGAGGAATCAGAGGGATCGGCGTAAAAGCATAGGCAAATATCTTGCACCAGTCCATCGAAAGGGCATTTCCGCGCGACCCTCTGTGAGGAAGCCAACTTGCGTAAAACTGGCATTTGCTGTTCTGTGGAGTTGCAAAAAGATCCAGGTTCGGGCGACCCCAAAGGCTGAAGACAAAGTCTAGAGTCGGCTGATGCAACTCCCACTCGTGGGTCGATGACGTTGACTGACTGAGTGAGTCTGCAAGAATGTTGGAAATGTCGGGCAGGTGGACTGCATTGAGCGTGATCCGATGGAGTATGGCCCAATCCCAGATCTCCTGAGCCAGCTCGGAAAGCAGTGGAGATTTTGTCCCACCCTGCTTGTTCAGGTAGTGCATGCTGGTGGTGTTGTCCGTCTGAATGAGCCCTGATTCCCCTTGAAGCTGGAACCGGAAGGATTTGAGTGCAAGGAAAATTGCCATCAGTTCTAGTCTGTTGATGTGCCAAGAACGTTGAGACAGAGTCCATTTGCCCTTGATGGACAGATCTTGAAGGTGTCCGCCCCACCCTTCCAGGGAGGCATCCGTGGTAAGAACGAGTTCCGGGGCTTTCGCCAGCAAAGAAGTTCCAGCTGCAATGTTGCGAGGAAGTGTCCACCAGTGCAGAGCTTGCGCCTTGCGAGCGGTTACGAAGATCCGGTCGTTAAAAGAGCCGGAGATCTGACGCCATTGTTTGTCTAGTTGCTCCTGAATGGGACGACTCTTCAGTCTGCAATGTGGGATCAAAGAAATGCAGGAGGTCGCCATCCCCAGAAAGGACTTCAATATGCGGACTGAAACGGACCGCTTTGATCTGATGGAAGCTGTGAGCTGCAGGATCCGTGTTTGCCGATCGGCGGAGGCGAAAGCCATGGCCATGGAGGTATTGATTGTATTGCCTAGGAACGTTCTGTGCAGAGCTGGCGTGAGCTGAGATTTCTGTATGTTGACAGACAGTCCTAGGGAGTGGAACAGAGTCCGACAATACTGAGTATCTAGGGATGCTTGGTGGGAGGACTGAGATTTGATGAAACAATCGTCCAAATATGGGAATATTTGGATGCCTCGCAACCACAAATGGGCCACCACCGGGGCAAGGACTTTCGTGAAGACTCGAGAAGCTGAGCAAAGCCCAAAGGGCAGGACTTTGAATTGAAAGTTCCTGTGGCCTACACGGAAGCGTAGGTATTTCCTGTGGCGTGGTAAAATTGGCACGTGGAAATAAGCGTCCTGAAGATCGATTGTTGTCATGAAGTCGTCTTGAGAAAGGAACTGAAGAATGTCCCTCAGCGTGCGCATGCGGAATGATTGGTCTTTCAGAAACTTGTTGAGGGACCTCAGGTCGAGGATAGGGCGCCACTCCCCAGATTTCTTTAATACGAGGAAAAAACGGGAATAGAAGCCTAACCCCTTCTGTGTTTTCGGAACCACTTCGATGGCCCCTTTCTTGAGCATAATGCTGATCTGATGGAAAAGCTCTTTGAGATGAGCGGGAGGAGGACCGGATGGAGGGGTGTTCCGAGGGAATTTGACGAATTCGAGGCCATGGCCCTTAGAAACAGTATCCAACACCCAACGGTCTGAAGTGATCAATGACCAATTTGAAAAGAATTTGGAGATCCGTCCTCCAACTCGGGACGAGGGGGCACTGAGGGGAGGAGGACATAAACAAAGAGAGTCATTGTTTTTTGGAGGAGTTCCCCCTATAGTTGGACTTGCCTCTGTAGGATTTACCAGTCTGTTGTCTGTAAGACTGTTGGTTTTGGGAGGAAAAACGTTGGTGTCCTTGGTTGTAGGAGCGGTACTGAGTGGAATTGCCACGAAAGGAAGAGGTGGTGCTGCGTCCGCGAGCACCCCGAAAAGGCTGTCTTCTAAACTGGAGCGTGCCAAGGGAACGAGCCGTCTCAGTGTCCTTCTTGATTGTTTGGAGGGCCTCATCCACATGTTGTCCAAACAAGGACTCCCCATCAAAGGGCATATCGAGAATCTTTGCCTGGACTTCTTGACGAAAAGAAGTGGAACGAAGCCAGCCTTGCCTCCTTAAAACCGCTGCTCCAGCCAGCTGTCAAAAACCAGTGGAGGCAATGTCTACAGAGCAATCAATAATCTATTGAAGATGCTCTTTCACCTTCTTGCAAGATTTTGTGAGCGTCCGCTCTAGAGGGCTCTGGAATGAGCTTAATGAAAGTCTCCATGTCCGACCACATTTGGCGATCGTAACGGCCCAAGATGGCCAAAGAATTCGCCGCCCTTACTGTTGTGGAGGCCATGGTAGAGACCTTCTTTCCAAGGGCATCCAGGCGACAGCCATCACGATCAGGTGGAGAGGAAAGTAGAGACGAGGGATTCTTCGAGCGACGTTGTGCCGCCTGGGTGATGACTGAATCCGGCTTAGGCTGGGACACCAAGCAAGCAGGAGAAGAGTCCGGGGCCTTATACTTTTTCTCCAACCGCGGAAGAACTGCCGGGATTGAATTAGGTGTTTTTATTAGCTTAATCCCTTCTTTCCAAATAAAGTCAATTATGGGCACGGCCCGAACTTGTTTCTGTGGTTGTGATTTGAAGTCATACAGAAAGCAATCCTTCTTTCTCACGACCATGGGGAGATGAAATCGCTGCGCCGCTCTTCCCATCAGCCGATGGAAACCTGTAATGTCAACAGGTGGAGAGTTCACTGGCGACTTTGGAGGCGAAGAAGGTGAATTTATTTAATAATCATCCCAGTCGGCCATGGTATCGTCGTCATCGCCCTGGAGCTCTCCATCTTCCGTATCCTGAAGAAAATCACCGTGACCCTCTGCAGGGGGCACTAGTGAAGGGGCGGATGGCGTTGGCTCCGCCGGCACTTGAGGAGGAGTCGGAAAGTTCGATGGTGCGTCACGTGGAGAACTGTGAGAAGAAGGTGGAAAACGGCGAGATGAGGGACAAAGAAAGCTGTGCCATTGGGACCTGTGTAGGCGGATCCTGCTCCTCTTCCTGATAATAATGATCGTCCAGATCCTCATCTTCGAAATCTTGACATTTAATGAAGAGTTCAGATGGACTGCGAGCAGCCCGGAAAGTGGAATGAATGTCCTCATCCGAAGCAGAGTCATCCTCGTTGCCAGAGGGAAACAACTGTTGCAGTTGCTGAGTGGCCGGTGGCATAGGAATGGAGCCCAAAACAGCGCGACGACGCTGAAGCAAGGAATTGTCAACAGGAGCAGATGTTGGCGTAGACAACGGCACCAGAGGCAGAGATGCAAAAGTTGACAACACCGCCGACGAAGCTGCCGTCGACGAAGCTGCCGTCGACGAAGCTACCGTCGACGAAGCTACCGTAGACGACGATTTAATTATCCACGACGACGACTTCTTTTTTATCGTCGATGAAGATTTGGACGTCGACGGGATAACCAGCTTCTTCGTCGTCGGTGAGGAGGATATAGGAATCGTCGACGAGACAACCTTCGATGAAACACAAACCACTGTCGACGGAGAGAACTTCAACGAAGCAGTCGTCGACGACATAGGGAATCTGCTGGAAACAGTCGTCACCGTCGTCGACGAGGTTGAAGAAGCAGCAGATTTCGTCGACGGAGGGACCGTCGACAAGCCCGTCAACGGTTTGGCACGTTTTTGAGCAGAAACATGCACTGAAGGAGTCACAGACGCCTGAGAGTGAGATCTCGGGGCGTGGACGTAGTAGCAGAATGTACTGGCACCTTAGAAACTCCCAAAAGGTGAAGCTTTCTCTTTTTTAGAAAGGGAGAGGGCAAGTCCTGTACACTACTACGCTTGGAAGAGGCTCCGGTGCGAGCAGAAGCCACACTTCGACCTCAGAGAGAGGATTATCTGCGTCCTTCAATTATTGGAGCCACAAAAGGAGGCGACCCTCCCTGTCCTTTAGAGTCTTCTGTGAAAAAGTTCTACAGATTTTACAGTTGCCCACCTTACGGTCGGGGTAAAGGCAGTAAATACATTTTTCATGAGGGTCCTCAGAAAAAAAGTCTTAACTTCCCACAAGAAGCACAGGGACGAAAAAGAGACTTCTTACTTGAAGACATGAGGATAAGTTGAGGAAAAATCCAACCAGAGAAATAAACTGAGCAGAGCTCAGGGAGACTCCCTTCACACGACGTGCAGTAGAAAATCTGAGGACCTGAGCCTCTGAGGAGAAGGTTCTAGAGGGTGCTTGCGCCTGATTGGCTAGAGTTTGGACTATAAAAACGACATGGATATGTCAGTAAAGTGATCCTTTGTTTTCAATGCTTTCCTATGTGTCAATGTTATCCTATGGTACTTTTGACTTGATATGTTATTTTGAACTATATAAAGTTTATTTATATATGTATTTTATTCTTATATGGTTTATGTATGTATCTATATACATGAGACTTATTGCTTTTTATGTACCGTGGGACTCCCACTTCGACGACGGGGAATATTCAAGCATGTGAATCTATGAAAGACACCCCAATACTGGAGAAATGGAAATAGGTGGAGACCTAGACGCTGAACCATGCTCCGATGCCACATCAGGTGGAGATCGTTGTCTTGACGTTTCTCTATGCGGAGACCTCCGTCTCGACGCTGACCTGGACGTCGATCTAAGTCCTGACGTCTCCTGAAGCCCCACAGTGGAGGACTGTCTCGACGGCGATAAGCCTATTGCCGGAAATCTGGACTTCGACGCTAACTGGATAAACGGCGATGAGTCGTGCCTCGACGTCGAGAGCCTTGTCGTCGACGGAGGGATTATCCTGGACAGAGGCCTAGAACCCGACGGGGAACTTCGCCTCGACGTCTGTATCCTCGCCGTGGATGGCTGTTTTGGCGTCATGGATACTTTTTTCGACGGAGGCGCCTGCCTTGACGTCGATCCCAACGGAGGCGTCTGCCTCGACGTCGATCCTTGCTTAGACGACAATCTTCGCCTCGACGTCGCTAATGTCTCCGACGGTGATCGCCTGTGCCTTTCTTTCGACGACAATCTTTGCCTCGACGTCGCTAATGTCTCCGACGGTGATCGCCTGTGCCTTTCTTTCGACGTCGACTTCCGCCTAGATGTCGACTTCGACGCCGAACGGTGATGCTTCTCCTTTGACGCCGATCGATGCTCTCGGCGGCGATGCTTTCGACAACGAACTTCTGCGTTTCGCCGCCAGGTCTTGCTTCGACGCGGACTTTCTTTTGGAAGCGTGACTCACCCTGGTCTCCTCACGTCTCAACGACGATCCCGCCGCTGGAGTCTTCGACGCCGAGCCCGATGGAGAACAAACAGGGATCAACTGCTTCGACGTCGACCGCATCTCAGAAAGGCCATAAAGCCTAATCCTCTCCCTTTCTTTCAAAGTCCTCTGTGAAACCACTGTGCCTCTCGAGGCCGGGTCACCCCCTTGCTCCCTCGCCTGCTGATCCTGCTAGCCAGCCTCCTTGCCAGCCTCCTGCCTGCCGCCACTGACTGTCGCCCCCCCCCAGCACCCGCGAGCGGCCCAGCCACAGCTGAGCCACCCGCTCGCCACTTTTCCCGCCACTGGCCCCCTGCGGCCCCGCCCACCACCGGCCCATTGGCCCAGCCGCTCGCCCAGCCCAGCGGGAGCACCGATTGAGCGCCAAAGGTGCGCCAAAGGTAAGCCCGTCTGCGCCCGTCCGCGCCTGGACCGCGCCCAGTGCCAGGACCCCTGGCCCCCGCAGACCCCAGCCCACCCGCCGGACGTACGCCGCCGCCACCATCAACGCACTCAACAACGGCCGAATCCCGGGATGCTACCGAGCCACCCCGAGACGCACCCACGGACCCTTCTGCTGCAACGCCTGCAAGTTCTCCTGCATCCGGACCTGCCCCGCACCAGCACCCGCCAAGCCGAACACCAGCAGCAACCACCTCAAGTGCATCCTACTCAACACCCGCTCCGTCCACAGACACACCATCGAACTCTGGAACCTCCTCGACACCACAGCTCCCGACGTCGCCTTCCTCACGGAAACCTGGATAAACGACTCCTCAGCGCCAGACATCGCCATCGCCATCCCAGAGGGTTACAAGATCACCCGAAGAGACCGAGGCAACCAGACTGGAGGATGCATCGCCATCATCTACAGGGACACCATCCGCATCACGACCAACACCGACGACACCCTGACAACCGCCGAACACCTGCACTTCCAGATCCACACGGACCCCAAAACCACCCTCAGAGGCACCCTCCTCTACCGACCCCCGGGACCACGCACATAATTCAGCGAAGACATCGCCGACTTCATCAGCCCGCACGCCCTCCCCTCCGCTGACTACATCCTCCTGGGGGACATCAACTTCCACCTGGAGAACAACAACGACCGCAACACCAACACCCTACTTGACAACCTCGCCAACCTCGGACTCAAGCAGCTGGTGACCACCCCCACCCACCTCGCCGGACACACACTCGACGCTGTCTTCTCATCCAGCAAGGACATCGTCTTCAGCCACGCCACCGGACTCCACTGGACGGACCACAGCTGCGTCCACTTCACCTTCAGAAGATCCACGATCCACCACCACCAGCAACAGGTTGCTCGAAGAAACTGGAACAAGATCACAGCAGACCAGCTCGCCGCTTCCCTGAGCCAGCACCCTCCCGCCAGCTCAGCGAACCCCAGCCAGGCCGCCGACAACCTCACGAAGTGGATCAGCAACTGCGCAGACGACCTCGCCCCACTGAGGACCCCGCCGAGCAGATCCGGCAGCAAGAAGGCCCCATGGTTCACCGACAAACTCAAGAGCTCCAAGAAGAACTGCCGAGCCCTCGAGAAAGCCTGGAGAAGGGAGCCAACACCGGACAACATGACCACCCTCAAGCTCGCCACCCGGAAGCACCATCAACTGATCCACGCCACCAAGAAAACAGCATTCAAGGACCGGCTGGACAACAACGCACACAACTGCAAGGAATTCAACATCGTGAAAGAGCTCTCCAACCCCAACGCCGGAAACAACGACATCACCCCGTCGCAAGACCTCTGCAACTCCCTCGCCTCCTACTTCCACAACAAGATCACTGACATACACAACAGCTTCAGCCCACAAACAACGCTCCCAACGACCGCACAAACGCCCCCCACCACCACCCTCAGCGCCTGGACCCAGATCAACACAGAAGACACCATCTGCACGATGAACTCTATCCACTCCGGATCTCCGACCGACCCCTGCCCCCACCACGTCTTCAACAAGGCCGACGCTGTCATCGCACCCCACCTGCGGGACATCATCAACACCTCCTTCGACACCGCCACCTTCCCTGAGAGGTGGAAGCACGCCGAACTCAGCGCTCTACTAAAGAAACCAACAGCGGACCCCACCGAACTCAAGAATTACCGCCCCATCTCGCTCCTCCCGTTCCCAGCCAAAGTCATCGAGAAGACCGTCAACAAGCAGCTGGCCGCCTTCCTCGAGACGAATGGATCCCTCGACCCCTCACAGTCTGGCTTCCGAGCCAACCACAGCACCGAGACCGCCCTCATCGCTGCCACCGATGACATCCGAGCCCTGCTGGACAACGGTGAGACAGTGGCCCTCATCCTCCTAGACCTCTCCGCGGCATTCGACACTGTTTGCCACCGCACCCTAGCGCAGCGCCTCAGCAACATCGGAATCCAGGAGAAGGCACTGGAGTGGATCATCTCCTTCCTCACTGGAAGGACACAGAGAGTCCGCCTACCTCCGTTCAGATCTGCAGCCACGGAAGTCATCTGCGGCGTTCCTCAGGGCTCCTCGCTCAGCCCCACCCTCTTCAACGTCTACATGAGCCCCCTTGCGGACATCGCACGCCAACACAACCGCAACATCATCTCCTACGCGGACGACACCCAGCTGATCCTCTCCCTGACCAACGACCCCGCCGCCGCCAGACCTCACGATGGGATGAAAGACGTAGCCGAGTGGATGACGACCAGCCGCCTGAAACTGAACTCCGACAAGACGGAAGTCCTCATCCTGGGCTCCTCGCCCTCCGCCTGGGACGACTCCTGGTGGCCCCCCGCCCTGGGCACCGCACCCAAACCGACAGACCACGCACGCAACCTGGGCTTCATCCTGGACACCTCCCTCTCCATGACCAGACAAGTCAACGCCGTCTCCTCGTCTTGCTTCAACATCCTGCGCATGCTACGTAAGATCTTCCGGTGGATCCCCACCGAGACCAGGAAGACGGTCACCCAGGCCCTTGTCACCAGCCGACTGGACTACGGCAACGCCCTCTATGCTGGTACCACCGCCAAGCTCCAGAAGAGACTCCAGCGGATCCAGAACGCCTCAGCCAGACTCATCCTCGACATCCCCCGACGCAGCCACATCTCCGGACACCTGAGAGACCTGCACTGGCTCCCCGTCAACAAGAGAATCACCTTCCGTCTCCTCACCCACGCACACAAAGCCCTACACAATCAAGGCCCGAGCTACCTCAACAACCGCCTCAACTTCTACGCTCCCAAACGCCATCTCCGATCAACCAGTCACGCCCTCGCGGTCGTCCCCCGCATCCGAAGAGCGACAACAGGAGGAAGGTCCTGCTCCTACCTGGCCGCCAAGACCTGGAACTCCCTCCCGACCGACCTGCGCCTGACCCAAGACCACCTCTCCTTCAGGAAGAAGCTCAAGACCTGGCTGTTCGAGCAGTAGCGGCACCCCCCCCCCCCCCCCCCCCAAGCGCCTTGAGACCCTCCGGGTGAGTAGTGCGCTCTATAAATGTCTTTGATTGATTGATTGATTGATTGTGAAAGGTTTTTACAATGACGACAGGAAGCAGGAGAATGTGTGTCAGGTAGACAAATGATACACACATGTGTATCCGAAGTAGCCTTCTTTTTACCACAGGATGGACAGGCCACGAACAAGGAAGGCATTTCTGACAGAAAAAAGTTAAAAATCTGTCAGGAAAGTCAGTAAATGCTTCACCAAACAGGAGAATATTTTGAATGAAGCAAAAAAAAAACAAAAAAAATCACCAAAAATTGGTAAGTTCTTGACTAGAAAGTCAAAAAAGAAGAGAGCTGAATTCCAGGGTCCTGACTGAAGGAGCCGGAAAGAACAACTGACCCAACTGTCACCCCTGAGGCATAATGGGATCTTGGGATCAGAGCTGCCTTAAAGGCACGGTGCCAGTTTTTATCTGTAGAAGGCTTTTCAGTCTCTATGGCATTGTATTACAATGCAGCCTGCAGACTAACAATGTTTTTTATCTATGTTTGGCACAGTGTTTGTTTTTCTTTCTCATGAGGTTTGTCTCATTAAAAAAGAAAAAAAAAAGTTTTTAGGTGCATTTGTATACCTATGGTGTCTATTTAGATATTTATATCTATCTGGGAATGTTTACATTCATTATTATTACATGTCTAGCCTACTATGGGGGCTGCATTGGTTTGAAAAAAATAATATATGTTTTTATACATATACAGAGCTGTATATATATATATATATATATATATATATATATATATATATATATATATATATATATATATCTCCAAAGTCCTCTCCCAAGGGGAAAGAGTGAGCCGCACACATCGCGGTAAAAGTAGATTTTATTTCAATAGTTGATCAAGCTCCGATGTTCTTTGTTCCTTATGCATTTCAGCCACCTTGGCCTTCTTCAGAGGAGGAGCTGCAGACACCTGGGGGCCGGACAAACACACATTAGAACCCTGCAAGTTCTCAATTTATTGTCTCAGTGATTGCCTTCTGGTGGACGCCCTGATGGGTTACAGTGTAGAGCATGCTGGTTCTTGTAGTGCGTTGTACAACCCCAATTCTTACCCTTCAGTGGGCGATGCCTGTTTACTTCACTTATGTCATTCTCCCACGATCCCCTGGCACACCATTTTCAACTGTGTTGGGGTCCAAACCCAAGAGTAGTTCCTGGTGGCTGCCTCCGCCCTTGTGGTTCATCACCCAAGTCACGATTGGTCCGATTACGGGCAGTTTGATGGCGCGCTTTTGCTGGCGGTGCGATCTTCGTGGTAGGACCAAAGCCGCATGATACATCCAAAGTCCTCTCCCAAGGGGAAAGAGTGAGCCGCACACATCGCGGTAAAAGTAGATTTTATTTCAATAGTTGATCAAGCTCCGATGTTCTTTGTTCCTTATGCATTTGAGCCACCTTGGCCTTCTTCAGAGGAGGAGCTGCAGACACCTGGGGGCCGGACAAACACACATTAGAACCCTGCAAGTTCTCAATTTATTGTCTCAGTGATTGCCCTCTGGTGGACGCCCTGATGGGTTACAGTGTAGAGCATGCTGGTTCTTGTAGTGCGTTGTACAACCCCCACAATTCTTACCCTTCAGTGGGCGATGCCTGTTTACTTCACTTATGTCACTCTCCCACGATCCCCTGGCACACCATTTTCAACTGTGTTGGGGTCCAAACCCAAGAGTAGTTCCTGGTGGCTGCCTCCGCCCTTGTGGTTCATCACCCAAGTCACGATTGGTCCGATTACGGGCAGTTTGATGGCGCGCTTTTGCTGGCGGTGCGATCTTCGCGGTAGGACCAAAGCCGCATGATACATCCAGTGTCCTCTCCCAAGGGGAAAGAGTGAGCCGCACACATCGCGGTAAAAGTAGATTTTATTTCAATAGTTGATCAAGCTCCGATGTTCTTTGTTCCTTATGCATTTGAGCCACCTTGGCCTTCTTCAGAGGAGGAGCTGCAGACACCTGGGGGCCGGACAAACACACATTAGAACCCTGCAAGTTCTCAATTTATTGTCTCAGTGATTGCCCTCTGGTGGACGCCCTGATGGGTTACAGTGTAGAGCATGCTGGTTCTTGTAGTGCGTTGTACAACCCCCACAATTCTTACCCTTCAGTGGGCGATGCCTGTTTACTTCACTTATGTCATTCTCCCACGATCCCCTGGCACACCATTTTCAACTGTGTTGGGGTCCAAACCCAAGAGTAGTTCCTGGTGGCTGCCTCTGCCCTTGTGGTTCATCACCCAAGTCACGATTGGTCCGATTACGGGCAGTTTGATGGCGCGCTTTTGCTGGCGGTGCGATCTTCGCGGTAGGACCAAAGCCGCATGATACATCCAAAGTCCTCTCCCAAGGGGAAAGAGTGAGCCGCACACATCGCGGTAAAAGTAGATTTTATTTCAATAGTTGATCAAGCTCCGATGTTCTTTGTTCCTTATGCATTTCAGCCACCTTGGCCTTCTTCAGAGGAGGAGCTGCAGACACCTGGGGGCCGGACAAACACACATTAGAACCCTGCAAGTTCTCAATTTATTGTCTCAGTGATTGCCCTCTGGTGGACGCCCTGATGGGTTACAGTGTAGAGCATGCTGGTTCTTGTAGTGCGTTGTACAACCCCCACAATTCTTACCCTTCAGTGGGCGATGCCTGTTTACTTCACTTATGTCATTCTCCCGCGATCCCCTGGCACACCATTTTCAAGTGTGTTGGGGTCCAAACCCAAGAGTAGTTCCTGGTGGCTGCCTCTGCCCTTGTGGTTCATCACCCAAGTCACGATTGGTCCGATTACGGGCAGTTTGATGGCGCGCTTTTGCTGGCGGTGCGATCTTCGCGGTAGGACCAAAGCCGCATGATACATCCAAAGTCCTCTCCCAAGGGGAAAGAGTGAGCCGCACACATCGCGGTAAAAGTAGATTTTATTTCAATAGTTGATCAAGCTCCGATGTTCTTTGTTCCTTATGCATTTCAGCCACCTTGGCCTTCTTCAGAGGAGGAGCTGCAGACACCTGGGGGCCGGACAAACACACATTAGAACCCTGCAAGTTCTCAATTTATTGTCTCAGTGATTGCCCTCTGGTGGACGCCCTGATGGGTTACAGTGTAGAGCATGCTGGTTCTTGTAGTGTTTACATTCATTATTATTACATTGTCTAGCCTACTATGGGGGCTGCATTGGTTTGGAAAAAATAATATATGCTTTTATACATATACAGAGCTGTGTGTGTGTATGTATATATATATATATATATATGTATATATATATGTTTTTCATATATAATTTTTATTATTTCCGGGGTCCCCGCACATGGGCGGGTATATTCAGTGCTTAGGACTATTGATGAGGATCCCCTGGAAGAGAACTGTTATCTTCTGAAATAACAATAGGATAAAAAAAGGCAGCTCCAAAAGGAATTTACAACATAATTAGCAGAAGGTAGGAATAAAACTGGAATTATTTCTGCGCTGTGAAGAGCTGATAGAAAGCATCCTAACACACCAGGCTTGTAATACACAGGCAACACTAAAGTAATAATTAAATAGAAAAAAACACTGAAGGGAAATACTTTTTCTGTCGATGTGCTCCTTGTGAAGAGCAAAATGCAGTAACCGAAAGTGAAGTTAGTCAGTGGCTGAAGTCGGCTTACCCACCGCCCTTTGCTGTATGCTGTTCTGGGAGTAAGCAAAATGTGAACAACAGACTAATGCACAGATAGAGCTGGCGGAAAGCCCCTTTAAGGATTGTATACATATAATTTTTGTAGCATCAAAAGGTTGGTCTAATGGCAGACCTAAAAAGGCCTGTTCACTTCTACGGATCACTGCACAGTATGCGGTCACTACTACACTACTTAACTCCTGGCATATGTGCCTTTGATCACTATGAGGGTAGTGCTTTGGGCACTTTTCCCGATCCAAAAAGACTACAATCCGTCAGACAACTGAATGTGATCCGTGTTCACCCCCCAACAACAACAAATATCTGCACCACAGATCCAGACATCATTGCATCAGAGGCACTCAGAGCAGGGATACACATCCGTCGCTATGCAAGCGACTTTTCTGTCCCAACAGACGCTCCTCCAGATCAGGCTACTATAAACCAACTCCTAATCTGGAGAGCTTGGGTGTGCAGATCAGTAAAGACAGCAGGAAAATCTATCAGCATTCCCGTGGCTCATACAGCTCGGTGCTCCACTACAAAGTGTAACTATTGCAGGGAAATAGACCCTCTCAACATGGGATTCTCTCCTGTCATTGCTATAAACTGTGGCTTAAGATCCATTTGCACTACAAACGTATTGCCAAACAAATAAGGGTAGAACTTACGCAAGGCCCACACTAAGACAAAGGACACTTTCTCAATAGCCTTCCAGTTCTGGTCTCTGGGCAATAACCTTATACCAATAAAAGCTACCAGACGCTCTGCAATTGTCATCCAGTTGGGCTAACACCACTCCCAATTCTCTGCCAGAGGCATCAGTCTGTGCAATGAAAGGCTGACTGTAGTCGGGTGCTTTCACAGCTGCAATGAACAGCACCTTGTTCAGTTCCTCAAATGCTTTCTGACACTTCGTCACTTTCCTAGGCTGCTTCTTGGTGGTCAAAGCAATCAATGGGGCAACTATACTTCCACAGTTCACCATAAAGCCCCTGTAAGACCTAGTGAGTCCTAAAAAGGCCCTGCCTTCAGCCGTTGGAACCTCCCAGTCTCAATCTTGGCATCCAACAAGCAAATCTTCCCATTCGCCCCCTCATGCCCAAGGTAGACTACAGAGAACTGACCCACCTGACACTTGGTTGTCTGAATGGTCAGTTTTACCTCCTGTATCTTAGCCAGCACCTGTCCTAGGTGGCTCATGAACTGCTGAACAAGGTCACCCAGGTAGGCCACACACAACTCCTCCAGCCCTGCGAGAACATGGTTCACCAGGCGCAGAAAAGTGGCAGGAGCATTCTTCTATTCAAAGGGCATCAATTTAAACTGATACAACTACTCTGGCATAGAAATGTGGTCTTCTCCTTGGCATCTGGTGCTAATGCAATCTGTTAGTACCCATTGGTTAGATTTGAGGTACGCAAGTACTTTGCAGCACCTAACCAATCTACAAGTTCATCTGCTTTCGGTACAGGATGGGTATCACTTTTGGTTCTCTCATTGGGGGCTCAGTAGTCCACAAAGAACCACAAGTCATTATACCCTTGTTTTGGTACTAGCACCACAGGACTAGATCAAGGACTATAAGATCTCTCAATGACGCCCCTCTCCCCATATCCAACGTCCTAGCACTTTCTACATTAATGCATACCTCAACCT
Organism: Triturus cristatus; assembly: GCF_964204655.1. Classification (NCBI taxonomy): domain Eukaryota; kingdom Metazoa; phylum Chordata; class Amphibia; order Caudata; family Salamandridae; genus Triturus; species Triturus cristatus. The sequence goes on along the minus strand of NC_140592.1, from coordinate 727,813,197 downwards.
GGTCAGACATTCTGTACATCCTGCCCTTTGCCGGCAGGCTGTTTTTTGTATCTAGGTCATTCACACAGATAAGTGTCAACCCTGAAGCCAGAGAGAAGGTTGGAAAACCATCTTTCTACACTCTCTCTGCAGCGCATGCATTAACCGAGGGGCTTGCTGTACCCTTTCTACAGTGCCATGTCACTATGCAGCAATTTAGGAAGGTGCTCACTGCCCTCCTCCACTTCCTTCACCACAGCCATGACATTCACTGTGTAATCTCTTGGAAGGTAAAGCTTCAACCTGTTCACATGGAAGACCCACTTGAATTCCCCTGTGATGCCTGTGCCCACCAAGTAGTTGACCTCTGAAACATTCTGAACTGCGTTGTATGGCCCACACCGTTTGTCCTCCAAAGCCCTGGTACAAATAGGCTTTAGCACCAACATCTCCTGACCTTCTTGATACCCAGTCACCATAGCTTTCAGGTTGTGCCACCCTCATCAGTACTTGGCTAGGCCGGAAGGTTTTCCTTTGCCTGACTCATGTATTGTGCCATCAACCTCCTGAGGCCAATCACATAGTCCATCACACCCTTTTATGGAGATTGAGGTTCCTTCCCACCCTTCTCTGAATAAGGTAAGAGGACTCCACACTGGGTGTCCATACAGAAGCTCAAACAGACTGAACCCTACCCCCTTCTTTGGAATCTCTCAGTAGGCGAACCAAAGACAAGGCAGGAGAAGATCCCACTTCCTCCTGAGGTTATCTGGCAGACTTCTCATCATGCTTTTACGGTTTTGTTGTGGTATTCTGTAGATTAGTATTATGTCACACAAGCTTGCTCCCATATAATAAGAGATGAAATTGGTTCCCCGGTCGGATATTACTGTTCTCAGAAATCTGACCCTAGAAAAGATTCCCAGGATTGCGATTGCTCCACCCATGCACTCATGCTCCTAATAGGTACAGCTTCTGGATACGACCACAGCAAAAGATAGACTTGTTGCGGGACTGTAAAAGGGAGGGGTCAAATAAACCAGCTACGTATATTCCCACTGACTCAAATGGAACACCTACAACTGGTAGAGGCACTAAAAAAAGCTTTTGTCCTCCGTCCCGACTTAACACTCATCTGGCAAGCAGGACAGGTTCTACAGAAGATTCCCATCTCTCTGTGCATTCCTGGTCAGTGTCCCATTCCAAACAGTTACAGTGCAGGAGGAAGCCAGGCCATCAATCAAGAGTAATAGGCCCTGTGTATTAGGTGACGGACATTGGGCTCGAGGATGCCCATGGGAATTGATAAACAGCCTGCAAACGATACTGGAATATTGGTGCAATTAATGAATATTGGCCTTAATGAAATTCAAAGCTCTGACGAAAATCCAGGAGTGTTTTAGAACAAAACCCGTTGGCTGGATTGTATTTTTTAAATTTGAAGATTGATAAATAAAGGATTTAATAGCAAAATGCATTTGTGTTCAGATCAGTGTGCACCTGCACCCCCCCCCTTCCCACCACCACCACATCAAAATTCAACACGGGATTCTGACATCATTGCAGCTGGGGCACTCAGGGCAGGGGTACATGTCAGTCACCACAAGAGGGACTTTTCCCATCCCAACAATGCAGAAGTTCTGCAGAGGGAGGATGTGCTTCTGATTTTAGAGATCTAGAAGTGGATAAAACTGTCTACCCTTTTTTCATGTAAGGAATGCGTGAGAGTATTATCACTTCCACTACTATGACTATTGCTTAATAAACACATCTCAATCCCTTAGTTTAAGCGGAGGCCTGGGTCCAAGTAGTAGCTTGTTCTCTAGAGCACCTTCTCGCAGCCCCTAATGCCATGCCGGAGGAAAAGAAAGAGGCAGCTGCCAGAGGTTCGGAATCAAGGAAGGCTCGGTCCTTGAAAAACAGAAGAATTTGTGAGCTTGAAAGAGGAACGAGGTACGGACAGAAAGGCACAGCTAGCACCTTATAGTTTTGGCAGCAGTGAAGAAGTTACTTATCTGTGGTAATGATCTTTCTGGTGGATACGCTATCTACCTGTAGATTCCTCACCTATAGAACCACCGCAGGGGTCAGACTGGATCAGAAAACTTCAAAGCTCTCCTATCGCTGGTAGTGGGCGCTGGCCTTGTTAGAACAACGGAAGTAGCATCAGGTGACGTCAAAGGCATATAGCGCCAGCCTTGGTGCAATGTCGTCAGTTTCCATCCATTTTGTCTGAGACTTTGTGGCGATGGATGGACTGACAATGAGTGCAGTACCATAATATAAACCAAGATCTTATTAACTTTCCATGTAATACATCCATTAAATGGGGAGGCCCGTGGGGGGGGGGGGGGGGGGGGGGGAAGGTCGTCGAGGAATCTGCAGTTAGATATCCACCAGAAACATCATTATCACAGGTAAGAAACTTTTTCTTCTGTTGGATAAGTCTACCTGCAGATTCCTGACTTGCAGAACAGACTCCAGAGCAATACCCTGACCCTGGAGGAGGGTTTAAGAATGCTTATACAAGTAAATCCTGCACAACAGATCTAGCAAAGTAACCATCCCTATGCCCTTCAGAATCCAGGTAATAATGCTTAGCAAAGGTTAGTAGGGACATCCATGTCACTGCCCTGCAAATATCCGCAATGGGAATGCCTCTCGCTAGGGCAGAACTGGTGGCATTAATTCTGGTGCATTGGACTCTGACCCTTCCCGACTGGCTCATTGTTGGCCAGAGTGTAGCAGGTCCTGATGCAGAGGATGATCCATCTTGAAAGGGTTCATTTTTGCACCACTTTGACTTTCTTGACACCAGAGTAGCCAACAAAGACCTGGTTATCCAGTGGCATGTCCCCATGTGGTCAACATAATAGTTGACAGCATGCTTAAGATCCAACCTATTCAACCACTCCTATGCCTTAGTGTGGTAGGGAATGGGGTTAAAAGTTCGAAGTATGATGGATTGACTCAGACGGAAAGGAATCACCACATTTGGCAGGAAAGCAGCCATGGTTCACAACACCAATTTGTCTGGGTATAAAGAGGTAAAAGGGGAACAGGAACTAAGTGCCTGCAACTCACTTACCCACCTGACTGAAGTGATAGCCACCAACAATACAGTTTTGAGAGTCAACATCCTTAAGCGACAACTATACAGAGGCTCAAACAGAGCCCCATGAGGAAAAGTGAAATCCTAAAAAAGGTCTCACCAGGGCAGAACAAAAAAAATAAAATAAAGGAGTTGGAGGGTACACATTTGTTAAAGCAGAACAATAAGGATTTTAAAAGTGATGGCTGATCTGGCAGACAGGGGAATGCTGACAATGCAGCTAAATAACCTTCAACAGTGCCTATCGCACAACATCACTGGGCAAGAGAAATGCCACATTGCAGGACTGGTGACAGCCTGGCCTGCAAGGGGTCTACATTGCTGTCCACACACCATGCAACCAAGTTGCTCCATCTACAAGCAGATTTGGTGGCGGTACGATGCATCAACAAGATGTTGCCTACCGTCTCTGGTGGCAGCTGAAGGAAACTCATAACTCCTGCTCAATCTCAAGGCATGTAGATGGACGCCCTGGAGATTATGGTGGAGAACCACCCCCACCTCTCCCACTGGGAGAGAAGGTCCAACAGGAATGGAAGTCTCAGTGGGGTAAATGTGGAGTAGTGCAGAAGGTCGTCATTCCTCACTCTCCTTGGGCAATCTGTGATGATGAGAATGACCTGGGCTAAGCCTTGGTGAAATTTCTTCAGAAATGGAGGAAGCAAATGTATGGCGGTAAACATGTAATGCAATGAAAAGTTCCACCTCAACTGAAAAACGCCCCTAACACTACCCTCAATGGAAACTGGAGAGCAGAGAACCGCTGATATTAAACATTTCCCAAGGAGGTGTATAAGTCCACCTGAGGAGTGCTCCACAGGGTAAAGATTTACTAGACTACCTACGTTAGAAGTTGTCAATTGTGATTGGCAAGATAACACCGGCTCAGGTTGTTGGTTCTAGCATTCAGCAAACATGCCAGATAATTAGCGGTGAGCCAGATCCTTTGGTGGTCAGCCCAAGGATATAATCTGAACTCATCCAGGCAAAGGAGGTGAGACCCTACATCCCCTTAGTTGCCGACATCAAATCGCTTTTGTGTTGTCCATCAAGATCTGGGCGGACCATCCTCCAATAGAGGGGAGAAGGCCTTCAGCGCAAGTCAAATCACCCACAGTTCAAACAGGTTCATGTGAAGCACCTGCTCTACCGGAGACCGGAGGACTGAGTTCTCCAGATGCTCCAGGTGAGCTCCCCACCCTAAGGTGGAGGCATCCATAACTACCCTAGTCACAGTTGGAGGGAGAGTGAAGGCTATTCCGCAATTTAGGTTTGCCTCTTTCCTCCTCCAAACCATTTCTGCTGCATTGCTGGGGGAGATTATGAGAGTGCAAGAGATCTCCCTAATACTGTAACCACTGCCTTCACAGGCACCAATTCAAGGCCATCAATGTGACAACGTGCGTGCATGACCAGGAGAATGCAGGGAACTAGCAGATCTAGGAATCTTAAGACCCCCCAGGACTGGAAATTGCACGCCTTGCTGAAAGAAAGGGACAATTTCTTGAATGTCGGTAATCCTCTGAGGCGGAGGGAAGGGACAGAGGAGGGCGGTGTCCAGAACTCACCCTATGAACCAGATTAGTTTGAAGGGTCACAGTTGAGATGGTCAGTCATCTAAGCATGGGAAAATGCTGCAGGTCGAGTGAAACCATCCAGTCTCCAGTCAGCAAATCTTGAACCTTTCCCTGTTGAGGAAGATGTTCAATTTCCTGAGGTCCAGGATTGGACTTGGCCCGTTGTCCTTCTTGGGCACCCTGAAGTAATAATGTTCATAATATCCTTCTCCCTTTTCCTGCTCAGGTACTAACTCTACTGCTCCTTTCAACAGGAGCGCTGCTGTAATATAGCCAGGTGGTGGAAGGGGGGGGGGGGGGGGGGGGGTTGTTACCAAGGTAAAGGTGGGTGGAGGGCATCGGAGTCTGAAGGAAAGGAAGGGTGTAACCTCTTTCAACAATCTAGAGGGCCACTGGTCCAAAGTAATGGGCCTCCAGACCAGAGAAAAGAGGGACACCCACCCCTCCTGGGGAAGCAAACTAGGCCTGCTTTCCTGGTTGAGCAGAGGTGGATGAGGAATGATGGACATGGCCACGGATCATTTCTCTGGCTCTGCCCTGTACTGTCTGACCAAAAGGCTTCTGGCATCGGAGACTCAGTACGATGGAGCAGGTGCAGAAGAATTTGGGAAGGAAAATGACAGTCGGCGGAAGGGGTTGTCAATCTTTGGCTGGAGCCAGTGGGGTCACCGGAGTGGGGCTGCAAGAAGCTAGAGGTACTGGCTCTATTTCAACCAACTCTGGCTCGGATATTTACATGAATCTCCCCTGGTGTAGGCTACAATTGCTGCTAGGTGCACCTTGAGGCTTGAGTGGTTGATGCTGCGGTCAAGCAAGTGTGTAAGATATATGAGCACTGTTTCCTGTGTGGGAAATTGAATTTAGAGTATTGTTTTCTGTACACCATATGGTGTACGGTTTCCATTTAGCTGCGTAGCATTGTCTTGTGGTTTGTTTTCTTGCCTCCTCTAGTATCGCTATTGTTCTTTTGCAGTACGTTTAAATGTCCAAACTCTATGTATTCAGGCGCCAGGCTGAGGGTTGCTGGGTCCGGGTAAAATATCTGACCCCTTTGCATTCTGAGAAGCTCCTTCTCTGCCTTGAATTTGATCCTCTGTTCCCTGGACAGTTCAAGTAGGCTTGAGTACCAGGTTTGCCTTGCCCATTGAGGGGCTATGAGAATTAGATGTGTTCCTGGTTGTCTAGATTTTTCCAGTACCTTTTGTAGCAGAAGTATCGGAGCAAATGCAAATATCCCTCACCAGTTTAGCAGCAGGGGATTCCCTTTTGATAAGTGGTGTTGAAACGGAGGCAAAGAATTGGCATTTTTTGTTCTCCATTGTTGCTAATAGGTCTATTTCTGGTGTCCCCTAGAGGTTGCAGGCTCTTTTGCTTTATCTCCCATTTGTGTGAGCTGCTGAGTTGATCTGCATCGGTGTTGTCCTTTCCTGGCAGGTGAATTGTTTGTAGGACGATTCTATTTGAATTGGCCCATTTCCATATTTCCTGCACTAGTTTGCTTAAGGTAAATGGTTTTGTTCCTCCCTGCTTGTGGAGGTAAAACATCATTGCGGTATTGTCCGTCTGGATCAATACTGTCTTCCCTCCTATGTGGGCTCTGAATGCCTTTAGTGCCAGGAACAGTGTCTTCATCTCCAGGAAGTAGATGTGCTTTATGGAGTCTGCATGATTCCATTGACCCCGTACCCTCAGGTTTCCTGAATATGCTTCCCAACTCTTGTGGGACTCATCTGTTGTGATGATCACTGAGGGAGTTGGGCATTTAGAAGGTCTTCCTAGTGTTATGTTCTTGGATGCCCACCATTGTATCTCCGTCTGAATCTTTTCTGTTACAACCACTAGATCCTCCCAACTCCCTGTGTCTTGTGGCCAACTGTTGGATAGCCACTCCTGTACAGGGCGCATGTGGAGACATGTATGAGTGATGAGGGGAATGCATGATGCTATCATGCCCATGAGTTTCAGGACTCTCCTCGCTGTCAGACTGACCCGTCTGGTAGAGGCAAGTTTGCGGTTTGATAGCTTGTATTCTTCTTTGGGTCGGGTATGCCCGTGCAACCTTGGAGTTTAATCCTGCTCCTAGAAAGGTTTTTTCTTGCACCAGGTTTTATTGATGACTTTTTGTGGAAAATTGAAAAACCCAATTCTTGCACCGTTGTGATCACCTGATAAACGTGTGTGTAACATCTTTGCTTTGAATTTGCCTTCACTTGCCAGTTGTCTAGGTAGGGATAGACATGGATTCCTCTCCTTCTCAAGGATGCCGCTACCGCTGGTAGGCACATGTGAAGACTCTTGGTGCTGATTTTTATTCCGAAGGGCAAAACCTTGAGTTGTTAATGAGTGTCCTCAGGGGTGAACCTGAGGTATCTATTGTGTGCTTGGTTCATGGGGATGTGCAGATAGGCGTCCTTTAGATCTATTGTTGCAATGAAATTCCCTTTTTGTAGCTGTGAGGTTACTTACTGTAGTGCTGACATCTTGAAATGCTGCATGCGAATGAATTAGTTTATGAATTATTTAAGATGGGTCTTAGCGTGAGATCTTGTTTTGGTACCAAGTAGTAAGGTGAATAGTTTCCTTTGTTGTGTTCCCTCTTTGGTACCCTCTCTATTGCTTGTTTTTGTAGGAGTTCCTTTATCTCCTGTCTTAATTGTCAGAGTTCTTTTTTTTGAAGCCCCTTCCTTGGAGGATTTGGTGGGGGTTTGTTTGTTAGTTCTATACAACAGCCATGGTATAGCACATTTAAAATTCAACTGTCAGTGGTGATGTTTTCCCATTGAAGTAGGTGTTGCGCTATTCTGCCTCCCACTGGTGGTGTGTTGGGGTCTTGCCTTTTGGGCAAGTCACTGTGTTTGCTCCTCCTCCTCTTGAGGGTTGTCCCCAGCCTTTTTCTCTGCCACGAAAGGACTGCCTTGGTTGCTGCTGCCAGGCTTGGTATTCAGACTGCTGGTTTGATTGGTGTCCGCTGCCCTGTGTTTGATGATGTTGTTGACCTGTTGAGAAGACCCCGCTTCCCGTGGGTCTTCTGAGGTTAAAACCTCCTCTTTTGAAGGTGCCCCTCTGTTGCAGGGCTCCCATGGACCTGGCAGTCTCCTTGTCCTCCTTTATTTGTTGCAGGGATTCATCTACCTCACTTCTGAGGTGTCTCCTGTGAAGGGTTTGTTAAGTATGGAGGTTTGGACTTCTTGCTTGAAGCCTGAAATTCTGAGCCAGGCGTGCCTTCTCAACATTGTGCCTGTGAACTTTTATCTGCTGGCTGTATCAGCTGTGCCTAAAGCAGATTTAAGGCAGATGTTCGCTATGTTTCTTCCCTCCAGTATGATGGATTTTGCTCTTTTCTTATCCTTTTCTGTGAGATTGTTCATCAGTTCTGCAATGTCGTCCCATTGTTGGTGGCCATACCTATTGAGGATGACAGTTTGCAATGCACCATTGCGTTGCTGCCTCTTTCTCCCTACCATGTCCATTCTTTTACTTTCTCTCTCTATAGGTGGGCCAGTGGAGGACTGAGCGTTGCTACTCCTTGCTGTGGTGACGATGGAGTCTGCCACTGTATTCCCCTGGCTGTATTTAGGGTCCTTTGTGGAGGGTTTGTATTTTTTCTCAACCCTTGGGAATACCCCCTTTGCTGAAGCCGGCTCCTTGAAAGCCTCCTTGCCTTGGTCCAGAATGCTTGGCAGCATTGGTAGGTATAGTGTTCCCTTGGTGGATTGTGCCACTGTTTCTAGGAGGAAGCATGAGTCTCCTTCTCCTTCTCTAAGGGGACCCCGAAGATATCAGCTGCTCTCTTGATGAGGCTGTTGTAGAAGGATATGTCATCTGGTGACAAAGCCTTCGAGGAATAGCTACAGACCTATTCTTCTGGGCTTTGTGTCGAGGTAGTTACATTCTTCCTCAAAAGTTCCAGAGGCTTCCTTTTCTTCTTGATCGTCTAGTTCTTCTTCAACCTCCTCTTTGTGAGGTTCGGGGGTTGCTGGAGCTTCGAGGGTATCCTCCTGTTCCTCTGCATCTGCGTTAGCAGAGGGTTTCGCCAGGATTCTGAATTCCTTCAGCGTCTCGTCTAACTCCTGCTTTCGGTGAAGGAGTGCCGTAATTTCTCCCTCAAGGAGTCTTTTCTTTTTCTCCACCTCCATGGCCCTTTCGGCGTCTGAAGCCGGGGAGATTCTTTTTTGGGTGTAGTGGATTCTACCGCTGAAGGTGTGTTTTTTTCCTTCGTAGCCTCTCGTTCAGCACCTGTCTTCGTCGATCTTCCCTCGTCGGCATCCCTAGGGTGGGATCCGTGGGTTTCTTTCAGTCGCGGCTGACCATCGGTCGCAGTTTTCTTCGACGTCTGGGCTGCCTTTTGCGCCTTTCTCTGGGAGCCCTTGGTATCAGACGGGTGAGGGTTTTTTACCTTGTCAGTTTTCTTCTCTACGTCCTTCATCGTCTCTTTCACAGTACACCACCTCTCTGCGTCCCTTCGAGGATCTCAACATCTGACCCCCTGTGTGTAGATTCTGTGGCCATCCCCGGTCGTCCTCGCCGCTTGAGAGGCCCAAGTCCCTCAGCAATGTCTGTTGTTTCGGACAGTAGAGCATGGCTGTGTAATGGTTCTCCTTCTGCTTTTGACGGGCCTTGAGAGTCTTCTACACGAATCCCGCACAGGCCTCGCAGTCCTTATCCTTGTGATCGGCAGGCAGAGGTTACAAACGTCATGTGGATCGCGTTGTGCAAACTTGTAGTGGCAATGTGGGCAAAATTTGAAAGGGGTATTTTCCATGGCCCCTACCGTGCCTTATTTAGATTAATCTGCATCGTTGCTCCATCTGGATCCCCCGACAGTGCAAGGTGTCCGGAGGTCTTTTCTCCATCTCCGATGTCTTCTCAATTAATGAATGATGTTTTTTTTCTCTCAAATTCCTGGATTTTTTCGAGGATTTCGTCCAAAACTTCGGAGTGTCTCCCTTTGATTCTAGACCCAACGGTGGAAAAAAAGAATCCGACAATGGCTACAACGCACAGGAACCTCCGGGGCGCCGTCTGACGTCACACAAGGGATGGCCCCCAAAGGAAATAAAAAGACAATTCCGCACCCAACCACTAGATGGCGGAATAATGCACAGCGTGTGAATCCAGAAAAGGATTCCTGCTGCAAAACCCACTATTGTATTCTTTAAACCCTTCTAGTATTTTCTATCACTCTTATGTAGCATTCCCAACATTTTATGACAGCTGGAAGGTGCTGGTCCGCCAAGGTGTTGGTGATGAACTGACTGGAATAATCGTCTTCAACACCCAACTGGGTGCAATTTCAACACCCAAACCACACGGCTTAATAAGAGTGTGCAGCATTTGCGGCCGGCATTAAGCGCGGGGTGGGGGCAGAGGTAGCACAGGGGGATAGCGTGGGGAGTAATTTAATAATAAAATAAAAAAACTTACCTGTCCACAAGCTGGGTCTCGCATTTTCTCGGTACCTGCTCCGGACAGGAAGCAGGCAGTCTCCCTCCCCTCCCGTGGGGACGCCGCCCAGCCAGGGGCTTACGGGGAGGCCATTTTCTCCATGTAGGCTCCATTGCAGCCTGCATGGAGAAAGGGCAGAGTGCGCATGACTGGTTTGGGCGGCCCCACAAAACCGACTAAACAGTCACTGCGCCCTCAGGAGTGGGCACACCACTCCTACCCTGCTCGCAGAGCAGCCCCGCCCACCCGCAACCAAACCATTCTGCTTTCTTGCAGTGCGAGACACAGAAACATAAAATGGTAGTTACTACCATTTTAGGTTTCTGCTTCTCTCACTGCGAGAAAGCAGTGGGGCGACGCTCCTCTGCCCTAGTGGAGAAGCTGCCCCTGTTGTGCAGCTTAGAGTGCCTTATCTATTAATATGTAACTTCAGGATCTATCAATCACAGCCATTTGGTGAGGAGGGGGCTAGGCGGAGCTGGTGCATGTCCCTGGTGGTCCTGCTAGGGATCCATGAGTATGGCATAAATTGTAACAGAGGCAAATAAGGGCCTGAGTTTTACATAATGTAACAGCAAATATACAATTATTCAACCTTCCACAGCATGCATGAATGAATGATGCTTTTGCTGGTTAATCCTAATAGAAGGCAGTGAAATCCAAATCAACTTTACGTGTCCTACTTCCACATGAAAGAACACCGGGCCATGACACTAAAGTGATCACCTACACAACACCTTCAATGGCATCACAAATCTGCAGAAGAGTAGTGTATGGTTAGGGTCACGTGAAACTCCTGTTCAACATAGATACTAAACCCAACAACTACTGGTTTACTCAACGCAACAATTTCATCCAAGCTTGACCAATAAAATAGGCTGTATATTAATTTTTAGCAGACTTCATTGGGAGTACAAACTGCTGCTTGGCCACACCTGCGAAAACACAGCAGAGAAGCATTGCTCTTGTCGGCCAGGGGCTGTCAACCTCAGGAAACACAAAACCCTGCCGTGCCTGCAGAGCACTTGTCTGCTGATAGGTCATTCTTACATTACGATGCAAAGTGCACTGAAACCATTTTCAAAACAGGCCCCAGCTATATTTACTCATTGACACAAGATGTGCACACCAGCTGCTCTCATTACATAAATCTGCGCAAAGTGGGTTTACCTTGTACAGAACAATTGGGACAAGCCAGGACTTTAAACAAGACTGCATCCGCAAAGTGAAAGTATCAGAAGTTTGTGGACATTATTTCCAGCTTCAGAAATCTGCATACATTTACTATTCAACTCTGAAGTCCTGCTGGAGAAAGTACATCACTCTCTCACAGCAAGCTGATGATATTAAAGAAACCCTTGGTGGTAGTAGGCCACTACAGTACTTTTATAAGCTACGTCTTGTAGTAGTAAGTCCCTACAGTACTTCTCTGATCTACCCATGGATAACACAGGTTCCCGTATTGTGAGCAACTGGCTGCATACAGTGAAATGCTTCAATATATGGCTTGAACAACTTTGTTATCCTTTGAAAAGTTGAGCCCCCCTCAAAACCGCTCATGCCATTCCTCCTGCTGAAAGATTGCAGTTGCAGGAATTTTTATGGTTCCCTCCTCCCCCCATTGGCCAGTGTTCATGAACAATCCCCATACTGTGAGAGGCAAAGACACGCAGGAGCGGTTATTTCCTCTTCTATTCACAGCATGTTTCTTTCCGCCATCTTGTTCTCAGCTGCAATCTCCCAGAATGTGGCAGAGACACACTGCTGTTAGTCTAAGCCTAGGGTCATTCATATTTACTGAATTTCAGTCGTATGTTTTTTAATAGCTGATAACTAATCGTGATTCTTAATAGCTTGACGTAGGAGTACTTTCTGTGCACTGAAAAATTGTTTCATCACTAAAGCCTACGCTAGGGCCTGGCCAAAAGGTCTATGGAATGCCCACCTAATAGAGGCTACATATGAGCAGAAGTTCAGCCTCCGTGTATGCTTCAGTTTGGCAAGACTAAATCATATGAAAGTGAAAGAACAATTGACATTAACATTTTTATTTAGCATTGAGAGTACTAGAATTGTACTTCTGCATGTAAAAATAAATTGTTTTTCATTTCTGTGCTGTTACAACCAAATCTAATTTCATACTTCACTGGTGAAAAGGTCCTAGTCCGCTCCTCTTCAACGTTCTCGCCTTTTATCAGTGAAGAAAGTACAAATGCAGTTATGCTCTGCCAGTGTACATCAGTCAGGTTAAAAGAACAACCACAATTTCCCTGCATCCGGAGCAGGACTACAATTTTAACAATGGGAACTGTGGAAGGCGGAAAGAAAAAACATGAGCAGTTATGGTCAAAGTAACAGGTGTTTCCTTAGCGAAAAAAACCACAAAGTTCAAGCATTTTTTTTCAGCTATGAATGCATCGCAGAGATTGATGCGAAGAAATAAACTGAACTTTTACAGTATTTTTGATAGTCTAGACTCTTTCAAATGAAAGTATAGAAAAGGTTCAACCCCAGTGTTTTAAATTCTTACGTAGAAATTCTAGGGCCCTTGCCTCTCTGTGTTCAAACAGCACCAAAACGGTATGGGAGAGTCTTTTTGTAGTGACTTCTTGGGTAGAAGGGTAAAACTGGCGGGGAAAAAAAAAAAAATAGAAATGTTTTTACTGTAAACTTGGAGGGGCATCAGTTGGGCTATTGTTGCCATTTTAGAGGACACAACTTAGAAAAATAAGGAAATAATGGAGACAGGGAAAGGTGATCCAAATTATGCGTGGTTTATAGTCTAGGGACTACAAGTGAATGGGTCAGACTTTTAATTATGTAAAGACTACAGGAAAGGTGTGAGCGGTATAGGAGAACTCTTTATATTTCAGAAGTGAATTAACACAGACACAGGGAAAAGACATTCCTTTCCAGAACTGGCTAGCACAAGCACAATCTGATACTACGCACAGGGAAAGGGTTGAAGTGCAGAAGTAACCCAGAGTCCTTCAAACGAAAGGTTGTTGGAATTTGAACTGTTATCACTTGAGTTAGCAATCAACAATACTTACATAAAACTACAAAGGTCTGCCACAAAAAGGAATGCGACTATGAAATTATGAGGAAAACAGGAGAGAAAGTAAACCGTGCTATGCCATCAAGGACTTCAAAGTTGTTGTGCATAGAAAGTCGTTGGGAGGACATGGATGGGGGCAAGCACGGGCAAATTTGGTGGATCCAGTTGAGTCTTGGGTGTAAATTCCATGTTTCTATGGACTAGTTAGTGGAGTTTAAGGGAATAATGCCCCACCCTGCTCAAAGGGTCTATGCCATACATACCTTTGGACACACCTCAACGTATCACTCTCCCTCCATGCCCGTTTCCTACGCTGCACTTATGGGAGTTATTACAGCTATCTGGTGAATAAATGCTCGCTCCAACTGTGTAATCTCAAATTAGTTTCCTATTGGTGTCTGATTCTCCAATACATACAACTTTCTCCACTAGGAAGTGGAATGCTTCTTTTTTTTGCTACTCAACATCAGACACAGGAGCTGTTTAACATACCTATCCGGAAGAAAACTCTACGACTATGAAAAACATATGTAGAGCAGGTAAAAGAGAATTGGATGCTGCGACAGTTGATAGTCATCTCCATTCCAACTCTGAAATTTACACTTAGATCGTGGGACTGATACCTGCTATGTACCTGCTTCTTGCGGCTTTCTTTTAACTAAACAAGTTATCTTTTCAATGAAAGCACTGGTGACAACACCCGCTATACATCCTAAAAGAATGCCATCATTCAGCAACTTCGGTTTTGGGGAAACAGAGCAGATTGTGACCGACTAAAGACCAGATGTTTTGATAATTACATTGAGAACTGTTAGAGATATACAAGTTACACCCTACAGAAAAGATGGTATCTGTAGCTCTTAGACCTTAACCACACATGTGAAAGCTGCTAAAGGCAAATCAGCACCATCTTCCAGGTTCGTCATTGACTCTGGCCAACGGGTCTTCTACCTAGGTAGATTCGGACCTCATAAAATAAGCTAGATCGGGCATGCAAGGAAGGCAGAGTCTGTGGCTAACAGGCCATTTTGAACAAAACAATAAGCTGATGAAAATAAACCAGCTGTCTGAAAGCAGAGAAGGTGGCAGTGGACAAAGAAAACTCGGTTTCAAATTGAAAAAGGAAATAATGACTGGCAGCTTTGAGGTCTTCTCCACAGATGCTATGCAGCGCAAAAGGATAAAAGTTAAATCTCTGTCCTTTCATCTACAGATTCACTAAATATTCGTATAGCGTCTTCCCATATCAGTTAAGTTGGGTACACAGAATCTAGCAGGCTCAAAGCTACCAATACAATTGGGCAGGTACTAAGTCGACAATTGAATAGAATTTAGGCCACAGTGGTTTCTCAAAGCTCATTTTACTTGCTTCACTCAAGCATTCCAGCATCACAGCGTTTTATCAAAGTCTTAAAATGTTTCTACTGTGGTATCCTACAACATCTATGCAAAACAGAACGGTGTCTATAGAAATGCTACTTTGGTCAGCTGCCATTGCTTCATTGAAGTAATTACTATACTAGTAAGATGATGAATTTTTGTCCTGCGAAAGGCACAAAACAAACCACTCATACCAGAAAGATTCAAGTTATAGAAGATTCTTCCATCACCAGCCTGAACACCCTCTACCAGAAGAGTAAAGTGCAGTCTCTGGAAAAGGAGCATTGAGGTTCTGCTGGAGGTATTTGTAAAAATGAAATGCCTATGTCTAAATGTTCCTAGTCTTTGCACCTCAAAAGCTGCCATAGTCTCTTCAAGAAAGATTGGTCTTCTCTATGAAAATGAACACTGGCATGAGTGAGATTATTAGCAAACAACATGTTAACTCAAAGGTTTTTCCAGAGTTGATCTGATTGGAAACACCTTTACACATCTGGTTCCGTATCGCCATCAGGAAACGGTTGGTCGCATCTGGAAAAGTAAGGTTGGTCATTAGATTTTCCATAGGAGGCTGGGATAAGGACAAGAATTCCTTCCAGGATCCCACTTCTTCATCAAATCCCATACGACTCAAGTCGGCATTCTTCACGGAGGAAGGTGCAGTTCTTGGATTTAGAAGCATTCGTGGGATGACTATGTAGACCCCTTTGTATGGAGTTTAAACCTACGTATCCACCCTCTCCCAAGTGATCACATCAGTTTTCGTTGCCTCTTCATGAAAGAAAGGGTATAGTCCCTGGATGTGGACACCTTCTGCTTCTTCAGCTGTACTTGGGACTGGGCCGTTAACTGCAGTTTTATGGCGCTCGAGTTCACCTTGGCCGCAACTAGTAGCTCCTTCATACCTTTCATTTTCTCGCTCTGGAAGACTACCACTGGCCCATCAGGCGGGGCAGGCACTACGGCTGGTGCTGTGGGAGGCACCTCTTCTTTTTGCTGAACTCCTTCCTCCTCCTTTTCCACTGGTCGTTCCACAACTGCCTTCTGGCTGGAGCGCCGCCGGTCAACAACTTTCTCACTGGCGGCCTTCTTAGGCAAGGGTGGTTCCTCCTGCTTGGACTCACGGCGTGGGCCCCGTCGACGGCCTTCCCGCATGTCCTCACTAGATTGATCATCATCTTCATTAGCTTCAGGTTCCTTGCTTACGATTCGGACTTTCTGACGAACCTGAAGAGAGAGAGGAACACCCATTATGCACGATATGGTCAACTACTTCTGTACTTAATATCCTTACAAACGATTCCCAGACCCACAATGAGCATCCACTTAAGAGTTTGGCACCCACCCTTTTCAAAAAGAATGTACCCCACAAGTCTTGCCGCTGTTGCTCCAACTCCTCTCCCTGTAGTATAAACCACATCTTGACGTTGTTCCATCAACCCAGAGACTCACCTGTCCATCAAACCTGCCCAGTGACTGCACCAGGAAGGTAGCCCATCCAACATGCAGGACAGGAGTTGGGCTGCCCTCCTCCCACTTGCAGATGCCGTCATAGAAGCGCAGCAGGTGAGCAAAGCATTCCTCATCCTGTAAAGCGGTGCTTGGCGCATGTGTTGGTGAGCCCTGCAAGAGAGAAACATTATGTAAATACCATTCATTTGTGTGTGCATGCAAGTATATCACTGCACCAAAGAGCAATCGTTTTAAAGTGGTTTAAAACATTTTATACAATTTTTCTACAGTAATGAAACTGTATGCTGTTATCCTGCAATGCCACCAATGTTTAATTCTATTTTTGATCTGCTTTTTGACTTAATTAAATTTCTCAGTAAAAGGAGTGGTCTCTCTAGTGATGGCATCAAATCAAGATGTTTTAGGTTACATAAAAAACACATCCACTGTAACCACACACCTTTCTAGGCATCTTCTTAATATTTTCACCCAGAGAACAGATTTCAGGAGGTACACAAGGAGCACAAAATGCCATTCATGCTAAGGTGCTGCATTGGCAGCAAGGAGTTGTATTGTGCACAGCCAGATGCACCACTCTCAAAACGTGTTCCCTGCCAATCACAAGTAGGTCGGAGACTCCTTTGTGTTGCTCCTAAGACAGGAAGGAAGAGAGGTGCAAGTAAAAGGAAAATAACAGACCTCTCAAAGCGGTGAGCAGTATAAGGACACAGGGTAAGGGAAGCAGTACTTGGGCCATGCTCCAGGATGGCGGCAAACAAAGAGCAAGTGAAGCTGGCACTTGTTGACCAAACAGCAGCAAGGAAATGAGTGACATGATGAACCCAACCAATGGTAAGCAATTTGCTTGCTCTAAGCCTCCTGTAAGTAAACACAATGTCTCTCAACAGACATTGAGTGTGCTATCTCAAAGGATAGCTAAAGTAAAGAGTTGGGTGGGGCAAATTCCAATTATATTGAAGGGCATAAAACAACCGACAGCATCCCCAAAACATTTCGGGACACTAGGGTAAAGGCACTAGTGTGTTTAAGAAGAGGGCTAGTACGTGTGCTGCTTGAGGGGGATACAGCCTTTACCACGTAGCACATTTATAACACAGTTAAGTCCCACACAGGTAAGTATTCATATCTTTACTATGCAGTACTTTAACAAACAGTATTTATTTTCTAAATATACTTTTTACGTTATTTATTATTTAATTTTTTTAAGGGATTTTAGGGTTTAGGAGTGGGTAAAGGGAGGAAGGGTAATTTTAAGGTTCTGTGGTGGGTACAGGTAAAGGGAATTAAGGGTGATTTTAGGTTTGGGGTTGGGTACCCATAGATAAGAGTGACGCTACACATTTCTCACCAACCAGTAAGCATGCTGTCTGGCAAGCAGAATAAAATGAATCATGCTGTCTTGCAAGCAAAAACCCAAAAAATAAAGAGAACCACAATGCACATGCAAGCAGAGTGGAAGAAGAGTAATCAAGAAATCAATCAGTACTTGGTTTGTGAAACAAACACCGAGACAAACAATCTGATATGCACTCACCAATTAAAAGCAAGAAAATAAGCGTGAGAATGAAGCCTATCAATGGGAGGGCCCTAAGACGTTTTTAGGGTTTTTAATTAACAAAAGACCTTTGGAATGGAGCATTCCGGTTGGAGCACGTGCGGTCTCAGTGGAGAACTAAAAACTATTGGCAAAAAACAATCTCGTCCTCAAGGAGGCAGTGGTGATAGTAGAAAGAATTAAATACACTTCAGAGAGGCACAAAGAAATATGAAAACTAAGATGATGGGATTGCAAATGAAGCAAAAATGGACAAGAGAATTAAGTACCCAAACCATAGAGAGGCAAAAGTGTACAAAACAAGTTCAAATATTTCCATCTTGGCTATACGAGTCGCTCATTAAATAGTGTACCTAGTTTTGAAAGAAAACCTAAATGAAGAAGGTGTGGAAACCGAGTGGCAAAGGAGGAAAAAAAAAAAATCACCAAGTTGAAGATATTGAACTTGGTGTGAAGAGTCAAGTCCTGCAAGTAAGTGAAAAGGATGAGGAAGTAAAGATGAGGTCTGTGTGAAATGGTGCATGGGAAGAGTGTGGCGATGCTAGCTGATTTGGGTTCACCCACCTTGAGTGGTGATACGGTGTGGGAAAGGGTGTCTACTGGTGACCGACAAAACATGGAGGAGCCAGACATTAATCTGGGCGGCTATGCCAAGTCCAAGATTAACCTAATTGGTTTAGACCCTATGAAAAAGCAATTGAAGTGTATGGTCACTGTGCGTCAAGTTTACATGGCGAAAAGGAGGAAATGTATTAGGCAGGCAACATCAGAAAGACTTAGGTATAAAACTTGATCCAAACTCTTCAGAGCAAGGGATGGTTGTGTAGAACTAGCAAAAGATTAGAAATTTGCTTCAAGTTTCCGCAGGCTTTTGAGGATGGATTAGGTTTTGAGAGTGTTTTGAGCACAGAATTGTATGTAATAAAGGGCCAACTCAGTTGTGTACAAAGCCAAAAAAAACAGCTGAAAAACAAACTGGAAACTTTAAAATTTAATGACGTTGTAGGGGCAGATAGAAGCCTCAGATTGGCTAGTGTCAGTGGTCTTGATGGCCAGAGTGGGAGGCAAAGGTTTATGGATGTGTGTAATAATTCGAGAGTTCAACATAAATATAAGGATTGATAGAAAACCATTGCCCAACATCTCCAAGGCCATGACAGCTTAGAGAGGCAAAATTATTCAATGTAATGGACTTATCGTCTGTATATCATCAAGTGGCATTATTTAAGGTGTCAAGGCATTTAACCTCTATCATAAACCACGTGGGAGCACTCCAGTTCAGGAAGATGCCTTTTGGCCTGGGTCGGCTTTCTTCCAGAAGGTCATGAGGAGAGGTTTGGAAGGGGTAAAACAGCTTAGGTTTTTCCAGGACAATATTCAGGTGTATGGGAGAAACAGAAGATTATGTGTAGGGCACTGAAAGGCTTTAGAAAGGTTGGAAAACTCAGTTTGACAATCAGCTGGGAAATGCGCCAGTTTGGGTTGTGTACAGGTACCCATTTGAGGCGTAGCAGAGTGATTTAGGGGAGCTCCTATTTCCAAATATAAGGAATATATCAGGTCTTAGGTCTTGTAGATCATTAATCCACATTTATCCAGAATATTACTAATGTTGTTCACTCATTAAGAGCAATAAAGAATAAAGGGAATAATTATAATAATTGGACAGAGAAGGGCAAGATGGATGCCTAAATTGGGGCATTTCGATGATTAAAAAAAAAAAATATATATATATTTATTAAGAATGGATGCTAAACTGAGAGGGTTGGGTGGGGTACTTACTCACACTGACAACAGTAAAGACAGTGAATGTATTTGCCTTTAGTGCCCTAAAGGATGCAGAGTACCATCACTCAGCAATTGATAAGAAGGCATTGGCCTCCGCTTGGGCAATCAGTCACCTTAATTTGCTCTTGCGGAAATGGTGGTCGGGTTGCAGATGTTTTCAAACAAAAGTGTGGAATGAGCGACCCCTCGATTTGCCTGGGGTGGAAGAGCTGCACGAGTTTAACTTCATGGTGGAGTATTTGCTGGGATTGAGGGAGGGTTGTTTATCTTAGATGTCCCTGGAGTCAGCAAAAGAGGAAGAGGTGTAGTCTGAGGAGGTTAAGCAGATGCCGTTTGTGTGTCAAATGCAGGGCGCAACAGTTGTACCTTCTGGTCTTGTTCAGGATGCCAGAAGCAAGGATTACTTTTTCCTAAAGCAATTATATTGCTTAACACTCAATAGGTGCTTCTCTGTTGGGCTATTAAATAGATGGAAAAAAACAAACACGGCATAAAAACCTCCTGGCAGAAGAACGGAAAATCAATATTATGGACAATGGAGTACAGCTTTTGTCTAGTGACATGAGGAACTTTTTAAAGAATTTAAGGGTGGAACTGCAAACAACATTGTATTTACCACTGGCCAATGGTACGGCCGAGGGGGTGAATACCCTGGGGAAGGCTTGTGTGCTAAGAGCAGGGGGGGCGGGGGGCACGATCTAGCATTACAGCGGCGAAAAGACTGAGCTATTGCAGATCCTAGTGTTGTTGGATGCAGTCCACTGAGCATTCAACCTCTGGTGCCAAGGTCCACACTATACCTGTAACTCATAGGCTGCCACTCACCACCATGGAGGTCGTGCAAGTGAAAAGATGGTGGTGGCACACCGTGAGGAAACAGACAAATTGTAGGATTCACCACACTTTTTGCCCCATTTTGACTCCTAGGCAATGGTGCATTGGTTAGAAATGTCTGAACCCTGCTAAACAGGACTCAGTGCATGTGCTCTGACCCTTAATAAGGGACATGGATGATTGGCTTATACCCAATTGGCATAGTCTAATTTGCAAGTTCATGGTATATCGTACCAGGGGCATACAGGGCATGTAAGTTAGAGTGTCACCTCAGGAACTGCAGCACTTGTTGCGCCACCCTGAGTGGGATAAGGTAAAACATGGCTCCCAGTCTGCCACTGCAGACCTGAAGGGCAGTTTTAAGCGGATAACTCGACTTTGGCATTTAAAGCGATAGCAAAGTCCAAACTCCCTGTCTAATATGTATATATCACTCCTACAGCAGGCCCATCGAGTCGTAAGGCAGAAAGGTGCACCATTTTAGTAAAGTAGAACGTGTTTGACATGCTCCAGCAGTAAAAACCTGCAACTGTCATTTTTATTGGGAAAGAGACTGGTAGCCCCAGTTACATGCTGACACCTCAGCTGTGCTAACTTCTGAATGGGATTATCAAAGTTGATACTTCAAGGTATCAAACAACTTGTTACATTAAGCCCAACTTGATGCCCAAGTCGAATCTAATGTAACATACAACTGTTAGAGATTTGCAACTCTGTTGCCCAAGTTCTCTAGTGGTCATTTGCGGAGGCTGGCCCCGAAAATAGCCTTCTACCCACTTGGGAAGAGTGTGAAAGACTCACAGGAAAGGTAACAAAAGAGGCCTACCAATGAAGGATGTGTTACCTCCTCCAGACAGGAAGCCACACAGGGTGTTGGTGTGAAAGGCGAGATTCAAAGGAGAAGTGACATTTAAAGGGCAAGTAGCAAGCACACGTGGGAGGGGCTACCCTATTGTGTAGATAGTCAGGCTGGCAGCTGGAACAGAGGGGGAAACCGGTATCAAACAGTTTTGTCTGTGGGCATGTAGCCCAGGGGCAGGCACACCCCTGGGGTGGGCTACCAAGCTCTTGAGATTGAGCAATGGGTTCTGCATCTTGAGAGTGGGCAGACTAGAGCACTCTGGGATAGCTAGAAGCCACACTTCACAGAATGTTGTCATCAGCTGAGAGGGACCCTGGTAGCCCATTGGCTAGTTTCCACAACCTCTCTTAAGGACACTTTCTGGGCATAAAAGGGGCATTCTTGGCACCCCGAACTCAGATTTTGGACTGGAGAAGAGGAGAGGAGGACTGCACTGCTACACCAAGTACCCAGCGATGAGAGGTGGCACCGGCTTGGACAGCACCTGAAGGCTAGCAAAAGCGAAGGCAGTCTGCCTGCTGTGTCCTGCTCATGGACAAGTCGACTCTAGAGGCCAGCTGAAGCAAGAGGCTCCGAGAGTCATTTATTTAGCTGACACCCCTGTTCGCAGCACAGGTGCACAACACCTGAAGAAGCCTGCTGGGGTCAGTTGGTAGCCCAGTTTCCTGAAACGCCACTCCTCACTGCAGTGCAGCCCAAGGGACCAAGATCTGATGCTCAAAAGTCAGATGAATGGAATGTCTAAGAGGTGTTAGGTGTGACTTTGCCGCACTGATCGAGAACTCCAGTG
Source organism: Triturus cristatus (assembly GCF_964204655.1). Taxonomy (NCBI): domain Eukaryota; kingdom Metazoa; phylum Chordata; class Amphibia; order Caudata; family Salamandridae; genus Triturus; species Triturus cristatus. Next base: position 727,791,344 of record NC_140592.1, on the reverse strand, counting down.
AATGCAGGCCCTCCATAGTCTGGAAGTGGATGACGACTGCCTGGCTGGGGCGAGCCCGCCTTCACCTGCCAGTCGTCGAGGTAGGGGGAAGACTGGAACCTCCGATCTCCACAGATGGGCTGCAACCACTTCATCACTTTTGTGAACACCAATGGGACATTGGTGAGGCCAAAGGGGAGTACAGCAAACTGAAAGTGCTTGTGGCACACCGTGAACCAAGTGAAATGTCTGGGGGCTGGCAAGACGGGTATATGGAAATATGCATCCTTCAAGTCCAACACTACCATCCAGTCTCCAGGGCAGACAGGACCGAGCCAACGTGAGCATTTTGAATTTCTCTTTTTCAAGAAGTAACTGAGAGGGCACAGGTCAAGTATAGGGGGCGGCCCCAGTCCTCCTTCGGCACCAGAAGGTTGCGGGAATACAAACCGCAACCCAATTCTGATGTTGACACCCTCTCAAGAGCTCCTTTGGCCATAAGAGCCTGCACTTCCTCAAGCAGCAGGGAGGGGTGGTCTTCTGTCAGCCAATCTCAAGATGGTGGCAAGAGCGGTGGGGTTTCAGTGAATTTAAGGGCATAACCCCACTGAACAATTTGGAGCACCCATTTACCCGAAGTGATGGACTGCCAACTGAACAGGTGTTGCTTGATCCTGCCGCCGATCGGCTGTCTGTGATGGTGGGAGGGCTATTAAAAGGAGGCAGATGCTGCTACTGGGGATTCGGAATGAGTTGGCAGATCTCTGGCTTTGGGTCCCACAAGGCTTGTGGGAGGCGCATCCACGGCCACAAAAGGATTGGGGAAACTGCTGGATGTGATGACTGTGTAGAGAGGTAGGCAGCTGTTAGTCCATACCGTAGCCACAGGAGAGAAAGGCATAATGGGGCTGGCGTGGGGCTATTCACAGAGAACCGGGCGGTGGCCCTACTGTCCTTAAAGTGCTCAAGCACTGAATCTGCCTTGTTGCCAAACAGGCGAGTGCCATTGAAGGGCATGTCCATAAGGGATAACTGAGCATCCCCTGAGAAGTCAGATGACCTCAGCCAGGCATGGAGACAAGCACCACCTTAGAAGCAGTTTCTCTACCATTGTTTGGGATTCAATAAAAGCAAGTCTGCTGTGTCTAGTCCGAAGCGTATAGTGAACTTTGCTGCATCCCAGCCATTGGCAATAGCCTGTGTCAGGGTGGCCCAGGCCTCCTACAAGACCATGGGAAGCACTTGAGCAACAGAATCCCATACTGTGTGGAACACTGGCCCAAGAGGCATGCGGTGTTCACTGACCACAGTGCAAGGCTGGTGGAAGAGAAAATCCTCTTAAGTTCCCTATCTGGTGGTGTGGAAGGAAATACACCAGGTTTAACTTTGAACATAGAGGCCTGGACGACCAGGCTCACAGGGGTGGGAAGTTGGGAAGGGTATGCTGTATCCCCAGTTGTGGGGTGCCGACAGTGGGCAACTACCTATGCACAGACGTGCTTGTGCAGGGCTTGGCCGCAAGCAGGACATCAATAAGGCCTTCATTAGAGGGGAGAAGAGTTTCCGTGGGGGTTACCGCAGATTGAAGCACCTCTTGCAAAGACATTGGTCCCGACTGCCACCGAGGGCAGCGTAAGGACCAGGACCTCTGCTGCCCTCCACACCATCACAGCAATCGAAGCCTCGTCTGATGACTTGGACAGGCGCGGTGAAGTGGAAGAGTGTTTCGACTTCTTGGCCTGATTTCTTTTTTTGGGTTTACCTGGCGAAGACTAAGAGGGAGCGACTCAGAGCTGAAGCAGTAAGGAGTAGTACAGTGCCAAGCGAAAAGGAGATTCAAGGCAGGCTCCCGGACCGACTTGGAGTTTGGAGCACAGTAGTATTCGCAGACTTTGGAGTCATGGCCCAGCTCCAGCCACCCTAATCACCCTGAGATGTTTGCAGAAAGAGAGTGGGCAGTGATAAAAGATACAAGACAAATAAGTAGTCCGGCTTGCAACTGAGGGACCCCGTTGATCAGAGAGCTAGCACTGCCATGGTGGTCTTGGTGAATCCTAGTCAGACAGCGATAATACTCAAGTGTGTGTGTATGTGTGTGTGTGTGGGGGGGGGGGGGGGGAGGTGGGGCTTCAAGGATATTCACTGAAAGGGAGCAATAATACAGGTACTCCCAGATTTGAGTCAGGCCACGCTTCAGAAGAGGCAGAACCTTCAGGAATTCAAGGAGAAATTAATTGTGAAGGTTACTGAAGCCTCCCTATTGTTACAGGAGAACCTGCATGAAGAGGAAGAGAAGGCAGATAGGATATATACGGATTGCTGCCAGCTATAATCTGGCATTAAAAGCCATCAAGATTTAACTACGCGACTCCGAACAAGGAATGGTCAGTCTTGAGAAGTTACAGATCACATTAACAGGTATATTTGTTTTCTTCACTTTGTCTTGCAACAAGAATGCCCCGTCCCCAAATCTATTTGCCAAACTGCCTCACCCCCTTTTTGTCGCCATCAGCTGGATCCGCCTGGCTACTAATTTCCTTCAGCAGGTTGGGGATCATGTCATTGGCAATGTCAAAGAACTCCTTGTAGATCTCCTCATCCTCCTTGCAATAGTTGTAGCTGTGGAGACAGACAGACCAGTAAAGGCAACTAAGATTATAGTGATGGAAGAATCTTCAAGAAAAAAATGTAGGACATAAGAATGAGATGGGATTTAATAGGGGACAATCACAGCTGAAAAAGAAAAGTAAAAAGGAAGCTCACAGAGACTATGAGGGACAGGAAGACATTATGTTGCAAAGAGAGAAAGTAAAATTACACATAGAAGTTAAGATAATTGAAAGAGTGAGTAACCTGATGGGTACATACTGGAGGAGCACCAGCAAATATTGCAGAGATGTTAGGGTAGAAGGGAGAGCAAGAGTGGAATTGAAAGAATGTGTGAAGGAGTAAAATAGGAGGTGGAGCATATCAAAAAGGGGGAGGGGCACAATATGGAGTGGATAATAATGTAATACAGTAGAGAAACTGAGAAGATGGGACGGAGAAGACCGGAAAGAGAGAACTAAAGAGTGAAAGGACAAAGAGAAGAAGGTCAAGGTGAGAAAGAATCAGAGTGGAAAGAAGCATGTAGCAATGCACATAGTCCTTTCCCTCCCAGTCCCAGAAGAATGGAGTAGCCAGAGTAGCTAATACAACATCTCATAATAGCGAGATAAATGCCTGACGTCTATGTCTGGGGTTTAAAAAAATAAAACTATTGCGTTCAGGTAAAGTCACTTATTAGTCAGATTAGGTTTATTTTATTTGTTGGCCTTCTAGATGCTCTATCATTGGCTTAGATACGATTGGCAGGCATCTTAACATCACAGACTGCTCCTGTTAGCACTAGCAACCAACCAAAAGGTATGGATGGCAGGGTAACAAAGTACCTTTGGAGGGGTATTTGATTGCATCAATAGGATTGTGAATGTATTTGTTGTGCATACGTTATGGTTAATAATGGGCGGCAGTCATGTTCCTTGATATCTGCATATAAAAGTCTATATCAACTATTTGGTATCTTGGTCCGATAAAGAGACTATTGTCGGCAGCTCTTCAGAAGACACAGAGCGAGGGAAAGAACCATTGAGGTTTCCTACCTTAACAGGCTCTGGTAAATTCAATTCATTCATAAATCTTATGCAATCCAAGAGCTAATTACACAGACATTGCTTTTGATGCGAGGATAGCATGCGATGCCTTGACTGTGATTTGTTTCACAGAATTGGTCCCCTCCAGCACCACTTGAGTGTCTCCACTAGTTTTATCCCCATGAAGACCCGGTTGATTACAAATATTTCTTCACATGTAGGAATGGCGACACTATCTTTTAGATAATAGCTAGATGTAATATCTTGTGATGTGGCGAAATGTCACAGATTGCCGGATCTCTAGCCGAATACTCACTGGGCATTTTGCTCTTTATTACTTCTGTTCATTGCTTTTGTATTCACTCTATGTTCACTCATCATGAGGACTGCACCACTTTCTTGTATTGGGGAACACCAACCGTATCACTAAATCTGGTTCCAAGTGCACCATTTAAACATGTGTGTGGATTGTATTTTCATGAATTGAACTTGAGGAGGATCTCTTTTTTACGTCTCATCCACAACAGCAAAGATTTCCTTAGGGAATTATCCGACTATCATGGTTTGCTTACAATTACTGTGAATCATCCAGCAGAAGTTTTGCTAAGGTATCTGGTGGGAGGGTGATTATTCCTGAACAGTATTTTTTTTTAAGTGTGTAGTTTGGGGAGGGGAGGGAGGGGGAGTAGTATCCTTATGGAGGTGTTCCATAAGGGTGGGTGTGAGAAAGTGCCATTTTTCTTGCATGATATGCCCCCACTTTTTGCTTAATTGCTGAATGTACTTTGACTGAGTGTGCCCCGAACTCCTGCCAATCAGGTGCCCAGGGCCTATGTTCCTTCCCTAAAACCAAAATTGGCAAACCCTGGCCATATGTCAGCCCCTGGTAAATGGTACCCTAGGTACCCAGGGCCTGGTGACCAGGGAAGGCCTCTAAGGGCTGCAGCACTTATTGTGCCACCCTTAGAGGCCCTGTACCCTAACACAAACACACTGCCCTTGCAGGCTGAGTGTCTGGGTACAAGACAAAACAAAGAGTCGACATGGCACACATCCCTGTGTGCCATGCCCACAACCTACACTGCCCTGGCATACATCAGCCACCCCTCTAGCTGGGTGCCCTATGCCAGTGGTGTGGCCACAGGAGCATGAGCCCTGGGCCCCTACAGTACCCAGGTCCATTCCTGGGCACTAAGTGCAGTGCTGCCATTTAAGAGTATATGGTGCTGAGAGCTCGTCAAACACGAACTACACAGCACCATAATGGCAACACTGAAGACTGAGAAGTTGGTTATCAAACTTCTCAGCACATTAAACCTGCACAGATGCCAGTGTGGGATTTAATGTGCAAAGCACTACAGAGGGCATCTTAGAGATGCCCCCTGAAACCTAACCTACAATCCACGTCTTGTCTGAGAGGCTGCCACACAGCAGACATGTTGCTGGACCCCTGCGTGGAGAGCCCCCGCTCTCCAGGGCCTGCAACAATGCACATCCTGGGTGAGGTGCTGGGTCTCCTCCCCCAGGAAGGGAAGGGGGAAGCTTCAAAGGCATGCTTTGTGAGCTTCTCCAGGCCACTTGCTGCACCCACCAACTGGTCCCCACCGGTTCTGACCCCCCCCCCCCCCCCCCCCCGGCAGGAAGACTGTCCGGAAACCCCAAGTAAGGACAGGGGATGTGCCAGCCTCTGCCAACCCCACCCCTCAGGTGGGGGAGGCGAGGTGAAGCACATCTCCGGGCTCTCGCCATCTTGAAGATGGGAAGCCCTGCCCAATCAGGACTAGGCTACTGCCCCCCTCCCACAGGAGAGTGGCAGGATAGGGGGTGTACCCACCCCAGGGCAGGGACCCATTGGTCCCTGCCCTTAACCCACCTGTAACGCCCCTAAATCTAGAGTTTAGGGGCACCCTGAACCTTCCTTCCTTAGATTCCAGATTCTGAAAAAGCAAAGAACAAGAAGAAAGAAGACCTACCGTGCAGCTGCTAAGAAGAGGAAGGCACCAACTGCTTTGGCCCCAGCCCTACCGGCCTGTCTACCCTCGAACCTGCTCCTGCTAAACCCTGGCACCTCCTGTGGTCAGCAACCTCACAAACCCCAGAGGACCTGGCTACCTTGCGACTCTGAGCATCTGGGATTCCCAGGAGCAGTGGCTCTGCTCGAAGCAAGTTTCTAACCTCTGGCATCAGCTCGGAACAGCGAACCCTGCACACTCAGCACCCGCCAAGCCTGGCCTGTGCCGGAGTGGACGAAGACCCCGAGGACGTCCCCCGGCGACTGTGACCCCGAATCCGGCACCCAAGGTCCCACCTCGACGCTCCGGACGACGCCTGCAGCCTCAGAACCAGGGACACCCCCCCAACAGCGATCAACAGAGGGTAAGATTTGCCGACATCAAAAGGCACCCCTGCACCCGGCGCCCTGCGGCCCCCTGTGCCCGACTCCTGGGTACCTACCTATCCTCCAACTACCCAACTTACCTCTCGAAGTGCTGGTGGCACCTGAAGAATCTTCGTCCCCGAGCTTGCAGCCTTTGTTCGTCCTTGAGCTTTCCCATTGAAATCCAATAAGCGCCCGAAGGCTCAAAAGCACCCTGCACCCAGCCGCCCGAGTGGCCCTGGCAGTGCAGCTTCTACTCCTACCTACTTACCCATTTGCCCTGAGCAAGTGACCAGGAGCCCAGCTCCCACAGCCGCGTAGCCTGCTAGTCAGCAGCCACCAACCAAGGCCCCCCTGCCTCCCTTAGGATAACATTGGGCCTAACTCACTCTGCACCCGGCCGCCCCAGTGCCGCTGAGGGTGTAACAACTGTACCAACCTGACCCTGGGAGACCCCGGAGTCTGTGCCCAGAACCTTATCTCTGCCAGTCGAGTACTTACCCAAAAGCCGATAACCCAATTTTCCTCGATAGGGTAACATTGACTGGTTTCTTCTGAAATTTCTTCTAAGTGTGAAGTTTCTAATGCTTAAATATTCACCTAAAATCAACCGAGTAACGAAAACGGAAATACTCACCTGTTATTAGGAGAGATCCAAGTGCTGGCTCTTGGTGCCCAGCACGGACCCTGAAAAGTCCTCACAACCGTACTTACCACTAACCCAATTTTCTTCCATAAGAAATCATTGACTGTTTTTCTGTGAAATTTCTTATAAGTGTCGATTTTTGCAAACTACAAATATTCTTTAAAAATCGTACCAACTGTGAAAACGTAATTACTTACCTGTTTTAGATAGAGGTCCCAGTACTGAGCCTAGGAACCCAGCCCTGGATTACAAAAGTAACGAGAACATACTTTACCCATAACTTGAATTTTCTTCCTTAGGGAACCATTGACTTTTTTTCTATGAAATTTCTTCTAAGTGTCGATTTTGCAAACTTATAAATATTCCTTAAAAAGGCGCCTGTATAACTTAAAACGCAGTTTCTCAACTGCTTACAGGTGGTACACTAGTGCTGGATCCAGGATCCAACACTGACCTAGAAAAAGTAACCATAACCCCACTTACCTGCTAAGTGAAATTTCTTTTATAGGATAACATTGGTAATTTGATCAGAAAAGGTTTCTAAGTGTCAACTTTTAAAATAGCAAAATATTGCTTAAAAATCACAACAGTAACTAAACCGCATTTACTCACTTGTTTCCAAGAACTGTCCCAGGACTGAATCTAGGATCCAGTCCTGGAGTTAGAAAAGTAATCCTGAAAGTAATTAATTGCATATAACTTAAAAGTTCCCATTGAGCTCAATGTATTATTGTGTTGCCTATTGCAACAACCTGTAACTATGGCCTACAAAAGTCAATTGCATATTGCAAAAGTATTTAACTAAAGCATCTTATTCTGAGAAAGTATATTTTGAGATCTATGATTGGTTCTAAAATAAAACAACCATATATTGGTTATATAAACCATTGGCCTAGAGTTCACTTCTTGAGTGTGTGAGACCATTTGCTGACTGAGTGTGTACAACAAACGCTTTACGCTGTCCTCTGATACTGCCTTACTGCTCGACTAAGCTACCACTTTAGAGAGTAAGGTTATATCTAAATGTAACCTCTGCTGTAAAACCTCTGGTGACTGTGGACTCTGTACACACTGTGGACTCTGTACACACTGTACCTATTTGGGAACAGTATATACAGAGCCACTATCTCACAGTGGGCTACATTTCGCACCTTTCCATCGTAATCCCCCCATGAGTCTATAGTGAATCACTTCTACTAAAAAAAAAAAAAAAAACAGGGTCTTTTAGCCCTCCACCTAACCAGTTTCAGCTGATATTTGTCTGTCACAAGTTCAGCCCAGGAGCACCTCTTGTGGTAAGTAGGTGTTTAATGGATGGAACTATGTTGCAATGTGGTAGCACTATAGGCTGAATTAGTCCAGGAACCAAGTATCCTGGAGAAGGTTTAGCATCCAGTCATGCTGACGTGTGTCCATTATGCTGGGTGTGATGTTATCATTATCAGGCGTTGCCCTAGTGAAAGTGGGTTGAATCACTTGTCCAGAGTTTTACGGTGTATGGTGCTCTTAATTCTCCATGAAGGGAACCCCTACATCCTTTCAAGATATTTGGCTTTTAAGATCTACACATTTTGTGTGCTGGGAGTTCTTGAATTTGGAGGTATAATTCAAAGGGTGGTCACACTTCCTGATATATATGTCTTGTCATTTGTCTAGGAGTCAAGCCATTGATTGTGCAGAAGAGGAATTAAAGAATTCAAAGTCCTGTTCCAAATTGCACCGTCCTAATATAAGTGGAAGGTACTTAAGTCAATCACTGGATTTATTGATCATTTATTAAATGAAGGCCTTTTCAGTGTTATTTATTATGATTATTAATACTTACCAAAGGCTGCAGCTGTAAAGACTCTAGGTTAACAGAAGGCTGCATCATTTGCTCGATAGCATATGCAGGCTCCTCGTGGTCTTGTGTGTTGGTGAATGGGTGTGTCTAAGTTTATGAGAGATGAAAAGAGCAATAGGGGAGTTCTGCTAAAAGAATTTTTTTTTTTTTAATGGTGTTGTGTATTAGTTACTTGGAGAAGGAGAGGATGCTCTAGACTGGTTGGGGGGGTGAAGGGAAAGGTATGGTGTTTTATTGGGTATAATAAGGGGTTATGAATAGTGGTGTACTGGGGAATATGGAGCAGGTGGGATTGTTCTGGTAGCTAGTATGTGAATATGGCAATTTCAAGCGTCTGGGAACTTGGGTTTGTGAGCATGTGATGATGGAGATGTGCAGTGGGTGATTAGGTATGTATCAAACTGGTACATCTTGTTCACTACATTAAGTAGGAGTACTGAGGTGTCGTGTGCTGAAGCTGATGGTGCATGCAGCGTGGAACGATAAGATGGTAAGGTTTTATAACCAGAGTGCAGTGGTGTTACTTTTTGTTCTGTACTGGTGTACTGTGCTCCAAGATGGAAAGTGTTGCTATCTAGTATGTGGGTCAGTCAAGTCTGGGCTTCTGGATGTATTGTGTGGTGGGTAGCTCCGAGGAGTGTATGAAGTGGGTTTGTATAGTGTGGAATGTTGAAGGAAGTATTGTTTTAGGAAGTACAGTGGTCTCTTGTGATGGAGTGCAGTGAGTGTGGATCAGAATAGTTTGACACTGCATATTTTGTAGCGACAGCATAGTTGTGGTGGTGGATCGTTGAAGTGGTAGGAAGGTAACGTGTCCAATAGAAGGGGTATAGAGAAAGTGGGCTAATGGATAAGGTTGGGAAGAGGGGTGATAGAAGATAAATGGATAAGGCGAAGGAGAATAGGGGGAGGGAAGTCTGTGCATGGAGGGTGCACAAAGAATTGGTGGGAAGAGGTGGGAGTATGCCTAAACAAGGGAGGGGACAGAATGGTATAGGCCAAGTTGTGTCTGCACATGTGGGAAGGGAAAGACTGGCTACAAAAGATATGGGTCTGTTTAAATCAGGAGACAATGATTGGTAGGTCAGGGTCAAAAGGAACAAGCTTGGTGGAGGTGAGAAATGGCTGAGATAGAAAAAAGGTGGTCATGGGTCAAAACGTGCTGTAGGGAGAGAGTGAATGAAGGAGCAGAAGAAATAGGATGCAGAGAGAGGGTTATAAAGGTCAGCGAAGTGAGGAGAGAAAATAGTTGGAGGTTGGAAGGCAGAAGACAAAATAGTAAGAACGATGGGTGAAAAAGGGCGATATGATAGAGTGAGGAAGGGTTGAGAGGGTAAATTACACTAGGAAGTTGGTTATTAGATCAGATGTTATATTGCTTGAGACTAAGGGATGGTTAGTGTGACCCTGTACAGGATTCAAGGTTAGTAGGTGTGTGTAGGGGAATAGTGTGTAGATGGAAAGAAAGGAGGTTGAGCAGGAAATGGTGTACAATAAAAGGGGTGGAATGGTAGAGAGCAGAAAGAACAGGAGGATGAGAGAGGGTATGTTAATGGAGTTGAGATGTATGCCTGATGTTGGGTTGTTTGAGTTTGGGGGGTTGCAATAAGAGTATGAGAGATTAAAGGTGTGTTTAAGTGCAGGGGTGTATTACTCTAGTTGCTCAAGGGTAGTGTGGATTGGTGGTGAGAGATTAAAAAACAAAAAACAAAGAAGCAGAATAACCTAGACACCGTTTCTTCATACAGACTACATAATAAGCCCTGCAGCTTTATCTTCACTAAGCCAATCAGGAAATAACAAATTTGCCTGGCGGCTTAGGGCAATGCATTTTGGAGAATTAGGATTCTTAGATAATAAAAAATGTACAAAGTTTACCTGTTACCTCCTTGGAACTTTGTATTGTATTTGGAAGGAGTTAATTTGTTTAATTCGTTCTAATGGTTAATATGTATTTCAACTAGTACACGTGCATTTTATATACAGATATTTTAATGATGTAATGATCTATGACAAGAATTTCGAGAAGAATCATTGTTACTTTATATGAAGTCTGACAGACATTTGAAGTCTATGTTTTAAGTAGAGACTTTTGTCTTTTTTTGTACCTTATTGTAAAGACTCTTTAATTGAACTGATTTGTTTATGTAGAGGAGCAAGTCCGAGACAAGTGTGTAAAGACGAACAGGATAACTTGCCGGACAAAAGGGAGGAAAACTAAGCAAGGGGGTAAGCAGTTGTATGTATATTCTGACGTTTACCCTTACACTATGCAATTCCTGTAAACAATTAACTGTTAAAACTCTCCTGCAAAAATAGAACTAATTCCACTAAACTGCAACACTCACAATGATGGTATGTACCCTTTTTGTATCACACTTAATCTCCTTGCAATCACTACATATATGAAAACATAAAACTTTGTCAAATTAATGTGTGGCTTCTGGGAGTAGGTTAAAATCCTGGGGTGGAGATGGTTTTCAATGTTGAGAATGAAACCGCCAGAACCCTCTTGACACCATCAAAAATAGGCGGGCGCAAACTTTTAGCATACTATAGTAGAAAGAATCTGAGAAGGTATGCAAATACCTAAGAGAAGCAGCCATCAGGGCAGGGTTTGGGCTAGTACAACTCAAAATACTGCACCATGCATTTTGCAACACAACCAATTTGTTTAAAATGGGAAAGGACGAAAATGATGGAGGCTTTAGGGAATATAAGCAAGTATGGGACTGTCTGCAACTAGAGCAATTCTGGTCAATAGTAGGCCTAGAAAGCTATACATGGAAAAATAACTGCACAGCTAGCGAGTGACAGAATCTACTTTTATATCTAGTTCAACACCTTCCCCGCAACTGGGCCAGATTTATTCCCACCCCTCCCAGGCCCACTCTGGGTTCACCTACTAATCAGTAGGCCAGGGAGGAAGAAGTCTCAATAGAATCCATATTCAATGGACTATTTGCAGCCAGTCCCTAGATTCCACTAAAACCCAAGAACACAGCACGAAGCCTGAAAAAATTAGATCCAGATTGGAAAAGTTAAAAACTCAAAGAATACACATGTTTTGGTTCCTTTGGCTTCCCACTAAACTAGGATGAATACTGGCTGCCTCATACCAGTAGTTGTGTTCCATCTGGAATATGGATGTGTTGCATGTCAACAGGTTAATCCTAACTACATTCAGTGTATTACCCTTGGTCCTACGGCAAACAGAGGCATACCAACTTGCTATTCAGAGAAGGGAAAACAGACTGGTGGTGTTCCATGAATCTCTACTGACCTTACCAAGAGAAGGTTTGTATTTGGAATGAAACAATAATACCGGTCATAAACACTTGAATTTTAAAGAATATGGGCCCTCAAGATTAACTTTAAAAGGCTTTATTTACAGTCAATCTAACGCAAAGAATATGTAAAATTATTATAGCCAATATTTAAAAAAATTAAGCGTCTGACAAAAGCAGACTGTGGCTCAGACTAGAGAATGGTTTGCCAGGGTACTCTTTTTTTCTGATTTGCCCTAAATAAACAATTTACTTACCTTTGGTAGCCTTATCTGGTAAAGACAATATCTAGCCGCAGACTCCTTACTTTTGAATGTCTCCAGGCGTCAGACTGGATCAGGAAGATTTTTCATGAGCAGTAACCCTGTGCACTGGTAGGTGGCGCCGATTGGCTCCACGCGGCGTCGTCTGCGCCGGAAGTGATGTCCAAGCCACTTATATAGACGCCACCTCGGCGCTCTGGCGTCGGTTACTTTTCACGACTTTCCACGCCAAAAGCACAGAGTCATGAAATGCACTGACACTGGTGTGTTCAAACTGGGGCCCTGAAAGGGATCATCCCTGACCCTAGAAATCTCTATGCAGAACGGGGAGGATGGGTTAGTCAGTAAGGAATTTGCGGCTCGATATTGTCTCTACCAGATAAGGCATTACCAAAAGGTAAGTAACTGGGTATTCCGATAGAGACTGCTAGCTGCAGATTATTTATCATTGAATAGATACCCAAGCAATACCATTCCCGGTGGTGGGTCTGCAGACAAATTTAAACTAGGAAATCCTGCAGGACCGAACAAGCGAAATGCCAGTCCCTGCGGATCGGACTGTTCAGGCAGTAATGCTTGATAAACGTGGGCAGGAAAGCCCACGTTGCTGCCTGGCAAATGTCCAGGACTGGGACTCCACGTGCTAATGCAATGGTCACAGCTTTAGGTGGAATGAGCCCGTAAGCCTTCAGGAGGCTGTTTTTGACAGTGTGTAGCAGATCTTATGTGTATGATATACTTACTCAAGAGACTTTCAGCCAGTCCTTTACATCCATTGGCCCCTATTGTGTCATTCTCATTTTTCTTCTGCCCACTACAGCATACATCCTTAGGGCACATGGTCAAGTCACTTCATCCATTCGCTAATTTCACTGTCATTGACAGCGTTCCGGCCATTCACAAGGACCACACTGACCAACAAAGTAGTTCTCTTCCCTAGTGCTTTTTGAGATCAAAAATATTTTTTGTTTTTAGCAAATGCTCATTTAGATGGATATTAAAAGCAGGAAAGATTTGCAAAAAGCATGACAAAACCAGTAACTGGAAAGCTAAAATGTGAGCAGCCAACGATAGACCTATTGGCTTTGCCAATGCTCATTTTTAAATGGGGAGAATCTGAATATTCACCCTTTCCTTCAATTAGCTCCCCTTTCCTTGAATGGTGTTTGCCTATTAGAATACCCCTCTCTATGTGTTTTCTTTTTTAGGTCGAGGACTATCCGGTCTGCCGAAGGCCGAACCGTAAGTCGGAGATTTAATGTTTCCTAGAGTGGCTATTTAGCCCGCCTCTCTTTTTGCTTCTCCTCCATTGGCTGGCTTCCTAAACGGAGGCCAGCCATTGGAGGAGAGAGCCGTCCCTCCAAATAGGCTCCGTCTTTTTCAGATTCGGGGGCGTGTTCCTTGCTGTTGTTTCCACTTTTTAGCCACGCCCTTTCTCGAACAGCAGGAATACGTCCCCGAATCCGAAAAAGTTTCGAAGCTTCCATCCGCCATTTTTTTAGGACTGCCTTCAGTGAGATGACGTTATTGGCCAGCGCCGCCGGTACTGTTCTGTGCAAAAGCCAAAGCTATTGTCTTTGCCAAAGATGAATTTCTTAAAAATTGCTGAGTTTTGGGGATGTCCTGTCTCGAACTCTCCATCCCATTCCCCGCTGCCTGCCCCCCGCCCCCCACCCCTATCGGCATCTCCAGAAACTAAGCGCTAAAGTGATGTGCCCAGGATCACACATTGTGGTCTGTTAGGACATTTGGGATTTAAGAAAATTAAGTTTCATTGTCTGCGAAAAAAAACGGATCGCCTAGAAGCAGGCCACCCAGAAATAAGACGCTTTGTTCATTAAAATAGCCCTTATATTGCAGTCGTTGGCTGAGTGAAATGTTTGTCGGCGGCAGGTGGACGTATTTCAAATGTTGCATGATGTGGGGGGAGGAGGAATGTGTAACATGCTGTGACCCTTCCCTGTCATGTCCCTTCCCCGCCCCCGTCCTGCCTTGTGTGTCCGTGCGCGTGTTTCCCGGCGCGCGTTTGGAATGTTGGAAGTGTTTGTGCGTAAGCCGTTATTCCAACGGCATTCCGATCTGTAATCTTAATAAAGCTGGTCGCTTACTTCATTCCCTCTGTCTTCACGTCACTACATCTTAATTTTGGCGACGAACACGGGATCAGGACCTGTCACTGGATCACGGCAGATCACCAGAGGCTCCTGACGTCTTGTACACTCTCCCACCGAGTGTTTTGTGAGGCAGACTTCTTCTCTTGGCTCCGCCTCTGTGTGACGGCCATTAACCCCTTCCTCACACCATTTGCCTTCCTTCAAACTTGTCAGCCCCGGGCAGGAGCTGCAACGAAACGTGAGTGAAGTGAAATTTGTCTGCCAACTTAAAATACCATAAACGGCCACCGGAGGGAGCCTAACGCCTTCTTAATCTTTGCTTCTTGAGATTTAAAGTACCTTCCCAACTAGTACCTGCACTGTGTCAGAATGACTGGAATAATGAATGCGGTGGCAATGCCCAGCACCTTCCTAGAAGTCCCTGGGCCACCCGTGGAAAATTGGACACAGTGGGTAAAATGTTTTGAGAAACATTTAGAGGCAATTGATGGGACTGAATATAATCCTATGAGAAAACAAGCAATGATGAACAATTGTTTGGGGGCAGAAGGAAGGAGATTATTCGACCACATAACTCCAATTGAAAAAGAGGAAGGGGATGAAGGATGGGATGTATTTAAGGAGGCCAACTTGAGAATGAAATACTATTTTGACACCACTATGAGCGTGATAATGGAGAGATATAACTTCTACTACAGGTACCAAGCACCAGGTGAGGCGATTAAGTCTTACGTCGCAACATTGAGAATGTTAGCTACAACGTGTGCATTCAAAGATGCAGATGAAATGATACGGGATCAGGTGGTGATGCGTACCACGTGCGTGAAGGCGCAGGAGAAATTGTTATGCCACAAGAATCCAAACCTAGAAAAAGTAGTTTCTACCATCAAAAGTATGGAAAGATCGGCCAAAGGTGTTAAATTGCTGCGCAAACCAGATAATCAACAAGTGAGTGTCAATCTTGTGCGAAAGGAGGAGGAGTCCGCATCCAACAAACCACGCAAGAATTTCACTTGGCCTAGGAACCCCAGTACCCATGTTGGAAGGCCGAAATGTTATCGTTGCGGATCCAACGCGCATATGGCAACTAGCAAAGAATGTCCTGCGAGGGGCAGGATCTGTCAAGGATGTGGGAAAATGGGACATTTCCTTAAGGTTTGCAGAACTTCACGTTCGCCATCATCAACGGTGAAGATGCACAAAACCAACCCAGGTGTGATGTTGGTGTGAATGGTGAAGATGTCGAGATGTTGGTGGATACCGGGTCAAGAATAACAATTCTGTCTAAGGACACATACAACGGACTAAAGTACAAGACACCGTTGGAATCTAGCAGAATCATTCCAGGTGCATATGGCGGATACAAGATAACATTAGAAGGGGTCTTCAAGGCGGATTTGTCGTTTAAGGGACAGAACACCTCCACAAAGGTTTTTGTAGTGGACTACAATGTGAACATTCTGGGTTGGCTGGAACAACAAAAACTTAAAATGATGATTAATCCTTGTCAACCACCGTATGTATTCAGCATTCAAGAGGACGGCCTGGAGACTATTCTCAAGGAATTTGAGGGGGTGTTCAACGAACAATTAGGATGCCTAAAGAACTTCGAACATCAGATTATCCTGAAGAGTAAAGCATATACAGTGAAACAGAAAGTCAGGAATATACCCTTATCAGCTCGCGCCGAAGTCAAGACAATCCTGGAGAATTGGTGCAAGGATGGTATTATTGAACCAATCAATGCATCTGAGTGGTTGTCGCCAATGGTTATCGCGAGGAAAAGGAACGGAAAGATCAGTGCATTGACCTTCGCGAGCTGAACCGCCACGTAGTAGCTGATTGCCAACCTCTGCCCTTGATTAACGAAATGGTGATGACGTTAGGTCAAGCGAAGATCTTCACAACACTAGACTTCAGCGCCGCCTACCATCAAATACAATTGCAAGATGAATCGAAAAAATACACGGCATTCATCACACCAGAAGGAGCGTATCAATTTCGCAGGTTGCCCTTTGGATTGTGTTCGGCTTCGGCTGTTTTTCAACGCATAATGAACCAGTTATTCAAAGGCATGGAAGGAGTCAGATCATTCCAGGACGATGTTCTGATTTACAGCGAGACAAAAGAGGAACACCTGGTCATCCTGAGGAAAGTTCTTCAGAGGATTCAGGACAGTGGTCTTACACTGCAAAAAGACAAGTGCAAATTCCTAAAAGAAACTGTAGAGTACTTGGGACATCTCATCGATGGAAATGGGGTACGACCAAAACCCTCCCTGATTTCTGCAATTTCGTGTTCACCAAATCCAAAAAATAAGGATGAACTGGCATCTTTCTTGGGCATGTGTGAGTTCCATTCCAAATTCATACAACATTATGCAGCCAAGGTCGAACCGCTTCGGAAGATGGTAAAGAAGGATGCGGAGTTCATTTGGAATGAAGAATGTGAACGAAGCATAAAGACCATTAAGATGGAACTAGAGCAAGCACCGTCTCTGCAGTCATTCGACGAGAAGTTGAAAAGCACTGTAACAACAGACGCCAGCCAGATCGGGTTGGGGGCTATGGTTAGCCAAATGACTGAGAACGGGGAGAAAATCATCGCATTTGCGTCCAGGAAGCTAAGGGGCCCGGAGACAAAGTACTCAGTAATTGAACGTGAATTATTGGCTTGTGTTTGGGCTGTAACAAAGTTTAAAAGTTTCCTGTGGGGCAAGGAATTTACTATCCGCACCGACCACAATTGAGGGAAAAGGTTCTAGCCAGCCTTCGCCAAGAATTGCGAAGTTGGCATGCAAATTGCAGGAGCATCAAGTTAAGATGGAATACATTCCCGGCCGTGTGAATATATCGGCAGATTATTTATCACGTGCCCCGTGCGAGGGTGATTCTGAATGCGAAATGGATGATGATGTACTTGTTGCGTGCTTATTTGAAGGTCATGATTTAAATGGTACCATTACTAAATCAGAATTGTTAGGAGCTATAAAAGATGACACAGTGTTAGAAACACTTAAAAAATATGTGATCAAAGGTTGGCCACGCGAGAGGGTACTTGATGAAGCACTCAGACCCTACTGGAAAATTAAGGATGATATTAGTGTCGTTGAAGAGGTCATTCTCCGGGGTGGAACTTTAATAACACCAATGTCCATGAGAAGCAGGTTGGTGGCTTTATCCCACGAAGGGCATGTAGGAATGACAGGCACCAAACAGAGGTTGAGGGAAGGGTACTGGTCGCCCTTCATGGATCGTGACGTCGATATGTTTGTTACTCACTGCTCAATGTGCAATGAAGCTGACAAAACTTTGACACGCCATTGCCCCATGACCTCCGTTGAACTGCCAGAAGGTCCCTGGATCAAAGTTGGCACTGACTTCATAGGTCCCATGAATGCCCTGAGTCTAGAATTGCGATATGCCATAGTGCCGATTGATTATTTCAGCAAGTGGGTAGAAGTCAAGTTTGTGTCTCAACCCACTACATGTGAGGTAATTAACTTCCTGAAGGAGATATTTTGCAGAGAAGGTTTTCCTCATCAACTGGTCTCCGACAATGGAGTGCAGTTTGTATCCTCTGAGTTAGTCTCATTCTTTAAAAAAAATGGCATAGAGCACGTAAAATCCTCTTTATATCATCCACAGGGCAATGGTCAAGTAGAACGGGCCAATCGCCTGATTAAAGAAACCATCCAAATGGCTTTGAAGTCTCATATTCCTGTTGAGGCAGCACTACGCACCAGGTTGTGGTCATACCGTACCACCCCCACAGTACCACTGGTAGAATCCCATTTGAACTAATCAGGGGCAGGGCAGCGATCACACGTTTGCAACCACATTGGTCATTGGCTTGGAAAAAATGGGAAAATGAAAACCATAAAGGAAAAGAGAGTAAGATGAGAAGTCTGGTAGATGAACACCAGAAGCGCATGCGCACTAATTATGACACAAGAAATGCTGTACGAAAGATGTCCGTGAAAGAAGGTGACGTGGTGAGAGTGAAGTATCCCAGGAAGGGGGCCAACATGAGCAAGTATAGTGAACCCAGGCGCGTGGTAAAAACAAAGGGTACTGCCGTTCTCCTAGACAATGGTCAATGGTGGAATGGGTCGAAAGTTGCACGAAGCAGGATATCTGAGCCTGTGAGCAGGCCCAGTGGCTCGCAGGATGCTGGTCTGGTGTCCTCTGCTGAGTCGTGCCTGGGTGGAGCATATGGGGGGAAAACTACTCCTGTGTCAATAGAGGATATTCCCAGAGTATCTCTTCCTGGTGTGGCCACTGGTCCTGTTGATACCATTCGTGATAGGAGAACAATTGTTCAGTCTGTAAGATTCAAGGATTACGCAATGTATTAGCTCTTCTAGGGAAAGCATAAAAGTATGTGTTTCCTTTGCTTGTTTTGAAACTATGTATTCCAGAGTTACTTATGAAAAACGGGAGAAGATGTAACATGCGGTGACCCTTCCCTGTCATGTCCCTTCCCCGCCCCCGTCCTGCCTTGTGTGTCCGTGCGCGTGTTCCCCGGCGCGCGTTTGGAATGTTGGAAGTGTTTGTGCGTAAGCCGTTATTCCAACGGCATTCCGATCTGTAATCTTAATAAAGCTGGTTGCTTACTTCATTCCCTCTGTCTTCACGTCACTACAAATGGCAGGCAGTTCATCCCCGAATGTGTGTTCTTTTTGGGTTCTAGCGCTGTCCAGAAGCTGTGGTTCCCCGCTCCGTCTCTTCTCTGCCAGGAGGTGTTCCCTCCAATTACCGGCCGAGTCCCGTAGCTGCAGTTTCCTGCTCTCCCATCCCCCACCGAAGGCACATTCCCAAACCGCTCCTCGCATTGCAGCAGAACTGGTTTCGAACCTGCAGTGAGCCCCAGAACCACCGCCAATGTAATGTTTGTAGGAACTCGAGACTCCTCCCGCCACAGGCACCCATCGCGTTTATGCAATACAGAGTTTCTATTTATAACCGGCTATGTTCTCAACATCTGATACCGCCTTTCTGCCATTGGAATGCCTTTAAGGCGCTATCTGGTCATAGTGCAGTTAAAAAAAAAACAACAACCCAAAAAACTTTATAAATGTTCTAAAAATGCAGTTTAAACAGGAGAAATGCATCGACCTACATCAAATCACAGGCTCCATACATTGTAGTGCTTTTGATGCCACACCCACCCTGCGTAGTGTTGTTTCTGACGGCGAGTGCATCCCCCTAGAGTTAGTCATTATTACAGAACCACACAACTTCAACAACCCGACCAGACGTGCTCTGTGTATGTTGAAACAGTTTTCCCTCCTGGGTTCCGCCGGCTCTCCAAGCTCTTCCGCTCCAGCCACCTCTGGCAAGGGTGCAGTTGTGTTTGCTTAGGGAAGATTGTAGGTTTAAATGTGACTTCTGTTTGTCAATAGAAAGAGGAAAATGTGTCCGCGTGTGTTCCAGGTCTTCACAAAGCACTGTGTGTATAGGTCCGTGTGCTGAGGTACGATGTTGTTTATGCGCCTCCGCTGGGGTGCAGTTGTCCATTACCTGGTGTGAGAAAATTGGATTCTGTTGCAGTACCCGCCCCCTTCTGGTGCAACTTTGACTAAAAGTGTGCTGGGTCCTTGCTAATCGGGTTCCCAACACCAGTGTTTCTTCCCCAAAACTGTCCCTTGTTCGACACCACTTCAGCTACCCCTGTAAGTCCCTAGTAAATGGTACCCCTGGTACCTAGAGCATTGGGACCGAAGAGGGTACCCTGGGGCTGCAGCACCTTGCAGACCGCTCACCCAGGCCATGCATACTGCCACTGTACAGTACAACTTAGATTCAGCATCAAAGAAAGAGCAGAAACACCAGGTGGGGGTGTGGTATGTTAGTGAGAAGAGATGTTTGGGGCGAGCAACAGAAAAAGCAGAGTCAGTGATTTTGGCAAGTTAAATGGAGAATGGGGGGGGTCAGTAGGAGAATAAAAAGAGGTCGCGATTGTACTCAAACTGGTAGGATTTTGTTTTTGTACAGCTTTTTGTGTCAATCTCATTTGCCTACTTCCTTTGTCTTTTTGTGTTTGTTCCAGTTCTTGGGCATAACATTTTTTTAAATCTGGGGCATAACATTTTTTTAAATCTCTTTTTGGTTCCTTGACTTGCATCCTTGCACGTCTCGCATCAGGGAACTAATTAATGGCAAACAGTTTGACACTTCATCAGACAGCTGTTATGTTCTTTAAGTACCTACAAACATTCCTCTGTGCTGTCTTTATGCTGGTTCACGTGCAATGACTTTTTAGATCCTAATCAGAGTTTTCTGCACACATTTTGAAAAACAAAAATTGCTTTTCGTAATGCTTGAAAATATTGAATTCAGTGATACATTCCAAAGTACTTGAAGATAGGTTTGCTTTGGTTCCAGTTTAAGTATTTTTTTTTTCAAATTGCTTTGCAAACAAGCATTAGCAAGGCCAATAGCTTGAAAGTTTCACTTGAAAGGTGGGACCTATTCGCTTTGGCAATGCTTGTTTGGAGCTTGCTTATTCAGCCACTGTTGTATTACCTCGGCATTTGAGTTCTCTACCATAACATGCGAAAACCAACATTTCTATAAAAAAAAGAAATCTAAAAAATCTCAATAAAAAGAGTCTTAAAAAATTGACTTAAAGGTAGGAAAGAGCCCAGGAAAACAAATAAACAAGGAAAAGAGAAGATGAAAGATAAAAAGTAGGGTTTAAGTTTTCCTTGGTAAAGACAAACAAGCATTTACAATGCAACGGTCTCGGCATTGTTAAAGTTAGAGCTATTGGCATTGCTCATAACATTTTTTTTGTTTATGTTTTTAAAACATTTAAAGAAACGGCATTATTATTTACAATGTCAATAGCTTAATCACTCTCAAATTAGTATGGACACTCCCTTGAACTAAAAATGTGCAGAAAGAGCAAATTTTGGAACTGCCCAATAGGTATCACATATGCAAAAAAAAAAAAAGCTAATGCCAATAGAAATGCCAAAATATTTATTTAGGGATACAAAAATAAAAAATAAATAATGAGCAATACCAATAGCTCTACCTATAATATTGCCGAGACCATTGCATTGTAAATGCTTGTTTTAACTTCCAGTGTAACTGCCTCATGTTCTCCACTCGTTCCATTTTATATCTCCTTAGCAAATTAGGGAAGTTAAAGCACCATTATAAAAATAATTAACTACAAGCATTATCTGGGTGTGGCTGTCAGTGTTTAGCCACTTGACGTTTTTCAGTGTTTTGATGTATACTGGAAAGTTCTGATTAGAGACCACAAGGAAGACACCAAGAAAGATGGAAAGCAACTCACTCTTGAATGACAGTGGCGGTGCCAGCCCAGGCCTCCAGCGCCTCCTTCACATTCTTGTTGCGGCAGTGGTATCCCGCCAAGTAGATGTACGGATAGATGTGCTCATTGTTGTAATATCTCTTTGCCGCATCGACTGCCTGCAATCGAGAGGCAAGACAACAGTACAGTCGAATGAGAGGCAAGCGAGATTGTTAATTGGTTAAAATACAAGGCCTAAGGGTGGCGTACATGGAAAATGGTAAGAGCAGTCAGGACTCCAACAGAGAGAAGTACGAACAAGCATACAGCAGAATGTGTGTGAGAAACAGTCAAGACTGGAGCAGGGAGTTGGCAGCCATCAGTAATAGGGATGAGAAACACCAGGAGACCAGACTAAAATATGACTTTAGAAGTTAGTCCTTGTGATGAGAAATCAGAGACAGGACCTGCAAAGAGGACAATCAAGTAGGACTGATGGGTATAGAGAAGCCGCCAGGCTTGGGGACAATAGGCCAGATAAGTTAGCTTTAAAGGAGAGAGCAGCGTGGCCACGGATGGTGATACAAGAATACCAAGCGGTCAGGAGTGAAGGACAAATCTGCGCAAACATCAGCATGGGGTAGCCGGAGGTATAAAAGAGAGAAATCAGGAGTAGAGAAGTGGGAGCAGCCATATATTGGTTGAAGGTGGGGGTCTGTGGGATACAAGGAAACAACAATCAGAGTTGTGGCCTGTGGGGCAACTGCAGGAAACATCTTTAAAGGCAGATTCTCATCGATAGGGTATATCAAGTTGTTAGCTCCATCCCCGAACTCGGTTCACCCGCTGAAAATCACACTACGTTTTAACATTCGGTACCTCGTGGTAGATTACAAGAGGCTCTGGTCGGCCTGGTGTGGGCTCTATCTCCTCCAAATCTGCCAGATTTCCAAGTGCCATTGGGTACCTGTTAAACAAAGGACCTATAAAATAGGGGAACATGCAAGGCAACTGTAGAAAACACAATAATGTGATAAATCAATTAACACACAATTAGCCTATATAAAATTAAAAAATATTTACCTTTCCAAATGATTCCGATCATACAGAACCCAGAGCAGTTTCTATATGGAAGAAAAGGAGCAGGGTTAGATCAGCCAAGAGTTCCTAGAACAACAGAAAGGAATGGTCTCCAGTCATGTGTGGCTTATAGGTCAGGGATGGGTGCAAACTCCCCATATCTCACCTGCTGAAGCTGCAAAAGTTCCAGGCTGTCCGTATGCACATCGATTGAGGGATTAATGGCACAGACCATGAAGGCCATCTCCATCTTTCGATCACACCTCAGGTAAGAACCCTTCAGATACAGCCAGCTCTAAGGAATAGAGTGAAGAGTCTCAGAGAAAGACTGCTCAACAACAAACCGCAAATCAGACAGCACATGGAGGACAGAGACTGTGGCCATATGCACTGTATCGAATTTTTAATTATTATAGTTAGCTAGAAAAAAAGCTCAATTTAGAGAGGGGAGAGAGGAGATTTATTTTTGAGGAGGTGTGGAGGGAAGGGCTAAAGCATTGCTTGAGTGTACAGCAAGCTCTTCATTAGATAATAGAGACAAACAACTTCTGTGTGCCCATTGTACAGCCACCTCATAACCAGACACGAAAAAGACAGGACTGACTAGCACACAAGCAATAATTCTGAACCTGTGAGAGCAGAATTGGGTGTCTTTGTACACTCAAGTCAGTTCTGAAATCACAACCAGTTACTCAGAGCAATTGATCAACACTAAATCAGAAAGAAAAGTGGTAATACAATTTGTGTACTGCAGATAGACACTAATCTAAGAGTCGAGAAAAATAAAATCTCTAGAGCTTGTGCACGGTACTGCTGTGGCCAAAGACTAGAGAGATGGAGGCTGGACTGTGAAATACTAGGAGAATGGTTGAGAAATGTGTGTGTGTTTGAGTGTGAGAGAGAGTGTGAGAGGGCGAGGGAGAGGGAGAGGGAGAGAGAGAGAGAGACAGAGACAAGGGCCCAGTGACTGTGGAACATTTCAGTCAACTATGAACCTCAGAAAGATCATACTTGCGGCTGTATCAGCCAGTGTTGGGCAGGAGAGAACAGGTCCATGAGCTCCTGGACCAGAGAGAAAACATCTTAAATACTCTGTAATAAACTGACATTTTTTTTAATGTTAGACCTCATCTAGTTTGCAGTCAAAGTTTTGCAAATGTAGTGAACTGTTGTACTGCCTTTGATTCCGGTGTGCAGAGGCATGACAGGTTATACCAGGCATTACCCTGTCCAAATGAGCCAAGACGGCTCTGGGAACACGCAAAGTTCAGAAATTAAAGATAGTTTGGGGTCCACGATAAGTCTGCAGAAAAGGCAGCATTGCCCAGTGTGTCAGCCACACACACACACACACACTGAAGAAAAACCAAATGTAAACTTAACAATGCTGGCTGTTACAAAAAAAAAGGTGGAGCAAAAAGTCTGCATTGAGCTTTCAAAGTACATGACTATACATATTCATTTATTTTATGTCTAGGTCACCTCCACAGGGTAGCCACCTTGCTGTCTCCATCTGAAAAATAGTATGAAAAGTGAGGACCACACAGGTAACCCTGGACTAGAACTACTTATAGAATGAATGAACCCCAAAGGAGCTCATTTGAGAAAGGAGAGACCAGACACGCAAATCAGGACTAGAGAATGGATGTCAGAAGGGCTGCCGGAGTACGCAGCCATGGGTCTCAAACCATGCCTCAATTCATAATCTGAGGAAGTACATCTTTAGCCTACAGAGTACAGACCCAACGTAACATAGCACTCTCCCATTCTATACCAGGTGTCTCCAATCAGTCGATCAAGAACCAGCAGTAGCTCGCAGACACCTTCAGAGTGGTTCATAGTCTTGAGTTCACTTAAATAAGCACAGGGACTCATTTTCCTTTCAACGTTAAGGGAAGGCTGTGTTTATCTTATATAATCATCATTAGGCTGCAGATAGCAGGGCATGATAATGAGCAGTGCTCAGTTAGATTTATGACCCAGGCTGGGGCACAGAGGTGAAGAACTGAGGTATTTTACTTAAATAAAAGTCCCTGTCAATTCAATATTGAGTGTGAGAGCAAAATTATGTTTCTAAATGCTTTTACCTAAAGGATTACGTTAACTCTTCATTTACATTTTCTCCCGTTTCAAAGAGTTGCATTTACAAATGGCAGGCCTCATGCTCTCAGTGGCCAGTAGAGACAGTGCCATATTTATAACTGAAAAATAGTCTTTATTTTCAGAACGGGAGAAATCTAAAGTGATCAAAATGTCTTATGTTTTTCTTCACTTTATATTAAGCCAATTACATCCTAATGTTTTATTAAGCATGTTTCTTCACTTTAAATTCCTCCCAAACAAATGGCTGTATGTTTCTGTTATAAATATGGCACTGTGTCTACAGGCCACTGGGAGCAAGATGCCTGGTGTTTCTAAATGAGACAGTTGGAAATGGGAAGAAAAAATGTAAATTATGACTTTTATGGAATCCATATAAAGATAAAGTTAACTCTCCAGTTTAATTTTCTCCCATTTCAAAGTGTCGCCTTTGCACACAGCCGACATCATATTGGTAGTCTCTCCCTATACTATGCAACAAATTGGGATAATATTTTCAAGCACATCTGCTCTCCCAATGTGTTGTTTTATTATTTCTCCTCTAGTTCTCGAGTAACAGGAGAGCTTTTCTGTCACAATTTTCTTCCACCATTTGCAAAGAGAAAAAAAATGCTGTATCTAGTGCACCCTTTTTTTTTTTTTAACTATTCATAGGTTTTCAATACAAAAAGTGTATACATGACAGCAATATATATATATATATTTTTTTTTCCGATGCACATACGTGATTCAGCCGGACCAACTTAGTCTTGACTCAATATGGCGTTTGACAGTGGTTCACAGATACGGATTCCCGGCCTCTTGTCAGTCATTCGATGGCCCTGTGTGGAAGTCTCACTATTGGATGGGTCAACTGCCCCCCCCCACCCCCTAACTCTTCAGTTCCCACACACCTTCTCGAATTTCCTGGGACAGCTCCTCCTCTTGTATACCACCCTTTCAGCTTCCATACACATGTTCATGCCTGCTTGCCACATCGAATCAATGGAACCTGCTGCTGCCCCCAGTTTGGCTTTATCCTGCTTGACTAAGATGAATCCCAGCATGCAGAACCGCAACTTAGTGCCCAGTATCACCTATTGTGGGCATGCAGTATCTTGGTCCCCACACCACACTTCAGCTTCCTGATCAGTTACCCCTGGTATTCCCATATTGTATAGATAAACGTGCCCTCTGCTGTTTTGCTTTTCATGCAACTCATGTGCACAGTTTTAAGCTGGTGTATAATATTTTTTTAAAGTTAGAACAGCTAATTTCATGTTTCCCCATCCTCTGATCGCTTACCATCTTAATGAATGTGATCAATGCAGGAGGACAGATATGCGATTGCCTTCAGACGGATTAAAAAGCTAAACAGATTCAGTTCGAGAACATAAGCAAAATATATCCAATCAGAAGTGTTCTTTGGACTTCCTTTTACTTTTGCATTTTCTCAATGCTTTCAAGCAGAGCACCTGAATATCTTTACTCATGCGTGTGTACTAGACAGCTACATAACAGGGCTTTCCTCAAACAAACCTGTATCAAAATTCACCACACAATGAAAGGGCACTGAATGGGGCCCGAGCCTTGTGCATCTTTCAAATAGGGTCGATTTACCTTGGTCTGTTTTCAGTTTGAGAATGGGACGGTTTCCTCCGGTACTTCTTAAGATGCTCATGAAAACCACTTCAGGGCTCCCCAACAGCACCCCCCCCCCATACTACTCTTACAACTTTGCCTCACCACTTGTATTTGCAAACTGCATTTTAAACGTTGTAATGTTAAGCTTGCAAGGGTTTACAATATAAAGCACGTCGGTTAAGTATATTAAAATTTAAACCCAGCAATGACATTAATCGCTTACAAATACAAGTTTATCAAAATCACAAACGATTTATTTGGGATGTTTTAAAGTTACTTAAATACAGGATTTCAAAATAATGTAATCTAGGAGATTCAAAGGTAATATGTAAAAGAGTATCCAAAGCCTCTCCACAAATATAATCAATCAATGAGGGGAATTGTAAGTGCGCTACTCACCCGTGAGGGTCTCAAGGCGCTGAGCTTTTAATATGAGATTACTATATTATAAATACCTCTACAAAACAGAGTTGCAACCATTCCCCATTTCAGCTTAATACACAGTTGTCTTGAATCAATATCAAGAAGGTGAAACAAATCATGGTTGTGTGCCGTAAATATTTTCCATGTTTAAGTGATAAGCCACTAATTTTAGCCCGAAGGGAATCAGAGAGGTTTCAAAATCATTCGAGCTGTTCAGAAAAAACATTTTGAAATTAGAAAGGCAATCAGAGAGGAAGAGTTGAAATGGGTTTTACAGTTGATTCAGTGTTTTCTTCAAATGACCAAAGATCTTATAACCAATCCAATTTTTCTTGCCAATTTGCTCGCACCGAGAAGCTTTCCGGACAAAATTTAGTTCTCTTGAACACAAACTGGCCTTGTATATTGTATACACTATAAAACGTAGCAAAAATATTTGGTGAACTTTATTAGTAATGCACCTTATTCAAAGGAGTTTGCATTAAACATAAAAAACCTTTAAAAGTTACAGGGTTGCAAATGCCAAATTTGCAATGGGATTGGTAAAGTCAATAGGTTTCCCATTGTACAGTAGATACACCGAATTAAAGATCATCCATGTATGTACAAAGGCATACCGGCAACTAGGCGCACAGATCAAACGTGCACCTGCTTCTGCCCATGGTGGTGCTCCAAGGAAAAGGCACTATTAGTGTGTGACTGGCGGGTCAGTGATGGGACCTTCGACAGTGACACTGCTGCAGCTGCTTTTTCTGTTAGAAGTGGTGATTATTTTACTGACTGACTTTTCTTTCAGAAAAGGGTACGAAACGGGTGTTGGTCCTAAACCTTAGGTCTTCAGATGGACTCTTTGGAATCCCCTTTGCTTTATTTCAAGCAAACTGTTTTGAATATTTCTGCAACCGTCTTCTTTCTCTGTAACTCAAAATGTATGCCGAACAAAGAAGCTTTTGAAAACAGGGGATCTATGATCTTTTGATCCACGTTGCGGTTGAAGGAATTTAGTTCGCCCCTTGTAACTCCACAGGGTAATGGTAGCAATGGTGCATTGGTACATCTGCTTTATCCTTTCTGATATGCAGATATGGTCAGAGACAGCCATTCCCTTCTTCAGTATCTCTTGTAAATTTGCTCATCAATCCACCAAAACAATGTCTTTCAACTGCACTAACAACTCCTATAATACTGTGTTGCCCAGCAAAGCATGTTAACTAACTGAGTGGACAGATGGGGTGATGAAGTTAGGCCGATCCTCTTTCCTACACAGTCCACAATTCGGCTCCATGGGGGTGCTAATGAAGGAGACAAAGTAATATTAAACTTCCTCTGCACTGCTGGGAAAATGAAATGATTTAGAGGCGACTGTCCCCATCCAAAGATAGGGTCTTGATCGGAAAGTCAAAAAGTTCTGTAGTCTCCCTTTTCAACACATTGACCTAAGTGTGAAAGCTGCCCAGGGCCGTTTGAATAAGGCCTGCACTACAGAAACTAAAGACCTTACTGGCACCATGAGCTGTAGTGTTTCAAAGATTATTATTGCTTCTTCGTAAGGCCTGGCTGTGCAGATTTCTCACTGCTCTGTAAAGCCTTCATGAAATGCCACAATATTTCCCAATGTTAAAATTCTGGTGCGTATAATGTTGGACCTTTTGGAGGAATACTGTCAGGAGGCAATATCCAGATCTGGATTGCTGATAATCAGGATTTATAACGCAGAGGGCGGCAAGGGGAGTTATG
This sequence comes from Triturus cristatus, assembly GCF_964204655.1. Taxonomy (NCBI): domain Eukaryota; kingdom Metazoa; phylum Chordata; class Amphibia; order Caudata; family Salamandridae; genus Triturus; species Triturus cristatus. Next base: position 727,762,974 of record NC_140592.1, on the reverse strand, counting down.
GTGCCTTATCTCGACCTACCCCTTGGCCTTCTCATTACTTAATCGTTTTCTGCTGGCAGGGTGAACAACATTTGCCTCGGTACTAACAGACATTACCACCACCAGTAGTAGTGGTTGTCACTGTGGCACATCTGCTGGAGGCTGCTCCACCTCTTCCCCTGGAGTAGAAGGTTTCTGAGGTTCTTTATGAGGAGAATTATCTTGCAAGGACATTCGAGATTTGATTCTCCTCCTCCACAAATGAGAACTCTGACAGCATTGGTCTTGGTGCAGAGGTACTCAAATTGCTATAATTAACAGAGGCAGGTGCTGAGATGACCAACCCATGGCTGATGGTGACAACGGATGCAGAAGAGACCTGAATATTGTATTTTAGGAGGCCTAAATATAGAGCAGGGCTTTGCTGATGCCCTTGGAATCAAATACTTTGACATCAACATTTCCACAACTTTGTATGGGTCTCAACCACACATGGAAATGTTGGAGAAGGCACCAACTACTCTGATCTCTTCAATGTAAAGGGATCCCACAAGATACAAATTTATGGAATCTCAACTCGCCCTTGGCCTGGAACCCAAAGTTAGATGATTCTGGTTGCTTTCCAAAAAGTCTGAGGTTAGTTCTCAGGCAAGTTCCCGGTATCCTTCCACCTCCCATCTGGCATTTCCTGACGCACAACCATCAACTGAACATGAGCCCTACAGACATACCTCACAAACTGTTTTTGTTTCTTTGCAAATGTTTTTTATGAGAATATTACTTGATTAAAAGAACTGTGGCTGAGGTGACAAATGAGCCAAGATTCAGTCTAACAGGGAAAAAGTTAGAGTCACAGGAAAAAAGGAAGGAAGGGAAAAAAACAAAAGGAAGTAAACTATAAAGATATTGAGTGACGCCAGGGGCAGCAGGGCATAAAACTAAAGAAAGAATGGTGGGAAAGTGCAGCTCTGGACCGGTTAAAGAAGTAGGGAAAAATGTGTTTCTCCATCTTAAAAGCAGCGACTATGGTATACGTTTCCCGCTTGTTTTATTTGCATGAAAGACTGGAAAGTTTTTTCAAATCTGTCAAATGTAATTTATAGTACTAGTAGGCAATTTATAATCAGTTAAAATGTGACAGAAAATATGGCTTTTTATAGACCGTTTTTCATTAAAATAAAAATAAAAATGTTTAACTGGATCTCATTCACTGGCAGAGATATTGGTTCTACAGCTGATATAATCCAAACAAAATCCCATGATGGAAAAGAGCTGTACAGCTGCAGCACTAATTATGAAATCAAACATAAGGAGATGGAAAGAGCGCTGACATTTTTCAGACACTCACCCCCAGTCACAGATCTGGGTTGAATCCATCATGGTTCTTTAGCTCACTTTGCCACCCCAGTTCAGACCCAGCCATATGCAAATACGTCATGAACCTGTTCCTAATGGGAACAGCCCAGGCCGAACTGCCAAGCCAGGTCCTCTCTGGACCAAAAACAAGCATCCTGGGACAGGTTTCGGGGTAACACCCCTCATCAGGCAGGCTATCTTGAATCCAGTGGCAAAGTGAGGAAGGGACCCACGTCTGGGCATACCCTGCCAACTTAGCGCAAACAAAGCAAACACAAGGAGATGGACGGAGTGCTGAAACTTTTCAGACACTCACCCCCAATCACAGATCTGGGTTGAATCCATCATCGTTCATTAGCTCACTTCGCCACCCCAGTTTAGACCCAGCTATATGCAAATCAGTCTTGACCCTGTGCCTCATGGGAACAGTCCAGCCAGACTGTGACTGGGGGTGAGTAGTTGAAAAGTTTCAGCAGTCCGTCCATCATTTTGCTGTGTTTGATAGGTTCGCCCTAAGTGGCCAAGGGTATGCCCAGACGTGACACCGTAGGCATGACCGTGCTGCATACCATGTTTCTGCTATACAAAGATGCAAGACTTACAAGCACTGGCAAAGACAATAGGTCTCGCCTATGCAAGAGATATTGGCTTTGACAATGTATTCTAGCCATGTTGCTTAGCAGCACGGCTGAAAGTAAAGAAAAGAAGCACTGGCAAAAACGAATAGGTTTGGCCAATGTGAAATGTATCGTTGACACCGACCGTAACCAATAAATCCCTTAGGAAACAGTATAATCCCAATGTGTGGATCAGGTCCCTGAAGTATGGGGAAACCTGAAGATAATGGCATCCGCACCCGAATACAGGTAAATTATCTTCACACAGGAGTGTGCTAGGAGTGTTCTAGAAGGTTGGACAACCCGATTTGTTGAAACCTATAGTTTTTTTTAACAAGGACTATGATATTACAAAACTAAGAGGCCTTTTTTTGCCTGTTTGTGACATTACATTGCTATAATAATGTATTGTGGGACTCCAATCTCGACTAGAGGGAATAATTCAAGCATATGACTGAAAGTTTTAATACTGGAGTAACCTAAAAAGCGATATGATGCGGTTAGTGCTGGTCGCGTCATTGTTTTTTTCCTTTCATTTTACCCATGCTGCATAGCAGCCGTGTTACTCTACAACATGGCTATACAAAACATTGACAGAGCCAATGGTTCTTGGCTAGGCAACACCTACTGGCTTTGCCAATAACTGTATTCTGTAGTATCCACAACAAACGCTGGGCATGTATCAAACTTTTATTTAAACACACAGCACTGACATAAAACACTTCCACAAGCCAGGATAAACCGATGGCCACATACTTTATATTCAATCAACCTCACCAGACACATGATGGTAAAAATATGCAAAACAAAAAAAAGGCAGGCATGGTGGCAGAGGAACTACAGAGTTCAGTACTGGCAAAGGATGCCAAAGTCTAGCTTCTTCGTGTGTCAATCTGAAACAATCCGTTTCGGGATGATGGCATGGACATGAATTATAAACTGCCCTTTCCGAGGTAATGGTCAGTCCAGAGAATTGTATTGGAAATTGCCAATCCAGTAAGAAACAGCATTTTTTCCTTTCAGGTCAGTTCCTTCTTGAATCGGGCTGTAATGCACTCATTGCCTTTTTTGTGGCATTCTTCACTAAGGTTTTCCTCCCCCATTGTTCCTTCTTGGAGTTGGAATTCAACTAGACCTCCTGGATAGTTTTTCTTGGCTCGATCCTGATGTCAGGGGGAATCTGGTGCCTTGCTATGAAGTCCTGGACTCATTATCAATCAAGAGCTAGAAAATTGCAAAGGAGCTTTTACCTCCACGCGCGGCTGCTCCTCTTAAGGAGACATTGGACACCTTTCAAGTGTACTATAAAGTTAAGGGTGGCAGCGTGGTGACTGGGCAGAATGGCCCTTTCCTCAGCAATCAAGCAGACTAAACAAACCGAGTCTAGTCTTTGACATCATGCCTATCTGATTCATATAGAAACCAGGCTGCTGAAGTAGTATGATTAATTACATTGTTTGGTTACCTTGACAGACATCAATTAGGCAGAAAAGAGAGACTGCTTTTCTGATACCTTATTAAGATTAAAACACTATACATGGCTAATCTGTGCATAAAGCTTCCAGTCACCCACCTAGTAGGCGAGACAGCCAACAAGAACATTGCTTTCCATGGCAAGTGCTGGAGATTAGCAATAGGCTGGGGAAAAAGAACTTAGTCAATCATCCTGGACATAAACTCTGACCTGCACAAAAGCCTCCACTGTGGCCAGAGGAAAAGGTACAGCAGGTGCATCTACCACCAATGACGAAGGAAGGATGAGCAACGTTGCTCACTAATGAGTACTGCCTCAGTTTGAGAGGGGCAATGCTGACCATTGCTTTGTATTTACTGTTTGAAAATCGCCTTCAATATTAAGGAGCTAGGAGGAATAGGACAAAAATGTCCTAGACCCTTTCAGCAAAAGGGCATTCCATTTGGAATGAGGATCTGGGGATTTGGATAACTTTCTTTTTTGAGGCTAGATCGCAACTCAGTTTATTCCTAGCATCCAGCAAATCAGAAAGAACTTGTTTAGCAACCACTTATACTTTTCAAATAGGTGGCATTTGGGTAGATTTGTCAATCTGCAGCAGGGTGAAATCTAAAGAGTTTGCCGGCAAGAGAGGGGACATTCAATACAAATATAGTTATGTATTTTTTTCAATTTCTCTTTGCCGAACAGTTGAGAAGTACAGTTCTCAACAACTTGTGTAGAAAGCTAGGAAGAGTGCAGCGGAAATTGATCAGATATTAATTCTGTGTAATAATGAACATTCATCTGTCTTTCAAACAAAAACAGGGTGGGAGCACACTGCATTGACATTCCAACACCCAGTTCACTCAGATGCATTCTGGTAAACGCTGTGCCTGGTAACACTTACTTCCATTAAACAATCTTTTGTTTTCACCATGGTTGGGTGCAGCCAGTGCGGAGTATCTCTAGACATAAGTTCATGATTCAAAATTGCTGTCTTTCATCAGAAGAGAGTAACACATACAGTTAGAGGTGATGGAAACGCTGCTCAACAATCTTTTCAGGACAAAGTACCTGCTACACAAGAGTCCCTTCCATAAAGAGGTCACCCCCAGTCTAACTAGCTAATGCTTGGCCTTGGTTTTAGAAGTTAAGGGATGATAGATTGTTGGCCCTCTTTGCCAGCCACGTGCCCATAGGTGTGCACATTTAAATATCTCCCATACACCCTTCTCAAATCATGCCCCCACCATTCCTGAATTCGAATCACAAAAAAAACCCAGTGTCTGGTTTTGAGTTTTCCCTCAGTGGTTCTCCTGGATGCAGTTTTCAGGAATGAAATGCTGAGATCTTATAATACTTGTGTAAACTCTGGTTCTGTGTACCAATTCTAGTGTTCTGTAGGTTGGTTTGTTGACCTATACTCGATTCATCTGTATTGATAAACAGAAAGGAGTCACCAAAACAATTGCAGAAGTTTGAATACACTGGAAGCTTAGACCTAAGGGCTGGAACTCGTAATGCATCCACCAGTAATGACAAGATACTTACTGTTATACATTGTAAACTTCAAGAACTCCGTGATACAGCAGACTGCATGGTTAAGTTCTTTGGCAAGTATGTCATACCCACATGGTACGGTTCGGGCGAGCGACTTGCCAGAGAGCAGGCTATAGTTTTGCAGCCATGAAGGGGTGCAACCGACATCAGCATTTTTGAATCGGACAGGAATATACTGCACAATACCATCAATCATTCTAGCTCACTTCTGGGAGTACAATGAGAAGCTATACACTTCTCAAATAACTTATTCCATTATTAAAATATCTCGACAGAATGAACTTGACGTAGCTAAAGAATTCAGATAGGATAACATTGATGTCAGCGAAATGAAATATAAGGTTATCAAAGAATGGCTGAGCACGGGAGTGAATGGACCAATGGTGGACAAAGAATATAACAAATTTGCCAATCATGTCCTTGTGATACTTGAGAAGGCACATGAACAGGGAAGTTTCCCTACCGCACCTTTAAGAAGAGATTGTGGTCATTTTCCTAAATGGGAGTGAATCGGGGAAATCAGGCTTCTGTCACTTCTTAATACAAACACTAATATATTAGCCAAAACTGCACTATTTATGCGCTTGGATGGGGACCGATATGCTTTTTTATGCCCAATCAATGCAGACGCACTCTGAAGTGACATGGACTATTGGTCACATGCGGTGTACAGTTTCTTTCCTTAAAAATCAATAAAATTGATTATCAATAAATGTATTGGCCAAAATTATCGCCAATTGTTTCATACCATATATGCCAGGGTTGGTTCTCCATGACCAAGTGGGATTCATAAGTGGCCATTCAACAATACACAACTTATGCATGTTCTTTGCACCTGTGGATCGAGTGCATCCTTATATCAGTGCAGCTACAATCTTTTTAGATGCAGAAAAGGCTTTCGACTCCCTTGAATGGGGTTACACAAGACGTACTAACAAAGATCCTCAGGGTGAATGGAGACTGACAAAGCAATTCAACATCAAAAGGGGCCCCTGCCAGGGGTGCTTGCTTCCCCAGTTGCTGTATCACTGGCTGTAGACCCGCTGGCATGTGCTCTAAGGAATCATCATTCGCAGAGGGGCAGAATATTTGCAGGGACTCTAGAACGATATCCCTGTATGCAGACAAGGTTTTACTGATAGTTGGGATTCTGAAGCCAGTGTTTTTATCCGCTAGCACCCTAGATGCTAAAATTCTGGGGATTATCAGGTCTCAAAATTAACTGGAGAAAGTCCTTAATTTTCCCATCAACTATCAGCACAACATGATTCAGAAAGATTTTTTCCTCTGGAATGGACAAAGGAGCTTCTACCCAAGCATTAGCATGCACCAAAATTACTTAATTGTCCTCATGGACCACTGTGTTGCAGAAATGGACAGATTAGTGGAACACGCAGAGCGCTGAATTAGACTTCTACCCTCCCTGGCCAGGCATATAGTCTTTATGAAGATGGTAGTTCTGCGTAGGCTTTTAGATTCGTTTAATAATATATGTAATACCCCCCCCAACACAATCCTCCTTTACTTTGAAATTACTCATGATATAATTGGCAGGCAAGTAGCCGTGAATGAAACAGAGTACCTTCCACTACCTTACGAGGCTGACGGGTTTTCAGTCCCGGACTTCAAATTATATTTTTATACAGCCCGGGCACAGTTTGCCCAATTCTGGGTTTACGGTCTGCTGCAACTGCCCCATCTTGCAGCAGAGGTAGAGGCAGTAACACCTTGTCCTCTGAGGTATGCCCGGTCAAAAGACCTGGAGTGGGAATGTACCCAGCGTAGAGTTTCACCAACACTTGCAAGTGCTCTATTTCTCCCCGCAACCCCACTGCATACTAATAGAGGTCAACACTTGGATCGCCCAACTTCAAAACCAGAGGCCAAGCTTTGGCTAACCAGACTGGGGGTGGCATCTTTACGGAAGAGGCTCTTTAATATCCTGGATATCATCCAGTATTATAGAAAGTGAGTGAAGCCTTCTTAAATCATGCACTCACTCTAGTGATAGAGACAGTGTGCTCAAAACATAATATATATCTATGACCTAAGTGAGCTCGTATTGAAACAAAAGTGAAAATGTTGCTTTGTGCAAATAGGAAATGTTTCTACACATAGTAGAAATAGGCTCCTTCCATTAAAATTTCTTCACCGCTTCTAATACACCCCTGCAAGGCTACAGGCTATCTGCTTGACAGCAGATGCTACATGCGCTATGTAAGAAACTGGCTCTATATATACTGCACCAAAGTGAGGTACAGTGTGTATAGAGCCCAAGAGTCTCCAGAGGTTAGGCAGAGGTTAAAGTTAGATAGAACCTTACTCTCTAAAGTGGTAGCTTGGTCGAGCAGTAAGGCAGTATCAGAGGACAGTGTTAAGCATTTGATGTACACACTCAGTCAGCAAATGAATTCACACACTCAAGAACTAAACTCTAAGCCATTTGTTTTTGTATAAGCAAAATATACTGGTGTTTTATTTCTAGAACCAAGCAAGCCTGGTACAGGTGAATTACTTGTATGAACACAGTTCAAAATTGCAGTATAACTTGTACTGGTTTTGGTTACAGTTTTAAGTAAGCAGTTTACAACACATTGCAGGTATAGTACATTCAAATGAATGGGCTTTTTAAGTAAAATGCAGTTAATTACTTTTCAGATTACTTTTACTAACACAGGGTTGGATCCTAGATTCAGCCCTGGGACATTTCCTGAAAACAGATGAGTAAATGCGTTTTAGTTAGAGGTACGATTTTTAAAGAATATTCTTGCATTTCAAAAGTTGACACTTCGAAACTTTTTCACAAAGAACCCCCAATGTTATCCTATGGAAGGAAATTCAATTCACAGGTAAGTTACTTTTTAGTTACTTTTCTTACTCAGTGCTGGACACCTGGGTTCAGCACTGGGACCTTTCCTGCAAACAGTTGAGAAAATTTGGTTAGGTTATTTGTGCGATTTTTAAGGAATATTCTTAGTTTTCAAAAGTCGACACTTAGAAACTTTTTGGGAGAAAAAGTGTCAATGTTATTCTATGAGGAAAAAGAGGTTATCGGTTTCCAGGTAGGTAATCAGTCTTTTGAGTTAGGGTTCTGGGGTAAGACTCAGGGGTCCCCCAGGGTCAGTGATGCACTGTTGTTGCACCCCCAGTGGCACTAGGGCGACCGGGTGCAGTGTGTTGAGGCCCAATGTTATCCTGTGGAGGATAGGGGGGGCTCCGGTTGGTGGCAGCTGGCAGCTGGCAAGGAGGCCACAGGGTTGTGGGAGCAAAGCTCCTAGGGTTGAGCTCAGGGCAAGTTGGGGACCAGGTTAGCACAAAAGGGGCACCCCTCAGCAACACTAGGGCGGCCGGGTGTAGGGTGCTGTTTTGAAGTCGGGTGCCCTGTTGATTTCAATGGAGATTCTCCGGGACAAAGAAACACTACAGGCTCAGGGACGAGTATCTTCCAGGAGTGACCACCACTTCGAGGGATAAGTTGGGATGTTGAGGGTGGATTAGGCACCTCTGGGTTAGGCACAAAAGGCCTTGGGACGTCGGATTTTCTTACCCGGTCGCGGTAGGGGGGGGGGTCCTCTAGATTGAGGCAGCAGGTGTCGTCTGGAGGCTTGAGGCAGGTCAGGGGTCGCCAGATCTCAGGTCAAGATCGTCGGGGGACCTCCTCGTGGTGTTTTTCCACTCAAGCTCGGGCCAGGCTAAGCAGGTGCAGAGTGGGCTGGATTCGCAGTTTCTGGCTGGCACCAGAAGCTGCAGTTCAAACACGTCCGGTGTTCACGGGAGAAGCTTGGAAAGTGAATACAGGCAGGTCCTCCGGGGTTTTTGAGGTTGCTGGCCGCTGGATACGCCGGGGTTTTGCAGGAGCATGTTCGAGGGGAGACAGGCCTGTAGGGCTGGGGCCAAGTCACTGGGCGTCGTCCTCTTTTTAGCCTTGCACGGCTTTGCGTCCTTTTCTTGTGGTTGCTGGATCTGAGGAAAGAAGGTTCAGGGTGCCCCTAAATACTACATTTAGGGGCGTTACAGGTAGGTAAAGGGCAGGGACCCATTGGTCCTTGCCCGGTCGTGGGTACACCCCCTATTCTGCCACTCTCCAGTGAGAGGGGGGCAGGAGCCTGTCCCTGGGCGGCCGGGTCCCCCCATCCTCAAGATGGCGGGGACTGGAGGTTGTGCTTCACCTAGCCTCCCCCACCTTAGGGGTGGAGTTGGCAGAGGTGGGCACACCTCTCTTCCTCACTTGTTTTTCCCGCCGGTTCTCCCGCCCAAAGTGGGGGATAGAACCAGTTGCTGAGTACAGCAAGTGGTCTGGAGAAGCTCACAAAGGCGGCAGGCCTTTGAAGCTTCCCCTGCCCATCCTGGGGGAGGGGACCTAGCACCTCGTCCCAGGATGTGCATTGTTGCAGGCCCTCGAGAGCGGATGGCTCTCGACCCAGGGGTCCAGCAACATGTCTGGTGGGTGGCAGCCTAAGCAGCCAACACTGGTTGTGGGTCGAGTTCAGGGGGCATTTCTAAAATGCCCCCTGTTGTGCGTTTTACATTGAAACCCACACTGGCATCAGTGTGGGTACAATGTGCTGAGAAGTTTGAAACCCAACTTCCCAGACTTCAGTGTATCCATCATGGTACTGTGGAGTTCGTAACGACAACCTCCCACACCATATACTCTTTAATGGTACACTGCACTTACAATGTCCGAGAATGGACTCAGACACTGTAGGGGGTACAGGGCTCATGCCTCTGTGCCCTCACGACTGGCATAGTGCACCCAGTTAGAGGGGTGACTGACTTAGGCCAGGGCAGTGGTTGGTAGGCATGGCAAACAGGGATGTGTGCCATGTCGACTCTTCACTTCTGATCTGCACCAAGACACGCAGCCTGCAAGGCAGTGTGTTTGTGAAAAGGTACAGGGCCCCTAAGGGTGGCACAATTGGTGCTGCAGCCCTCAAGAGCCTTCTCTGGTCACAGTGCCCTGGGTACATGGGGTACCATTTACCAGGGACCTACCTGTGGCCAGAGTTGCCAATTGGGTTTTGTTTTGGGGAAGAACACAGGCCCTGGGGTCCTGATTGGCAGGGCCCCAGAGCACTTCAAGTCAAAGCAACAAGCATTGGCATAGCCAATAGGTCTCGCCTTTGGGGCCTTATAAGTGTTTAGGCAGAGCTATTGACTTTGCCAATGTGTTTAAGCTGCGCTGTGGAGAAGTGTGGCTGCTGTGCAGCATGCTGAAAAGTTGTAATAAAAAAAGTGCCAGAAGCATTTTGAACGACCATATTTAAAAATGTATGTACAATAAAACATTTCCTCATTATTCTTTTGTTCTTGCAATGCTTGTTAAAGTTATTTTTTTTTGAGGGGACATAAACAATTGGAGGTTGAAGGTTGTGAACTAGTACCTGTATTATAACACTAGCAGCGGCCAGACGCTAGGGGAGAATCAACACATGGCAGATTTCGAGAGCAGGCTGAAGTGGTGTTGAGTGATGTTGAGGTGGTGGTGGTGGTGGTGGTGGTGGTGACTGGTGCTGTGACGATGCTGAATGATACTTAGGTCTTGCTGAGTGATGATGATGTGGAAGTATACTATTGCAAAGGCGATGCCGAGTGGTGCGGATGTGGTGGCGCCGAGTGGTGCGGATGTGGTGGCGCCGAGTGGTGCGGAGTCAGTGAGAGAGCGAGAGAGAGCGAGAGAGAGCGAGAGAGAGCGAGAGAGAGCGAGAGAGAGCGAGAGAGAGCGAGAGAGAGCGAGAGAGAGCGAGAGAGAGCGAGAGAGAGCGAGAGAGAGCGAGAGAGAGCGAGAGAGAGCGAGAGAGAGCGAGAGAGAGCGAGAGAGAGCGAGAGAGAGCGAGAGAGAGCGAGAGAGAGCGAGAGAGAGCGAGAGAGAGCGAGAGAGAGCGAGAGAGAGCGAGAGAGAGCGAGAGAGAGCGAGAGAGAGCGAGAGAGAGCGAGAGAGAGCGAGAGAGAGCGAGAGAGAGCGAGAGAGAGCGAGAGAG